>NC_090375.1:184157985-185357985 GCF_036365525.1 Heterodontus francisci | reverse complement strand
GGAACTTCCCAGTGTCAGGCCATTCATTGAATACTTCTGTGTCACATTACTCCTTCCAAAGTGTATCACCTCACACTTTTCAGTGTTAAATTCCATCTGCCACTTTTCTACCCATTTGACCATCCCATCTATATCTTCCTGTAACCCAAGACACTCAACCTCACTGTTAACCACTCGGCCAATCTTTGTGTCATCCGCGAACTTACTGATCCTACCCCCCACATAGTCATCTATGTCGTTTATATAAATGACAAACAATAGGGGACCCAGCGCAGATCCCTGTGGTATGCCACTGGACACTGGCTTCCAGTCACGAAAACAGCCGTCTGTCATCACTCTCTGTCTCCTACAGCTAAGCCAATTTTGAATCCACCTTATCAAGTTATCCTGTATCCCATGTGCATTTGCTTTCTTGATAAGTCTCCCATGTGGGACCTTGTCAAAGGCTTTGCTGAAATCCATGTAAACTACATCAACTGCACTACCCTCATCTACACACCTGGTCACATGCTCAAAAAATTCAATCAAATTTGTTAGGCATGACCTCCCTCTGACAAAGCCATGCTGACTATTCCTAATCAAATTTTGCCTCTCCAACTGGTGATAGATTCTCCCCTTCAGAATTTTGTCCAATAGTTTCCCTACAACTGACATGAGAGTCACAGGTCTGTAGTTCCCTGGCTTATCTCTACAACCTTTCTTAAATAGTGGGACCACATTAGCTGTTCTCCAGTCCTCTGGCACCTCCCCAGAGAGGAATTAAAAATTAGGGTCCGAGCCCCTGCAATCTCCACCCTCTCCTCCCACAGCATCCTGGGCCTGGGACGCAAATCATCCAGACCTGGAGATTTGTCTACTTTTAAGCCTTCCAAAACCTCCAATACCTTGTCACTCCCTATGACAATTTGCTCAAGAACCTCACAGTCTCTTTCTCTGAATTCCATATCTACATCCTCATTCTCTTGGGTGAAGACAGATGTGAAATATTCGTTCAACACCCCACCAATGTCCTTTGGCTCCACCCACAAATTTCCCCCTTGGTCCCTAACGGGTCCTACTCTTTCCCTGGTTATCCTCTTCCCATTGGTATACTTATAGAATATCTTGTGATTTTCCCTACTTTTACCAGCCAGAGCTTTCTCATATCCCCTCTTTACTCTCCTAATTGCTTTCTTAAGCTCCATCCAACACTTTCTGTACTCCACTAATGCTTCCATTGATTTGCTCTCTTTGTATTGGCTAAAAGCCTCTCTTTTCCTTTTCATCATACCCTGAATGTTTCTGGTCATCCATGGTTTTCTGGGCTTGTTGCTCCTACCTATTACTCTAGAGGGAACATGTTGGTCCTGTACCCTCCCCATTTCCTTTTTGAATTGCTCTTCTGTAGATTTCCCGACAAGTAACTCTTTCCAGTCTACCTTGGCCAGATCCTGCCTTATTTTACTAAAATTTGCTCTGCCCCAATCCAAAACCTTTTTTTGCAACTTGTCTATTTCTTTCTCCATAACAAGCTTAAATTGTACTATCACCAAAATGCTCCCCCACCAACACATCAACCACCTTCATTCCCCAGAATTAGGTCCAGCACTGCACCCTCCCTTATTGGATCCTCTACATATTGAGCTAAAAAGTTCTCCTGTATGCATTTTAAGAACTCCACTCCATCTAAGCCCTAAACACGATCCCAATTAATGTTGGGAAAGTTGAAATCACCTAATATAATTATAATTATAATATAAAGTTCACTTTAGTTTTTCTTTCCACTTCAGCCTACATTGCAGAAAATATATTTTGCCTATAGATTTATACCCATAATAGTGATCATTTTACAGTTACAATCCAGTTTTGAGCATTCTTATGAGAACTTCTGGGCTGTTCTTTTCTCTATGTTCCATGCGACAAACTCAGGACTCCCGAACAAAGATGCTGCTGTGGGACTCTTTGAACTGAACTAATTTGATCATAAATTGTGATCTATGCTTGAAATAAGGATCCAAAAGGCATTATCCACTGTTAAAATGGGGGTGCCTTGATTAAAGAGGACCACTGCCCATTCTAAGCAAAGCCATGCCATAGTATTTTGTCTGCGTAACAGATGTTTATTATTTTGAAGGTTGGGGAAAAAGTTTGTTCCTAAGTTAGTTTTACACAAAAGGATTAATTGGTATACTTTGTTAACATGGCATCACTTTCAAGTTGGAAGCAACACCAAGGTGTAATATCTCACCCAAAGGAGAGCACTTCCAACAGTGCAGCACTTACTTAATATTGCACTGGATTATTAGTCTAGAGGGGAACTTAAAACTCACAACCTTCATGACTCAGAGGCAAAAGCGCTACTAACTGAGCCACAGGTGAAACCAGAGTGGCAGCATTTGCAAGTTAGTCACCACAGTCTCCTTTGCCAGGTGCTCTGGACTGTGTAATGCTGGGCGAGAAGTGCCAAATTGTATATAAGATTTGCTCCTTGCACACAGCTGTCACTGAATCTCCTTCTTACAGTATATTCTGGAATGTTCTGATCACTGCGGTCAATCTGTGCTCTGCTTTTCATGTAACTTGAACTCATAAATAAAGTTATTTTATACAGGAATGTTGAAAAACTGCTTCTATGTGCATTGAGGATTATGCATAATGCATTATGTCCCCAGCTGATTTCTGTCTTCTCTGCTGCAGAGACTTTCTTCCAAGACTTTTCCAATTCATTGCTGGAGATAAATGATGGTGCCTAATCTATTTTAAACATCTCCGGCTTTCCATTCACATTTATGTGAAATAAGGGATTCATCCCTGATGAATAACCTTGATATCTGGCGAAATTCTAGATCTGCTGTGGGGTTGCTGGTCCTAATTGAGCTCTTGACAGATCTTTCATACATGATCTCTTGTGTTTAAGGTTAATAATCTTCACCTTGCTACTCTCTCGAGGTCCTGGGAGTGTTCATGCTTTCAATCTACTGTTTCGAGATGCCCTGTCCTTATTTTTAATCAGGTAAAAAAAAAATCTTTATTTTTTGTCTATCTTTTAGTCTTTGTTTCTTCCCCCTCATTTTCTTAGCTGATATATATAAACTATATATGTATGTTTTGGTTCAAAACATTTGAAGTGCCGACATAGAACAGATCAGCCACACCGATGTGTTAAGAAATTCAGAAGCTGAGCTGTCTAAAATAAATGTTCTGATGAAAGGTCATCGAGCTAAAGCATTAACACTATTTTTTCTCTCTCTCCATGCATGCTGCTTGATATGCTGTGTGTTTCCTGCATTTTCTGTTTTTATTTTAGAATAAATGTCCATCTGTTAATATTTCCAAAACTTAGTGGTTATTACATAGTTGATGAAAATCTGAAATTTCAACTGTTAAAAATGAATAACTTCAGTATTTTGTTTTCTGTGGATCAACAATAATTATTGAAGAAAATAAATTAACTTCAGTGCAGTGGCGAGGGAGTGCTACATTGTTGGAGATATCCATCAGATGGGGTTCTATCTGCCTGTTCAAACCGTTGCAAAGGATCCCATGGCATTACTTGAAGAAGAGCAAACTCTCCAAAGATGGGAGAGCTCGAGGACCTAATGAGTGTCATGTAGATGCAAATTCTTCCTTCCCTCTGGGTGTGCTTTACAAACAATGCTTCTTAAAATGAAATGGCTTGAAGTGCTGGATGATTGTGAATGAAAGAAGCATTAATTTCTCTTAACGTAAACGACTCAATTTGAAATCCCCCTGGTTTTTGAAAAATCACATCTTTTTTGAACCTGAGTTCCAGGTCACAGATTACTTGCATATTTTAATGCCACTGTTGCCTTTCCAGGAATATGGCCAGGCATCTGGACCACAACTTACCCTTGATAGTGAAAGGCTACATGCGAAATTATAGCTGGTTTTATCAGTGGAGGTGGTGAAACAGGCATGCTGATTACACAATGCTTTATTACATTGTTCCGTGGACTGGCTTCAAATCCTAGGCACAATGGCATTTGCACCCAGGCTTCAGGTCTTTGCGATTATAGATAGTCAGCCAGAGCAGAGAAAGTGGATAAGGTGCTGGGCGTTTTCTTTGCAAGTCTGTCTATAGCTGTTCCAATGTATTTGTAGCGAATAGCATCAATTAGGAACATAGGAACATAGGAGTAGGAGTAGGCCATTCAGCCCATCGAGCCTACTCCGCCATTCAATAAGATCATGGCTGATCTTAGGATTCAACTCCACTTTCCCGTTCGCTCGCCATATCCCTTGATTCCCTGAGAGACCAAATATCTGTCTATCCCAGCCTTAAATATATTCAATGATGGAGCATCCACAACCCTCTGGGGTAGAGAATCTAAAGATTCACAACCCTTTGAGTGAAATAATTTCTCCTTTTCTCAGTCCTAAATGATCGGTCCCTTATCCTGAGACTGTGGCCCTGTGTTTTAAATTCCCTGACCAGTGGAAATATTCTCTCAGTGTCTACCCTATCCAGCTCCTTTACAATCTTATATGTTTCAATGAAATCACCTCTCATTCTTCTGAATACCAGAGAATACAGGTCCAATTTACTTAGCGTCTCATCATAGGACAACCTCCTCATCCCAGGGACCGTCTAGTGAACCTTCCCTGCACTGCCTCCCATGCAATTATATCCTTTCTTAAATGTGGAGACCAAAACTGCACACAGTATTCCAGATGTGGTCTCACCAAAATCCTGTACAATTGTAGCAACACTAATGTAGGGAAATGCAGCTGCCAATTTCTCCACAGAAAGCTCCCACAAATAGCAATGAAACAATAACCAGATGAATCTGTTTCAATGGTACTGGTTGAGGAATAATGTTATCTGGGACACTGGGAGAACTCCCTGCTCTTTAAATTTAAACTATAGGACCTTTTATGTCCACCTGAGAGGGCCAGCAAGGCCTCACATCAATATCTAATCTCAAAGATGACATCTCCAACAGTGCAGCACTCCCCACACACTGCCTTGAAGTTTTAACCTAGGTTACCGTCTTAAGTCCCTGCTGTGTGATTTGAACCCATAACCTTTTTCCATTTAGAGACAAGAGTCAACGACTGAGCCAAACCTGACATCAAGATAAGCAACACCATTGTCAACCCTCCAAAATTGCCCTGGCGTCTTCAGGCATTAAAGATTAATCCAGGAAGGTGGCGCACCACAAGGATGAACATGATGGGTGACCAATGCCAGGAATCCAGGTGGAGGAAGGAGGTCATGTGATAAAATCTCCAGGAATATGTCCAACCAGTCTTGGCAAGCCCAGTGTTCAGCTGTAGCTATCTTCTCAATAAATTACCATAATCAGTCAGCCTTAGTATTAAATGTGCATAAAAGTGTTGGGATAGTCCTCCCTCTATTCATCAGATTGGGTCAGTTTTAGTTAATCTAGCAAATGGTTAATTTTGTCCCAATTTTAGTGAGTTTTCTGCCCTTAAGTAGAGATGCAAAGTGACAAATAGAGTCTCTGCACCCACAGATTGCCACATTGCCTAGTGAAATTTAAGAAAAGATTATTTAAGGAACTATAGAAGATTATATAGCCCAATGAACCTGCCCCTTGTGGTTGATCTATTTGATGGCACATTCATCCACTAACACTGGAGTGGAGAATGCTTAACATCTGAAGTTGGAGCCACAGAGACAGAATGCATGCTCATCATTCACCCTACAGATGCAGCATTACTGGCTAAGAAGGCAGCTAGCTAACTTGCTCCTGGAGACTGCTGTATAGTTGGATGCTGGGTCAGGGAAGGGGGAGGAGTAGTGACCTGGAGTAACAGTGCTTCTGATTTTCTTCAACATTGAACTTGGCCTCTGCCTGGCTCTCTCTGGGTTAGCATAACCGTGATTGATAACACTGCACAGGGAATCCTGGGCACAAGACCATATCCTGGCATTCTAAAGCTCTAACATATGCTGTGTCAGTGCCCACTCTTAATGCCCACTTTTATTATTGATTTTTTTTAAATAAATTATTTTGAGGCAGGAAGCCAGCAAGAACAATCCAATGGGCTGAACTGGATTCCTAGTAGCCTGGGTGTGAAAGGGATGGAGGAGTAAATAAATCTGTGTCAGGAAAGTGAAAATGTTGATGTATGTTAGTATGGGTTAATCCATTTTTTTTTTACAGTTACAGAATGGCTTCACCTGTGTTGGAAAGCATGCATAGGAGCTGTTGCCCTCTGACTTCTGTGGTTTGTTTCCATTTTCAGGATGTGGGCTTCACTGACATGTGCAATAAAGAGTCAAGCACATTGCTTTATATGTGACTTCAGTCGCACACCAGACAGGGTAGGAATGGCAGATTTCCTTTCCTAAAGGACAATACTAAACCAGTTGGGTTTCTCAGGCAATCCAACGTCTTCTACTGACAACAGAAGCAAAACACTGCGGATGCTGCAAATCTGAAATAAAAACAGAAAATGCTGGAAATACTCAGCAGTTAAAGCAGCATCTGTGGAGAGAGAAACACGGTTAACGTTTCAGGTCGATGACCTTTCAGCAGGACTGGGAAAAGTTAGAGCTGTAATAGGTTTTAAGCAGGTGAAAAGGAGAAGGGTGGGAAAAAGAACAAAAGGAAAAGTCAGTGACAGGGTGGAAGAGAGGAGAGATTAAATGTGGTGCAGGGCTAAAAGGAGTGATAATAGGACAAGTAAAGAAACAAAAGATGTGTCTAGAGGAGGTGTGAATGGCAGAATGATCAACAGCTGCTGTCCAAAAGCAAAAACAAGACAACAATGCGAATAAAACCAAAACCTACAAAGAAAAAGGAAACAAAATGGGAGTAGAGATTACAGTCTGAAATTATTGAGCTCAATGTTGAGTCTGAAAGGCTGTAAAGTGTCTAATTTGTAACTTTTCCCAGTTCCGATGAAAGGTCATCAGCCTGAAAGGTTAACTCTGTTTCTCTCTGCATAGATGATGCCTCATCTTCGACTGAAGATGACATGGTTTGTGATATGCATATGAACATTGGTGATTTGTGATATATTTATTAAAGAGCGAGTTGATCTTTTGTGATATTGCACACAAGCAATCAAAGCCAAGTATGGTCTTCAGGTGAAGTAGAATTACCAGGCAGGGGATATTTGCACCAGAGTATGCATTATATATATTTATATATATAAATATATGTTCCCTTATGAAGTCATAAATTCTGTGTTTTTATGTCATACTTTGATTTGATAATACGATATGCCAAAACTAGGCAAATTGGGAAGAGGTGTACTAGAACTGGTTGAAGCATAGAAGTTTCTCTGCCCTACGAGTAGAGAAGTTGAAAGACGCAAGACTGAGGTGCTACATGTCACATGTCGAATTTACATGGGAAGTCTATTATAAATTCAGACATAAAGGACTCATAAAGGAAAACATTGATGCAGCATGTACACACAGATTAAGTTTTTTATATATATGTCAGATACATTATGTATGTTCATATTTAATAGTATATTAATTATGTCAATAGTAGTGTCTTGTGAAATATTAAATATTTGTTTAGTGATATTTATTGGATGAATACCAGTGCTTGTTTGAGTCTGTTTATTTTTAAGTCTATGACAAGATCGAATATTCAGGTTCCAAATTGCCTAAAAGATATAATAAAGTGTGAGAATTCTGCTGCTTATCGATCAAGTAATATCAAACCTACCCAACTGGACTAATAAGGAAAGACAGTTGTGTCACTAAGAATTAACAGTCATATGAAACTTCTTACAACTGCTTTTTAAAATTATAGCAATGTAACCTCTTGTCTCAACATATCCTCTGTGGGGTTGAAGCTACAAATTCTACAGATGTAGGTCACTAAACCTTTATTTGGGATACTAAAGAAGGGGATATAAATGGAATTGTCTCATCACTTTTGTTTGAGGAATAGAGTGTTTTCTAAACGCTTTGCATTGCAAAGCAATCAAATGAGTGCTTTGGAAAATGCTGCCATCTGTGGGAAACCGTAATGAGTTTGGTCCAAAATGTAACAGCAGAAGCTGAAGGGGAATTATGTTCGGAGGCAACTTCACATATTAAGACATGGAATCCTTAGCTGAGCCTTGCTATTACAAACCCTGGGCTGAATCCAATTTAATTTGCATTGCAAGCAATGCATTAGCTTCACATTCCACAGTGTAAATGGGTTTTGGGTTACCTACCAGTAGAAAAGGAAATAATAATGCAGCCTGGGATCCTGCCAATGGTTCAGTCAGTGGCTCCAGTAAGTGGCACGGTATTCAGCTACATATAAAATCTAAATTTTGGTCGCTGGTAAATTTACTAAAGTTAGCTGAGGTAGCAATGGAGGTTTAGATCTCCAGACCAGGAAGGTGAAAAAAAGCAACCAGGGTTTCTGACATTTTTTACTGTAATATTAGCTTTTGCTTTAGAAACAAGGGACGTGAATTTTTTGGGGGCTTCTCCCGTTCCGCCAAAGTAACCGAGGTCACCGCACTGTAGTTTGCACCATAGTTACTTTGCACTGTAGCTGAGTGGAAAAGGCCCAGTGGAAATTCAGCCCCCATATGAGATTAGAGCTTAGTGCTTAAAACTTAAAACACACTGATTCTAGGAGGCAATCATTTCCTTGGACATCATAGAATCACAGAAAATTATAGCACAGCAGGAAGCCATTCAGCCCATCATGCCTGTGCTGGCTCTTTGAAAGAGCCACATCCCTACTTTTTACCTATAATCCTGAAAGTTCCTCATCCTCAAGTACCTATCCAACTCCCTTTTAAACTTATTTATAACATCAGCTTCCACCTCCTTTTCAGGAAGACGACTGTGTGAATAAAAAGGTTTCTCCACATCACCCCTCCAGACACTTTGCCAATGATTTTCATTCTCTGACCTCTGGTTATTGACCCACTCGCCAGAGGGAATAGTTTTTCTCTCTCTCTACTGTATCAAACCCTCTCAGCTGCTTGAAAACCTCTATTAAGCCACCTCTTAACCTTCGCCGTTCCAATGAGAACAGTCCCAACTTTTCCAACCTCTCCCCAAAACTGAAGTTTCCCATCCCTGGTAACATCCTGGTAAACCTCCTCTGTACCCTTTGTAAGGTCTTTACATCTTTCCTTAATTTTTGTGCCCAGAATTGCCCATAGTACTCCATGCTAACAGTTTGAGGATTGAAAAAACCTCAGTACTTCTTAAAAAATAATTACTGTGCTCCTAGTAATTGAAAGATCTTCATGGCACTGCATAAAATAGAAGATTTAGGACAAAGAACGTCATGTCATGTATATCTACAAGGCACGAGTCAGGAGTGTGATGGAATACTCTCCACTTTCCTGGATGGGTGCAGCTCCAAAAACACTCAACCAGCTTGACACCAGCCAGGACAAAGCAGCCTGCTTGATTGGCACCCCATCCACCACCTTCAACATTCACTCCCTTCACCACCAATACACAGTGGCAGCAGTGTGTACGATCTACAAGATGTACTGCAGCAACTCACCAAGGCTCCTTTGACAGCACCTTCCAAACCTGTAACGTCTACTGCCTAAAAGAACAAGGGCAGCAGGCACATGTGAACACCACCACCTCCAAATTCCCTTCCAAGTTACAGCCATCTTGATAACTATATCACTGTTCCTTCACCTTTGCTGCATTAAAAACCTGGAACTCCCTCCCTAACAGCACTGTGGGTTAGATGGATTGCAGCAGTTCAAGAAGGCGGCTCACCAACACCTTCTCAAGGGCAATTAGGAATGGGCAACAAATGCTGGCCTTGTCAGCAACGTTCAGAATCACAGAATCACAGAACTGTTAAAGGAGGAAGCCATTCAGCCCATCATGTCTTCACTGGCTCTCTGAATGAGCAATTCACTGAGTGCCATTGCCTTGCCTTCTTCCTGTACCTCCGCACATTCTTTTCAGATAACAGTTTAATTCCCTTTTGAATGCCTCGATTGAACCTGCCTCCACCAAACTCTCAAGCAATGCATTCCAGACCTTAACCACTCGCTGCATGAAAGTTTTTCCTCTTGTCGCTTTTGCTTCTTTTGCCAATCACTTTAAATCTGTGCCCTCTCGCTCTCGATCCTTTCATGAGTGGGAACAGTTTTCCCCTGTCCACTCTGTCCAGACCGCTCATGATTTTGAATACCTCTATCAAATCACCTCTCAGTCTTCTCCAAGGAAAATGGTCCTAACTTCTCCAATCTGTCTTCATACCTGACGTTCCTTATCCCTGGAACCATTCGCGTGAATCTTTTCTGTACTCTTTCCAATGCCTTCACATCTTTTCTGAGGTGCAGCACCTAGAATTGGATGTACTTTGCCAGCTGAGGCTGAACTAGTGTCTCATACAAGTTTAACATAACCTCCTTGCTCTTGTATTCTATGCCCCTATTAATAAAGCATAGGATACTGTATGCTTTATGAACCGCTCTCTCAACCTGTCCTGCCACCTTCAATAACTTATGCACGTATACCCCCAGGTCCCTCTGCTCTTGCACCCCCTTTAGAGTTGTCTCTTTTATTTTTATATTGTCTCTCTATGTTGTTCCTACCAAAATGAATCACTTCACATTTCTTCGCATTGAACTTCATCTGCCACTTGTCTGCCCATTCCACCAACTTGTCTATGTCCTTTTGAATTTCTACACTATCTTCCTCACAGTTCACAATTGTTCCAAGCTTCGTATAATCTGCAAATTTTGAAATTGTGCCCTGTACACCAAGGTCTAGGTCTTTAATATATATTGGGAAGAGCAAGGGTCCCAACACTGATCCCTGGGGAACTCCACTACAAACCTTCCTCCAGACCGAAAAGCATCCATTAACCATTACTCTCTGTTTCTGGTCACTCAGCCAATTTCGTATCCATGTTACTACTGTCCATTTTCTTCCATGAGCTATAATTTTGCTCACAAGTCTGTTATGTGACACTGTATCAAATGCCTTTTGAAAGTCCATGTACACCACATCAACAGCATTGCCATCATCAACCCTCTCTGTTACCTCCTCAAAAAACTCCAGCAAGTTAGTTAAACATGATTTTCCTTTATCAAATCCATGCAGCCTTTCCTTAATTAACCCGCATTTGTCCATGTGACTATTAATTTGGTCCCGAATTATTGTTTCTAGAAGTTTCCCCACCACTGAAGTTAAACTGACTGGCCTGTAGTTGCTGGGCTTATATTTGCATCCTTCTTTGAACAAGGGTGAAACATTTGCAATTCTCTAATCCTCTGGCATCACCCCTGAGTCTAAGGAAGACTGGAAAATTATGGCTAGTGCCTCTGCAATTTCCACTCTCATTTTCCTTCCCTTGGATGCATCTCATCGGCCCTGATGAGTTATCAACGTTAAGTATAGAGAGCCTATCTAATACCTTCTCCTCATCAATTTTAAATCCTTCTATTGTATTAATTATCTCCTCTTTCACTGTGGCCTGGGTAGCATCTTCTTCCTTGGTAAAGTCAGATGCAAAGTATTCATTTAATGCCTCAGCTATTCCCCCAGCCTCCGTGCGTAAATCCCACTTATGGTCACTAATTGGCCCTACGCCACCTTTTGCCACACTTTTACTATTTATATGCCTATAGAAGACTTTGGGATTCCCTTTTGTGTTAGCTGCCAGTCTCTTTTCATACTCTCTCTTTGCTTCTCTTATTTGTCTTTCACTTTCACTCTGAACCTTCTATATTCAACCTGGTTCTCCATTGTATTATCTACCTGACATCTGTCATAAGCACACCTTTTCTTCTTCATCTTCATCTTCATCTCTATCTCTTTTATCATCCCGGGAGTTCTGGATTTACTTGCCCTACCTTTCCCTTTCAAGGGAATATACCTTGACTGTGTCCACATCACATGAACAAATAAAAGAAAAAATCAGGATGGGATGCAATACACTGAAATAAATAGAATTCAGCACTCAGTGATTAAAAATTCCTGCTTTCAATGGCCCCAAGTTCTGAGGCTCAGCGCTAAAAATTTAGACTTGAATCATTCTTGCATTGAATGGTTTCTGGAAAACAAAGGTCCAGTATTTTCTGAATTGGGGCATCTTGCAGCTTGCTTCATCTGGAAGATTTTTTTTCCTCACCCTTTGACTTAAAAATTTTTGCACCAGAACTTTCTGGAAATGTGAGTCAATAATGGCGCAGTGAGGTCAAGAGGGCACATGGGACCTTGATGAACAACAGGACCAACAGTCTATCTCCTTAACCAATACAATTTAAGGAGAGGTAAACAAGAACAATGAAGAAGGAAATGGGGTAATTAGAATTAAATTAGAGAAATAAAGAGAGGGAAAGAAATATTGGATTAAGAGAGAGAGAGAAGAAAAAGAAAAAAGAAAAGTAAGAAAATGAAATGAACTGGAAAATATTAAAAACCTCTAGGAGCAGCTTACCACCTGTAGGAATGAGACTCCACAGTTTCATTTGTTCCCTTTCTGGGCCCAAGAGGTTGAGTGGCATTGCAAGAATGTAAATATCCTCATTAATAGGTCCTTGCATCATTAGATACTGGCCCTAACTTTCTCAGCACATTTAACTCTTGTTTAAAGTACAAATGGAGCAATTTCTTGGCGCGTATGGTGTGATTGATAGGGAGATCCCATTTTGCAAGGCTGTACAAAATGATTGTCTCATCATCTTACAAAATCTTAAGAAAATTAATTGAATAATATAGAAATAGCTCTCTCTCATTAAGAAAGATTCTATAGCAGTCTGCTAGGCTGACAGATACAGGACAGTGTCGGCCTGATATCTCTGCCAAGGACATGACTCTAGCACAGCTCTGAAATAAGACATTCTTAAAGCTGATAAGATGGAGCCTCATACCCTCTCTAGACAAGAGTCTGGCAGAAGTTTACAAATGGTACCTAGCAAATGATAAGCCACAAGATGACTTCAGGGGCAGAGTGATGGTCATGGGAGGCGTTTACTTATAATACCTGTCCCTTGGTGATTGGCTACTGGAATTGAACAAGTGATTAACATGGGACACTCACCAGCCCCTAGAAATAAAGTATATTAACAGATGCTTGGGGTGTGGGGGGCGGGGTGAGGGGGTGGTGTGGGGGAAAATAGTCAGTCTTCTTCGGATAGAAGGAGGAGATCTTCCCGAAGTGGAGTCTATGCTGGCTTCTGACGGACACTTTGATTAGCTCAAGAAGGCTGAGGATCCTTGAGGACCAAAGAGACCACCAACACCTCTCCTGCCTCATCCGTTCTGCCCCACCATACAATCTGGGATCAGTGATCCATTCAAACTGTTACGGTCATATGTCTTTTCTGTCCATTTAGCTTATGCATCATCATATTTAAACTGCTGCTTCTGAATAAAATACTTTAAAACCACCTATGACTTCGACCCCCTTTTTAGGTAACCTGAGACTCCCAAACCAAATCTTACAAGACTAATGGTAGAATGATGCAAATTGCCCAGCAATTTGTGGCGACTTACAACTCACGGTGCATCACTTCCTTGACACAAATTGATGCATTTTTTTATTACAAACTAGTAATGGGGTGGTGCATTTAAATTGGCCTTTAGTTTCCCAGCAAATTCTGGGTCAGAGTGATCACAGTGTATGCAATCTCTGAGTACATTATTCTGGAAAATAATGCATGTATCTGGGATCTCTTGGGGCCCACCTCATTACCATCTGGGGTCAGAGAGAAACTTTTAATGACAGGCTCCTGAATTGGTAATAGGTCTCTGGTTTTTGTCTCTCCTATAGGCACAGGGTTGGTGCAAGGGCATGAAATCAGCCAAAGGATAGGATCAGCAGAATTGGGTTTAACTGCATGGTAAAATATAGTCTGTGGCATTAATGCTACTTGTGCGTTTATATAGTTCAATAGCATTCACACCACACCACACACCATGCCAATTGGGCAGCCACTCAAATGAAATAACAAACTGCCTTAAATGCAATCAAGTCCTGAGCCACGGGCTTTGGTTGTTATAACACTCTTAGTTATCTTGGTGACCTTAGGTCAATAGTTTACCATGGTAATCCTTAACTGCAGTCAATATAACACATCCACAACATTATTTGTGATGCACATGTAGCTTCTACTTACCCCATTTCATGTTTTAACTGCTTTGCTAAACAGCTGTGAAACGCTTGAGCACGCTTAGCTACCCCTTTCCACAGTTTGGAGAGAAAATATTTTTGCTTAGGGAACGTGCCAACAAGAGATCTGCTCAATAAAAACGTCTTGTTCTGTGATTTGATTTAATTTGATTTCATTAGGAAGTATTGGCCTGACTGTTTAAGTGTCTGCTTTATGTTTGGAATTTTAACGTTCATTAGGCCATCCCCAGTGGAGTCATTCATTTTGCCGAGGACCAATTACAGTGTCATGAAAACAGTTTTTGTTGTAATTAACTGATTTTTTGTGTTTGGGTTCTGTTCTTACATGAAAGGAACTATTCATGAAAGTTAGCATTTTAATTAGGCAAAAATTAGGATCCAAGTCAAATTCTGTAATTTGTTCTTTGGTTGTTTTGGAATTTACTAAAGTATGTCCTGCACGTTGCGATAACCTTAGTTATCTCAATGTTCAGGTCATGCTTTAGTCCATTTTAAAGACTTGCGGTTCCTATTTCCTGTGCCATTCCCGAGCTGTGGGTGGGAGTGCGAGTAGACGACTACCTCCCAGGAGTTGGGTTTTCAAATGTGCTGTATGCAGAAGCAAAAGAGGTAACTGGCTGTTTGACTCTCTTTTTCTAGGCTGACACTCCTGTGCATGACTGAGGGAGTGCTGTTCTGTCGGAGGTGCATGAGGTGCATGACACTATTACGAAGAAGAGCAGGGGAGTTCTCCCCTGTGTCCTGGCCAATGTTTATCCCTCAATCAACATCACAAAAAGCAGATTATCTGTTTTTTTATCACTTTGCTGTTTGTGAGAACTTGCTGTGTGCAAAATTGCTACTGCGTTTCCTACATTACAACAGTGACTACACTTCAATTGTACTTCATTGGCTGTAATGTGCTTTGGGATGGACGGAGGTTGTGAAAGGTGCTATATAAATGCAGGTCCTTCTTTTTTCCCACCTTTTGTGAGGGGAAACCAATTCCTTCAGTCATACACCTGTCATCTGTTCTTTGTGGTCCTTTGGCGCCCAACAGCTAAATTACCTGGGGCAAAATGGGCAGTGACCTGCAGCCTACCACTCAGTGTCACAGCCTATAGCTGAAACAATAGACTGTGTCTTGTTTTACTCTGCACTATCATCTCTTTCCCGATACATCAGCGCTAACCAGAGGCCCATCCAATATGTAAACTCCCAAGAGGCCTTAGACACTGCAGATAGAGCACCAAAGTAGACAAATGACTCACTTCTTGCTGGTACTACTGCTCAAAGGAAAAATTAAAGCCAGTAAGCAATATTGGATACAATATTAGGGCTGCTGTAAATCCTGGTGGTAACTCACTGAAGGTGAAGTGAGACAATAGAAAGCCTATTCGTAGTCAGAATGAAGCACAAAAGTGGTTCATAATGGTACTCATCATAGAGAAGATACCAGACTTCTAAAATGTGCAGGATACATTTCAACCAGGCAATTTCTCACCTCGTAGTTTTCATATCAATTATAGTTTGCTTCATTAAAGCAGAATACATTATTATTTCTGCCACTGAATACTTGCCTGTTAGATAATCCCTTAAATTATTTGTATTCAACAAGGGGTCTACAGCATCCCTCCATTTTTCAACAGGAACAGAAACAAAATAGTAGAAGAGCAGTAATATTGCGATAAACAGAAACTATTTTTTATCCAGAGACTGCCTGTTATATTCTGCACAAAAGCAATGCCTGGTGAGTGGTGTTAAATGCACCGGGGGATATATAACACCTGTCACTCATCTAATTCTATTTAACCCAATACTTGGAATAGCGTGTCTGCAGCAGCTGACTTCAGGCACTCCATGGGCTGTCACAGCTAAAGTGGGGATGTTTTCCAGCAGGTCACCATTGAATTAATATCAACACTGGGATTGTAAAACTCCCGGTATGTGCATCCGGAATACTGACTTCTGAATTTTAAACGTCTGAGTGCCGTAGGCCCAGGAGTTAAGAAGGATGTCGTAAATTGGATAATAAACTGGCTAAAAAATAGGAAACAAAGGAACGGGGTCAGTGATAGTGGTTCTAATTGGACATCTGCGACCAACTCATTACCTCAGGGTTCAGGCTTGTGACTTTGACTGTTCACAATATTTAGGAATGATCTCGGTGATGGTGTTAAAGTTACAATGTCTGACTTTGCAGATAATGTCAAAGTGTGTGTGTGTGTGTGTGTGTGTGTGCGTGTGGAGGGGGTGGGGATGGGGAAAGCAGGATATGCAGAGGGAAAGCATAAAAAAAATGTAATGGCAGGGAAGTGCTGTCACCTTCAGTTTCCTGTGTCACGTGGGGCTTGTGCTGAAACCATCATTATTCATAGTCTGTCGGAGTGCAACAGTCAAGCACTCAGCGCTCCAAGTTATGGGTGCTATTTCATTTAAAAAAGCACCCTTCTACAGTTTTAAGACACTGTTGCACTTCACCATTTGTCAGGCTGAAGGAAATCAATTATTCAAAATTCCTTTTTTTTTTGGCAATCACTGAAATGAGCATGGACTCCAAAAACTGTTTTGTGTGAGCTAATAGCATTGTTAAACTGGAAAGTGGGATAACTGGACTTGACTGCAACTCTGTACTGGTATTTTGACCATAAATTAATAAAGGTGTTAAGTTGAAACAGTAAACCATTTGCAGAGTCCTATGCTTCAACATTCAATAGCCCAAACTCCCAGTATGATTTAAAATAAGCATTTCAATTACATAAAACCAGCCTGGCC
This sequence comes from Heterodontus francisci, assembly GCF_036365525.1. Classification (NCBI taxonomy): domain Eukaryota; kingdom Metazoa; phylum Chordata; class Chondrichthyes; order Heterodontiformes; family Heterodontidae; genus Heterodontus; species Heterodontus francisci. The sequence continues at coordinate 185,341,174 of NC_090375.1, read as the reverse complement.
TTTGAGAAAGGATGCCTCCCTAATTATTTTTTAAGAATTCATTTGTGGTTTTGATACTTATTCCCCAGTTGGCTTTCTAAGTCATTATTGCAACCTCCCCTTGAGCTGAATCATAAGGTCATACATGAACGTCACCTCACGATAATCTTCATAGTGAACTGCTCAGTCCATCAAGGTTCCCCACAGCAGCCACTGTTCACCAGTTTGCTGCCAGTATTGCTATTACAGTAGCATTTTATACAGCAAATTCAGTGAACACAAGGAATTTTAGGGGCACCGAATGACTATCAGACATGAGAAACCTGATCCTTTTGATATATCTATATGGTCCTACACTTTAAAATTGCTTTTCTACTGTTAACTTAAAAACAAAACTTAGCTTTATTGCTTGGATCAAGCATTTATCTCACTGTACATAAACAAATCTTTCTAGAGGAACAAAACTCTATATCCAGAGGCACTCCTATCATAATAATGCGTAGGCAGAATATTCTACAGGAATCCAGCAGTGAATTCAGATGCACTTCACAAGAAATATGCATTACTTTTTCTTGGAATGTGTCTTGTTTAAAATGCATATTTTGCCAAATTGTACAGGATTTCATAATCTAAAACTGATTATGATATCATTCCGTATCTATACTAAGCATTTTAATAGTGTACTGCAGAAATGGACATTGATGGTTTAAGTGGATTAGCTTGGTGCCCTCTATTTCATGGCTTGTCTAATTTGGCTATTTTACAGTGTTATGGCATGTAATATGCAACTATTTGTCTAGATGTTAGCTGTGGCTCCAGGATTGCACTCTCACCTAAGAGTTAAAAGATATAAGTTTAAGTCCCACTCCAGAAACTTGAGCATGAAATCTAGGCTGTTGCTTCAGTGCAGTGCTAAGGGAGTGCTGCACTGTTAGAGCTGCCATCTTTTGAATAAGATGTTAAACTGAGGCCCCGTCTGTTCTCGGAGGTGAACGTAAAAGATTCCATGGCCATTATTTCAGAGAAGGGCAGGAAAGTTCTCCCCTGTGTCCTAGACAATATTTATCCCTCACAAACGTGACTAAATTATTGAAAATATCTGGTCATTATTACACCACTGTTTGTGGGACCTTGCTGTGCACAAAGTGGTTATTGTGTTTCCTACATCACAACAGAGCAGGCTCGAGGGGCCGAGTGACCTACACCCGGCTCCTAATTCATATGTAACAGCACTGCTTCAGATGTTGTGATCCAAGTTATTGTCAGCATATTGTCCAATAATCCCTTCATAATTTTTGATATACAAAACAAATATACATTCAAACATGCCTTTGGAAACACATAATGCTGTGTAGAGCAGACTGTTGTATGAGAATTGAGTGTGTACCGTAAATTCTGCTGCACTTCTCCGAGCAAATGATTCAATACTAGCACAAGTCTGAGAACAACCCTACATCTATCAGAACTCTCAGCTTGCCATGACTGATGGTGTGCAACTGAGGAACCGGAAGAAAGTGGTTTAGGAACATGGGGGTGAAGGAACAATAAATACAAATAACAAAAAAAAAATGACTTTTGATGGCTAAATCAAACCATTGCCTTAATTAATTGGACAAACTCCATAATTGCTAAGATTTAATTCATAGTATGTTGCAATTTACAGTTCATATCATCGAATCAGAGAATGGATATATCACAGAAGAAGGCCATTTGGTCCATTTTGTGCAAGCTGGCTCTCTGCAAGAGTAACTCAGCTAGTCCCACCACCCCCGCCTCCCCCTCCACCCAGTTTTGGGGAATGTTTCTATAAATCACCTCCAGGTAACAGAGTGTATATGCAGTTGATCTAATTTGGTATGTCACCTTATGCTCCATTTGTCTTAGCAGTTTGCCATTGATAGCACCTCCTGAATTCAACAGTGAATTTGGCAAGTAACCAGATGCATGCTCCTGCCTTCAGAGACATTCCACGCCACCAAATTAGCTGCTTTTCAGCAATTCTGCGAATGGCAGTACCACTTCAGATATCAATGCAAGTCCTGCCATTGAAGGGAGAGACAGGCTGAAAAAGCAAGTGCCCTCACTTGCCTCGTACCGACCTTCCCTTCGATTTAACCCAGTGAAGGCCTCAGCGTTTATACCACACAATAGTAAGTAAAATTGTAGAACTCCAGGGCTGTTGTAACAACAGTGGCAAGCTTTCCCATTTTTCAATATTTTCTAGCTGACTTTAGATTATATTAGAAATTGCTTGCAATGAATCAAACACTCTGACTGGATTTTAAACAGAGTTACACTTCATCTTCTATTATTCTTGAAACATTATTCCTGAAACAAGAGGTGCATACTGAAGCAACAGATATATCTGACTTTTGTCCTTTGTGAGATTTCAACAATCAAATTACTTGGGAAGGTCTAAATCAATCAGAAGTTGTCTGAATGTTGCAAGTTCTAGTCACCATGGTATTTGTGCCTGAATATTGGCTTTGCCACTGAGCATTTATTTTCCATTTTTCTTGTTCATGTTCTTGCTGAATAGCAGACCTTTCATTCATGCAGTCCTACGATGTGAAATGTTATTTAATTCAAAGGAAAAGGAATCTAGATGAACTCTATCTAGAGTGCGTTTGGTTCAAACTGCAATGTAGGTTTGTGTCAGGGAAAGGGTTATGAACCCAGAGATGCTGCAGAAAGTGACTAAAGTTAGTCCTAGAAAATTATACCAGCGATAGTGTGTTACTACTCTTTCACTTGTGCGAAAGACTGGTCTATGTCAAGAGCACTCTTATGGATTCTTTAAATCCTGACAGAACTCCTGCAATATAATTTAATTGCTCGCCTCTATTCCCCCCAAATCATCTGTTACATTAGAACCAGCAAATGCAGAATTGTTTTGCATTAACAAAGAATGGCAGGAGGTTGGCATCACCACCCTTGGGTTAAACAAGATCAATTAGGGAATCACATTTTAGTTCTTCCCTGCCACCCGGAATATTTCTCCCTAAACCAACATCATTGAAAACAAATTACCTGGTAATTTATCTCATTGCTGTTTATGGGACATTTTTATGTACTAATTGGTGTTATGGTGGTAACTGCACTTCAAAACGGAATAAGTCAAATTACTTTTGATTGTATGGGATACTAGCATTTTTTAACTGTTTCGGGGATTGAGTTCTACAATTCTGTGAGTTTGTCGAAAGACAGGCCACGCTCTTGTTTTAAAATACTTTCACTCAGTAACTTTTAGAAATAATCCAGGTGCAGTACGCAAGGAGTGCAGCATTGTCAGAGGTGCCATCTTCAGATGAGATGATAAGCTAAGCCTGTTCTCTCAGGTGGAAGTAAAAGATGCCATGGCACGATTCGAAGAAGAGCAGAGGAGCTCTCCCAAGTGCCCTGACCAAGATTTATCCCTTAAACATCGGCAAAATAGATTATTTGGTCATTATCGCGTTACTGTTTGTGTGATTTTGCAGTGCATAAATTGGCTGCTGCGTTTCCTGCATTACAACAGCAAATACATTTCAAAAAGTACTTCATTGGCTGTACAATGCTTTGGGGCATCCTAAGGTTGTGAAAGGCGCTATATAAATGCAAGTTTATTCATTCTTAATTGTACATCTATTGTCATGAATGTACATTTGACATAATTTATGACACCGGTGACACAATGGACATCATGTCAACTTGAAGTTCAATAAAGTATCCAATATTTTTTATACGTTTCTGACAGACATGCAGCCAGCGATTCATGCAGCAGCAAACTGACATCATCCATTGCCTGTAGCCTCCAGCTAGTGTTCCTGAAAGTTGCTTTGCAGCAAGTCCTGCTGGCTGTAAGCATCAGGGGTGCAGGGGAAACTACAATCCCACATGAAAGTATGCATGTACGTGCTCAGAGCCAGAAATCTGCATTCGCTGGTACAGCTTCGTTCCCAACTGGACAATTGTAATTAGAATGATCACGTTTGAATTTAGATTGAATGCTACAATCAGAGTCAAATTTTGCTTAATTATTTCCTAATTTCCTCACTGACTTTAAAAATATGCTTTGAATTGATTGTGACACATTTCAATGAGATTCTTCCCTGAAATAAATCAAATGTCTAAAATCGATATGCTATTTATTATCCATTAAGAGAATAGTGATAGATTTCTGACTTTGAGCAGCTGAAAGCAGTTGGTTTACAGAGATTTGGAAATACAGGGTAAGGGCCAAAGCCTCACGGTGCAAGACGCCATCGAGACTGAAAAAGGGCAAAGAGAAGACGAGGTAAATCTAGAAGTCATAATTAGGTGACGCCAATGTTCTAAATGTAGGAAGAAAGGAAAGCTGAGGGAGGTAAGGAGTTGACGCTGTAAACAAAATCGTTAAAGAACACTTTTAAGTTTTGGGTATTGAATTCTAGGGGGAAGTGGGAGTTGAAACCATTTTGGAAATAATTTAATTCAAGGTGATGTGATGTTTATGTAGGACATATGGAATGGATTTTGTGATGCTAATTTGATGATATTATCATCAACTCTTGACATTGAGTATTTGTTGTCCATGTTGAAAGCTGCCACCAAGCTCTCCAGGCTCAGCCAAAGTATGAAACTTGTGCACTGTATAATATTCCGAACAATCTATATTATTGTATACAAGAGAGCCGAAAAAAATTTCCATTTTGATTTTAGTTAGGCTTGAGAAAGGTGCTTAGAAATTCAGTCCTGTTGTTGGCATGGAAACCACCCCAGATTGGAGGAGGGGTTTGGGGCGGGATCCATTTCAACCTCTCCCTGTTCACGGTGGAAATTTCCGATTGCTGGGGGATGGAGGCAGGGTGGGGGTGGGGGTGGGGTGGAGGGGATGGGGGTCGGAGATCAACTGCTTCTTCTGTCCACCTCCCTCCACTATGACATCACAGTATTATGAGGAGTTGCATCATTATTCCCACCATTTCGACCCAGCATCCAGTGAGCATACCACTATCCTTGTTTAACAATAGTAAATGATGTTAAGGGGAAGGGTTTGGAATAAAAACACAATAAGATTTGTAACATCCTGCGGGTATCATTCAGCTAGTGCTCCAACAAACAGAATTGAAGGCGAAAGGCGAGAAGAACAGAGGGTGTTTAAATCCATCCGGCCTAATTGGAGAATTCCTGCTCTCACATGATAATACTTCAAAGGAGAGTCATTCCATCAAAACATTCATGGCATCATTCCCTGATGTCAGTGTTGTCTAAGAATTACTGTAAACCTTTACAACTCACTGTTGGAGCAGGTGGACTAGTCTAGCAGAAACAACTACTTTGACTCTCCCCCGCACCCCTCCAACAGAAAAGCAAGGAGCCGCACTGAAACTCTGCATCTCCTGCAGGGTGAATGTACAGGGCGTGACGCAAATGGAGCGAGTGCAGGTCCCTTTTTATGCAAATAAGCCTGTCCCCAGAATTTAGGAGAGTGTCATTGTCAGGGCAGGCTGGTGAGTGGACGTTGTGCCACTCTGCAGTGTCACCAGTCAACAGGATCAAAGGGAATTTCCAGGCTAGGATCCCTTTGATTTGACTTTCCCATAACTTTGATGTGCATTATTACCTTTCTTGGTGCAAGCATAGTTATGTGAAGGACACAAGAAACATAAGAAATCAGAGCAGGAGTAGGCTATTTGGCCCCTCAAGCTTGCTTGCTGTACAATAAGATCATGGCTGATCTCCTACCTCAACTCCACTTTCCTGCCCTATCCCCATATTCCTTGATTCCCTTAGTGTCTAGAAAAAGATGAACTGAATAGAAAGACAGAATATGCTTTATTTGCTTTCAAATCATAAGGGCAATTTGATCTGAAGAAGATGGTGAACTTGATAGGGAGCACTCATCAGAATGATGCTCTGGAATACTTGGTAGGCAGTAAACAATAATTTAAAAATGTGATTTCCAAGAATGAGATCCAAACAAAATTCAAACTCCAGAACAATCCAAATTGAGTCACTTTATTTACTTTGCATTATAATTGCTCAGTTAGAATGTGCATTTATATAGCTCCTTTCATAATCTCCAGATGTCCCAAAGCACTTTACGGCCAATGAAGTACTTTTTGAGGCAGGGTCACAATGTAGGAAATGTGGCAGCCAATTTGTGCACAGCAAGCTCCCATAAGCAGTAATGTGGTAATGAACAGATACTTTTTTTTAGGGGTTTGTTGAGATATAGATATGTCAGTTAGGACACTGGGAATAACTCCCCTGATCTACTTCAAAATAGTGCCATGGGATTTTTTACATCTACCTCACAGGGCAGGCGGGACCTCAGTTTAATGTCTCATCCAATGTATGCATACAATACAGTTATACAGTGCTGTCAAAATGTGGAGACAGTTCAGTGGACGTGATAAAGAAGTGCATTGTGATGGGGGGAAAGTCTTATGCAAAGGTTTAGAGATGAACCAGGGCTGGTTCTGGTGAGTAACATTGTTTTTTGGGAATACTATTTGTTGCATTGCTGTAGATGACCATTAGACTTTTTTGGTTGTGTTTCCAGTAGCTTGGTGGATTTCCAGAAACAGGTGAGTTAAGTGCATGCACCTTTCATGCAATTCCTGGTCTACATTGGGAATCTTTATGATATTTTAGCCAGATGCTGGCAGTAGGCTGGAAATAAATACCAAAATTTCAAAGCTCCTAGAGTTCATCCTCAGTACGTACTTTTTTGGCAAGGTCTATTTTGCATAATGTTTTGACCTTCATTGATCTGGTAAAGATAAGAAGGTCCCAGCATTGCCATCTCAGTGGGATGTATTGTCTAGATACACAGTGGTGCCAATATCCACTTGGAAAAACAAAAAGAACCATTTCCTGGTCATTTATGAATTTGTAGGGAATTTTAGTTGCAGGTTGGCTGATTTCTTAAAACAAAACAGCACAAGCATAGAATATAATGTAATCGATGGCATCTGAATCTAGTGATAAATGGGCATCTGTTTTTCCTGGTGGTGGTTATATGCTTGTGTTCTTGGGCAGCCTGATCTACTGGGAGGGCAGAGAAGGCTGTCCACATTTTGCAGAGATATCCATTATTGTTCATTATGCCACTGCCGTTGGAGGAAGGACAATTGTTCCTTTACACTGTGTGGAGATTCACGTCTTGATCAGAGTGTTCCATTCAGTTTTGTGAATCTCCAAATTTTGTGATGTTCAAAGTTTAAATACCAAATAAATGCAGATCTCTCAGTGTGCAAATGAAACGCCCAGTATTGGATTGATGCCATAAAGGTCCATCATTTGATCCCTGGCCTGTGATGAATTAGTTGCGGCAAACATGATGGGAGATGTGACAGTTGGGCTCAGTACCCCTGGGCTAAAGAGGAGGAATGACACATTCTGTTGCCTGGCAATTACAGAGGCTCTGTGCCCAGCACTCTTATTGAAACTTGTCAATTTTGCTATCAGTTTCACAGTACCATTAATTTCAATGAGAAAGCTAAACTCAAAGAACATGCAGAATAACCACACTTAAAAATCTCATGTGAAGAGCAAAATAACACCAAACTCCTCACCAACAACTGTTCAGCTTTAGGAATCACTACACCGTGACTGAAAGAAGGGCCTTTTCCCCCCGAACTAAAACAAAATTAGGTCTTTCTTTAGTTGTTGCAAAGGGAAAGGCATTAACTGGCATGATCTGAGATTGTATCAACGCACCCGAGGCAAATGCAGACCAGTGTTAAAAATGCAGCTATTACAGGTAATCAGAAGATTATTTACTCTGTCTCGCCACCAGATTGTTGAGTTCAGGAATCTGCAAATTTCTAACAAAAACAAACCACAAAAAGGAAGTGGTATTACTGAAAAAGGGGTTATGGTTTGATGAATCCCAGTTTACATTCTGAACTGCAAAAGACTCTCTAAAGAGACAGACACACTGCCACAACTCGGGATTCAGGGCACTTTGTTATATTATTTCCCATATAGACATTTGGTAACTGAATGAACTTCATTCAAGTTTTGCGTTCTTAATGCAGTCTTTGATTTGTGAGCCAGCATTTATAGAATTTCACCAAGTAAAATGACATTGATTGTTTCTTGAAGCTTGTCACCACCCCCACCCAGGAGCAGGCTGGAGGTGAGTTGCGGGGGGGGGGGGGGGGGCGTAAAATTGAATGGGAGGTGAGGGACACAGTTCCCATCGCCTACCCACGCCCACTGCAATTTTATCCGGGTGGGGGAGGTGGAAAATGGCCTGCCCACACCGTGCCAATTAAGGCCCTTAGGTGGCCACTTAATTGTCACTTAAGGGACTCCTCCTATTGCCACTGGTATATTATTAGTGGCGGACAGCCATTTCTCCACCTTGGGGGTCTGTCCATTTAAACTGGGTGGCCTCCTTGTGGGCTGGGGGTGGGGGTCCTCCTGATCAGACACTCTGTGCCTCCCAGAGGGTCTCCCCCTGTGGCACTAGCCACCTCAGCTGGAACGCCTCCGTCCGCCTTCTCGAGTGGCAGCCCCCCACCCCCCCCACCCACCTCCCTGACCAGGGCCCAGTTGATTGTCCCTGGTGAGGCCCCACACATTTACCTCTATTCCGGGGACTGTTCCATCCTACCAGTGCTGTTTGGGTGCAGTCTCAGCAGTGGCCACCGCTCCTGCTTCAGAGGGGCGGAAGGCTCAACCTCTCCCAATTAAGGACCTGGGCTATGCAAATCACTGTGCGGCTTCCAGGCACAGCGGAGAGGGGCTCACCCATGACTTTTTTACCGGTGTCGGGGCCTCCGCCATATGGTAAAATTCCGGCCCATCTTGCTGGTGGATTTCTGCTAAAGCATGAAGTCTTTGATAAAGAAAGATGTGCATTTATGTAGCGCCTTTTGTGACCTCAGGATGTCCCAAAGCATTTTACAGCAAATGATGTACTTTTGAGGTGTAGTCACTGTTGTAATGTGGGAAACATGGCAGCCAATTTGCAGAAAGCAAGCTCCCACAAACAGCAATAAGATAATGACCAGAAAATCTGTATTCTTTGATGTCGATTGAGAGATAATTGTTGGCTAGGACAGCAGGGATAACTCCCCTGTTCTTCTTTGAATTAGTGCCATCGGATAGTTAGAGACGCTTAGAGAGCAGGCGGGGCCTCAGTTTAACATCTCATCCATTGCAGCCTTCCCTCACTACAGCACTGGAGATTTTTGTGCTCAAGTCTCTAGAGTGGGACTTTACCTGCAATGTCCTGACTCAGAGGCAAGAGTACTATTACCCACTGAGCCACAGCTAATATCTTTTTTTCATTCATTCATGGGATGTGGGTGTTGCTGGCCAGGCCAGCATCTATTTCCCATCCCTAATTTCCCTTGAGAAGGTGGTGGTGAGCTGCCTTCTTGAACCGCTGCAGTCCATGTGAGGTAGGTACACCCACAGTGCTGTTAGGGAGGGAGTTCCAGGATTTTGACCCAGTGCCATTGAAGGAACAGCGATATTGTTCCAACTCAGGATGGTGTGTGGCTTGGAGGGGAACTTGCAGGTGGTGGTGTTCCCACACATCTGCTGCCCTTGTCCTTCTAGGTGGTAGAGGTCGGGGGTTTGGAAGGTGTTGTCGAAGGAGCCTAGGTGAGTTGCTGCAGTGTATCTTGTAGATGGTACACACTGCTGCCACTGTACTTCGTTGGTAATGGGAGTGAATGTTTGTAGATGGGGTGCCAATCAAGCGGGCTGCTTTGTCCTGGATGGTATCGAGCTTCTTGAGTGTTGTTGGAGCTGCACCCATTCAGACAAGTGGAGAGTATTCCATCACACTCCTGACTTGTGCCTTGTAGATGGTGGACAGGCTTTGGGGAGACAGGAGGTGAGTTACACGCCTCAGGATTCCTAGCCTCTAACCTGCTCTTGTAGCCATGGTGTTTATATGTTCAGTGTCTTGTCAATGGTAACCCCTAGGATGTTGTTAGTGGGGGATTCAGCGATGGTAATGCCATTGAATGTCAAGGGGAGATGGTTAGATTCTCTCTTGTTGGAGATGGTCATTGCCTGGCACTTGTGTGGCGCGAATGTTACTTGCCACTTATCAACCCAAGCCTGGATATTGTCCAGGTCTTGCTGCATTTCCACACGGACTGCTTCAGTATCTGAGGAGTCACGAATGGTGCTAAACATTGTGCAATCATCAGTGAACATCCCCACTTCTGACCTTATGATTGAAGGAAGGTCATTGATGAAGTAGTTGAAGATGGTTGGGCCATCTGTTTGATTCTGCCTGTTTATGGGCATTGTCCACCGACGTGCCAAGTGTTTTAAAAGTAAATACAATGTGGCTGTATTATCTCATTTATTTATAAAAAAGTTTAAATGAAGGTTTCTGGATCTTAACTTTTGAAATGCTAGCCATAATGATATCCATTTGAATTTACATACAGAGTGAGAAGTAATGTACCTTTCAGCATTGAAAGCTTTATTTCTCAGGGGTTAAATTACACTGTGATCTTAACATGCTCATAGGGATTTCTTTACCTGATATTTTAATGAAAACATTCACCACATTTTATTTATAATGTGTCACCTTATTCATTACTCACACCACACAATTTCAACCCATCATTGTTGCCATTAAAACAATTTTTGAGAAGGCAGCATGGTGGCAATGTCCTTTGGAGTACCAACATTCAGCTCGATTGAGTTCTTCATCTTGACCTGGATGTTTGAGAATGCACTTGGCCAGGTTCCACCTACAAGCGAGAGGACAATTGATTGTGTTATTACTGGGCTGCTGCCATGCATCTGCTGGTAGCAGGTAGAAGAGTGGCATTGGGTAGAGGCCTAGGAGCAAACGAGGTGTGGGAATGGGGCCTGGTGAGAAAGGAGGAATTAGTGAAGATAGTGATGCCACTCGGGTGACTCACCTTTCATATGTCTTATAAGCAGACAATCCACTTTCTATTGTTAATGCAAAGCGGGCAGCTGGCGTGTCAGCCTGGCTCAGTGTGTATGTAGGGCTGCATTTTGTTCTCCCCCAGGTGGAGGTTCGTGGCGGGGTGGGGTGGGGACGGGGCCTGAAGATGGCTTCAGAGGGCCGGGCCCAATCCACCCGGTGGTGGCGAGGCTCCATGGTGGCCCTCCCCCCGCCGCAGGGTGACGGGACCACAATTTAAATATTCAAATGAATAAAATTATGAAATTTAAATAGACTTACCTGTGATCTTAAAGGCCTGCCGAGATCTTCGGCACGGCGACCAGCACTCCCACGCCTTCAGATCCCCATCCGGGGAAATGCGGTGCCACACTGGTGGTGAGGGGCGAGGAGGTAAGTTTATCAGTGCGGGGGTGGGGGGGGTGGGTGGAGGGTCAAATTAACGTCATGGATGAAGGGGATGGTGGGAAGGGTTGACCCTTGAACTTTGTGCAGTTTGCGAGTGGAAGGTCAGATGTAAAAGGTAAGTGTTTTTCAGGGGGGAAATGGCAAATAGTTATTGTAATTATTATTGGGGGAGCTGGGAAAGGTGCGTTAGAAATTTATTTGTTTAATTTTGGGGGTCGGTGCTTTAAAAATTCAAATTGGCCTTTAAAAATGGCACCAGCGCCTGTGCACAGGCAGCTGACACCGTTGCTGGGGACGGACAGCCCGCCCCTGCATTAGATTGGTGGGGGCGGGCCGCCATGTTTTGAGCTCGCTGCCAAGATCGATGGTGAGGTTTAGTTTAGTTTAGAGATACAGCACTGAAACAGGCCCTTCGGCCCACCGAGTCTGTGCCGACCATCAACCACCCATTTATACTAATCCTACACTAATTCCATATTCCTACCACATCCCCACCTGTCCCTATATTTCCCTACCCCCTACCTATACTAGGGGCAATTGCTAATGGCCAATTTACCTACCAACCTGCAAGTCTTTGGCTTGTGGGAGGAAACCGGAGCACCCGGAGGAAACCCACGCAGACACAGGGAGAACTTGCAAACTCCACACAGGCAGCACCCAGAATTGAACCCCGGTCGCTGGAGCTGTGAGGCTGCGGTGCTAACCACTGCGCCACTGTGCCGCCCCTTGGGTCTTAAAATCCAGCCCATAGTTTCAAGCCACATGATGACACTTGAGCACCTAATCCACTACAGTATTGAGGCAGTGCTGCATTATCAGAGGTGGCATTGTTTGTGTAAGATGTATAACTGAGATCCCTATCTGTTGCTTCCATTGGTTCAGATGAATGTTGAAGATCCCATGGTCAGACTGGAAAATCAATAATAAATTCTCCTGATGTCCTGGATAATACCGACACCATTAAAGGACAGATTAACTGTCCATTCACCCATGGGTGTTTGCGAGATCTTGCTGTGCACAAAATGCTTGTTGCATTTGCCTACATAACAGAAGTCACTGCATTTCAACTTCACATTGCATGTGAAGTTCTTTAGGACTTTTCTGGGTGATGTTGTGAGCACCATATAAATCCAAGTCTTTCCTCCAAACTTGACATTTGGTTTTCAGTAGATCTCGCAGATTGCAACCATTTCCACAGCCTCAAAATGGAAACCTACCACCAGCAAACAAGAACAGTTGTCGCCAATCCCAGAAGTTAATGGCAAAATGAGAGTGGCAGAGTGAGTGACTGAAAGGTGGGCTTGTGAGGGGCATTAAAGTGGCCATGCTTGCTGCTTCAGGGAGAAATGTGGTGAGTGGTTGAATCTAAAAGCAACCTCAAGCAGGAATGTATTCAGAGAACACGGGAAATCCTCAGCTCCAGTCAGTGAGCATCAGAGCTGGAATAGAGGATCAACCTGAGGCATGATCAAAACAAACATAAAACATACCTAACAAACACCAAATAAAAACTAGAGTCACAACTAATAAGTACTAAATGCAGTATAGCTCAAATATTAACTGATAATAGTCAAAGGCAACTGCAGCAGAATAAAAATGCTGAATGTCTCCATAAGCATAAATTAAACTAATACAAATACTGGTATAACAATTAATGCAAATATAAGACAATAATAAGAACATGTGCAGCAATAAGGAGCTGTCACACGGACAAGTGACATGAAATTCACAGGATAGGAGAGACTAAATTGTACAGCCTCAACATTTAAATCTACCTTCTCTTCCATCTACATATATAGCTGAAAAATAATGCTCCTTACCATGATTTTTCCAAAAGCTCTTTTCCCATTTTAGTTACCTTTGGGAAAAAATTGGCAACTGAAAAAGCTTTCAGAATACATTTTGAAAGAGCTGTAAAAATCCAGTGGCACTCGTTACAACATAGCAGCTATTGTGGTCCTGATTTTAACACGGTGCGAGAATTGCAAGGGTGTGGGGCCAAAGTGGGCAGTCATCTGTTCACCTGGCTTACGCCGCTACCATAGGAACATGAGGTCCAGGAGATTTGGGCCTGGATTTCACTAAAAAAAATAACTGTGTGGGCATCGCACACAGATAATAGTGTGCAAATTGGTCAGCAACTTGTGGTGAGGAAGAGATACCCCGTGACTTACAACTCACCCCAAGTTTCTGGTCGATTTTTACCACTACACTGTTAGCTTCATCTAAGCATTATCTCACCCTTAACCTCCCTGGAGAGTTTCATGAAGTTGCACGTCAGGCTCATCACAGAAAGTTACCTCCAGTAGTTAAAAGTATAAGTACTCTTTTAAGGACGTGCTGGTTGTGGAGTCTCATTCCTTCAGGTTTTATTTGTTGTTGGAGATTCTAAAAATGTCAAATTTTAAAATGTTTAATTAAATATTTTTTCTTATTTTTCATTTGTCTCTTTTTCTCTTTCCACTCTTTCTCTCCCTCTCTGGATTTCTCTTTCTGCAACTGATGTACCATTGAAGTCACCCACTTTAATTCAGGCACCTTTCCATCCTTCTGCCTTAGTTTTCCATCCTTAAATCTCATTGCTTAAGGAGGTATTGTTGGTCTGTTATTGACCAAGCTCCCAGATACACTGTTGCCCTCACACCTGGAGCAAAAAAGTTTTGAGCCAACCCCATCCTGACTTGGAACTATATCGCCGTTCCTTCACTGTTGCTGGGTCAAAATCCTGGAACTCCCTTCCTAACAGCAGTGTGGGTGTACCTACCCCACATGGACTGCAGCAGTTCAAGAAGGCGGCTAATCATCACCTTCTCAATTAGGGATGGGCAATAAATGCTGGCCTTGCCAGCAACAACCATAACTCCTTTGCCGAGATATGACTCCAACCAGCAGAGAGTTTCCCCCCTGATTCCCATTGACTCCAGTTTTGCTGGAACTGCTGCAGTCCATATGGGGTAGGTACACCCACAGTGCTGTTAGGAAGGGAGTTCTGCATCATCGGCATGGGATTTTGGCGTTTAAATTTGGCCCCGCTCCTCTGGGGGCAAGCAACCTCCCATGCCTAAATTCCAGCAAGTGAGTCAGGGGATATGGGTGGGAACCTGGGGGCATGAGTGGGCGGGGGTGGGTGCTAAAATCAGATCTCTTGTGTTACAGATTGATAATTTAACACTTAAGATCCCTGCTACAGAATTAGTACTAATGATGAGTTTTCAATGAAATGCGCAACCCTCATTATGAAATTTTATGTAACAGATGCATAAATGGTCACTTTATAACATAGTTCCTTGTTGATATATTATTTGTGTGTTTAAAGTCTCAATGCAATACCCAATACACAAATAACATGAAGCCGTGATATTTTATATTCTATCTGTGATGCAGCTTTATGCTGGTCATAATTTCTATTTTAAGAGATCACAAGCACAGATAACTATACAAGTTTTCATGGTGAAACAGAATGAATCTGCAATGAGGCCCCATCTCTGCACATCTGTCTGATTCAATCACTTCCTCAGAATCTTTCTGTAATGGGGGAAAATGGCTTTACCATTATTACAAATCTGGTTTCCCTGCATACGTCCTTTTCTTCCTCTTTCATTTTAAATTGATTGTTTAATTCTCTTCATCTAACTCACTTGAATTTTATATTCTCTCTCTTTGCTGCATTTTGTTTCTGGCTCTCCGATTCCTGTTCAATTGCCGTCTCTTTCCTTCCCTTGCCTCGTTGCTTTCTGAATTTGTTTGTCAGCATACTTTTGTTCTCCAGATACTGTTGCTTCTTTCTATTCACCTCTCGCTTGGTCTTTTATTTTCTTGTCCTATTATCATTCTGTTTCACCAACTCACTTCATCAACAGACCTTTGCGAGTTATTGCAGACACAAGAGTGAAATCTCTTTTGCAGCACTAGTAACAGTGTTACTTTACACAGAATGTAAACTCTACTGAATTCACCCTCTTAATTTCACAGCTTAAGTTAGCAATGACTGCAAATGGCTAGGTTCAGTACCAATACTATCTTTCTTATACTGGACATGGAGTTGTGTTTTAAGCAAATTCCCCTCCCCCAATTTACACACAGGTAATAGGAGCAGGCGTAGGCCATTCAGCCCATCAAGCCTGCTCCGCCATTCAATTATATCATGGCTGATCATTTACCTCGATGCCACTTTCCCACGCTACCTGATATCCCTTGATGTCATTAGTATTCAGATATCTATCGATTTCTGTCTTGAACATGCTCAATGATTGAGCTTCCACAGCCCTCTGGGATAGAGAATTCCAAAGATTCATCACCGTCTGAGTGAAGAAATTCCTCCTCATCTCAGTCTTAAATGGCCTGCCCCTTATTCTGAGACTGTGTCCCCTGGTTCTAGACTCACCAGCCGGAAGGAAAGATCCTGTCTACATCTACCCTGTCACGCCCTGTAAGAATTTTGTAGTTTCAATGAGATCACCTCTCATTCTTCAAAACTCTCGAGAAACAGGTATAGTTTCCTCAATTTCTCCTCATAAGACAATTCCGCCATCCCAGGGATTAGTCTGGTGAATCTCCGTTGCACTCCCTCTATGGCAAGTATATCCTTCCTTAGGTAAAGAGACCAAAACTGTACATGATACTCCAGGTGTGATCTCACCAAGGCTCTATACAATTGCAGCAAGACTTCTTTACTCCAATGAAGGCTAACATACCATTTGCCTTCCTAATTACTTGCTGTATCTGCATGCTAGCTTTTACTGACTCATGAACAAGGACACCCAGGTCCCTTTAGACATCAACACTTTCCAACCTCTCACCATTTAAGAAATACTCTGTATTTCTGTTTTTTCTACCAAAGTGGATAACTTAACACTTATTCACATTATATTCCATCTGCCATATTCTTGCCCACTCACTCAGCCTGTCCAAGTCCCCTTGAAGCAGCCTTTCATCCTCCTCACAACTTACATTCCCAGCTAGTTTTGTGTCATCAACAAATTTGGAAATATTACATTTGGTCCCCACATCCAGATCATTGATATAGATTGTGAAAAGCTGTGGCCCCAGCACTGATCCTTGTAGTACCCCACTAGTCACAGCCTGCCATCCTGAGAATGACCCATTTATTCCTACTCTCTGTTTTCTGTCTGTTAACCAATTCTCGATCCATGCCAGTATATTACTCCCAATCCCATATGCTCTAATTTTCTTTACTAACTTCCTGTATGGGACCTTATCAAAAGCCTTCTGAAAATCCAAATACACCACATCTACTGGTTCTCCTTTATCTATGCTACAAGTAATATCCTCAAAAAACTCCAATAGGTTTGTCAGACAAGATTTCCCTTTCATTAATCCATGTTGACTCTGCCCAATCATATCATTATTTTCTAAGTGTCTAGTTATCACATCCTTTATAATAGTTTCTAACATTTTCCCTACTACTGACATCAAACTAACAGGTTTGTAGTTCCCTGTTTTCTCTCTCCCTCCTTCCTTAAATAGTCGGGTTACATTTGCCACTTTCC
This sequence comes from Heterodontus francisci, assembly GCF_036365525.1. Lineage (NCBI taxonomy): Eukaryota > Metazoa > Chordata > Chondrichthyes > Heterodontiformes > Heterodontidae > Heterodontus > Heterodontus francisci. The sequence continues at coordinate 185,324,398 of NC_090375.1, read as the reverse complement.
AGTCTGCAGGAACATTTCCAGAATCTATAGAATTTTGAAAGATAACCACCAAAGCATCCATTATCTCTATCGCCACCTCCTTCAATACTCTGGGATGTAGCTTATCTGGTCCAGGGGATTTATCAACCTGCCGTCCAGTTAATATTTTGAATACTATCTCTTTATTAAGACTCATTTCTTTCAGTTTCTCATTTTCACAAGTCCCTTGGTTCCCTAATATTTCTGGGACATTTTATGTATCCTCCACCATGAAGACAGACACAAAATAATTGTTTAGTTTCTCCGCAATTTCCTTATTCTCCATTATAAATTCGCCAGTCTCTGTCTGTATTGGACCTACATTTGTCCTTGCTAATCTTTTCCTTTTCACATACCTGAATAAGCTTTTACAGTCCGCCTTTATGTTTCTTGTATTTATATTCTCTTTTCCCTTTATCACTTTCTTGGTCATCCTTTGCTGGATTCTAAATTGCTCCCAATCCTCGGGCGTAACACTTTTTCTGGCAACCTTATAAGCCACTTCATTTGATCTAATGCAATCTTTAACTTCTTTTGTTAGCCACAGTTGATTCATCTTTCCTGATGTGTTTTTGTGTCTTAGAGCTATATATAATTGTTGTAGACCATGTAATACTTCTTTAAATACTACTCATTGCCTGTCTACTGTCAAATCTATTAGTGTACTTTCCTGATCCACCATAACCAACTTGCCCCTCATACCTTCATAGTTTCCTTTGTTCAGATTTAAGACCCTAGTTTCAGAATGAACTATATCACTTTCAAACTTCATGCAAAATTCCATCATATTATGGTCACTATTTCCCAAAGGTTCCTTTATTGCAAGGTTATTAATTAGCCCTTTCTAATTACATAATACTCAATCTAAAATAGCCTGATCCCTGGTTGGTTCTTCAACATACCTGCTCCAGAAATCCATCTTCTACACACTCCAGGAATTCATCCTCCACAGCATTCATGCTGATTAGGTTTACCCAGTCTATATGTAAATTAAAGTAACCCATTATTACTGTATTACCATATTACCCGCACTGCTAATTTTCTGATTGATTCGGTGCCCAATATTACCGCTACTTTTGCTAGCCTATAAGCAACTCCCACCAATGTTTGCTGCCCCTTGCTGTTTCTTAGCTCCACCCAAATTGATTCTACATCTTGATCCTTTGATCGAAGATCCTCTCTCACGAATGTTTAGATCTCGTCTCTTATTAACACTGCTACTCCACCTCCTTTTCCTTTTTGCCATTCCTTCTTGAATGACGAATATCCTTGAATATTCACTTCCCAGTCTTGGTCACCCTGTAACCATGTCTCTGTAAGGACAATTAAATCATACCCATTTACCTCTATTTGTGCCTTCAAATCATCTACCTTGTTATGAATGCTCCATGCATTCAGATAGAATATCCTTAACTTTGTCTTTTTAACATTATTCCACATTTTGATCCTATTTGATGCCTACCTTTGCTTCATCTGTCTTCTAATTGCGCTTACTACTTTTCTACTTCCTGGTACCAGTTTTGCTTTCCTCCAATCTTCCCTTCCTGCTACACTCAGATTATCAATTCCCTTATTGCTACTTTGCTCTCTTGACTTCTCTTCTTTCTCTAAATTATCACATCTTCCCTCACTTGATCCCTCATCCCCACTATTTAGTTTAAAGTCCTCTCTACCGCCCTCGTTATACAACTCGCCAGAACACTGGTCCCAGTATGGTTCAGGCGAAAACCGTCCCAATGGTACAGCTCCCACTTTCCCCAGTACTGGTGCCAGTGCTCCATGAATTGAAGCCCATTTCTGCCACACCAATCTTTGAGCCAAACATTTAACTCTCTAATCTTATTTATCCTACTCCAATTTGCTCAGGCAGTAATCCATAGGTTATAGAATCATATGCCATTGAAGCAAGCCATTCAGCCTGTCATATCTCTGCCAGCTCTGTTGAAAGAGCTCTCCAATTAGTCCCACTTTCCAGCTCTTTCCTCATAACACTGCACGTTTTTTGAAACTTAGGAGCTGGATCTGACAGCTTGGTAGTGAGTCATGTCAGTGCCCTGAGAAGGGATTTAATGCTGTTTTCACTGTCTAATACCCACTAGATTATATTTCAATGAGGAGCAATAATAACCATACACATAAAAGGACTGTTTTTACCAGAAGCTGAAGGTTGGGGAAAGGTTATAGTAACTGTTTGCACCATTCATTATGCCTGACAACTGGAAAGAATGTAGTTGACTTTAATTACCTCTCTGGTTTCACTGTCATCTATGAGAGAGCCACAATAAATATAAACGTCTTAAATCAAATATTCATTCACTGTAAAATGTTTGACAAATAATAAAGAGGCTCCAAACCTTCATGGTTTAAATTAACCCTTGAAATAGCTCTTCTGCATTGGCTATCCCTGATTGAACACAGAGTCTCACTATTTTTCTCCAGTAACATAAGAGTTAAAGGTTATTACTAGCCCCGAAGCAGTTTGTCTCACCATGGAGATTTCCACCCTACTTATATAATTGACAGGTCACTTTATAACTTGGGTACTGAGGTACATATGGCAGAAACATCCAAAATGGTTTAATTCAGACACAAGTTCAGTCACAGCAAAGTGCTCCTCATTTTTATATTCAAGTTGTTACCAGAAGGGTGATGTTACTATTTAGCACCCCCAGTGGGGAGCAGTGCTCCTGGTAATGCAGTTCAAAGAAATTAATAGACTAAATAAAAAATGCCAATCTTCATGGCCATGATTTTGTTACTTCCAACCATTGCTCCCACTGCAATCACTCCTCAAATCCCAAACGGACTTGTTATGTAGCTACAAATGCTACAGCTCTCGCATTATCTATGCCTGCCCATGTTATCATTATCCTTGAATATCCATCGGGATTTTCCCGATTGATGTGTAAGGTACTCGCATATAGTTGCCTGTACACTAGATGGCTCCCTGAAAGGAGTAAGCACATTGCAGCAGTTACACGCCAATGTCATCTCTTGTATTACTTTGTTATTCTTTGGTGGAATGTCTCAAGGGTCTGGAAATAAAAGCAGCTAGTTATTACCACACTAACTTGAGTACATATTCAGACATAACAATTTACCGCCATAGCTTCAGCAGGAAATTAGTGGAACCTCTGGGGTATTTGTGTGACCAGCTATTTTTAGTCATTTACACCATTTCTCCAGAGGTTCTGCCAATAAGCAGAAGGACTTTGAGGACCTTCGCATCCAATATGTTAGCATTCTATCATCCAAAACTAGAAAAGATTTGGTCGAATATTCAAGACATCACTAACTCAGTTGAAAATATGACAATAAAGCCCTAACTCAGCTGTTGAAATAATTAGTGTAGATTTTCAATTTGTCGTCCATATGAACTGAACTGCTGTTGTGGATTGTCTGCCTGTCATAGAAACTGCCTGAGTTTCATTTTACATTGACCTTAACAGAATGAAACTCAAGCAGCGTGTACAATGCCAGCTTTATGCCCAGTTGGCAACTTAAACAGTTTTTCTTTGTTGCCTGGATATTTAGAGAGAGTATCTCTCCTTCACAGTTTCATGAAGAAGGCTGCCATAATGGAATCATTGCACCGTGTGAGTTGGCGTCTCTAGATGGGCATCCAGCCAGTTTTCTGAAAGAAGCAGGAGGGGCCATTAGGTTCCTCCCACTCATCCTCATACTATTCACGACTCCTGGGCCTATTGCAGGGGCTCCACCCTTCAGGGGAATGCTAATGAGGCGGAGAGCTGCCATCACACATCTCTGTCTCTTGGAGCCACAGTGTGATATCTGAAGTACATGCTAGATATACATGTTGAATATAGACCAATAGATCGATACTTCAGTATTTATTCCTAACAGTTTTCCATTTAAGGATTCTTTATTTATCGAATTACCAAGCACGAATTGCAATCTGCCTGATGAGTGTGCTGTGGATATAATGTGACTATTACTTTTGATAATTAGAACACTGCTGTTCTGTATTCTTGTATAGTGAAAATCTGTATGCTAGTGTACCAACTTGCATGTAACACTGGGGAAGTAGGACTGATGCAGTGTCTGACCTGTAATGCCATTTCTTATTCATTACACACTGTGACTTCCTTACTACTTGCTGTCTTTTTATTTCTGTCGAAAGGCTTTTATAGATACACAAGCTAGACATTATAGCCCAGGTTTTCCCGTCTTCTTCACGCGACATACAGGTGTAATTCTGGATCTCTGCCCACTCTTCCCTTCCCATCTGGTTTTGTTCCAAATCTGGCCTTTTGCGTATTCCTGATTTTCTTCGCTCCACCATTGTCTTTAGCTGCCTAGGCCCTAAACTCTGGAATTCCCTCCCTAAACCTCTCCGCCTCTCTACCTGTCTTACCTCCTTTAAGATGCTCCTTAAAACCTACATCTTTGACCAAGCTTTTGGTCACATGTCTTAATATTTCATGTGGCTTGGTGTCAAATTTTGTTTGATAATTGCTCCTGTGAAATATCTTGGGATGTTTGCTACATAACAGGTGCTATATGAATGCAAGTAGTTGTATTGTTACAAAGCAAAACTCAGCTGAAACTGAGACATTGTGAAGCTTGCAATTAAGTTTACTTGTTGTCCATCTGATGAGTTGGATTCTGTAGATTGATGTTAAACTTTGGTTTACTTTGACTGGAATTGCCAGGACCGAACCTTGTGATGGTGGTAATCATGCTCCAGTCGATGTTGTTAAAGTAGTGTTAGTAATGTATCTCTGTGTTCAACTCAGTCGTTGATGCCTCTGGCAAGTAAGAGCCAAGTTCTATTTTACTCAAAGACTGTACTGTGGTCCTGCAGTTGGCAGACCTGCCTTTGTTAATGAGCAATATCTTTCGGATTGGGTTATGTACAATGGCTCGTTGAGGTATCATATGTGAAACACAAGACACAACAAGAAAATCACAATCTAATTTTCCGATAATTATATTTATGAAAGGTTGTTCGATTTGTATAGATTACATATTGCAGTTTTTAAATACAATTGGAGTACATTTTCTGAGGTCTTCTTCCTAGCAAAGGTCTCTAGCAAGAGTACTCGATTCAGGGAACAGCCTAGTTTCCAGTGATTGAATAACCATAAAATCAGGACCACCCCATAACAGATGAATCTAATTCCACACAATCCATTCATGTTTCCTACAAATTAAACTACCACTGAGGATGGAGTGTTGGAAAACTTACCCTAATATTTCTGACAATTGCCGTGGAGAAACGGCATAAGTAGCTCAAAATGACTGTTTACGCTGTATCTCTTGGGGCTCCACTGAAATAATTCTTCTAGTCTTAGAGAGTTGTGAGCCTTTGGACTACATTGCTGGCTGGTGTGGTGGATGCTGATTGGATTTATACCTTTGAGAGGGAGACACGGTGGTTCTTGACTGGGGCAGAGATTACATCCTACAGATGGTAAGTATCTTTATGGATACCACTTTGTCCATGTGATCACCTGGGCCAGTTTTGATCACCTGAGCAGGTCGGAGAGGAATTTTGCAGGGTAACTCTATCTTATTGGGTCTGGAGTTTTTCTCTTTTTTGCCATTCCCAGGAGATTATGGCGGTGGGGGGAGGGGGCAGTTGGGGAGGGTGGTGATGGGGCAGGTGATGATGGAGAGTGTCTAGTCAGGATGCTCCGGCCATCTTAATATGTGAGGCAGGCTTGATGGACCAGCAGACCTTTTATTGCCCATCAGTTTTCTGTTTGTAAATTGGTTACAGCGACTCCTACATCCCATGTCTCCAATTAGCTGAGAATTAACTGCAAGATGTTGGCAGGTCATTGAACTTCCACTTAACGCTTGCTGAGGTGAGATAAACTCAACCGCAATACCTGTTATAGACAGAAGTTGAACATGATGTAACTTAGAATCTTAACAGCAAAGAGGAAACTTAAAATGGCCTACTCCTGCTCCTATTTTCTATCTACGTTTGAAAGAAAGGACTTCCATTTATATAACGTTTTTCACGACCACCGGATAGCTCAGAGCGCTTTACAGCCAATAAAGTATATTTGAAGTGTAGTAATTCTTGGAGTGTAGGAAACACAGCAGCCAGTTTGCACACAGAAAGCTCCCACAAACAGCAATATGATAATGACAAGATAATCTGTTTTTGTGATGTTGATTGAGGCATAAATATTGACCGGGACACCCAACAGGTGCACAGAACCTCGATTTAACATCTCATCCAAAAGACGGCACCTCCGATAGTGCAGCACTCCCTCAGTATTGCACTGGAGTGTCAACCTTGAATATAGTGCTCAAATCCTGGAGTGGGACTTGAATCTATAACCTTGTGACTTGGAGGCAAGAGTGTTACCAAAAACACCTCAGTATCATTAACAAATCCAGTCTCATTAAAGGTCAACATCCAGCCTGGAGGAAGAGCACTTTTAAAAATAACTTCCATTAGCAAGGAGGCATAAACTTCAACTCACAACTTTTATTTAGGAATTACTTTTTTTAGCAGCTTTACAGCAGATAATGTAGACAATAAACCGACTCACAGATCATCTGGTCATACTAAGAAATTTAGATCCAGCTCCTGCTTTAAATGCTTGTCTTTCCAAAGTGGGTAGCATTGAGAGACAATCAGCCTTTCCACTTTCGATCACTAATCTCAGAAACTCACAGTCTGCTGACATATTTCATGCAAGATCACTCATACTGGTGAAGTTTGACCATAATCAAACCTAGTTTACTGGCATAAAAGTTCCATTTTCCAAATGCACAATTCTGGGACAAAGCTACTCCCACTGGGAATGTATATTGTGAACTGGCAGGCACACTCCCCATGACTTTCTGTGCATTCAGCAGTATTTATTCTATTGTGCTTTTTACTTTCTTCGCATGGTGTTTGTTGGTATTATAGTGAAGCTGTTACATAATCAGCCCATCCTGACGCAGTTGATGAATTCTCTTTGTAAAACAGCTTATTTCGACTACATTCTAGATAAAAGAATATGAAGCACATTGTTCAACTCTATTAGATCAAGGCATAAGTTGCAACTGAATCATTTGCAAGGGTAGCAGACAATGATTTAAAATTACACTGCAACATAACCGTGGAGATTAGTTTGTTGCTTCTTAAGCTACAAAGGACCGATTGATTATTCTTACCAAAACAAATAAACCTTGTAAAATTTGAACATTTTCCTGTGTGATTAAACATTATGAAGCATAGCATGGAATCTAAATCATGCTAAATGATTAGAACTGTAAAATAAGTAATTGTGCTGGATCATAGAGGACAACATACCTTACATAATATATCAGTAAAGGTTACAATTACCAAGTGAATGTATTCTGTGCTACCAAAAGATAGTACAATTGGAGAACTCAACCCCTAAAACATACAAAAATTCCAATCTCTCATGAAATAAAACAGGAATTTGACATATTGAGTTACTCTAAACCAATGGCCATAATTGCAAATGGACACAATTCCAAAATACATTCTCCCAAAACACTGGTAATAATCCCTGAATGCCATTTAGTAAAAGCAGAATTTGACTTATTCAGAATGGCTGTAATGCAAACATGTGCAACAGGCAACTTGTATGACAGGCTGTGCTATAAATTCTCCAACTTAAGATCTGAATTCCAGTCACCTCTTGTAGGCCATGGTGTAAAATAATTATCGCTGCACCAATCTCTTCCTCAATATGAAGGGATAATAGGGGTCGTCCACTCCATAATGACATTCTAAAATACTTGCCTCTGCATAAAAACACTTTGAAGACATAACAACATCACCAGTACACCCAGGGGAGCACTTCAGACAGAACACTCACTTTCTCATCTGATTAGGACAACTTCATTAGCTTAATCCTAGTCAATGATCCAAACACATGTCTCGTAATACCGAGATATATTTCAGTCTTTCACTGTTGAAGTAAATATAGATTGATTCCATCCCTATGTAACATCCATCAGAGATATTAATATGGCCAGAGTTTCAGAAGATAAAAATATGCCACTTTATAAGAAACACTTAAAAAATAACACATTTTAAGAAATGTGTCTGATTTATATAGACTTAAAACAATAAAAAAAAGTGAAGCATATTTGCTACGTTTCATTGATCCTGCAAAACTCTGGTCAGGATTGGACATTGATTGCATATTAATAGACGAATGCTCCTTTAGAATTAGTTCAGAATTGCGTCATGTTCCTGCGAAGACTTGGCACCATTGCTTAAGGAGTTTCTACAGTCTGGTAGCATGTTAGTGCTGAGACTGGCTGTCAATGATTTGGATGGATTGAGTGGAGTTGCCTGATTATACTGGTGGGCAACCCCAAAGTTGTGTTTTATAAAATTGCATATTTGACTAATGTGTGCACACTATGCTGATGTAGCAGATCTATGTGCTTGTGCTGAAAATATGGATTTCTTTTATATTGTTACAACAAGGTTGTACAGGTAAGATGATAAAGGATGTGTTAATCAGTAAGGTGTTAGGTGAAATTTGGCATTGGTGGGCACCTTATCATGGAATCACAGAAGCTTTCCACAGAGAGAGAGAGAGAGACCACTCAGCCGAATTGCATCTTTCCGAAATGGGAACAGGCCTCAAACGGGCTGGCAGCTGGCCAGAGTATTTTGGGGATGCCTCCAAGAGGAAAGCTTCTTCTCTTCTTCAGCTCACCAAAGATGAAAGTTAAAAGCTTCCTGGACCCTTATTTGAATGACCTATCATGGTCCCTTAGGTCACTCCATACCTTGTACAACAGGATGCAGCATACATGGTGCACATTCCCCCCATTTGTACCCAATAATTGCAGTCAGGTTGCTATAACCAGCATAGGACCCAGATTTGCATAAATAAGCAACTTCCCACGTGTTCAGGTGGGGGACTACTTGCCCATTTGCAGATGGGCTTTGGGTGTCAATGGGGTGGCCGAGGTGTGCCCTCACTCCCAAGTTACAATTGCTGGTCATCTGGTTATCACCGTGAAGATTTTATTTAAGCACCTACCTGCTGCTTGGTAGAATTTTCTTGCTTTGGTGCATTTTATTACCTACTAACACTGCATTAATAAAGTCTGTCGACAGTCTGGTGCACACGACAAATGCCTCTCAAATACTTTGGATTAATGCCTCAGTTGTGTAAAATTAATTAGCTTGCACGGTAAAAGGACTCACCGTTAATATATGCATTTATAACAGTTAATGTACAATTACAGCATTAAAATAGATTGCATTGAGAACTACCGATTAAAATCAAATTATTCTTCGCCCAACGTACAATATTAGAACAGACATCAAAACACAAGGATCTTGTCTATTTGTTAGAGGGAAATGGCTGGAATATCCATGAGGGGTTTCTCTGAACTGTCCACTGGAATTTGGGCAGAAGGTACAGTGGGAGATTGAGAGAATTCTCCCATTTCTCTGGGGTTCTTGCCAGTGTCAGCAGAATGATTGGGTAAATGCCCCACCCAAAACTCCACATCCATGAAAATTCTCTGACAGTACACAAACCTTGTACTTTTATCACTAGGTTTTACTTGAACAAGTCAAGCAGTGGTCCCGGGGAATACAGAGGCATCATTCTATGGGAGTGTCAAAAGTGTTCCTTTTTTATGTCACTGTTGCTATGGTCCCTGATAATGCAGCAGCACAAGGTTAAGGGGAAAACAAGTTTATTTTGCTTGAACTTGTAATTAAACAGATGTGAAATTTTACTCTCCTGTCTCTGATTTCCAGTGAAAATTCAGAAGTTGGGATCATCAACACTTTATTATTAGATATTTAAAGGCAGTGTAACATGCCACCAAGTTCAAAAGCCAGCCACAACCCACTTTTGGTATGAAACCATCAGTCCTGGTGCTATACTACTGATTTCAATGAAATTGTTTGTATTATGGTTTAGCTTCAGATTAAATGTAGTACAAAAGAACCACGGGATCAATTTTCAACTTGTGTGGGAGTACAACTGGTGTCCTGGATCAGCCAGCATTAAAGAAAGAGAGAACATGTATTTATGTAGCATCTTTCACATCCTTGGCCCATCCCAAAGTGATTCATGGCTAATGAAGTACTTTTGAGGTCATTGTTTAGTGTATGAATTGTGGCAGCCAATTTGCACACAGCAAGCTCCCACAAACAGCAATGTGATAAATGATCAGTTTACCTGTTCTAATGATTTGGTTGAGGGATAAATTTTTATCAAGGAGAACTCTTCTAGTCCTCTTCAAGATAGTCCTACGGGATCTTTTGCATCCACCTGAGATTCTATAAATTGGGTGGTTTCATTATGGGGTCTAATCTGCAGTGGCAGATCTGCGCCTGGGAGGCAAGCTAAAAATCCGCTCCTATATCACAAATGTGAAGTGTAACTACGACATTAAATAACTTATCACAAAAAAAGGACTTGCTTTATGTGTTATAAGGAATGTGACTCATTTTTTCTTGCTACAAGTCTAGTCAGCTCATTAGATTGGGGAGAAAATACGGCTTGAAGTTTTCAAAAGCTATTTTCTCCTGTTCCAAAGAAAAGGTTTCAAAGAAAGTAGAAGTGAACTCTCATGAACTGATGTATGATTTTTTAGAGAAGGCGTTTTGGGTGAAATAGAAATTCTGACCATTATGTTGCTTCTATTAATGCCATACACACACACACACACACACACACACAGAGTCAATAAAATATTTTAGAATCCATTTATATAAAAATAAATGAAAAATTAAATCTGGTACAGAAAATGGGATCTTGTCAGGGAAGAAAATATCACGGAAAAAAATGAGTGGAACAACTCTAAAGGTTGATGTTAAATACGTATAACATATAATTGTTGGTTGTTATCTCCTCATTGAGAAATTTTTATGCAGTCTCTTATTCTGGTTCAGTTTATTCTGAAAACTCCACTCGAGAGTTGCAATGTTGTCCACCAGAGAACCTGTATTTTCTACATCGATCACAGTGCAATCTTCTTTCATGCATGCTCTATACTTTTAAACCCTGATTTTTAACCTGGGGTGAGGTGGCTGCCTGGGGTCGGCTGGGCAATTCGCAGGCTCTCCCTGCTTCGCCAGCATGAGGACAGGGGTACACGTAAATTCCCAGGCCTCATCAACATAGTCCAGGCCCAATTCCCACCCAAACCTGGTGGCAATGATGTTAGACTGGCAGCAGGAAGCGTGGAAACGATTATCCCGGCAATTAGCTAATTGCATTAGCGGGAGCTGTGGAGGGACTCCGGCTGCCATTATAATCGAGGAGAAGGAAACGTTATCCCGGAGTAGAGAGGCCCAAGGTTTCCTTATGGATCCCAGAGGAGCGTTCCTGCTCCTGCTGGGACACAAGGATGTGAAGAATCTAATTGGCCTACTTCATTGGACCCTTTTCTGGCCCTCCTACTCCTCGGCATCCAGTGTCCCTGTCGAGGCCACTACTGGGCACCGAACACCTCTGTGTTAAAATGTCACCTGCACGTCTGAATTATGTCATCAGCTTTGCACTTTAATGAGACCTTCGCCTTCCTGTGGTGAAGGCTTCACAGGCCTCCTGAAACCCTGGAGTTAAAATTACACCCAGTGGGAGTGAGACGCCAAACGAGAGACGAGCTTTGCTTTAACACCCCCCCCCACCCCACAACTCACGGACCCCATTCTCATTGGGTGCCTGAGGTAAAATCAGCCTTTTAATCCCTATTGAATCCAAATAAAATGGGGATAAAATGAGTTTATTGGATGAGCAATGGAACCACCAGACTGGGATGGTTCCGGGTTCAATCTCCTGTCTGTGTTAAGTTAGCTGATCTCAGCACTAACATTAGTCTCAGCACGTTTGAGTTGGGGAAAAGAGACTGGACCAGAGTTTCCGTTTTCTGATCACTACCTAGAGACTCCTGCAGGAAATGTGTGAATACTGGGGGGCAGGGGCAGGCTCCATTCTGATAACCCCAAAGGTTGAGTTGTTTGCTGATCTCACAGTCAAGGCTCAAACATGAACAATGACGCTTGAGTGAGGTACTTGAAGGAGCAACTGCCTTGTAATCTTACCCTAGTGGAAGGAAGAGGAGAAAACTGGACAGTAGAAACTCAGATTGAAATAAAGAAAATTAGGAAAAAATACATTTATTGTGTTGGATAAGTGACGCACTTGTCCCATTAACTGCATCATTGCAACATCGGGGCTGATCTTAATCCAATGGAAACTGGGCGAGTGGACAGTTAAAATCAGCCAAGTTTCTTAGCCATCGTTAAGCCTTTGGGAGCTGACAGAGCAAGGGTTAAAATAGAAACCTGTGAGCAGGCCGCAAGAACACGGACCCAAATCTGGTCAGGTCTCCAAGACAGACATTCAACTGAGTCCCAGGAGTTAAAATACACCAGGCCTCTTTTTGAACCTTGAGTGGGTGAGTTTTGAATTGATATCAAAAATCGCCCCCGACAACTGAGTCTCTGTTAAAATTGGGGCCCATCCTCTTTAAATACATGGGAAATGTCTTGTGCAACCCTTTACCATGAATGTATTACCCCTTTAAGGTAGGCTTCACTGCAACTGCGACAGACCTGCAAAAGTTATATATGACAATGCTCTCACTAATAGGAGACTAAGGCTCTTTTTATCGTAATTCTTCCTTGAATGAATGGAACAGCCAAATTTCTCAAGGAACAGGTACAAAGCACTCTCTTTAGAAGCAGTTTAATCAAGCGCTTCTCAGGCTAGCGACAGGTAATTGCCACAGTGCGGGTCAGAGTACACCTCGTACTGACCACTGGCCTTCATCTCTGTCCAGGTGTCTGTGGAATGATTGTCCCTTCCTTGTGATTGACAGCTGGCAGGAAATGCCAAAGCCCCAACACAGAATAGCTAAAACAAAAACCTCCAATTAAAAGAACACCACTTATTTCCAAAAATGCTAACAATCTGACAGTGTCAAATGTCGTGACAATTTATCTGTCATTCCTGTGAATTGTGGAAGGGTGTTGGAGTTTGGCTAACCCCAGTGTAGGCCTGACTGTGCTGTAATTGTCTTTTTTCTGGTCGGTAATGAGCCAGTGGCACCTGCAAATTAGTACTGCAAACCTCCATCTCTTCTAATTTCCATTGGAACATCTAGGAAACCTGACAAATGTGTTCAAGTCCATAATTACCTTGTCTGTTGTGGCCTGATTAGCTGTAGGACACCTCCTCACTACTACCAACTGGCAGGTGGTTCATTCAATATTTGTTTAGGTGACCTTTAGTGTTCACTATTTTCAACTCACCCCAGTCATTAATGAAAGACCTTCGCCTGGGGAATATTTATTTGTAGTTTTGAAAAGGCACAAAGAGAATAATTTCCTGTTTTATTTGCTTGCAAAACCAGCTGATGCCGCAGAATCTTTGTTTCATTTTTGCCTGTAGGCCTGTTTCTGTTAGCAAGCCTGCAAAACCTCCTGGTGTGCTCTTCAAGCACCATTCTTCCAACTCAACTTACGCATTGCCCATCATGGTAATCATGGTGCTGACCAGACATCATATACCTTTAAGTTTTAAATCTCAGCCCCCTCCTTCCCTCTCAATCCAGGATTTTTAACCTCCCTGAGCACCTCAGCAATTTCATCCCATGGATATGTGAGCCATATCAGGAATGTTGGAGATTCAGTCTCTAATCCATGCTGATTTATTCTCAGCCTGGTTGGCAGAAAGACTTTTCCTTGTGATAAGTGGGTATACATCTTTTAGAATCGTCCCAAAGCATTTCACATGCAACAAATTATTTTGAAGTGCTGTGACTGTTTAATACAAAACTTGCACTTATATTGCACATTTCATGACCTCAGGACCTCCCAAAGCTCTTTGCAGCCAATAAAGTACTTATTGAAGTGTTATCACTGTTATACTGTAGGAAACACAGCAGTCAATTTGCTCAAAAGTCCTATGAATAGCAATGTGCTAATGGCCGGATAATCTGTTTTGGATGTTGGTAGAGGGATAAATATTGGCCAGGACAACCGGGGAGAACTCCCCTGCTCTTCTTTGAAATAGTGCCAGGGATCTTTCACATCTACCCCAGAGGACAGACTGGGCTTCGCTTTATAGTCTGGTCCGAAAGATGACACCGCCAACAGTGCAGCACTCTCAGTGCTGGATTGCTAGCCTAGAATTCTTTTGTGCTCAAGACTCTGGCGTGTTGAACACAGGAAGATCCACAAAAGGAAATAAAATAAGTAAGGAGTTCATTTTTTTTTGGCGTTGTTGGGTCAGGAAGAAATATCAGCTAAAACACCTGGAGAATTTGTTCTTCTTTTACTAGTGCCGTGGATTTTTTTTTTTTAGAAGCATTCCTTCAAAACGATACTGTGGTGTTATCTGGGTATAAGTGCTGAGGTGGTCAGAAAAGGTCTTTATTAGAATCTTCTGATCTAGAGTTGAGGCTACAGACAACTGAGCCAAACTAATCACCTTGGAAGGAACACTACAATTGGCTGCTCATACATCAGGGTTGGAGTGACGGAAGGAAAATAACCAGGGCTCTTAATCACTATCCTGCTGGAAGTGGTTCAGGCTGAATCTCAAGTAAGGGCCGGATCAGGCTTGTCTATGATAGATCCAAAATGGTGACAGTTCACTGTCAAGGCTAACACACAGGTAATAGCAACTTTGACCAAGTATCAGAGGGTGATGTGAAACAATGTCCCAGTGGGATGTTCACTCCTTCCAAGGTGAGGTTGTGAGGGGAGAAAATTGAAAGGCTAAGTTGGTGAAGTAATAAAAGCAAAATTCTTGTAAATGATTGCCGTTTGAAGACTTAAGGATCGGGCATTCCTGCAAATTTGATTACACAGCTTAAAAAAATGCACTTTGCGAACAATTCTTATTTTGTGGAAAGTACATGCCAATCTGCAAAATGTAGCATCAGCTAACACAGCCGCTAAAATGCCGACAGCTCAGAAGCAACCTTAAATATGAAGTGCGACTGTGTAGTTCCACTTTAAGAGCAGGGGCCAGGGGCTTGTCATAAATTAAGCTGCAAGGAAATCTAGCATTCCAGCACTGGCACAGCAGGAGATTTTGACAAAAATCTGGGAGTTTTCTCTCTTCTTGCAGAGCAGTTGCGGGCTAGCAAGGATGCATATTGCTATTCTGTGTCACTAAATCTGACTGTTAAATTATCTATGTGGTGTCATGTCGCCTCTAAGACAGCTAATGGAAGAAGCCTCACTCTCTTTCTCTTGCCATCTAAGTTGGAAGACTTCTTTCTCCTGGCTTCCAGATAAAGCTGACACACATTTTTCCCTCCCTCCCAACATCACATTGAGTTTCCCTCTTCCTTGGCATTGCTTCCGGCTTCTGCTTGCTGCTCCGGAAAAGTGGGTAGCTGGAGATGAAATGATGCTGCGGGTTGGGAAAAGTAATTCCAATGGCAGTAATGTTGAACAGGGTTCTCCCGATCAGCCGCAGCAACATCAAAGGAAGTTGCAGCAGCCAATCGGGAGAATCTTGGAATCTTACAGCACAGAAGTAGGCCATTCAGCCGATCATACCTATGCCATCTCTTTGAAAGAGCTGGCCCATTTATTCCCACACTCCAGCTTTTCCCCATGACCCTACAAATTAATCCTCTTCATGTACATGCCCACTTGCCCTTTGAACTTCCTATCGAATCTGATTCCTCCATTCTTTCGGGTCGTGTGTTCCAGATTGCAACCAGCCTCTGTGTGAAGAAATTTTCCTCATATACCCTCTAGTTCTTCTGCAAATATTTTAAAATGATGACCTCTGGTTACGGATTCACTTGTCAGTATTAAATTCCATCTGCCACCTCTCTGCCCACTTCGCTAGCCTATCTATGTCCTGTTGAAAGTGGTTCATATTATCCTCACTGTTTGCCGCACCTCCAGGTTCAGTGTCATCAGAAAATTTTGAGATTCTACTCTGTATTCCAAGAGTCAAGTCATTTATATATAGCAAAAAAGCAATGGTCCCAGTACTGGCCCTTGGGGAGTACCACTGTCTACCATCCTCCAGTCTGAAAAATAACCATTTATCACGACTCGCTGTTTTCTGTCCTTGAGTCAATTTTTTATCCAATTGGACACTGACCCTTCTATTCCATGAGCCTTAGTTTTGTTAACCAGCCTTTTATGTGGTACTTTATCAAACACTTTCTTAAAATCCATATGGACAACATCCACCGTCTTCCCTTGATGACCTTCTCTGTTACTTCATCAAAAAATTCAAGTGGCTTAGTCAATGATCTATTTTTCACAAATCCATGCTGGCTGTCCTTCATTAACCGAAACCTCTGAAACCCTCCAATCCTCTGGCACCTCCCCTATGTAAAGAACAAAGAACAAAGAAAATTACAGCACAGGAACAGGCCCTTCGGCCCTCCAAGCCTGCGCCGATCCAGATCCTCTATCTAAACATCTCGGGAAGATTGGAAGATTATGACAAGCCCTTCCGCTATCTCCACTCCCACCTCCTTTAGCAACCTAGGATGCAAGCCTCCCTTTTTTCCTTCTCTATCTTTTCTGGACACTTCATATCCTTGCATATTAAGTATTCAACCTCACCATTTTTAATAAAAACAGAAAGGGCTGGAAATACTCAGCAGGTAAGGCAGCATCTGGGGTGCAGAGAGAAAGAGAGTTAACATTTCAGGTCTGTAACCTTTCACCAGAACTGACAAAGGTAAGTAAAGTATTAGGTTTTAAGCAAGTGAAGGGGACTGCTGGTGATGTGGAAGAAAACAAAAGGCAGGTGTGTGATAGGGCAGGGGGCAGGTGAAATTAAATAACAAAGATGTCATGGGGCAAAGGCAAAGAGTGTGTTAATGATTGTGAAGAAAGACAAAGTATTAGTTCAGAGAGAGTGCTAATGGCACCATTTTAAAGACACATTTACATTATTGCCACTACATTATATTCCCATGCTGCCATTTGAGCTTGTAGCTCACCAACCTTATTCACCACACTTTGTGCGCTTGCATACATACATTGCAATTCTGTCTTTGCATTCTTTGTAGTCCTTCTCAGTCTTTCTTCCTTTGCCCTCCTTGTCTCGCAAGACAATGGGTAAGCGCCTAGAGGTGGTAGGTGGTTTGTGAAGCAGTGCCTGGAGTGGCTATAAAGGCCAATTCTAGAGTGACAGACTCTTCCACAGGTGCTGCAGATAAAATGGGTTGTTGGGGCTGTTACACAGTTGACTCTCTCCTGGCACTTCTGTCTTTTTTCCTGCCAACTGCTAAGTCTCTTCGACTCGCTACTCTTTAGCCCCGCCTTTATGACTGTCCTTTATGATCGCTCTGGCGATCACTGGCAACTGACTCCCACGACTTGTGATCAATGTCACAGGACTTCATGTCGCGTTTGCAGACGTCTTTAAAACAGAGACATGGACGGCCGGTGGGTCTGATACCAGTGGCGAGCTTGCTGTACAATGTGTACTTGGGGATCCTGCCATCTTCCATGCGGCTCACATGGCCAAGCCATCTCAAGCACCGCTGGCTCAGTAGGGTGTATATGCTGGGGATGTTGGCCGCCTCGAGGACTTCTGTGTTGAAGATACGGTCCTGCCACCTGATGCCAAGGCTTCTCCGGAGGCATCGAAGATGGAATGAGTTGAGACGTCGCTCTTGGCTGAAATACATTGTCCAGGCCTCGCTGCCACAGAGCAAGGTACTGAGGACACAGCCTTGATACACTCGGACTTTTGTGTTCCGTGTCAGTGCACCATTTTCCCACACCCTCTTGGTCAGTCTGGACATAGCAGCGGATGCCTTTCCCATGCGCTTGTTGATTTCTGCATCGAGAGACAGGTTACTGGTGATAGTTGACCCGAGGTAGGTGAACTCTTGAACCACTTCCAGAGCGCGGTTGCCGATATTGATGGATGGAGCATTTCTGACGTCCTGTCCCATGATGTTCGTTTTCTTGAGGTTGATGGTTAGGCCAAATTCGTTGCAGGCAGCCGCAATCCTGTCGATGAGTCTCTGCAGACACTCTTCTGTGTGGGATGTTAATGCAGCATCGTCAGCAAAGAGGAGTTCCCTGATGAGGACTTTCCGTACTTTGGTCTTCGCTCTAAGACAGGCAAGGTTGAACAACCTGCCATCTGATCTTGTGTGGATGAAAATTCCTTCTTCTGAAGACTTGAACGCATGTGAGAGCAGCAGTGAGAAGAAGATCCCAAACAGTGTAGGTGCGAGAACACAGCGCTGTTTCACGCCACTCAGGATAGGAAAGAGGTCTGATGAAGCACCGCTGTCCTGAATTGTGCCTTTCATATTGTCATGGAATGAGGTGATGATACTTAGTAGCTTTGGTGGACATCCGATCTTTGCTAGTAGTCTGAAGAGGTCAAAGGCTTTGGTGAGATCTATGAAAGCAACGCAGAGGGGCATCTGTTATTCGTGGCATTTCTCCTGTAGCTGGTGAAGGGAGAACAGCATGTCAGTGGTGGATCTCTCTGCTCGAAAACCACACTGTGCCTCAGGGTAGACATGCTCAGCCAGCTTCTGGAGTCTGTTTAAAATGACACAAGCGAAGACTTTCCCCACTATGCTGAGCAGGGAGATTCCATGGTAGTTGTTGCAGTCACCGCAGTCACCCGTGTTCTTATAGAGGGTGATGATATTGGCATCGCGCATGTCCTGTGATACTGCTCCCTCATCCCAGCACAGGCAAAGCAGTTCATGGAGTGCTGAGAGTATAGCAGGCTTGGCATTCTAGATTATTTCAGGGGTAATGCTGTCCTTTCCAGGGGCTTTTCCACTGGCTAAAGAATCACTGGCATCACTGAGTTCCGATTTCGTTGGCTGTTCGTCCGGCTCATCCATGACTGGCAGAGACTGGGCTGCATTGAGTGACAACATTTTCCCTGGAGTACAGTTCAAGATAGTGCTCCACCCAGCGGTCCATTTGCTTGTGTTGGTCAGTGATCGTGTCCCCTGATTTAGACTTGAGGCGGGGGGGGGGGGGGGGGGTCTTCTTTATGGTTGGCCCAAAAACTCTCTTAATACCATCATACATTCCTCTGATGTTTCTGGTGTTGGAGGCCAGCTGAATACGACCACATAGGTGTTGCCAGTAGTTATTTGCACAGCGCCTGGCTGTTCTTTGTGCAGCGCTTCTGGCTACTTTAACTGTTACGGATGTTAACTCACTGGAGGCTTTCTTGTAGTTCAACAGTGCAATGTGCTTAGCGGCTATGACAGGTTCCAGCTCTTCAAAGTGAGATTAAAACCAATCTGCATTCTGCTTCTCATGTTTGCCAAAGGTGGTCATTGCTGAGTCATAGATGGCGTCTCTGATATGGGCCCACTTTGTCTCTGCATCCCCTGCTGGAGTGTTTTGAAGAGCTTTTTCAAGTGAATTTAGAAACTTATGTCACAGCTGTGGATAAGAAATCCTGTTAGTGTTGATGCACGGGTGGCCCTTCTGCTTAGAGTGATGTAGCTTCTTTGATTTAAGTCTAACTTTGCTGCACACCAGGGAGTGGTCTGTGTCACAGTTTGCACTGTGGAAGCTGCCAAGGCTAAGGGAGTAAACCCTAACAGAAAATCTGCAGCGGAACCCCTAAGGCGGTCATGTGTCACCTTTGGCATGTTTCCGGCAGTTCCTACAGCCATATCGGTGCCAAACGTCGTGCTCTGCCCTCCTTTGGACCCCACTAGAAAGGCCGAGAGAGAAGTTTTGACGCTCGGGCAACTCACAACCTCCAGACATCTGGCCAGGCATGCACCATGAAGAGGTCACTCCATAGTCGCCTCATAGCGACCAAAACAACATGGAAGGCAGCAGTTACGGGTTATAAGTCCAGCTCAATTGGCATAGAGATTGGGTGCCATGGGTTGCCTTTGTCGGTGGGAGTGGTCATCGCATCTCACTGGACAGCTACCGCCCGCCTCAAACCGGGCAGCCCCGGTCAGAAAGGTTCTGTCCCACCACAGTCCACCTGCTTCAATGGGTGCTTGGAGCTCAGGGTCATTGCCCGACAAGTGGACTGTAACACCGCACCAAACAGCATGACAAAAAAAGGAACGAAGGTACCAGCCCTTTGTTTTACAAGCTGAAACGTCAGGACTATGTATCCTGGCCTGTCGGAAGGCATTACACAAATCAACGACTCTCGGAAGACCACCATCATTAACAATGAGCTCAGTAGACTCAATGTGGACATTGCAGCACTTCAGGAGACACGCCTCTCTGCAAGCGGATCTCTAAGAGAGCAAGACTACTCCTTCTACTGGCAGGGTAGGGATCCTGAAGAACCAAGACAGCATGGAGTGGGCTTCACCATCAGAAACTCTTTGCTCAGCATGATAAAGCCACCTTCAAATGGCTCGGAACGCATACTGTCCATCCGACTGCTCACCGCTTCTGGTTCTGTACACCTACTCAGCATCTATGCTCTGACACTCTGCTCCCCACCTGAAGTTAAAGACCAGTTCTACAGGGAACTCCATAATATCATTAGTAGCATTTTTAATACCGAACATTTGTTCCTGCTGGGGGACTTTAACACCAGGGTTGGTGCCAACCATGACTCATGGCCCTCCTGCCTTGGGCACTAAGGCATTGGAAGGATGAATGAGAATGGACAGAGACTGCTGGAGTTCTGTACCTATCACAACCTCTGCATCACCAACTCGTTATTTCATAACAAACCCTGTCACCAGGTTTCATGGAGACACCCAAGATCACAGCGTTGGCACCAGCTGGACCTCATCGTCACAAGGCGAGCCTTCTCAGTCTGTTCCTATCTAATATAGAACTACTCCCTTCTCTAGTAATGTCCAACACTCTCACATTTTGTATCTTATTCCTCTTTTCTACTTCTATATGCTGGTTCGTATCGATCTACCAATTTAGTTTAAACCCTCCCCAAGCACACTAGTGAACCTCCCCATGAGGACATTGGTCCCAGTCCTGTTGAGGTGTAACCCATTACTTTTGAATAGCTGCCTCCTGCCCCAGGACTGGTCCCAATGTCCTAAGAGCCGGAAGCCCTCCCTCCTGCAATTAATGCATTAATCCTCCTATTTGCTTTCATAACCACCTTATCAACTTGCCTTGGCACCTTCAAAGCTTTATGAATATGCACACCCAGGCCCCTCTGCTCTTGAACCCCCTCAAAATGATTTAGATTATACTGCCTCTGCATGTTGTTCTCCCAAAGCGCATCAGTTCACACTTATCTGCATTTACTGGCATCTGCCATATGTCAGCCCATTTCACCAATCTGTCTACAACTTCTTGAAGTCTACTACTATCCTGTTCACTATTTATATATGTCTGCAAACTTTGAAAATGTACTCCCTGCACTCAAGTCCACCGAGGAAATTGAGAAAACTGCTACCCATGGCATGCAGCAGCGTTTAACCCTCTGGGCCAGCAGCAGGTTGGACCTGGAGGCATCATGGGGGCATGGGTTTAACAGTTCAGAGAAGCACTGGTGGGCAGCTGGGAGGAGCGCAAATGCAGGCACTGATCTGAAAAAGCTGATAGTGTAAAATGCAGACAGGTGGCATATGTGTAGAGCTCACAAACAGGATTTTCCCATGTGCTTTGCATGTTCTAGCTGTATAATTCCAATGTGTCTTTTGATTATTATGTGGGAATTGTGGAAACAGCACCCATGTATATAGAATAAACTCTGTTATCAAAAATGGATTTGACTTAATCAAAATTGATTATAAAGGGAATTTTTTTTTTGATTTGTCACATTATCCTAAAACATTAGAACTAGAAATTATGTATAATATATAATCATACATATACAATTAGATGGTTGCAAAGAGTGTGCACAAATCTGCATCAATATGGGTTACGCCACAGAATACGAATGAATAAACTATACACTTCGCAGAAAGTTCTCTGTTATTTTACGAGAGGTGGTAACCAATTTAAAATAAATGGCCGAGAAAAATAGGTTACATTTTTAACTTAAATTAGTGAGATTTCACCCAGATGATTCAACAGGTCTAATAGCGTCTCTCAGGTTGTCATTACCTTTTAGAACTATTGGTTGGTGTTTGCCAGAATGAAGATGTTATCGGCGATTCTCACTGCCAGTAAGAGGCTTTAACTAAAATTTAGGCACATGCTGCCAACTGTTTCTAATCATTAACAGTCAGGAAGTTGTGGGCAATGCATGCCCAAATTTCCGATCTGCCTGGTCAGTGGACAAAGCTTACCCCTGCCAGATTGGACTCGTAAAAGTGCTGCTTTTTGTGTAGAGTCCTAGCTATCCTGTGACATTATAAATGGGGAGTGCTGCTCATAGACTGCCATTGAACAAATTATTGGCAGCAGGATACCGCAAACAAAAACTTGAAAGAAAACTTTATAAAATAAAACAAAATTAGGGAAGTGTTCTATTGCATACATATAAATCATGCACGAACAATATAAAGGACAGGACTAATAATCCAGAGAAAGTGAAATCAACTCCATGGCAATTTGAGGATTTGAATTCAGTCTTTTTTACAAGAGCTGCTATCAGTAATGGTGACCGTGCAGCTGTTAGACTGTCATAAAAATCCCAATAACCTTTTGGGGAAGGAAACCTGATGTCCTTATCCACTCTGACTTACACGTGGCTCTAGCATCACACTAAAGTGGCGTAATAAACCATCCAGATTGTCAAAACCACTTACAGGTATCTCACCATCACCACCTTCCCTGGGCAACTAGGGATGGGTATTGAGTGACAGCCTTGCTAGCGACATCCAAATCCCGATAATTTTATTTTTAATTTAGTATCGAGCACTGAGATCTTTGGTTGATGGAAAAGAATATTGAAACGGGTGTGACTGAATACTAGGGGTGCGTTCCAGTTCCCTAGGGTCTAATGAGTCCCGTGACTCGCTGTGTAGCAGAGCACTGTGAGAATGAAGTGGATCTAGTTGAATGCATGACTGGATCACAGCAGATGGGAAAGTATAGAAAACAGCAGAACCCTGCAATGAAATAACTCATGTAGGAAAGGAAGTATCATATCAAGAAATTACATTACCAGTACCTCAGTTACTAAAGGTGGTTAATGAGAGGAATAGGCTTTGATGACTTGTTTTTGATGATGTGCTGTGGGAACTTCCATAAAATTTTGCCTTATGGTTAAAAGAAAGAAAGACTTGCATTTTTATAGCCATTTTAATGACCTCAAGATGTCCCAAAGTGCTTCACAGCCAGTGAAGGACATTTGAAGTGTAGTCACTGCTGTAATGTAGGAAGCAGGCAGCCAATTTGTACACAGCAAGCTCCCAGAAACAGAAATGAGATAATGACCAGATAGTCTGTTTTGGTGATGTTATTTGAGGGTTGGACATTGGTCAGGACACTGGAAAGGATTCCCCTGCTCTTCTTCAAAATAGTGCCATGGGATCTTTTACTTCCATCAAGAGGGCAGACGGTGCCTCAGTTCAATGTCTGATCCTAAAGATATCATCTCTGGCTGTGCAATGCTCCTTGTGTACAGTGCTGAGAGTATCAGCCTAGATTATCTACTCAAGCAGCTGGAGTGGGACTAGAACCCACATCCTTCTGACTCAGAGATAGGAGTGCTACTACTCAGGCAAACCTAGAACCTTCCGAAGAAGGGTCACTGACCCGAAACGTTAACTCTGCTTCTCTTTCCACAGATGCTGCCAGACCTGCTGAGTGAATCCAGCATTTCTTGTTTTTGTTTCAGATTTCCAGCATCCGCAGTATTTTGCTTTTATAAACCTAGAACCTAATGTGTCACTTTAAAGTATGTATGGCAAAATTTGCACATCAAAAGTCCACAAAGATGTCATCCTACACATGGCGAGATGGAGAAGCAATGGCTATCTCCCAGACAGTGACAACTTTTGCCCTTTAACTGCCCCCCACCCCCAGTCACTTTTACTCGTCAGTTTCAGCTTAATTTCAAAATCAGCCAGTCATTTTTGTGTACTCTGGCCTGCTTAAGTGCAAGGCCACCAGCAAATAGATTACTGCAATAACATTTAAACAGCTTTTAAAGAAAATTATCTGGAGGATACAACTTCAGAAATTCAGGCAGCAATGTATTTTTGATTGTTTTATAGATTTCAATATAATCCTATGAAAGCCCCAGGAAAAGGGCTGGCTGTGGTAGTAACTGACACAAACAACTGGTTATTTGTCTATCAGTGACAGCTCAGTGACAATTGTCCACTCAAACCTTTTCCTAATGTCGGTGATATATTTATATGTTGGAGATTGACAAATCATTCCAGCACTTGCTTCCAACTGGGAATGAACACATATTTTGTTTTCCAATGTACCAATTCTTTCGACAAGATGATGGAGAAATGCTGGACACAGTGCTTACTGACAGTATAAAGGAGACCAGCACTATATAATATTCCTTCTGAATTAACATTGTCTGTACATATTTCTTCAAATACAGTGATAAAATAACCATTAGTTTTAGCTTGGATGCAGTTTTGCATGAAGTATATATACATAAAGAGAGGGCCTTTGAACTAACAAACCAAGACAACAAATGTCAAGCGTATAAAAGATGACAGTGCAACTTTTTACAATGCATTATTACAGTTGGCGTTGATTTACATTATCGCGGCTGAGCTATATTTCTATGAGATTTTGTTTCAATTTAGTGACCTGTGAGTTTGTTCTCGAGGGAAAAAGAGAGAGAGAATAGAGGATGAAATCTTCTCCCAACTCCTTTCAGAGCTGAAGCTAGAGATTCTTGGCCTCCGTCAGTGTCCAGATGGCCACACTGATGGGAAAGCTCTCCACCTAGCCACTGTGCTAATTGGGTAAATCTTCTTTCCAGATTTAATGGGGGAATACGTTTTCTCGGGCATCAATTGGGTGGTACATGCCAGAGGAAACCAGTCTAAGAAACCCCCGAAATTGGTCCTCGGGCTATAAAGGTGAGCAGTCAGTACCTGTTTCTCGGCCGCCTTCCCCCATTATTTTAAAGTAACATTTCTATCCGCTGCCATACTTTACCTCTTGTTCCATGACTCCTTCCTTTAATCGCCAGTGTGCAGCCTGTCACAAGATTTATGAAATCCAGGTTTAAAATGTCAACTCAATTTCCCCCTGTCTACCATGTCAATAAAGTATTTGAAAAACTTCATGTGATTAATTCAGTGTGAGCTTCTTTGCCTAAATCACACTGACTGATGATCATTTTTTCCCTCATACTCAGGTCTGCTTTTTTTCAATTGATTAATAGTATTGTTTTCCTCTCCTCTGCTGCTCAGACCATTAATCAAAATGTTTATTGTTGGCAGTGCTATAGGAAGTATCATCATAAACAGCTTCCAATTGACTCATCCCCATTTTGACATTCATCCTTTGCAATATGATAATATCAGGTCATTTTTAGGGACTGGAAGAACAATTATGCTGATCCTACCTGTCCATTTTTCATGGGAGAACATTACCTACCCACTTTCTCAGCATATCTCTCAGTCCTTTTTCTCATTTTCCTCTATTATCTCAGTACATGAACAGTCCTATGCTGCTTTCCAGACCATGCATGATCTTGTGATATCATTAGCGGCACATAGAAAGTAGTCTGCAAAGCACCAGTAACTTGCTTCTGACTGTTCCATTGATCGAGCATTACGTGCCTTAGCAAAGCTGAATATGAAAACCATGAAACGGCACAGTTTTGCTACAGAGGCAAAATTGAAACTGGTATCTGGTTTAGGGCAAAGCTGAGCTAACAGATCGAAGTTACACTGCCATCTTTATATCACTGTGTGGTCAGGGGAAGTGGAGCGCCACACATCGTAAGGAGGTGAGTGGAATAGATAATGTACAACAACAACAGGCATTTCCGTAGTGCCTTTAACATAGCATAGATGCTTCACAGGGATGCTATCAAACAAAATTTGGCACTGAGCCACATATGGAGATGTTAGGAGAGGTGACCAAAAGCTGGATCAAAGAGGTAGGTTTTAAGGAGCATCTTAACGGAGGAGAGAGAACTAGAGAGGCGGAGACTTTTAGAGAGGAAATTCCAGAGTTTAGGGCCTGGGCAGTTGAAGGCATGGCCACCAATGATGGACTGAGAGAAATTGGGGATGCTCAGGAGGCCAGAATTGGAGGAGCATGGAGATCTCAGAGTATTATGGGACGGGAGGAGATTACAGAAATAGGAGTGTAAGCAGGCTATTTAACTTGGTTTTTGAATACAGAGTAAGATTACACATGTACATACAGACATACGAATTAGGAACAGAAGTAGACCATTCGGCCCCTCAAGCCTGCTGCACCATTCAATAAGATCATGGCTGATCTGTTTGTGTTTCAAATTCCACACTCTCATCTACCCCCGATAACATCTGATTCCCTTGTCTAACAAGAATCTATCTACCTCTGCCTTAAAAATATTCAATGACCCCGCCTCCACCACCTTCTGAGACAGAGAGTTGTAAAGTCGCACAACTCTCTGAAAGAAAAAAATTCTCCTTATCTCTAACCGACAAGGACGACTCCTAATTTTAAAAGTACAAAATGGAAAATCAAAATGCTGCAGATGCTGGAAATCTGAAATAAAAACAGAAAATGCTGGAAATACTAAGGAGCTCAGGCAGCAACTGTGGAGTGAGTCAACAGAGTGAACATTTCAGGTCGATGACCCTTCATCAGAACAATCATTGACCTGAAACGTTGGGCTGAATCTAGGCAGCCCGTCACAGGTCCCAGCAGTGGACCCGGAATGTGCGAGCAGGGCTGGCAGGGCTTTAAATCTGGTGCCAGCACCTGCTCCAGAGTCATCTGATGCTGTTCTCTGGGGTCACCCCTGGACATGAGTACAGTGCCGCAAGAAGGTCAACGATCTCCCTCATTCTGTGAAGGTGACTGCTCCACAACTCTCTCCTTTTTAGGGATTGCAAGTGGCTACGCAGAAGGATGCGGGACATGGGGAGGGAGGAGGAAGGCACTGCAGCTGCGCTGGCGGAGGGGGTTCAGCATCACCTCATCCTGACAGATGCATGGCTGCATCTCGGCCACAGGTCACCTGCTTTCACAGCTCACCCCCATTAACTCCCATGAGAGTGGACGGGAGTATAGGCTATATGTGATATCCCAGTAGGGGACGAGGGGCTGACACTAGCAGAACTGTCATGTTGACCTCTCTGTGAAGTATGACTATCTCCCTCTTTCCACTTGCAGTTCAGGAGGGCCCATAACAGGAGGGAGACAGACCGGTACTGGTAGAGGCATCCCAGATCTTCGGTCTTTCTCCACAGCAGAGGAAGAGGCATTAGAATTAGTGGGGACCCAGGGCGGTCACTCCTTGTCTGATGGAGAGACTGGAGTCTCCGCGCATGAGAGTGAGGATTGTCTTCTATCGACATACAGTTCACTTCTGAAGGTCCACATCACACATGGGTGGTATGACGAGATCTGCACGTTTGTGTTCTCTCATGCAGGTCGGCATCTGCAGGAGACTCAAGCAGAAGGGAGATAGCTGTCCACCTCTGAGGACAAACTGCACTCAGAGGTTGCACTGTCCCATGACTCTCCTGTACCTTCCACCAGCGCAGATACTTTCACCTTGGTGGGTTTCTGCTCAGCTGTAGAATCAGGGTCACAAGTTGGTGATAGCATCACACACACCCCCGAGCAGCTGGCTGAGGCTGAGACAGTCGAAGCCTCTGACAGTCAGAGGAGTCCCAGGCTGATGATGAACCTCTGGTGTTGACAGCATAGAACATGCTGGAGTTGCAGAGAGAGGTATAGCAACATCTGGCAGAGGTGCCAGAGGCAATACACAGCCATGAATGGACAATAGAGGATTCCATCCTTGCCATGAGTGCTGCCATGCCTCAGGCATTTGAGTGCATGGATTCCTCCTTTGAGAGGTTGGTGACCCTCATGGATAGCCAGATCCTACAGATGCACACAGACCTGTACACCATTGTCTTGGTCATGAGCTCGATGCAGTAGTGGCAAGGCAAGAGAAGGACCAGGCACCTGGAGTCCTCTCCAGTTTCTCGTCCTTCTCTGGTCAGCAGGGAGGTTCAAGTGAGCCTTGAAAGGGAGGAGGAGAGGCTGACTTCCACATCTGGGGCTTCCCTCAGGGCGCTCTGAGTGTGGACAGCATCTCCTCAGCCCTTCCACCAGTGAGCCCAGCTCCAGCAGCCGCGACACCTGAGGAGAGTCCTGCACATGTGCAGGAAACCCTCAGTCAGCCAGGGCCCTCCAGGCCTCAGGCAGTCAGAGGACAGCCGCCGAAGTCATCCCGGGCCAAGGGGCAGCCTGATCAGCAGCCTGCCTCCAGCCCAGCTGCTAGCACAGGGGTTACACCTTGTACACTCGTGAACATGTAAAGAAAACCACCTAGACACACTTGAGGATTCACAGGTGTTTGAAATTTGACATTTTCTTCATCATATAAAGTTCTTTTGTTCAAGCCATTAACCTTCATTGTGTAAAAGTGATTATTTTATCATGTATTAATTGTGAACTGCTGACTTCACCGTTCCCCCTTAGTGGAGGCCAATGTAGGCACAGCCCTCATTGGAATATGATCTCCCATGGGCCATAGTGCGTGGTTCAGCTGGGCGCTAGGCACAGAACACAAATCGAAAGGAGGTGACAGACAACATGCATTGAGGGAGTCTTTATTGTTTTCACTCTGAGAGGCCATCATGGTGGCCGGAAGCGGGTAAGTATGAGATTTGCTCTTGCCTCATTGTTCCATCTGCCTGGCCTCTTGTGCAAGGGCTTCAACATCCAGTGCTGTCTGCTCATCCCCTTCCTCCATGTCCTCCTTGTCAGTGGAAGAGTGTCGTTCAGTCATGTCATCATCATGCAAGGCCTGCCCCTCTGCTGTGCTAGATTTTACAGAGCACAGCAGACCACCACAATACTCAAGACCCTCCCTGGGGCATACTGCAGGACTCCACCAGATCAATCCAGGGAACGGAATCTCATCTTCAGCAACCCAATGGTCATTCAGGTGGAGCCCCGGCAAATGTTATACCTGTCCACTGCTGCAGTGTAAGGGTTCTTCACAGGCATCAGTAACCTTGTCTCCAATGGGTAGCCTTTGTCCCCGAAAGTCCATCCCTGAAGGCGAGCAGGGCACCTGAAAAGCTGTGGCACCTGGGCCTGTCGAAGTATGTCGGCATCTTGGTTGCTTCTCGGGAAGCGGGCACACACCTGCAGGAAACGCTTTTGGTGATACCAGTTGTATGTTGATTTAATGGAAGCCCTTTCTGTTGATGAAGGCGACTGGCTGGCCGTTGGAGCCTTGATGGCCACATGCGTGTGATCTATCACACCTTGCACCTGGGGAAATTCAGCGATGGCCCCGAATCTGATGGCCCCCTCAGCCTGACTGTCAGGATAGGTCCAGTAGTGCACATAGTCACTGGCTCTCTTGAAGAGGGCATTGGTTACCTCCAGTGGTGGGCTGCTGCCTGGGTGACCCTAAACATGTCCCCAGTGGATCTTTGCAATGATCCAGACGCCTAAAGTTTTAGTGCCACAACAATCTCCAGGGCCACTGGCATAGGGTCACCCCTAAATTCCCTAGGTTCCAACTCATCCTGCAGCAGGGTGCATACATCGATATCAGCCTCCCTGGAGAGCAATATGGTACTTGAAAATTTGTAGTTAGCTGATTCTTGAGGCCGGTACACTCTCTGGTGTAAGTGGGCCCTTCTTGTTATGGCCGGCTGCTGCTGCTCTTGCCGTGGAACACCACAGGCAGGCACAACTGCCTCTTGGCCCTCCCTCCATCAGAGACGCCGCATCACGTCAGGGGAGTCAAAAAAAAGGTTATGATACCCGTGCCAGGTGATCAGTGGGCCTCCAGAGCACTGTTAATGCAATGATGACCCTGCCTTGGCAGCTGTGCCTTTGCTATTTCTCCCAGCAGCTTCCCTGATGGCCCGCAGTGCCCACCCCTGCTGATAGCCGACCCTCTCATCCATGAGTATGGGCAATCAAACGTCTCACCCAACTGCTTTGTCACCCAAAGCAGCCACCCTAAGCCAAGCACCCCCCACCCCATGCAGAGCCCCCGAGACCCTGCTCAGCAGCTACTCCCACCCGAGACCACGACAATCCCCTTGTAGACCATCCGAGACCCTGACCCCCACTTGCAGAGCACACAGCACTGTAGGCCAACAATGACCTCTGTTTCCCCTTCCCCACGTAGTGCTGGGCATGGCTGCCTATGTGATGTGCCACCAGCTTTCAATGGCTGGGAATTTGAAGGCATGTGAGGGATGCCCATCATCCAATAAATTCCAAGCCTCCTCCATTGAATTGCGATAAATTAGATGCTAACGTATTAAAACTAAGTGTTAAGCAATTTAAATTGTATTCATGTGGTGTCCGGGCAGCATTGCCACCTTGGTGATTTTCCGTCACTGACTAAATCTGGAACAAACGTCACAATATAGGATTTCCTGGCATACACTTCTGACGCAATTCTCCGGCCCCCCACACCACCATTCCTTCTCCAAACAGCTGGACTAAATTCTGCCCATTAACTCTGTTTCTCTCTCCACAGTTGCTGCCTGATCTCCTGAGTATTT
Source organism: Heterodontus francisci (assembly GCF_036365525.1). Taxonomy (NCBI): domain Eukaryota; kingdom Metazoa; phylum Chordata; class Chondrichthyes; order Heterodontiformes; family Heterodontidae; genus Heterodontus; species Heterodontus francisci. Next base: position 185,293,870 of record NC_090375.1, on the reverse strand, counting down.
CCAGTATTTTCAATTTTAGTACAAGATGAACATATCTCAAGTGAGATTAGAGATTAGAGAAAAAAAATACCATAGAGTAGAGGACATGTGTACTGATTCCAAAGAGAAGCATTTAAAAAAATTTGTTCGTGGGATGTGGGCGACGCTGGCCAGGCCAGCATTTATTGCCCGTCCCTAATTGCCCATGAGAAGGTGGTGGTGAGCTGCCTTCTTGAACCACTGCAGTCCTTGGGGTGTAAGTACACCCAAAGTGCTGTTAGGAAGGGAGTTCCAGGATCTTGACCCAGCGACAGTATTGCAATGGCGATATAGTTCCAAGTCAGGAAGAGTGTGTGGCTTGGAGGGGAACTTGTATGTGGTGGTGTTCCCATACATCTGCTGCCCTTGTCCTTCTAGGTGGTAGAGGTCGCGGGCTTGGAAGGTGCTGTTGAAGGAGCCTTGATGAGTGACTGCAGTGCATCTTGTAGATGGTACACACTGCTGCCACTGTGCGTCAGTGGTGAAGGGAGTGAATGTTGATGGTGGTGGATGGGGTGCCAATCAAGCAGGCTGCTTTGTCCTGGATGGTGTTGAGCTTCCTGAGTTTTGTTAGAGCTGCACCCATCCAGGCAAGTGGAGAGTATTCCATCACATTCATGAATTGTGCCTCGTGGAAGGTGGACAGGCTTTGGGGAGGCAGAATTCCCAGCCTCTGACCTGCTGTTGCAGCCACAACATTTATGTGGCTGGTCCAGTTCAGTGTCTGGTCAATGGTAACCCACAGGATGTTGATGCTGGGTATATTACGACCTCCAGAAAGGAGTTGAATGAATATCTGATTCAGAATCTAAATTGAAACCCAATTTATGGACAGGTATACCTAGAAATGGCTAACTACTCAGGGTAAGTTTATTTAGAAATGATCAAGGAATAAAATGTCCCAGATACTTTTCCCTCTCAACATCCATAACCCCAAAACTCCAATAGTGCCATTGTTAAATTTCCCATTCTCACACTAGCCATCTGTATTGCCTCTTTGCAGCTTCTCACTTAACACTTCCTTATTGTTTGTTGACCTTTAATGAGAAAAGGGTCCACTTACCTTTTGAAGCTAAACATCAGGCAGAGATTGATCTTGGGCTGTACTTGAAAAAAATATGTCAAAGCTTTTAAAACTTCAACTCATTTGTCTGAATTGTCATCTGATAACAATACTAGTCATTATTATCCAGCTGCATCTGGTCAGCTTCTCCAGAGACTTCCCCTTCTCATTATCACAACCACAAATTCCCTCAGTGCTAAGAAGAGACAGCACAAGGGGCTACAATCAGCTCCTGGGACGTATTAGTCCCCAGACAATGCATCTTATTCGCTGACTCCTTAAACAATTGCTCGCGGTTAAACACTTTGGTTTTATCATCTACTAATTGGTCAACAGGCCCACTCAGCAATCTTTTTTGAACACCTATAACTCTCACTTTTTTCAGAGTATAGTAGAATATTTTACAATTCTACCAGTTCACGATACTTGACGTCGTCCGACTCCATCAGAGCAATCAGTTCAGATTTTCCCAGACTCATGTCCCTTGGGACTCTTACAGTTCGAAGAGAGGTGAAAATTGTCTATCAATTCATGAATCTGAGCTGGATTCATGTCCAGGTTCCACAGATGGTTAGACATCTTTCAATTCCTCTGGTACTTAGAATTTTTGAAGCCTGTTGATGACTACATCCATACGTAGACATCTAACCATCACCTGAGGCAGCCACTTTCACAAATGTATGGCACAATAACATGAAAGATTTTGACTCCACTCTTATGATCACGAGTTGGAGCTCATTGCTACATGAAGGGTATAGAGTCATAGAATATTACAGCATAGAAGGAAGCATTTCAGTTCATTGCCTCTGTGTCAGCTCTCTGAAGGAGCTAATCTCTTTATCCTATTCCCTGACCTTATTTTCAAATGTTTGTCCATTTTCGTTTTGAAAGCTATCATAGATTCTACTTCTAAAGGTTAATCTGATGATTCAGTCTGGGTAGTTAGACAACGGACCACCTGCCCATACATGATGATCTCTTTTTCTTGGGCCTCCTTGTCTCGAGAAACAATGGGTAAGCGCCTAGAGGAGGTCAGTGGTTTGTGGAGCCGCACCTGGAGTGGCTATAAAGGTCAATTCTAGAGTGACGGACTCTTCCACAGGCACTGCAGATAAAATTGGTTATCGGGGCTGTTACACAGTTGGCTCTGACCTTGCACTTCTGTCTTTTTTCCTGCCAACTGCTAAGTCTCTTCGACTTGCCACTCTTTAGCCCCACCTTTATGACTGTCCGCCAGCTCTGGCGATCACTGGCAACTGACTCCCATGACTTGTGGTCAATATCACAGGACTTCATGTCGCGTTTGCAGACATCTTTAAAGCAAACATGGACGGCCGGTGGGTCTGTGCCAGTGACGAGCTCGCTGTGCAATGCGTCCTTGGGGATTCTACCTTCTTCCATGCGGCTCACATGGCCAAGCCATCTCAAGTGCCGCTGGCTCAGTAGGGTGTATATGCTGGGGATGTTGGCCGCCACGAGGACTTCTGCATTGGAGATATGGTCCTGCCACCTGATGCCAAGGATTCTCCGGAGGCAGTGAAGATGGAATGAGTTGAGACATCGCTCTTGGCTGACATATGTTGTCCAGGCCTCGCTGCCGTAGAGCAAGGTACTGAGGACACAAGCTTGAAACACTCATCTCAGTGTGCCATTTTCCCACACCCTCTTGGCCAGTCTGGACATAGCAGTGTCCCATGCACTTGTTGATTTCTGCATCGAGAGACATGTTACTGGTGATAGTTGAGCCTAGGTAGGTGAACTCTTGAACCACTTCCAGAGCATGGTTGCCAATATTGATGGATGGAGCATTTCTGACATCCTGTCCCATGATGTTCGTTTTCTTGAGGCTGATGGTTAGGCCAAATTCGTTGCAGGCAACCGCAATCCTGTCGATGAGTCTCTGCAGAAACTCTTCTGTGTGGGATGTTAATGCAGCAACATCAGCAAAGAGGAGTTCCCTGATGAGGACTTTCCGTACTTTGGTCTTCGCTCTAAGACAGGCAAGGTTGAACAACCTGCCATCTGATCGTGTGTGGAGGAAAATTCCTTCTTCTGAAGACTTGAACGCATGTGAGAGCAGCAGTGAGAAGAAGATCCCAAACAGTGTAGGTGCGAGAACACAGCCCTGTTTCACACCACTCAGGATAGGAAAGGGGTCTGATGAGGCTATGCTGAATTGTGCCTTTCATATTGTCATGGAATGAGGTGATGATACTTAGTAGCTTTGGTGGACATCAGATCTTTGCTAGTAGTCTGAAGAGACCACGTCTGCTGACGAGGTCAAAGGCTTTGGTGAGATCTATGAAAGCAACATAGAGGGGCATCTCACAGTGTGGTCTCCTCTACATTGGGGAGACCAAGCGCAGACTGGGTGACCGCTTTGCGGAACATCTCCGCTCAGTCCGCAAGCAGGACCCTGAGCTTCCGGTTGCTTGCCATTTCAACACTCCCCCCTGCTCTCATGCTCACATCTCTGTCCTGGGATTGCTGCAGTGTTCCAGTGAACATCAACGCAAGCTCGAGGAACAGCATCTCATCTACCGATTAGGCACACTACAGCCTGCCGGACTGAACATTGAGTTCAATAATTTCAGAGCATGACAGCCCCCCATTTTACTTTCATTTTTAGTTATTTTTTATTCTTTACATTCCTTTTTACATTTTTTACAATCTTTTTTTTGCATTTATTTCATTTCATCTTAGTTTGTTCAGTTTGCTTACCCACTGTTTTTTTCAGGTTGTTTTTCTTCAGGTTTGCACTTGCTGCTGTTCAATATTCAGTGTATTCACACCTAATCTGTACTAATGCTTTGTCTTTCAACACACCATTAATATATTGTTTGCCTTTGCTCCGTGACCTTTTGGTCAGCTATGTGGCCTGGTCCAATCTGCACCTTCTCCTTTGTTATCTCTTGCCCCACCCCCACCTCACTTGTTTATAATCTGTGACTTTTCTAATATTTGTCAGTTCCGAAGAAGGGTCACTGACCCGAAACGTTAACTCTGCTTCTCTTTCCACAGATGCTGCCAGACCTGCTGAGTGACTCCAGCATTTCTTGTTTTTGTTTCAGATTTCCAGCATCCGCAGTATTTTGCTTTTATTATAGAGGGGCATCTGTTGTTCGTGGCATTTCTCTTGTGGCTGGTGAAGGGAGGACAGCATGTCAATGGTGGATCTCTCTGCTCGAAAGCCGCTCTGTGCCTCAGGGTAGACATGCTCAGCCGGCTGCTGGAGTCTGTTTAAAGTGACTCAAGCGAAGACTCGATGATCTGTATTTATATCATTAAAGTTGTTATAGATACTGTGGGGAAGGTGGTTCTCCCTTACCTCAGGGAATTGATATATGGTGAGATGAACATCAGCCACTAACATTGCTAATCCATTCAGTGACAAGTACAAAAGCAATGATCTGATATCCATGCCACAAAATCTAGAAGCTGCTCAAGAAAGATTTGAGTTGCGAAAGAAAGTAAATGTCTATTAGACAGAAATTCATCAGATAAAATGTAAAATGATACTATCAGGTAACAGGTCCGAATGCTAAAAATATTCATCTGAAATTCCTCTCTCCACAAATTTAATGTTTATATCTGTTCAAAATAAATGGGTTAACCCGTCTGCTGACACAGTAGTGAGAGGAATTTCAGAACGCATTAAGCTTCAAAATGATTATCCACAATATAGGAACAAAATAAAAAGAGAGAACATATTATAGTAATGTCAATGAGCAACATTGAGGTGATCAGTGGCACATTACTGGGTAACATCTTCAAAGATTAATTTTGTCTTACAGTTGTTAGAAACAATGAGGATGGTTTTTGGTTTCAGCAGGTATCAGGCAGGCTGTGGGTAGAACATGCCCTCTTCCCACCTGATGCCACTGGCTAGAAACCTGATCAATTGTCATGGCTGAGGGCCTCATTACTATTTCATCACTGATGACAGAGGCCCAAACATCCAATTATTCCACCACAGTGCTTGTGTAAGTAAAATGGGAGGGGCGGCAAACAGAGGGGGGAAGGTCATGGAGGTTTGGCTATCGCGGGAATGACTTTTGTGAGTCCAGAAAGATATTAATGCTCTTCCTGATCCCACAAAAGCCAGTTAAAAATCTTTTTTGGAACTCTTCTTGAGGTTGCAGTGGTCCCTTTAAGAACCTCTAGTTAGGGCATTTAACACCAAGTACTAATGGGTAGAGAATGCTTCACCTATTGGCACTCTGAATGTTGCATTGGGGTCATATTGATGTCAGAGGACCCCAACTTCCATGGGCTAATGAAGCTCTCATCTGCTACCAGCTGGTGCCCAAGAACCATACCAAAATGGCAGTGGCCCATAAATTGGTGGGGGGGTAAATGGGTAAGTGTTACCATTTTCAATGTGCCACCACCTCATAGCGGCCCTGCGATGGGGCCCAATGGTATACCCAGCAAGTGTTACCGAATTTCATTGTGTATAACAAGGTTATCCCCCAGTGGCCAAGAGCTGCTTATGGCAAGTCCTCTGGGAAAAAAAAGGAGAAAAACGTTCATGAAAGGAGTGTTCACACTACACACACCCACTTAAAAATGCATCATCAAACATTCTACATAACAACCTTTTACTATCATGTTGTTTTCTGTCAAAAACTATCTGACTGGAGGAAACGTCTATGAAGTTACTGTGTCCAGTTAGCATGAGGGGATTGAATTAGCAACAGAAAGTCATTACCCCACAATACATCAGCAATTGCACCTGTGTATGACTCCTTTTTGCTACTAATTCCCTTGCACAATAACTTCTCCTTGTACTGTCATTAGGACTCATCACCGGCAACAAGAAATATCTAAACTAAACATGGGAAAGCAACAAAAAGTACATCCTGCTGGGGCAGAGAAAAGGGTATGTCTACACAAAACTTAAATTCTCTATTCACAATTGAAAATGCATGTATATCTTTTTTTTTAAAAATAATCTAATCTCACTTTACTCATTTGCCAGTTTTCGTCCTGTGCAGTACTCATTCTGTTTTTAACTATTGACGGTTAGCTCTAACTGCACTAGTAATCATTCAATTCCTGGTATCTGGTACCAGAAAGTCAAAAGGAGTAATTGGCATCCAATTATCAATAGAGGTATAATAAAATACCATTGTAGAAAGGATGATTAAAGCAGCAACCAATTGTATTATACAGCAACTCAACGATACATTAGAGAGAAAACAATTCATTTATTCAGAAACTCATGATGATCCACGTTTTACAGCCTCCTTTTTTAATGCATTCTCTTATATACAGTGACCTCTGATATAGCATGTATTATTTATGTCTTTCTCATAGAGAAACCACATAAAATGTTCTCTCTATAATCGGCCTCTCGCTGTAATATTTTATATACTCCCAAAGACTACCTCATTGAAAGGGCATGTATTAAAAATATCTGTGTCATAAGGTAACCTTTCAGAAGATTCTGTATAGTGTTATGGAAAGGAAGCTGCAGATTTATTGAAATGTATTGTTTTTGTGACTGCTACAGCTTTCATTAAAGATGAATGGATATAAAACAAATGAGGAAACGGGATCTTTTTAAAGGTATAAAGAGAAGTTATTAAAACTTCTTATTAGAGCCATGTCAATTAACTTAATTGCCATTTGCCTCCTATATCGCTTTTGATGTGGAGTTCAGCCATGTCAGCGCACATCTCCAAAAACACCCAGCAAGCAGGCCTGTACATGAACACCCTGCTTCAGCAATTCACCATGATGGCAAGCCTTCTCAATTAAGAACATGCCTCACACAGGCAATGCACAGCACTGTGCGTGGGAACATGACTTTATTGATGCAAATTAACACGCTTGATTATTTTGAGAACTCTGTGTCTACTCTTTTGAGAAACAGGACCTTGAAATTATGTGGTAGGATAATAGGTACAAAAGCTTAACTCCTTTGATTGAAGTTCCCACTATTTTAATGGATCCATCAACCTATTTATTTTAAATTGATTAATGGCTTGCCCAAAATAACTGAAAGAGGATGATACCATAAAGGATTGGCAACTGTTATTGTGCAGTTTAATTTCAAGGGTGCTATCTTTTCCATCAATAATAGATAAAGATTAATAGAAACAAGCCACTCATTATTGCATCTTTGAAGGAGAAAAAAGTCCTGTGCTTATAAAATCAGGATCATCGCCATTAATCTACATAAACCTCTCTACCTTTCTCCCCTCCTTTAAGGTGCTCATTAAACCTACCTCTTTGACCAAGCTTTTGGTTATCTTCCCAATATCTCCTTATCTTCTGTGGCTCAGTGTCCAAATTTTGTTTGATAACGGTCCTATGAAGCACCTTTGAATGTTTTAGTATGTTAAAGACACTATATAATTGCAAGTGTTTGTTGTTAACCACATGTATTATTGTGTGTTACTTTAAAGGTAAACTCTCATTTCACTTAAGTTTCATGCAAAGCCTGTGACAACATTATGTTTCTTGGGGGAGGTAGAAAAGCCAGACATATTCATCATCACTTTTTTCTTAACAACTGCATTGTATCAATAACAGTCCCTCACTTAAAAGAAAAGAAAGGCTTGCACAATCTCAGGATGTCCCAATGCACTTTACAGCCAATGAAGTGTAGTCACTGGTGTATGTAGGAAATACAGCAGCCAATTTATGCACAGCAAGGCCCCACAAACAGCAATGAGATAACGACCAGATCATTTGTTTTCAGTGATGGTTGAAGGATGAATATTGGCCAAATACTGGGGAGGAAAGCCCTGTTCTTCTTCAAAATAGTGCCATAGGATCTTGTGTGTCTACCTGAGAGAGCAGATGGGGCCTCTGTTTAATGTCTCATCTGAAAGACCGCATCTCTGACAGTGTAGCACTTCCTCAGTGTTGCACTAATGATCCAGTGTAGATTTTGTACTTTTACTGTCTGGAATGGGACTTGAACCCATTATGAATCAGATGTGAGAGCTCGACTGACTGAACCATAGCTGACCCACTTCAACAATACTCAGGTCATCCTGTTGTGTATTTAGCGATGAAGATAACAAGCAATAAGGAACAACTTTAATTTCTATTGCTATTAAAGAAGTGAACAGTCATTTCGTCACTGATCCATATTAATACTTTGAAAAGTATTGCATCTAGCTTCTGTCTTTTCCATGTATCTGTTTTGACTAAATTTCATAAAATTACAATAAATAATAACTAAGCAGATTGAGAACATGCTAATCAAAAGATGACATCACTGGACAATAAATTTCCAAGAAAAGCCACAGAGTTCTTAGGACATTAACAAGGCAGTTGTATCTGACTTAATGGGCCTTTCTGTGGGTGCTAGACCCTATATGGATAAGCCTTTACTAGCAATGTTCCAGGGGCAAGCAAATGGCCAGGGACAGGGAATCATGGCAAATCTGAGCCAGGAGAGGAACATCTGGCTTGACTGGAGTAGGCAGGATATCTGCTCTATGGTCTTATGGTAGTAAACAAGCTAGCAAATAGTACAGGAACAGTCTGGAAAATAACCTGAAGTTAAAGTATGGGAGTAGGACAAGGCAACATCAATTCAAATTACTAAAAGGCAAATTCTCCTTAGAGCAGAAAAGGCTAACAGGAGATTTGATAGAGGTGTTTAAAATCATGAAGGGTTTGGGTAGAGTAAATAATGAGAAACTGTTTCCAATGGCTGAAGGGTTGATAACCAGAGGGCACAGATTTAAGGTGATTGGCAAAAGAGCCAGAGACGACATGAAGAACTTTTTTACGCAACAAATGGTTAGGATTTTGAATGAATAAGGTGGTGGATATGGATTCAGTAGTAGCTTTCAAAAGGGAATTGGATAAACACTTAGAATCATAGAAAGTTTATGGCACAGAAAGAGGCCACTTGGCCCATCGTGTCTGTGCCAGCCGAAAAACGTTCCGCCAATTCTAATACCACTTTTGAGCATTTGGTCCGTAGCCCTGCAGATTACAGCACTTGAGGTGCATATCCAGATTTCTTTTGAATGAGTTGAGAGTTTCTGCCTCAACTACCCTTTCAGGCAGTGAGTTCAGACCCCCATCACCCTCTGGGTGAAAAGACTTTTCCTCATTTCCCCTCTAATCATCTTACCAATCACTTTAAATCTATGCCCCATAGTCACTGACCTTTCTGCTAAGGTAAATAGGCCCTTCACCTTCACTCTATCCAGGCCCCTCACAATTTTGTATATCTCAATAAAATCTCTCCACAGCAGTCTCTGATCCAGGGAGAACAACTCCAGCCTATCTAATCTTTCCTCATAGCTGCATTTTTCCAGTCCTGGCAACATCCTCATAAATTTCCTCTGTACCCTCTCTAGTGCAATTTCATCCTTTCTGTCATGAAGTGACCAGAACTACACACAGTATTCAAGTTGTGGCCTAACCAATGAGCTATACAGTTCCAGCATAACCTCCATGTTCTTATATTCTATACCTTGGCTAATAAAAGAAAGGATTCCATATGCCTTCTTAACTACCTTATCGACCTGTCCTGCTACCTTCAGGGATCCGTGGACATTTACTCCAAGGTCCCTCACTTCCTCTACACCTCGCAGAATTTTCCCATTAATCTTGTATTCCTTTGCCCTGTTTCCCCAAATGCATCACCTCACACTTCTCTAGGTTGAATTCCATTTTCCACTTTTCTGCCCATCTGACCAGATCATCAATATCTTCCTGCAACCTACTGCTATCCTCCTTGCTATCTACCACATGGCCAATCTTTGTGCGAGAAAAAAAATTGCAGGAATATGGGGAAAGAGGCAGTGAGTGGAGCTAACTGGATTGCTCTTTGAAAGAGCCAGCACAGACTCGATGGGCCAAACGGCCTCCTTCTGTGGTGTATTATTTTAAGATACCATGAAATTCAGGATCCGTATCAGTTCTTTTTCACAAAGGGTGATCAATATGTGGAATGGGCTGCCACATAGAATAATGGAGGTGAAAATGCTGGAATTGTTTCATGATCAGTTGGTTACAATACAGGACTTTGCAGCAGGGAGATATTTTTAAATTTTTTTTATTTAGAGATACAGCACTGAAACAGGCCCTTCGGCCCACTGAGTCTGTGCCGACCAACAACCACCCATTTATACTAACCCTACAGTAATCCCACATTCCCTACCACCTACCTACACTCGGGGCAATTTACAACAGCCAATTTACCTATCACCTGCAAGTCAGGTAGACACACAAGATCCTATGGCACTATTTTGAAGAAGAACAGGGCTTTCCTCCCCAGTATTTGGCCAATATTCATCCTTCAACCATCACTGAAAACAAATGATCTGGTCGTTATCTCATTGCTGTTTGTGGGGCCTTGCTGTGCATAAATTGGCTGCTGTATTTCCTACATACACCAGTGACTACACTTCATTGGCTGTAAAGTGCATTGGGACATCCTGAGATCGTGCAAGCCTTTCTTTTCTTTTAAGTGAGGGACTGTTATTGATACAATGCAGCTGTTAAGAAAAAAGTGATGATGAATATGTCTGGCTTTTCTACCTCCCCAAGAAACATAATGTTGTCACAGGCTTTGCATGAAACTTAAGTGAAATGAGAGTTTACCTTTAAAGTAACACACAATAATACATGTGGTTAACAACAAACACTTGCAATTATATAGTGTCTTTAACATACTAAAACATTCAAAGGTGCTTCATAGGACCGTTGCATGTTGAAGCAGAGAATATTGCAGTCCTTTAGATAACTGTAGAAAAACATGTGAAGTACATGTGAAGATATAGGACTGTGGGGTGAAAACAGGGCAGTGGGATTTGTTATGGATTTTTCCAGCAAAGTGCTGGCACAGACGCAATGGGTCAAATTGTCACCTTCTGTGCTGTTTCTAAAAGATCATAACAATGTTAACAATACCACTGCTTGTAATGTTACTCAAATAAAAACAATGGATCTTGCTATAATATAGCATTTGGTATTAAACTTACTACACATTTTTTCACTGCATTTTGAACAGCATTAGAAAATAATAGAATTAATTTCCTAAATTTTCAGAAAAAGTCCACCAGCTATGATCTAGAATGTTTAATCACTTTGATTAAACCTGAAATGGTCCAGTCCACTCCTCACATTTTTCTGGTCCCATCCAATGAGGTTTAATTTACTACATGTCAGAGAAATAAACACTCATGCATGTTTCACAAGGCCCAAAAATGAAAAAGGATTAACTGCATTAACAGCTTTATGTAATTCTTTTGGGTAGCTCCAAACAGTTTTGCGATATTTATTTAAGCTGGTTTCTTATCTTTGGCAACTTAGCAAGTCAGTCCATCTTCTCCTTTGCTGTCAGTAGAGTTAAACTGTTGTTTCCCTGCTTCAGTCATGAGCTTTTCTCATTCAAAACTCCTGGAGGCTTTACACCTAGCAACACAATCCACAGCAGCTCCACACATCAACGAAACTTCACCTATCCCTTGGTGACTCAAATACTATTGTGCTGGTGACTTCTATGACCCATTGCTGTCACCGTAGCTAAGCTATGGAACCCAGCCTCTGAGACCATGTTCGCTACTTTCTGACAGCTTTTTGGCCAGAGGCTGCAGACATACTCCTGCAGTCCCTGCAACCCACACCTGAATTAACAACCATCCGTACATTCACAAAGCAGTCCCAAGGTTGCTAATCCTGCCTCCAAGGCCTGATCTTCTCAACTCACAACTCCCTTCCCCGCAGTTGCAACTGTCTGAGCTGCTTTCTCTCCCTCAGCTTATAGTTTTCATAATGAACAGGACTCAGGCTATGATGGGGTTCGAAGGGCCGATCATAGGGCTCTTCTTTCACTTGAAGCTTGGGATGCCGTGAAACTTGTTCAGAAAACTCTCCACGTCAATTAATCCTTCCCTTCCCCTCAATTCGGCTATAATAAATATTCATTACTTATAGCAATGCAATTACCACTGCATGGGAATATCAGTTTAGTGAAGTGAGTATGTTATTTACCTCAAGTTTGAGATTTTCCAACATAGAAATCAACTGAGACACTCACCACACAAGAGACACATCATTGCTGCAATCTTAATGGCTTGAAATTCCTGGTAGTAATAATGGCGAGGCTGTCAATGCTCAGAGTTATTACTGGGTAAAATTGGCAGCCACTTCTGGTTTCTGTACATGCGTGGTTAAACACGGAGTTCTGGAAGTTGCTGTCAGTGATTCACTGTTCCTGCACAGTGGATGCTGTTGCAGTCTTTGCCCAATAGAATTTACACAGAAATCACTGTGAAAGTGTGAACTTAACCTAAATATTATTACACTAAAGAGCAATGAAAAACTTAAGCCTTGTTCAGTCAGGAGTAACTGAGTTGTGTCATGGTGTATTAAGTCATAATTACTGCTGAAAAACTTCTTTGACACTGAGAAATTAATTTTGACAAGTGTGGAGTTTCATTCCCTCAGAAGAAAATTAAAAATGCTGCAGATTTTAAAATATATAAAGGCACCATTGGTGCCTGTGCCTTCAGGTGCCTAAGTCCTAATCTCTGCGATTCCCTCCCTAAACCTTTCCATCTCTCTACCTTTCTCTCCTCTTTCAAGTCACTCTTTAAAACCTTTCTGTTTGGCCAAGCTTTTGGTCACCTTTCCTCATATCACCTAATATGGCCCGGTGTCAAATTTTGTCTAAAAATGTTCCTGTGAAGTGCTTTGGGACATGTTAATATTTTAAAAGTGCTATATAAATGAAGGAAATGAAAGTTGTTGTTGTAGTCTGTCATGTGGTTGGGCTTTTTTCAACCGGGAGGTTAATGTAAACTGTAGATCTATAGCGTCACTCAATCACCTGGGCCCAAGACGGAGAACAGGCCTATGGAAAGAATGAGTGTTGCAGAGAATTCAAACAAAGAAAAGGCATCTGTATGTGTAAATTTAATGATTAAGTTGCTAATTTTTCAGTTCTGCGGGTACTTATCATGATATAAATGTATTTCCAGTACTGTAGGGTAAATTTCATGATACTGCACTCCCTACAGGGAGCCATGCTCGAAAGGAGCACAGGTTGATGATAGAGCTAGAACTGTAGCATCAATTTTCCACCCCAAGCTCCCTTTTTTCCTGACTCCCTGCTTGGAAAAGAGAATTTCTGAATGGTTCTACATACTTTCAGGTTATGAGGAAGGGAAGATGATTGCTGAAAGCATTAAAAAAATATATGTTGGCCAATTAATTTGGTTCTCTTTCTCCTCCTTATTAGTTGCTTATTCCGACTCCCAAAGCCTGTCCACCATCTACAAGGCACAAGTCAGGAATTTAGTGGAAAATTCTCCAGCTGCTTGGATGGGTGCAGCTCCACCAACATTCAAGAAGCTCGACACCATCCAGGACAAAGCAGCCCGCTTGATTGACGTACCTTTCACCACCTTAAACGTTCACTCCCTGCACCACAATATGCATTGCAGCACCTCACCAAGGGTTCTTTGACAGCACCTTCCAAACTAGCGACCTCTACCACCTAGGAGAATAAGAGCAGCCAACTCATAGGAACACCACCACCTGCAAATTCCCCTCCAAGTCACATACCAACCTGACGTGGAAATATATATCGCTGTTTCTTCATCATTGCTGGGTCAAAATCCTGGAACTCCTTCCCTAACAGCCACCTGGGTGTGCCTTCAACACTCACGGACTGCAGTGATTCAAGAAGGTGGCTCACTCGCCACCACCTACTCAAGGGTAAATAGAAATAGGCAATAAATCCTGGCCTTACCAACAACGCCCTCATCCCATGAAGGAAAAAAAATTGACTTCCCTTTTTGTTGTTTGCTTCATTGGTCATTGCCCTACCTGCCTTCTTACCCATTCATTAATATTAGAGGCATTCAGCATCATGGAATTAATGGTGAGTTTTGCTATCAGTTGCTTTACTTCTCAACAAAGTCAAAGAAGCAACTGTGCCACGCACTTTGCAATATGACAATCAATGTTCTCATGAAGGTGCACATGATTGCAGGAATCTATTTGTCCCTCCTCCCATTATTTTCTTTCATCTCTACATTTCCCACAGATACTGGGATGAGAAAGCAAATGGTTCCAACATCCAGATGCTACACGATACATAAAAGACTTGACTCTCGCCGCAATATCTCCCCCTCTAATCGCTGTGGCAGAGGACTTCCTCTGTGCATGAGCTGTATGGTATTGTGATTCTGTCCTTCCCAAGTACCCTTATGGTTAGCTGTGGCTCATTTAGTAGTATTATCGCCTCTGAGTCTGAAGTTCATGGGTTTGAGTCCCACTCCAGAAACTTGAGCACATAATCTAGGCTGACGCTGCCCATGAGGGAGTGCTGCACTGTTAGAGGTGCTGTCTTTCAGATAGACTTTAAACCCAAGCTCTGCCTGTCCTCTCAGGCGGTTGCAAAAGATCATATGGCACTACTTCAAAGAAGAGCAGGGGAGTTCTCCTCAGTGCCCTGGCCAGAAATTATCCCTCAACCAACACCTAAAAACAGATTGTCTGGTCTTTATTGCTGTTTGTGGGAGCTTGCTGTGTGCAAATTGGCTGCTGCAATTCCTACATTACAACAGTCATCATGCTTCACGAGTATGTAATTGGCTGTAAAGCACTTTAGGATGTGAAAGACGCTGTATAAAAACAAGTCTTTTTTTCCCACACAGCAGAGGGGAAATCTTCATGGAGCAATTCCACCACTAAATAGTACGACATAAATACACTGGACTACTTCCAAATATAACTGTTGGAAATTTCAATAAATATTTAGCCAGTGTTCAACACAGCTGCAGAGACAAACCCTGGGATTTTTTTTCATTTCCACTGTTTTTTTGAAGAATTTAACCAGAGTGATCTTCAGATTACTACTTCTAAAATACCTTTACTTCAACTCTTCAAAAGTGGTAAATGTGAGGCCACTGCGATGTCAGAGTTGCTTACTTAAGCCATAATTATTCGCCGGCCCTTTCTCCTTCCCTCGCACGATAATAACACCCCACTGAGGAGGCCCAAGCTATTGCAGTAGATTAAATGATTTCAGGGACTCTTAACTTCATTGGAATTTTCAACATCGAGCAAAGTTCAATATTTTCTAGTTTTTCACAAGAATACCTATGTTCTTGGTAGAGGTGGGACTATAACCAACGAAGGTACATCAGTTCAGCTTGAGTAATGGGTAACTACACTTCAAAAGTAGTTAATTGGCTGTGAAGCACTTTGGAACAGACTGAGGTCATGAAAGCTGCTATATAAATGCAAATCTTTCTTTCTTTGATGAATCCCAAATCCCTAAAATTGCTTAAAATGAAAACTCGCCCAGCAGTTGCTACTTTTACCTCTCAGTTGGTACTTATATCTTCAATAAGATTCCCATTTTTATAACAGTCTCTAGAAGTGATTAATTAATAAATCTATTAAACAACCACCGGATTCAATTATTTGAGAAAGGTAATCTGAGTAAAATTCATGTCTGCCTAAATGTATTCTTTTTGAAAAATGGGTATTGTAATCAAACTCGCAATAAATTTTTTAACCATATTCCTCTTGAAAATAGATGTACTTAACAATTACACTACTTAAAAAGTGCTTTTACATAGGGTTCCTATTTTTTATTCCAAGTACTTGATGGCTGGATTTGAGCAAGGTGTTTTCAATTACTACTCTTCAGCCATTTGACATCAGATTGGTTTCCAAAGCAACATTGTACTTGTTAACTGCATGGTGTTAAAAAAAAATGTGGCAATGGTTAACACGTTAATTGGCAATTTGAATATTTTCTCTAAAAACATCTTTTATTTCAGCAAAAAAGAAATAACTGCACAGCAGCACGAAATACAGAGTTCACTGGTCATGAGAGAAAAACGTCAAGTCAGTAAATGCACCTGTGGGATATGATTTATATTCCGCATGTGAGCTGACCTGACAACTTAGCAATGATGAAGTTGCGAGTGAGTTATGGACAATGCTACAAGTGGGACATAAATCATTTCCCATGGGTCTCTGTAATGTACTCTGCTTATAGCATATGTTAAAAATTAATCAATAACCAGGTAAGAGCATGTCATTATGGCAGCAGCTAGAAGACAGATTATAAGAAGCTATGCTAATGTCCCAGTTTCCCATCTGGAAAAGCTTGCCAGAATAAATTCTTATCTTCAGCATTGTCTCAGCAGAACTGTGTGTGTGCAATGATCAGAAATACAGGTGTGAGTCCCCTTTGCTTCTCCATGATTCTCCATCAATAATGGACTTTATCCTGAGGAGTTTATCACTTGACAAGATTTTCAAATACTTCAATATTATCATGGCTGGCTCAACTATTGGCCCATCAGGTTACGGCAGTGAGGATCCAGGTCATAGAGGAAAGAAGGTTCCAAAGCTGATCCCTCCGTGTATATACTGAGTTAGCTGATCCCAGCCCTGGTGATAGTAGAGGTGTTACAATTTGCATGGGTACCTCTGATTAGGGGGTGCATCTTGCTGGAAGTGCATGCCTGTGGAGATTGCACGAGGACAAAGTATGGGTTGACTGCAATGCCTTCGCAGTTGAACAGCAATTTGCCACTCTCTGTTTGTGCCCACAAATGAAGAATGAGCACTTGGGCAAAGTATCAGCAGTCATCTGGTAACACTGGGATTGTACTCCCTTATGAAGTCAATAACTTCTGAAGCCTGGCACACAGCAAATCAGTGCACCAAATCACTGTGATCTCCCTCAGAAAAAAAGATTTCAATATAGTACAGACCGGGGGGGAAATTTGGATCTATTGCTGGATTTATTTCGCTGGCCATTGTTTTTGGTTACGGCAAATGAGTGGGAAGACCGCTACAGAAATTCATTCCAAAGATCCAGAAGAAATGAAACCACTTTGGAAACTAAGGATTTGTTTGAAGGTGGCCATGTTTGACCTATCGATTTGTCAAGATCCAGCAAAAGTAGGCACATTTTTATTTCTTGAGTGAGGGCAGTGAGGGGACGCAGTGAGAGGAAACATTTGCCTGAGTGAGACATTGTCAGAGTGAAGCTGGAATTTGGTACATATGGTAAGTTCTGGTAAGTTTTTGTCAAGATTAAAGTTTAGATTACGAGTCAGGTCTTAAAATCTCCTGGTTAGGTAAACAGCCTTGTTAAACAAAAAGCAGCCAGCAGCGGCAGTTATCTATCAATCAGTTGAAGGTAGTTAGGTTCAATAGGTGCTAATTATTGTAGTAGAAGCTGAGCTAGTGAGTCAACAGAATCTCTATGTAAAGCAGACCAGTTCTGAGCTGAACACAGTGAGAAGAGACATTTACCTGAGTGAGACATTGCTAGAATGAAGCTGGAATTTGGTGCATGCGGGAATTTGGTGCAGAGGGGGAAAGAGGTGCTCCTTTTCCTATCTTTTTTAGCCTCCAGCAGTTGGTGAGTCTTCTTCCTTTGACTTGGGTGATTGGTTGGTCAGTGTTTTATCATTTATCTTTCAAAACTCAGGTAATTTTAGAAATTGTAAAGTTTTTATTTGGTAATGCTAGTTAAGCTTAGTAGATTGAGAAACAGTGAGAGAGTTAATTAAGAAATTAATTAAGTAATTAAAGTGAATTAACTAATAGCATAATTAACAATGGCAGGACAGGTGTTATGTTGCATCTGTGGTATGTGGGAGCTTTTGGATGCCGAGGCGTTTCTGGGAAAACACGTCTGCAGAAAGTGTAAGCAGCTAGAGGAATTCCAGATCAGGATTATTGATCTGGAAGCCGAACTGCAAACACTGCGCAATATAAGGGAGCGGGGAGAAATACCTGGACATTTTGTTCCAGAAGACGGTCACACCTCTTAGAACAGGGTCATCTGTTTTGGTCAGCAGTGGGAATGTGACTGTGAATGAGGCAGGTAAAGGGATCAAGCAGACAGTAGTGGAGGAGACTCAGACTTTGCAATTGTCAAACAGGTTTGAGGTTCTCTCAACCTGTGTGGATGAAAGTGAGGTCTGCAAGGTGGATGAGCAGACTGGCCATGGCACTGTGGTACAGGAAGCCATTTAAGTGGGGGAAGCAAAAAGGAATGTAGTGGTGGTAGGGGATAGTAAAGTGAAGGGGATTGACACTTCTGTGCAGCCAAGAGCGTGAGTCCAGAAGGCTGTGTTGCCTACCCGGTGCCAGGGTTCGGGATATCTGCTCAGGGCTGGACAAGAACTTGGAATGGGAGGGGGAGGATCCAGTTGTCATGGTCCATGTAGGTACCAAATACATAGGTAGGACTAGGAAAGAGGGTCTGTTTAGACAGTATGAGGAGATAGGCATCAAATTGAAGAGCAGAACCTCAAGGGTAATAATCTTTGGATTATTTCAGAGCCTGAACCACGTGCCAATTGGCAGAGGGCACATAAGATTAGTGAAATGAATATGTGGCTCAAAGGCTGGTATGGGAGAAGTGGGTTTCGGTTCGTGGGGCACTGGCACCAGTACTGGGCAAAGTAGGGGCTATACCACTGGGACGGTCTGCACCTGACCCATACTGGAACCAGTGTTCTAGCAAACCGCATAATTAGGAAAGTAGAGAGGTCTTCAAACTAAACAAGAGGGTTGAGGGATCAAGCATGGGTAGACGTAACAAACCAAGGGGTAGAGTCAAGGCAGGAGAGCAGAATAGCAATATGGGAAATGAAGGTCAGAGAATGACAGGAAGGGACAGAGAGAAAAAACCTAATAACATACCAACAGTCGAGACTAGATGTTACAAAGATAACAAAAAGACAAAACTAAAGGCTCTGTATCTGAATACATGTAGCATTCATAACAAAGTAGACAAACTGATAGCACTCATTGAAGTAAATAAATATGATCTGATAGCTGTTACGGAGACATGGCTGTAGAATGACAAGGATTGGGTCCTGAATATTGAGGGGTATATGACGTTCAAGAGGAATAGGAAGCTAGGTAAAGATGGAGGGGTAGCACTGTTAATCAAGGATGGCATTGGTGCAATAGCTAGAGATGACCTTGCTTCAGAAGATCAGGATGGAGAATCGGCTTGGGTGGAGATGAGGAATAGTGGGGGAAAGAAGTCACTTGTGGGAGTAGTCTACAGGCCCTCTAATAGTAACCACAATGTAGGACGAAGTATACAAGAAGAAATATTGGGTGCTTGTGATAAAGAGATGGCAATAATCATGGGTGATTTTAATCTACATATAAATTGGAAAACTCAGATTGGCAATAATAGTCTGGATGAAGAGTTTTCAAGATAGTTTCTTAGAGCAGCACGTTCTGGAACCAATCAGAGAGCAGGTTATATTAGACTTGGAATTGTGTAATGTGACAGGATTAATTAATGACCTCAGAGTAAAGGCACCTCTAGGTAGCAGCGACCACAATATGATTGAATCTTAAATCCAGTTTGAAAGAGGGAAGAGTGAGTCTAACTTATTTGAACTTAAATAAGGGCAACTATGTGGGCATGAAAGCTGAGCCAGCTGAAATGAACTGGGCAACTAGGCTAGGAGATAAATCAATAGAGAAGCAGTGGCAGACATTCAAGAGAATATTTCAGAATACTCAGGATAAGTATATTCCTCCTATAAAGAAAAATTCTAAGGGGAGGACCCACCATCCGTGTTTAACTAAAGAAGTTAGAGAAAGCATCAAACTTAAGGAAAAGGCATATAATTGCACAAAGATGAGTGGCAGGTCAGATGATTGGTCAGAATATAAAGAACAGTAGAGAATGACTAAAAGGTTAATCAGGAGAAAGAAATTAGAGTATGAGAGGAAGCTAGCTAGAAATGTAAAAATGGATAGCAAAAGTTTCTACAGGTATTTAAAAAGGAAAAGAGTAAGTAAAGTGAGTGCTTGTTCTCTAGAGAGTGAGAATGGGGAGTTAATAGTAGATAGTAGGAAATAGTGGACGAAATTAACAAATATTTTGCTTCTGTCTTCACTATAGAGGATACAAAAACATTCCATTAATAGCTGTAAATCAGGAGGTGGAAGGGGGAGAGGAACTTGGTGAAATTACAATCACCAGGGAAGCAGTACTGTCCAAACTGATGGAGCTGTGGGCTGACAAATCTCCAGGTGCTGATGGGCTTCATCCTAGGGTCTTAAAAGAGGTGGCTAATGAGGTAGTAGATGCAGTGGTGTTAATTTTTCAAAATATGATAGATCCTAGAAAGGTTCCATCAGACAGGAAAATAGTCCCTCTATTCAAGAAGTGGGGGGGAGGCAGAAAACAGGAAACTATAGGCCAGCTAGCTTGACGTCTGTCGTGGGGAAGGTGTTCGAGTCAATCATTAAGCAGGCTGTAGCTGGGCACTTAGAAAAACTTAAGGTAATCAGGAATAGTCAGCATGGCTTTGTGAAAGGGAAATCATGTTTAACCAAATTATTGAAGTTCTTTGAAGGAGTAACATGTGCCGTGGATAAAGGGGAGCCTGTTAATGTACTGTACTTGGATTTCCAGAAGGCATTTGACAAGGTGCCACAGAAAAGGTTATTGTGCAAAGTAGGAGCTCATGGTGTAGTGGGTAACATATTAGCATGGATAGAAGATTGTCTGGATGGCAGAAAACAGAGAGTATGCATAAATGGGTCCTTTTCTGATTGGCAAGATGTGACGAGTGAAGTCCCGCAGGGGTATGTGCTGGGGCCTCAACATTTTACAATTTATATCAATGACTTCGATGAGGGGAGCAATGGCATGGCAGCTAAATTTGCAGATGACACAAAGATAGGTAGGAAAGTATTTGTGAAGAGGAGATAAGGAGCTTGCAGACCGATATAGATAGGTTGAGTGAGTGGGCAAAAATCTGGCAGATGGAGTATAATGTGGGAAAATGTGAAGTTGCTCACTTTACCAGGATGAATAAAAAAGCGGGGTATTACTTAAATGGAGAACAACTGCAGAACTCCAAAGTGCAGAGGGATCTAGGTGTTCTAGTGCATGAGTCACAAAAAGTTAGTGTTCTTTCTTTTTCTTTTGGGCCTCCTTATCTCGGGAGACAATGGATACGTGCCTGGAGGTGGTCAGTGGTTTGTGAAGCAGCGCCTGGAGTGGCTATAAAGGCCAATTCTAGAGTGACAGGCTCTTCCACAGGTGCTGCAGAGAAATTTGTTTTTCGGGGCTGTTGCACAGTTGGCTCTCCCCTTGCGCCTCTGCCTTTTTTCCTGCCAACTACTAAGTCTCTTCGACTCGCCACATTTTAGCCCTGTCTTTATGACTGCAAGCCAGCTCTGGCGAACGCTTGCAACTGACTCCTACGACTTGTGATCTATGTCACAGGATTTCATGTCGTGTTTGCAGACGTCTTTAAAGCGGAGATGTGGACGGCCGGTGGGTCTGATACCAGTGGCGAGCTCGCTGTACAATGTGTCTTTGGGGATCCTACCATCTTCCATGCGGCTCACATGGCCAAGCCATCTCAAGCGCCGCTGACTCAGTAGTGTGTACAAGCTGGGGATGTTGGCCGCGTCGAGGACTTCTGTGTTGGAGATACGGTCCTGCCACCTGATGCCAAGTATTCTCCGGAGGCAGCGAAGATGGAATGAATTGAGACGTCGCACTTGGCTGACATAAGTTGTCCAGGCCTCGCTGCCATAGAGCAAGGTACTGAGGACACAGGCCTGATACACTCTGACTTTTGTGTTCCGTGTCAGTGCGCCATTTTCCCACACTCTCTTGGCCAGCTTGGACATAGCAGTGGAAGCCTTTCCCATGCATCTAGAGACAGGTTACTGGTGATAGTTGAGCCTAGGTAGGTGAACTCTTGAACCACTTCCAGAGCGTTGTCGCCAGTATTAATGGATGGAGCATTTCTGACGTACATTTCTAGTGTACAGGTACAGCAAGTAATAAGAAGGCTAATGGAATGCTATCCTTTATTACGAGAGGAATTATTACAAGAGTGGGTTTCCGCCGGGTGCTCCGGTTTCCTCCCACAGCCAAAGACTTGCAGGTTGATAGGTAAATTGGCCATTGTAAATTGCCCCTAGTGTAGATAGGTGGTAGGAGAATGGTGGGGATGTGTTAGGGAATATGGGATTAATGTAGGATTAGTATAAATGGGTGGTTGTTGGTCAACACAGACTCGGTGGGCCGAAGGGCCTGTTTCAGTGCTGTATCTCTCTATGACTATGACTCTATGAGGAATAGAAAATAAAAGCAAGGATGCTATGCTTCAGTTATACAGGGCATTGGCAAGACCACATCTCGAATACTGTGTGCAGTTTTGGTCTCCTTATTTAAGGAAGGATGTAAATGCGTTGGAGGCAGTTCAGAGGAGGTTTACTAGATTGAAAACTGCATGAGTGGGTTGTCTTATGAGGAAAGGTTGGACAGACTGAGCTTATTTTCACTGGGGTTTAGAAGAGTGAGGGAGACTTGATTGAAGTTTGTAAGATCCTGAATGGTCTAGACAAGGTGGATGAGAAAAGGATGTTTCCTCTTGTGGGGAATCCAGAACTAGGGGGCATTGTTTTTAAATTAAGGGTCGCCATTTTAGAACAGAGATGAGGAGAGATTTTTTTTCTCTGAGGGTTGTGCGACTTTGGAACTCTGCCTCAGAAGGTGGTGGAGGCGGGGTCATTGAATAATTTTAAGGCGGGGTAGATAGATTCTTGTTAGGCAATGGAATCAAAGGTTATCACGTGTAGATGGGAGTGTGGAATTCGAGACACACAGATCAGCCATGATTTTATTGAATGGCGGAGCTGGCTAGAGGGGCTGAATGGCCTACTTCTGCTCCTAATTTGTATGTTCATATGTTCTTCTGTTCAGCCTTAAAGTCAGAGGACACAGCACAGAGCTCAGTTGCTGTGATGTATCCTTAGGGGTCCTTATGGTTAGTGGCTGGGACACGTGTGTCTGAGAGAACAGCAGAGAGGAGAAACATCATATTTGATTGTAATTTCTACAAGTGTTACAGACAATGGCATCGCATTTCTTACCACTAGAACTATTTACAGTGTGAATGTCTTAAATCTACATCACAAAGAGCCAAAAATTAATCAACAGTGTTGACAGGATAGTTTATGGATTGTCTGTTTCCGACAGAGTTCCCATGCAGGGTGCTGATAATACATAGCCCAGGGAAGTATACAGCTACCAGAATCTCAGCAGGATGATGGTGAAATGCAGCAGTTCCAATGTACTTACCCGTCCACAAGAGAATCACTTAGAAGGAGTGATAGGGTAGCAGCCATGCTGCCAACAACCACAAACAATATTATAGAGAAAATAAGTTGAATATTGTGTCATTGGTTACAATGCCTTGCAGCCCAGCATCAGATGGCAAGAAATGGTATTTTTGAAGAACTATCAAAGTGTAGGACAGGGTGGTTTAGATATTGCTATTTGATAGATGTGATTTAAGGTTTGGTGGAACTGCCCCTTTAAGAAATGGCATCACTGTGCCACTTCTGGGAAGACACTAGCCTTCATTGCTGCATTGCTGGTATCACTGGTAATTATTCATCACCCTCTTCCTTGGCTGTGGCTTTGCCCAGTTGCTCACTGAGCTGTATACTCAGATCCGTTTCAGGTCAAATGTATTAATCATGCAGAAGACAACAATTATTATGGAAACCTTGGGGCGCGAGGACACGTATGTAATGTGCTTTATGATTCTCCTGATCAGTCGAGACCTGTGAGGTGTTGCCTTGAGATCCCAGTGATATGGTTGATAATGATTCAGGTTGTAGCAGGGGCTGCACTGCCCTGGCAGTCCTCTTGTGTCTGTAGTTGGTGCATGGGTAGAGGGCAGCCTTGGTCTCCCAGGCGCTATTCTTTGACTCATCATCCTCCATTAAATAAGGGAGGCACAAATGGTAACCTTCAGATGAAAGCATCCTAAGAGCTTACAGCATAGACAGCATTAACCTGTTGCTGTTTTCACACCATATCAAATTGAGAAAAAAAAATCTTTTGTCTCAACTTTGTATTGAGAGACCCAAGTATCAATATGACTGCCCACCTTAACAGCCAACAACTCCACAGAATTTAATTGGCAGTGGAAGATGTGCGGACATTATTGGCTGGGAATGTTTAGATACATGTTTCTTTGTTTCATCTAAGTGGTACATTAAATCAATAAAGAAAATAGCCAATTCAGTTGAGCAAAGTTATGTGATGTCTCATCTCCAGAATGAATTTGACAGGCTACCTCCTTAATGGCAGATGGCCTTCCCGCCTAGAGGCCAACTGAGGCCCTTAAATGGCCAATTAATAGCCACCTAAGGGTGTCTTCCCGCTGCTGCTGGAATTACATCAGTAGCGGCGGGCCTCTGCCATGTTGCCCAGTAAAACAAGGTGGCCTCCCTGCAGCCTTGGGGGTGGGGCCTCCTCCGTGGGCAATCTGTGGTGCCCCCCATGAACACCCCCACCACCCGCCCTCAATGACCACCCTCCCCAGCTCCTTGCTGGGGCCTACCAGACTTGCCCTGGCAATCCTGCCACACTTAACTGGGGTCCAAGGCTCCAGCAATGGGGCTGGTCCCAGACCTGGTGTAGGACTGGCAGTGGTCATCACATGGTGCACAGAATTTTAAGCACTACTGTCAGCATGCTGAATTTTGTAGAGCTGGTGGGGGTTCTGGCTCCAGGCCAAAAAGGTGAGCAGAATCCTGCCTCAATCCTTTGGAAACCTGCTCCCCCCAATGCAATTTAATGTTGATCGGGCACTTAAGTGTCCGACGCCATGGCCCCTGTCTCTTTAAGGATGGGGATCCCGCCTCCTAGAGCTGCTGACCAATCAAAGGGCTGGCAACTCTGTAGTATTGGCAGCGATGACCACTGCCTGTACTACACCAGGTCTGGGACCAGGCCCACCGCTGGAGCCCTGGACTCCAGCTAAGTGTGGCGGGTTGCCGGGGCCAGTCCGCAGGCCCCAACAAGGGGCTGGGGGAGGGTGGTCATTGAGGGTGGGGGGGGGAGGGGGGTTGTTCACAGAGGGGCGCCACAGATTGCTCACGGAAGAGGCCCCACCCCCAAGACGGCAGGGAGGCCTCCTTGTTTTACTGGGCAACATGGGCAGAGGCTCCCCGCTGCCTGATGTAATTCCAGCAACAGCAGGAAGACACCCTTAGTTGGCTATTAATTGGCCACTTATGGGCCTCAATTGGCGTCTAGGAGGGAAGGCCATTTTCGGCCTTTCCTGTCCTGTCTTTATCGCAGGGTGATGGGAAGCAACAGGCACTCCAACCCCCTGCCTCCCGTTGCTATTTTATGGGACTCCCCCCACCCCCGCCCCCCCCCCCCACCCACCCACCTCCCATTCCTTCTCCCGGGGGCCCATAAAATTCCACCCAGTGAGTGCAAACTACACAAGCTCAGGAAACTCCTGATTTTGCTGCTCCAACCTGCACAATTCGTACAACATAACATGTAAATCCAATAGGGAATTCAAGAGAAACTCTTCAATCAGAGAGTGGTGAGAATATTAAACCGCCACCACAAGGAGTAGGTCGTGCAAGGGGAATCTAGATAAGAACTCTATGAGATGGGGGAGAAAGGAATAGAAGGATATGAGAGCTAGATGAAGTAGGGTGAGAGGAAGCTCATGTGGACACGAGCACAGACAGGTTGGGCCAAATGGCCTGTTCTTGTGCTATAATTTCTGTGTAATTCTTGCAGCATAAGCAATTCCACTGTCAGGAAATCCATGTCATATTGTTTGAGTGATGTGGGTTCAGAATGTCAATACTGTTCTGTGATATGGATCTAGAATCTTTACACAGTGCATAATCACTTGAAATAAATTTTCAAAGAGTCGTTCCATCAATTAGAATGTGATGCGATGTCATTCTGTGGAACCAGAAACATTTCATTAAAATATCATTGCACATGATGTAAATCCTCTCATTCTTCCAGTCGAGTGTGGATACATCAGCATAAAAGATTTGTTTCTTTAAAAAAAAACCTGAACACCTTCTACTGTTACCACAGTAGATAAGCACACTGATATCCATTGTCAACGTGCTACAAAGCCTGTGAATCACAGTGAGCAATCTTATTACATGAACACTTGATGCGGTCATATCAAATTTCTCTCTCATTTATTGTAAATGGGTTAATACCTCCTTTAACATTGCGGAAAGGGGAATTTGAAATGAATGCATTAAGCGATAACATCGCTTACATTAATTTCCAGGCTTAAATCTTTTACGGGTCTGATAGGAGACATCGTGCAGTTAAATAATGAGTTACAATGAGCTCCTTCTGCAGGAGAGAAAACCCTGAAATAATGATGGTGTACAATGGAGGAAAAATTGCAATGGAATTGGTGCTGATATACTGGCATGTACTTAAAGTTGTATGACTGTAGTTATTATTTCAATAGCAATCGTTAAAATAATGAGTACCTCTTAAGAATCAAAGAAAATGGTTTTATTTTTTAAGTTCTAGAAGAATATCAATTCTATTCATTCTCATTTATGTCATAGCAAAGTGTAACCACAGCGTACAGCACATTTCCAATGGCAGAGTATAATAGAATGCTGTAATCGACTAGAATTTACTTCACTATTAAAATAATGATGAATTGTGCCTTTTTATTTTTGTGAGATTCTTTTGATACGTTTTCTCCTTTAGGCTGTCCTGGCAGGCTTCCCACTTTCTACCCTCCTCATATACCTGAGTTAATTGAAAACCCTGCTGCCTGTATCCCAGCTCGCACCAGGTCCTGCTCTCCCATCACCCCTGTGCTCGCTGATCTGAATTGGTTCCCAATGCAGCAACACTTTGATTTTAAAATTCTCATCCCTGTGTTCAATCCCTCCATGGCCTTACCCCTTCCTATCTCTGTAATCTCCCCCAGCTCTATAACTCTCTGAGATCTCTGCACTCCTCCAATTCTGGCCTCTTGCGCATTTCCAATTTCCATCGTTCCATTATTGGTGGTCATTCCTTCACCTTGGTCCAAAGCTCTGGAATTTCCTTCCTAAATCTCTCTGCCTCCTTTAAGGTCCTCCTTAAAATTTTGGCCATCTATCCGAATATCTCATCACGTGGCTCAGTGTCAAATTGTGTTTGATAACACTCCTGTGAAGTGCCTTGGGACGATTTACTGTGCTAAAGGTGATATATAAATGCAAGTGGTTGTCATTTGATATCTTCTTAGCCTTCCATTTACCATAGGCAGACAAGAAACCAGCAGAGTGATCTGCTTCCCGGGGACTCTGGCAATGCAGCGAGTATGACATAGCAGTCTGTGAATGTCTCACTCACATACTAGAGGAGTGGGAGAAAGAGTGTCCAGTTGAAATTAGGAATACCACATTGTATACACAAACCCATTACTCACCATTCATGTGCCATTGCATCTCATAGTTGTCGACCTTAGATCTATCAGTTAATTGATGGGTGCACCTGGGAACTACTAGAAAAGATTGGATGTCCACCAAAGCTACTAAGTATCATCACCTCATTCCATGACAATATGAAAGGCACAATTCAACATGGTGGCTCCTCATCAGAGCCCTTTCCTATCCTGAGTGGCGTGAAACAGGGCTGTGTTCTCGCACCCACACTTTTTGGGATTTTCTTCTCCCTGCTGCTTTCACATGTGTTCAAGTCCTCTGAAGAAGGAATTTTCCTCCACACAAGATCAGGGGGCAGGTTGTTCAACCTTGCCCGTCTAAGAGCGAAGTCCAAAGTACGGAAAGTCCTCATCAGGGAACTCCTCTTTGCTGATGATGCTGCTTTAACATCTCACACTGAAGAGTGCCTGCAGAGTCTCATCGACAGGTTTGCGGCTGCCTGCAATGAATTTGGCCTAACCATCAGCCTCAAGAAAACAAACATGATGGGGCAGGACGTCAGAAATGCTCCATCCATCAATACTGGCGACCACGCTCTGGAAGTGGTTCAAGAGTTCACCAGCCTAGGCTCAACTATCATCAGTAACCTGTCTCTAGATGCAGAAATCAACAAGCGCATGGGTAAGGCTTCCACTGCTATGTCCAGACTGGCCAAGAGAGTGTGGGAAAATGGCGCACTGACACGGATCACAGAAGTCCGAGTGTATCAGTCCTGTGTCCTCAGTACCTTGCTCTATGGCAGCGAGGCCTGGACAACGTATGCCAGCCAAGAGCTACGTCTCAATTCATTCCATCTTCGCTGCCTCCGGAGAATACTTGGCATCAGGTGGCAGGACCGTATCTCCAACACAGAAGTCCTCGAGGCGGCCAACATCCCCAGCTTGTACACACTACTGAGTCAGCGGCGCTTGAGATGGCTTGGCCATGTGAGCCGTATGGAAGATGGTAGGATCCCCAAAGACACATTGTACAGCGAGCTCGCCATTGGTATCAGACCCACCAGCCGTCCACATCTCCACTTTAAAGACGTCTGCAAACGCGACATGAAATCCTGTGACATAGATCACAAGTCGTGGGAGTCAGTTGCCAGCGTTCGCCAGAGCTGGCAGGCAGCCATAAAGACAGGGCTAAAATGTGGCGAGTCGAAGAGACTTAGTAGTTGGCAGGAAAAAAGACAGAGGCGCAAGGGGAGGGCCAACTGTGCAACAGCCCCGACAAACAAATTTCTCTGCAGCACCTGTGGAAGAGCCTGTCACTCTAGAGCCTTTATAGCCACTCCAGGCGCTGCTTCACAAACCACTGACCACCTCCAGGCGCGTATCCATTGTCTCTCGCGATAAGGAGGCCCAAAAGACCTGGGAAAGATTGATGCTTGTATTTGTAGATGATGCCACTGTGCACCAGGCAGGTGGATTTACAATGAGGTAAACAGTGTTTAAGCTGGAGTTAGGAACGATCCATTATTTTATTCAGTTTTTAAAATAAAAACTGTATTAATATATATTCACTTATAATAATTATTTACATCTAAAGCATTTAGGACATAACTTGGCCCATTCACAATCGTGAAAGTAAAAACAATGTCCCTGAAATTCCTTAGTGCATGGCCCCAGTATTCATGTCAGGTTCTTGTCTTCCGTGTTGGCCCCACTGGCTGGCAAGCTACTGGTGCAGGCTTAAACTCTGCTGCCTTTGGGGGAGGGGGTTGACTACTCTCAACCCCAACAATAACCTAATCGCCCCTGTCTAAGGACACTAATATTTTTTCAGAATTAAAGATCAATCAATTCTTCAGTGGCCCAGGCCGCTTCCCTAATCTGGACCCCATCGCTGGTCAGAACAGTTGCTTTTTTCTCTGTATATCAGTGTGACTTTGTTTCAGATGATATAGTTGGAACTATTCATAAAATCATAGAATCTTACAATATAGAAGGAGGCCATTCAGCCCATCGTGCCTATGCTGGCACTTTGGTAGAGCTATCCAATTAATCCCATTCCCCTGCTCCCTCTCCATTGCCCTGTCAAATTTTTTCTCCAGTGCATCAAATTCAGCTATCTCCTGAATTAACTCCAAATGGGTCACCATAAGTTTGGAAATCGGTTCAACATTTATCATTAGTAATTACCTGATGAGATTTTTGTTGGGATTTCATTGAAATACACAATGGAAAAAAAAACTCAAATGAATCAAGTGTTTTCTGAAATTGAAAGAAAGAACTTGCATCTATATCATGCCTTGCATGACCTCAGGACATTTAAAGCACTTTACAGCTATAGAAGTTCTGTGAACAAAGTGATTCCTGACAACGCAGCCGGCTGCTTACGTCATCCGACTGCGCCAATCTGCGCACGCGCTGCGTTCCGCAATGCCAGGACTGGTTGGCACCTGTGCAGATGATGTCATCGCATAACGCGGCCAGATGGGGTTTGGCGCATGTGCAGGTGACGTCATTGTGTAACGCGGGCAGATGGCGGGGGGGATCCGGGCTGGAGCGAGCAGGGGTGGGGGGAGAGGGGATCTGGGGAGCGAGTAGCGAGTGGGAACGGGGAGAGCACGGCCAAAGACCTTGCTGGTGGCAGGTGCACTCTTCTCCTTCCCTCCCCCCCTCCACTGCTGCCCGCTCCCGACCCCCGCTACCCGCCCGCTCGCTCCCTCCCTTCCTCGGCCCGCTCGCTCCCTCCCCTCCGGCCATTGTGTGCTGCCATGTGTTTAGGTTGTCATCATATGATTATTTGAGCAGCGCCATCTTTAGTCCTGGCAGCTGCCTGACGTCGCAGACTGTGACATTTTAGTGGCACAGGCTGCATTTGCGCATGTGCCATTGCAGTGCCAACTAGTGGCGGCGTTTTCAGCAAACTTGGCAGCCAATTTGTGAACAGCAAGATCCCACAAGCAGCAATGAGATAATGACCAGGTAATCTGTTTTACTGATGCTGACTGAGGGATTAATGCTGCCCAGGACACTCCAGTGTTACGGTCAAGTGAAGAGGGGTTAAAGGGCTTCCCTCTTCTCCCTCTCCTTATTAGACCACAACAGCTTTAATTCATTCTTAAAGTGGCTGTACTGGCCAATTCAGTAGGTGTTTGGTTCTTGTTATGATCATAGCAAGTAACTAATCAGACAGGTTTTCTTGGGTTAACAAATCAAGAGATTAACTTTATTGTACCTAATCTGAACTAATAAAATAAAAAACAATGTGCCACATTTCACTCTCTCTCCCACACACTAGAGGTTTACATACACACATATAAGTTAGAGTGCGGTAAGGTAGATTGGTCGAGTTAGAGTTCATAAAAAAGGTATACAGTCTGTGGAATTTGGAGATTCAGCTGGCTTCTAGCTGAATTCAGTGGTCCTGAGGCTTTCAATTTGAAGAGGTAGCTGACTGGATCGGTCAAACTCTTAGAGATAGAGATGTGGATGATTTCCTCCAACGGGATTTCGGATTGTACCCGGGGTATGCAAAGGTGGTCAGTCAACAAACAGGATTTGAAAGCTTTCAAGATGGAATGGAGAGATAGTGACCCCCCCCCCCACCCCACTTAGGGTCTGCTCATGTCACAGTCCAGTTGCTTCTCCTCTGCTGCGAAGAAAACACCAGCTTAAAACCACAGATGGGGAGGGGCTTGTCATATGACAGTCACACTCATTCAACCATTGCAGTGAGCAGTATTTCACTGCTTGCTGAAAGAACAGGTAGTTCCTTTAAACTTCCTGAGTCTTGGTTCTTGCTGGGAAATGCAGCCATTTCATCTCCTTCCTCACAGTCCTTTGCAATGTAGGATACAATGTTGCAAACTAGCTGATCATCTTAAGCTGAAAGGATGACTTTTCTGGCAGCTTGTCTTTTAAGAATGTATTTAAAAAAATATAAATTCAGATCTCCAGCCAGTGGATTCAAGAAAATTATCACTCGACAAAGCACATTAGCGTAACTCTAGCAACAATCTAGAAGAACATGTTGATCCAAACAACAAATCTGTGCAGTGCAGCATCTACCATTGACGTTCACGACCTGTTAAAAATCATATTCCATTTACATTCAGTCGTGTCTTTCAAAAGAGAATTGGATAAGTACTTACAGAGAAAAAAAAAATTGCAGGGCCAAGGGGAAAGGGCAGGCAAGGGGCCTAGCTAAATAGCTCTTGCAGAGAGCTAGTCTGGGCTCAGTGGGCCAAATGGCCTCCTTCTGTGTTGTAATCGTTCCATGATTCTAAGATTCGATGATTCAATGTACAATGGAGAAATAATCCAGAAGCTTGAAGCATCCTATGACTCTGCTGAATGTTTCCAGCTCAGTTTCTTAATATGCATTCCGCAAATGTTCCCTGTGAATCTCTCTTTTTTGGAAAACTGAGTGCTCCCAGTGTATTAAATGAATGTTTATTTTCCTTCTTTCCTTTTTTTCTTCAAATGTTTGATGATAACACCGTCCAGCCAGGAATAACTCTCAATGTTCCCAAGAGGATCCATGAGACTGCGCTGTGTGGGTGGCTCGGTTTTTTTGCAAACTCGTCTGCTTCAAAATCAAAAGTTTTTATAAAGCGTCTCATATTGCCAGCAAAGGAACAGAGCAGAACAAATGATATTCAGGCAGGCATTTAATTCCCACGTGCATTTCGTCTGACCCAGCACAACTATTTCATAACATTCATCAGCAGTGCCCACCACAGATGCTTAACATAAAAGATAAACATGGATTTCTCCCCCCTTCCCTTTAGATCCATATGAGAATCAAGCACATAATTCAGACTGACACTCTCAGTAGAGTACCGAGGGAGAGTTGTACTGGCCGAGGTACTGCCTGAGATCAGATGTTAAATCGAAACCCCATCTGCCCTCTCGGGTAGGCATAAAAAATCATGTGGCAATATTTCTAAGAAGAGGAGTTCTCCCCAGTGTCCTGGCCAATATTTATCGCTCAAGCCACACCTAAAACAGATTATTTGGTTATTATCACATTGCTGCTTGTGTGCAAATTGGCTGCCATGTTTCCTACCTTGGAACAGTGACTGTACTTCAAAAGGACTTAATTGGCTGTAAAACACTTTGGAACATTTTGAAGTCATGAAAGGCATGATATGGGCTGAATTTTCAGACACTGCCGAGGGCTGCACCCGCGGACAGCGGCCTTAAAATACCAGCATCAGCAGGCGTATTGGTTTCGAGATGCAGTTCCCAGCCTCGACAATGTTCACCAGAGAGGGAGGAGAGTGGGACAGGGAATTTAGATGCTCTCTCTATAAAGGGGCTCATGTGCTCATAGCCCTGAGTCGCACATGAGCTGGATGGACTCCTCCATCCTCTGCCCTTGTCCCTGCACTGCCGTAGGGAACTCCGACATGTGGCAGAACATCTCCAGCTGCTGTTCCATGTAGAGCCTCCTTTCCAGTGACTCCTGAAGCACTACATCTGTTCCCAGCTGAGCAGGACTGTGCCTGCCCTCCCTGCTCCAAGGGGAACTGATCACAGCTACTTCTGCCTCTGGCACATCCTCCCACACACTAGTGCCATGATCATCACTCTGTGCCACCCTTTCTACATGCATGCAAAGACCCACCGAGGTGAGTGATTCTGCACTGGTGGACAGTGCACTCGTAAAATGTGACAATGCTTCTTCATCTCCTTCTTGCTGCTCTGGGCCCATGAAGGGAGGGGCAAGGGTGCCCTGGGTTGGACGTCTGCACCTGTGGGAGATACAAGAGATGATGAGAGCTAGGCTAGGAGGGTGGAAACCGCTGCAGTGCTGAGCTTACCCAATGTTACTCAGTGCGCGACACACTATCGGATAGGATGCAGTGCACTGCACCCCCATAATGACCACAATGCCCTCTGTAATCACCAGGTCCACCAGGAGCTCCTATTTTACCTCCTCTTGCACTATCCTGGCTATCTCCATTGCTGCCTCCTCCATTGGAGTAATGCAGTGGAAGGATGGCATCTCTCCTTCCATCTGGGCCCTCTCTCAGACATTGTGTGCCCGTTTCTGCTGTAAGGACAAAAGAGAGCGAGATAAAGCACTGCTGCCCTCTGTGGCCAATGGCATCTGCCCCTAACCATTAGGAGCTGATGTCTCAGTGGTGACAGGTCCTCAGCAGCACAATGGTCATGAGCCATTCTGAGGGGGTAAGAGCCCTGGGCATGCACCCCTCCCATGTTCAGGAGCAGTATGTGCCCTAAAGCTCCT
This sequence comes from Heterodontus francisci, assembly GCF_036365525.1. Taxonomy (NCBI): domain Eukaryota; kingdom Metazoa; phylum Chordata; class Chondrichthyes; order Heterodontiformes; family Heterodontidae; genus Heterodontus; species Heterodontus francisci. Next base: position 185,260,332 of record NC_090375.1, on the reverse strand, counting down.
CAGGTGGTGTGTCTGCTGGAGGGTACAAGCCCAGAGGCTTGTCCTGAGGGTTGGGGGTGAACTCACCTTGCCAGAACATATGAGGTAATTGAACCTTTTATGGCACTGAAGCCACATTCTTCTAGTCTCGCTTCTGCCACTGACAGCAGCTGCCAGAGCCCCTTTAGTTTTGGCTGGTGGCTCCTCCGGCCACCCTCCAGGAAAAGGACCTCCCTCTTCTCCCTTACAGCCTCCAATATTACATCCAGGTCGACATCAGTGAAGTGAGGGTCAGCCCTGCCTCGGGTACTAGGCCTCCAGCTCTCCCGTGACAACTCACTTCCCTCTGGTGCTGTGCAAGGCTTTGGTACAATCTGCAGATTTCTCCCTCAGGACAACCAGCAGCCTCAGTGATGGCTACCGTGGGGAGACGAAATCAGGCCCACACTTCATCTGACCTGCCTCCATTCCCGCCCCCACTGACTCTAATTGGACAGGGAAGCCATCTACATATCAATTAAGGGCTCAACCCCATGAAAATCTTACCTTTAATCAGTTTCCCACCGGAGGTGGGTGCGGGACCCAAAAACAGTTCTGACTTCAGTTGTTTGCCTCCGTAGAGGAAATTCAGCCCTATAAATGCAAGTTCTTTTTTAATACCAAGCATACTGTTAATTGGAACATTTCTACATCATTGCATTGCAAAGGAGGCTTGCTGATGCTAATTCATTACTTTAATTTCTATTGAAACCATGATGTAACATTTAAAAGTGCCGTTATACATGACCAGCATTGTGGCTAGCACCTCGTTCCCTTGAGCAGGCTGTTCCTGGTTGTTGCATGAAAAGTCTCGATTTGGAAATTTTGGAGTTATATAATTGTGTAGAACAAATGAGCCATCACCTGCAGATTCATTGACTTGAGTAACGCTCCATTAATCATTGATCGCATTTTTAAAAAAGATTACCTTTTAAGAGTGTTGTTTATAGGGCCACATAGCAAACTGGGCCAATCCAAGTTTGGCCGGCTTGGTAAAATCTCATGAGAAGTGAGCCATTTTGCTCACAAGATTTGGTTCTCGTGCAAATGCAACAGTAAAGGCAGGGCCAGTGAGACTGTCATTTGGGACAAAGGAGTTTGTCAATACTGCCACACACATGACATTCTTAGAACAAATATGTGTCTTTCAAAGTCCCATCACACATTGTATGCATGCCACGTCACTTGGACATTATTTCTTCTATACTGGTTGGGCATTAGGAGTGGCATTGGAGGTGGTAAGCGGGCATTTCGCCAAGCACTCAACTACGGAGCAACTATTAGGTGACAGACTACCTGGCTGATAAACCTGAAGGAACAGCCAGCCTTTCTTCGTCTGCGCCTGAGAGCCTGAATCTTCATGCTGCTGTAATCAGCATCGGCAAAACTGTGGGTAAATAATATCCACCCACCTTAGGAGCTTCTGGGGAGAATGTGTCAGCCCTGCATTGCTTGATTAACTCTAGCAGAAAACAATCGAAGCTTAATAGATGGGTTAGCTTGAGGCATGAACCACTGCAGCCTTATGAAAGTCACACAATTACCACAATCATTGCGATTTGTGAAACAGAAATCTATTAGTGTAGTTTGTAAAAGGAGTCTAACTCACAGACAGACACAAACATAATTATAGTTATTACATTTTTTCTAAGTAGTTATTTACAGTGCCTCAGAACTATAATCTGTTTTTTATGTTGCAGCATGCCGTGATTGTAGTAGTGGGCTGACATTTGCAAGGTCTCACTATTATTAAAAAGACGAATGTTTGCAAAGTACAAGATATATACCAAAAAAGCAAAATGAATTAAGCCAAGAGTGGCTGTGATTGCATGCTTCAAGTATTAAAAAAACTTGAGGGGATCAATGAGTCTTATCTCCCAAAAAGTCGATAGGAAAAGATAACCAAGTCTCGGTGCATCAGGTGAAAAGACAGTTAAAGGCACGTTGTCAACAGGATTTTTTTTTTGGCTTGCAAGCAGTGGGACTGGCGACCCAGAGAGGCAGGGGTAAAATGAGCTGAAGCGGAGAGAAAGACAGAGCAAAAAACAATCAAGGGGCAACGTCACAGGACAACCAGTAGGTGGTTGGTTGGTGAGTATTACTGTTTACTGCTTTTTAAGCTAAAGCACTGGTTTAAACTAAGAGTTGGAAAGCTATAACTATTACTTTATTAAATCAATAACTTGAACTGGATAAACTAATTAGTTAATGATACTAAAAATAACAACTCAATGAAAACCTTAATTAAATAAAAAGAAATGTTAGTTATGGGAGCGCTGGTGGTGTGTTGTACCTGCGGCATTTGGGAGTTGGTGGAGACCAGTGAGATCCAGAACAAGGACATCAGCAGCAAGTGGGCTGGAGTTTATTCTTCCGCCACCGATTCATAAACAATGGTGGTCTGCCCGTGTGGGTCGCACTTCGCGGAGCCGCCGTGATATTAAGCACGGTGGCTTATTTAAATAGCCGGGGTGGACCAGCCACTCCAATGACATGGAGGGATCAGGCTGTCCGTCCCCGGCAATGGTGTCAGCCGCCTTTGCGCAGGCGTTGATGCCATTTTTAAAGCCCTACATTTCTATTTAAATATTTAACGAAATATTAATTTTTAAAAATTAAATAAATCGATCCTGACCCTCTCCCAGACCCCTCCATAACCATAGAAATAATTACCTGCCCTCTTTCCGCCCCCCCCCCCCCAAATCACTTGCCTTGTGCACCTGACTCCCCCCCGCCAAAGTTCATAAACTTTACACTTTACCCCTTTCCACCATCTGCTACACTAATGAAATGGCTTTGACACTGCTCCTCTGCCCCCACACCAAAAACACCTGCGCCCCACCCCCCCTACCAGTGTTCCACACGGGGAATGGAAGGTGCAGGAGTGCCAGCCACCGGCACCAATATCGCAGTGGGACAGACGGCGGGAGCGAGTAGGTAAATCGTTCCTTTATTTAAATTGATTTACATATTTAAATTTAGGTCCCATCGCCAAGAGGCAGGGGGGCTGCCACGCGGCCTCACAGCCACCAGCAATATCGGACTTGGCCTTCCCGGCATCAAGGCCCGTGGCGGGCCTCTCTTGGAGGCATTTTCCGGCCTCTTCCCGCCATAACCCCCGATGTTGGGGGGGTGGGTCTGTAAAATTCAGCCCTGTGTCTGCAACTTGAGGAACTTCAGCTCAAAATTGTTCAGCTGGAATCCAAACTGCAGTTATTGCAGGGTATCAAGGAGGAACAGAGTTTTCTGGACATTTTGATGCAGGAGGCAGTCAGACCCATTAGATTAGGTAGTAGTTTAGATTTTGGTCAGTGGGCAGGAACAGGAAAATGTGACTGTGAATTAGGCAGATATGGAGCCCCAGGATGCAGCAATGGAGGAATCTCAGCTTTGACCTTGTCCAACAGGCACAAGATACTTGCTACCTGTATGGATAAGAACAAAGACTGCAGGGAGGATGGGCAATTTGACCATGGCACCATGTTACAGGAGGCCATTCAATTGGGGGCGGGAGTGAAAAGGAATGTGGTAGTGGTAGGAGACGGTATAGTCAGAGCGGGGGGGATAGATACGGCTCTCTGCAGCCATGACCAGGACTCCCAAAGGCTTTGTTGCCTGCCTGATGCCAGGATCAAGGACATCTCCTCATGACTGGAGGAGAACATGGAGTAGGAAGGAGAGGATCTATTTCTGTGATCCATGTAGAAACAAATGGCATAGATAGAACAAGGAATGGGGTTTTGCTGAGGAAGCTTGAGGAGCTACGTTCTAGATTAATAAGCAGAACCTCAGAGGTAAGAACCTCTCAATTACTGCCTGCTTCACGTGAAAATTGGCATAGGGACAAACAGACCTTGAGCTTGGCTCAAAGAGTGGTGTGGGAGACAGAGGTTTTGATTCATGGGGCACTGGCACCAGTCCTGGGGAAAGAGGGAGCTGTTCCATTGGGAACAGGATCCACCTGAACCGTGCTGGGACCAGTGTCCTGGCGAATCGAATAACTAGGGCTGTCAGGGCCTTAAGCTAAATGGGGGGGTTCAGCTGAGCAGAATTTTATCAATCTAAAGAAAAGGTCAAGGCCATAGAGCATTATAGTGATTTGGGTAAAGATAGGCAGAGTGTGACAGGAAGGTGCAGAGAGTTCAGTAGAAATACTGCATCAGTGAATAAGGTCAAATCAGAGAGAAAAAATAAAAAGATGAAATTAAAGCCATTTTATCTGAGTGCACAAAGCATTCATAACAAGACAGACAAATTAATGGCACAAATAGAGATAAATGGGTTTGATCTGACTGCCATTACAGAGAAATGTGGCAGGATTTCCATTCCGGGCTCGGAACCCTGACATCGCGGTCACTTCCGGGTGCTGACCCCACAATGCATCAGCCACATGCACGCGTTGCAATTTCAATATGGAAAGTAGGTAATTGGCCTAATGTCACGTTTGCTGCCTGACGCAGGAAGGAGGCAGATATAGGCACCTGCGGGCCCAATTTAAAGGGTGAGGGGCACCATTTCTGAGGTTGCTGTTTATCCAAGGGATGGAAGAAAGAGCAGAGCAGATGGAAGTGAGAAGGGAGGTTCCCACTGCCCCCCGACCCCCTGCCGTGCCAGGGCAGCCCCCCCGTTTTTCGGACACCTCACTGGAGACGCTGCTGGAGGTGGTGACTGAGAGAAGAAACATCCTGTTCCCTGCCAGTGGCAACAGAAAGCCTGCAAGGCTCACCAAGAGGGTATGGCTGGAGGTGGCTCATGGGGTCAGCAGCACAGGAGTGGTGAGGAGGAACTGGGTGCAGCATAGGAAATGCAACAATGACCTTCTCAGGTCAAGAAATGTGAGACCGAAGATAGACCAAGATGGCATGCCTCCTGGTCACCAATCACCAAAGTGCAAAAGGGTGGGGCATCCTGAGGCTGCATAGAGTTCTTCTGACCATAGGAGAGATATGTGCACAACAGCCTTGAAGACCCACAAGCATCGGTCAGAACCCTGGTGGTGCTAAACAGGAGGCTGGAGTCCAGACTGCATTTATACGATTGAAAAGCTGTGAGTGGTGAGGTAGAAAGGCATTGTCCTAACTGCATTTTTATTCACCTAGCAGGCCAAACGGGAGTTGAATGCCAGGAAGAATGAGAGGGCATGCCTGGACTGGGGTGGGGGGTGGGGGGTGGGGGGGGGGGGGGGGTGCCACAGCTAGTGTTGCTAATGTACTTTGAGGAACGGGCCCTTGACCTGGCCAGAGCATCAAGGCACAGGGACACTGGGGATGGAGAAACGGGGGTCCATCATAGACAGCATGAAAAAAAATCTCAACATCTCCGAGTTCAGGGGATGCATGGCAATATTCCCCGTGCAACAAGCTGTCAACGCATGAGCTGTCATTTCATTATTTTAAGCAGGGTGAGCATCTGTTGAATGTCCTGATCTCTCATCACAATCTTCTCTTTCGCCTCCCATAGGGCCAGCTGCAGAGGGGCAGGAGCCCACACAGTACCAACAGGATCCCGAGGAATCAGAGGAGGAAGACAGCTCGGAGCCTGCATGGTTATATTTTTCCTGCACACCATCAACCAGCTCAGAACTCGAACCTCAGTGAGTTCTCGCACGTTATTAGAGAGGGTGGCACAGGGTGATTCACACATCACATAAAAGCTGGAGGATACAGGGGAGGTAGATTCAGCTGTGACCAGTCCCCCTTGGAGAATGGAGGACAGGCACAGCCGTGCTCAGCAGGGTGGGAATGCACAGCATTGGAAGTCATGAAATAGGTAGCTCTACCTGGAGAACCAGCATGAGATGTGTGCTCACATGTCGGACTTACCTGAGGCACTGCAGAGTCATGGGATGAGAATGGAGGAGTCAATCCAGCTTATGTGCTCCACAATGTCTCAGTGCTTTGTGTGCATACGTGAGCTCCTCCATTGAGAGAGTGGACAACCTCATGCAGAGCCATATGCATCACTCTGAGTGGATGCAGGAACAGCACACTGACATGCTCAGAATGCACTCTGCATTCTGTAGCACTGACTTGTCAGTGGTGCTATGAGACATGGAGTGGATGCCAGCTGTGCCCCAGCTGGTGGTTCCCGCCAGCAATCAAAGGCACCATGAAAGGGCCGAGGTGGAGATAGATGGTGATGACAGGCCACCTCTCACGGGGTTCCATCATCATCATCCACCTCCATGGTCCCTCCAATGGATGAAGCATCTGTAGAGTCACACCTTGTGACATAGGCTGTCCCTGCAGTGATGCTGGTGCAGCAGCTTTTGAAGGTGCCACAATCCCCACCACCTTCAGGACGAGGCCAAGGGCCACGGGCATCTCAGACCCAGACAGGCACTAGCGAGCAGTCTGCCTCCACCTCATCCTCAGCCACAGGGGGAGCACCTCATAGGAGTGGCCATGAGTGCAGGCCACCATGTCAGTAATATCACTTTGATAAAGCACTGACCGCGTAGTTGCATTAAGGCAGAATTTTGGGTCTTCATTTCATCATGGTGATGACTTCCGCAAACCCTCGGATGACCCTCAACAAGGGGCACAAGTCAGCAACCATCTGCCTGGACAGGCACAGCCTTCTGCGGCACTGACACTCCAACATGTCCAGGTAGCTTCTCCGTTGGTGGTAGACCCTCTGCTGAGGGTCTTACCTTCATTGCTTTCCTGCCCCTCATTCCCAACCCCTGTGTCCCTGCTGCCCATGGCTCCTAGAGATGCTGCTTCTCATTGTGAGTCAACTATCTCATAGCTTAATCCAATTTCCCTTTACGTCCTTCCTTCTTTTCTATTGGAATGTACAGTCTTCCTGAGCCTCCCTCTCATGAACCTGTGAGGCCTGTAATCAGAGGGATGCATCCAACCAACTCCTCACCCCAAGCAGCCCACCCCCACCCCTCCCTCAAAATATCCTTGTCAAAAGTAAGGAAATATAACAGATAATCCTCCTAACTCTGTGGGACTGCTTGCCTGTGCTTGAGGGCCTTTTCTGAGCCTTCCCTCTTTGATGGAGCCTTTTGCTGTCCCGCCATACTAATGGCTTCCCATTTTGTTTGTGCCTCCTCCTCCCTGTCATGGTTTGGACCCTGCATTGCTGCTGTGCCTCCGAATGAAAATTCAGAACTGGCCCTTAACAAGCTGACAACTAACTCATTAAGTGGCTTAACTGACCATTTAGCCATGTCGAGCAGGTTGGCTCTTCCGGCTCTCGCTGGAGCTATTTAAACTTGGTGCGTTTCATGTTGGGAAACTGGCACGCCAACTCAAGGGACAGGTTTAACCAACTACTCACCCCCAATCCCATTTCTCAATCAAATAAAAATCCCGCCCACGGTTGCACAGTGACCAAGGTTGGAAACTAAATATTCCAGGGTACTTGATGTTGTGAAAACACAGATAAAATGGAAAAGGAGAGATAATAAAGGATGACATAAGGACAGTAATGAGGAAGACTGGTAGCTCAGAAGGTCAGGAAATAGAATCAGTATGGGTGGAGATAGGAAAGAACAAGTGGCAGAAAACATTAGTGAGAGTAGTTTATAAGCCCCTAACAGTAGTTGGACAGAATATTAATCCAGAAATAAGAGAAGATTGTAACAAAGGTGATGCAATACTTGTGGGATCTTTAATCTTCACATAGACTGAGCAAATTAAATACGAAAAGTAGTTTGTTTGAAGGATCAGTTTATGGAATGCATTTGAGACAGTTTCCTTGAACAATACATCGTGAACAAACCAGGGAAGAGATTATTTTAGATCTGGTCTTGTGTAAGGAGATAGGATTAATTAGTAATCTCATTGTAACGGATCCTCTGGGAAAGAGTGATCAAAACGGCGTCATCAACAACAACTTGTATTTATATGGAGCCTTTAACATAATAAAACATTCCAAAGTACTTCAAAGGAGCATTAAAAAGCAGAATTTGATGCCGAACCACTTAAGGCAATATTAGTGCAGATGGTCAAAAGCTTGGTTAAAGAGATAGGTTTCATGGAGTGTCTTAAAAGAGGAAAGAGAGGCGGAGAGTTTTGGGAGGAAATTCCGAAGCTTAGGGCCAAGAAAGCTAAAAACATTGTCACTAATGATGGAGCAATTAAAATCGGGGATGCTCAAGAGGCCAGAATTAGGTGAGGACAGATACCTCAGAGGGTTGTGGGGCTGAGATTACAGAGATAGGTAGGGGCAAGGCCATGGAGGGATTTGAAAACAAGGATGAGAATTTTAAAATCAAGACATTGTTTAACCGGGAGCCAATGTAGACCAGCAAGCACATGGGTGATGGGTGAATGGAACTTGGTGCAAATAAGAACACGGGCAGCAGAGTTTTGGATGATGTCAAGTTTATGAAGAACAGAATGTGGGAGGCCGGCCAGGCATGCATTGGAGTAATTGAGTCGAAAGGTAACAAAGGCATGGATGAGGATTTCAGCAGCAGATGAGCTGAGTCAAGGTCGGTGTCAGATGATGTTACTGAGGTGGAAATAGGCGGTCATGGTGATGGTGCAGATATAAAGCTAATTTCGGGGTCAAATATGACACATAAATGATAGAATTTCACATGAGTTTGGGAGTGATGTAATTAAGTCCAAAACTAGAGCCCTAAGCTTAAATAAAGGAAATTATAGGTATGAGGGGTGAGTTGGCTTAGACAGATTGGGAAATTAGATTAAAAGTTATGATGGTAGATAAGTAATGGCAAGCATTTAAATAAATATTACATAATTCTCAATGATTATATATTCTGTGAGAAATTAAAAACTCCATGGGAAAAATGATCCATCTGTGGTTAACTAAAGAGGTTACAGATAGTATTAGATTGAACGAAGAGACTTATAATGTTGTAGAGAAGAGTAGTACACCTGAGGATTGGGAGAGTTTTAGAAACCAGCAAAAGATGGCCAAAAAAATTGATGAAGATGGAGAAAACAGAACAGGAGAATAAACTAGCAAGAAATATAATAACAAATTGTAAATGCTTCTATCAGTATGTAACAAGGATGAGAATAGTGAAAGTAAGCATGAGTCCTTTAATGGCTGAGACAGGAGAGATTATCAAGGGGAATAAGGAAAAAGCAGACATGAAATAAATATTTTGTATCTGTCTCTGCAGCAGAAGACACAAAAACATACCTGAAATAATAGTGAATCAAGGTCTAATGAGAGTGAGGAGCTCAAAGGGCTAAAAATTTGTTAAGGCCTGTTTTCAGGCATTGGAGTTGCGATTTGCAATCTGCCTGCCCCTGTTCCCGCTGAAGCAGGCAGTGCATAAACTTGGTGCTGCCTCCTTATTTAAAGAATTGTAGCATTGGGCAGACTGGGGCTTGTACTGCTGGCTGCCCTGGTAACATGTGATGTAGCCAGCCTGCCCCTCTTAAAGGCAGCCTGCCCCTTTTAAAGGCGAGCTGCACTCATCAGAAGGAAGCTGCTGTTGACTACTTGGCACTGGCACTGGCTGCAAGTAGGCACGTGTTAAATGGAGCACCAGGGAAGAGAGACAGCTGCTAGATTTAGGGATGCAGTGCTGAAGGTTTTATTGACGGACATCAACAGGAGGAGAGGGATCATCTTTCTATGGGGGGCCAGGAGGCCCTCAAGCACCACCCTCTGAAGGGAATGAAAGCAAGTGGCCAGGGAGGTCAATGCCCTGAGTCTGGCACCGAGGACCTGACAGCAGTGCCACAAGAAGTTCAAAGACCTCACAAAGGTAGTCAAGGTCAGTGAATGCATCTTCAAAGGATATCTGCTATCCACCGCAACACCAACCTCAGCCTGCTCAATACACCAAACCCCCATCACTCACCCATCAGCTGTCCCTAGTACTCAGGCCTCAGGCCTAACATTCACAAACTCCACCTCACCCTCACACACCTTCCAATGATGCCAACCTCACACCCACCTCCTGCTATTTCCACATATCTCCAGCTATTCAGCTGTAGCAAGCACATCACCCAAACACAGCGCAACACAATCACTGACATTCTCCCCTCTGTCTTGCAAGGCAAGGCTGCCCACAATAGAAGGGAGCAAAACCAAAACAGCGAGGGACAGGCACACCTTCATACCCTCAGCCTGACAAAGGAGATGGGGCTGAATGCGACAGAGCCCGTAACATCTGGTATCACTGAGAGCATTCAGGATAACAGTGTGCTACTGCCTTATGAACCTTCTCAACTCCCACCTCACCCTCATGCTGCAATCTGGCATAAGGTGCAAGCGGCAGATGCTGTGACCATGGACTTGCTTTCCACCATGCCTCAAACTCCTCCCTCATGCCAACATTCTCCTTCTGATTTTATACTTCCAGATACCCAAGAACTGCTGCCTTCTCAGCCACAGTAGCCTCAGGAGGAAGAGAGAGAGAGCAACACAACACCACTGATGAAGAAGCACAATCACTTGATGTGACACTTGCAGCGCCAGCTCAGATACTGGCACTGCGTGAACTTTAAGTGGGAATCAGTGCATGGTGACTCACCAGGCAGGAATGTCTGCAACCAAGTCAGAGAGAAAGGATAGATCGTGTGCCAGCTCATTGGAGGGCGAGGTCACAGACGAGTTCTGCTACAGGGGACTCATACTTCATTGGGTCGACATACAGGAGAACACTGATGAACATGGACACTGAGATACTCGGTGCATTGGCAGGCCTGCCAGTCAGTCTCCTATCACTATCAAGGAGCCTAGAGGAGTCTGGCTCCCATGTGGCACAGGCCATCACGCAGAGCTTGGAGCCCATCCTTTCCATCGTGGAAGCGGTGGTCAACTCCAAGGGCTAGTGGACCAACCCATGATGGAGCATCTGCTGGTCACTGTCTCTCTGACTGCAGCAGAGACCGAATCCTCCCGATACCTCAGTGCTGCAGTGGAAACTCGGTTGGAGGGCTTGGGATCTAAGGCTGTGGCCATGCAGGTTTTGACTGCTGCCATGCAGGCTCAGACTGCTGACATTGTGGGTGCAGATCTCAGTGCTGAACGGGGCATTCAGGCTGTCAAAGCAGTCCAGCAATATGTGATCCAGCAGATTACTAGGATTGCTGAGTTACTGCCCTTTGGGAGTGGCTGTGGTGCCATGGAGGACAAAACTGTTATCCTGTCTCAGGATGACAGCATTCGTGATCCCACCACTGCCACTCCATCACTGCCCTTGCTGGACAGGCAATGGCACCCACAGGACAGGACAGGAATGCAAAAGTGTGAATGGTTCATTTTCACTTGTATAATTGGATATGTTTTTTGATAAAAATGTTATGACAAGGTTTTTGTTGGTGTCCTTTACTGCAGCATTTTGGCCAAGAGGACATTGTGATGGGACGTGAATGGGAAGGTGGGATATAGTGGAGTAACTGTGGTGAAGGGATGCCATCCTAAGGGAACTGGCGCCTGAGTAGGTGCTCACAGACTGACTGTCTAGAGCAAAGGCATCCTGGATGCCTCCTCCCTGCCTCCTCCTCTTCTTCCTTCTCTCTCCGCAGAGAGCTTCCCCTCTCGGCAACTTCTGCTCCATCTCCCTGTCGTGTTGCAGACCCAGAACCACTGCAACTGCTGCCCCCATACCCCTTGCAACCTTTGTGTGGACAGGTCACCAAATCCTCTGCCTCCCCAGTGAGGATGCAGCAACACACCCTGCCAAATTCACCAACTCAGCACCACCTCTCCAAAAACATTCCACAGTACTTCCACAAACCGTGCAAAATCAGAAGTTAGTCTAAATCACCTGACCCGCAAGTTGGATGGCTGTCCCTTTTAAATAGCATTATTGGAGGTCCGTCTTGAAGCTGAACGTGTGAGTTGATAACGCAGGCGTTCAGTGGACCTCTATGGCACAAGTTTGAAAAACGTGCATCAAATTAGCCAGCTGGCTGTTTGGTGTCACAATGTGGCCAGTTGGGATGCTTCTGGTGCATGCAGGGCACACCTGAGCTAGTGCCCTTCCTATCATAGTTATCATACAGGCTGGAAGCTGCATATGCCATTCAGAAGGCCTCCAGAGTACCAGCTCCAGCAATGCTATGGAGCTGAATTTCTAGCCCAAAGTAATCAATATCATTAAATAAAACATACTGGAGAAATTAATGGCACTAAAAGCTGACAAATCCTCTGGACCTGATGGTTGTCATTCCAGTTAGCCTGACATCGGTCATGGCAAAATGCTGGAATCCATTATTAAGGAAGTGTTAACAGAGCACTTAGAAAATTATAATATGATCAGGCAGAGTCAACATAGTTTTATTAAAGGAAAATCATGCTTTACGAATTTATTAGAGTTTTTTGAGGATGTAGTAGAGATGGAATATAATGTGAATAAGTGTGAAGTTATCCACTTTGGTCGGAAAAACAGAAAGGCAGAGTATTTCTTAAATGGTGAGAGGTTGATGTCCAAAGGGACCTGGGTGTCCTTGTTCATGAGTCACTGAAAGTTAACATGCAGGTGCAGCAAGTAATTAAGAAGGCAAATGGTATGTTGGCCTTCATAGCAAGAGGTTTTGAGTATAGGAGTAAAAACGTCTTGCTGGAATTATATAAAGCCAGGGCATGACAGGGTGGATGTGGATAGGCTGTTTCCTCTGGCTGGTGAGTCTAAAACCAGGGAACACAGTCTCACAATAATAGATAGGCCATTTAAGACTGAGATAGGGAGGAATTTCTTCACTCAGAGGGTGGTGAATCTTTGGAATTCTCCATCCCAGAGAGCTGTGGAAGCTCAATCATGTTCAGGACAGAAATCAATAGATTTCTGGATACTAATGGACATTAAGGGATATGGGGATAGCGCGGGAAAGTGGCGTTGAGGTAGATGATCAGCCAGGATCTAATTGAATGGTGGAGCAGGCTCGATGGGCTGAATAGCCTACTCCTGCTCTTATGTTCCTGTGTAGCCAGCAGAGTAGAAAAAGGGGAGCTGGTGGATGTAGTATATGTGGATTTTCAAAAGGCATTTGATAAGGTGACACTCAAAAAGGTTGTTACACAAGATAAGGGCTTATTGTGTTGAGAGCAATATTTTAGTATGGATAGAGGATTGGTTAATGGACAGAAAACAGAGAGTAGGAATTAATGGGTCATTTTCAGGTTGAGAGGCTGTATCTAGTGGGGTCCTGCAAGGATCGGAGCCTGGGTCCCAGCTATTTATAATCTATATTAATGCCATAGATGAAGAGACCGAATGTAATGTATCCAACTTTGCTGATGACACAAAGCTAGGTGAGAAAGTAATCTGTGAGGAGAACATAAAGAGGCTTCAAAGGATATAGACCAGTTAAGCGAGTGCGTAACAAGGTGGCAGGTGGAGTATAATATAGGGAAATATGAGGCTATTTACTTTGAAAGGAAGAATAGAAAAATAGAATATTTTAAAATGGGAAGCCATTAAATGTTGGTGTTAACAGGAAGTGAACATACAGGCAGATCAAGAAATTAGGAAAGCAAGTGAAGTATTAGCCTTCTATAGTCTCCTTTCCTCTCCCGTGAGTGCCAGCAGACCTCTCCAATACCTTGTGCGAGAGTCTAGACAGTGGGTATTGGCAATGTATTCTCCCATCAAACACATTAAAGATGAGCCTAACTCCATCCCCAACAGCTACCCACACGTTTGCACTTTGCAACAGGAGTCTCTGGTGCAGGAGCCCCAGATGAGTTCCTTCCCTCTCCAGCCTAGGATACAGAGGTCAACTGGAGCACTGGAACTGCTGACCCAGAATAAAACAAGGAGCGACACTGAAATCTTCCTATTCTGCATCCCAAAGTATTTTACATTAAAAAGAGTTCTTCCAGTCGAAATGTTTTCCAGCAGTAATTATTGGCTTATTGACCAGGAGTTCCCCATAATATATTGCTATTCCTTCTCCAGGTGTTGGATTTAAATGTCCAGATAACTGGATTCCTGGCATGGAAAGCATAAGGCTATGCTCCATTAACTTATTTAAAATATTGCTCAACTATCACCTCAAAATAATTTTGTGTCATGTTGTCTTTGCAAAGCTGATGTCAGACCAATTTCTGACAGAAAATGGGAATGGAAAACAGCTGCTAGGAATCATAGGGAAAGATCAGTAAGGCAAGTAGCCACAGTGACTGCATGCTCTGGCCTTCTCTGTGCATGTAGCTGGGCCAAGGACTGAAATTGTGGGAAGTGGAAGAGTTTCAGTGGTGAAGTGGTGCACCATTAAGGTAGGTGTAGCCTCAACAAAAATGTTCAGTAATCTCTGTGCTGATTCTAGCCCAGCCCATCCCTGCCCTAAAGGTGCCAAATCTTTATTAGATGAAAACATGAAAGGGAAGGTAAAGGCTAATTTGACAATTTTGTTATTAAAGATAGTTTAATGCCTTGCAAGCTAAAAAAAAAAATCACCACGACAGAAAGCTAGATTGTACATGAGAGTAGGCAGATCAAGCTGCTGTTGCATTTCTATATTCACTTGGATAGTTTTACGCGAGCTATTCTCACATGAATATGTGTCTCTATGAAGATTGACGTCTTCTGGGATTAAGTAGAATGTCTGGTCCCAACACTCAGGATGTAGGAATATTTGTGTACTCCCAGCTTTAAACCAACACACATTAGAAATGATTGACCACATCGAATCTCTCGGAGTCACTCTACTTCTACATTCATCACGAATTGTCAGGTCAGATTGAAGCTTCTTCTGGAAACTCATTCAGATGGGGAAAATCTGGCATAGCTGCAGCTGCCAGTGAAATCTAAATGGATTTATTTCTGCAGGAAGAAGACAAGAGTTAGGAAAATGGTACGTTCCCCACAAAGAACCCCTGCATTCCTTGTTGTAGCTGTGGAACTGCTCAGTTAGAAAGTGGATGATGTGAGGGTTGCTTTGTTTGGTGTTATGCTCTAGAAAACCTGGTGGCAAAGGATAGAACTGGAGCCAATATTTACACACTTTTGTAACGTTTTATTTTCAGAAATACACATTTCAAATATGCACCTCCTCACCCAACCACTACAGTTTCAGTTTGTTCCTATTTAGAGGAGCACAAGTGAATCCCCTGTTAATACCCACCACCGGCATGCATTTAAATCTAACTAATACACAATTAACACTTGGCACTGAAAAGCAGCTTCCCCATGGGAGAGCAGTACAAACTATGTGGGATGAGGTGGTACTTGTTCTGCACCCTGTAAACTGACCAACTATAAGCTCCTCCTTTATATTTGAGAGGCATAAAAGTTTGATTTATATCCCTGTAGGATACATTTTATGAATCAGTACTTCAAGCAATGGGAATGTATTGCAGCTGGACAGAACCTTAGTTAGGCCACACTTAGAATATTGCATGCAATTCTGGTCACCACACTACCAGAAGGACGTGGAGGCTTTGGAGAGGGTACAGAGGAGGTTTACCAGGATGTTGCCTGGTCTGAAGGGCATTAGCTATGAGGAGAGGTGGAAAAACTCGGATTGTTTTCACTGGAATGACAGAGGTGGAGGGGCGACATGATAGAGGTTTACAAAGTTATGAGCGGCATGGACAGAGTGGATAGTCAGAAACTTTTTCCCAGGGTGGAAGAGTTACTAGGGGACAGAGGTTTAAAGTGCGAGGGGCAAAGTTTAGAGGGGATGTGCGAGGCAAGTTTTTTTACACTGAGGGTGGCGAGTGCCTGGAACTTGCTGCCAGGGGAGGTGGTGGAAGCAGATACGATAGTGAAGTTTAAGAGACATCTTGACAAATATATGAATAGGAAGGGAATAGAGGGATATGGGCCCCGGAAGTGCAGAAGGTGTTAGTTTAGGCAGGCATCAAGATCGGCGCAGGCTTGGAGGGCCGAATGGCCTGTTCCTGTGCTGCACTGTTCTTTGTTCTTTGAATGTAAATTGGCAATTTGAGCAGAGAGAGCTTAGTTTCACTATGGATGGAAAACCATGCACTGACCTGCGTACCCAAATTTTTGTTGTGTGCTCTCATTCTGTGAATCTCTGTACCGGGAATGTTAATTCACAAAGTCTACAATGAGTCTAGATATTGTTGTATGAAGCACTCAGCATGAACTAAACAAACAGGTAATATAGAATTTAATAGTCTAATCTCCCATTTCAACCTCACATGCCTGGTAAAAATGGGGTGGGGGAAATTCATTTCGGATGGCCAATTTATACCCCAACTGATTTTATGCTCCATTGAGGCACCTTTCCCATGCGCTTGTTGATTTCTGCATCGAGAGACAGGTTACTGGTGATAGCTGAGCCTAGGTAGGTGAACTCTTGAACCACTTCCAGAGCGTGCCACCTGATGCCAAGGATTCTCCGGAGGCAGCGAAGATGGAATGAATTGAGACGTCGCTCTTGGCTAACATACATTGTCCAGGCCTCGCTGCCGTAGAGCAAGGTACTGAGGACACAGGCTTGATACACTCGGACTTTTGTGTTCTGTGTCAGTGCGCCATTTTCCCACACTCTCTTGGCCAGTCTGGACATAGCAGTGGAAGCCTTTCCCAGGCTCTTGTTGATTTCTGCATCGAGAGACAGGTTACTGGTGATAGTTGAGCCTAGGTTGGTGAACTCTTGAACCAGTTCCAGAGCGTGGTCGCCGATATTGATGGATGGAGCATTTCTGACATCCTGTCCCATGATGTTCATTTTCTTGAGGCTGATAGTTAGGCCAAATTCATTGCAGGCAGCCGCAATCCTGTCGATGAGTCTCTGCAGAAACTCTTCTGTGTGGGATGTTAATGCAGCAACGTCAGCAAAGAGGAGTTCCCTGATGAGGACTTTCCGTACTTTGGTCTTCGCTCTGAGACGGGCAAGGTTGAACAAGCTGCCATCTGATCTTGTGTGAAGGAAAATTCCTTCTTCTGAAGACTTGAACGCATGTGAGAGCAGCAGGGAAAAGAAGATCCCAAACAGTGTAGGTGTGAGAACACAGCCCTGTTTCACACCACTCAGGATAGGAAAGGGGTCTGATGAAGCACCGCTATCCTGAATTGTGCCTTTCATATTGTCATGGAATGAGGTGATGATACTTAGTAGCTTTGGTGGACATCTGATCTTCGCTAGTAGTCTGAAGAGAACATGTCTGCTGACGAGGTCAAAGGCTTTGGTGAGATCTATGAAAGCAATGTAGAGGGGCATCTGTTGTTCATGGCATTTCTCCTGTAGCTGGCGAAGGGAGAACAGCATGTCAATGGTGGATCTCTCTGCTCGAAAGCCACACTGTGCCTCAGGGTAGACATGCTCAGCCAGCTTCTGAAGTCTGTATAAAACGACTCGAGAGAAGACCTTCCCCACTATGCTGAGCAGGGAGATTCCACAGTAGTTGTTGCAGTCACCGCGATCACCCTTGTTCTTATAGAGGGTGATGATATTGGTATCACGCATGTTCTGTGGTGCTGCTCCCTCATCCCAGCACAGGCAAAGCAGTTCATGGAGTGCTGAGAGTATAGTAGGCTTGGCACTCTTGATTATTTCAGGGGAATGCCTTCCTTTCCAGGGGCTTTTCTACTGGCGAGAGAATCAATGGCATCACTGAGTTCCAATTTTGTTCGCTGTTTGTCCAGCTCATTCATGACTGGCAGAGACTGGGCTGCATTGAGGGCGGTATCAGTGACAACATTTTCCCTGGAGTATAGTTCTAGGTAGTGTTCCACCCAGCGGTCCATTTGCTTACGTTGGTCAGTGATCATTTCCCCTGATTTAGACTTGGGGGGCGATCTTCTTGATGGTTGGCCCAAAAGCTCTCTTAATGCCATCATACATTCCTCTGATGTTTCCGGTGTCGGAGGCCTGCCGAGTACGACTGCATTGGTGTTGCCAGTAGTTATTTGCACAGCGCCTGGCTATTCTTTGTGCAGCGCTTCTGGCTACTTTAAGTGCTATGGATGTTAACTCGCTGGGGGCTTTCTTGTAGTTCAACAGTGCAATGTGCTTCACAGCTATGACAGGTTCCAGCTCTTCAAAGTGAGATTGAAACCAGTCTGCATTCTGCTTCTCACGTTTGACAAAGGTGGTCATTGCTGAGTCATGGATGGCGTCTCTGATGTGGGCCCAGTTCGTCTCTGCATCTCCTGCAAGAATGTTTTGAAGGGTTTTTTCAAGTGAATTTAGAAACTTATGTAACAGCTGTGGATAAGAAATTCTGTTAGTGTTGATGCACGGGTGGCCCTTCTGCTTGGAGTGATGTAGCTTCTTTGGTTTGAGTCTCACCTTGCTGCACACCAGGGAGTGGTTGGTGTCGCAGTCTGCACTGTGAAAGCTGCGTGTGATTTGGACACTGTTTATAGAGGCTCACCTTGTGACGATGAGGTCCAGCTGGTGCCAACGACGTGATCTCAGGTGTCTCCATGAAACCTGGTGACAGGGTTTAGTATGAAAGAACGAGTTGGTGATGCAGAGGTTGTGATAGGTACACAACTCCAGCAGTCTTTGTCCATTCTCATTCATTCTTCCAATGCCATAGTGCCCAAGGCAGGAGGGCCATGAGTCATGGTCGGCCCCAACCCTGGCATTAAAATCCCCCAATCGAAGATATACAATCAAAGATATACCTTATGTAGACTGAAAATGTGAAAAAGTCCCTAATTCTTCCAAGAAGCATTCTTTGCATATGTGTTATTCATGTACAGGCTAAATTGGCTTAACATAACATCACTTGCTATGGGATTAGAACTTGAATCATGGATCGTTCAAGGTTCTAATAAACGGATTAGATTTGTTTGCATTGTACTAATCCATTGAGTATCTAGAAATATGAGGCTTCTGCTGAATACAATTCAGCTTTTCTTTTATCGTGGCTCCCATATGGATTCACAATAACGCAAATCAATACTTCCTTATACAAAGCCACTAAATAAACATTGTATTATTATGTGTTAAGCATGGATGTTCCCATTGAAGTTTATAAATAGCAAATGAAGTTCATAAGAGGAGTAAGTACATCATCATAAATGGCCTGTAAGCCCATCCCCCTCTACAAAAGAGAGACCATGGAGTAACTGGGCTCCTGCATTTTGTTGCACTGTAAGGTGCAATGTAATGAAACACAGGTATGTAATTCAATAATAAATCTTCAGCATAAATCTCCAGGTTCTGTACTTTAGCCTGATGAAAAAAATGTTTTGAACAGTGAGCTGGGTGTGAGAAAAGAAATAAAGTTTTTCACCTTATTATTCGGTGGATGGTTGCAGGAGTGAGCGCTCATCAGTGATGTCATTGACACCCTGCAACTAATGAGTGCTTTGTTGATCAAGTGGAAAATAGTGATTCATAAATCACATTTGTTTTTATAACCCCATTAAAACTACTCAATGAACAGTGCAATAAAAACTGTAATATATTGCTATAACATTCAGCCAGTATTGTCCATTGATTTCAACATGAAACATGTTGGGCTGAATTTTGTTCTCAGCTCAATGTCGGGTTCCATGGCACAGTCAGGGGGTGGGGGTGGTACCGGAGAATCGGAGCAGCAGTGGTCGCCATGGAAAACGACGCCGGGTGCCAGGCCCAATCTTCCCGGGGGCAGGATAGGCCGACATCAGCCTTATCGCCCAGAGGGCAATTGATGCCCCTTAAGTGGCCTATTGACGGCCAATTAAGGGCCTCTTCCCGCCGCTGCTGGGATCTTACCAGCGGCAGGGGTGGGGGGTGGGGTGGTGCGTGGTGGGCAGGGTGGCCTCCACTGTGCAAGGAGGACTCCTTAGAAAACAAAGCACCCTCCCTGTGGGCTTGGGGGGTGTCCCTCCTTCATGGGAAATTCATCGCCCATGGAGGACCCCCCCCCCCGCCGAACCCGAAACCCCTGTACCATCCCCAAGACATCCCTCCCCCTGGACCGAATGCCCACCCTACCTCTCGCGGGGCCTTCTGGACCATCCTCGGCGACCCCACCTCACCTAGCTCAAGTCCAGGTTTCCAATGCTGGGTCTGGGTCCAAGGCCTCTGCAATACTAGCAGTGGCCACGGCTCCCGGTAGCGCTGCCGATACTGTTGAGCTGCCAGACCTGTGATTGGCCAGCAACTCTTGAGGGTGGGATTCCTGTCCCTTTTAAGTGTTTAAAGGGACAGGGATCCTGCCTCCTTAAACTTTGAGCCCAAAACACCAGAGGATCACTCCAGGGGTCAGCAAAAATGCAGAGGTGGGGTTCCCCTGTATTTTCGGGCAGGCCTGTCTCTACTTCTGACCTTATGTTGCAGGAGAGGGCATTGATGAAACAGCTGAAGATGGTTGGGCCTAGGACACTGCCCTGATGAACTCCTGCAGTGATGTCTTGGGGCTTAGATGTTTAGCCTCCAACAACCATAACCAGGTTCATTTGCACTAGGTATGAATCCAGCCAGTGCAGATTTCCCCCCCCCCGATTTCCATTGACTTCAATTTTGCTCGGGCTCCTTGATGCCATACTCAGTTAAATGCTGCCTTGATGTCAAGAGCAGCTACTCTCATCTCACCTCTGGAATTCAGCTCTTTAGTCCATATTTGGATGACGGTACAATGAGGTCTGGAGTTGAGCGGCTCTGGCAGAACCCAAACTGAGCAACGGTGAGCAGATTATTGCTATGTAAGTGCCGCTTGATAGTACTGTCAATGATACTTTCCATCACTTTGCTGATGATTGAGAGCAGATTGGTGTGGCGGAATTGGCCGATTTGGATTTCTCCTGCCTTTTTGGACAGGACATACCTGGGGAATTTCCCACATTGTCGTGTCGATGCCAGTGTTGTAGCTGTACTGGAACAGTTTGGCGAGGTGTGCAGCTAGTTCTGCAACACAAGTCTTCAGTACTATTGCTGGAATGTTGTCAGGAACCATAGCCTTTGCTGTATACAGTGCTTTTGGCTGTTTTGTCATATCACGTGGAGCAAATCGAATTGGCTGAATACTGGCATCTGTGATGCTGGGGCCACAGGAGGAGACCAAGATGAATCATTCATTTGGCACTTCTGGCTGAAGGTGGATGCAAATGCTTCAGCCTTGTCTTTTGCAGGAATGTGCCAGGTTCCCCCATCGTTGAGGATGGGGATGTTTGTGGCGCCTCCTCCTCCTGTTAGTTGTTTAATTGTCCACCACCCTTCATGACTGGATGTGGCAGGACTGCAGAGCTTGATCTGATCCATTGATCAGATAGCTTAGTTCTGTCTATCACATGCTGTTTCCGCTGTTTACATACATGTAGTCCTATTTTTAGCTTCGCCAGGTTGGCACCTCATTTCTAGGAATGCCTGGTGCTGCTGCTGGCATGATGTCCTGCACTCCTCATTGAACCAGGATTGATCCCTTGGCTTTATGGTAATGGTAGAGTAAGGGATAAGCCAGGCCGTGAGGTTATCGATTGTGTTTGAATACAATTCTGCTGCTGCTGATGGCCCACAGCGCCTCATGGATGCCCAATCTTGAGCTGCTAGATCTGTTCTGAATCTGTTGGAGGTGCTGTTTTTCTGATGAGATGTTAAACTGAGACTAAGTCTGCTCTCTCAGGTAGACATGAAAGATCCCATGGCACTATTTAGAAGAAGAGCAGGGGGAATTATCCCTGGCGGCCTGGACAATATTTATCCCTCAATCAAAAACAAATTATCTGATGATCATCACATTGCTGTTTATGAGAGCTCCCTGTGAACAAATTGGCTACATTAAACAGTGACTACAACTCAAAAGTACTTCATTGGATGTAAAGCACTTGTGGGAGGTCCTGAGGTTGTGAAGACACTATATAAATGCTAGTCAATCTAACTAAAGAATATGACAGTTTTGCATCGGTTTTGGTCAGGCATTGATGAAGGCAATCTACTACTGAATTAACTAATCAAGAGCAAGTTTAGATCAGGCTTGATGTCATTGCTTACCCATGAGGTAACCTCACCTACATTGAACTTTTTTCCTTATCTGTATTCTTTTACCGGTACACAGACAACTCATAAAGTCCGGCATCTCAAGAGTCTTTGCAGTATGGTAATGAGCAAAGAGATTTGAATCCTCCTCACATTTGACTGGGACAAAATGTGCCTCAGTTGGATTGAAGAATGAAAGCAACAAACTGTTATTTCCTGCCCTTCTTCAGCACAGCTGTTCTATGATTCTGGAATCTGTACAACAACGTATTTATACAGCACCTTTAACATAATAAAACATCCCAAGGCACAGAGGCATTATAAAATAACATGTGACACTGAGCCAATTAAGTAGATGTTAGGGCTTGGTCAAAGAGCTGGTCAAAGCTTGGTTAAAGAATTGTCATCAAGGAGGAAAGTGAGACGGAGAGGCAGAGAGGTTTAGGGAGGGAATTCCAGAGCTTAAGGCCGAGGCAGCTGAAGGCATGACCACCAATGGTGGATCGGTTAAAATTGGGGATGCTCAAGAGGACAGAATTAGATGAGCACAGAGATTATGGAGGGTTATAGCGCTGGGGGAGATTACAGAGATAGGGAGGGACCAGGTCATGGAGGACTTTGAAAACAAGGATGAGAATTTTAAAATTGAGGCATCGTTTAACCAGGAGCCCATGTAGGTCAACGACCACAGGGGTGATGGGCAGAAGACATTTGGTGCAAGTTAGGACACGGGCAACAGAGTTTTGGATGAGCTCAAGTTTACACAGAGTAGAAAGTGGGATGTTATCTATAATATTATTGTGACTTCCATGCACTACTCAGATGACATCACAGAAAATTAGATACATTTAAGACAAGGCTAGTTAAGTACATGAGGGATAAAGGAAATGAAGGTTATGCTGGTAGGATGAGATGAAGTTGGAAGTGAGGAGGCTCGCATGGAAGACAGACTAATTGGGCCAAATGACCTGCCTCTGTATTGTAATTTCTATATAATTCTATTGTTACGACCAGGTGAAAAGGTGTCTAGGGGTTTCCTCTCAGCCTTTGCCTGGTTTAACCATAACAGGGTTTAATGTTAAAACACTGTATTTTTAGCTCCCCCTCAGTGAATCCTTGTTCACTGCCTTCCAATTGTAAGGCAAATAAATCAGACAGGTTTTCTTAGATATAAATATGAAAAGTGGAAATTTATTAATCTTAAACTCTAATTCAGTTAACGACTACGAATATGCGATGCAACCACGCGAGCATGCATATGCGATACACACGCAGGTAGAGACAAAAAAAGTAGAAGGAATAAAGGGGAAAAGTTTGAGGCAATATCTAGCAGTTACAGTCCTTTGCGATCGATGTTGAGTCTTTGGTTGCTGGTAAGTCTTGCTGTTTGTTGGGGCCCAGTGCATGCTTTAACTTGTTTCGATGTAGGAGTCTTTTCTCTCTTGAGGTTTATGTGTCTTCAGTGGGTCCAGAGGCTTGTGAGAAAGTGAGAGAGAGCCAGCCAGGAGAGAGATTGTCTTGTTCCAGGTTCAGTTATAATCTGCAGTCTGTGTATTCAAGCTGTTCTATATCTGATTCAAAAAGCCTGCACCAGCCCATTAGTCATGTGACCAGCCAGTTTAACCACTTCTCCGTTTATAGATTCTATCAGCTCAGCAGACCCTGGAATGCGAGCTTCCTTACACCTTCAATGTCTGGTGATCAAATTCCATTTGGGTTAATTGGACCAGGGAGTAGGTCTTTGTCTCTCCAAGCACTGTCTCTTAATATGCAAATGTCCTTCCAGCCAAGTGTCTGGTGATTTCTGGTAAAGCAAGTCATTTCTTCACTCCAGCAACAGTTTAAAAATTAACGTTCATATAATGAAATTAATATGCCTCATTCCTGGCAGGTGGGGGTCTTCACGACACTATGCATTTAAATTTTGGGACTTAATTTCAGTTTTGCTCCCTACTGGAAGGTGAGAACATTTTTTTAGCGTTCCTATATTTTTCTTTGTTCATCAATGAAAATGTCAAAAGCACAATAAAATGATGAAGAACTAAGGAAAGAAAACCACTCAACAAAAATGCAGAATCATGGAAAATCTTAATCCCAAAATATTACAACTGCAAACTAAGAAGTCTGTCCAAAAATGGAAATATGGCCCCACTACCATGGTTATAAAGGAGAATAAAATGGTACATCCTTTATTCATTTGTGCTGCTAGATTTTGGTGTAACCTTTTTTGCACAATCCATTTAAAACAGCTGAAGAAAGAGTTAACTATGACAGGACATGAAAGTAGCCTGTGCTTGATCGGAATTAAATCTGAAATGTAATTTCCTGAAAAATGACTTTTTGCATTTCTGCCTGAATCCTGTCGAGTAGGAACAGAAGGAGGCAATTGAGCATCCTTAGCCTGTTCTACCATTCAATCAGATCATGGCTGATCTGTACCTCAATTCTATTTACCCATCTTTGATCCAGAACTACCCTATCCAATCCCTTTATTGTTTTAAAGACCTTAATTAAATCAACCTTCAATCTTCTAAATGCAAGGAAATACAAGCCTGCAACTTGCCCTCATAATTTAACCTTTTAAGCCCTGGAATAATTTCCATGGATCTGTGTTGTTGCATCCCCTCCATGGTCAATCTATCCTTCCCGAAGTGCCCAAAACTGAAGGCAAGACTCCCGATGAGTCATTTCATTTTGGAAATACAATCCGAGTCTCAATTGTATCTTAATGAACCAAAGGGCCTACCATTGCTGGATTTCCATTCTTCACCGTATGATAAGTTACTCTTTACAGATAGATGTAATAGTCTTTAGTGAAAATGCTCATGCTCATTATGCATCTGTACCTCCTCCACTTGCACAGTCATTTTATTCAACCAAGCTACAACAAGCAGACGCCACATGCAGAAAACTGCCGTGGTAGATGGGCGTACGTTTGATAGAAACCAGAATAGCATTTGTGTCTGAACTAGCTGTGCAGCATCCATGTCTTGGCAGCACATCTGGACTTTTTCCAAATCTGGGACTTTTCAGCTGACACTAACTCTTCGCAATGTGTAACATGAGCTAGGGGTTCAGTGCAGTTTGCATGTTCAACTCTCTAATGTAGAGGAGGGCTTTGTTTGAGAATTGTGTTGGAACGTTAGAGATTTCTATAATGATATCACATGACAAATTGTACTGAATAGCTTAATAAGCAGAAAGCAATCGATAAAACATCACAGCTTAGCTTATGTTGTATCCAGCTAGGATGCAAGTCTCTATTTCAATTCACTACAGCTAGCTTCTGAACAGCTTAGTAAATCAACAGTTAAAGTGTCTCATTGTTTGGAGTCTGTATTACTGCTTTAATAAGTAGAACCACTTTAAGATAAAAAAAAGAACTCAAAGGCAGAGCACCCATTGTCTAAAAGACTGTGTATCTTTTTTCTTACTTCATTCATGGGATGTGGGCGTCGCTGGCCAGGCCAGCATTTATTGCCCATCCCTAATTGCCCTTGAGAAGGTGGTGGTGAGCTGCCTTCTTGAACCGCTGCAGTCCATGTGGGGTAGGTACACCCACAGTGCTGTTAGGAAGGGAGTTTCAGGATTTTGACCCAGTGACAGTGAAGGAACGGCGATATAGTTCCAAGTCAGGATGGTGTGTGACCTGGAGGGGAACTTGCAGGTGGTGGTGTTCCCATGCATTTGCTGCCCTTGTCCTTCTAGTTGGTAGAGGTCGCGGGTTTGGAAGGTGCTGTCTAAGTAATCTTGGTGCATTACTGCAGTGCATCTTCATCAGTGGCTGAGGGAGTGAATGTTTGTGGATGGGGTGCCAATCAAGCGGGCTGCTTTGTCCTGGATGGTGTCGAGCTTCTTGAGTGTTGTTGGAGCTGCACCCATCCAGGCAAGTGGAGAGTATTGCATCACACTCCTGACTTGTGCCTTGTAGATGGTGGACAGGCTTTGGGGAGTCAGGAAATGAGTTACTTGCAGCAGGATTCCTAGCCTCTGACCTGCTCTTGTAGCCATGGTATTTATATGGCTATTCCAGTTCAGTTTCTGGTCAATGGCTATCCCCTAGGATATTGATAGGGGGGATTCAGCGATGGTAATGCCATTGAATGTCAAGGGGAGATGGTGAGATTCTCTCTTGTTGGAGATGGTCATTGCCTGGCACTTGTGTGGTACAAATATTACTTGCCAGTTATCAGCCCAAGCCTGGATATTGTCCAGGTCTTGCTGCATTTCTACACGGACTGCTTCAGTATCTGAGGAGTCACGAATGGTGCCGAACATTGTGCAATCATCAGCGAACATCCCCACTTCTGACCTTATGATTGAAGGAAGGTCATTGATGAAGCAGCTGAAGATGGTTGGGCCTAGGACATTACCCTGAGGAACTCCTGCAGTGATGTCCTGGAGCTCAGATGATTCACCTCCAACAACCACAACCATCTTCCTTTGTG
Source organism: Heterodontus francisci (assembly GCF_036365525.1). Taxonomy (NCBI): domain Eukaryota; kingdom Metazoa; phylum Chordata; class Chondrichthyes; order Heterodontiformes; family Heterodontidae; genus Heterodontus; species Heterodontus francisci. The sequence continues at coordinate 185,234,090 of NC_090375.1, read as the reverse complement.
CTAGGTATGACTCCAGCCAGCGGAGGGTTTTCCCCCTGATTCCCATTGACCTCAGTTTTGCTAGGGCTCCTTGATGCCATACTCAGTCAAATGCTGCCTTGATATCAAGGGCAGTCACTCTCATCTCACCTCACCTCTTGAGTTCAGCTCTTTTGTCCGTGTTTGAACCAAGGCTGTAATGAGGTCAGGAGCTGAGTGGCCCTGGCTGAACTCAAACTGAGCGTCACTGAGCAGGTTATTGCTAAGCAAGTGCTGCTTGATGGCTCTGTTGATGACACCTTCCGTCACTTTACTGATTGGCCAGGTTGGATTTGTCCTGCTTTCTGTGTACAGGACATACCTGGGCAATTTTCCACATTGCCAGGTGGATGCCAGTGTTGTAGCTGTACTGGAACAGCTTGGCTAGGGGCACGGCAAGTTCTGGAGCACAGATCTTCAGTACTATTGTTGGAATATTGTCAGGGCCCATAGCCTTTGCAGTATCCAGTGCCTTCAGTCGTTTCTTGATATCATGCGGAGTGAATCGAATTAGCTGAAGTCTGGCATCTGTGATGCTGGGGACTTCAGGAGGAGGCCGAGATGAATCATCAACTCAGCACTTCTGGCTGAAGATCGTTGCAAATGCTTCAGCCTTATCTTTAGCACTGATGTGCTCGGCTCCCCCATCATTGAGGATGGGGATATTTGTGGAGCCACCTCCTCCAGTTAGTTGTTTAATTGTCCACCACCATTCACAGTTGGATGTGGCAGGACTGCAGAGCTTAGATCTGATCCATTGGTTATGGGATCTATATGACTGGCTCTATCCATGGTACTACATTCTTGTTATTCACATTGCTCTTTTTCAATACTGGACTATTGAAGTGTTAAGCCCCACCAAGGCCCAATTCCCAAGACTCGTACCAAGTCCCGTTCATCCATCACCCCTGTGCTCGCTGACCTACATTGGTTCCGAATGTGGCAACACCTCATTTTAAAATTTTCATCCTTGTTTTCAAATCCCTTCATGACTTCGCCCCTCCCTATCTCTGTAACATCCTCCAGCGCTACAACCCTCTGAGGTCTCTGTGCTCCTCCAGTTCTGGCCTTTTGTGCATCCTCAAATTTAATCACTCCACTACTGGTGGCCGTGTCTTCAGCTGCAAAGGCCCTAGACTCTGGAACTCCCTCCCTAAAACTCTGCACCTCTTTACCTCTCTCTCCTCCTTTAAGATGCTTCTTTAAACCTGCCTCTTTGACCAAGCTTTTGATCATCTGCACTAATATCTCCTCATGTGGCTGGGTGTCAAATTTGATAACACACCTGTAGAGCACCTTGCAATGTTTTCACTACAGTAAAGGCACTGTAAAAATGCAAGTTGTTGCTGGAAGGAGCTACCAGTTTTCTGCAAAATTTGAACTGCTAATTTCTCACTGACCAGAGCTCCATCATCAGTAGGATGAAAATGGCTCACTGTCACTGGAGGGTATGGATACCATCAAAAGAGTGCCTTCGGGTGACCAGCACCATTCCCCATGTCAAAAATAGAGGGCTGGATTTCACAGGCACCCCGACATCGGGGGTTGTGGTGGTGGGGCCCGGAAAATGCCTCTGGGAGAGGCCCGACATGGGCCTGGACACTGGGAAAGCCCATCCCAATATTGCAGGCAGCAGCAGGGCTTCAGAGATCCAATGCTGGACAAGGTGGGGAGGGGGAAGCAGGTAAGAATTTCAGTGTAGGGTCGGGTAGCGGAATAAAACTATTCTGATTGGTGGAGGGGATGGTGGGAAGGGGTTGAAGGTAAAAGTTAATGAACTTTGGGGGGGAAAGGTCAGGTATATAAGGTAAGTATTTTGGGGGCTGAGAGGGCAAGGAATGAACTAAATGGATATGGGGTGGGGGTGGGAGAGGGGATGGAAACATTTCTTTAATGTTTTTAATTCAATCTAAAATGCCTATTCCTTTAAACATTTAGATTAAATGTAAGGCTGGAAGCCCTTTAAAAATGGCATTGCTGCAAGCACACAGGCACCGGATGCCATTGCTGGGGACAGACCACACGTCCTGGCCATGTAAATGAGCTGCCATGTTTAGTATCGCAGTGGCTCCACCGAGTAAAGCCTGCGCATGTGGGCCGTTGTTTTTTACAGCCATAAAATTCATCCCAGAATATGGAGTTGGCATCAGAAATTGGCCACATTTTATGGGCGCCAATGACTTGGGCAGCAAAGTCCACCCATACAGGCCACATAAAACTAGCTTTGTACTCACTGGCCTTCCGCAGCCAATACTGAAGGCACACCCATCAGCTACCTGGTCACAAAGACATTGAAAATTACCGCCACGCAATTTTCTTTTATTCAGAAAAGTGCAACAGGCTGTTGTGGAAACCACCCTAAACTATTAACAGATTAGTTTCTGCAGTATCTAGGACCTGGAGCCGGTAACAAGCTTTTGAAATGGCTCTGGAATATAAATGCAGCGGCAGAGCTTGTGGGGAAATTGGCCTACATGAAGCTATTACGTATGTACAATGGGATATTTACTACTGAGCTGTAACCACGGTGTTGTCTGCCTTCCCACATGGTAAGTTAAGGCTGTTGAATGAAATGTTGCTAATTTATCATCTTGACAAATGTTAACAAGTCTCTTATTTTAACATGTGGATTTCATAGTAAACCTGTGATAAAATGTGAAAATAATACCAAAAACTTAAAGTTATAGGAACAAATATCATGTTTGACATATAAACAATTGTAAATTTGGTCAAACAGTTTATTATAAAGAGGAGAATCTTAACTCTTCAAACAAACAACCAGAGTTTCTGAACACTTGCATGGCTGGGCCTAAGATATTATGCACAATTATCCAATATGACCAAAAAGGTTGAGGGTTAGTAAAATGCCTGCATGCTCTTGACAAATTGGCTTGTTTAAAGGTCGCTTGAGACGGCCAAGTGTGGAGTTGGAAAAGGTGAGTGCTGTCAAATCAATTCTCAGGTTCTCTCATCTTTTATTCACTATATATAAACAACTATAGGTAAGCAAGCTGTGAATGGATGGCAATATCAAAAAATCATTTGATAATGTTTGGTACAAAATCATTATTCATAATCACTACAATTAGGTCAACTGCATCCCAACAAAACAGATTAATTCAAAGATTCCAAGGAAGAATGGGAATGTTTTTTAAAATCCACTCTTCAGTTCGGGGTCTCATGGTAAGGCGAGCTTTTATTGCCCATCCCTGGTTGCCCTGCTGACTGAGAGCACTTAATGGTCAACCACATTAGTAGGTAGATCCACTTACGTAGATCTGGTTAGGATGGCAGACTTCCTTCCATAAATAGACATTAGTGAACCAGTTGGGTTTTTTATAGCCATCTGATCGTCTCATGATCACTTTATTGCCAGATTTTTTTTAAAAACTGCATTCAAATTCTCAAACTGCCATGTAGGATTTGAACATGTTTTTCTGCATTATTAAGCCCCGGTTTCTGGATTACTAATCCAATAACATAACCACTAAGCTGCAGTACTAATGCTACCACAAGAGAGCTATTATATAATCTGAAATAGTTCAGGAGCACCTCACCTCCGTTCAAAAGTCCTTCTTGGAGGTATCTCACTAAAGGTTAATGATGCTTAAACACTTCACAAAGGTCAGGAATTTTTTCATTAATCCCTCCCATTCTACATCTTTCAATGGCAGAATGCACCAAGAACTCAAAGCACATGCTATATCAGGGATGCTGTCCTTTCAATACTTCAACTGGATGATCCATCTTGGCCTCCTCCTCAGGTCGGACCATCGCAGATGCCAGACTTCAGCCAATTTGATTAACTCCATGTGATATCAAGAAACAGCTGAGCGCACTGAATTCAGCAAATTCTATGGACTCCAATAACACCTGGCTGTAGTGCTGAAGACATGTGCTCCAGAACTAGCCACACCTGTAACCAAGCTGCTCCAGTACAGCTACAATAATGGCATCTACTGACAGTGTGTAAAGTTGCCCAGGTATGTCCTGTCCCAGAAAGCAGGACAAATCCAATGCAGCCAATTATCACCTGATCAATCTACTCTCAATCATCAGCAAGGTGATGGAAGGTGTCATCGACAGTGCTATCAAGCAACACTTACAGCAATAACCTGCTCACTGAAGCTCAGTTTGGGTTCTGCCAGAATCACTTGGCTCCAGCCCTTGTTACAGCTTCGATCCAAACATGGACAAAGAGCTGAATTCCAGAGGTGAGTTGAGACTGATTGCCTTTGACATTAAGGCTGCATTTAACCGAGTGTGGCATCAAGGAGCCCTAGCAAAATTAAAGTCAATGGAAATCAGGAGGAAAACTCTCCACTGGCTGGAGTCATACCAAGCACAAAAGAAGATGGTTTTGGTTGTTGGAGGCCAATCATCTCTGCCCCAAGACATTGCTGCAGGAGTTCCTCAGGGCAGCGTCCTAGGCCCAACCATCTTCAGCTGCTTCTTCAATGACCTTCCCTTCATCATAAGATCAGAAATGGGGATGTTCGCTGATGATTGTACAGTGTTCAGTTCCATTCGCAACTCTTCAGATACTGAGGCAGTCCGTGCTTGCATGTGGCAAGACCTGGACAACATTCAGGGCTGTTAAGTGGCCAGTAACATTCACACAACACAAATATCCAGGCAATGACGCTCTCCAACAAGAGCAGTTCTAAACATCTCCCCCCTGACTTTCTACAGAATTATCATCACTGAATCCCCCACCATCAACATCCTGGGGGTTACCATTGAACTATACCAGCCACATAAATACTATAGCTACAGGAGCAGGTCAGAGGCTGGGAATTCTGCAGCAAGTAACTCATCACCTGATACCCAAAGCCTGTCCACCATCTACAAGGCACAAGTCAGGATTGTGATGAAATACTCCTCACACACCTGGATGGGTGCAGCTCCAAGAACACTCAAGAAGCTCGACATCATCCAGGATAAAGCAGCCGACTTGATTGGCACCCCATCCACCAGTCAGTTTAACCTCAGTGGTGGGAAAGCTTTTAGAAACAATAATTTGGGACAAAATTAATAGTCACCTGGACAAATGTGGATTATTTAAGGAAAGCCAACACAATTTGTTAAGGGCACAATGTGTTTAACAAATTTGCTTCAGTTTTTTGATGAAATAACAGAGAGGGTTGATGAGAGTAATGAGTTTCATGGTGTACATGGACTTTCAAAAGGCATTTGATAAAGTGTCACATAACAGGCTTGTCAGCAAAGTTAGAGCCCATGGAATAAAAGGGACAGTAGCAGCATGGATACAAAATTAATTGGATGACAGGAAACAGAGAGTAGTGCTGAACGGTTGTTTTTCAGACTGGAGGAACTCTTATAGTTGGATTCTCCAGGGCAAGGTGTTAGGATCCCTGCTTTTCTTGATATATATTAATATACCAGACTTGGGTGAACAGTGCAGAATTTCAAAATTTGCAGATGACAAAAGTTGGAAACATTGTAAACTGTGAGGAGGATAGTGATAAACCTCAAGAGGACATAGGCAGGCTGTTGGAATGGGCAGACAAGTGGCAGAAAAATGTGAAGTGATTCATTTTGGTAGGAGGAAATAGGAGAGGTGATATAAATTAATGGATACAATTCTAAAGGGGGTGCAGGAGCAGAAGGGCCTGGGGGTATACGTGCACAAATCATTGAAGATTACAGGGCAGGTTAAGAAAGCGGTTAGTAAAGCATGTGGGAACCTGGGCTTTTTAAATAGGGGCATAAGTACCAGACCAAGGAAATTATAATAAACCTGTGTAAAACACTAGTTGGGCCTCAGCTGGAGTATTGTGTGCAGTTCTGGGGACCACACTTTCGGAAGGATGTTAAGGCATCAGAGACGGTGCAGAAAAGATTCACAAGAATGGTTCCAAGGATGAGGAACTTCAGTTATGTGGATAGGTTGGAGAAGCTGGGGCTGTTCTCCTTGGAGAAGAGATTAAGAGATTTGATGGATGGAATGGCCTCCTTTTGCGCTGTAACCATATTTTTATATATATATATTTAATAACTATATTAATGAATTGGAGGAGGATTGGGCAGAGTGTGATATATCCAAATTTGCTGATGATACAAAAATAGGTGGGAGGGCATGTTGTGATGAGGACATAAGGAATCTGCAAGGGGATATAGATAGGTTGAGTGAGTGGGCAAAAACTTAGCAGATGGAGTTTAATGTAGGAAAGTGTGAGGTCATGCACTTTGGTAGGAAGAATTATTTAAATGGAGAGAGACTCCAAAAAAGTGCAGTATAGAGGGATCTGGGTGTTCTTGTGCATGAAACACAAAAAGTTAACATGCAGGTGCAGCAAGTAATTAGGAAGGCAAATGGAATTCTGGCCTTTATTGCTAGGGGGTTAGAGTTTAAAAATAGGGAAGTTTTGTTACAACTGTACAGGGTGTTGGTGAGGCCACACCTGGAGTACTGCGTCCAGTTTTGGTTCCCGTATTTAAGAAAGGATATACTGGCATTGAAGGCAGTTCAAAAGAGATTCACTAGGTTGATTCCTGGGATGAAGGGGTTGACTTATCAAGAACGGCTAAACAGGTTAGGCCTTTATTCATTAGAGTTTAGAAGAATGCGGGGTGATTTTATTGAAACGTACAAGATTCTGAGGGGGCTTGACATGATAGATGTTGAGAAGATGTTTTCAGTAGTGGGGGAATCTTGAACTAGGGGACATAGTCACAGAATAAGGGGACACTCATTTAAAACTGAGATGCGAAGGAATTTCTTCTTCAGAGGGTAGTGAATGTCTGGAATTCTCTACCCCAGAGAGTTATAGAGGCTAGATCACCGAAAGTATTTAAAGAGGAGGTAGATAGATTTTTGAAATATCGGGGAGTTGAGGGCTATGAGGAGCTGGCACAGAAGAGGAGTTTGAGTCTGGGGCAGATCAGCCGTGATCTTATCGATTGGTGGGGCAGGCTTGAGGGGCCGAAAGGTCTACTCCTGCTCCTATTTCTTACATTCTTAACCATTCTATGATTTAAGCATGCAGTCCACCATCAACGCACAGTGGCAGCAGTGTGTACCATCTACAAGATGCACTGCAGCAACTCACCAAGATTTCTTCCACAATACCTTCCAAACCCATGACCTCTACCACCTAGAAGGACAAGGTCAGCAGATGCATGGGAACACCACCACCTGCAAGTCCCCCTCCAAGTCACACAACATCCTAACTTGGAACTATATTGCTGTTCCTTCATCGATGTTGGGTCGAAATCCTGGAACTCTCTTTCTAACAGCACTGTGGGTGCACCTACACCTCATGGACTGCAGCAGGTTAAGAAGACGGCTCACCACCACCTTCTCAAGGGCAATTAGAGATGGGCAATAAATGCTGGCCTTGCCAGTGATGACTATGTCCCATGAATTAATTTTTAAAATCTTCAAATACATAGAAGCCTTAATTTTGTGGAGAGCGGAAAAGGAACAATGCTCGGTATTCACAATGCTTACTGACGCCCACAGATTTTCTACTAACTTTTGAGAGGCAACTTAGCGGTCTTCAGAGATCCTTTTTGGCATGACGCCCTACATAGAGGTTCTGTGACATCCTTGCCTCTGAACACAAGGATGTTACCAAAGAAAGTTTCTCAGAGTCCCCTAATGAATAGCCAGGTAGAATTAAATGGACTGCCTCAGTATCACTGAGGCCATTATGCCATGTCACCCCGACAAGGCTGCTTACATAAATTCCGATTTTAACCTGATTTCATTGTTATATTAAGATTTTTTTCAATAAAGCAAGCTAGTTTACACTTTTACACAAGAATAATGAATATAATTTATTGATGTTTTTATTAAAGACTTGTATAAAATCAATGGATGTTTAAATGATGGAAGCTGTTTTATTTACTTTGAATAGGGTAACCAATTAAGATTTGATATATTCAAAATGTAAGGCAGCTTGTACTGGACATTTGGCCAACACATTCAGTGTCTGGGCTGGTCTGGCACATGTAGTCGTCTGAAACCTGATTTCTTTAATATATGAGCGTAGAAGACAGCTTGCCTGGTGTCATTTTGTCACACATGTCGCATAATGTAAAATATGTAATTATGCTAATATTATAATTGCCCCTTTAAATCAATTGCATGATATAAAGAAATCTGAATGGTAATTTTAAAAAGATCGACCATTAATTAAAGAAGCTGTAGTGCATTGGGTGTTGTATCATAATGAGGGATAATGAAGCCCTGTAGTTAAATGACTCATAGTAAATTCAGATGTCAGCAGTTGGTTACCAGTGGCAACCTATTGCATTCAGTGGTAAATGTACAGGAACATTATCTTACACTAGGCATTCTAAACAAATATTCTTATGTTTACAGAAAATTCAGAATATGTATAATAATAGTTTTTTTATTTGGTTTTGCATTTTAATCCAAACTGTACCACTAGAATTTGGCATTATGCATGTAAATCTTTTTTGCACCTCTTGCAGTGCCTCCAGATCCTTCTTAGAATCCTGCTTTTTTAGCCAGCACGGAGCAAGCCCAATGAGAAGGGGCGCAATTCTGGATTTAGTCTTCAGTAATGAAGCTGGGCAAGTGAATGAAGTAACAGTGGGTGACCATTTTGGAGATAGCGACCATAATACAGTTAGTTTTAGTATAATCCATGGAAAGGGACAAAGATAAAACAGGAGCGAAGGTTCTAAATTGGGGGAAGGCACATTTTACGAAACTGAGAGGCGACGTGGCAAAATTGGACTGGATACAGCTACTTGAAGGAAAATCAGTGGCAAATCAGTGGGAGGCGTTCAAAAGCGAGATACTATGGGCACAGTACAGGCACTTCCCCGCAAAGATAAAGGGTGGTACTGCCACATCTAGAGCCCTCCCGGTTATCGAAAATCTTACAAGGTAAGTTAAAGCAAAAAAAGAAAGATCACAAATATCTTAATACTTTAGAAAGCCTAGAGGAGTATAGAAAGTACAGGGTGAAGTAAAAAGGGAAATTAGAAAAGCAAAGAGAGGACGCGAAACATTATTGGCAGGTAAAATCAAGGAAAACCCGAAGATGCTTTATCGGTACATTAAGAGCAAGAGGATAACTAAGGAAAGGGTAGGGCCTATCAGGGATGTACAGGGGAACTTATGTGTGGATGCAGAAGATGCAAAATACTAATATTATATATATTAATGAGTTTTTTGTCTCTGCCTTCACAAAGGAGAGGGTTGATGCAGACATTGTCGTTAAAGAGGAGTGTGAAATATTTGCTACGATAAGCATAATGCTTGAGGGTCTGACATCCCTGAAAGTGGATACATTGCCAGGGTCGGATGGATTGCATCCCAGGTTGTTAAAGGAAGCCAGGGAGGAAACAATGGATGTGCTGAGGATCATCTTCAAATCCTCACTAGACACAGGAAAGGTACCAGATGATTGGAGGTCTGTGAATTTTGTACCATTGTTTAAAAAGGGTGTGAGGGATAAGCCAAATAATTATAGGCCAGTCAGTCTGACCTCAGTGGTGGGTAAATTGTTAGAATCTATTCTGAAGGACAGGATAAACTGTTACTTAGAAAGGCACGGATTAATCAGAGATAGTCAGCATGGATTTGTTAGGGGAAGGTCATGTCTTACTAACTTAATTGATTTTTTTGAGGAAGTAACAAAGAGGATTGATGAGGATAGTGGATCTGGTTTAAATGGATTTTAGTAAGGGGTTTGACAAGATCCCGCATGGCAGACTGGTCAGTAAAATGAAAGCCCATGGGATACAGGGGAAGGTGGCAGGTTGAATCCAGAATTGGTTCAGTGACAGGAAACAAAGGGTAGTAGTCGACGGATGGTTTTGCGAATGGAAAGCTGTTTCCAGTGGTGTTCCACAGGGCTCAGTGTTGGGTCCCTTGCTGTTTGTGGTATATATTAATGATTTGGACTTAAATGTGGGAGGCATGATTGGAAAATTTGCTGATGACACAAAAATTAGCCGTGTAGTTAATAGTGAAGAGCATAGCTGTAGACTCCAAAATGATATCAATGGTTTGGTTGAGCGGGCGGAAAAGTGGTAAATGGAATTCAATCCAGAGAAGTGAGAGGTAATGCATTTGGGGAAGACAAATAAAGCAAGGGAATACACAATAAATGAGAGGATATTGAGAGAGATAGAAGAAGTGAGAGACCTTGGAGTGCATGTCCACAGGTCCCTGAAGGTAGCGGGACAGATAGATAGAGTGGTGAAGAAGGCATATGGAATGCTTTCCTTTATTGGCCGAGGTACAGAATACAAAAGCAGGGATGTGATGCTGGAACTGTATAAAACGTTGGTTAGGCCACAGCTGGAGTATTGCGTACAGTTCTGGTCACCACATTACAGAAAGGGCATAATTGCTCTGGAGAAAGTACAGAGGCGATTTACAAGAATGTTGCCAGGGCTTGAAGAAGGTTGCAGCTATGAGGAAAGATTGGATAGGCTGGGGTTGTTTCCTGGAACTGAAGAGGCTGAGGGGTGACTTGATTGAGGTGTACAAAATTATGAGGGGTCTAGATAGAGTGGACAGGAAAGACCCGTTTCCCCTGACGGAGAGGTCAGTTACCACGGGGCACAGATTTAAGGTGAGTGGTAGAAGGATTTGAGGGGACATGATTTTTCACCCAGAATATGGTGAGGTCTGGAATTCACTGCCAGGAATGGTGGTGGATACAGAAACAATCAATTCTTTTAAAAGATACCTGGACATATACCTGAAGTGTTGTAACCTGTAGGACTATGGACCAGGTGCTGGAAGGTGGGACTAGTTTAGTGCAGGTGTGGACACGATGGGCTGAATGGCCTCCTCCTGTGTTGTACTTTTTCTATGGTTCTATGGTTCTAATATATAGACTAAAGTGTTCACACTATTCCAAGTGTGGTCTAACCAAAGTTGTATGCAAGTTTAACATAACTTCTCTGCTTTTTAAGAAAGGAACCCATCATTTGTTTGCTTTTATATGGCTTTATTAACTTTCATCTCTACTTTTAGTGACTTGTGTATCAGTAAGCCTAAATCACTTTGTTCCTCTACCCCATTTGGATTATTTTTAAGGAATATGTGGCCTCCTTATTCTTCCTACCTAATGCACCAAACGTATCAATATTGAAATTAATTTGCCAATTGCATGCCCATTCTGCTAGATTATTAATGTCATCTTGTATTTTGTCACAGTCCTCTTCAGTAATCAACTATACACCCCCCAATTTGGTGTAGTCCATAAATTTTTAAATTGCACTTAGAATTCCCAAGTTCAAATCGTTCATGTAAATTATGAACTACAGTGGTCCCACCATTGATCCTTATGGAACATCACTTGCCGCCTTGTGCTAGTCTGAGTAACTACATACTCTATCTTTTTTGTTTTGTAGCCAGTTTGTGATTCATTCTGCTACATGTCTTCTGACTCCACATGCTCTAGTCAGGGGTCTGCCACACCCTTGTATATCTTAGCAGCATTGAAAATCAGCATTAAAAATATAACCTTTTAAATAGTAAGGTGAATGCCAAAAAAACTTTCCCTTTAGCTGTGCTGTTGTGGGTAATTGCTTCCGCCAGTTTAAAGCAACATTAACAGTCTTTTTTCTTGAAGCCAAGAAAGAAGATTGCAGCAAGTAGCACAAACATTTCAAACAATTCTGTTACTTGTTTGGAGTCAAATGTTTGAAGTGCTAAGCAGAAACTATCTACAACATATGTTGTGCTGAAGAAAGATCGATGCAAATCATCTTCTAAAAATCAGTGGACAGTTTAGAACTTTCTTGAAAGGGCAACCAGCTTTGTAGAATGTTTACAGCATAGAAGAAGGCTATTCAGCCCGCTGTGTCCATGCTGGCTCTCTGCAAGAGCAACTCAGCGAGTCTCACACCCCTGCCCTTTCCCCATAGCCCTACAATTTTTTTCTCTTCAGATAATTGTCCAATTCCCTCTTGAAAGCCACAATTGAATCTGCCTCCACCACACTCTCAGGCAGTGCATTCCAGATCCTAACCACTCGCTATGTAAAAAAACTTTTCCTCATGTTGCCTTTGGTTCTTTTTCCATTCACCTTATATCGGTATCCTTTGGTTCTTGACGCTTCCGCCAATGGGAACAGTTTTGCTCTATCTACTCTGTCCGGATACCTCATGATTTTGAAGAACTCTATCAAATTTCCTCTTCTCTTCTCTAAGGAGAACAGCCCCAGCTTCTCTAATCTATTCATGTAACTGAAGTCCCTCATCCCTCGAATCATTCATGTAAATCTTCTCTGTACCCTCTCTAATGCCTTCACATTCTTCTTAAAGTGTGGTGCCTGAATTGGACACAACACTCCAGTTGAGGCCAAACCAGTGTTTTATAAAGGTTCACCATAACTTCTTTGTTTTTGTACTAGGTGCCCCGCTTTATAAAGCGCAGGATCCTGCATGCTTTATGAATCACTTTCTCAACCTCTCCTGCAATCTTCAATGATTTGTGCACATATACCCCAGGCTGCTCTGTTCCTGCACCCACTTTAGAATTGTACCCTTAATTTTAAATTGCCTCTCCTCGTTCTTCCAAAATGTATCACTTCACACTTCTCTGCATTAAATTTCATCTGCTACATGTCTGCCCATTCCACCAGCCTGTGTATGTCCTCTTGAAGTCTATCATTATCCTCCTCACAATTCACAATACTTCCAAGTGTCATCAATTTTGAAATTGTGCCTTGTACACCCAAGTCTAGGTCATTAATATATATCATGGGCTTTTACTTCACTGACAAGCCTGCTATGTGGCACTTTATAAATGCCTTTTGGAAATCCATGTACGCCACATCAATCGCATTACCCTCATCAACCCTCTCTGTTACCTCATCAAAACCACAATCAAGTTTGTTGAACTCGATTTGCCCTGAGCAATTCTGTGATGGCTTTCCTTAATTAATCCACATTTGTCCATGTGACTATTAATTTTGTCCCGGATTAACGTTTCTAAAAGCTTTGCCACCACCAAGGTTAAACTGACTGGCCTGTGATGTTAACATGAGCTGTCACATCACATCTTTCCAAGGCACCATAGATGTAACTGTGATCTCAGAGACATCACAGCTCAGAAGTATCACATTCATAATGCAAAAAACGGTGACAAAACCAAATAATTGAATTTACACGTTAAATTGGTCATGAAACTTTAGAAAAGTCTGCAACCATTTTGCTACAGATAGACCTTCCCTTTTGCCTAGAACATAGGCCTTGAGTTGGAAATTTCATTTGGCTTGAACAAATTGGGTTGAATTTTACACCACCGCTGTAGATCTGGCGGTTCGAACGCGTGGCTGTCTCGTCGCAGAACTGCTACGATATTAAACGCAGCAACTCATTTAAATGGTTGGTGTGGACAGACCCCCCCCCACCCCCCTCCCCCTCCCCCCTCCCCGATGATGTGGCAACGGCGTCAGGCGCCACTGCGCAAGCGTCGACGCCATTTTTAAAGGGGCATCGAACCCTACATGACAATTTAAAATTTTAAAGAAAAATCAGATTAAACTTTATTTTAAAAAATGCCTCTCTCCCCACCCCCAATAAACTTACACTTCATGCCGTGCCCTCTCCCCCCACGAAAATCCTTATTTTGTGAACCTGACCTTCCCCCCCCACCCCCGCCAAGTTCAAAAACTTTTCTCCTTAACCCTTCCCACCATCCCCTCCACCAATCATATTAGTTTGAACCCACTCCCCACCTCCCGCAATGAAATACTTACTTACTCCTCCCCTCCCTGCCAGTGTCCTGCATCGGATCTCCAAATAGAGCAGGTAAATATTTAATTCATTTATTTTAATAAATGTACATATTTAGATTGGCCTCCTGTCACTGAGCCTCAGGGTGGACACCTCAAAGCCTTGCCGCCGTCGGAAATATCTGGCCGGGTCTTCCCGGTGTCGACGCCCGTGGCGGGCCTCTCCCGGAAACATTTTCCTGCCTCCCCCGCCACGATGCCCTTTCTGTGTATGAGAGAGATGCATCTTGGGAATATTTTTTACTCCAGTGGAACTACAATACCCATAGTGCACGATGCCAACACACTTTCCTTGACAACCAGGTGAGAAGGGGCTCAGCAATTATAACTCCTGTGACAAAAAGTGAAATATGGGGTTGTTGTGAAATGAGTGATGGATACATCATGGAAGTTATAGTTTTCACTGTCCCTCAAAAACACTACAATAGCAAAAGTATTACGTGAAAATCAAAATTATAAAAAGCAGCCGGTGAGGCAAGAATAGCAGGAAGAAAAATTAAGATAATATTTTCAATATTTTTACATAGCTCAGGCAGCAGAATGAAAACTTTGAGCAGTGCTTTCTGGAGTGAGAGTTTTATTTTACAGGGTGAACATTGACAACACTGTGTCAGCTAATGGATTGGAGGCAGAGGCGGGACTTGATAGCTTTCAAACTCAAGACTGAGACTACAACAAACAGAGCCTCCTGAGCTCCAAAAGATTATTTCTCCTGCGAAATGCAGTAAGAGGAGGATAATAGCTTAATAGAAATAATGTGTGTAAAATCAATCCTTCTTCTGTACAGTGGTGTGATCTTCAGGCATGATTGATGAGCGAATTACTCAATTGTGTCTATTCTGGCTGGGACTTGAGATACCATTATTTGCTGCCTTTACTTTAATCAGAGGGAGACAACCACGGTAGCTTGATTGGGGGGAGTATTTATGAGGTCCTTTGATGATGACCTGGGACATTGCAACCAGAGTTAGTCAAGTTGGTCAGAACATGCCATGGCAAGTACCACATGCTCAGATGGTGGTCAAGATTCAACAGTTGGCAACCCTCACCGGGCAGTGCCATGGCAACAAAAGCTTTAGCAAAAATGGAAAATGCATCATAAACAGTAAGAGGGAGAAAAAAATACCTTTTATAATCATGCAAGGGTTTGTGAAAAAAGATTCTGAAGGAGGAGGGAACAAATAAATAAATACAGGGCTGAATTTTATGTCGGCGCCGTAATCGATGGCAGCCTGCATGCACAGGTTTTACTCCGCGGAGCCACAGCGATCATATACACGGCGGCTCATTTACATGGCTGATGACGTGGAGGGGCGGGCGAGCAGTTCCTGGCAACAGTGTCCGGCACCAATGCGCAGGCGCCGGTGCCATTTTTAGAGGGCTTCCAGCCCTTGCATTTAATTTAAATGTTTAAAGACATATGTATTGAAAACTTTATTTTTATTTTTTATTTATTTAGAGATACAGCACTGAAACAGGCCCTTTGGCCCACTGAGTCTGTGCCGACCAACAACCACCCACTGAGGCTAACCCTACAGTAATCCCATATTCCCTACCACCTACCTACACTAGGGGCAATTTACAACAGCCAATTTAGCTATCACCTGTAAGTCTTTGGCTGTGGGAAGAAACCGGAGCACCCGGCGAAAACCCACGCGGTCACAGGGAGAACTTGCAAACTCCGCACAGGCAGTACCCAGAATTGAACCCGGGTCCCTGGAGCTGTGAGGCTGCGGTGCTAACCACTGCGCGACTACGCCACCCACTTGTTACAAATAATTAAATAAATGTTCCCAGCCCCTCTCCCACCTCCCCAATAAACTTCCATTTCATCCCTTGCCCTCCCCCACCCCCCACCCCCAGAATATTCACCTTGTGTACCTGACCTTCCCGCTCTCCAAAGTTCACAAACTTTGGGAAGGGATCAATCCCTTCCCACCATCCCCTCCACCAATCAGAATAGTTTGACACCAAGCTCCACCCCCCCCACCCCGACACTACCGCTCTGAGAAACTTACCTCCTCCCCCCACCCCACAGGTGTTGTGCCTCGTTTCCCCGGATGGGGATCTGACGGCACGGCATTGTCTGCTGCCGGGATGAAGACCGCGGCGGCACTTCAGGAGGCGACGGGAACGTCATTAACTCAGGTAGGAAAATTTATGTGAATATTTAAATTACGGTCCCATTGCCAAGCGGCGGTGGGGGTGGGGGGGTTGCCACGATGAGGCCTCGCCGGCGCCGGCAAAATCCGGACGGGATCTGCCGACGTCGAAGTCTGTGACGGGCCTCATCCGGGGCAATCTTGATGCAACACCACCCCTCCCCGCCACAGATCCTGACGTCAAGGCCTCTATAAAATCCAGCCCAAAATAGTTGCATCATGGAAATACTGCAAATCCCCAAGGGGAAAAAGATCGGAAAAATAAATATCTTGTGGTACAATTAGCTGGGAAGCTGAGGTTTTTGGCAAGAAAGAGCAATTTTGTAACGTGGTAGCTAAACAGCATATTATATCTGTGAGGCATGTAAACTTCAGTACTGGTAGGGCATGCCATATTTTTAAATTTGCTGTCAATCATCACAGAATCACAGAATTGTTACAACACAAAAGGAAGCCATTCGGCTCATCATTTCTGCACCGGCTCTCCAAGTGAGCAATTCACATAGTGCCGTTCCCCTGCCTTTTCCCCCTAACCCTGTACATCCTTCCTTTTCAGGTAACTATCTCATTCTCTTTTGAATGCCTCGATTGAACCTGCCTCCGCTGCACTCTCAGGCAGTGCATTCCAGATCCTAACCACTCACTATGTGAGAACAATTTTCCTCATGTCGCCATTGATTCTTTTGCCAATTACTTTAAATCTGTGCCCTCTCGTTCTTGATCCTTTCATGCGAGGGAACAGTTTTTCCCTATATATTGTGACAAGGTATATGCTGAGACTCTGTTTTCCCTGTCTGGAGGGTCCAGAACTAGGAGTCATAGTCTCAGGATAAGGCGTCAGACATTTAAGACTGAGATGAGGAGAAGTTTCTTCACTCAGAGGGTTGTGAATCTTTGGAATTCTCTATCCTAGAGGCCTGTGAATGCTCAGTCATTGAGTATATTCAAGACTCAGAATGATAGGTTTTTGGACTCTAAGGGAATTAAGGGATTGGGCGGGAAAGTTGATTAGAGGTTGAAGATCAGCCATGATCCTATTGAATGGTAGAACAAACTTGAAGGGTCCTATGACCTACTCCAGCTCCTATTTCTTATGTGTTTATGTGGCAGTTGTTATGACCAAGGCGAGAGGAGTGCACTGTTTATTATAATTCTACTTCTCCACAGATCACAACATATATTTAAATTTTTTCCCACTTACTGATATGGTCAATCATTGACCCTATTTTTATCCTAGAATACAATACACCAACCAGGTCTCTTTAATAAACAACAAAATTATCAGTCATAAACACACAGATTGAAATATTAAAGTTCCCTTTTTACCTTAGCCCCTCACACTAACACACACAGACATAAACTGATTAACTGGAAAAATAAAGGGATTTTTGTTTTTAGAGCTCTACTACAGACATAAAAACACTTGGGCTGAATACTTGCTCATTCTTGAAGAAACAGCAGATGAGATATAAAAACATAAAAGCGCTGGAAATGCTCAGCAAGTCCGGCAGCATCTGTGGAGAAAGAGGCAGAGTTAATGTTTCAGGTCAGTGACCTTTCATCAGAACTGGCAAATGTTAGAAATGTAATAGGTTTTCAACAAATAAAGTGGGGGTGGGGCAAGAGATAACAAAAGGGAAGGTGTTGATAGGACAGAGGGTCACAGAGAATAACTGACAAGAAGGTCATGGAGCAAAGGCAAATGGTGAGTTAATGGTGTGCTGAAAGACAAAGCGTTAATGCAGAGAGGGTGTTAATTGACAGAAAAATGAACAGCCCTGGCCAAAAGCAGAAACATGAAAAAAACACAGTGGAAAGCACATTGTAAAAAAATTACTGGCAAAACAAACTAAAATAAAATTAAAATTAAAAATAAACAACAAAAAATATAACTAAAAATAAAAAGGGGGGCCATCATTCTCTGAAATTATTGTTCAGTGTTCAGTCCAGAAGGCTGTAGCGTGCCTAATCAGTAAGTGAGATGCTGTTCCTCAAGTTTGCATTGATATTCACTGGAACACTGCAGCAAGCCCAGGACAGATATGTGGGTATGAGAGCAGGGGTGGGGGGGGAGTGTTGAAATGGCAAGCAACCAGCAGCTCGGGGTCATGCTTTGGGACTGAGCAGAGGTGTTCCACAAAGCGGTCACCCAATCTGCGTTTGGTCACCCCAGTGTAGAGGAGACCGCATTGTGAGCTGTGAATACAGCATAATAAATTGAAAGAAGTACAATTGCAGCTTCACCTGAAAGGAGTGTTTGGGGCCTTGGATAGTGAGGAGAGAGGAGGTTAAAGGGCAGGCATTAACCTCCTGCGATTACATGGGAAGGTGCCGTGGGAAGGGGACGAGGTTTTGGGGGTAATGGAGGAGTGGACCAGGGAGTCACGGAGGGAATGATCCCTTCAGAATGCTGGCAGGGCAGGGGAGGGAATGATGCTTTTGGTAGTGGCATCATGCTGGACATAGCGGAAATGATGGAGAATGATCCTTTGGATGTGGAGGCTGGTGGGGTGGAAAGTGAGGCCAAAGGGAACCCTGTCGCGGTTCTGGGAGGGAGGGGAAGGGGTGAGGGTAGAGGTGCGGGAAATGGGCTGGACATGGTTGAGGGTCCTGTCAACCACAGTGGGGGGGAATCCTCAGTCGAGGATAAAGTAAGACATATCAGAAGCGCAGTTGTGGAAGATTGCATCATCAGAGCAGATGTGTCGGAGACAGAGAAACTGGGAGAATGGAATGGAGTCCTTACAGGAGGCAGGGTGTGAAGAGGTGTAGCTGAGGTAGCTGTGGGAGTCAGTGGGCTTATAATAAATATTAGTAGACAGCCGATCCCCAGAGATGGAGACAGAGAAGTCGAGTAAGGGAAGGGAAGTGTTGGAGATGGACCAAGTAAAGGTGAGAGATGGGTGGAAATTAGAAGCAAAGTTGATAAAGTTTTCCAGTATGGGGCGGGAGCAGGAAAGGGCACCCATAGTCATCAATGTACTGGAAAAAAAGTTGGGAGGGGGGGCCTGAGTAGGACTGGAACAAGGAATGTTCGACATATCCCACAAAATGGATCCATGCGGGTATCCATAGCAACACCTTTGACTTGAAGGAAGTGAGTGGAGTTGGAGGAGAAGTTGTTCAATGTGAGAACAATTTCAGCCAGGCGGAGGAGGGTGGTGGTGGTTGGGGACTGGTTGGACCTCTGTTCAAGGATGAAGCAGCGAGCCCTCAAACCATCCTGGTGGGGGATGGAGGTGTAGAGAGATTGGATGTCCATAGTGAAGAGGAGGTGGTTAGGGCCAGGAAATTGGAAATTGTCAAAATGACGTAGAATGTCAGAAGAGTCATGGATGTAGGTGGAAAGAGACTGGACTAGAGGAGAAAAGAGAGACTCATATTAAGAAGAAATAAGTTCAGTGAGGCAGGAAGAGGCTGAAATGATGGGTCCCCCAGGACAGTTCTGTTTGTGGATTTTAGGAAGGAGGTAGAAGCGGACTGGCCAGGGTTGCAGGACTATGAGGTTGGAAGCTGTAGAAGGAAGATCTCCGGAAGAGATGAGGTCAGTGACAGTCCTGTCGACAGTAGCTTGTTGTTCGTGGGGGGGGGGGGGTTGCTCATGGTCCAGGGGGAGATAGGAAGAAGTGTCTGAGAGTTGGCGCTGAGCCTTTGCAAGGTAGAGGTCGGTAGGCCAGACAACAACAGCACCACCCTTGTCTTCAGGTTTGATCACAATGTCAGAATTAGAATTTTCCACTTAGTTTTGTATCATCAGCAGAATTAGAATTAGACAACAGAGTGCAGCAAGTTCAGAGGAAGACAGGTTAGAGTGAGCGAGGAGAGCAGAGAAATTGAGACGGTCGATGTCTCGCCTTCAGTTTTCAATGAAAAGATCAAGAGTGGGTAAGAGGCCAAAGGGAGGGGTCCAGGTGGAGGGAGAAAGCTGGAGGCAGGTGAATGGGTCTGCTGGTCGGGGGGGGGGAGGACTCCTGATCAAAGAAGTGAGCTCGGAAGCGAAGGTGATGGAAGAAGAGCTCAACGTCATGCTGAGCACGAACTTCATTGAGGTGGGGGCGTAAGGGGATAAAGCTGAGATATCGTGCGTACAGTCTGGCCTCCAAGTACATGTAGACGGGTCACTGGGATCTTTCAGAACAGCTCTTTTCAGGTGGCGTTGAGAATTAATTTAGCAGGCTTTTCTTCAAAGACAGGAGATGAGATGAGTTGGCACAGTGAACTTCTCAGAGTCTTTTAAAGAGGTGCTGGAAAGCTGAGCTGGGTTATGGTCTTCTTTTCTTCCTGGGAATTCTCTTCTCTCCTTGGAAGTTCTCTCCCTTTTTATACAGTTCAACCCCAACTCAAAACAATTCAAAAGTGAAACGGCCAACAGGAGGTCAACCTTTTGACCTCCATGAATCTTGACCTGTCACTTCTTTGTAAACAATTTCTCCAGATGTCCAAAGATCTCTGTTGTTTATTGAGCTGGAAGTCAGGTGTTTTCCCGGAAAGGCTTGTTTTCCCCACAGCGCCCCTTTTAAAAAACATTTTCAGGGACTGTTTTTCAAAGTCAAGTGGCTTTCACAGGATCCCCTTTGAAAATCCCAAAGTTTAACATTTCTTCAATCTTTCAAAAACGAATCCTCAAAAAATATATTTAATAAAACACAGAGGCACTTTAGTAACACAGTGAATTTTCTATATTACAGAGAAGAGAAAGATGTTGTTGCATTTTGACTGTAGAATGTCTGGACTCCAAATCCTGAGCAACATTACAGGAGATCTGCTAATCTTCATTTAAAAGAAGTATCAAGCAAAACTCTGTCCCTTTGTTTTCAAACACACAATGAAGGAGAACAAGGTTGTTTCAGAATGCACCACTGAGTCATTTGTATGTTCGTGTATGGTGCCACTATGAGATAGACAAAGCCCAGATTTTTCATCCCTCTGCTCAAGTAACAGCAAAAAAAATTGTCAGGCATTTCCATGACGGCAGTGAGTGTTTAAGTCCATTTGGTTGGCATCCTTCCATCTATGAAAGATGATGGCCACGCAACAAACAATCCGTTTAGGTGGGGTATCTTCTCTTGGTTCACCTTTGCTGATGACTGTGAAGGCCAATCCTTGAGAGGCAGGTTCTGCCACAAGTGCTGCACATGAAGCTGCCAAGTGACGCTGTGAGTTGTTGTTTTTGACTTTGGCAGCTGTTGCCAGGCTGCTGTAGCAACCGGTTGTCATGGTAGTGCGCAACAGTCTACCCATTGAACAGCTTTTCAGCCTACTTCAGCACCATAGAATGGTTACAGCACAAAAGGAGGCCATTTGGCCCCTCGTGTCTGTGCTGGCTCCCTGTAAGAGCAACTCAGCTAGTCCCATTCCCCTGCCCTTTTCCCGTAACCCTGCAAATTTTTTCTCTTCAGTTGCTTATCCAATTCCCTTTTGAAAGCCACGATTGAATCTGCTTCCACCACACTCAGGCAGTGCATTCCAGATCCTAGCCACTCGCTGCATGAAAAGTTTTTCTTCATGTCGCCTCTGTAACTTTTACCAATCACCTTAAATCTGGGTCCTCTGATTCTCGACCCTGACAGGACCATAGGAAATAGGAGCAGGAGTAGGCCATTCGGCCCATTGGGCCGGCTTTGCCATTCAAACAGATCATGACTGATCATCGACCTCTGTGCCATTTTTTCCCACTGTCCCCATATCCCTTGATGTCATTAGTATCCAGAAATCTATCAATTTCTGTCTTGAACGTATTCAATGATTGAGCTTCCACAGCCCTCTTGGGTACAGAATTCCACAGATTCACTGCCCTCTGAGTAAATGAATTCCTCCTCATCTCAGTCTTACATGGTCTGCCCCTTATTCAGATCTTAACCTGCCCCTTCTGCCATTGGTAACAACTTTCAACTGTGTCCAGACCCCTCATGATGTTGAACACCTCTATTAAATTTCCTCTCAACCTTCTCTTCTCCAAGGAGAACACAGTCAGCTTCTCTAATCTATCCACGTAACTGAAGTCCCTCATCCCTGGAACCATTCTCATAAATCTTTTCTGCACCCTCTCTAAAGCCTTCACATGCTTCATAAAGTGTGGTGCCAAGAATTGGACACAATACTCCAGTTGAGGCTGAACCAGTGTATTATAAAGGTTCATCATATCATTGAAATTATACAGGTGGCAGCTTTTATCCAGGCCACGGATTTCATTAATTTTTCCAAGCCATGACCCAATGCCCGTCCCTTCAATACAAAACAGATTACACTCCATTAATGTGCAGCTACCTTGGGCAGGATTTTCCCCCCGGGAGCGCGAAACAGATATCGGGACTGATTCCGAGTCCTGAACCCGCCCCCGGTGTTAAACAATCATTCAATGTGATTTTCCCCAGAGCAGCCAATTAATGACCAGCAGGCGGGCTCACCATCCAATTAAGGATGGCAGATGGGCTCTCGAAGCTGGAAGGCCAATCAGAGGCCTTCCAGCTTGAAAGGAGCAGCAGGCTGCGATGGCAGGTAAGTAAGAGAGAGGGTGCTTAAACATGGAGGCACCCTCTCTCCTACTTTTTCAAAGTGTCAATTTAAAAAATGAGTTTTGCAGCCAGAGCACCACAGTAGGGTGGGGAGGTGGAGGGAGGAGAACCCTTCTACAGAGCAGCCTGTGGCTGCTACAGCAACCAGGCAGGCAGGGAGGGATTCTAGACCTGCCAGGAGCGCTGGATGCCTTGTCTGCTGCCGAGAGGCCTCCTCCAGGCAGTTAAACTGGCCCCCACCACCTGCGGGAACGTGGAGGCCAACTGGAAAATCCCAGTCGGCATCCTTCAGTTGGCCTCAATAGGACTTTAAGAAGGGGGAGACTGAGATGAAGATGGAGAGATGACATAATATCATACCATAGGAACCACATGGGCATACCAGCAAGGGATGGAGATAGATGGAAAAGGCATGAGGAGGGGTACAATGGATGAACGCAGCCTAAATGATGAGGACTTTAATTAGCCTCAATGGGCTTTTAACGAGCCACGTCAGCTACTCACCGTGTGCAGGCGGGTAGCCCTGTCACCTCTCCCATCCGTCCTCCACATAAATGACCCGGGGCAGGATGGAGCCGGGGAACTGGCACACTGATTGTGGGGCTATTTTCTAGCTCTTGCCACCTCCAACTCCGGCCCCGGCGGGGGCTAAAAATCTTGCCCCTTGTGTCTATAGGTCCAGAATCATGCATGTCAAGTCCCAATACCTTGGTACAGCTCTTCAGTCCATTATAGAATCAAAGAATGGTTACAACACAAAGGAGGCCATTCAGCCCACCAAGTCCATGCCAGCTCTCTTAAGGAGTAATTTAGTTAGCCCCATTCCATCTGCCCTTTCCCCCTAAGCCTGCAAATTTTTTTCCCTTCCTTTTTTGCGTTGTGCTTCTTTCATTTTATGGCAATTGTCAGTGCCAGCAATTTTTCAAGGACTACAGAGACTGACTGGGTGATTGCTACAGGACCAAGGCTACCCATTGGAATATTTGCTCCTGATCTTTTCAAAAACCCTTCAGATAAGATCAGATTAGACATACCATGAGGTCCAATGCACTTACTAGTATGGTCATGTGGTACACCACCAAAAACGTTAAGATGAAAATGTTTCGATGTATCCGATCAGGGGAGTCTTACAATCTGGCCTAGGCATCCAAGATTATTGTAGTCTGCTACACCTTATGTAACTTTGCACTGAAAGGGCATTGCCATGGAACAGCTAGAAGAGATAGGGCAGGACGGAGGTGGGCGGGGCAGAAATCTGGGCCAATTTCCCAGAGGTAGGATGGAGGAACGGAAGGCCACCTGCCAGCAAGTGGAGTGTAACCAGTTGCACTAGTTTAATGGCCTATTAAGGTCAGCCCACAGGCCTCCCAAGGTGCCAGGGACTAGGCCAGCTGCTTGGAGGAAGCTTCCTGGTGGCAGACCAGGAGGCCAGCACTCCAGGCAGGGTTTGAGACCCCCCCCACCACCACCTCGCACCTGCCTGGTTCCCCTCCACAATGATGGCCCGCTGCTGAGGCCAATTTTTAAATTTAATACTTTCAAATTGAGGGTGTTTCAAAAGGGAGGTGCCCTCTCTCTCTCTCTCCTTCAACTGCAGGCTTCATCTCCTTCCGAACTTGAGCCCCTCCAGCTTCAAGAGCCCGCCTGCCGTCCTTAATTGGATGGTGAGCTCACCCTCTGGCCACTAATTAGCCAATTCGGGACAATCAGTGCCAGGTGACTGTTTTCCTCACAATGTGGGGTTGTGATCCCCATTTGACCCCGAGGTCAGGGTCCTAACCCTCAGGGCAAAATTCTGCCCCTCGTCTCAACCAGTGGTAGAAAAGGACCATGGACAGAAACCAAAGGAGATGACTGCAGAACCAACATTTCAGTCAGTCAGGATCTCACGGCGAGCTTGAATAAACAGCTTATTAGCTGATGCACCCAATGAACTGTCATCTGTATACGTGTTTTGCTAAAAATAAATCTCCACCCTCACCCCCAGGCTTACATCAAGACACATGACTTCCACTGCATTTCTCCACAACTAGCTTGATCCTACAAGAATTCTCATGACACTGAATACATGTTAACCCAAATTTTATTCAATGTTACTGTGTGTGATGCAGGTCTGTTTTACCCTGGTGCTTCCCCTTTGTGAAAGTGGACAATGTGTGATGTCTACTGCAAAGCATGTGCTCCTTCAAAAAATTACCAAGAAAAGCCATCACAAAATAAGTTAAAAGGCTGTTTGAATATATCTGGAAGCTTTAAAACCAATAGGAGAATAAAATAAAAATATTCTTCCTAATCTGTTAGCGAGAGGATGGAATGAGATGGATACTTATCCTTCTCAAAGGGCCAAGCCATTCATTTCAATTCCAAGGGTCCATGAATGGTTTTAAGGCATATGTTTGTTTGGCTGTTATAATTGCATTTGAGACACTTTTTAGCAAAATAATTCCTTTGTTCTACTATATTTTCAAGGATTGTGTATATCTGGGGCTAACATTCTAAACGTAGAGAGCCATCCTGAAGCCAGACACTCTGTGGTAACCCAGTACCAAACTGGCACTGCCATATTGGCCTAGAATATGCTCAGAAAGTTTCAGCAAGTTTAATGCGCACTTCGTTATTCGTGTGTAAATAATCCGGAAATGTTGTGGTAAGGAAGAGATACACCCTGAGCTGTGAATTGCTACAAATTGTTGGATTTGTGCTGCTCCTCTGTGAGCCTCATAAAAACAGGAGCTCACCATCAACCTCCCTGCAGGTAATTGCACTGTAAATATGAATTAAACTCGCTGCAGCAAATTAGGACTGGTACTTAACAGCATAAGGACCCTTTTAATGATGTAATTTATGTTGTTACAATGCCAGTCATCCTCTATCGCCCAGAAATGGAATAATTGAAACTATGGAAAAACGGTTGGCCCAGTCATTCACCAAGGTCCCAAATGCCCCGTTGAGCTTCATGGGCTGTTACAAAATCACAGTTCAGCAACTTGCTTCACAAAAATCTTTTGAGCCGAAAGGAAAAGGATAACGGCTGAAACACAGGATGTACCACAAGAAGGGCCTCTCCAGCAAATTCTGTGCCATGTGCTCTATCCTGTACAATATTGGGTTTTAACAAAGACCAGACTGATGGAACAATTAGCACAGGAAAATATGAAAAGCTATCCTGAATTTGGGAATAATAACCAAATTATCTGTGAGACCACAGTGAGAACAGCCAATGTGATCTGATCACATTGCTATGCTTGGAAATGTCAACCGCCAGTGTACATCAAAGAGAAGAACAGAAAAAGATTTATAGTGTGTCTAATCTGTGCTATATGTGACAGGGAATTGTGCAGCACTGCCATTGGTGAGAGAAAATAAAAGGCCAACAGTCTTGTTATTTGTCCTACCTTTATGAACCTAAGCACCTTTTTTTAATTACATCTAATTATAGAGTTAGTTCTATTTTGACTGATTGGTATGTAAGATTATGCAGAGAACATTGTGAAGATTTTTGTATATTTGCCAAGTTAATAACTGAACTCACAAGTTTTGAAGACACGGTGGGGGGAGGGCAGATTTTTCAAAGATTTGGGCGAAGATAAAGTCTATTTTTCTGCTCTTCCTTCCCCTCCTGTTTTGTTCTAATGGACTATTTTACGCAAGACTATTTTTAAAATTTAAAAATAGACTGATGAATGGATCTATCAGGGGAACTGCACCTCATTTATGCACTAAAAGGCACTATAATCCCTTGAAACACCAATTTATACTATGTTCAGTGAACTATGTGTTGTTCAAGACAGCAGCACTCGACATATGGGGGAGAAATTCATCTTCTGGGTTCCATTTTGCACCAGGAAAACCAGTGACCAGATGTTGAAAATTGATGGGGAGGAGTTGATGGGGGAAAAAAGGCTGAACCTAGCACCTCCCCTCCCCCGCACATTGATGCCCAAGGTCCACCTGATGACATATTTAGGCGTGCCTGTAAATGGGCGAGTAGCTCACAGCAGGCCTGCCTGAAAGAGGCGTGAGGCTTCTTTATTGTGAAAGTCAAGGTCCTGCTTTAGGACCTCACTGGCTTGTAAAGCAGCCGAGCTGTAACAGGTCTTGAGTGGCCTAACCAGCGGTCCTTGAAGGGAACATGACAGGCCATTCATACTGAAAATGGCCACAAAACTTTCTCAAAGTTATACTGTTGTGGAGCAAGAGGGAGTAGAAGTGCTCTGCCGGGGTTCATAAAAATACCCCAGGCTGCTGTCTAACTCATCCACTTCCCAATCAGACTACCTATCATTCTACCCATTTTGGGTGCAAGTTGAATTTCTCTCCCTTATCTGTATCCTGTTCTGTTTTTCTTCAAGGAAAGGAGAACACACATATACATTTTGTAAAGTCTCCGTACACAATTTCTCTCACAATAAGTCATACATACCATCCCAACAAAACCCGACCAACAGCTTCACAAAAAAGGCATCTCACAAAAAGGCACCACCTGGAGGTGAGGCTGATTACGAGCCATTGAAGTATGAAAACAAGTAGGACTTGAAATTCTGTGGGAATTCTACTGGTCCCCGATGGAGTTACAAGCAGGAGACTGGGAGAATCCCACTGAATTTCAGGGCCATAGTCATATTCGTACCATAGCTGGGCACTTGGAAAATCACAATATGAATAGGCAGAATCAACACAATTTTATGAAAGGGAAATCATGTTTTACAAATTCATTCAAGTTTTTGAGGGTTTACCAATCACAGTAGATAAGGGGGAACCTGTGTGGATGTAGCATATTTGGATTTTCAAAATGCATTCGATAAGGTGCCACACAAGAGGTTGTTACAAAAGATTAGGGTTGATGGGATTGGGGGTAATATATTAGCATGAATTGAGGGTTGGTTAACAGATAGAAAACAGAGAGTAGGAGTAAAAGGGTTATTTTCAGGATGGCAGGGTGTAAATCATGGAGTGCCATGTACCTCAGTTATTTATAATCTATATCAATGACTTTGGTTAGGGGACTGAGTGTACTGGTATCCGAGTCTGCTGATGATACAAAACCAAGTGGGAAATTAAGCTGGGAGGAGGATGCAAAGAAGATGCAGAAGGGTTATAGACTGGATAATTGACCGTGCAAGAAGGTGACAAATGGAGTATAATGTAGGGCAGTGTGAAATTATCCACTTTGATAGGAATAATGGAAAAGCAGAATATTTTTTAAATGGTGAGAGAGACTAGTAAATTTTGGTATTCAGAGGGATTTGGGGTCCTTGTACATAAATCACAGGAAGTTATCATGCAGCGACAGCAAGCAACTAAGAAGGCAAATAGTCCGTTAGCCTTTATTATAAGGGGGTTGGAGTACCAGAGTAAGGGAGTGTTGCTGCAATTATATAAGGTTTTGATTAGGTCACACCTGGAGTACTGTGTGCAGTTTTGGTCTCCTTACCCAAGGAAGGATATACTTGCCTTTGATTGATTCCTGGGATGAGAGGACTGCTCTATGAGAAGAGATTGAGTAGCATGAGCCTATGTTCTCTAGAGTTTAGGGAATCAAAGGTTATCTCACTGAAATGTATAAAATTTTTAGTGAGCTTGACAGGGTAGATACTGAGAGGCTGTTTTCCCTGGCTGGAGAATCTAGAACTAGGGGTCATAGCCTCAGGAGAAGTGGTGGTGGTGGGGGAGTCAGCCATTTAGGACTGAGATTAGGAGAAATTTCTTCACTTAGAAGGTTGTGAATCTTTGGAATTCTCCACCCAAGAGGGCTGTGTCGATGAATATATTCAAGGCTGAGACAGACAGGTTTTTGAGCACTAAGGGAATCAAGTGATATGGGGATAGGGCAGGAAAGTGCAGTTGATCTAGAAGTTCAGTCATGATTTTATTGAATGGTAGAGCAGACTTAGAACATAGAACATAGAACATAGAATATAGAACATAGAACATAGAACAGTACAGCACAGTACAGGCCCTTAGGCCCACAATGTTGTGCTGAACCTTTAACCTACTCGAAGATCAAACTACCTACATACCCTTCATTCTACTATCATCCATGTACCTATCCAAGAGTCGCTTAAATGTCCTTAATGTATCTGCTTCTACTACCACCGCTGGCAGTGCATTCCACACACCCACCACACTGTGTAAAGAACCTACCTCTGACATCTCCCCAAAACCTTCCTCCAATCACCTTAAAACTATGCCCCCTGGTGATAGCCCTTTCCGCCCTGGGAAAAAGTCTCTGGCTATCCACTCTATCTATGCCTCTCATCATCTTGTACCCATCTATCAAGTCACCTCTCATCCTTCTTCGCTCCAATGAGAAAAGCCCTAGCTCCCTCAATCTTTCTTCGTAAGACATGCCCTCCAGTCCAGGCAGCATCCTGGTAAATCTCCTCTGCACCCTCTCTAAAGCTTCCACATCCTTCCTATAATGAGGTGACCAGAACTGAACACAATATTCCAAGTGTGGGCTAACCAGGGCTTTATAGAGCTGCAGCATAACAACCCTATCAACTTGGGTGGCAACTTTGAGCGATCGATGGACATGGACCCCAAGATCCCTCTGTTCCTCCACACTACCAAGAATCCTGTCTTTAAGCCTGCATTCTGCATTCAAATTCGACCTTCCAAAATGAATCACTTCACATTTTTCCAGATTAAACTCCATCTGCCACTTCTCAGCCCAGCTCTGCATCCTGTCAATGTCCCGTTGCAACCTACAACAGCCTTCCACACTATCCACAACTCCAGCAACCTTCGTGTCATCGGCAAACTTGCTAACCCAGCCTTCCACTTCCTCATCCAAGTCATTTATAAAAATCACAAAGAGCAGAGGTCCCAGAACAGATCCCTGCGGAACACCACTGGTCACCGAGCTCCAGGCTGAATACTTTCCATCTACTACCACCCTCTGTCTTCTATGGGCCAGCCAATTCTGTATCCAGACAGCCAACTTTCCCTTTATTCCATGCCTCCTTACTTTCTGAATGAGCCTACCATGGGGAACCTTATCAAATGCCTTGCTAAAATCCATATACACCACATCCACTGCTCTTCCTTCATCAATGTGTTTTGCCATATCTTCAAAGAATTCAATAAGGCTTGTGAGGCATGACCTGCCCCTCACAAAGCCATGCTGACTGTGTCTAATCCTTTCCAAATAATCATAAATCCTGTCTCTCAGAATCCTCTCCAATAATTTGCCCACTACCGACGTAAGACTGACTGGTCTATAATTCCCAGGGTTATCCCTATTCCCTTTCTTGAACAAGGGAATAACATTTGCCACCCTCCAATCATTTGGTACTACTCCAGTGGACAGTGAGGACGCAAAGATCATCGCCAAAGGCGCGGCAATCTCTTCCCTCGCTTCCCGTAATATCCTTGGGTATATCCCGTCTGGCCCCGGGGACTTATCTGTCCTCATGTCTTTCAAAATTTCCAGCACATCCTCCCTCTTAACATCAACCTGTTCGAGCATATCAGCCTGTTTCACGCTGTCCTCACAAACGACCAGGTCCCTCTCACTAGTGAATACTGAAGCAAAGTATTCATTTAGGACCTCCCCTACCTCCTCCGACTCCAGGCACAAGTTCCCTCCACTATCCCTGATCGGCCCGACCCTCACTCTGGTCATCCTCTTGTTCCTCACAAAAGCGTAGAACGCCTTGGGATTTTCCTTAATCCTACCCGCCAAGACTTTTTCATGTCCCCTTCTAGCTCTACTAAGTCCATTCTTCAGTTCCTTTCTGGCTACCTTGTAACCCTCTAGAGCCCTGTCTGATCCTTGCTTCCTCAACCTTAAGTAAGCTTCCTTCGTCCTCTTGACTAGCTGTTCCACATCTCTTGTCATCCAAGGTTCCTTCACCCTACCATCCCTTCCTTGCGTCATCAGGACAAACCTATCCAGCAGTCGCAGCAACTGCTCCCTAAACAACCTCCACATTTCTGTCGTGCCTTTCCCTGAGAACATCTGTTCCCGATTTAAGCTCCCCGGTTCCTGCCTAATAGCATTGTAATTCCCCCTTCCCTAATTAAATATTTTCCCATCCCGTCTGCTCCTATCCCTCTCCATGACTATAGTAAAGGTCAGGAAGTTGTGATTACTATCACCGAAATGCTCTCCCACCGAGAGATCTGCCACCTGGCCTGATTCGTTGCCAAGCACCAAATCCAACATAGCCTCCCCTCTAGTCGGCCTATCTACATATTGAGTCAGGAAACCTTCGTGGACACACCTGACAAAAACTGCTCCATCCAAACTATTTGCACTCAGGAGGTTCCAATCAATATTAGGGAAGTTGAAGTCACCCATGACAACAACCCTGTTACTTCTGCACCTTTCCAAAATCTGCCTCTCAATCTGTTCCTCCGTGTCTCTGTTGCTATTGGGGGGTCTATAGAAAACTCCCAATAAAGTGACTGCTCCTTTCCTGTTTCTGACTTCCACCCATAATGACTCAGTAGACAAACCCTCCTCGACGACCTCCCTTTCTGCAGCTGTGATACTATCCCTGATTAGCAATGCCACTCCCCCACCTCTTTTACCTCCCTCCCTATTCCTTTTGAAACATCTAAACCCCGGAACATCCAACATCCATTCCTGCCCCTGTGATATCCACGTCTCCGTAATGGCCACAACATCGTAGCTCCAAGTACTGATCCATGCTCTAAGTTCATCATCCTTATTCCTGACACTTCTTGCATTAAAATAGACACACTTCAACCCATCATACTGGCTGCAACTTTGCCCTGTCAACTGTCTAACCTTCCTCACAGACTCTCTGCATTCTGTATCTGCCTGTTCAACAGCTACCCCATCCACTGATCCGTGGCTCCGGTTCCCATCCCCCTGCCAAACTAGTTTAAACCCTCCCGAAGAGCTCTCGCAAACCTCCCGCCCAGGATATTGGTGCCCCTCCAGTTCAGATGCAACCCGTCCTTCTTGTACAGGTCCCACCTTCCCCAGAAGGTATCCCAATGATCCACATATCTGAAGCCCTCCCTCCTACACCAGCTCTGTAGCCACGTGTTCAGCTGCACTCGCTCTCTGTTTCTCGCCTCACTAGCACGTGGCACCAGTATCAATCCTGAGATTACTATTCTGCTCGTCCTGCCTTTTAGCTTCCAACCTAACTCCCTATATTCGCTTTTCAGGTCCTCATCCCTTTTCCTAGCTATGTCATTGGTACCGATGTGTACCATGATTTCTGGATGCTCCCCCTCCCCCTTAAGAATCCTGTAGACTCGATCCGAGACATCCCTGACCCTGGCACCCGGGAGGCAACATACCATCCGGGAGTCTCGTTCACGACCACAGAATCTCCTGTCTGTTCCTCTAACCATTGAATCTCCTATCACTATCGCTCTCCTATTCTCCCCCTTCCCTTCTGAGCTGCAGAGCCAGGCTCAGTGCCAGAGACCTGGCCGCTGTGGCTTTCCCCTGGTAGGTCGTCCCCCCGAACCGTATCCAAAACGGTATACTTATTATTGAGGGGAATGGCCACAGGGGATCCCTGCACTGTGCGCCTATTGCCTTTCCCTCCCCTGACGGTCACCCAGCTACCTTTATCCTGTGGTTTAGGTGTCATTACTTCTCTATAACTGCTCTCTATCACCCCCTCAGCCTTCTGAATGATCTGAAGTTCATCCAGCTCCAGCTCCAGTTCCCTAACGCGGTCTGTGAGGAGCTGGAGTTGGGTGCACTTCTCACAGGTGAAGTCAGCAGGGACACAAGTGGTGACCCTTACCTCCCACATCCTGCAAGAGGAGCATGCAGCTGCCCTAGCTTCCATCCCCTCTGCTCTAAATTGACAACAGAGAGTAAAAACATATAAAGGAAAACCTTACCTTACCAAACCCTCCACACAAGAGTCCTTTTTTTTTGGTTAGAGGAGGAGGATAGGTGGGAGACACTACACGTGTAGTGTTTCGGGTTTAGCCACTGCCCAAATATATAAGTTCACCTCCCCAGCTGTCCCCGTGTCCGCGTCCGCCGAATCGCGAGGTAAGTATTTTATAGTGAAACTTACCTTCCCGGCTGCCCCCTGGCTCGCACTCTCACTGCTATCGCTGTTCAAAAAGAAGTCTGGCTCAACTCTACAAAGGAGTCTTCCAATTTAAACACCCCAAAGATGAAGGTTTCAAGGAGTGACTTAAAAGAGGAGAGAGATGCAGAAAGGTTCAGAAAGGGAATTCCAGAGTTTAGGTAGCTGAAGGCCCAGCCGCCAAGGGTCAGGGCAATGAAAATTGGGAATGTACAAGGGCCAGAAGGAGCATTGACTTCTTGGAGTTAGAGATAGGGAGGGGCAAGGCCATGGACAGATTTGAACACAAGGACGTGAATTTTAAAATTGAGGCACTGGAACCCAGGAGTCAATATAGGTCAGCGAGCACAGGAGTGATGAGTGAGCGGGACTTGGCGTGAGCTATGATACGGAGAGCAGAGTTTTGGAGGAGCTTATGTTTACAGATGGACGGCAGGCCAGGAGGACCTTGGAATAGTTGGGACTGTCTTAACCTTCTTAGGTGCTACTTGCATTGTTTCAGCTATTTGTCACTTTAAATGAAAGTATAACACAGAAAAAGTAATGATGGAGCAAAATGACTGCACCAGGGAACGAAGAAAATCTTTTCAACATGATCAATGCACTACCTGCAAAATGCTCCTGGGCAATAAAGAAAAGCATTGAGAATGCAGCCCAAACAACTGAAAACTGACTTTAAGTGGCCGTACTGAGCAGCTCAACACTTTTTATGGGTGAGACCAACACTGTGGGCAAAGTTTTTCCCAAACTCCTGAAATTCTGCAAGGGCACCCACAAAAACCCAACTTAAATATTCATCTGATGCTTGTACTACATCAGACGTTGGCTCACTTCTAATCACTAAACACTCGATCCAGCACATTGAAAATCAGGTGCCCATGTTGAGTGAAAACCTGCACAGTTGATAGAGAGTCTATAATTGCAGTTTTACCTTTTGTCATATTAATTAACCCTGTTTTTTGTTGCGATTTTCAGATACACTTGCAGCATTTTAAAATTGAAGACCATGCTAAAGAAAGAACAAACTTGTACTTATAACGCCTTTCACGACCTCAGGATGATTACACAATGTTCAGTCCGATTGTCAACTCCTCAGATACTGAAGCAATTTGTACCTGCATGCGGCAAGATCTGGACAACATTCAGGCTTGTGCTGATAAGTAACAAGTAACATTCACGCCACACAAGTGTCAGGCAATGACCATCTCCAACAAGAGAGAAACTAACCATCTGCCCTTGACATTCAATGGCATTACCATCACTGAAACCCCCACTATTAACATGACTAAAGACTTAACTGGATCAGCCACATAAATACTGTGGCTACAAGAGCAGGTCAGAGGCTAGGAATCCTGAGGCGAGTAACTCACCTCCTGACTCCGCAAAGCCTGTCCATCATCTACAAGGCACAAGTCAGGAGTGTGATGGAATACTCTCCACTTGTCTGGATGTGTGTGGCTGAAACAACACTCAAGAAGCTCGACACCATCCAGGACAAAGCAGCCCGCTTGATTGGCACCCCATCCACCACTTTAAACATTCACTCCCTCCACCACTGGCACACACTAGCAGCAGTGTGTATCACCGATAAGATGCACTACAGCAACTCGCCAAGGCTCCTTTGACAGCAGCAAATGGGTGGTTGATGGTCGGGGCGGACTCACTGGGCCGAAGGGCCTGTTTCGGTGCTGTATCTCTCTATGACTCTATAACCTTCCAAACACACGACCTCTGCCGCCTAGAAGAACAAAAACAGCAGACAAATGGGAATACCACCACCTGCAATTACCCCTCCAGGTCACACACCAACCTGACTTGGAAATAAATTGCTGTTCCTGCATTATTACTGGGTCAAAATCCTAGAACTCCCTCCCTAACAGCAATGTGGGTAGACCGGCACCAGATGGACTGCAGTGGTTCAAGAAGGCAGCTCACCATCACCTTCTCAAGGGCAACACCCACATCATATGAATGAATATAAAAAGATGTCCTAAAATGATTTACAGCCAATGGAGTACATTTTGAAATGTTGCCTTTATTTTAATGTAAGAAGTACACCAGTCAGCTTGCACACAGCAAGGTTCCACAATCAGCAATGTGAGCATGACCAGATAATCTGGTTTCATGATGTTGGTTGAAGGGTCAATTCTAACTAAGCCACTGGAGAGAGAACTCCCCTACATGTCTTCAAAATAGCGTCATAGAATCTTTTATATCTACCTGAGAGGTCAGACGGGGCCTCAGTTTAATGTCTCATCCAAAAGACATGACCCCCAACAGTGCAGAATTCCCCCATACTGTTCTGGGAGTGTCAACCTGAATTATGTACTCAAGTCTCTGGAGTGGGACTTGAACTGAAAAATCACCTGACTCAGAGATGAGAGCACTACCACTGAGTCATGGCTGACACCTTGTTACATGGAATTGCTTACGGCTGTGAGTTTACCTGTTAGCGCCGTGAGTGGTATTGTCAGCAACATCTTTACTCATGCAGTCACATCTACACACATACACACACACACGCACGTAACCAGCTCGTAAATTCTTTGTTCTTTCAATTATATTTGTTAATTATGTTTAATTACAAAAATTAACTTTTATTAATTTTTGGTGTTACATAAGCAAAATATATTTTTGTTTAGTGATTGAATGGTGCAAATTGGTTGGTACCTTGGCCTTTCACATCAGAGTGGGTAGTAAAACTGATCACCTCACTTTGGCAGGCCACAAGGATGGCCAATGGAAAAGATGTAAATAGAGCAGTAGGTTTGCTTTTTGGAGCAGAATGCAGGGAGTTTTTCTGGGACGGGAGTGCTTGGAACTGACATGTAATGCATGGAATGGGAAGTTTTCCGTTTCCCTGCATTCACCTGGATGAGCACCAAACTCAGCAGAAAAATAGAAAAATCCTTTCAAAGTGACGCTTTCATGAGTAGCGGAAACAGATACTTAGCTTATGAAGCCATTACATATGTTGACTGCTTGTAATAGCACACGCAACCTCCTTGCCAGGGCTCTGCATGCCTT
This sequence comes from Heterodontus francisci, assembly GCF_036365525.1. NCBI lineage: Eukaryota > Metazoa > Chordata > Chondrichthyes > Heterodontiformes > Heterodontidae > Heterodontus > Heterodontus francisci. The sequence goes on along the minus strand of NC_090375.1, from coordinate 185,198,571 downwards.
GAGACTAATGTCAGTTTAAGGGTTGAAGTATCTGCCTGTGTGCATTTGAACTAAAACAACAGTCCCTTGCCTGAAATCAGATTAAATACAATGAGCCCCAGCAGCTGGATTACTCGTTTGTCCCCCTTTAAATAATGATCCCATCAATGAACCTCACTGTATTTACCTAGTTTCAGGCACGTTGTTGGCTTATTTTCCCTCCTCTGTAGGTCCAATTAGTTGATTTCTTGAGGAGTATATAATTCTTCCAAAAAAGTATCTAACACAGCATCTATCCAGAGTTGATTTAGTGTTCTAGAGAGACAGTCAATGCACTCACTATATCACCAATAGCTAAAGATAATATAGTCAATACAATTAATATATACTGCACAGGGAGTTTCTCAGTAGACAGTTGAAGGTTAATTCTTGATCATCTAGCAAGATTGATGGCGTTAATCCTGGTTTGAGTATTATTGAATATTGAGCACCCATACTGACAGTCACAGTGAGTCCCTGCTAGTCCAGAAACTGACTCAGAACAGAACAAACCTCCAGCATAAAGTTAAACTGCTATCAATTATAATTAATTACAGTATCTGTAATCTAATCGCAAGGTTTCAGTTATGACCGTAAACTGCTCAAGCTTTGTTTTTATGGTTTATAATGTTATCTAAAACTTCCGATTAGATTACTAGCTTGTAATCACATAGGCATCCAATATTTTTTTTTTGGTTAAACAAAGTTTAAGGCAAATAAGAGTTTAAAATAAATGTATGAAAGACAAAGAGGACTTAGGATTGACCCAAAGTATTCCATAAAAGTCTCCATTTGCCCAGCAATTAAACTGCAGCGGCCTGGGTAAATTTAATAGCTGGGACAATGGCTCAGAGAGGGGATAACAGTTTTTCTAACAGCACTGTGAGCACAACCATGTTTGTACTGTGCAGTTGGAATGTATCTGCAAATGATTAGTTAGAACCTCTGTTCCCAGTTCCAATATGGCATAAATATGGATGATAATAAAAGAAAGTAAGACTTGCATTCATATAGCACCTTACATAATTGCAGGATGCCCCAAAACGTTTTATGGCCAATGAAGTACTTTTTGAAGTGCTGTCACTGTAATACTATCGAAAATTGCAATGAAGCAATAATAATTCAAGCAGTTCCTAATCTCACCAATTGTATAATCCCCTTTGCCAGCTGTAAAAAGGGTATTTTACTGCAAATTGGTGCATTTTTAAGAACAAACAATTCTAAACAATTTCATGACCTCGGGCTTCGCCACTGGATGTATAAGAGGCAAAAGTAACATTAACTCATATTCATTTCAATCATGCTTTTTTGAACCTTGAACTCGATGGATAAAAATGATACAAAGAATAAGCATAACCTCTGGATAAAGAAGTTGTACTTGCTCTCATCTTCCATTTGACATCAAACCAGCACAAGTGTTTCACAGCTCCAGTGTAGAGATTTGAAAATTCAATGTTGGCTTTCACAACAACAAATTGCATTTATATAGCCTTTAACATAGTAAAACATCCCAAGGCGTTTCACAGGACCATTATCAGCCAAAATCTGACACTGAGCCACATGAGGAGATATTAGGACAGGTGACAAAAAGCTTGGTTAAAGATGTATATGTGGGCAGGATTTTCCCTCCAGCTGTGGGAAACAGAGGTTCGGACTGTTTCCAGGTGCTGAACCTGCGCCCGGGACCGGGGGTGGAGAGGGGCGGGGGAGGGGAGAAACAGTTGCTCATTAGGATTTTCACTGGGGCTCCCCCTTAGTTGGCCTGGAGACCGGTTCACCATCCAATTAAAGATGGTGGGGTGGGCTCTCAAAGCTGGAGGGCCAATCAGAGGTCTTACAGCTTGAAAGGAGCAGCAGGCTGTAATGGAAGGTAAGTAAGAGAGAGGGCGCTTCAAGATAGAGGTGCTCTCTCTCCAACTTTTTTTAAACTTAAACTAATGGATCTTGCTGCCAGGCCACCACTGGTGGTGATGGTGATAGGGGCAACCCCTCTGCAGGTGGCCTGTGCCTGCTCCTGCACCTACACAGGCAGGGAGGGCCTCTAGATCTGTCTGAAGCTGTCTCCAGGAGGCCACCTCCAGGCACCTAAACTGGCCACCGCCACTTGCGGGAACCTGGTAGCTCTGCCGCACCACCCCCTCTCCCCCACCCCAATCCTACCTCCTCAAAAAAGAGCCTGAGGCAGGGTGGCACACCGAATGGTGGGGCTATTTTTAGCTCCTGCCCACCTCCGATCCCAGACCCAGCAGGGGTCGAAAATTCAGGCCATAAGTTTTAAGCAGTCTTAGAGGTGGAGAGAGAATTAGAGAGGTGAAGAGGTTTAGGGAGGGAATTTCAGAGCTTAGGGCCTAAGCAGCTGAAGATATGTCCACCAATGGTGGAGCAATTAAAATGAGGGAGGCTCAAGAGGCCAGAATTGGAGGAGTGCAGAGATCTCGGTGGGTTGAGGGGCTGGAGGAGATTACAGAGACTGGAAGGGGTGAGGCCTTGGAGCGATTTGAAAACAAGGATGAAAATTTTACAGAAGAAAGGAAGGAACCAACAGAAAGAATTCAACACCTCAGCAGAATTTCTGCAGGCTTACCTCATGACTATTGAAAACTTTGTCAACTTTTATCGAGGCGAAGGTTTGCCATGAGAGAAAAAGAACGCAGTCTATCTGAGCTCCCCGACGTGAGGGAACAATTAACCAACTTTTATTCCAGAAAAGATCTTATTGTAATTAAAATACAGTGTGAACAGGACTACAGGAGCTCTTTCAAGAACATTTTGAAGTCTACGGTTATGTTTTCCCATCAGTTCAAGCTTTGAAACCTAAAGAGTTATAAATGGCAGCTGTATGGTTTGTCTGGTTAAATGATTAATTTACTTTAATCAAACACGTGTTCTACCCTGCAGGAAGCTCCATAAATCAGGATATTGACCCTACCGTCTATTCCGCTACCTATGCACTGGTACATCTGACTAGTGACTTGTTTGAAGTCTAAGCAGCAGGTTATTATTGACAGTCTCTGGATAGTGGGGAGCTCCTGGGCTTCCTATTTCAGGTCATTTTCTGTGATGATAAATGCCTATGAGATGTGCCACTGCTTGGTCCTATTTAACACACATGATAGGCTTTACAAAAAGCTTATAACCAACCTTGAATTTACTGAAACATCCCAGTATTTCTCCAATTATCCAACACTGAATTGAATATCTTGGGTTCAAGTGGGCTTCCCCAGAAAGCGTACCACAACCATACCAGGTTCTGCTGGTCACTTTGAAATAAAGGTCCACAAAATACATCCTTTCTTGAAATGATCTCTGGTGGAGATTGAAGAGTTGAGTAAAAGCAATGCCAAATTCATCTTTAAAAGTAAAAGACGTTTTAATAAGTTTTCCTATCTCCTTATTAAAAACTCGAAGAAGCCATGTATCATTTTCATCACCGTGACACAATACATAATTAACGATGCAAATGATGTTGTCATATTGGGCGTTTGTAAACACAGGATAGAAAGTTGTGTGAACACCTTTTTCAAGAACATGGTATCTTGTTAAACAAATGCAACTCAGTTGTATCGCACTCTCTCAACAACATGTTTCTGGGGATGTCCAGGTGTGAAGGAACTGCTTAACAGTTCTCCTGCGATATTGTGCTCGAGTCCTTTTCCCAGTTTATTTATGGTGCAACTGGAAACTTGAGAAATCACAGGGGCCTCAAGTTGTTGGCAAAATTAAAGATTTTTCAGATAGGCCACATGATTGAAGTAATGCTATCCAAAGTTAGTTATGATGGCTGTTAGAATAAATAGGTGCTGCAGCAGACATTCAGTCTAGTGCATCATGGAAGCTTGAAATATATCTTGTATACAAAGTGATAACTGTCAGTTTAAAGATGATCAATAAAAAAGAAAAGAGTGACTTGCATTTATATAGCGGTTTTCACAATCACCGGACGTCTCAAAGTGCTTTACAGCCAATGATGTACTTTTGAAGTGTAGTCACTGTTGTAATGTAGGAAACACAGCAGCCAATTTGAATGCAGCAAGCTCCCACAAACAGCAATGTGATAATGACCAAACATGCTGGTTTTGGGTTAGTTGATTGAGGGATAAATATTGGCCAGGAAACTGGGGATAAACTCCTCTGCTGTTCTCCAAAATAGTGCCATGGGATCTTTTACATCTACCTGAGCAGGTAGACGGGTTCTCAGTTTACCATTTCATCCAAAAGAGGGCACCTCTGACAGTGCAGCACTCCCTCAGTACTACACTGAAGTGATTTCTGCGCTGAAGCCTTTTGGAGTGGGACTTGAAGCCAGAACCTTGTGATTCAGAGACAAGAGTGCCACCAAATGAACCATCTCTGACACATAACACTTACAATTCACTGATCCTGTTACTCTGCACACTTCAGCTTTCAAACCTTAGATTGCAAGATGTTTTACTGCATGTTCAACACCCCTTTATTTCAGAAGTTCAGAATTTGAAATGAAAAGTTTAAGTTACTTTAATCATTCTTAACTGTTGCCCACCTTTCCGTTATTGTAAGTACAATTGTTCCTTTTCATTCCCAATGGGCTCTGGAAACCCTCCAAATCCACAGCAATTTCTTCAATGGATTTTGGCAGCAAGAGCTGAGGTGCATTCTGTTTTGCCCGCAGATTTTAACTTTAAGCTTGGTTTATGTGATCTTTAGCTAATGCTATATACCTGGCTCAGCTGCTAAAAGCGAGAAGTTCACATCCTTCACTCATGACTTTAGATAGCAGAATTTTCCATCTGAAGTCAACGGTCTCAGATTCTGTTGTCCAGGATCAGACCCTGATTCATCTGAGCAAAGCCCAGGGGTGTCAAAGTGTTATTAACTGTGAGCTAAAAAAAAAAGGCAAAATATGCTATAGTAGCTTTTTCTAAGCTTGAAAGAAGATAGGAAAATATATAAAACCATAATTTTAAACTGCACAAATCAAACAAAAAACATTTTAATCGTAGGATATTGCTCCAAAGGTAGCAGATAAAAAATTACCAGTGTCCTTCCATTGCTGAGAGAAACATAATGAAAAATGGTTTGGTATTATTGCAAAACAATTGTCTGTAGTGTAATCAAGTCTGTTTTGCCCTCCAACTACACCAGAATATAATGATACATGTATCATTAAGCAGCTGCCATGGATGCCTAAGGACACTGGAGAATTTATAGTGTGTTCCTCTCCCTTTAACAATACTTCCAATACAGTTTCAAGAGGAAAAACAACAATTATTACAACAAATATTCAATTAAGAGAAAATAGGCCCCCCAAAACAACATCACTCAAAATTAAAAATTAATGAAAATAAAAAATACAAAATAAAATATTTCGAGAAGCCTTGCTGTAAGCCAACAAAGTATACCTCTTCATAGGTGTTATTTTTTGATAAATGACTCTGGTATTGTATTCCACACCTGTAATGGCTAAAGGAAAGTGACATTGCAGATCTGATCGCAGGTGGATAAAGATTATCAGCTTAAATTTCTGGACAAGGACTCTTATCTCCCAATGTTTCTGGATAGAATAGCAAACTAATTGTGACACCTGCCACAAATAATGTGTGTGACCCACATACACATGATAATAAAAGGAACATTTTGAAACTAACATAGTAACAGGATGGCCTGTATTTTTATTCTGTAGTGACTGTCGATGACTTCACGCTGCACACAGGTGATATTTCACACCGGTGAGAAACAAAGGGAAAGTGACACAACTCTAAAATATCACCGAATAATCTGAGGCTTGTGGAACTATTTATACCAGCAACAACAAATTAACTAGAAAGAAATGTCCCGAAGGGCTTAAACCTCCAACCTCTCTCCCCGTTCTCTCATGTTAAATGCCCCACACGTTAAACAGAAAATACAATCGACTTGCTAAGGATTTCAGTCTTGTGCAAGAGGTGGTTGCATGCAGTTGGCACCTGTTGCTAACTTTCAACTTTGTCAACAGGACAAAAATTGAGATACGTGCACTCATGGAGAATGGAACTCTCAACATCGGAGAGAAACTTGGAGTGACATTTACATAATTTAATAGTATTTACAGCTCAGAAACAGACCACTGAACCCAACGTATCTGCACCAATGTTTGTGCTCCACATGAGCCTCCTCCCACTCTTCTTCGTCTAACTCTCTCAGCATAACCATCTACTCCTTTCTCCCTCATGCATTTACCTAACTTTCCCCATAAATCCATCTATGCTATTTGCCTCAACTACTCCCAATGGTAGTGTGTTCCACATTCTAACCACTCTCTGGGTAAAGAAGTTTCTTGCGAATTTCCTATTCAATTTGCTTGTGATTATCTTATATTTAATATTGTCAAGAGTCATGCAGATTACAAATTAATTTTAGCGTAATTTTTAGTGCTTATCTTTGAACTGATCATATTCTTAAACCAAAATGTGTGGTTGTTGCTGCCAGTGAGTGAGACTTAGCAGGCCTGGGGAAAGAGGACTGCAAGAAAACCTGGATATTATGGTTCAAAAGCTTAATTAAGCATAGTCTCTATAGCGAAATAATAACCTGTATGATTACTATATTAGAGCATTGCTTAATGCGCATGCATCAAATTCCTGGGTGTACGATTGTAACAAAATTGTTAACCCATTTATTTTTTTAAATTAAAGACTTCATTAAATGAGGGCACACAAGAATATATATTGACTTTGTGACTCACTGACAAAAGAATCAGCCTTATAAACCGACCCAATATTAAGTAAGGTATTATTCCAATGTTATAGCTTGCATTTAACTAAGGATGGTTTCATACCCGAAAAGCTTTTTTTCTTAAATCACATCCCATGAAGGATCTCAAATGCCTTTCTTGCTATGCTGGTGAATACAGTAAATTCAGCACCAGAATGCAGCAACACAAGAGGCTTCTAGTGTTTTAGGAAGAATGTGACATTCCAGGATGCAGGGCACCATTCACTGCACTCACGGCCATTAAAGCATCAGAAAAGGATGCCACTATGTACGAACACCAAAGAATTGCGCATGTGTAAGCATGAGTGATAGGGAGTGCTGCCATTCATCTATTAAGAAAATAATGGCTTTCCCACTTCTTTTCCAGGTGATTCCAGGTTGCATGTTTGGCTCCTTAAAAGATATGGAATCAACCAGAATTTGTGTCCACTGCATTGGGCATGCATTGTTAGTGAGAGACTGGCTAAAGACGCATTCGAGAGGAAAGAATATTAATTAAGCAGATACCTGCCATGCCTATGAATAGACAGTCTGTAAATACTTGCTTTCTTTCTATATCCTGCGATCTATCAGTGACTCGTTCAGGTAAGGGACAGTCAAAATGACCTCAGAGCCAGTTGTCTCTTCCTGTGCTCTGTCACATGCTCCTGCTGTTAACTGAATGTTTCCAGCAGCCATTGCTCTGCTCTGGTGCAAACTGTTGTATTGTCACAAGTTCTGTGAGTTCCCCGCTCGTGGTTCTTTGAAGTTTGTCCCAGGAGGCTTGAAACCAACTGATCAGCTCATAATGTGGAACTCAACGACACCAGTCAGAGCATTCCAAACAGATTTAAGAGAGGTGCTCATAATTATGAGGGGCTTTGATCGAGTAAATAAGGAGCAACTGTTTCCATTGGTAGAAGAGTCATTAACACGAGGACACAGGTTTAAGATAATTGCCAAAAGAACCAGAGGGGAAGTGAGGAGAATAATTTTTACACATCAACTTGTTATGATCTCAAATGCACTGCATGAGAGGGTGATGGAAGCAAAGGAAAAAAAATTCAGTGCTCTGGGGAAAGAGTAGGGGTGTGGGATTAATAGGATAGCTCTTTCAAAGAGCTGGCATAGACATGATGGGCTGAATGGCCTCGTTCTGTGTTCTTTGATTCTTTGATTCTAATTATGCTCAATGCCTGCAAGGCTGAGATCCCTTTCACATTCCACTAATGAAAAATGACATTGTCCAGGGGACACTAACTGTAATGGAGCCAGTTTTACAGCTTGTTCTGACTCATGCGCCTGTTTGTACAGATCAAGCATCCTTCATTTCATAACTGAAGACATGAGATCAGAGTCTGGAAGCAATTCAATAGGTGCTGTGGTGATAGCATACCATTCCTCAGCCTCCACCTCTGCCTGTTTCACACACACGAGAAGCAGTTCCCCTTCTGAATCAATGGGCTGGATTCTCATTCCCTGGTTCACATCCCACCATCTGGATAAAATGCAGGATCAGGAACCTGGAAATGCCGGCGCCGGCACCCCGAGGGAGATTTTCGAGCAGATGGCCAACTAAGAGGCCACCACCAGGAGCCCAGTCCAACTATGAATAGTGGGGATGGCGGGCAGTGCATGCTGGGAGAGGTGAGTGCTGCTGCTGCTGTAGGTGGGGGACCGAGAGGACACTTCAAGATGGAGGTACCTTCTGAAGTTTTCTGAATGTTTCAAAATAAAGTGTGGCCACAGCTGCCACGCCATCATTGCAGAGGGGGAGCTCCTCCACAGGGTGGCCTGCGGCCCCAATATGACCCTCTGGCACCCACGGCGCAGGCAGGAGAGGGAATTAATGAAGGCATCTCTGGCCCCTTGGTCTGGCATTGGGAAGACACCACCTCCATCCATCTGCCGGGTTCAGCCTCAGCGGTGGGCCCGCCTGCTGTCTGGAAAATTCCGGCATGTCGGCAGATGGGGAAGCTGGCCGATAGCATGAAATTGCCGGCATGGCTGCCTCTGAATACCGCCGTCTTCGCCGAATGAAAATCCAGCCCAATGAAACCCTCTGGACTACCTGTTGTGGAGCTTTAGTGCAGGGCTCCTCTAAACAGAGGGCATAGCTTGCTACTCTTGGAGTTCTGGTATTGGTGTTGGAAGAAGAAAGGGGCACATGAACAGTGGATGTGCATAGCCAGGGATGTTGCTGCTACCCAGAGAACACAGAGCACCTTTTGTGCCTTACAACAGGTAACCCTTTAACTGTTGAGAAGAACTTGCATTGATAAGATATGTGATTTTAATTGTACAAATGAGAAGAATATTGAGTCCTACCTCCTTTCTGTATCCATTCCCTTCCACTACTTTCTGGAAGAAGAAAAATAGACATTAAATGAACAAATATTTTGCACTTTGTATTTTGAACAGTAACAGAGTTTTTGCAGCCCCAGGCTTATAGAATCTTACAGCACAGAAAGAGGCCATTCAGTTGTTTGAAAGAGTAACCCAATTAGTCCCGTACCTTTGCCCTTCTCCACCACCCGACAATTTTGACCCATTCAAATATTTATCCACTTCCCTTTTGAAAGTTACTATTGGATCTGCTTCACCCATCCTTCCTGGCAGTGCATTCCTGATCATAACAACTCACCCTGTAAAACATTTCTCCTCATTTCTTCCTGTGGCTCTTTGCCTGTTACTGTGGGTGTACCTACACCACATGGACAGCAGCGGTTCAAGAAGGCAGCTCACCACCACCTTCTCAAGGGCAACGAGGGATGAGTAACAAATGCTGACTGAGCCAGTGAGGCCAAGATCCCAAGAACGATTTAAAAAGAGCTTTAAATCTGTGTCCTCGGGTTACCGACCCTTCTTCCAGTAGAAAAAGTTTCTCCCTATTTACTCCATGAAAACCCTGCATCATTGCAGCAAGCTACAGGAACATTGAGGGTTAAATATACTAAATCATCTAACTGACACCTGGAATGGGCTTTGATTGGCATCAGTAGCTCACCACATGTATAATTCCCGGAGAGCGGCGGGAAAGAACGAGAGCAGAGTGGGGCTTTAAAACAGTGCAGAGAGAGTGAGAGTTCACCCTGGGATTGGGGTAAACAGTGAGCAGAGTGGGGCGTTAAAACAGTGCAGAGAGAGTGAGAGTTCACCCTGGGATTGGGGTAAACAGTGAGCAGAGTGGGGCGTTAAAACAGTGCAGAGAGAGTGAGAGTTCACCCTGGGACTGGGGTAAACATCGGGAGCAGAGTGGGGCTTTAAAACAGCACAGAGAGAGTGAGAGTTCAGCCTGGGATTGGGGTAAACAGTGAGCAGAGTGGGGCATTAGTGCAGAGAGAGTGAGAGTTCACCCTGAGAGTGGGGTAAACAGCGGGAGCAGAGTGGGGCTTTAAAACAGCACAGAGAGAGTGAGAGTTCACCCTGGGATTGGGGTAAACAGTGAGCAGAGTGGGGCGTTAAAACAGTGCAGAGAGAGTGAGAGTTCACCCTGGGATTGGGGTAAACATCGGGAGCAGAGTGGGGCTTTAAAACAGCACAGAGAGAGTGAGAGTTCACCCTGGGATTGGGGTAAACAGTGAGCAGAGTGGGGCGTTAGTGCAGAGAGAGTGAGAGTTCACCCTGAGAGTGGGGTAAACAGCGGGAGCAGAGTGGGGCTTTAAAACAGCACAGAGAGAGTGAGAGTTCACCCTGGGATTGGGGTAAACAGTGAGCAGAGTGGGGCGTTAGTGCACAGAGAGTGAGAGTTCACCCTGAGAGTGGGGTAAACAGCGGGAGCAGAGTGGGGCTTTAAAACAGCACAGAGAGAGTGAGAGTTCACCCTGGGATTGGGGTAAACAGTGAACAGAGTGGGGCGTTAGTGCAGAGAGAGTGAGAGTTCACCCTGAGAGTGGGGTAAACAGCGGGAGCAAAGTGGGGCTTTAAAACAGCAGCGAGAGAGTGAGAGTTCACCCTGAGATTGGGGTAAACATCGGGAGCAGAGTGGGAGCTTTAAAACAGCAGCGAGAGAGTGAGAGTTCACCCTGGGATTGGGGTAAACAGTGAGCAGAGTGGGGCATTAGTGCAGAGAGAGTGAGAGTTCACCCTGAGAGTGGGGTAAACAGCGGGAGCAGAGTGGGGCTTTAAAACAGCACAGAGAGAGTGAGAGTTCACCCTGGGATTGGGGTAAACAGTGAGCAGAGTGGGGCGTTAGTGCAGAGAGAGTGAGAGTTCACCCTGAGAGTGGGGTAAAAAGCGGGAGGAAAGTGGGGCTTTAAAACAGCAGCGAGAGAGTGAGAGTTCACCCTGAGATTGGGGTAAACATCGGGAGCAGAGTGGGAGCTTTAAAACAGCACAGAGAGAGTGAGAGTTCACCCTGAGATTGGGGTAAACATCGGGAGCAGAGTGGGAGCTTTAAAACAGCACAGAGAGAGTGAGAGTTCACCCTGGGATTGGGATAAACAGTGAGCAGAGTGGGGCATTAGTGCAGAGAGAGTGAGAGTTCACCCTGAGAGTGGGGTAAACAGTGAGAGCAGAGTCGGGCTTTAAAACAGAGCAGAGAGAGTGAGAGTTCACCCTGGGATTGGGGTAAACAGCGAGAGCAGAGTGGGGCGTTAGTGCAGAGAGAGTGAGAGTTCACCCTGAAAGCAGCGGTAAACAGTGGGAGCAGAGTGGGGCTTTAAAACAGTGCAGAGAGAGTGAGTGTTCACTCTGAAAGCAGCGGTAAACAGTGGGAGCAGAGTGGGGCTTTAAAACAGAGCAGAGAGAGTGAGAGTTCACCCTGGGATTGGGGTAAACAGCGGGAGCAGATTGGGAGCTTTAAAACAGTGCAGAGATAGTGAGAGTTCACTCTGAGATTGGGGTAAACATCGGGAGCAGAGTGGGAGCTTTAAAACAGCACAGAAAGAGTGAGAGTTCAGCCTGAGATTGGGGTAAACATCGGGAGCAGAATGGGAGCTTTAAAACAGCACAGAGAGAGTGAGAGTTCACCCTGAGACTGGGGTAAACATCGGGAGCAGAGTGGGAGCTTTAAAACAGCACAGAAAGAGTGAGAGTTCACCCCGAGATTGGGGTAAACATCGGGAGCAGAGTGGGGCTTTAAAACAGCACAGAGAGAGTGAGCGTTCACCCTGGGATTGGGCTAAACAGTGAGCAGAGTGGGGCGTTAGTGCAGAGAGAGTGAGAGTTCACCCTGGGATTGGGGTAAACAGTGGGAGCAGAGTGGGGCTTTAAAACAGCACAGAGAGAGTGAGAGTTCACCCTGGGATTGGGATAAACAGTGAGCAGAGTGGGGCTTTAAAACAGCACCGAGAGAGTGAGAGTTCACCCTGGGATTGGGGGAAACAGTGAGCAGAGTGGGGCTTTAAAACAGCACAGAGAGAGTGAGAGTTCACCCTGGGATTGGGATAAACAGTGAGCAGAGTGGGGCGTTAGTGCAGAGAGAGTGAGAGTTCACCCTGAGAGTGGGGTAAACAGTGAGAGCAGAGTCGGGCTTTAAAACAGAGCAGAGAGAGTGAGAGTTCACCCTGGGATTGGGGTAAACAGCGAGAGCAGAGTGGGGCTTTAAAACAGTGCAGAGAGAGTGAGAGTTCACCCTGAGAGTGGGGTAAACAGTGAGAGCAGAGTCGGGCTTTAAAACAGAGCAGAGAGAGTGAGAGTTCACCCTGGGATTGGGGTAAACAGCGGGAGCAGAGTGGGGCTTTAAAACAGCACAGAGAGAGTGAGAGTTCACCCTGGGATTGGGGTAAACAGCGAGAGCAGAGTGGGGCTTTAAAACAGCACAGAGAGAGTGAGAGTTCACCCTGAGAGTGGGGTAAACAGCGGGAGCAGAGTGGGGCTTTAAAACAGCACAGAGAGAGTGAGAGTTCACTCTGGGATTGGGGTAAACAGTGAGCAGAGTGGGGCGTTAGTACAGAGAGAGTGAGAGTTCACCCTGGGATTGGGATAAACAGTGAGCAGAGTGGGGCGTTAGTGCAGAGAGAGTGAGAGTTCACCCTGAGAGCGGGGTAAACAGAGAGAGCAGAGTCGGGCTGTAAGACAGAGCAGAGAGAGTGAGAGTTCACCCTGGGATTGGGGTAAACAGTGAGAGCAGAGTCGGGCTTTAAAACAGTGCAGAGAGAGTGAGAGTTCACCCTGAGAGTGGGGTAAACAGTGAGAGCAGAGTCGGGCTTTAAAACAGAGCAGTGAGAGTGAGAGTTCACTCTGGGATTGGGGTAAACAGCGAGAGCAGAGTGGGGCTTTAAAACAGAGCAGGGAGAGTGAGAGTTCACCCTGAGAGTGGGGTAAACAGCGGGAGCAGAGTCGGGCTTTAAAACAGAGCAGAGAGAGAGAGTTCACTCTGAGAGTGGGGTAAACAGTGAGAGCAGAGTGGGGCTTTAAAACAGAGCAGAGAGAGTGAGAGTTCACCCTGAGATTGGGGTAAACATCGGGAGCAGAGTGGGAGCTTTAAAACAGCACAGAGAGAGTGAGAGTTCACCCTGAGATTGGGGTAAACATCGGGAGCAGAGTGGGAGCTTTAAAACAGCACAGAGAGAGTGAAAGTTCACCCTGGGATTGGGATAAACAGTGAGCAGAGTGGGGCATTAGTGCAGAGAGAGTGAGAGTTCACCCTGAGAGCGGGATAAACAGAGAGAGCAGAGTCGGGCTTTAAAACAGAGCAGAGAGAGTGAGAGTTCACTCTGAGAGTGGGGTAAACAGTGAGAGCAGAGTGGGGCTTCAAAACAGAGCAGAGAGAGTGAGAGTTCACTCTGAGAGTGGGGTAAACAGTGAGTGCAGAGTGGGGCTTTAAAACAGAGCAGAGAGAGTGAGAGTTCACCCTGAGATTGGGGTAAACATCGGGAGCAGAGTGGGAGCTTTAAAACAGCACAGAGAGAGTGAGAGTTCACCCTGGGATTGGGATAAACAGTGAGCAGAGTGGGGCATTAGTGCAGAGAGAGTGAGAGTTCACCCTGAGAGTGGGGTAAACAGTGAGAGCAGAGTGGGGCGTTAGTGCAGAGAGAGTGAGAGTTCACCCTGAAAGCAGCGGTAAACAGTGGGAGCTGAGTGGGGCTTTAAAACAGTGCAGAGAGAGTGAGTGTTCACTCTGAAAGCAGCGGTAAACAGTGGGAGCAGAGTGGGGCTTTAAAACAGAGCAGAGAGAGTGAGAGTTCACCCTGGGATTGGGGTAAACAGCGGGAGCAGATTGGGAGCTTTAAAACAGTGCAGAGATAGTGAGAGGTCACTCTGAGATTGGGGTAAACATCGGGAGCAGAGTGGGAGCTTTAAAACAGCACAGAAAGAGTGAGAGTTCAGCCTGAGATTGGGGTAAACATCGGGAGCAGAATGGGAGCTTTAAAACAGCACAGAGAGAGTGAGAGTTCACCCTGAGACTGGGGTAAACATCGGGAGCAGAGTGGGAGCTTTAAAACAGCACAGAAAGAGTGAGAGTTCACCCCGAGATTGGGGTAAACATCGGGAGCAGAGTGGGGCTTTAAAACAGCACAGAGAGAGTGAGCGTTCACCCTGGGATTGGGCTAAACAGTGAGCAGAGTGGGGCGTTAGTGCAGAGAGAGTGAGAGTTCACCCTGGGATTGGGGTAAACAGTGGGAGCAGAGTGGGGCTTTAAAACAGCACAGAGAGAGTGAGAGTTCACCCTGGGATTGGGATAAACAGTGAGCAGAGTGGGGCTTTAAAACAGCACCGAGAGAGTGAGAGTTCACCCTGGGATTGGGGGAAACAGTGAGCAGAGTGGGGCTTTAAAACAGCACAGAGAGAGTGAGAGTTCACCCTGGGATTGGGGGAAACAGTGAGCAGAGTGGGGCTTTAAAACAGCACCGAGAGAGTGAGAGTTCACCCTGGGATTGGGGGAAACAGTGAGCAGAGTGGGGCTTTAAAACAGCACAGAGAGAGTGAGAGTTCACCCTGAGAGTGGGGTAAACAGTGAGAGCAGAGTCGGGCTTTAAAACAGAGCAGAGAGAGTGAGAGTTCACCCTGGGATTGGGGTAAACAGCGAGAGCAGAGTCGGGCTTTAAAACAGAGCAGAGAGAGTGAGAGTTCACCCTGGGATTGGGGTAAACAGCGGGAGCAGAGTGGGGCTTTAAAACAGCACAGAGAGAGTGAGAGTTCACCCTGGGATTGGGGTAAACAGCGAGAGCAGAGTGGGGCTTTAAAACAGCACAGAGAGAGTGAGAGTTCACCCTGAGAGTGGGGTAAACAGCGGGAGCAGAGTGGGGCTTTAAAACAGCACAGAGAGAGTGAGAGTTCACTCTGGGATTGGGGTAAACAGTGAGCAGAGTGGGGCGTTAGTGCAGAGAGAGTGAGAGTTCACCCTGGGATTGGGATAAACAGTGAGCAGAGTGGGGCGTTAGTGCAGAGAGAGTGAGAGTTCACCCTGAGAGCGGGGTAAACAGAGAGAGCAGAGTCGGGCTGTAAGACAGAGCAGAGAGAGTGAGAGTTCACCCTGGGATTGGGGTAAACAGTGAGAGCAGAGTCGGGCTTTAAAACAGTGCAGAGAGAGTGAGAGTTCACCCTGAGAGTGGGGTAAACAGTGAGAGCAGAGTCGGGCTTTAAAACAGAGCAGTGAGAGTGAGAGTTCACTCTGGGATTGGGGTAAACAGCGAGAGCAGAGTGGGGCTTTAAAACAGAGCAGGGAGAGTGAGAGTTCACCCTGAGAGTGGGGTAAACAGCGGGAGCAGAGTCGGGCTTTAAAACAGAGCAGAGAGAGAGAGTTCACTCTGAGAGTGGGGTAAACAGTGAGAGCAGAGTGGGGCTTTAAAACAGAGCAGAGAGAGTGAGAGTTCACCCTGAGATTGGGGTAAACATCGGGAGCAGAGTGGGAGCTTTAAAACAGCACAGAGAGAGTGAGAGTTCACCCTGAGATTGGGGTAAACATCGGGAGCAGAGTGGGAGCTTTAAAACAGCACAGAGAGAGTGAAAGTTCACCCTGGGATTGGGATAAACAGTGAGCAGAGTGGGGCATTAGTGCAGAGAGAGTGAGAGTTCACCCTGAGAGCGGGATAAACAGAGAGAGCAGAGTCGGGCTTTAAAACAGAGCAGAGAGAGTGAGAGTTCACTCTGAGAGTGGGGTAAACAGTGAGAGCAGAGTGGGGCTTCAAAACAGAGCAGAGAGAGTGAGAGTTCACTCTGAGAGTGGGGTAAACAGTGAGTGCAGAGTGGGGATTTAAAACAGAGCAGAGAGAGTGAGAGTTCACCCTGAGATTGGGGTAAACATCGGGAGCAGAGTGGGAGCCTTAAAACAGCACAGAGAGAGTGAGAGTTCACCCTGGGATTGGGATAAACAGTGAGCAGAGTGGGGCGTTAGTGCAGAGAGAGTGAGAGTTCACCCTGAGAGTGGGGTAAACAGTGAGAGCAGAGTCGGGCTTTAAAACAGAGCAGAGAGAGTGAGAGTTCACCCTGGGATTGGGGTAAACAGCGAGAGCAGAGTGGGGCGTTAGTGCAGAGAGAGTGAGAGTTCACCCTGAAAGCAGCGGTAAACAGTGGGAGCAGAGTGGGGCTTTAAAACAGTGCAGAGAGAGTGAGTGTTCACTCTGAAAGCAGCGGTAAACAGTGGGAGCAGAGTGGGGCTTTAAAACAGAGCAGAGAGAGTGAGAGTTCACCCTGGGATTGGGGTAAACAGCGGGAGCAGAGTGGGAGCTTTAAAACAGTGCAGAGATAGTGAGAGTTCACTCTGAGATTGGGGTAAACATCGGGAGCAGAGTGGGAGCTTTAAAACAGCACAGAAAGAGTGAGAGTTCAGCCTGAGATTGGGGTAAACATCGGGAGCAGAATGGGAGCTTTAAAACAGCACAGAGAGAGTGAGAGTTCACCCTGAGACTGGGGTAAACATCGGGAGCAGAGTGGGAGCTTTAAAACAGCACAGAAAGAGTGAGAGTTCACCCCGAGATTGGGGTAAACATCGGGAGCAGAGTGGGGCTTTAAAACAGCACAGAGAGAGTGAGCGTTCACCCTGGGATTGGGCTAAACAGTGAGCAGAGTGGGGCGTTAGTGCAGAGAGAGTGAGAGTTCACCCTGGGATTGGGGTAAACAGTGGGAGCAGAGTGGGGCTTTAAAACAGCACAGAGAGAGTGAGAGTTCACCCTGGGATTGGGATAAACAGTGAGCAGAGTGGGGCTTTAAAACAGCACCGAGAGAGTGAGAGTTCACCCTGGGATTGGGGGAAACAGTGAGCAGAGTGGGGCTTTAAAACAGCACAGAGAGAGTGAGAGTTCACCCTGGGATTGGGATAAACAGTGAGCAGAGTGGGGCGTTAGTGCAGAGAGAGTGAGAGTTCACCCTGAGAGTGGGGTAAACAGTGAGAGCAGAGTCGGGCTTTAAAACAGAGCAGAGAGAGTGAGAGTTCACCCTGGGATTGGGGTAAACAGCGAGAGCAGAGTGGGGCTTTAAAACAGTGCAGAGAGAGTGAGAGTTCACCCTGAGAGTGGGGTAAACAGTGAGAGCAGAGTCGGGCTTTAAAACAGAGCAGAGAGAGTGAGAGTTCACCCTGGGATTGGGGTAAACAGTGGGAGCAGAGTGGGGCTTTAAAACAGAGCAGAGAGAGTGAGAGTTCACCCTGGGATTGGGGTAAATAGCGGGAGCAGAGTGGGGCTTTAAAACAGAGCAGAGAGAGTGAGAGTTCACCCTGGGATTGGGGTAAACAGTGAGAGCAGAGTCGGGCTTTAAAACAGTGCAGAGAGAGTGAGAGTTCACCCTGAGAGTGGGGTAAACAGTGAGAGCAGAGTCGGGCTTTAAAACAGAGCAGTGAGAGTGAGAGTTCACTCTGGGATTGGGGTAAACAGCGAGAGCAGAGTGGGGCTTTAAAACAGAGCAGGGAGAGTGAGAGTTCACCCTGAGAGTGGGGTAAACAGCGGGAGCAGAGTCAGGCTTTAAAACAGAGCAGAGAGAGAGAGTTCACTCTGAGAGTGGGGTAAACAGTGAGAGCAGAGTGGGGCTTTAAAACAGTGCAGAGAGAGTGAGAGTTCACCCTGAGATTGGGGTAAACATTGGGCGCAGAGTGGGAGCTTTAAAACAGAGCAGAGAGAGTGAGAGTTCACCCTGAGATTGGGGTAAATATCGGGAGCAGAGTGGGGCTTTAAAACAGAGCAGAGTGAGTGAGAGTTCACCCTGAGATTGTGGTAAACATCGGGAGCAGAGTGGGAGCTTTAAAACAGCACAGAGAGAGTGAGAGTTCACCCTGAGATTGGGGTAAACATCGGGAGCAGAGTGGGAGCTTTAAAACAGCACAGAGAGAGTGAGAGTTCACCCTGAGATTGGGGTAAACATCGGGAGCAGAGTGGGAGCTTTAAAACAGCACAGAGAGAGTGAAAGTTCACCCTGGGATTGGGATAAACAGTGAGCAGAGTGG
Organism: Heterodontus francisci; assembly: GCF_036365525.1. Classification (NCBI taxonomy): domain Eukaryota; kingdom Metazoa; phylum Chordata; class Chondrichthyes; order Heterodontiformes; family Heterodontidae; genus Heterodontus; species Heterodontus francisci. The sequence continues at coordinate 185,180,525 of NC_090375.1, read as the reverse complement.
GGCATTAGTGCAGAGAGTGTGAGAGTTCACCCTGAGAGCGGGATAAACAGAGAGAGCAGAGTCGGGCTTTAAAACAGAGCAGAGAGAGTGAGAGTTCACTCTGAGAGTGGGGTAAACAGTGAGAGCAGAGTGGGGCTTCAAAACAGAGCAGAGAGAGTGAGAGTTCACTCTGAGAGTGGGGTAAACAGTGAGAGCAGAGTGGGGCTTTAAAACAGAGCAGAGAGAGTGAGAGTTCACCCTGGGATTGGGATAAACAGTGAGCAGAGTGGGGCGTTAGTGCAGAGAGAGTGAGAGTTCACCCTGAGAGTGGGGTAAACAGTGAGAGCAGAGTCGGGCTTTAAAACAGAGCAGAGAGAGTGAGAGTTCACCCTGGGATTGGGGTAAACAGCGAGAGCAGAGTGGGGCTTTAAAACAGTGCAGAGAGAGTGAGAGTTCACCCTGAGAGTGGGGTAAACAGTGAGAGCAGAGTCGGGCTTTAAAACAGAGCAGAGAGAGTGAGAGTTCACCCTGGGATTGGGGTAAACAGTGGGAGCAGAGTGGGGCTTTAAAACAGAGCAGAGAGAGTGAGAGTTCACCCTGGGATTGGGGTAAATAGCGGGAGCAGAGTGGGGCTTTAAAACAGAGCAGAGAGAGTGAGAGTTCACCCTGGGATTGGGGTAAATAGCGGGAGCAGAGTGGGGCTTCAAAACAGAGCAGAGAGAGTGAGAGTTCACCCTGAGAGTGGGGTAAACAGCGGGAGCAGAGTGGGGCTTTAAAACAGCACAGAGAGAGTGAGAGTTCACCCTGGGATTGGGGTAAACAGCGAGAGCAGAGTGGGGCTTTAAAACAGCACAGAGAGAGTGAGAGTTCACCCTGAGAGTGGGGTAAACAGCGGGAGCAGAGTGGGGCTTTAAAACAGCACAGAGAGAGTGAGAGTTCACTCTGGGATTGGGGTAAACAGTGAGCAGAGTGGGGCGTTAGTGCAGAGAGAGTGAGAGTTCACCCTGGGATTGGGATAAACAGTGAGCAGAGTGGGGCGTTAGTGCAGAGAGAGTGAGAGTTCACCCTGAGAGCGGGGTAAACAGAGAGAGCAGAGTCGGGCTGTAAAACAGAGCAGAGAAAGTGAGAGTTCACCCTGGGATTGGGGTAAACAGTGAGAGCAGAGTCGGGCTTTAAAACAGTGCAGAGAGAGTGAGAGTTCACCCTGAGAGTGGTGTAAACAGTGAGAGCAGAGTCGGGCTTTAAAACAGAGCAGTGAGAGTGAGAGTTCACTCTGGGATTGGGGTAAACAGCGAGAGCAGAGTGGGGCTTTAAAACAGAGCAGGGAGAGTGAGAGTTCACCCTGAGAGTGGGGTAAACAGCGGGAGCAGAGTCAGGCTTTAAAACAGAGCAGAGAGAGAGAGTTCACTCTGAGAGTGGGGTAAACAGTGAGAGCAGAGTGGGGCTTTAAAACAGTGCAGAGAGAGTGAGAGTTCACCCTGAGATTGGGGTAAACATTGGGAGCAGAGTGGGAGCTTTAAAACAGAGCAGAGAGAGTGAGAGTTCACCCTGAGATTGGGGTAAATATCGGGAGCAGAGTGGGGCTTTAAAACAGAGCAGAGTGAGTGAGAGTTCACCCTGAGATTGTGGTAAACATCGGGAGCAGAGTGGGAGCTTTAAAACAGCACAGAGAGAGTGAGAGTTCACCCTGAGATTGGGGTAAACATCGGGAGCAGAGTGGGAGCTTTAAAACAGCACAGAGAGAGTGAGAGTTCACCCTGAGATTGGGGTAAACATCGGGAGCAGAGTGGGAGCTTTAAAACAGCACAGAGAGAGTGAGAGTTCACTCTGAGAGTGGGGTAAACAGCGGGAGCAGAGTGGGGCTTTAAAACAGCACAGAGAGAGTGAGAGTTCACTCTGGGATTGGGGTAAACAGTGGGAGCAGAGTGGGGCTTTAAAACAGCACAGAGAGAGTGAGAGTTCACCCTGGGATTGGGATAAACAGTGAGCAGAGTGGGGCTTTAAAACAGCACCGAGAGAGTGAGAGTTCACCCTGGGATTGGGGGAAACAGTGAGCAGAGTGGGGCTTTAAAACAGCACAGAGAGAGTGAGAGTTCACCCTGGGATTGGGATAAACAGTGAGCAGAGTGGGGCTTTAAAACAGCACCGAGAGAGTGAGAGTTCACCCTGGGATTGGGGGAAACAGTGAGCAGAGTGGGGCTTTAAAACAGCACAGAGAGAGTGAGAGTTCACCCTGGGATTGGGATAAACAGTGAGCAGAGTGGGGCGTTAGTGCAGAGAGAGTGAGAGTTCACCCTGAGAGTGGGGTAAACAGTGAGAGCAGAGTCGGGCTTTAAAACAGAGCAGAGAGAGTGAGAGTTCACCCTGGGATTGGGGTAAACAGCGAGAGCAGAGTGGGGCTTTAAAACAGTGCAGAGAGAGTGAGAGTTCACCCTGAGAGTGGGGTAAACAGTGAGAGCAGAGTCGGGCTTTAAAACAGAGCAGAGAGAGTGAGAGTTCACCCTGGGATTGGGGTAAACAGCGGGAGCAGAGTGGGGCTTTAAAACAGCACAGAGAGAGTGAGAGTTCACCCTGGGATTGGGGTAAACAGCGAGAGCAGAGTGGGGCTTTAAAACAGCACAGAGAGAGTGAGAGTTCACCCTGAGAGTGGGGTAAACAGCGGGAGCAGAGTGGGGCTTTAAAACAGCACAGAGAGAGTGAGAGTTCACTCTGGGATTGGGGTAAACAGTGAGCAGAGTGGGGCGTTAGTACAGAGAGAGTGAGAGTTCACCCTGGGATTGGGATAAACAGTGAGCAGAGTGGGGCGTTAGTGCAGAGAGAGTGAGAGTTCACCCTGAGAGCGGGGTAAACAGAGAGAGCAGAGTCGGGCTGTAAGACAGAGCAGAGAGAGTGAGAGTTCACCCTGGGATTGGGGTAAACAGTGAGAGCAGAGTCGGGCTTTAAAACAGTGCAGAGAGAGTGAGAGTTCACCCTGAGAGTGGGGTAAACAGTGAGAGCAGAGTCGGGCTTTAAAACAGAGCAGTGAGAGTGAGAGTTCACTCTGGGATTGGGGTAAACAGCGAGAGCAGAGTGGGGCTTTAAAACAGAGCAGGGAGAGTGAGAGTTCACCCTGAGAGTGGGGTAAACAGCGGGAGCAGAGTCGGGCTTTAAAACAGAGCAGAGAGAGAGAGTTCACTCTGAGAGTGGGGTAAACAGTGAGAGCAGAGTGGGGCTTTAAAACAGAGCAGAGAGAGTGAGAGTTCACCCTGAGATTGGGGTAAACATCGGGAGCAGAGTGGGAGCTTTAAAACAGCACAGAGAGAGTGAGAGTTCACCCTGAGATTGGGGTAAACATCGGGAGCAGAGTGGGAGCTTTAAAACAGCACAGAGAGAGTGAAAGTTCACCCTGGGATTGGGATAAACAGTGAGCAGAGTGGGGCATTAGTGCAGAGAGAGTGAGAGTTCACCCTGAGAGCGGGATAAACAGAGAGAGCAGAGTCGGGCTTTAAAACAGAGCAGAGAGAGTGAGAGTTCACTCTGAGAGTGGGGTAAACAGTGAGAGCAGAGTGGGGCTTCAAAACAGAGCAGAGAGAGTGAGAGTTCACTCTGAGAGTGGGGTAAACAGTGAGTGCAGAGTGGGGCTTTAAAACAGAGCAGAGAGAGTGAGAGTTCACCCTGAGATTGGGGTAAACATCGGGAGCAGAGTGGGAGCTTTAAAACAGCACAGAGAGAGTGAGAGTTCACCCTGGGATTGGGATAAACAGTGAGCAGAGTGGGGCATTAGTGCAGAGAGAGTGAGAGTTCACCCTGAGAGTGGGGTAAACAGTGAGAGCAGAGTCGGGCTTTAAAACAGAGCAGAGAGAGTGAGAGTTCACCCTGGGATTGGGGTAAACAGCGAGAGCAGAGTGGGGCGTTAGTGCAGAGAGAGTGAGAGTTCACCCTGAAAGCAGCGGTAAACAGTGGGAGCAGAGTGGGGCTTTAAAACAGTGCAGAGAGAGTGAGTGTTCACTCTGAAAGCAGCGGTAAACAGTGGGAGCAGAGTGGGGCTTTAAAACAGAGCAGAGAGAGTGAGAGTTCACCCTGGGATTGGGGTAAACAGCGGGAGCAGATTGGGAGCTTTAAAACAGTGCAGAGATAGTGAGAGTTAACTCTGAGATTGGGGTAAACATCGGGAGCAGAGTGGGAGCTTTAAAACAGCACAGAGAGAGTGAGCGTTCACCCTGGGATTGGGCTAAACAGTGAGCAGAGTGGGGCGTTAGTGCAGAGAGAGTGAGAGTTCACCCTGGGATTGGGATAAACAGTGAGCAGAGTGGGGCTTTAAAACAGCACCGAGAGAGTGAGAGTTCACCCTGGGATTGGGGGAAACAGTGAGCAGAGTGGGGCTTTAAAACAGCACAGAGAGAGTGAGAGTTCACCCTGGGATTGGGATAAACAGTGAGCAGAGTGGGGCGTTAGTGCAGAGAGAGTGAGAGTTCACCCTGAGAGTGGGGTAAACAGTGAGAGCAGAGTCGGGCTTTAAAACAGAGCAGAGAGAGTGAGAGTTCACCCTGGGATTGGGGTAAACAGCGAGAGCAGAGTGGGGCTTTAAAACAGTGCAGAGAGAGTGAGAGTTCACCCTGAGAGTGGGGTAAACAGTGAGAGCAGAGTCGGGCTTTAAAACAGAGCAGAGAGAGTGAGAGTTCACCCTGGGATTGGGGTAAACAGCGGGAGCAGAGTGGGGCTTTAAAACAGCACAGAGAGAGTGAGAGTTCACCCTGGGATTGGGGTAAACAGCGAGAGCAGAGTGGGGCTTTAAAACAGCACAGAGAGAGTGAGAGTTCACCCTGAGAGTGGGGTAAACAGCGGGAGCAGAGTGGGGCTTTAAAACAGCACAGAGAGAGTGAGAGTTCACTCTGGGATTGGGGTAAACAGTGAGCAGAGTGGGGCGTTAGTGCAGAGAGAGTGAGAGTTCACCCTGGGATTGGGATAAACAGTGAGCAGAGTGGGGCGTTAGTGCAGAGAGAGTGAGAGTTCACCCTGAGAGCGGGGTAAACAGAGAGAGCAGAGTCGGGCTGTAAGACAGAGCAGAGAGAGTGAGAGTTCACCCTGGGATTGGGGTAAACAGTGAGAGCAGAGTCGGGCTTTAAAACAGTGCAGAGAGAGTGAGAGTTCACCCTGAGAGTGGGGTAAACAGTGAGAGCAGAGTCGGGCTTTAAAACAGAGCAGTGAGAGTGAGAGTTCACTCTGGGATTGGGGTAAACAGCGAGAGCAGAGTGGGGCTTTAAAACAGAGCAGGGAGAGTGAGAGTTCACCCTGAGAGTGGGGTAAACAGCGGGAGCAGAGTCGGGCTTTAAAACAGAGCAGAGAGAGAGAGTTCACTCTGAGAGTGGGGTAAACAGTGAGAGCAGAGTGGGGCTTTAAAACAGAGCAGAGAGAGTGAGAGTTCACCCTGAGATTGGGGTAAACATCGGGAGCAGAGTGGGAGCTTTAAAACAGCACAGAGAGAGTGAGAGTTCACCCTGAGATTGGGGTAAACATCGGGAGCAGAGTGGGAGCTTTAAAACAGCACAGAGAGAGTGAAAGTTCACCCTGGGATTGGGATAAACAGTGAGCAGAGTGGGGCATTAGTGCAGAGAGAGTGAGAGTTCACCCTGAGAGCGGGATAAACAGAGAGAGCAGAGTCGGGCTTTAAAACAGAGCAGAGAGAGTGAGAGTTCACTCTGAGAGTGGGGTAAACAGTGAGAGCAGAGTGGGGCTTCAAAACAGAGCAGAGAGAGTGAGAGTTCACTCTGAGAGTGGGGTAAACAGTGAGTGCAGAGTGGGGCTTTAAAACAGAGCAGAGAGAGTGAGAGTTCACCCTGAGATTGGGGTAAACATCGGGAGCAGAGTGGGAGCCTTAAAACAGCACAGAGAGAGTGAGAGTTCACCCTGGGATTGGGATAAACAGTGAGCAGAGTGGGGCGTTAGTGCAGAGAGAGTGAGAGTTCACCCTGAGAGTGGGGTAAACAGTGAGAGCAGAGTCGGGCTTTAAAACAGAGCAGAGAGAGTGAGAGTTCACCCTGGGATTGGGGTAAACAGCGAGAGCAGAGTGGGGCGTTAGTGCAGAGAGAGTGAGAGTTCACCCTGAAAGCAGCGGTAAACAGTGGGAGCAGAGTGGGGCTTTAAAACAGTGCAGAGAGAGTGAGTGTTCACTCTGAAAGCAGCGGTAAACAGTGGGAGCAGAGTGGGGCTTTAAAACAGAGCAGAGAGAGTGAGAGTTCACCCTGGGATTGGGGTAAACAGCGGGAGCAGAGTGGGAGCTTTAAAACAGTGCAGAGATAGTGAGAGTTCACTCTGAGATTGGGGTAAACATCGGGAGCAGAGTGGGAGCTTTAAAACAGCACAGAAAGAGTGAGAGTTCAGCCTGAGATTGGGGTAAACATCGGGAGCAGAATGGGAGCTTTAAAACAGCACAGAGAGAGTGAGAGTTCACCCTGAGACTGGGGTAAACATCGGGAGCAGAGTGGGAGCTTTAAAACAGCACAGAAAAAGTGAGAGTTCACCCCGAGATTGGGGTAAACATCGGGAGCAGAGTGGGGCTTTAAAACAGCACAGAGAGAGTGAGCGTTCACCCTGGGATTGGGCTAAACAGTGAGCAGAGTGGGGCGTTAGTGCAGAGAGAGTGAGAGTTCACCCTGGGATTGGGGTAAACAGTGGGAGCAGAGTGGGGCTTTAAAACAGCACAGAGAGAGTGAGAGTTCACCCTGGGATTGGGATAAACAGTGAGCAGAGTGGGGCTTTAAAACAGCACCGAGAGAGTGAGAGTTCACCCTGGGATTGGGGGAAACAGTGAGCAGAGTGGGGCTTTAAAACAGCACAGAGAGAGTGAGAGTTCACCCTGGGATTGGGATAAACAGTGAGCAGAGTGGGGCGTTAGTGCAGAGAGAGTGAGAGTTCACCCTGAGAGTGGGGTAAACAGTGAGAGCAGAGTCGGGCTTTAAAACAGAGCAGAGAGAGTGAGAGTTCACCCTGGGATTGGGGTAAACAGCGAGAGCAGAGTGGGGCTTTAAAACAGTGCAGAGAGAGTGAGAGTTCACCCTGAGAGTGGGGTAAACAGTGAGAGCAGAGTCGGGCTTTAAAACAGAGCAGAGAGAGTGAGAGTTCACCCTGGGATTGGGGTAAACAGTGGGAGCAGAGTGGGGCTTTAAAACAGAGCAGAGAGAGTGAGAGTTCACCCTGGGATTGGGGTAAATAGCGGGAGCAGAGTGGGGCTTTAAAACAGAGCAGAGAGAGTGAGAGTTCACCCTGGGATTGGGGTAAATAGCGGGAGCAGAGTGGGGCTTCAAAACAGAGCAGAGAGAGTGAGAGTTCACCCTGAGAGTGGGGTAAACAGCGGGAGCAGAGTGGGGCTTTAAAACAGCACAGAGAGAGTGAGAGTTCACCCTGGGATTGGGGTAAACAGCGAGAGCAGAGTGGGGCTTTAAAACAGCACAGAGAGAGTGAGAGTTCACCCTGAGAGTGGGGTAAACAGCGGGAGCAGAGTGGGGCTTTAAAACAGCACAGAGAGAGTGAGAGTTCACTCTGGGATTGGGGTAAACAGTGAGCAGAGTGGGGCGTTAGTGCAGAGAGAGTGAGAGTTCACCCTGGGATTGGGATAAACAGTGAGCAGAGTGGGGCGTTAGTGCAGAGAGAGTGAGAGTTCACCCTGAGAGCGGGGTAAACAGAGAGAGCAGAGTCGGGCTGTAAAACAGAGCAGAGAGAGTGAGAGTTCACCCTGGGATTGGGGTAAACAGTGAGAGCAGAGTCGGGCTTTAAAACAGAGCAGTGAGAGTGAGAGTTCACTCTGGAATTGGGGTAAACAGCGAGAGCAGAGTGGGGCTTTAAAACAGAGCAGGGAGAGTGAGAGTTCACCCTGAGAGTGGGGTAAACAGCGGGAGCAGAGTCAGGCTTTAAAACAGAGCAGAGAGAGAGAGTTCACTCTGAGAGTGGGGTAAACAGTGAGAGCAGAGTGGGGCTTTAAAACAGTGCAGAGAGAGTGAGAGTTCACCCTGAGATTGGGGTAAACATTGGGAGCAGAGTGGGAGCTTTAAAACAGCACAGAGAGAGTGAGAGTTCACCCTGAGATTGGGGTAAACATCGGGAGCAGAGTGGGAGCTTTAAAACAGCACAGAGAGAGTGAGAGTTCACCCTGAGATTGGGGTAAACATCGGGAGCAGAGTGGGAGCTTTAAAACAGCACAGAGAGAGTGAAAGTTCACCCTGGGATTGGGATAAACAGTGAGCAGAGTGGGGCATTAGTGCAGAGAGTGTGAGAGTTCACCCTGAGAGCGGGATAAACAGAGAGAGCAGAGTCGGGCTTTAAAACAGAGCAGAGAGAGTGAGAGTTCACTCTGAGAGTGGGGTAAACAGTGAGAGCAGAGTGGGGCTTCAAAACAGAGCAGAGAGAGTGAGAGTTCACTCTGAGAGTGGGGTAAACAGTGAGAGCAGAGTGGGGCTTTAAAACAGAGCAGAGAGAGTGAGAGTTCACCCTGAGATTGGGGTAAACATCGGGAGCAGAGTGGGAGCTTTAAAACAGCACAGAGAGAGTGAGAGTTCACCCTGGGATTGGGATAAACAGTGAGCAGAGTGGGGCGTTAGTGCAGAGAGAGTGAGAGTTCACCCTGAGAGTGGGGTAAACAGTGTGAGCAGAGTCGGGCTTTAAAACAGAGCAGAGAGAGTGAGAGTTCACTCTGACAGTGGGGTAAACAGTGAGAGCAGAGTGGGGCTTTAAAACAGAGCAGAGAGAGTGAGAGTTCACCCTGGGAATGGGGTAAACAGTGAGAGCAGAGTGGGGCTTTAAAACAGAGCAGAGAGAGTGAGAGTTCACTCTGAGAGTGGGGTAAACAGCGGGAGCAGAGTGGGGCTTTAAAACAGAGCAGAGAGAGTGAGAGTTCACCCTGAGAGTGGCGTAAACAGCGGGAGCAGAGTGGGGCTTTAAAACAGAGCAGAGAGAGTGAGAGTTCACCCTGGGATTGGGGTAAACAGCGGGAGCAGAGTGGGGCTTCAAAACAGAGCAGAGAGAGTGAGAGTTCACCCTGGGATTGGGGTAAACAGCGAGAGCAGAGTGGGGCTTTAAAAAAGAGCAGAGAGAGTGAGAGTTCACCCTGGGATTGGGGTAAACAGCGGGAGCAGACTGGGGCTTTAAAACAGAGCAGAGAGAGTGAGAGTTCACCCTGGGATTGGGGTAAACAGCGGGAGCAGAGTGGGGCTTTAAAACAGAGCAGAGAGAGTGAGAGTTCACCCTGGGATTGGGGTAAACAGCGGGAGCAGACTGGGGTTTTAAAACAGTGCAGAGACAGTGTGAGTTCACTCTGAGAGTGGGGTAAACAGCGGGAGCAGAGTGGGGCTTTAAAACAGTGCAGAGAGAGTGAGAGTTCACTCTGACAGTGGGGTAAACAGCGGGAGCAGAGTGGGGCTTTAAAACAGTGCAGAGAGAGTGAGAGTTCACTCTGACAGTGGGGTAAACAGCGGGAGCAGAGTGGGGCTTTAAAACAGTGCAGAGAGAGTGAGAGTTCACTCTGACAGTGGGGTAAACAGCGGGAGCAGAGTGGGGCTTTAAAACAGAGCAGAGAGAGTGAGAGTTCACCCTGGGATTGGGGTAAACAGCGGGAGCAGAGTGGGGCTTTAAAACAGAGCAGAGAGAGTGAGAGTTCACTCTGAGAGTGGGGTAAACAGCGGGAGCAGACTGGGGCTTTAAAACAGAGCAGAGAGAGTGAGAGTTCACCCTGGGATTGGGGTAAACAGCGGGAGCAGAGTGGGGCTTTAAAACAGAGCAGAGAGAGTGAGAGTTCACCCTGGGATTGGGGTAAACAGCGGGAGCAGACTGGGGTTTTAAAACAGTGCAGAGACAGTGAGAGTTCACTCTGAGAGTGGGGTAAACAGCGGGAGCAGAGTGGGGCTTTAAAACAGTGCAGAGAGAGTGAGAGTTCACTCTGACAGTGGGGTAAACAGCGGGAGCAGAGTGGGGCTTTAAAACAGTGCAGAGAGAGTGAGAGTTCACTCTGACAGTGGGGTAAACAGCGGGATCAGAGTGGGGCTTTAAAACAGTGCAGAGAGAGTGAGAGTTCACTCTGACAGTGGGGTAAACAGCGGGAGCAGAGTGGGGCTTTAAAACAGAGCAGAGAGAGTGAGAGTTCACCCTGGGATTGGGGTAAACAGCGGGAGCAGAGTGGGGCTTTAAAACAGAGCAGAGAGAGTGAGAGTTCACTCTGAGAGTGGGGTAAACAGCGGGAGCAGATTGGGGCTTTAAAACAGAGCAGAGAGAGTGAGAGTTCACCCTGGATTTGGGGTAAACAGCGGGAGCAGAGTGGGGCTTTAAAACAGTGCAGAGAGAGTGAGAGTTCACTCTGACAGTGGGGTAAACAGCGGGAGCAGAGTGGGGCTTTAAAACAGTGCAGAGAGAGTGAGAGTTCACTCTGACAGTGGGGTAAACAGCGGGCGCAGAGTGGGGCTTTAAAACAGTGCAGAGAGAGTAAGAGTTCACCCTGGGATTGGGGTAAACAGCGGGAGCAGAGTGGGGCTTTAAAACAGAGCAGAGAGAGTGAGAGTTCACTCTGAGAGTGGGGTATACAGCGGGAGCAGAGTGGGGCTTTAAAACAGAGCAGAGAGAGTGAGAGTTCACCCTGGGATTGGGGTAAACAGCGGGAGCAGAGTGGGGCTTTAAAACAGAGCAGAGAGAGTGAGAGTTCACTCTGAGAGTGGGGTAAACAGCGGGAGCAGAGTGGGGCTTTAAAACAGTGCAGAGAGAGTGAGAGTTCACTCTGACAGTGGGGTAAACAGCGGGAGCAGAGTGGGGCTTTAAAACAGTGCAGAGAGAGTGAGAGTTCACTCTGACAGTGGGGTAAACAGCGGGAGCAGAGTGGGGCTTTAAAACAGTGCAGAGAGAGTGAGAGTTCACTCTGAGAGTGGGGTAAACAGTGGGAGCAGAGTGGGGCTCGCCGCTGCTGCTGCTGCCCCTGCCAGTTTGAAGATTAGAGCCCGCACATGGAATGAGAAATCGAAGTGTGACATCACAGAAAAGCAGGTAGGTGACTGGCTGGTGAATATTTCCAATTTATCTTATATAATCTAGGAAATAAACTGGTGATTCTTATCTCTTTTTTAAAATTAGGTTTATTACTTCAAGTGAGGTGTTTTAAGTATTAGTAAGGTTTATCAGTATTATTAAGGTTTATTAGAATTAGTAAGGTTTATTAATAGTAGTAAAGTTTATTAGTATTGGTCAAGGTTTATTAGCAGCGGCAAGGTTATTAACTAACAGATATAGGAATGACTGGGCTTCTCCAAACTCTAGAGTGCACATCCAGTGCTGTGTGGGAACTCTTGAACACTTCTCACTTCTTGGATAACTATATATGCAGGAAGTGTCATCAGTTGCAGCAGGTTGAGCTCCGGGTTTCGGAACTTGAGCAACAGCTGGCATCACTGCGGCATATCTCTGAGTTTGAGAGCTTTGTGGATAGCACGTTTATAGATGTGGTCACCCCGCAGCTTGAGACAATGCGGGGAGAGAGGGAATGGTGACTGCCAGACAGTCAAGATGATACAGGCAGGTAGTGCAGGAGACCTCTGAGTGCGTCTCACTCTCCAACAGGTATTCAGTTCTGAATACTGAGGAAAGTAATGGTTCATCTGGGGAATGCAGCTAGAGCCAAGGCCATGGCACCATGGGTGGCTCAGCTGTACAGGGAGGCACAAAGAATACTGGAAGATCAATCGTGATAGATTTGATTTTCAGGGCAGCAGACAGTTGTTTCTGTGGCTGCAGACGTGAATCCAGGATGGTGTGTTGACTCCCTGGTACCGGGGTCAAGGATGTCACTGAATGGCTGCAGAGCATTCTGAGGGTGGGGAGGGTGAACAGCCAGCAGTCGTGGTCCACATTGGTACCAACGATATAGGTAGAAAGAGGGAGCTAGGTAAGAAATTAACAAGCAGGACCTCAAAATTAGTAATCTCCGGATTACTCCCAGTACCACGCGCAAGTGAGGATAGAAACAATAGGGCAGTGCAAATGAATGCGTGACTTGAAAGATGGTGCAGGAGGGAGAGCTTTCGATTCCTGGGACACTGCAACCAGTTCTGGAGAAGATGGGACCTGTACAGGCCGGATGAGTTGCACCTGCACAGAGCTGGGACAAATTTCCTTGCGGGATGATTTGCTAGTGCTACTGGGGAATGGTTTAAACTAACTTGTCAGAGGTGTGGGAACCAGGAGGAAATATTACAGGGGAATACCAAGGCGCACAGAATGCTGGGAAGATAAATAGCACTAGAGTAGATAATAGTAAATTATTAGGTGGGGTCAGAGTAAGGTAGAAAGTACTAAAGTCTAAATCAGGGTTAATGTGTATGTATGTGAATGCATGGAGTGTGGTTAATAAGATTGGTGAGTTACAGGCGTAGATTGACATGTGGAAATATGATGCTGTGGCTATAACAGAGACCTGGCTCAAAGAAAGGCAGGACTGGGTGTTAAATATTCCCGGATACAAGGTATTCAGGAAAGATAGAAAAGGAAGAAAAGGGGGAGGAGTGGCAGTATTGATTAAGGAGAGCATTACAGTGTTAGAGAAAAAGAGGCCATGGCACCACACCTGGCTCAGCTGCACAGGGGGTACAAAGAATACTGGAAGAGCGATAGTGATAGGAGAATACTGAGGGGTCAAGGACGGAATCTAAAAACAAGAAATGCTGGAAATACTCAGCAGGTCTGGTAGCATCTGTGGAGAGAGAAGCTGAGTTAACATTTCAGGTCAGTGACCTTTCATCAGAACTGGCAAAGGTTAGAAATGTAATAGAATTTAAGCAAATAAAGTGGGGGTGGGGCAAGAGATAACAAAAGGGAAGATGTTGATAGGACAGGGTCACAGAGAATAACTGACAAGAAGGTCATGGAGCAAAGGCAAATGATATGTTAATGGTGTGTTGAAAGACAAAGCCTTAGTGCAGAGAGGGTGTTAATTGACAAAAAAATGAACAGCCCTGGCCCAAAGCACAAACATGAAAAAAACACAGTGGGTAGGCACATGGTAAAAAAATGAACGATGAAACAAACTAAAATTAAATAAAAAGAAAAAAGAAAAAATAACTAAAAATAAAAAGGGGGGCCCGTCATGCTCTGAAATGATTGAATTCAATGTTCAGTCCGGCAGGCTATAGTGTGCCTAATCGCGAAATGAGATGCTGTTCCTCGAACTTGTGTTGATGTTCACCGGAACACTGCAGCAATCCCAGGACAGAGATGTGAGCATGAGAGTAGGGGGGAGTGTTGAAATGGAAAACAACCAGAAGCTTGGGTCATGCTTTCGGACTGAGTGGAGGTGTTCCGCAAAGCGGTCACCCAATCTGCTTTTAGTCTCCCCAGTGTAGAGGAGGCCACATTGCGAGCAGTGAATACAATATACTACATTAAAAGAAGTACAAGCAAATCACTGCTTCACCTGAAAGGAGTGTTTGGGGCCTTGGATAGTGAGGAGAGAGGAGGTAAAAGGGCAAGTATTACACCTCCTGTGATTATGTGGGAAGGTGCTGTGGGAAGGGGATGAGGTATTATGGGTAATGGAGGAGTATTTTGCTTTTATTTAAGGATGGAATCTACTTGGTTAGAGCTAAGGAACATAAAAGGTGCAATTACATTGCTCGGTATAGTCTATAGGCCATCAACTAGTGGAAAGAATGGAGAGGAAAAATTTGCAAGAAAATTGCAGAGACATGCAAGAATTATAGTGCAGTTATAATGGGGAACTTTAATTCTCCAAATATAGACTCCGATAGTAGTTGTGTAAAGGGCAGAGAGGGGCAAGAGTTCTTAGAGTGTGTTCAGGAAAATTTTCTACAACAGTATGTTTCCAGTTCAATGAGAGGGGAGAAACTGTTGGACCTGGTTGTTGGGAATGAGGTCAGTGGGGGGAAGTGGTGGGTGGTAGCGGGGAAGTGGATTGAGTATCAGTAGGAGAATATTTAGGGAACAGTGATCATTGTATCATAAGTTTTAGAAAAGGACAAAGAACAATCTAGACTAAGAATAATTAAATGGGGGAAAGCCAACATCAATAGAGTAAGAATGGATCTGGGCTGAATAAATTGGAATCAAAGGTTGGCAGGGAAAACAGTAGCTGAATAATGTGCTACCTTCAATGAAGGGATAGTTTCGGCACAGTCAAGAAATAGTCTCTTGAAGGGGAAAGGTAGGACAAATAAATCCAGAGTTCCCTGGATAGAAAGAGATAGAAATGAAGATGAAGAAGAAAAAGTGTGCTTATGACAGATATCAGGTAAATAATACAATAGAGAACTAGACTGAACATACAAGGTTCAGAGGGGAAGTGAAAAGGCAAATAAGAGAAGCAAAGATAGAGTATGAAAAGAGACTGGCAGCTTACATAAAAGGAAATCCCAAAGTCTTCTATAGGCATATAAATAGTAAAAGGGTGGTAAAAGGTGGAGTAGGACCAAAAGGGATTTATGCATGGACTTTGTAGTGGTTAGATACAACTGAGTGGCTTGCTAGGCCATTTCAGAGGGTATGCAAGAGTCAACCACATTGCTGTGGGTCTGGAGTCACATGTCGGCCAGACCAGGTAAGGACAGCAGATTTCCTTCCCTAAAGGACATGAGTGAACCAGATGGGTTTTTACAACAATCGACAATGGTTTCATCGCCATCATTAGACTAGCTTTTAATTCCAGATTTATTAATTGAATTGAATTCAAATTCCACCTTCTGCTGTGGTGGGATTTGAACCCATGTCCCCAGAGCAATACCCTGGGTCTCTGGGTTACTAGTCCAGTGACAATACCACTACACCACCACCTCCCCTGGTGGAATAGCTGAGGTATTAAATGAATACTTTGCATCTGTCTTTATCAAGGAAGAAGATGCTACCCAGGCCAATACACTAGAAGGATTTAAAATTGATAAGGAGAAGGTATTAGATGGGCATTCTATACTTAAAGTTGATAAAGCACCAGGACCAGATGAGATGCTTCCAAGAATACTGGGGGAAGTGAGAGTGCAAATTGTGGAGACACTGGCCATAGATTTTCAGTCTTCCTTAGACTCAAGGATGATGCCAGAGGACTGGAGAATTCAAAATAGGATGTAAAGATAAGCCCATCAACTACAGGCCAGTCAGTTTAACTTCAGTGGTGGGGAAACTTCTAGAAACAATAATTCAGGATCAAATTAATAGTCACATGGACAAATGTGGGTTCAGTAAGGAAAGCCAGCATGGCCTCGTTATGGGAAAATCATGTTTAACTAACTTGCTGGAATTCTTTGGAGAGGTAACAGAAAGGGTTGATGAGGGCAATGCTGTTGATGTGGTTTACATGGACTTCCAAAAGGTGTTTGATACAGTGCCACACAACAGACTTGTGAGCAAAATTATAGCTCATGGAATAAAAGGGACGGTAGCAACATGGATACAAAATTGGCGAACTGACAGGAAACAAAGAGTAATGGTTAATGGGCGCTCTTCGGGCTGGAGGAAGGTTTGCAGTGGAGTTCCCCAGGGGTCAGTGTTGGGAAACCTCCAGATATATATTAATGACCTAGACCTTTGTGCACAAGGCACCATTTCAAAACTTGCAGATGATACGAAACTTGGAACAATTGTTAACTGTAAGGAGGATAGTGTAGAACTTCAAAAGGAAGTCGGTAGAATGGGCGGACAAGTGGCAGATGAAGTTCAATGTGAAGAAATGTAAAGTGATACATTTTGGCAGGAAGAACATGAAGAGACAATATAACATAAAGAGAGTAAAGACAATATAACATAACATAACATGAAGAGACAATATAACAACTCTAAAGGGGGTGCAAGAGCACGGGGTCCTGGGGGTTGAAAGCATGGTTAATAAAGGATACAGTATCCTAGGCTTTATTAATAGGAGCATTTAGTACAAGAGAAAGGAGGTTATGCTGAACTTGTATAAGAAACTAGTTCAGCCTCAGCCAGAGTATTGCGTCCAGTTCTGGGTGCCACATTTTAGGAAAAATGTGAAGGCATTGGAGAGAGTACAGAAAAGATTCACAAGAATGATTCCAAGGATGAGGAACTTCAGATATGAAGACAGATTGGAGAAGTTAGAACGGTTTTCCTTGGAAAAGAGAAGGCTGAGAGGAGATTTGATAGAGGTGTTCAAAATCATGAGGAGTCTGGACACAGTAGATAGAGAGAAACTGTTCCCACTCATGAAAGGATCGAGAATGAGAGGGCACAGATTTAAAGTGATTGGCAAAAGAAGCAAAAGTGACAAGAGGAAAACCTTCTTCTCGCAGCGAGTGGTTAGGATCTGGAATACACTGCCTGAGAGAGTGGTGGAGGCAGGTTCAATCGAGGCATTCAAAAGAGAATTAGACTGTTATCTGAAAAGGAAGAATGTGCAGGGTAACAGGGGAAGGCGGGGGAATGGCATTAGGTGAATTGCTCATTCAGAGAGCCAGTGCAGACACGATAGGCCGAGTGGCCTCCTTCTGCGCTGTAACAATTCTGTGATTCAAAGGAGAAAATTGAGCAGTTAATTTCTGAACAAATAAATTTATCTGAAATACATTCAGTTAGTAATGAATGAGAGATTCCTCAATATATCGATACATTCTGACCATAATTTGCAGAGCCACGGGGAAAAGGTGGAGGAGTGGGACTAGGTGAGTTGCTGTTGCTGGGGCCAGCATGGATATGATGGGCTGCTTGGCCTCCTTCTGTGCAGTAACCATTCTATGAGTCTATGAATCAATAAGCACAGTGTATTCAAAATGTACAAGCAAGGTCTTGCGAGTAATTTGGGATTTCTTCCAGGTTCATCAAGCCATCATACGGAAATATTTTGAAATCCCGAAGCTGGGTTAGTGATTTTCATTCCGGAAGTTAAAAAGTGATTTCATAGCCTCTTGAAAAGTATTAAAAGATACTAGGCAGGCAACGGGGGTCTCCACTTCTGTAAAAAGCGTCACCAAGAACCACGCATCACCTCTTCTCTGGGAGATGCTCCAAATCACGTGACAATTAGGCAGACTTTCCACGGGATCAAGGATCCAGGTGATAGAAGTCCTGCCCTCTGAGACCTGCGGGCCAATCAGAGGCCGGCAGCTTTTTAACTCACTTCCCAAAGCCTGTCCACCATCTACAAGGCACAAGTCAGGAGTGTGATGGAATACTCACCACTTTCCTGAATGGGTGCAGCTTCAACAACACTCAGGAGGCTCAACACCATCCAGGACAAAGCAGCCCGCTTGATTGGCACCCCATCCACAAACATTCGCTCCCTCCACCATCGACGCACAGTGGCAGCCATGTGTACCATCTACAAGATGCACTGCAGCAAAGCCAAGGCTCCTGAGACAGCACCTTCCAAACCCACGACCTCTACCAACTAGAAAGACAAGGGCAGCAGATGCATGGCAACATCACCATCTGCAAATTCCCTTCCAAGTCACACACCATCCTGACTTGGAACTATATCGCCGTTCCTTTACTGTCGCTGGGTCAAAATCCTGGAACTCCCTTCCTACAGCACTGTGGGTGTACCTACCTCACATGGACTCCAGCGGTTCAAGAAGGCAGCTCACCACCACCTTCTCAAGGGCAATTAGGGATGGGCAATAAATGCTGGTCTAGCCAGCAATGCCCACATCCCATGAACGAATAATAAAAACTGAGCAGCACCACCACGGAGGCAGTGGCTGCTGCCAGGGGAGAACCTACCCGAAGCCAAGGAGTGGCACTTGACCCAGGCCACAGGTAGGTCAGGGCAGGAGGGGTATCATGGGCTGGGGATCGCAGGGGATGGGGTCCCTCTCCACCCCCATCCAAACCAATTATATGCTCTTTCCACCTCCAAACCCGACATGGGGGACAGCATAAAATTTTCCCCCATAGATTGTGATTGCCATTCTTCTGCTGGTACTAACTGAATTATATGACACAACATTGCCTACTGTAATGTTATTGTACCTGTCATATTGTTTACAAGTTATAGAAATCTTGAAGAGCATTTAATTGCATTTTTAGAGAAAAATAATTAAAAGAATAAGATTACAAGAGTTGTTACTGTTACTTTGTAACTTCCTCCAGTCCTACAACTCTCCAAGACATCTGCACTTTTCCAGTTCCGGCCCTTTGAGCATCCTTGGCAGCTGTGTCTTCACCTGTCTAGGCTCTAAGCTTTGGAATTCCTTCCCTAAACCTCTCCATCTCTCCACCCACCTTTAAGATGCTCCTTAAATCCTATTTCTTTCACCAAGCTCTTGGTCACCTGGCCTAATATCTCCTTATGTTTGATAATGCACCTGTGGGGAGGAATCTTCCTGGCCTTGTGGAGGCTGTTTAGGAGGCAGGCCTGGGAGTAAACATAGAAAATAATGCGTCAGGTTGGCTAACTGATGCATTCCCACCTCAGAGCGATCTTGCTGGAGG
This sequence comes from Heterodontus francisci, assembly GCF_036365525.1. Lineage (NCBI taxonomy): Eukaryota > Metazoa > Chordata > Chondrichthyes > Heterodontiformes > Heterodontidae > Heterodontus > Heterodontus francisci. The sequence continues at coordinate 185,162,150 of NC_090375.1, read as the reverse complement.
TGGTTCAACAGGGCAGTGCCTACCCGCCGCCAGCATTGGGTAGCCAATTGGGCTCTTTAACAGGCAAATTGGCGCGACGTTTTCAGCACCGCCTGGATCTTCCTGACAGTGGATGGGGCCCCCGCTGTGGCCGGAGACCGGTAGGTAACTGGAGGCGGCCTCCCGGCAACGGGGGGAGTTGGTGGGGGGGAGGCGGGGGGTGCCATCGACACCCCCTCTCAATCATCCCAGCACAGGCCTGCAATGATGGCCTGATAGCTGTGGCCATGCATGAGTTTTAATTTTTCACAATGCTGCAGAGAATGCCTCCTGCCTGCCTCAGCAGCGCCTATCTGTCCCAGAGCTTCAAGTCCTCTGATTGGGCCTCCCCCCCCACCCTCCCCTAGGAATCCGCCCTTAATTGGCCGCCTCCAATAAGATCCTGATGCAATGCAACCAGCCAACATCAGCGGGGTCGAGACCTGCATTTGTTCCCAACAGCAGAAACATTTTAAAGACAGTAGGATTCCGCCTGTGAAACATTTGCAACGTTTTACTATGTTAAAGGCGCTATATATGGCAGCCGACCTACAACCACCAGCCCGAGGTGAAAATTATCCACTTTGGGTTTCGTGGAGAAGAGGCAAAAATTTTTTTTTGCTTTTTAAATAACAGCATTCTACCTAAGTGTTTGATTGGGAAGGGATGGGACTTGGTGCGAATAGCAGTCCCATGAGTGGACCGATCCAGAATTTGCACCAATCTCCCTGGAAAAGTAATGATCAGTCTGCGTGAGAAACGCATTTTCATACTTGCATGTGCTCCTGCTTTATTTATCCATATTATGCAGCTTATCAGGCACTTAGGAACAGAAGTAGGCCATTCAGCCCCTCGTACCTGTTCTCCCATTCAATTCGGTCATGGCTGATCTGTATCTTAACTCCATCTACTTGTCCTGGTTCTGGAAACCTTAATACCCTTGCCAAACAAAAATCTATTAACCTAATTTTTGAAATTTGCATTTGACCCCCATCCTCAAAGGTATTTTGGGGGAGAGAGTTCCAGATTTCCACTACCCTTTGTGTGAAGAGGTGACGTCACCCTTGAACTCTAATTTTTCCCCTTTGTTCTTGACTCCCTCTATCAGAGAAAATAGTTTCTATCCACCCTAATGCATTGCCTACATTATAGACCTTTTAAGCGCCCAAGCTCAAACATCACCCAATTCAGGAATTTCATAACATCGGGTGTTACAATTAGAATTTTCATTTATATTGCAGCATTGTCAGGACACCCAATGAATTACTCTTTGAAGTGCAGTCATTGTTGTCATGGAGGCAAACACAGCATTCATTTTGCAGACAGCAAGATCCCATAAAAAGGCAATGAGATACATGACCAGTTAATTGCTTTTTTTCAGGGGGTGTCAGGTTGAGGAAAGAAGGCTGGTCAAAGCCACTGGCAGAACATACTGCTTCTCTTCAAATAGTGTCAAGGGGTCATTTACATTCAGCTGAACAGGCGGACAGGACCTCAGTTTAACTTTGTATCTGAAGGGTGTCACTGACATCATATTACTCCTTTTGTCCTGCAACGAGGTGCAGGCTTTAGTTTCGGTGATTGAGTCTAGGAGTTGGGTTTGAACCTACAGCTTTCTGATTCAGGGATAAAATGGCTAAACTAAGATGACACTTTTTGATTCAATTGTAAATCAGGTGAAAATTATCCAACTGAACTCGAAAACCACAGATAGCATGACCAGGTGATTTGGAAACACAAGCAAAGTTCTTCACAAAATTCAACAACACTTGTGCTGAGCAGACCAATTAGCCAGAGGCTGGGCTTAGATCTTCAAGGCTGTAAATAAGTTTCAAGAACTGGATTCAACAACAATAACTACAGCTTGCATTTATATTGCATCTTTAACGTAATAAAACATCACAAGGAAAATTTGACACCGAGCCACATAAGAAGATATTAGGCCGAGTGACCAAAAGCTTGATCAAAGAGGTAGGTTTTAAGGACCATCTTAAAGGAGGACAGAGAGAGATAGAGAGAGAGGTCGAAAGGCACAGAGGTTTAGGGAGGGAATTTCAGAGTTTAAACCCTTGGCAGCTGAAGGCACGGCTACCAATGTTGGCAGAGCACAGAGACCTCAGGAGGGCTGTAAGAATGGAGAAGATTACAGAGCTAGGGTTACATAACAACAAGAACTGTGCATTGAAGTCAGATAGATGGCTGCTAACTGCAATACTTTGAATGTCCTTCAGTACCCACATCATATGTAAAGGAATGTTTAATTTGAAGTATCTAAATCCATCTGCCCAGTTTCGTGTCTCAACTGTTTATAAAGGCTCACCTACGTCCCTTAATAATGCGACACTACGTCAAGAATGAATGAACAAATTTGCATTTAAGTAGCATTTTGTTCTGTGCCCAGGTCATGCTAAAGCGTTTTACAGCCAAACAATTCCTTCTGAAATGCAGTCACCACTGTTAGCTAGGCAAAATAGCCAAAACCCTGTGCTGCCATGTCGCAACCTATTACTTTTTAGGCACCAGTCCAGCAAAATTAGTCAACAAATTTACCCTTTAAATAAGCTGCTGTCTGGTACCTTTTTGGAAATATTTTGCATAGACTCAGAGGTCCAGTATGGTAAGTATTCAGAAATCCCTGCTTTCAACATGTAATTTCAAATAAACTGAACCACTCAACTAATAAATGTGGAGGTCATAAATCTCTATTTTCAAATTATAGCTATATTACAATTCGGGACAATAGAGGGTTAGATTACATCTACTTTTTTTTCCTTCCTCTCTAAATTTCCAATTTGACCATTCCATTCAATAGCAACTTCGATGTATTTTCAGCCCTCTACTGATGCAGTATTTCATAATGGAGTGCAGTACTTACAATGTTTTCTGGTACCATTCAGAGCAATCAATAAAAGATGTGAGATGTGTAAGTCAGGGCTGAATATTAATCTAGCATGGGCTTTGTTTCCTAGCAGTCTACAGGCTCTATCCATCTTGTAAGGCCGCTGAGGGTCATTTGTTTTGTCTGTGCAGCCAGAAAAACTGCAGATTGCAACAAAGAAATAGCACAATTAAAGTGCACTCACAATTAAACCAGATCCAGCGCAAAACCAACAGCTGCCTCGTTAGAAATTTTAATCTGAGGTAAGAATTTGTTCCTACCTTGCATTTGAAAAAAATAGCAGCAGAACTCCCAAACCCCTAAACATACTCAAGCCTCTATTATGCGATACAGAACTGTCAATTTTAATTATTTTCAAAAATGCTGCTGAATATACTACCTGAGATTAATTGAATTTGTGTTTTACTTTTCAAACCAAAAATTATGAATTTTGATGTTAATTTAAGAGGTCGTATTTTACAGCCGTATTCATTTTGAGGAGGAAAAGTGTCTTTTCATTGCTCTAATTCACCTCCGACCACCGAAAGAAAATTCTTCCACAGTGCCAAGTAGAAAAAGTCAGAAAAAGAATGAGCTGGAGAGTCCAGCAGAAAATTGCACTCTGTACTGAGAGATTTGTGAGGAGGGCATATCCATACAGCGTGGTGGATGGTACCACAGAAAAAACAGAGGTACCAAGAGGCCAGGCTCCATGAAGGTTATACCTTTTGAATTAGAGATACGCGCCACAAAAATTCAGTTCCATGGCGCCCATATTTTTGGTTCTACGGCTGCCATTTTGGTACCAAAATGGTGTCTAGAGCTGCACACGCACAATTCTGGTGTGAGCCACACTGGACGCCATTTTGGGTAGATCGTTAGCACAGGTGCTGGGACCATGCACCAGAGGTATGCAGGCTGAATGTGATGTAGTCAGCGTGTAATGCTAACTTGCTGCCAGCAGTGTCATTTTCTACCTCTACATCAAGCCAATGCCCTCTCGCAACTTTGCACAGCTGAATATACAGCCAGCAACAGGTAGATTCCCCTATTTAAAGGGGTCGTCAACTACTTTCAGGTTAGTTGCTGATTAGTTTTTATTGGTTACTGCTAATAATAATACTGCTATTTAAAGTTGCTGAAGTCTATAGGGAGTGGTGTGGCAAGTGGTGAAGGCCTTGTTTCTGACTTCAAGCATTCTGCCCAGAACAGTTGCTGCCAGTAATGGGTGTGGTAGTTTCTATCCACTTGACCTGCAGCAAGACAGGGAGAATGAGTTGAGGTGACTCAGAGCAGGACAAGCTGCCCAAAGAGGAAGGAGGAAGGGGAGAAGGGCTCTCAGCACCCAAGGTTTTCGGGGAATATTTCTCCCACCTGAACCTCAGCGAAGAACATTGTGTGCAATGTTTCTGCTTCACTAAGAAGTTGTTTAACTAAATCTGCCACCTGTGGCAGGCAGACCTTCAACTTCAAAGCAGGGTGATGATAACATTACCAGTGGTTGTGAAGGTGACTGTGGCCATGAAGATTTTTGTGTCTGGCTCCTTCCAGGCTGGAGCAGGCAATATTTACAATATCTCACTGTTTTCTGTCCTCTGTTGTGTGAGGGAGGTCACTGAGCCTCTGTATGCAAAGAGGGCTGACACATTTCATTCTCTCTTACCAGAGAGAAGCAGGTGAAATAAACAATGTTTGTAGGCTTCCCCACCATGCAGGGTGCCATTCACTGCACACACAGTGCTTTGCATGTAAATTCAAAGATGTACCTCAACCAGAAAGGATTCCACTCCCTTACCATCCAGCTGGTATGCGGCCATACTCAATGTATCATGCAAGTCAATGGCCAGTGCTGTGACAACTGTCATGATGCCTTTATTTTGCGGCAGTCCACTGTACCATTAGCATTTGAGTCACCATTTTGGGGGGCTATTCAACTTTGCCTTCTTGGACTTTGCTTGCAATGTGTGAATGTGTTTTGTGACTCCAAGGGGGCAGTTTTCCCAGCCCCATGGAGATGGGTTTGGAAACAGGGGGCCCAGGAAAATAGGGGAAGCCCTGTAGGGATGGGTCCCTGATGCCTTCCTGCCTCCGGGGTAATTTCCAACTGGCTTGGCTGAGAACAAAGTTGGCAGCCCACTTCACAGACGCGGGCAGCCAATTAAGGCCCCATTTAGTGGCCATTTTCCAAAGGTAACGGCAGTTTCCGGCCATTGGAGCGGCCCCCATGGCCAAGTACAGGGTCCGACAGCTCCTTGGAGGTGGCCTCTCTGCGGCAGGTTGGGGGGCATCGGAGGTTCCATGCCCCAATGAAGGAGCCATCAGGATGAAAGGCCACACCGCGGACAGAAACAAACCCTGTGAAGGGAATCCATCTCCATACTGATGGCCCTACAAGCTGTGGGCTCTCCACTTTCAACTTTGCAGAATGCGCCCAATTTTGAGGCACCATCTCCCAGAGGGGCTGCCAGACATCCTGTTTGGACTTCCAACCTCTGGAATATGCCTGCCATCCTTATTAAGATGGCAAACGTGAAGGCAGCCTCTTAATTGGCCAACACCCCAGTAAATTTGCACTGGCAGGCACGCTGGTGTACAGTGGTAGGATTAAAATAAAATCAAGATCAAGACCTTAAGTAATTCAAATGGGACTATTCTGAGTCCATTTAAAATTCCCAAAAACTGCTCCAGTTCAGGAAACTTCAAATTTCGATGGCTTGTTTCCTTCAGAAATGCCCTGGAGTGCAAGACAAAGTGGGAAAAGTACTTTTCTCTGTATCCCAGGCTACTTTGCATATTCAATCGATGGTAAATGGATTTAAAAACAAACATTAATAAAGTTTGGTTTTTAGGGATTATTATTCCAGGTGATAATCATGCCTTGGCATCCTATTCGACCCTGAACTGAGCTTCTGGCCCCATATTCTCTCTATCACAAAGCCAAGAAAGACTCCGCCAAACAAATGTTCAAAGTTATGAGGACATTTTTTTGGGCCTAAAAAAAGGTCCCCTTCCAAATTAGCAGTGGTCTGAACCCTCACCCACCGTGCAGAATAGATGCAGGTTTAATACTCATTTAACAATAATATGGGCATAAACGAAGTTGAATTTATGCCCCAATGTTCCCACTATCTCTAATGGCATTAATAGATCGATGGCTTTGGGAGTGATGAGTCCAGTCTGTACATCCAATTGCTGCTGGCTAAAGCACAACTAAATATGCTGCTGTTTTTGTTGGGGAGGGAGAGAAGCTTAGGGAAGTTTGGCACAGAGATATGCATGAGAATTCTGTCAATCTAGAGAGGCTCACACTTTTGAACTACAGTAACATGGTCAGCTTTGACTTTGCATATAGGCCCAGATTTTGCAGGTTAAGCACGACTATATTCAGTATGTGCTTTGTCAGCGTGTATCCTACTGCACAACAAGCTGATTTGTTACAGTAAAGGGAGATTAGTTTAGAGATACAGCACTGAAACAGGCCCTTCGGCCCACCGAGTCTGTGCCGACCATCAACCACCCATTTATACTAATCCCATATTCCTAACACATCCCCACCTGTCCCTATATTTCCCTACCACCCACCTATACTAGGGGCAATTTATAATGGCCAATTTACCTACCAACCTGCAAGTCTTTTGGCTTGTGGGAGGAAACCGGAGCACCCGGGGAAAACCCACGCAGACACAGGGAGAACTTGCAAACTCCACACAGGCAGTACCCAGAATCGAACCCGGGTCCCTGGAGCTGTGAGGCTGCGGTGCTAACCACTGCGCCACTGTGCCGCCCAGATCACTGGATAGCCAGCAGAATTGGGCATTCTTATGTTACACTTCAGTCTTGAGTTGTCTATATGTTACTTGTGTTGTAGCAATAGTCAACTCTATTCAATATGTTAAGTGGCTGATAATCAGATGATGCAATAATAGCATGTCTCAACACCTCGTTGTTTGATGAAAATGTTAGTGTGTCAATAGTAGTGAGCAATTTAGTCATCAAGGTTTTTTTATTCACCCTTCCCCAGTAAAACTGTAAAGCTCCTAATTTGGCTCATATTGAACTGGATCAGACCATCAGTCTACACTGAGCAGGAGAGAAGTTGTAGTCATTTGCAATTTTTTTCCCCTGTGCACGTTTGGCAGAACTTTACTCAAGTAATGAAATAATAAGTGGTGTTATCATTTCCGTGGCAACCTAGCATTAAGTCTGCTGTCTGGCTTCTTAAAAACACTCAAAAACCTAGACAGAATAAAATCACCATGTGCAATCTGTACATTGTATATCTTAACCTGCTAAATTGATTCTAAAAATAAGTATAGTAATATGCATTGCTTGTTGAACAATGCTGGGAAACAGAATTACAATTTTACAACACACCACTTTTTAAAAATTATTTCTTGGGAGGTGGGTGTCGCTGGCAAGAGTGACATTTTTTGCCCATTCCTAGTTGCCCTCCAGAAGGTGCTGGTGAGCCTTCCTCTTGAACCGCTGCAGTCTGCGTGGTGAGGATACTACCACGGTGCTATTAAGCATAGAGCTCCAGGATGTTAACCCAGCGACAATGAAGGAAGGACAATATCCAAAATAAAAGCAAAACACTGCAGACGCTGGAAATCTGAAATGAAAACAGAAAGTGCTGAAAATACTCAGCAGGTCTGGCAGTATCTGTGGAGAGAGAAACAGAGTTAACCTTTCAGGTCGATGACCTTTCATCAGAACTGGCAAAGGTTAGAAATACAATAGGTTTGAGCAAGTGAAGGTGGGGGTGGAAGGAAAAACAAAAGGGAAGGAGGTCCGTGATAGGGCAGAGAGCAGGAGAGATTAAATTGCAAAGATGTCATGGAACACATGATAAAGGGAGTGCTATTCGTTGTAGTAAAAAACAAGGCTGCGTTTGCTGACAACACAACCACTAGGTGGTGCAGTACTAGCACATGTGCAAATGCAGCCTCTTCCACTGAAACATCACTGTCTACGACTTCTCAGGCAGCTGCCAAGATTAAAGATGGCACTGCTCAATTTATCACACAAAACAAATTCATCCCGACAATTCCCTCAATGGCTGCCATCGGTGCCTCCATCCCACCCCTAACAGTCCCCCGCTCCTTCCTGCCATTGAGCTTCTCTTTGCTGCTCCCTCCTGCACCTGTGTTCTCGCTGCTCGCACCCCATTGCCTTCCCTTAGCCACTTTCTCCGGCCTCGCCGTTCTCCCTGCCTCCGGCCGCTCGCTCCCCGCTTCCCCCACCCCAAACCCACTCTCCAGCCGCTCACTCCCACTCCCCCCCCTCCCCGACTCCAGCCACTTGCTCCAGGCCACGCCGCTTCCCTCCTCTTGGCCACTCGCTCCCACGTTTGATCATTCCCCGCTGCGCCACCCGAAGAAGCAAGGCAGGCCGCGACGGGTGATGGGGCAACGTGGGAGTAAGTGGCCGAGAGGAGGGAAGCAGCGCAGCTGGAGGGGGGGCGAAGTGGGGAGTGGGTGGCCGGTGAGCAGGGTGGAGAAGCTTGATGTGGGGAACGATTGGCTGTGGGGAGGAGGGTAGAGCAGTGGTGAGGTCTGGAGCGACCGGCTGAGTGGGGGGAAGCGGCTGGTGGGGAGGAGGGGGAGAAAGCATGAGGGCAGGAGTGAATGGCTGAGAGGGGGGAAGCCAGGAGGCCTGAAGCCAGTGGCCGAGGGGGGAGTGCGGCCAGTGGGACGGCAATGAGTAGCTGGGGGGGGTGGGGGAGTGGGCAGGGAGAGTGAGTGGCTGAGGGAAGGCGGCGGCGTGGCGGGGATTGAGCAGGGTGAAGCGGCGATTGAAGCAGGGATGGTGGGAGGGAGCGGGGTACTGTTTGGGTGAATGGAGACAGGTATTGAGCGGGAGGACGTCCTTGTGTGGTGACGTCATGCACACATTCATACTGGAAGGCTGGCAAATGTTTGGGGCACACATTGATGACGCCCGCGATCGCTCTGCACATGCTCTGTGTTGTCAGGAATCACTTTGAAAAAAACAAAGCATTTGACCAGAGAGATTGTTAATGGCAAAATAATGAGCAGCTCTGTCCGAAAGCAAAAACACGAAAAACAAGTTTAAGACTGGTACATGGCAAAAAGAAAACAATCAAAATGGGTGTCACGGTCTGAAATTGTTGAACTCAATTTTGAGTTCAGAAGGCTGTAAAGTGCCTAATCGGAAGATGAGGTGCTGTTCCTCGAGTCGCGTTGAGCTTCACAATATCTAGCCAGTTCAGGATAGTGAGTGACTTGGAGGGAAGTGGCACAAGATTTGTCAGTTTATGACAATTGAGTGCTAATTGCAAACATACTCCAGTCCATTAAAATGAAGCTCTTTGATTCTTAGTGCATGAGCACTTAATCTGTATACATCAAATTAAAAAGTGCATTAAGCATACATAGGGTACTATTCAGAAAGCCCAACTTCAAGGTATAAATACTGCTAATTTGTTGTATGAGCTTCAGGAACATATGAAATGTTATTGTCACTTTCAGGAATAGTACAGCACTAAGATGAATCTAGACCGCCATTGTTCTCAAGACTCAATGAATAATGGGAATGTAACACAGCATGAATTAAAAACCCAAAGGACTCAGAATTGGACAAGAGAGATGTTTTTCCTTCGAATCATCAGACCAAAGAAAATCCAATTCTGGGACTCTGGTGATGGCACAATAGGTATAGTAGTGTGTAATGTGGTACTGAGCCACACAAGGTTACAAATATCAGTCACTGCAAACAATGGGAGCAGTACAATTGGCCTTAGGGTTCCCTCGGTAGGGAGAGGAAAAAATTGGCTTTCAGTTGACATTGTCAAGTGAGCCTTGGAAAATTACATGCGTGTTGGTTGGGAAACAAAAAGTACAGCTTATCCCCTTTAAGCACCTTGGAATGTTTTACTATGTTAAAAGGTGCCATAAAATGCAAGTTGTTATTAAGAAGCACGTAATTAGCATTCTCTAAGAAGCCCAGCAGTGACAGAGTTAAGCCGTTTTAAAATCTTCGCATGTTTAACATATTCTGTTCTCCAATCTTTTGCGTGACTTTGGTGCATTCAGCACAACAACATTAGTAACTTCTGCCCTCCTTTCTGCTACACTATCTTTGCCAGCAAAGCCACGAGGGATTGGCTTGCTGCACAGAAACTTCTTTCACTTAATCAATGACCTTGTTGCCATAGCAGTGTAACGTAAGGTGCCACAGATGATGACTTGATTTCTTTTCCCATCTGAAGTGGAAAGGGGAAGACAGACTAAATGAAATCCCATCCATCTTAATGAAATACAATTATTTTGTCCTTATTAATCATTTAAAAATCAATATGTCTCTTCTCGGTGAACTCAACCAGAATTCGTCATTTTGCACCAAGTCTCAATACATCTTGTCTTGTGGAGATTTCCCAGGTTTGGTCACCTGAATGCCTTTTCCTTGCAGCCACACTTGCAGTCTGGATTGTAAGTGTGAGAGTAGTAAATGGCAGGGAGACGGGAGCTGACACAGGAACTCTTGACAACTATTAGTGTCTCTTCTACAAAGCGACGTCTGTCGTTGCTAATGGGAACTTATTGATTAAGTTAATAGTCTGAATAAGTTACTAAAATTATTTGCCACTGTTCGCAATCATTACGAAGCTTCCCCATCACTAACAAAGAAGCTGTCATTGGCTTTTTTACAGGGATGGGGTTAACTGGCAAGAGATTAAACTTCCTGTTTTTAAAAGTTAACATTAGGCTACCGAAGTAGGAGGGCTACAAGATGTTAATGCTACATCCTATAGCATCACAGTTCCAATGACTGATTTGTGAGGTTCATAAACAAAGTCCGTGCGCTCAGCATGATTTACATAGGCAGTCATCAGTAAACAAATTAGTGTAATAACATTTTCAAGGAAGGGTTTGATGAAATATTTATAGGAAATCAAGTGGGAACAGTTCAAAATGTGCAATAAGCCTGTAAAACACATACTGCAAGAGTTGCATCTTGTTTAAAGGGGTTATTCCATTGTGCAGAAGAGGCTCAAAGGAAACTTGCTGTGGTACAAAATTGGTGCCTTTCATTAACCAGGAAATCATGAGGGGTTGAATGATATTCCTGAAAGTTTCTGAAATTGTTCCAAAGCAGCGGCTCAGAGTACTGGAGTATGAATAGTTAATGTGACAGAAAGAGATAGCACAGGTCCAATAGTCCTCTGCCCCCATCCTCACCCCCACCCCCAACCCCAAATGATCTCAGCCGCACCAAGAAGATAGAGAGTGGAGGCTGTGGAGAAAGGAAAATCAGGCAGAGGTACTTTGCACCAGCAACCACTGATAGAAATCCAGAAGGTGGCTCGCTACTGTCCTTCTTAGCAATGAATGCTACGAGTGTGGAATGGTGACAGTTTATTCGCCATGGAGAATCACATTAAAATAAGAGCACTTTTTTAAATCTTAGAAGTAAGACAGTGGTCTAAATGATTTTGTGGAATTTCAGCCTTCATGCAAATTGATGTTAATGTTCCGATTTTGTGATGTGTTGGGACCATGGAAATCCAGGCCATTGGAAGCATTGAATGATCCTATTGAATATCAGCAGCAGAAACACAGCAGAAAATGCTGACTTATGGAAAAGAAAGTCCCTTAGACATGGGTGGGTTTAGGTGGTCATAATACAAAGAGTTTATTTTGCATAAGCCATCTTCAGTGTGCTTTCTATTTTTCAACGCTTTCTTTTTGTGACTTTTATTTACCATTGTTACGGCCAGGTGAGGAGGGCGTCTCAGGCTCTCCTCTCAGCCCTCCTCTTATTTGACCGTAACAGGGTTTATTCCTTTTTAAAACTGTGGTTGTGCGTACCACCTCAGTGAGTGTTGTGCTTTCCTCCTTTAATGTGATTGCAAAACAACCAATCAGACAGGTTTTCTTGAGTTTAAATAAGAGGTAAATTTATTATCCTTAACACTCTAATCTGATTTAAAAATACTAAACATGGGCGACACATTCACATACACATTCACACGAGAATCACACACACACAAATAGATTACAGAGGGAAACAGGTTTGTTGGTTGAATTAAAATCCAGAATAAATGGAACTTAAATACAGTCTGTAAATCTAGTAGTCCTCGGCTGAAGCTATATTCTTGAAGTCGTCACTGGTCAAAGATTTCCTGAAGGCAAAATTGGTCATTGATTCTCTTCCCCTGGTTGCTGTCTGTAGCGGTCTGTAGACCTGGAGGGTCTCCCAGTCACAGACAGTTCTTCTCTTGATATTTTCTGGAGAGAGACAGGGTAGCAGCCGCCTTCTTCGCTGCTGTACACTCAGTTACTGCCTGTCTTCTGTATGTGTCACAAAACTTCTAGTTCCTTCAGAGATAAGCAAGCAGTCACATGGTTCTATCACTCCCCCTTGTTTTTATTGAGGTCCAAAGTCTAAAGCCCAAAACTCCTCTGAGGTGGGATTGCCAGTGTTTACTCCCCCAGAGGAATGTTTCCACTTATAAATGCTCAGGATGACTTTGAATGGCTCACTAACAAGGATCATCTGTCTAATCTACTCAGTTAGCCAAAGCATTGTTCTGGCTAGGCTTCTTGTTAGACTTTTTGTCTCCAGTTCAATCTCCTGGTGTTTCAGATCTAAATGGCAGTGGCCATCTTGGCTGCTAGTTTTTAAAAAGTTACTGTAGGGTTTTTTTTTCCATTAAAAGTAAATGTAAGTTTCCAATCAATGAAATTAACATTTCCCATTTGGCATATAGGGTTTACCTGACATCAATTTTAACATATACTCTGGCAGATTTCAGGTAGAATCCCCTCCTTCCCAGAACCATGATAGTGTTCCCTGTGTCCTCACCATCCATCCCACCGGCCTCCTTATTCAACAGATCATCCTCTGCCATTTCCACCACCTCCAGCGTGATACCACCAGCAAACACATCTTCCCCTCCACTCCCCTGTCAGCATTCTGAAGGGACTGTTCCCTCCACAACACTCTGGTCCACTCCTCAGTTACACCCAACACCCCATACCTTTCCTACAGCACCTTGCCATGCAACAGAGGAAATGCAATACCTGCCCTTTTACCTCCTCTCTCCTCACCATCCAACGCCCAAACACTCCTTCCAGGTGAAACAGCAATTTATGCGTACTCCTTTCAATTTAGTACACTGCATTTGCTGTTCACGACGTGCTCTGCTCTACACTGGGGAGACCAAATGCAGATTGGATGATCGCTTTGTGGGACACATCTGTTCAGTCCACAAGCATGACCCCGAGCTTCTGGTTGCCTATCCTTTTAATTTTCCACCTTGTTTTCACACTGACCTCTCTGTCCTCGGCCTCTTGCAGTGTTCCAGTGAAGCTTAACGTAAGCTTGAGGAACAGAACCTCATTTTTCAATTAAGCACTTTAGGAACATAGGACTTAGGAGTAGGAGTAAGCCATTTGGCCCTTCGAGCCAGCTCTGCCATTCAATAAGATCATGACTAATCTGCTTGTGGTCTCAACTCCACTTTCCTGTCTGCCCCCATAACCCTTGACTCCCTTGTCTATCAAAAATCTATCTATGACCCAGACTCCACTGCTTTTTGGGGAAAAGAATTCCACAGACTGACGACCCTCTGAAAGAAATAAGTTCTCCTCATCTCTGTCTTAAAATGGAGACTTCTTATTCTTAAAGTGTGTCCCTTCATTCTAGTCTCCCTCACAAGAGGAAACATCCTTCTGGTATCCACTCTATCAACTCCCCTCAGGAGCTTATATGTTTCAATAAGATCACTTCTCATTCTTCTAAATTCCAATGGGTGTAGGCCCTTCATCCCCGGAATTAGTAGAGTGAACATTCTATGAACTGCTTCCAAAGCAATTATATCCTTTGTCAAATAAGGAGAGCAAAATTGTACACAGTACTCAGATGAGGTCTCGCCTAGGTCCTGTACAGCTGCAGTAAAACTTCCCCACTTTTATACTCAATTCCCCTTGCAACAAATGTCAACTCTCAATTTGCCTTCCTAATCACTTGCTGTGCCTACATACTAACCTTTTGTGATTCATGTGCCAGGACGCCCAGATCCCTCTGGACCACTGTACCAATCTCTCCCCATTTAAATAATATACTGCTTTTCTATTCTACCTGCCAAAGTGGACAAGTTCACATTTTCCCACATTATACTCCATCTGCCAAATTTTTGCCCACTCACTTAACCTATCTATATCCTTTTGTAGATTCTTAACCTCTTCTTGGCAACTTACTTTCCTTCCTATCTTGGTGTCATTGACAAATCTAGCTCCCATACATTTGGTCCCTTCATCCAAGTCATTGGTATAAATTATAAATAGTTGAGGCCCCAGCACTGATCCCTTTGGCATTCCACTAGTTACAGCTTGCCAACACAAAAAGACCCATTTATCCCTACTCTCTGCTTCCTGTTAGCCAACCAGTTCTTTATCCATGCTAATATGTTATCCCCGACACCATGTGCTTTTACCTTGTATAGTAACCTTTGATGTGGCACCTTGTCAAATGCCCTCTGGAAATCCAAGTACACCACATCCACAGGTTCCCCTTGATCCACCTTGCTTGTTACATCCTCCAAGAATTTTAATAAATTAGTTAAACACTATTTCCCTTTCACAAAACCATGCTGACTCTGTCAGATCCCATTATGATTTTCTAAGTATCCTGCTAGAACCTCTGGATTCTGATAATTTACATATGACTGATGTTAGGCTAACTGGCCTATATCTTCCTGCTTGCTGTCTCCCTCCTTTCTTGAATAAAAGTATTACATTTGCTATTTTCCAATCCACTGAATCTAAGGAATTTTGGAAGATTTACGGCCTTCCAAGCTTAATATTGAGTTCAACAACTTCAGACCGCAACCTCTACCCTCATTTTATTTCATTTTTTTTGCTGATTTAGGTTTTACTCCTGTTTTTGCTTTTGGATAGCAGCTGGTCATCACTCTGCCATTCACACCTCCTCTGGACACATCTTTTGTTTCTTTACTCTCCCTTTGGCCCTGCATGACCAACTCTTCTGTCATTTAATCTCTCCTGTCTTCCAACCTATCACAGACCTTCCCTTTTGTTCTTTTTCCCACCCTCCCCCTTTCAATTGCTTAAAAACGATTACATTTCTAACATTTTCCCGTTCTGGTGAAACGTCATTGACCTGATACGTTAACTTTGTTTCTCTCTCCATAGTTGCTGCCAGACCCGCTGAGTATTTCCAGCATTTTCTGGTTTTTATTTCAGGTAGAATTGACTGTGTGAATTTGAAATGCAACAATGAAAAACTGGGAGTACTGAGGTGGGTGGTCACAGAAATTCACATCGCCAGCCGGCACGCTGGTGTGCTGGCACCATCCCGCCCCTGGGCATTTTCTTGGAGGCTTGATCACAGTGGAAGGGCTACCCGCCCACAAGTGGCAGGTAGCCAATTAAGGGGAGTTAATGGCCTATTAAGGCCTATTGTCAGAGGCCAACTGGAATTTTCCAATTTGCCTGCAGGCCTCTCAAGGCATCAGAAATAGGACAACTGCCTGGAGACAGCCTCCCGGTGGCAAATTGGGGGAAAGTGCTCCAGGCAGACTTTGGGGCCCTCGCTGCCTGCCTGCCTTGCTACAGCTGGGTTCCACCTCCACAGCAGTGGTCCTGCAGGGGGAGTTTAGAGAGTTAGGTAGAAAGTTAAAAAACAGGACCTCTAGGGTTGTAATAGAACAAAGAACAAAGAACAAAGATAATTACAGCACAGGAACAGGCCCTTCGGCCCTCCAAGCCTGCGCCGATCCAGATCCTCTCTCTAAACATGTCGCCTATTTTCTAAGGTTCTGTATGTCTTTTCTTCCTGCCCATTCATGTATCTGTCTAGATACATCTTAAAAGACTCCATCGTGCCCGCGTCTACCACCTCCGCTGGCAACGCGTTCCAGGTGCCCACCACCCTCTGCGTAAAGAACTTTCCACGCATATCCCCCCTAAACTTTTCCCCTTTCACTTTGAACTCGTGTCCTCTAGTAATTGAAACCCCCACTCTGGGAAAAAGCCTCTTGCTGTCCACCCTGTCTATACCTCTCATGATTTTGTACACCTCAATCAGGTCCCCCCTCAACCTCCGTCTTTCTAATGAAAATAATCCTAATCTACTCAACCTCTCTTCATAGCTAGCGCCCTCCATACCAGGCAACATCCTGGTGAACCTCCTCTGCACCCTCTCCAAAGCATCCACATCCTTTTGATAATGTGGCGACCAGAACTGTACGCAGTATTCCAAATGTGGCCGAACCAAAGTCTTATACAACTGTAACATGACCTGCCAACTCTTGTACTCAATGCCCCGTCCGATGAAGGAAAGCATGCCGTATGCCTTCTTGACCACTCTATTTACCTGCGTTGCCACCTTCAGGGAACAGTGGACCTGAACACCCAAATCTCTCTGGACATCAATTTTCCCCAGGACTTTTCCATTTACTGTATAGTTCACTCTTGAATTGGATCTTCCAAAATGCATCACCTCGCATTTGCCCTGATTGAACTCCATCTGCCATTTCTCTGCCCAACTCTCTAATCTATCTATATTCTGCTGTATTCTCTGACAGTCCCCTTCACTATCTGCTACTCCACCAATCTTAGTGTCGTCTGCAAACTTGCTAATCAGTCCACCTATACTTTCCTCCAAATCATTAATGTATATCACAAACAACAGTGGTCCCAGCACGGATCCCTGTGGAACACCACTGGTCACACGTCTCCATTTTGAGAAACTCCCCTCTACTGCTACTCTCTGTCTCCTGTTGCCCAGCCAGTTCTTTATCCATCTAGCTAGTACACCTTGGACCCCAAGCGCCTTCACCTTCTCCATCAGCCTGCCATGGGGAACCTTATCAAACGCCTTACTGAAGTCCATGTATATGACATCTACAGCCCTTCCCTCATCAATCAACTTTGTCACTTCCTCAAAGAATTCTATTAAGTTGGTAAGACATGACCTTCCCTGCACAAAACCATGTTGCCTATCACTGATGAGCCCATTTTCTTCCAAATGGGAATAGATCCTATCCCTCAGTATCTTCTCCAGCAGCTTCCCTACCACTGACGTCAGGCTCACCGGTCTATAATTACCTGGATTATCCCTGCTACCCTTCTTAAACAAGGGGACAACATTAGCAATTCTCCAGTCCTCCGGGACCTCACCCGTGTTTAAGGATGCTGCAAAGATATCTGTTAAGGCCCCAGCTATTTCCTCTCTCGCTTCCCTCAGTAACCTGGGATAGATCCCATCCGGACCTGGGGACTTGTCCACCTTAATGCCCTTTAGAATACCCAACACTTCCTCCCTCCTTATGCCGACTTGACCTAGAGTAATCAAACATCTGTTCCTAACCTCAACATCCGTCATGTCCCTCTCCTCGGTGAATACCGATGCAAAGTACTCGTTTAGAATCTCACCCATTTTCTCTGAGTCCAAGCATAACATTCCTCCTTTGTCCTTTAGTGGGCCAATCCTTTCTCTAGTTACCCTCTTTCTCCTGATATATGAAGAAAAGGCTTTGGGATTTTCCTTAACCCTGTTTGCTGAAGATATTTCATGACCCCTTTTAGCCCTCTTAATTCCTCGTTTCAGATTGGTCCTACATTCCCGATATTCTTTCAAAGCTTCGTCTTTCATCAGCCGCCTACACCTTATGTATGCTTCCTTTTTCCTCTTAGCTAGTCTCACAATTTCACCTGTCATCCATGGTTCCCTAATCTTGCCATTTCTATCCCTCATTTTCACAGGAACATGTCTCTCCTGAACGCTAATCAACCTCTCTTTAAAAGCCTCCCACATATCACATGTGGATTTACCTTCAAACAGCTGCTCCCAATCTACATTTCCCAGCTCCTGCCGAATTTTGGTATAGTTGGCCTTCCCCCAATTTAGCACTCTTCCTTTAGGACCACTCTCGTCTTTGTCCATGAGTATTTTAAAGCTTACGGAATTGTGATCACTATTCCCAAAGTAGTCCCCTACTGAAACTTCAACAACCTGGCCGGGCTCATTCCCCAACACCAGGTCCAGTATGGCCCCTTCCCGAGTTGGACTATTTACATACTGCTCTAGAAAACCCTCCTGGATGCTCCTTACAAATTCTGCTCCATCTGGACCTCTAACACTAAGCGAATCCCAGTCAATGTTGGGAAAATTAAAATCTCCTATCACCACCACCCTGTTGCTCCTACATCTTTCCATAATCTGTTTACATATTTGTACCTCTATCTCACGCTCGCTGTTGGGAGGCCTGTAGTACAGCCCCAACATTGTTACCGCACCCTTCCTATTTCTGAGTTCTGTCCATATTGCCTCACTGCTCGAGTCCTCCATAGTGCCCTCCTTCAGCACAGCTGTGATATCCTCTTTGACCAGTAATGCAACTCCTCCACCCCTTTTACCTCCCTCTCTATCCCGCCTGAAGCATCGATATCCTGGGATATTTAGTTGCCAATCATGCCCTTCCCTCAACCAAGTCTCAGTAATAGCAATAACATCATACTCCCAGGTACTAATCCAAGCCCTAAGTTCATCTGCCTTACCTACTACACTTCTTGCATTAAAACAAATGCACCTCAGACCACCAGTCCCTTTATATTCATCATCTGCTCCCTGCCTGTTCTTCCCCTTAGTCACACTGACTTCATTATCTAGTTCCTTACAGGCTTTTGTTACTACCTCCTTACTGTAATCCGGGAGTAATCTCGGGATTACTCCCTGTGCCACGTGCCAGTGAGGCGAGAAATAGGAAGATAGTGCAGCTAAACATGTGGCTGAACAGCTGGTATAGAGGGAGGGTTTCAGATATCTGGACCATTGGGATCTCTTCAGGGACAGATGGGACCTGTACAAGAAGGACGGGTTGCATCTAAACTGGAGGGGTACAAATATCCTGGCTGCGAGGTTTGCTAGCATCACTCGGGAGGGTTTAAACTAGTGTGGCAGGAGGGTGGGAACCAGAGCAGTAGGACAGCAAGTGAAATAAATGAAGGGGAACTAGTAAATAAGGCCAGTAAGACTAAGAGGAAGAGCAGGCAGGGAGATGTTGCGGAGAACAGCGGGACTGGTGGTCTGAAGTGCATTTGTTTCAATGCAAGAAGTATAACAGGTAAGGCAGATGAACTTAGAGCTTGGATTAGTACTTGGAACTATGATGTTGTTGCTATTACAGAGACTTGGTTGAGGGAAGGACAGGATTGGCAGTTAAATGTTCCAGGATTTAGAAGCTTCAGGAGGGATAGAGGGGGATGTAAAAGGGGTGGGGGAGTTGCATTATTGGTTAAGGAGAATATCACAGCTGTACTGCGGGAGAACACTTCGGAGGGGTCATGCAGCGAGGCAATATGGGTGGAGCTCAGGAATAGGAAGTGTGCAGTCACGATGTTGGGGGTTTACTACAGGCCTCCTAACAGCCAGCGGGAGGTAGAGGAGCAGATATGTAGACAGATTTTGGAAAGATGTAAAGGTAACAGGGTTGTAGTGGTGGGTGATTTTAACTTCCCCTATATTGACTGGGACTCACTTCGTGTTAGGGGCTTGGATGGGGCAGAATTTGTAAGGAGCATCCAGGAGGGCTTCTTGAAACAGTATGTAGATAGTCCAACTAGGGATGGGGCCATACTGGACCTGGTATTGGGGAATGAGCCCGGCCAGGTGGTCGAAGTTTCAGTAGGGGAGCATTTCGGGAACAGTGACCATAATTCCATAAGTTTTAAGGTACTTGTGGATAAGGATAAGAGTAGTCCTCGGGTGAAGGTGCTAAATTGGGGGAAGGCTAATTATAACAATATTAGGCAGGAACTGAAGAATTTAGATTGGGGGCGGCTGTTTGAGGGTAAATCAACATCTGACATGTGGGAGTCTTTCAAACGTCAGTTGATTAGAATCCAGGACCAGCATGTTCCTGTGAGGAAGAAGGACAAGTTTGGCAAGTTTCGGGAACCTTGGATAACGAGGGAAATTGGGAGCCTCGTCAAAAAGAAAAAGGAAGCATTCATAAGGGCTGGCAGGCAAGGAACAGACGAATCCCTTGAGGATTATAAAGGCAGTAGGAAGGAACTTAAGCAAGGAGTCAGGAGGGCTAAAAGGGGTCATGAAAAGTCATTGGCAAACAGGATTAAGGAAAATCCCATAAAGAGCAAGAGGGTAACCAGGGAAAGGGTTGGCCCACTCAAGGACAGAGAAGGGAATCTATGTGTGGAGCCAGAGGAAATGGGCGAGGTACTAAATGAGTACTTTGCATCAGTATTCACAAGGAGAAGGACTTGGTGGATGATGAGCCTCGGGAAGGGAGTGTAGATCATCTCAGTCATCTCATTATCAAAAAGGAGGAGGTGTTGGGTGTCTTGCAAAGCATTAAGGTAGATAAGTCCCCAGGGCCTGATGGGATCTACCCCAGAATACTGAGGGAGGCAAGGGAAGAAATTGCTGGGGTCTTGACAGAAATCTTTGCTTCCACATTGGCTACAGGAGAGGTCCCAGGGGACTGGAGAATAGCCAATGTTGTTCCTTTGTTTAAGAAGGGTAGCAAGGATAATCCAGGAAATTATAGGCCGGTGGGCTTTACGTCAGTGGTAGGGAAATTATTAGAGAGGATTATTCGGGACAGGATTTACTCCCATTTGGAAACAAATGGACCTATTAGCGAGAGGCAGCATGGTTTTGTGAAGGGGAGGTCGTGTCTCACTAATTTGATTGAGTTTTTTGAGGAAGTGACAAAGATGATTGATGAAGGAAGGGTGTTATCTATATGGACTTCAGTAAAGCCTTTGACAAGGTCCCTCATGGCAGACTGGTACAAAAGGTGAAGTCACATGGGATCAGAGGGGAGCTGGCAAGATGGATACAGAACTGGCTCAGTCATAGAAGACAGAGGGTAGCAGTGGAAGGGTGCTTTTCTGAATGGAGGGATGTGACTAGTGGTGTTCCGCAGGGATCAGTGCTGGGACCTTTGCTGTTTGTAGTATATATAAATGATTTGGAGGAAAATGTAGCTGGTCTGATTAGTAAGTTTGCGGACGACACAAAGGTTAGTGGAGTTGCGGATAATGATGAGGATTGTCAGAGGATACAGCAGGATATAGATCGGTTGGAGACTTGGGCGGAGAAATGCCAGATGGAGTTTAATTCGTACAAATGTGAGGTAATGCATTTTGGAAGGTCTAATGCAGGTGGGAGGTATACAGTAAATGGCAGAACCCTTAGGAGTATTGATAGGCAGAGAGATCTGGACGTACAGGTCCACAGGTCACTGAAAGTGGCAACGCAGGTGGATAAGGTAGTCAAGAAGGCATACGGCATGCTTGCCTTCATCGGTCGGGGCATAGAATATAAAAATAGCAAGTCATGCTGCAGCTGTACAGAACTTTATTTAGGCCACACTTAGAATATTGCGTGCAATTCTGGTCGCCACACTACCAGAAGGATGTGGAGGCTTTGGAGAGGGTACAGAAGAGGTTTACCAGGATGTTGCCTGGTCTGGAGGGCATTAGCTATGAGGAGAGGTTGGATAAACTCGGATTGTTTTCACTGGAACGACGGAGGTGGAGGGGCGACATGATAGAGGTTTACAAAGTTATAAGCGGCATGGACAGAGTGGATAGTCAGAAGCTTTTTCCCAGGGTGGAAGAGTCAGTTACTAGGGGACATAGGTTTAAGGTGAGAGGGGCAAAGTTTAGAGGGGATGTGCGAGGCAAGTTCTTTACACAGAGGGTGGTGAGTGCCTGGAACTTGTTGCCGGGGGAAGCAGGTACCATAGTGACGTTTAAGAGGCATCTTGACAAATACATGAATAGGATGGGAATAGAGGGATACGGAACCCGGAAGTGCAGAAGGTGTTAGTTTAGACAGGCATCAAGATTGGCGCAGGCTTGGAGGGCCGAATGGCCTGTTCCTGTGCTGTACTGTTCTTTGTTCTTTGTTCAGTGACCCTGCTGCTGAGGCCATGTTTTAATTTTAAACTTTTAAAAGTTGCAGGGAGTGCACCTCAAGATGGAGGTGCCCTTTCTCTCTCTCACCTGAGCTGCAGGCTGCTGTCGGTCTCCTAGTGTCCCTACAGCTTTGAGAGCCTGCCTGCCATCTTTAATTGGATGACAAATCCGCCCCCCTGGCCACCAATTGGCCAATTTGGGGAAAATCGCTGCCAGGTGACTGTTTCCAAAATGTGTAGGGTCATGACCCCAATTTGACTCCAATGTCGGGGTCCCGACCCAAAACTCAGAAACCTGCCGCACATGTCATATCCCGCCAATGAGAGAATATTCCCTTTAACCCTTCCCTCTTTCCAACCAATTACCAACCCATGCCACAAGGTTCTGTGTAATTTTGTTATAATGTAGGCAAACACGGCAGTCAAACTGCGCACAGAAAGGTCCCATAAACACCAATGGTATTTGAGGGGTGGCAAGGGGGGGTTTCATTTAGAGCGTTCAAGTAAAGTCCCGTTTTCCCTCTCTCTCTTGCTCTCTCCTCTTGGTGTTGGAAATGAGAATCTCTGTAGCACAGTTGCATGCATTTAGTATTGACCTCTCCTTCCGCAGAAGAGCCACAGAAATCCGAGACGAGACAAAACACCAGATACGTCATTTTCCAGGCTTCCTGTGCCTCTGCTGCCAATGTTACAGCAAATGAGCAGGAGAATTTCTGAGGAAATAAACTCCCAAATGTTGGCCTCAAAATATAACACTGGTTTCTTTTTCAATATGCCCCCATGTCACAGGCTGACACTCCAGTGCAGTATTTCACGAGTGCTGCAAATTGTGAGAGGTCATCTTTCAGAAGAGACATTAAACCAAGGCCCCGTGTATCCTCTCAGATGGACATGAAAGATCCCGTGGCACTATTTCAAAGAAGAACAGGGGAGTTCTCCCTGGTGTCCTGGCTAATATTTATCAAACTGTGTGCAAATTGGCTGCTGTATTTTCTACACAGGGGTCGGCAACATGTCCGTACACGGACACCAGTGTCCGTGGTAAAACATTTTGGGGTCTGTGACTGTGAATTTCAGGTATAAGAAATTTCCCATTGACTTCTTTCCAGACCAGTCCAACTTTAAAAAATAATTCACAGCCGTCAGTTTCACAGCTGAGAGGAACAGAAACAGCTGCTTCAGAAACTCAGGACAAGTTCGGGTTTATCCGGCAGGTTTTGATTTTTTTTTAAAAAGCCCGCCAAAAACCTTGAACTAGTCCTGAGTTCGGAAGCCGCTGTTCCCGCTCTGAGAGCCTGTTAGCTGTGAAACTGAAACTGAGGGCTGTGAACTGAGGGAGGGGGAGGGGGAGGGGAGGGGGAAGGGGAGGGGAGGGGGAGGGGGAGGGGGAGGGGAGGAGGGGAGAGGGAGGGGGGAGGGAGGGGAGGGGGAGGGAGAGAGGGGAGGGGAGGGGGAGGGGAGGGGAGGGGAGGGGGGAAGGGGGAGGAGGGGAGGGGAGGGGAGGGGGGAAGGGGGAGAAGGAGGAGGGGGGGAGAGGGGGATGGGGGGAAGGGGGGTGAGAGGGGGGGAGAGAGGGGGGGGAGAGGGAGGGAGGGTGAGGGAGGGAGGGTGAGGGGGCGAGGGTGAGGGGGGGGAGAGAGGGGGGAGAGAGGGGGGGAGAGAGGGGGGGAGAGAGGGGGGGAGGGGGAGAGGGAGAGGGAGGGGGAGAGAGGGGGGAGAGAGGGGGGAGAGAGGGGGGAGAGGGAGGGGGAGAGGGAGGGAGAGAGAGGGGGAGGGGGAGAGAGAGGGGGGGAGGGGGAGAGAAAGGGGGGAGAGAGGGGGTGAGGGGGGGAGGGGGTGGGGGTGGGGGGGAGGAGAGGGAGGCGGGGAAAGGGAGGGAAGGGAGGAGAGGGAGGGGGGGAGAGGGAGAGGGAGGGGGGAGAGACAGGAATGAGGCAGAGGGAAGAGAGAGAGAGAGAGGGAAGAGGGAGAAGACAGGGAGAGAGAGAAGACAAGGAGAGGGAGGAAAGGAGAGAATGAGAGGAAGGGAGAGAGAGATGAAAAAGAAGGGAGAGGCAGGGAGAGGAAGAGCGAGAAGGAGAGGGAGGGGGGAGAGAGAAGGAGAGGGAGGGGGGAGAGAGAAGGAGAGGGAGGGGAGAGAGAGAGGAATGAGGCAGAGGGAAAGGGAGATAGAGAGGGAAGAGAAAGAGAGGAAGAGGGAGGGGGAGAGGGAGGGGGAGAGAGAGAGCGGGGAGAGGGAGCGGGGAGAGGGAGGGGGGAGAGGGAGGGGTAGAGGGAGAGAAGGGAGGAGGAATTTTGATTCCACCAGTAACTAATACTAACTCAGTGAACATGCTAACTATTCATAATACTGGTATCATTACAATTACCCTCTTAGTCAACCGTAATACACGAACTCACTGATAATCTATTACTCAAATTTTAAGAAAGACCTGCATTTCTATAATACCTGTCATGTTTTCAGATTGTCTCAAAGTGCTTTACAGTATATTTCAATTTTTGAAGTGTAGTCACTGTTGTAATGTCGGAAACACAGCAGCCAACATATAAACATACGAGCATACGAACAAACGAATTAGGAGCAGAAGTAGGCCATTCGGCCCCTCTAGCCTGCTTCTCCATTCAATACAATCATGGCCACAGAAAGCTCCCACAAACAGCAATGTGATAATGACCAGGTTATATATTTTTGTGATGTGGATTGAGGGATAAACTAGGAAGTATCTCATGCCATGATGCTTCACATAACCTATCAAATACCTGATCATACTGTGCCTGATCTAGCAGTGCTTGATGCTGATCCAAAATGGAGGGTATTGTACTCAGGATCTTTGCGTTAAAAATAATCCAAATTGAATTGAATCGAGATTCTGAATTTCTTGGGAGCTTTCTTAATTCTGCATTCAAGGTGTATTTGTTGTGGATTTCAAAATCAAAGTGTATCTTAGCTTCCTTTCATATTAAACTATTCCAGTTAAAGCTAAATTCCACATTGGTGACATATTGATTAACAACCCAAAATCCTACCTGTAACCCATAGTAACCCTATGATCCACTGATATTGACCCTGTGATTACAATCAGAATCTCCCTGATCTACACAAGATGAGGTTACGCTCTCCAGTCAATGCCATTTTTAACAAGCCCCACCTCTCCACCTATCTCCTACTCTAGTTTGGACTCAAGTTCCATGTGAAGGCAACACCTCTGCACTGGGAATCTCAAACAGAGCTGATCCGTACCTGGACTTCACACATCAAAACAGCACCTTCTTTTATAAAGATTGGAGTGTTATACCTTTAACACACATCTCTTTTTCTGTTGCAAAGGATCTGTTCCTTTAAAAGTCTAAGGTCTAATAGCCATTACATCAAAACTAATTAGAGGATGAGTCCTGTTAAGGATCTCCTGACTCCTGAAATCAATTAGATAATTTCTGTTGCTGGAGAAGTGTTTGTGTAGTTTCGATCAGACCATTTTTGTTAAACCAAACGTTTTGCATCTGTTACAAAATGTGACATTTTAAAACGTGGCATCCGAAATGTTACAGATGTTCATGGGTAGTTTGTGGTCTGGAGCATAGTTGGAATGTTTAGCCACTAACCTGTCCCTTTTAAGGCCACTGTGCAGGTAATTTCCAGAACAAAGTCTTCCTGAGGGCAATTATAGATTAATTATTGTCATTGAAGCAGCTTTAGATCTGCTGCTGCTTGGCTGTGCTTCCTTGTTACCTCAACAACTTCTCCAGGTTATTTCTAAGTGAGCAACAAAGCAGCTGATTGTGTTCTCTCTCTTTAAGAGTCTAGTTGTAATTTGTTAGTGTTTGATACAAAATATGACATCTGGAATGTAATAGACACCTAACAATTTTTCTTGAAATGTAAAAAGGCAGATGAGATATTGTATGTTACGTGGTCTAACATTACTGTTGTTACCAAAGCAAATCTTTTTCCTCTGGCGCATCATGCCCAACACTGTAGAAGATCCATTAAATGTTCACAAAGAGTTCGATAAGACTCTTTGCCTGTTGCAGAAAACTCAAATGATCTGAATCAGCATCCAAAGTTCATCAAGAAGAAAAATATGCTGAAGTAATTTGTGACAGAAGGAGATTCTTGTTTGGCTGCCCAATGACATGGACATATAAAGGGCAATTTGTTTAATTAATGCCCTGTTTGTGCCTAGAAACATTACATGGGAATGGGAAGCACAGAATTACCCCTGGTTTTCTGCCCATTTCAAACTTATCCCAGGTTATTGGGATTACCATATCTTTCTGTCTGATATCTGTAAAACACATCGTGTTAAATTTTTTTTGGGAGCCTCAATCCCATTCTTTGCCGTAATGGTCCATAGAAAAAAAAAACGACACTAATTTGCAATCCCACTGAGAGACATCCCAGGATAGCTGTGAAGGAAAATGCCACTGTGATACTGGGTGTAAAGCAAAAGTGCTTTTACTCTGTATCAGAGGAATGGAGGAATGTGCAGAACCATATAGATTATTGAAGTCCATCTGGCCGATCCCTGTGTCTGGGAAGTATCTAATGCCTTCTCAATTTTTCTCAAATTGGCTAAATACTGTTTAAGCCTGTCCTAAACTCTAAAGATGTCATTCATTTACAATTTTGGATATAGCGCAGAATCGATAGTACGGTTAAAACCACTGATATCCAGGCACTTTCAGATTTTTATTGCTTATGGCGATATGTTCGGATTTACTCTCTAATTTACAAGCAGCAGCTTGGCTCAGCTGATAACACTTGACTCTCCGTTAGATTATGGTATTGAGCTTCATTCCAGGGTTTGAGCACCTGAAATAGGCTGATGCACCAGTGCATCACTGAGGGAGTGTTGCACTGTCAGAGGGTGTGATCCTTTAGCTCAGACATTAAGTTGAGGTTACATCTTCAGGTAGACATTGAAGATCCCTTTGGCACTATTTGAAGAAAAGCAGGACTTTTTCCTGGTGTCCTGGCCAGAATTCTTCCCTCAACCAACAATTACCTACATAACAATCATTAATCCAGCTAATAATGCTCAAGGGACATTCAGACCACCCTCAACCTCTTCAGCTCCGCGCACAAAAGGATTGATCTCTCACTCAACATCAGCAAGGCCAACATCCTCCACCAGCCCTTCCCCGGACAAACAACTACATCTCCAGCTACTGTTATTGATGGGGAGACTTTAGAAGTCATTGAACATTTCCTATATCTCAGCAGCTACCTTTCTCAAAAGGTCACCATCGAAGTGGAGATCCAGCACAGAATCAGCCGCAGCCTTCCAAAGATTGTGTAACCATGTCTTCAACAACAGAGATCTCCATAAGAGGATAAAGGCTTCAGTCTACAATGCTGTTGTTGTCACCACTCTTCTATATGGCAGTGAAACTTGGGTCACCTATCAAAGGTACCTCTGGTCACTGGAGAATTTTCACCAGCGGTGTGCCCGCAGGATACTCAAAGTCAAGTGGGAAGACAGGCAAACAAACTCCAGCTTCCTCACTGAAGCCAATTCCTCCAGAATTGCAACTACGATCTTGTGAAATTAGCCCTGCTGGTTTGGACACTGCATCCACATGCCAAATAATCGGCTTCCGAAGCAGATCCGCTTTTCACACCTTACGGAGGCACCCCATCTCGAGGAGGACAGAGAAAATCTTTTAACGACAATCTGAAAGCCTCACTGAAAAAGGGGCAAATTGACATTGGTGCAGGAGAGGAACTTGCCACAAACCGTGCCACGTGGCGATGCCTCATCCAACAAGCTCCAACACAGTCGGAAACTGACCCCATAAACTCTGCTGCGGAGAAGTGTCAAAAGCGGAAGGAAAGAGAGCAGGACCCTGACTCGAGAACCCCACCCCGGCCACCTCTCTCAGGGCAACACCAGTCCTCTCTGTGCAAAGACCTGTGGTTCCGGGATTGGCCTGTTGAGTCATCTGAGGACACACAAATCATGAACCCTGGCAGAGGTCATCCTCGTTTCGAGTGACTGACAACGATGAATGCTCAAGATACCACATTGGAATATTTCATCATTCAATCAGTGTCCTTTTAAAGACTTACTGATAGTATTGATTTACCCATCATATTTGTAACCATATGTATATGAAATGTATTTTGACTAAAATAAATACAGTGCATTTATTTTAGGACAGTTTTCTGTAACACGTTTGTGCAGGCCACAGTGAAATTGTGGAGAGGGTGGATGAACTGTTAAATATGCTCTCAACTACCTCTGGAGTTCAGGAAGTATACACGCAGAACTTTTCCACAGGACAAATAAGTAGGGCAGTTTTCACATGGTCTATGAAATAACGACAACATGCATTTATACGGCACCTTTCAGGTAAAACATCCCAAGGTGTTTCATAAGGAGCATTATCAAACAAAATTTGACACCGAGCCACATCAGGAGATATTGAGAGGGGTGGCCAAAAGCTTGGCCAAGGAGATAGGTTTTAAGGAGCGTCTGGTTCAGTCAGAGATGGTAACCAAGGAGAGGGATGGAAGCCGTGATGAGGGAAAGGAATTTGTGATGGTGATCGAAGACAATAGCTTCGCTCTCCCCAATCTTTAATTGGAGGAAATTTATGCTCATCCAAGCAGCCTGACAAATCAGATGCAGGGTAAAGGTCAAGTGAGGTGGTTGAGATAGAGCTGGATTCCAGCAGTAAACATTTGGAACCAAATGTGTGTTTTTGGATGATGTCGCCGAGGGGCAGCATGTAGATGAGAAACAGGAGAGTGCCAAGGATAGATCCTTGAGGTACTCCAGAGGCAATGGTGCAGGCGAGGAAGTGTTGCTTGATGGATTGTATGGGCTGTCATTATCCAGTATCTTATTACTTTAAAATTAATTGGAATATTCACTTTTACTTATGCAGGATCTCCTGCCTGTTACAATATCCCAGGTGCCATAGAAAGTCAAAGGTTTCATGGCCTTATAGCTGAGACATGAAACTGTAGAATGGCTATGCTATGCTTGCTGCTTTCATAAAATATATTGAGTTCCGCTAATATTATAGAAGCAGAATTATATTGTACAAACACGTTGAGAAGATATGCCGTTATGATAATCCAATAGGATTTGTTGATGGGTGAGATGAAGAAGGGTCGGAGGATGCTCGTGTGGAGCCTTGCTAAACACTAGCATGGGTCTGTTGTACTGAATGGCCTGTTTCTGTGCTGTAAATACTAATGTAACCCAATCAAAAACAAAAGGTAAACAGAATATACGATTTGGCTCTGGTGACATGAGAAAGATGCAGGGCAAGGTATTATCTCATGTAACATTTGGCACTGTATAACCATGATTGAGATTGTGTCCTATTATGATGGCGTTAACTTTGCAAGTGCACAAGTACCACAAAGCAAAATCAGCTTAGAGTGTGAGAGGCTTTCAGTATGTGGGAAACATTCCTTACACAGTCAAAGGCGAAAGAAATATATCTCCATGGCAGAACGTGATTCATTCTATCATTTCTGGGGGCCAAATGAGTGAACAGAGATAGTGAGGGCATAGTGCATGGGATGGTCTTGACTTTCTGAGAAATATACTTTCGCGTTTTGACTGCGAAACTGCGATGTTAATGAAATTAAATCAAACAAAGTACATAAAGAACATTAATTCCTCTGGCAATTCAGGTCCTCTCTAGGCGCAGCACTGGGCGGGGCCTATTTTGTAAGTATTGATGGGATTGAAGGCCGATAAATCCCCAGGGCCTGATGGTATGCATCCCAGAGTACTTAAGGAAGTGGCCTTAGAAATAGTGGATGCAGTGGCGGTCATCTTCCAAGATTCTATAGACTCTGGAACAGTTCCAACAGATTGGAGGGTAGCTCATGTAACCCCACTATTTAAAAAGGGAGGTAGAGAGAAAGCAGGGAATTATAGACCAGTCAGCCTGACGTCAGTAGTGGGGAAAATTCTAGAGTCCATTATCAAAGATTTTATAGCAGAGCACTTAGAGAACAGTTGTAGAATCAGGCAGAGTCAGAAAGGATTTACGAAAGGGAATCATGCTTGACAAATCTACTAGAATTCTTCGAGGATGTAACTAGTAGATTTGATGAGGGGGAACCAATGGATGTGGTTTATTTGGACTTTCAGAAGGTTTTTGACAAAGTCTCGCGTAAGAGATTAGCATGTAAAATTAAAATGCATGGGATTGGGGGTAGTGTATTGCGATGGACAGAAAATTGGTTGGCGGACAGGAAACAAAGAGTAGAGATAAATGGGTCCTTTTCCGAATGGCAGGCAGTGACTAGTGGGGTACCACAGGGATCGGTGCTAGGACCCCAGCTATTCACAATATACATTAATGATTTAGATGAGGGAACTAAATGTAATATCTCCAAATTTGCAGACGGCTCAAAACTGGGTGGGAGGGTGAGTTGTGAGTAGGATGCAGAGAGGCTTCAGGGTGATTTGGACAAAATTTTAGTTTATGTTTAGAGATACAGCACTGAAACAGGCCCTTCAGCCCACCGGGTCTGTGCTGACCATCAACCACCCATTTATACTAATCCTACACTAATCCCATATTCCTACCACATCCCCACCTGTCCCTATATTCCCCTACCACCTACCTATACTAGGGGCAATTTATAATGGCCAATTTACCTACCAACCTGCAAGTCTTTTGGCTTGTGGGAGGAAACCGGAGCACCCGGAGGAAACCCACGCAGACACAGGGAGAACTTGCAAACTCCACACAGGCAGTACTTGGAATTGAACCCGGGTCGCTGGAGCTGTGAGGCTGTGGTGCTAACCACTGCACCACTGTGCCACAAGTTGAGTGAGTGGGCTAATGCATGGCAGATGCAGTATAATGTGGATAACTGGGAGGTTATCCACTTTGGTAGCAAAAACAGGAAGACAGATTATTATCTGAACGGCTATAAACTGAGAGAGGGGAATATGCAGCGAGAACTGGGTGTTCACGTACACCAGTCACTGAAGGTAAGCATGCAGGTGCAACAGGTGGTAAAAAAAGGCAAATGGTATGTTGGCCTTCACAGCAAGAGGATTCGAGTACAGGAGCAGGGATGTCTTGCTGCAATTATACAGGGCCTTAGTGAGGCCACACCTGAGATATTGTGTGCAGTTTTGGTCTCCTTATCTGAGGAAGGATGCTCTTACTATAGAGGGAGTGCTGCGAAGGTTTACCACACGGATTCCTGGGATGGCGGGACTGACGTATGAGGAGAGATTGAGTCGGTTAGGATTATATTCACTGAAGTTCAGAAGAGTGAGGGGGGATCTCATAGAAACCTATAAAATTCTAACAGGACTTGACAGGGTAGATGCAGGAAGGATGTTCCTGATGGTGGGGGAGTCCAGAACCAGGGGTTGTAGTCTAAGGATACAGGGTAAACCTTTCAGGACTGAGATGAGGAGAAAGTTCTTCACCCAGAGAGTGGTGAGCCCGTGGAATTCGCTACCACAGAAAGCAATTGAGGCCAAAACATTGTATGTTTTCAAGAAGGAGTTATATATAGCTCTTGGGTCTAAAGGGATCAAAGGGTATGGGAACAGGCTACTGAGTTGGATCAGCCATGATCATAATGAATGGCGGAGCAGGCTCGAAGGGCCGAATGGCCTACTCCTGCTCCTATTTTCTATGTTTCTAAGTAGGTTACAGGTAATTCTAATTGAAAATATTATTCAGACATATTATTACATAGAATGATGAGAAAATTACTGCAGAAAATGCGTCACCCTTTTCTTTCCTTTTTTTATGTTGTTCAATCCTATTGGCTGTGGAGAAATAACCTAACTTAATTACCAAAGCTGCTTTTGAAGCTTCATTAGTTTAACATGGCATGCAGCTCACACCAAGTTCAGAGTTGCCCTTTATATTCAGGGGTTCCAACTTCAACTCCTGTTCCGTCAGTCCTGCTCATGCTACAGTCCACATATTTTTAGTCCCCTCCAGTGCTGCATGTAGAAAGGGCTCAAAAGCATTAAAGCTTCAATGTACACATCTCCATAGTTTTTGAGGCATATTACAACATTAATGTGGACTGCCCTGGAAAGTATCACTTAAACAAGTACACTATCACTGGGGAGAAATTTGACAATCAAAATGGAAATATGAAACAACTTAAGTTTATCAAGGCCAACTCAAGTTTTTGCCAGTTTGTTTTTCCACTTTGCAGACTGGAATTTGAGGCAGCTGTGTTAACAAGGTCCAGATTAACAAATGCCACATTTTAACCGACTCAACATGGTAGCTGTCAGTTCATACGCAGAACCCTTTGTAAGATTTGATAAGATAGGGGTGTTTATACCCCCTTATAATGTGGGAACAGATTTGACAGCACAAAGCTTGTTGTGAATCAACTTTATTGAGATAAAGGTAAAGACAAGTTTGTTAAGTTTTCGGATAAGCCATAGTCACAAAGTTAGGCAGTGATTAACAGCCGAACACAGGTTTTCCCATATTAGAGATTGGACAGCAGAGCGTCCAACTCTTTCTCTTGCAGCTTTTGGTCTTCAAGTTTTTTGGTCGGTCTGTCTCTGTTTATGTTCAAAAATTCTCTGCCGTACAGTTTCAAAGACAAGACTTATTTTATCCTGGCAGCTTTCCAGTTAACCCTCCCTCCTCCCAATCAGTGATTCGTCTTGTATTAAAGGACACCTTTCTTAACCAACCAAGGATCATTTTGTGATAGTTGCTAACCTTCTGGATTTATGTAAGTAGTACCCCTTTGTGTTGATTACTTTATCTCAATGCTTTTACGTGCTGAGGTTCCTTATCTCATTACAAGGCAAAGCTACGCAGAAGCTGTTTTCACTGTCTGCTCACAAGGTCTCACCCTTCTAATGCAAGTAAGCAGCTTAAAACTTGACATAATTTCCCAGAATCCCTCTACCTTGATATCTTGTCTATACTGTGCCCTATTTCCTAAGTTTTTCCACTTTAACCATTCTAGAAAGAAGTGTTCTAATAAAGCCAAATGTTAGTTTATGATAATAAATTAGTTGTTAGTTTATAATAGCTGGATTTTAACAATTAGTACTCTGGTTAGTAACTTTTAGTAACCTAATAATCTTACACCTTCACAACAAAAGTTAACACTAATAGGGAAGGCTTGTCTACACAGGAACAGACCTATGTGCCTCAAGCTTTCACTCGAGGAGTTTTCTTCAATAAAAGGAAACGGCATGAGCCATAAATGATGCCTTGTTGCTAGGCAATAACATCCCTGAGTTTGTGCACATTCAAAACAATGTTACAGAGCAGAGGCACTTTAGTGTTACTCCCCACATGGTTCTGATGAGGATATTATGTTTGAACAGCTCATAAAGGCTTTGAGGTCAATACAAGATTTGCTCTAACTTGTTCATCCAATGTGCAAGAGACCCAAAAATACATCAAACCATCAGACAGCCCAGAATATTGAATGCACAACCTAATCTCCCTTGTGTTTTTAAACAATTTAGAGCATTGTAGGCATGGGTGAGGTTTCCAATGATGGAGAACATTCCAAAGAAACTTTTCTGTCAAACGGAGATGAGATAATTAGATCCAGGTAATACATTGAAGCCCCATTTGGGAGCCTGAGCACAAACAGGTCATCTTTATTTTACTAGCTCAGTCTCAGGCAGCCACAGAAAACTGTTGGTATAATTTGTGAGGAACTCATCGGGCGCTGGAAACAGAACTGGAGCAATAAACCCATCATCATTGTATCAGACTCATCACCACGAGACCTGACATATCAGGTGTTCTGATGACTGCCGAACAGCCAGGAACTTTCCATTGCAAAAGGCAATATCAGTGTCTTAGACTTGATGAAAGAGCAAATACTTCTAAATTCTTAAACAATCAAAACATGCTCTGAAAGAAACCATGCAATATAATAGTTATAATGGAAAGTAGTTCGGCATTTTTTACTCTTTAGTTAGTGCAACACCTGGTTCGTCTGAATAGGTGCAGAAGCTTTTACATATTTGATTTTCTAAATGCTACATATTTGGTATAGGCTACATGATAGGGGAGCAGCATTTTATTAGAAAATAGGCCAGAGTGCCCAGCTGTCGACATTGAGGAAGAAGTAGTAGATATTTATGATCACAAAGAGTAAAGCAGATTGCAATTCCATTTAAATAAAGGTTGTACTGCTGGTTTCTAAGAATGACAAATAGCAAATGAGTGTTATCCCTAATGAGCAAGAACTGATAACTTTTAAGAGTAGCACTTGATATAATAAATCGAGAAGCCCTCAAGCATTAATTGAATGAAAGGGCAGGCTGCAAGTATGCTTCCAGACTAGACTAACAAAGTTGGCCAACTGCGAAGGAAAGCTTGGAAAAGGACAACATTCAGCCCATCAAAATTGTCCCAATACAGCCGTGCTGCGATATCATGTAATATATTAATTAGAAGGAAAGAGTTTACATTTACAATAGCCCCTTTCTGATCCTTCAGCTGTAAAATGCTCTGGGACATCCTATCAGTAACTTTTTATTTTAAATGATAGTCACCATTGTTACATTGAGACAGGCGGCAGACAATTCATGCACAAAGTCCCACAAACAGCAGTGACACAAATGATCAGTTGATCAATTTGGGTTAAGGGATAGATATTGGCCAGGACGCTAGAGCTCCCTAGTATCCAAATTATGTCCTGGGATTATATTTGTCTGCTGGAAAAGACTGATAGATTTAAAAGCTAAGCTTTGGGAGAGTGGGTAAATCTGAATCTGAAGTAAATATTAGAGAGAAGGTTGTGATTCTCAAGAATACTGAGGAGACGATTTCTGGAGGGACCAACTGGCAGACTGAGCCACCAGGAAGAAAGTCAAAGCTATTTTGAGGTGTCTGAGGCCTTATTTAAACAGAGCAAGTGAGCATCAGAATACCAAATGGGAACCCTGATTGACATTGCAGATTCAAACCAATATGATGTCAGACAGCCCCCGAGTTTGCCTAGCCAATAGCAAGGTAAATCAGTTTTGGGGATGGCGGAATGAGCTAGTAACTGCAGAGGGAGGAGAGGTGTCAGAAATAGCTGCCTGCTCCTTCTGGCCTCTCAAAAATAATATAGAACATCCCTTTTTGGGCCCTCCGCAGCCTCTATCACTTAGTGAAACAGGTCGGAGATTGCATGAGGCAGACTCTGGCCAGTTCTGTCTTACAATGGCATTCTGTGTCCCATTTACATCACAGAACCCTCAGTTGCATATTAGAAGGGTCCTACCACTTGAGACAGGCAGGATCTTCAGCCATCCTGTAAAATGTGGCAGGGGGCAAAGCATTGATCTCAAGGGCCGAATAAGAGTGAGGAACTTAAAGTAATTATATCAGCAGAGAAAAAAGTATTAGAGAAACTTAAGTGACTAAAAGCTGATAAATCCTCAGGACCTGATGGCCTACATCCTAGGGTTCTGAAAGAGGTAGCTGCAGAGATGGTGGATGCACTGGTTATGATTTTCCAAAATTCCCTGGATTCTAGAACAGTCCCAGCAGATTGGAAGTTAGCAAATGTAACACCACTATTCAAGAAAAGAGGGAAATAGAAAACAGGGAACTACAGGCCAGTTAGCCTGACATCAGTCATTGGGAAAATGCTGGAATCTATTATTAAGGAGTCATAACAGTGCACTAAAAAATCATAGTGCGATCAGACAAAGCTAACATGGACATATGAAAGGAAAATCATGTTTGACAAAGTTTTTTTAAAAGAAAGAAATACTTGCATTTATATAGCACCATTCATGACCACCAGACATCTCAAAGCGCTTTACAGTGCTTTTGAAGTGTAGTCATTGTAGTAATGCAGGAAGCATAACAGCCAATTTGCACACAGCAACTTCCCACAAACTGCAATGTGATAATGACTGGACAATCTCGTTTTTTTGTGATGTTGATTGAGGGATAAATATTGGCCGAGACATAGGGATATCTTCCCCTGCTCTTCTTCAAAATAGCATCTTTTACCTTTCAGGGCCTCAGTTTAACATCTCATCCGAAAGACTGCACACCCAGCGCTCCCTCAGTATTACACTGAAGTGTCAGCCTAGATTTTTTGAGCTCATATCCTGAAGGGGGACTTAAACCCAGAACTTTCTGACTCGGAAGTAAGAGTGCTACCAACTGAACAACAACTGACATTGTATTTTGAAGATGTCACTGGTAGGGGTAGATAAAGGGGAGACAATAAATGTAATATACTTGGAGTTCCAAAAAGGCATTCGATAAGGTGCCACACAGAGGGTTAATTGCTCATGGAGTTGGGGGGGGGGAATATATTAGCATGGATGGAGGATTGGTTGACGAACAGACAGTAGGGATAAGTGGGACATTTTTAAGTTAGCAGGCTGTAACTAGTGGGGTGCCACAAGGATCAGTTTAAATAGCTGAGGCCTCACCAATCTAAATTAATGACTTAGATGAAGAGACCTAGAGTAATGTATCCAAGTTTGCTGATGATACAAAGCTAGGTGGGAATGTAAGCTGTGAGGAGGACACAAAGAGGCTGCAAAGAGATATAAACAGGTTAAGTGAATGGGCAACAAGGTGGCAGATGGAGAATAATGTGGACAAGTGTGAGGTTATTCACTTTGGCAGTAAGAATAGAAAAGCAGAATTTTTTAAAAAATATGAAACCTCTAAATGTTGTTGCTCAGAGAGACTTGGATGTTCGTGTTCAAGGAACACAAAGTTAACATGCAGGTACATCAAGCAATTAGGAAGGTATGTTGGCCTTTATTGCAGGAGGGTTGGAGTACAAGAACGAGGAAGTATTGCTATAATTATATAGGGCTTTGGTGAGACCACACCTGGAGTACTGCGCACATCTAAAGAAGTATACACTTGCATTGGAGATGGTACAGCGAAGGGTCACTAAACAGGTCGTTGGGTTGTCCTATGGAAAGAGGCTGAATAAATTGGGTCTATATTATCTGGTGTTTAGAAGAATGAGAGGTGATCTCATTGAAAGATACAACATTCTGAAGGGGTTTGAAAGGGTCGACACTGAGAGGTTGATTCCTCTGGCTGGGGAATCAAAAACACGAGGGCACAGCCTTAGGATAAGGAGTCGAACATTTAGGACCGAGATGAGAAGAAATTTCTTCACTCAGAGGGTTGTGAATATTTGGAATTCTCTACCCCAGAGGGTTGTGGATGCTCCATAATTGAGTATATTCAAGGCCAAGATAGATAGATTTTTGGTCTCTCTGGAAATCAAGGGATATGGGGAGCGGGCAGGAAAGTGGAGTTGAAGCAGAAGGTGAGCCATGATCATATTGAATTGCGGGGCAGGCTCAAAGGGCTGTATGGTCTACTCCTGCTCCTATTTCTTATGTTCTTAATGGGGCGTTAGGTCTACCAGTACCAT
This sequence comes from Heterodontus francisci, assembly GCF_036365525.1. Classification (NCBI taxonomy): domain Eukaryota; kingdom Metazoa; phylum Chordata; class Chondrichthyes; order Heterodontiformes; family Heterodontidae; genus Heterodontus; species Heterodontus francisci. Next base: position 185,124,962 of record NC_090375.1, on the reverse strand, counting down.
TTTGAGGCTGTTACTGTCCCATGAATTTGATTTTGGCCAGTTAAAATCAACTCTGTGAAGTTTACTTTCAGCCTGAAGTATAATTTTGGATTACACTGAAGTATTGTATAACCATATTTGAGATTTAACAAAAAATAGCAAACCCTGCCCATTGTTCATGCAAAATGGAAAAGAGCTTCATTACAAAAGAGTATCATTGCTAATGGCTTTGCAATTTTTGGATACATGAGTTACAGGCTTGAACTTGGCAGCAGTATCAGAAAAAATGTTACAAGATATTGAACCGACTGTGCCATCTGCAAATAGAACACTACTGAATGTTCCCTGATCTGAGAAAAACTAAGAGTTGAAAACAAGCTGGAAAATGTTTCTCTCATTCCTGAAATAAGTTCAGAAAAATAACCTCCAATACGTCAATCTAACATTGCGTTTAACATTAGCGAGCCATGGTGCATTCCCTTTGCACAGCTCATATTCCACTGACCCCCAACACCCCTCCCCCACAACTTCCCATCCTTGTGTCATCTCCACCATCATGAAATACTGCTCGTACTCTTATAGGAATTTATCAACCCTGCAATGGCTAATGAGCTGTTCATTGACTCCCCACTTACTTCAAATAAGCATCATAAGCAAGGAGTATATCACCTGGTTTCTGAATTTATTCAATCTTCTATTTCCTGTATCAGCAGAGTTGAAATAATGAATATAATGATTTCAATTTGACAGAATTTCTTAAAAACAACCCATTGACAAAAAAAAATCAATTTCAACTCTCCTTTCTCTATTCTGCTTCTGAAGGTAGTGATCGAAGTTGGGGTTACAGTTCAACAGAGGGGTCAGCAGCCTTCCGATACATCAGCAAAGTGACCATTCTTCACTGGTGACCCTAAACAATGACCACATTCTGCATCTCAGTCGAGCCCAATGCCCACATACTTGCACCTGAGGGCAGAGCCAGGGGGGGGAGTCATGCTATCAGGAGGAATTTTCCAGAGTAATTTTTCCTTTATTGGCCCTGATTTATTTTTGTGTATTTCCCAGTAGATCACATGGTTGCAGTGCAGTGGGGTGGGGCTGGGGAATGGGTTGCAGTTAAGGAAGTGTCCAGGCATCATGGTGTGGGGCAAGCTTAATGGCCCAGCTGGTCTTTGCCTGCCTGTCAGTTTTGTATGCTTATATGTCCTTTTAAAAACAGCAAACCCTCTGAACTACCATCAACAACACAACAAGGGATCTGCTTGGCGCTTGGCTACAAAAGACTCAAAACTTCACTCTCATCATCTATCATCTAATTGGAACCCCTGTAGTTGCATTCTAGGATTCAGTAATTTCTAGATAGCGGATTTGGAAAAAATGATAATCAACTCAGAACCACTAAGAAATTCTGTAGGATTTTCAAAACTCTCATTTAGGATCATTCGACTTTATGAACATAGTTTATGATTTAAAGTCTGTCCAAGAGGCCCCTATGACTTTATTTCAAGCAGATTTACATGGGATTGTGCAGGATTTCTAACCAGCTATCCTACCAGCTTGTTTCATAGAGATAGTAGGCAATGCCATTATTGGATTGTCGATTGTTCCCATTCCATACAGCAAGGAAATTAAAAGCAAATCCTATTATCCCAGTATAAGGTAATGCATCGTGAAAGCTTTGTTACCTGGACAATAACACTATTTCCTTTAGCAAACTGGATCTGGCAGTAGCTTGGAGATCAGAATTAAATTATTCCCAATAATTCCCAACATTACAGCACAGGAAGCTCTTCCTCATTCCGACAACCTTGGCGTGTGAAAGTGGAAGGTCACTGATTTCCAAATTATTATCCCCTTTCAAGCTTTCCTTTGAATTCAAGGAAATGAACAGCTGTGGCTGCATATTGGAAAGGATTTCTGCCTTGATTGCAGAAGTAAGTAAACTGGAGTATATTAACATGACACAATGCTATTACAGAGAGCACGCTGGGGCAGAGAGATTTCTATACCAGAAGACTGAAAATAACCAGACTTAATGGGGATTTTAACTTGCTCAAAACCCAATCACTTAAGAGTTCAAATCAGGCCCAACATGTTGGGAATAACGTGGAACTTAAGAACAATTTCTACTTAGAATCACAGAATGATACAACACAAAAGTGCCCATTCGGCCCATTATGCCCGTGCTGGCTCTTTAATAGAGTTATCCTACTAATCCTATGGAATTTGGTTATATTCAAATCAAAGTATTTAACAATATGTAGTATTACCATGTACATCCATCCCACTTCATGGTATTGTTGATCTTTTATATCCTTGATACTTTTTAGTTGGTTTTCTACAGAGAATGGTTAGTAGCTGAAATTGCTCTACAGGGTAGATTTTGTGAATTCTTCATGCAGAGCTTAGTGTGCTGGCTGCAGACATTTTGAATTCAGCATGGAAGTTTCTGTGTCCTGTGAGACATTCTGTCCATTAAAAGAAAAAAAAAGACCTGCATTTGCATAGCGCCTTTCCCACCCGCAGGACCTCCCAAAGTGCTTTCCAGCCAGCTGAGTACTTTTGAATTGTAGTTACATCTGTAATGCAGGAAACATGGCAGCCAATTTGCGCAAAACAATCTTCCATAAACTGCAATCCAAATATGACTAGGAAATCTGTCTTTCAGTAATGTTGATTGAAAGATAAATATTATCCAGGACATTGGGGATAACTCCCCTGCTCTTCTTTAAAATAGTGCAATGGGATCTTTTACATCCACCTGAGAGAGCAGATGGGGCCTCAGTTTAACATTGCACCTAAAATTAAAATGGATATATATTGCTATAACATGGAGCTCTGTACTGGGAGTGCAAATTCGTTTAAATTTACCCTTGCATAGCAAGTTAGAGAGTGTTTTGAGACATTGTTCAAAGATGTAAGACAGTAGAGAGAAGATATCATGAATTATTTCAGTAAAGCTACATTCTTTCTGCAGTTGTACAAATAATGTGTGTGGTTTGTTTCTCAATTTATCCCAAAAAATTGCATAGCTTATTCTTACAATTTATTGTTTAATCTTATCACTTTTCTGGAGCTCATCCAATGGTATATTAATGTTGGAAGGTAAAAAAAATTGGGGAGATGGAAACCATTTTATCGACCCCACCACAACCTCAGTTCCCCAGTTACTAATTCTATCCCCCTCTCTGGCCACTGTCCCAGGATGAACCAGATTGCTTGCGGCCTCAGCATCTTGTTTGGCCCTGAGCTAACCTTCCGACCAGATATCCTCTCCATCACCAAGGCCTCCTACTTGCACCTCTGTAAAATGGCTCATCTCTGCCCCTGCCTCAACCCACCTGCTGCTAGAACCATCATATGTGTTTTTGTTACCTACAAACTCAACTATTCCAATACATCTTCCACCCTCCATAAATTTGAGCTCATCTAAAGCTCTGCTGTTCATATCCTAACTCGCACCAGGTCCCGTTCACCCATCACCCCTGTGCTTGCTGACCTGTATTGGTTTTCATCCCAGAGTTCAAACCCCTCCATGGTCTCATTCCTCCCTATATCTGTAATCTTTTCCAGACCTCCAACCCTCCAAGAAATTTGCATTACTCCAAATCTGGCCTCTTGTGCATCTCCAACTTCCTTCGCCCATCATTGATAGCCATGCTCTTCATCTGTCTAAGCCCAAAGCTTATTCCTTTCGTAAACCTCTCTGTCTCACTTTCCTACCCTCTTTGACCAAGCTTTTGGTCACCTGTCCCAATGTTTCCTTTGTTATCTCTGTCTCAATTTGTTTGTCTGATTCCTCTCCTATCAAGCATGTTGGGAAATTCTATTAAGTTAAAGACAACATTCGCAACAATAACACACATATAATGTCCTTAATATAGCAAAACATCCCAAGGTGCTTCACAGGAGCATTATCAGACAAAATTTGACACTCAGCCTCATAAAAAAATATTAGATAGGTGTCCAAAACCTTGGTCAAAACAGATAGGTTTTAAGGAGTGTCCTAAAGTAGGAGGAGAGAGGTGGAGAGCAAGTCACTGTTGTTGAAGTTTATTTCTTCCATAACCACAGAGCTTTTCTGTGATATTATGTAGTAGAAATAACAGTGATGTTAACAACAGAAACTGCACTACAATGGTATCTCACCAAGACCCACTGTCCAAATTGCTGTACTTAACTCATAGATATGGACTAAACTCATCGGAAAAGTTTGGGCTTGTCTATTCCAGTGCAAATAACCTTTTTGTGGCACAATAAGTCTTAATTACTGCCAAATAATCTCCCTAGCCCTGAAAATTAACTTTTATAAGTATGAAGTTTCTTTCACATTTTAATTACTGTTGGAGATTTTTCAAAAATGTTTTTTTATTTTTATTTTTCTCTTTCGTCTGTCTTGCTCAATCTTTCTTTCTCTCTTTATTTCGCTGGCACCATTCGTTCGGATTGCCTGCAAAACCTGGCTCATCGTATGGAGACAAGATTAAAATTTTATGGTAATGTGCTCTCATTGTTTTGCTTGGGAGGCAACAGAATCAACATGAGCAGCTCTATAATCTAAAGACATGACAATTCCAATTGTAAAACCACCTAGTGCATAACAATTCACATATTATTCAACTGTTTTAACAGGCTATGTTGCAAAAACATTACAGAATGCAAGGTTGCTTTTAAAAGCTCAGGCAGATCATTGCACTCAGCTCTTAAACCAATTTATACATATCTAGTTTTCAATCAACGTTAATGCAGGCAAAAGACATTCGATGCCTAATGACTGCAATTTCTTCTCTGTGGCTTTCCTTTTGTGAGTTATTTTATGTATTTCTCTTCCTTGTTTATGTTCCCTTGTCGCATTCTATGTGACGTTCTGTTGTAGGCCTCTGCTGATACCATACTGTGGGTAGTTGTGTGCAAGAGCAGACAAAGTAGGTTATCTGCCCTCTGTGCAATTTTGTTTTCTGCTTGTTTAGTTTAGTTTAGTTTAGAGATACAGCACTGAAACAGGCCCTTCGGCCCACCAAGTCTGTGCCGACCATCAACCACCCATTTATACTAATCCTACACTGCTTTCACATGCGTTCAAATCCTCTGAAGAAGGAATTTTCCTCCACACAAGATCAGGGGGCAGGTTGTTCAACCTTGCCCGTCTAAGAGCGAAGTCCAAAGTACGGAAAGTCCTCATCAGAGAACTCCTCTTTGCTGACGATGCTGCTTTAACATCTCACACTGAAGAATGCCTGCAGAGTCTCATCGACAGGTTTGCGTCTGCCTGCAATGAATTTGGCCTAACCATCAGCCTCAAGAAAACGAACATCATGGGGCAGGATGTCAGAAATGCTCCATCCATCAATATTGGCGACCACGCTCTGGAAGTGGTTCAAGAGTTCACCTACCTAGGCTCAACTATCACCAGTAACCTGTCTCTAGATGCAGAAATCAACAAGCGCATGGGTAAGGCTTCCACTGCTATGTTCAGACTGGCCAAGAGAGTGTGGGAAAATGGCGCACTGACACGGAACACAAAAGTCCGAGTGTATCAGGCCTGTGTCCTCAGTACCTGTGTCCTCAGTACGGCGGCACAGTGGCGCAGTGGTTAGCACCGCAGCCTCACAGCTCCAGGGACCCGGGTTCGATTCCGGGTACTGCCTGTGTGGAGTTTGCAAGTTCTCCCTGTGTCTGCGTGGGTTTTCTCCGGGTGCTCCGGTTTCCTCCCACAAGCCAAAAGACTTGCAGGTTGATAGGTAAATTGGCCATTATAAATTGTCACTAGTATAGGTAGGTGGTAGGGAAATATAGGGACAGGTGGGGATGTTTGTTGGGAATATGGGATTAGTGTAGGATTAGTATAAAATGGGTGGTTGATGGTCGGCACAGACTCGGTGGGCCGAAGGGCCTGTTTCAGTGCTGTATCTCTAATCTAATCTACCTTGCTCTACGGCAGCGAGGCCTGGACAACGTATGCCAGCCAAGAGCGACGTCTCAATTCATTCCATCTTCGCTGCCTTCGGAGAATACTTGGCATCAGGTGGCAGGACTATATCTCCAACACAGAAGTCCTTGAAGCGGCCAACATCCCCAGCTTATACACACTACTGAGTCAGCGGCGCTTGAGATGGCTTGGCCATGTGAGCCGCATGGAAGATGGCAGGATCCCCAAAGACACATTGTACAGCGAGCTCGCCACTGGTATCAGACCCACCGGCCGTCCATGTCTCCGTTATAAAGACGTCTGCAAACGCGACATGAAATCGTGTGACATTGATCACAAGTCGTGGGAGTCAGTTGCCAGCATTCGCCAGAGCTGGCGGGCAGCCATAAAGACAGGGCTAAATTGTGGCGAGTCGAAGAGACTTAGTAGTTGGCAGGAAAAAAGACAGAGGCGAAAGGGGAGAGCCAACTGTGCAACAGCCCCAACAAACAAATTTCTCTGCAGCACCTGTGGAAGAGCCTGTCACTCCAGAATTGGCCTTTATAGCCACTCCAGGCGCTGCTTCACAAACCACTGACCACCTCCAGGCGCGTATCCATTGTCTCTCGAGATAAGGAGGCCCAAAAGAAAAAAAAGACACTAATTCCATATTCCGACCACATCCCCACCTGTCCCTATATTTCCCTACCACCTACCTATACTAGGGGCAATTTATAATGGCCAATTTACCTATCAACCTACAAGTCTTTGGCATGTGGGAGGAAACCGGAGCACCCGGAGGAAACCCACGCAGACACAGGGAGAACTTGCAAACTCCACACAGGCAGTACCCAGAATTGAACCCGGGTCGCTGGAGCTGTGAGGCTGTGGTGCTAACCACTGCGCCACTGTGCCGCCCACTGAAGCAATGCTAACTCAAACAATTGCCACTCAGCAAAAGAAATGCATTTATATTGCGCCTTTCAGAGCTCAGGCCACCCTAAAGCACTTTACAACCAATGAAGTGTTTGGGAGAGAGGTTGTCCAGTCCTGACCATGACCTAAGCAGTCAAAGGACACTAATCTCTTTTTTCTAAAAATTAACGATCAGCCAATACTTAGGGGTCCAGACCGCTTCCCTAACCTGGACACCATCACTGGTCAGAACAGTAGCTTCTTTCTGTGTATAGCAGTGTGACTTTGTTTCAGATAATGAAGTTGGAAGTAATCATAGAATCTTACAACACAGAAGGAGGCCATTCAGCCCATCTTGCCTATGCTGGCATTTTGGTCGAGCTATCCAATTAATCCCACTCCCCTGCTCTTTCTTGGTAGCCCTGCAATTTTTTTCCCAATTGATCAAGTTCAGCTATTTCCTGAATTAACTCCAAATTGGATCCTTTGGGTTCACCTTAGGTTTGGAATTCAGTTCAATGTTCATCCCTGATGATTGCCTGATGAAATGTTTGGTGGGATTTCATGATAACATCTCAAAAGGATCTCAGTTAAATGAATCAAGGGCTTTCTTGAAATATAAAGCACCTTTCATGACCTCAGGACATCCCAAAATGTTTTACAGCCAAATAAGTGCTTTTGAAGTGCAGTCACTGTTGTAATATGGGAAATGTGGCAACCAGTTTGTGTGTAACAAGTGATTTCTTTTAGTAGTTTTAGTTGAGGGACAAATATTGGCCAGGACACTGGGGAAAATCCACCTGCTTTTCTTTGAAATAGTGGCCATGGGATCTTATATGTTCGTCTAAGAGGGCAGACAAGTCCACAGTTTAACATCTCATCCAAAAGATAAGAACTCAGCACCCACTTCACCGATTCAGCCAAGGTTAGGATGGCATGCAAGTACACAAGATACTGTTCCACGGACATTCTGCAACACATAGATCCCAATCTTTGCCGCCCAAATGAAATACCTGAGAAACGAAAGCTAATTATCCTCTAAAATAAATATGCCGTATTCAATAAATTACAGCATAACTGCAAATATTTACGTGTTGTCACTAATAAATTATTATAATTATTATAAAATATAAATTTCCAAATTATGGTGCAAATGTAAACCACATTTAATGGGGGTGGGGGGTGTGGAAGATTGTGAAACATTTAACAGCTTGAATATTTGTTGCTTTACAGCATAATTCCCAGTGTGGCCGTTCAACGAGACTTTAGAAAACAACCTCCGACATAAAACAGTGCATTTGGCACCAAACTGGATTCAAAGGCACAGCCACCACCCATTGTGCTGTTCATAGTGTGGACAAAAGAGCAGTGGCTTTTTTGTGTGTGTAATAAAAAGTAAATAAACTAAAACAGCTCAAGGAAAATTGGTGGCCTGCCAATCACTGCCTTGTATCAACTGACAAGATGAAAATCACCGGAGTCAGTAACTCTTCTCTAATTAGGGCTGAAGTTTGAATCAGCAAAATATATTGGCTGCAATGTGAGGAACGAGGAGTGTGTGAAAATTGGGGTGGAGGTCCTCAAATGTGCAGCTTAGATCCATTTGAATACTGTAAGTCCTTTGTGACATCTTCTCCACCAGATAATTTAATAATCGTACTGGGTAAAATCTAGTTTTCACGACCTCTTTTGAGGACACCTTGTCAATTTTTTTTTTCAATCTGTAATGGCAACCACAAAACAGGGAAATGATTTAGACTGTTAACATATACAGTTGACTTGAAGAGGGCTTCAGGTGGGAAAATGATTTGGTTTTCTTTTCTACCTCTGGAAAACCAAAGAATATATATATTAAAAACAAAGAGGGTTTGTGAATATTAGAAAGCTCTTGAAATAAACTTAACTGAAACAAATGAAAATAGAGGAATCTGGATAAAGTACTGCAGTTTCCAAAAGGGTTAAGGGTGGGGGTAGAAAGTGCTACAGAACCCAAATTGTATCTTTTTTTGTAGGGGAAATTTGGCTGTTAAATTGTTTCCAAGCTACTGCGATAAACTTCAAAAGGTGCATTATGCAGAGTTAAGCCCCCTCCCTTGAAAGTCATATTATGCGTTAATCCATGAAACAAATGGAGTCAACTTGTCTGAAGCTGGATTGTTTCATATCTAATATTTCCAGCTGCATATGTGTCTCTCTGTGTGTGAACTTCTTTTTTCTGTTTCAAGTAATGAGCATGTGCACCTTTTCGCCGGAGGCCTTCATACACAATTTAGCCAGAAAGCCAGGGCTGATCATGATTTAGCTTTTGACATCTCCTGCCTTCAGGCCAAAGGAGACTAATACAGATTTCTGACTCTGAGCTCGCTGTGCAAAAAAAAAGGCTTTTATTGACTAAATGATAAAGAGGTTTGTAATGATAAATAACAGTCATTTTATTCTGGAATTCCCAGAAAAGATGCAAGCTTTACAGTGTCCAGACGGGCAAACAAATGCCCAGGATGGTCCCAGTGGATCAAAATATCATTTAAGTCCAATCTTCCTCCACAAAAATAGAGGTCATGTATTGCATTCGGATCTCACTATTAATACTGCATAAACACGAAACATAATCGGTATTGTATCCTCGCCAGTAGCATAAAGAGGATTACCAAACCATGCTTGTGGGCATGTCTCTCAAAGCCCACTTTTCAAACGCAATCTTAATGCATTCGCACCGAGGCTCTTCTGAAAACTCTGCCAAGTTTGATGGATCATTTAATTGAAAACTTTAAGTACAATAATGGATAATTCAGCTCCAGCCACACATTACAAACACTTTGTCAAGAATTCGAAACATTTTAAGTGGTCCGTGCATTTTCCAAAATTAAAACCGAGCAAGACAATGTTATTACATTTCTCCTGCTCATTTGCAGCTCTAGTCAGGGTTGTTTGTTTATGTCCCTTCTACTCTCATTACCTGTTAAACATATTTTTTTCTATAAATGAAAAGATCCCAGACTTTGTCACTTTACTGTGAAACAAACAAATATAAAGACGAATTCCATTTAAATGAGCTTTATGACGACACTTTGTAAACATCTTTTCAGTTTCCTACCAGCTATTAGAATGTGGAAATGAAGTTTTTAAAAATAAATCCTGTGCCTTTCTGAAATTGTAGGTATATTAAACATAGTCACTTGTATGTACTGCAGAGTATTTTGAAAGAGAATCCGATTAAATTTTTGAATGGAAGCATTGTATTAGGTCAAATAATTGATCTCTTTCCCTCCCCACTGTTTTGGATTCTGGGTAAGATCTTCAGTCCCTCTGTCCTTTTAAGAAATCCAAACCCAATTGACAAAGTGGCATTTTTGTTTGGACCATTGATTATGCCAACAGTCTAAGTTGCTGGGGTCTGAGTTTGTGTTCAACAAGCTTAGGGGAGGAAGGGTGGAAACTAGTTCAAACCAAAGAGAAATTGTAAAATTTAAATTGCAGTCTGCTGACTTGTATCCAATGCACAGATAGGCCGTCCTCGCAAAGCTTTCACTGGCTGTATCTTTGTGGGAAATTTCCACCATGTGGAAAAACTTTAGAAAATGCTTTCTTTGGGGGGAACCTTGAGGAGAATGGTTAAAAGCTTTGTGAGTTGGAGGGGCCTCACTGTGTGAATGTGGTCAAATCTTAGGTTTTATGCCATACCATATACAGATTCTATTAAGTCTATACAATAACATGAAAAGGCCAATAAAATGGATACCGACTGCCAAGCTGAATGTGTTGGCAGCCCTATAGAAATAAACAATACATTTTAGTCTAGACTCAGTTCCTGAATTCGTTTTTTAAGTGTTGTTTGTCGATCTGGTACAAGATAATTATCCATTTTAGCACAAGGCCGTACAGCACCGCTAGCTGAAGTGAATGTATCAGAGCATTGGATGCAGGGAATCATGCACCAGTTGCACCTCCTATCCAATTTTCTGCCTGTTAATTTGAATGGATAGTCAATACAGTGGGCTGTGAAATGAGCGAGCTGCTCCATGTCCAAAATTCCAATATGACAGTATGATGCTGGGTGTGCCAATACTGGAAATGAACTCCTACCTCCTATATAAATAATGCATTGTTTGTGGCACCTTTATACCTATGGAAATAGCTCCTCCTGTTATGACATTTCTAGCTCATAGAATTGACCTTGTCACACCACGTGCTTTATCAGTAACATTGCAATTACCTTCCAGTGAAAAATCATTTCAAACGCAATTCAACTGAAAATCAATAATGATAAACATTAGTTTAGTATGTCAAGAGGCATGTTCAATTCACTGCCCTTTCCTTGCAAAAGAAACAAAACTCTATGCATTTTACTATTAATTGTAATTGTCTCATTCTGTATAACAATAATAATATATACCTGGTGGCGATTACAGGCAGTAATGTGAATGAAGGGTTCAGGTGATGGCACACCCCACAACAGCAGAGCTAGAGAAATTCCAAGACTAAAATCATTCCAAGTTATCTGCTATTATTTTAAATGCTGAGTGCTTAGATTCTATTTTGGGCCAACCTTTGTTCCAGCACTGACTACAAGCGTGGATGCTAACCATGCGAAGACATTCAAAATTTGAGGTGTGGTTACTGTAGGCTTGTTAAAAAAAATGATCAGCAGATAATATAGCCCAAATATTATGCCCATATTTTGTCCAGGTTTAACACATTTCCAAGAAGCAAGCACCTAGCAATTTCATTGTTCTGTGATCTGCAAACATAACCCAATGAGGCATTGCATGTACTTCAGGCATCTTTGGGATGAGGGAAACAGCAGCAGGCTATAGGGCCACTTGAGCCTGCTCCGCCATTCGATAAGATCATGGTTGATCTGACTGTGGCCTCAACTCCACTTTCCTGCCTGGCCCCATAACACTCCCTTGTCGATCAAAAATCTACCTAGCTCAGCCTTGAATATGTTCACTGACACAACCTCCACTGCTCTCTGAGGAAGAGAATTCCACAGACTAACAACCGTCTGAGAGAAAAAAAATTCTTCTCATCTCCGAGTTCAATGGCAGACAGCTAATTTTAAACGGTGTCCCCTAGTTCTAGTCTCACCCATAAATGGAAAGGGAATGGAAATCCACTCTGTCGAGTCCCCTCAGGATCTTATAAGTTTCAATAAGATCACCTCTCATTCTTCTAAAATCCAGTGGGTATAGGCCCAACCTGTTCATCCTTTCCTCATAAGATAACCTTTTCATCCCTGGAATCAGTCGAGTGAACCTTCTCTAAACTATTTCCAAGCAAGTATGTCCTTCCTTAAATAAGGTGGCCAAAACTGTATGCAGTACTCTAGATGCAGTCTCACCACTGCCCTGGACAGTTGTAGCAAGGCTTCCCTACTTTTGTACTCCATCCCCCTTGCAATAAACACCAAAATTCCATTTGCCTTTCTAATCATTTGTGTACCAGGACACCCAGATCCCTCTGTACCATAGAATTCTGCAGTCTCTCTCCATTCAAATCATATACTGTTTTGCTATTCTTCCCACCAATGTGGACAAGTTCAAATTTTCCCCACATTATACTCTGCCAAATTTTTGCCCATTTACTAAACCTATCTCTTTATAGACTCTTGACAACTTATCTTCCTAGCTATCTTTGTGTCATCAGCAAATTTAGCTACCATACATTCAGTCCCATCATCCAAGTCATGGATTATAGATGGTAAATAGTTGAGGCCCCAGCACTGATCCCTGTGGCACTCCACTAGTAACAGCTTGCCAATCCGAAAATGCTTCCTATTAGCTAATCAATCCTCTATCCATGCAAATATGTTATTCCCTACACTATGAACTCTTATTTTATGTAGTCACCTTTGATGTTGCACCTTATCAAATGCCTTTTGGAAATCTAAGTACACCACATCTATGGGTTCCCTTTTATCCACTTTGCGTGTTACTTCCTCAAAAAACACTAATAAATTAGTCAAATGCAATTTCCCTTTCAAAACACCATGTGAAATCTGCCTGATTGTAATATAATTTTACAAATCTCCTGCTATTACCTGGATTCTAGCATTTCCCTATGACAGATGTTAGGCTAACTGGTCTATAGTTTCCCGCTTTCTGTCTCCCTCCTTTCTTGAATAGAGGAGTTACATTAGCTATTTTCCAATCTGCTGGGGCCATTCCTGAATCGAGGGAATTTTGGAAGATCATAACCAATGCGTCGACTATCTCTGCAGCCACTACTTTTAAGACCCTAGGATGCAGGCCATTTGGTCCAGGGGACTTGTCAGCCTTTACTTCTAATATTTTTCCCAGTACCTTTCCCCTAGTAATTGTGATTGCTTTAAGTTCCTCCCTGCCTTTTACCTCTTGATTTTCAAGTATTCTTGGGATTTTATTTGTGCCTTCTACAGTGAAGACAGATACAAAGAGCTGAATTTTATGTTGCCAACGCCGATTACGGCAGTAGCTGTAGAAGATGGCAGCCCGCATGCGCGGGTTTTACTCTGCAGAGCCACCGCAATATTATACGTGGTGGCTCATTTACACGGCCGGGCGAACTGTTGCCCCCCCCACCGACTATGGCGCAGAGGGGGCGGGCAAGACGTCCCCAGCAACAGCGCCATTTTTAAAGGGCTTCCAGCCCTTACATTTACTTTAAATGTTTAAAGGGAAAGTTTAATAAAAACTGATGTAAAAAATTACATACATGTTTCCAGCCTCTCTCCCACCTCCCCCCATTAACAATACACTCATTCCTTGCCATCTCCCCCCAAAAATACTTACGTTGTGTACCTGACCCTCCCACCAACAAAGTTCACAAACTTTTAACTTTACCCCTTCCCAACATGCCCTCCACCATTCAGAATCGTTTGACCCCGATTCTCTCCTCCTGCATTGAGAAACCTACCTCCTCTCCCCTCACCCCTCCCCACAGGTGTTGCGCCTCGTTTCCCCAGACGGGGATTTGAAGGCGCGTCAGTGCCGGCCGCTGGGATGAAGATCGCGGCAGCACTTCAGGAGCCGACAGGAACGTCATTAACTCAGGTAAGTTAATGAATTTGAATATTTAAATTACTGTCCCATCACTGAGCAGCGGGGGGACCACCCCGAGGCCTCGCCGCCGCTGTTAGTATCAGGACGGGCCCTGCTGCCGTCGAGGTCTGTGGCAGGCCTCATCCAGCGCAATCTTCATGCCCCCCCCCTCGACACGGACCTCAACGTCGAGACCTCTATAAAATCCAGCCCAAAATATCTGTTCAACGCTTCTACCAGTTCCTTGTTTCCCATTAATTCCTCAGTCTCACCCTCTAAGGGACTAACTCTCACTTTAGTTACTCTTTTCCTTTTTAAATACTTGCAGAAACTCTTACTATCTGTTTTTATATTTCTAGCTAGCTTTCTCTCATACTCTAATTCCTTCCTCATTATTTTTTCGTCATTCTTTGCTGGTTTCTTAAATCTGTCCAATCGTCTGACCTACCACTAATCTTCGCAGTATTGTATGCTTTTTCTTTCAATTTGATACTACCCTTAACTTCCTTAGTTGTCCACGATGGAGCATCCTTCTCATAGAGTCTTTCTTTCTCACTGGAATATATCTCTACTGAGAGTTAGGAAACACCTCCTTAAATGTCTGCCACTGACTCTTTACTGTCCTATCTTTTAACCTATTTTCCCAGTTCACTTTATCCAACTCTGTCCTCATACTCTTGTAATTAGCTTTATTTAAGTTTAGGACACTAGTCTTAGACCCACACTTCTCACCCTCAAACAGAATGTGAAATTCTAACATGTTATGATCACTGTTGCCTAGAGGCTCCTTTACTAGAAGGTCATTAATTAATCCTGTCTCATTGCACATTAGCAGGTTTAAAATAGCCTGCTCCCTGGTTGGCAATAGAACGTACTTCTCTAAGAAATTGTCCCAAATACACTCTATGAACTCATCTTCCAGGCTACCTTTGCCAATCTGATTCGTCCAATCTATATAAAGATTAAAATCACCCATCATTATTGCAGTACCTTTCTTACAAGCCCCCATTATTTCTTCCCGCATACTCTGTCCGACAGCGTAGCTACTGTTAGGAGGCCTATAAACTGCTCCCACCAGTGACTTCTTACCTTTGCTATTTCTTATCTCTACCCAAACTAATTTTACCTCTTGATGTTCTGAACTAAGGTTATCTCTCACTATTGTACTAATATCATCCTTAATTAACAGAGCAACACCACCACCTTTTCCTAGCTTCTTGTCCTTCCAAAATGTTAAATACCCTTGAATATTTAGGTCCCAGTCTTGATCACCTTGCAACCACATCTCTGAAATGGCTAACAGGTCATTCATATTTATTCGTATTTGTGCTATCAATTCATCCATTTTGTTACAAATGCAGTGTGCATTCAGATACAGAGCCTTTAATTCTGTCTTTTTACCATTCTTGCAAACTGGCCTTATCTGCTGGTGCACTGTTCAGTTTATATGCTCTGTTCCCTCCTGCCGCACTCTGGTTATCATTACCCATTTCACTACCCTACTCTATTACCTTGTCCTTTCTCTTTAATTTACCACATCTCCCCTCACATGATCCCTCCCCCCCCCACCTACTATTTAGTTTAATGCTCTCTCTACTTCTGTAGTTATATGACTCGCCAGAACACTGTTCCCAGTGCAGTTCAGGTGTAGACCGTCCCAACAGCACAGCTCCCAGTACTGGTCCCAATGCCCCATGAATCAAAACCCATCTCTCCCACACCAATCTTTGACCACGCATTCAACTTTCTAATCTTATTTACTCTATGTCAATTTGCTCGTGGTTGATGTAGTAATCTAGAGATTATTACCTTGGTGGTTTTGCTTTTTAATTTAGCCCCTAGCTACTCATATTGCCTAAGCAGAACCTGTTTCCTAGTCCTACCTATGTCGTTGGTATCCACATGAATCACAACAACTGCATCTTCCCCCTCCCACTGCAAGTTCCTCTTCAGCCCCAAGGAGATGTCCCGAACCCTGGCACCTCGCAGACAACACAGCCTTCTAGACTCGTTCTTGGCTGTAGAGAACTGTGTCTATCCCCCTGACTATATAGTCCTCCACTACCACTATATTTCTATTTACTCCCCCCATTTGAATGGCTTCCTGCACCACAGTGCCATGGTCAGATTGCTCATCCACCCTGCAGCCCCCACTCTCATCCGTGCAAGCTGTAAGAACCTCAAACCTGTTGGACAATTGCAAGGGCTGAGGCTCCTCCACTTCTAACTTCTTGATCCTCATACCTGCCTCACTGACTGTCACATCTTCCTGTCCCTGGCGATGGACCAATTCAGAAGACACTAGCCTAAGGGGTGTGACTGCCTTCTGGAACAAAGTGTCTCAGTAGCATACCCACTCCCTGATGCAATGCAGTGTTCGGAGCTCGGCCTCCAGCTTGTTAACTCTGAGCCAAAGTTCCTCGAGCCGCAGACACTTACTGCAGACATGTTTGCCGTGGATCACCCTGGCGTCCAACCAGCTCCCACATACAACATTACACCATTCTTATTGTGCTTTAATGAACAAATTAATTATTTTCTTAATTAAATTTTAATTAATGCCTCTATTGCAGCTTGTGCTTATATTCTTATTATTTTAATTAATGTTATACTTATCCCAATTAAAATTCTCTAGTTTAGATAAGAGAAAATACTCACCAACCATCACTTACCTTCTTTCCTGTTATGTCACACTTTGATTTTCTTTAGAATGTTCTGAACCCACAAGACTCACCCCCACCGCATCCCACCCCCCCCCCCCACAACGCTTCCCCACCCCCTCCAGCTCTTCAAACTCTTGCCGCTGTCTCTAATTTACCCTCTATTTTTGATATGCAACTTGTGTCTTCTACAGCTACAGGCTGAAAAAGGCAGGAAATGGAACATCTCTTTCCCCCTCTGAACACTTCCCACCTGAACCAAATTCCCACCTTCACTCTCGGTCTACGTCTCCTCTCAGTGCACCCCTTACTCCATGCGGTTTGCGAACTGGCCTGCTTTTATACAGACCTGATGACACATTCCCAAGTTGCAATGCTAGCTCAGCTTCCTGCTACATTTAAACATTGGATGTTGAAAATATTCTTTATTGAAATTAATAAATATTACTGAGGTTATTACAAAATCTAAAATAAAGCTTAATTCTGAGTGTTGATTCTAAGTAATAATTTTGTTTGATTATTTTGAAAGACTGGGAGGCAATCCTTGCAAGGTTTGGGGAAAATTGTTTTCAACATGTTATTCTGAGACTTGGTATTTATGAAGCATAATGTGGTTTACTATTTATTGTATAAGTTTACATTACTCCTGTTGTCTGTATTGGAATCCAACCCAAATTTTAGGAAATGAAGGGCGCTGCTTTAACAACATAGCTAGAATGAGTTTCTAGTTTTTGTTTCAGCCCAACTGCCACACACAACTTAAACAAACACAAACTGGCCAAGCTTCTCCTTTTGACGATTTGTGTCCATGAGCCATGAAACATAGGAGTTAAATCCTGAAGCTGCAAAACAATGGAGCCTTCCTGTAACTGACACAATAGAGGGTGGAATTTTATGCTCTCCCCCGCGGCAGGTTTCACCTCCACTGAAATTTAGTCCGGGGCGGGAAGGCCTGTGAATGACCTTCCCTGTGCCATCGCCAATTGAAGTCCTTAACTGGATAATTAACCCCAAATTAAGAGCCTCTTCCCATCGCAGCTGCAATTACCCGTGCGACAAGTGGCCCTGTCTCTGCACGGGAAGCACGGCTTTAAAAACCATGCGGGCTGCTTTCCCGGCTCCAAGCGTGGGGGGTGGGGGGATGCAGGGGTGTTCCTCATTCAAAGGCACTTAGCGCCTGAATGAGGGACCTGGCATCGGTAAGTGGGGGAGTGCTGGTATATCGGCAAGGCCGGGACTTCTGGTGACGGTCCTAAATCCTATGGAAGGCCTGTCGCTGTCCAATTAAGTGCCTAATTGGCACTAAATTTGGCGGGCCTTCCAGAAAAGAGACGACGTGGGAATCTCGGTGTCGGTTTCCCCTGACATCAAGAACACCGCCACCAGAATAAAATTCCCCCTATTGTTCTCTGTTTGATAGCTTGTGTGTGAAATGGCAAATAGAAAGGCATACATATTGGAAAATGGGTGGAATGTTAGGTACAGCCAGCAAATTGTGAGACGGGAAAAGTAACAGCCAGGTGCCCATTGAGAGTGTAGTACAGATTCAGCCAAATGCTCTTGAGGTGGGCATTGATACCCATGCATTATTCAGAAGGCAGTGGCTCATCCCCCAGCTAATGCCTGGCCGCAGTTATGCTCAGTAAGAGGGTGAAGCAATGTGTCAGGCAGTACTCCATCTCTTTTTAGGCTCTGAACGTCTTTCCTAGTGCTACTCACAATTATCTGACCGGTTATAGCGTGAGAGCATGTGCAGCATTAAGATTCCGTTTAGTGTATTTCTGTTGTCCTACCGAATAGAATTGTCTGCAATTAGCAAGAAGCAACTAAAAACACCTTTTGAAATCTCATTTCAACATATGCTAGGTAAACTTCAGTGCCAAATAGACTGGAGACTTAAAGGCATATTCAACGATTAGATTGGTCTTTTCAGCCTGGATACGATGCCAGTGAGAGGTGAACTTATACAGGAAATGTATAAGATTGTTAACGGAATGGAAAGGTTTACCAGGGATATTACTTTAAATTGAACTGCGGGAATAAAAATGAGGGGACACAGGTTCAAACTAAAGAAAGGAGGAAAATTAGGTTTTCCAATGGAAATTTAAATTGGGCAGTTTCTGTAACAGGTGGCGAATCTGCAATGCCAATTTTATGTTGGATGGCAAGTTAAAAACCTGCCCGGTGTACTTCTAGAACAGAAAACAGAAAATTCTTGTTACTGAGTGGCTGATCAACATGGTGAATAAGCTCCCAGATAGAATCATGGAGGAGAAAACCCTGGAACTAATTCAGAAAAATTTAGATGCTGCAACTGGGGTGATGTTATGTTCTTTTTGGATGGCTTGAATAAGATCGGCTGATGGCCTTCCTCAATTGTAGTCATCTTGCGATCATCAACCTTACCGATGTGAATGTAGTGTATGACTTTAGGAACCTCCTCAAAGCGCCTCTCTTTGACCATGCTTTTGGTCACCCTTCTAATCACTCCAGACATCAACCTGTGAAATGCATTGGGACTTTGCTTGTAGTAAAAGGTGCTATATAAATGTTTAAATTGAGTGAGACTGTCTTCCTTCAGTATTAATTCTGTAAGCTCTTGACATCCATGTTATTTACAAAGAATTGCCTAGAATATGCAACACAGAAACAGGTCAAACCACTCCATGACAGTGTTTTATGCTCCACCCGAGTCTCCTCCCATGTTTGCTCATCTAAGTCAATCAGCAGAACCCTCTATTCCCTTCTTCATCATATGCTTATCTAGCTTCCCTGTACTATTTGCCTCAGCTACTCCTTGTGGTAGCAAGTTCCACATTCTCACCATTCTCTGAGTAAAGATGCTTTTTCCAAATAATTTGTTTTCCTGGTGACTATCATAATTACAGTCTTTAATTTTGCTCTTCCCCAAAAGTGGAAACATACTCTGGGTGTCTATTCTATCAGAACCTTTCATAATTTTAAAGACCTCTATTAGGTCACCTCTCAACCTTCTCTTTTCAAGAGTAAAGAGATCCAGCCTGTTGAGACATTCCTGATAGGTATAGCTTAACAGTTCTGGTATCATCTTGTAAATCTATTTGCACCCTCTCTAATGCCTCTATATCCTTTTTATGACAACCAGAATTGTATACGATACTCTAAGTATGGTCTAACTAAGGTTCAATACAAATTTAGCATATGTTCTCTACTTTTCGATTCTATCCCTCTGGAATAAACCCCAGTGCTTGGTTTGTTTTTTTATGACATTATTAACCTGTGTCGCTACTTTGAATGATTTGTGTACCTGCAGACCCCTTTGCTCGCTATCCCATTTAGATTCTTTTCTAAGTAATACGTGACCTTATTTTTCTTACCAAAATGTAACGCCTCACATTTATCGATGTTGAAACTCAATTGCCAAATATATGCCTATTCTGCAAGTTTATTAATATCTTCTTGTAATTTGTTGTAATCCTCCACAATGTTGATTATCCCAATTTTGGCATCATCCATAAATTTAGAAATTGTGTTTTTGATTCCAAAATCTAAATAATTAACATAAATTGTGAACAGCAGTGGTCCCATTACTGATCCTTGTGGGACTGGAAGGCTCAACTTCTGCACTCTGAATAGTTACCCTTTAACCCATACTCTTGCTTTCTGACTTTCAGTCAGCTAGCTATCCATTCTGCTACTTGTCGCCTGACTGCAATCTCTGACTTCATTCATTAGTCTATTATCTAGTCCCATATCAAAGGCCTTTTTGGAAATCTAGATATATTACATCTGCTGCATTACTCTTGTCTACTCTCTCTCTTAAATCTTTAAAGAATTCTATGAGATTGGTCAAGCAAGACTTTCCCTTTTGAAATCCATGTTGCCTATTCATTCTATTTTTGGTTTCTAGATGTTTTTCTATTTTCTATTTAATAGGGATTCCATTATTTTTCCTACCACCAATGTTAAGCTGCCCGGTCTATAGTTCCCTGGACATGTTACATCTCTCTTCTTAAATATAGATAGAATATTAGCTATCTGACAGTCATCTGGCACTAATCCTTTATCTAATAAATTATTAAATATATGTAATAATGCCTCTGCTATCTCTTCCCCAGATTCTTTTAGAATGCATGGATGCAATCCATCCAGACCAGGGGTTTTATCGTGAGTTTGAATAGTCTATTTCACGTTTGTCCTTTTCATCTAGATGTGGTTATGTTATTTCTAATCTCCTCTTTCAATGTCCTTTCCAATTAATCCATCTCTGGTAAATGCTGAAGCAAAATAATTTAATATTCCTGCCATTTCGCTATCGCTGCCTGTGACTTTATCCTGACTGTCCCCTAATGGCCCTATTCCTATCCTGACTTTACCTTTTTTTAATTTACTTGCCTGTAGACTAATATCCCATTTCATCTTGTTCTTTAACAATTTAATTTCATAGTTCCTCCTTGCTTCCTAATTGCATTTTTGACTTCTCAGCTAGTCACTTTGTATTCGCCTTTTTCTTGTTGTCCTTTGCTGTCCACATACTTAGCGTGTGTTACTTTCATTACCCTCAATTTTCCCCTTGTGTCTTTATTCATTCTTTATTAGAAAACCCACTATGCCATCAAGACAGAACTTCCAATGAAGTAAGCTGTTTTCTAATGAGTTCCCATTAAAAAAAACTTCTCGAATATTGATCATCCCATTAAAATAAAGCTGAAATGATTATCTGTGTTAAGAATGGGATTGAAGGTCATTAGGATGGGTGCAGTAGTACAAGGCGGTACAATGGGAACATAGAAACATTGTCCCCTTCAGGTAGAATAATCTTAACTGAAGTATTAGGTTGATGGCCTGAACACTTACTTTTGCAGCTTTTACTTATGTTCATGCACCTCACTCAGGGAATAAAAGAAAATAGTGAGACACCACTGGTGGGAGGAATCAAGCATGAATTTTTTTTCTCTTTTTAAATATTAAAAGGAGTTGAATACATTATTTAATAAAGACAGCTCAATTCTTAGGAAAGTGGTGCTCAAACTGGGGTCCATGAAATAATTGAGCAGTGACCGGAAGCGTATTTGGTGTGCGCTCCGAGTGGGGTGCAGCCGCCACATATGCCGTGCAGAGTAGGCTGGCTTGTCTCACCTCATAGGGGAGCATGCATGGAGGAGCGCTGAGGGCAGCACCAAGATCACCAGCTGGACCCGCACTTAGCAGGCCTGGTGGCGGATGCCAGGTCAGTTCAGCCTTTTTCAAGAGAGGGAAGTTTTTAAATATTTAAGTACTACATATAGTGCAGTGAGAAGCAGACATACCCATCTCACTGATAGCTAAGCAAATACCTGTTTTCTTAAAAGCATTATTAAAATACTACTCATGCAGCACTTTCATATTATGTGTATTATATAGTATTATAAATTAGATGAGGCGGGGTGGGGGAAATCTGTGATTAATCTATGTGAAAAGGAGTCCCTAAACCACTGCCTTAGGAAGCCACTTCATTTATAATTAAAACAACATAGTAAATTTAATTCATATGTTTTCCAACTAGAAACTTAATGTAATCCACCTTGTGTCTCAGTAAGGTGGAGTGGCAGATAAATTATTGAGTTTATCCCTTAATTGCATACCACAAGAGAACTAGGAACAGGCTACAACTGGGCAACAATATAATTGCTAAAAACTGCTACGTTTAAAATGGCTTTCGTGGCAGCAGAGCACGTGAGATCCATTTTGTCCATTTGCTTTTTATTTGACAGATGGCTGGAAGTAAATTCATAAAATTAGCACACATTCATGTGCTACTCGGGCCAAGAGAACACATTGAATACATTTCTATAGAGTCAATTGTTCCCATTTGGGACCTGGCATGGTTTTATGGCATTGCTGGCTATTTAAGGATGATTGCTATTATCAGTTTTGCATGTGCATCTTTCCATTATACCTACATAAAAATTAATAGGATTTAACTCTTACGACTACCCCACTGCAAACATAATGACATTGGCAAGTGAACTTTCCTGACTCCTCACCTGTCTAACTCCTTCATGTTTCCAAAATCTTGGGACAATTGAAAGACTTCAGGATGGTAGCCGACTCAAAATGTGGTCCATCACTGTCCTACACAGTCATAGAAGAATCATGTTGTCATGACAAATCACATAGATTTACTCATACATTTATCAAAAATACCAAGATTACATTAAAGTTGCACTTCTTCAACAGGCTAGCTGGTGACCTCAATAGGTCCAAACCATCTTAAAAAATAATTGCTGCATATTGTATATTACACTATTTCCATTCAATGTGGTATCATACCAGATTTTTCCAAATGGAACAATTTTTGATTTGGTTATGCTGATTGAAGTAGGCAAAAATCATAAGCAGTTACAGAGAGAGACAGTTTCATCCAAGAAAATTTTGATTAAGTGTTTTCAATTTTAATATTTTTAAAAATGGAAAATCTAATCTGGATACAGGGTCCACTGCAAAAGTGTAATGCATTTGAAACATTTTTGGCTTAATGAACTTGGACAATTTATAGCAACCAAATGTAATTTTGTTGAATATCCTGTGCATTGCATGGTGCACTTGCAAGGCTGACAAATAAAGTAAAAGTCCCAACCATCATATAGTATTTCGCAGATTAGCATCGGACTGGAAGTCTTTGGAGTCCATGCTCTGTTAAGAAGGCTGATTCTCTTCATGCAACTCCCCATCTCAGTCATCCTGCTGTTGTGAACAAGAAAGCAAAAACAGGGAGGGGAAAACAAGTGCATGTCTTCTCTAACTAGTTCAGAGCAGCATTGTTGAGAGACTTGGGAGCAGGGCATCTGGGACAAGTCAGACCTGTCCAACTACACAGGGTCTGCCTGAGAGGCAGGGAGGTGGCTGCTCAGTCTAATTGATGGTTGTAGTTGATTCCCAATTTGCTACAGATTTTTCAATAGAAGGCTGATAGCCATTACTCCTGATTTAGGAGCAAGTTGCCCTATTTACGAGTTCAGGGACCAGTGGAAAAGAGCAAGTATTGATGGGAACAATTTCTGTTTGATGATATTTTTTGTTGGGAACTGCTGTTTAACTTTGAAGAGGAGCCAACAGTATTTTGTGTTCTTTTTCAGTATAATGCAGTCTGATTCATCACTTTTGCCACGCAAGCATCCATTTGGATGAGCAGTGCAGGAACACATACTGGTATAGTGTGGCTTTGCTTCCTCTCACTGGCTCCCACATGGCGAGTTCCAGATCTCAGCCTCGCCATTGGAAGGTTACACGCGATTGAGTCATGGTGCTTCTACGAAGGGAGATGGAGGGGTGCTGCTGGGAAGACAGCAAGAAATTATATTTGACAAACCTATTGGTTTTTTAGGAACATAGGAGCAGGAGTAGGCCATTCAGCCCATCGAACCTGCTCCGCCATTTAATACGATCATGGCTGATCATACACTTCAATGCCTTTTTCCCACACTATCCTCATATCCCCTTATGTCATTTGTATTTAGAAATCTGTCAATCTCTGCTTTAAATATACTCAATGTCTGAGCTTCCACAGCCTTCTGGGGTAGAGAATTCCAAAGATTCACAACCCTCTAAGTAAAGAAATTTCTCCTCATCTCTGTCCTAAGTGGCTTCCCCCTTATTTTGAAATTGTGTCCCCTGGTTCTAGATCCCCAACCAGGGAAAACATCTTACCTGCATCTACCCTGTCTATCCCTTTAAGTATTTTGTAAGTTTCAATGAGATCATTTCTCATTCTTTGAAACTCTAGAGAATACAGGCCCAGTTTCCCCAATCTCTCTTCATATGACAGTCCCACCATCCAAAGAACAAGTCTGGTGAACCTTCGTTGCACTCCCTCTATGGCAATAATATCCTTCCTAAGGTAAGGGGCCCAAAACCGCACACAGTAATCCAGGTGAGGTCTAAACAAGGTTCTATACAATTGAAGCAAGACTTCACTACTCCCTGTACTCAAATCCTCTTGTGATAAAGGCTAACATACCATTAACCTTCCTAATTGCTTGCTGCACCTGCATGTTAGTTTTCAGTGACTTATTGATGAGGACACCCAGGTCACTTTGTACATCTAAACTTTCTAATTTCTTACCATTTAAGAAATATGCTGCACATCTGTTCCTCCTACGAAAGTGGATAACTTTCAGCCCCATTAATTTCTCCAATAAAACCTTCTTACTAATACAAATTTCCTTCAATTCCACATTCTCCCTAGTCCCTTTGATTTCTAATTCTGGGAGATTTCTTGTATCTTCCTCAGTAAATGCAGACACAAAGTAATCATTTAGCTTCTCTGCCATTTCTCTATTTCCCATTATAAATTCTCCTGACTCTGCCTGTAATGGACCCACATTTGTCTTAGCCAAACATTTCCTTTTTACGTACCTATAGAAGCTATTACAGTCCATTTTTATATTTTTTGCTAGCTTACATTTGTACTCTATTCTCCCTTTCTTTATCAGTTTCTTTGTCCTCCTTTGCTGTATTCTAAAATCCTCCCAATCCTCAGGTTTACTACTATTTCTGGCAACTTTATAGGCCTTTTCTTTTAATCTTATACAATCCTTAACTTCCTTTGTTATCCACAGTTGGCTGCATTTACTTTGGGGTTTTTGTGCCTTGAAGGAATTTAACACCCTGGCTTCAGATTGACCTACCTCACTTTCAAACATAATGTAAAATTCTATCATATTATGGTCACTCATCCCTAAAGGTTCTCTTACAACAAGATTATGAATTAGCTCTTTCTCATTACATAATATTAAATCTAAAATAGCCTGTTCTCTAGTCGTTCCTTAACATACTGTTCTAGAAAACCATTCCTAACACACTCCAGAAACTTGTCCTCCACAGCATTAGTGAGGATGTTACTTGTAGGATAGATAAAGGAGAACCAGTGGATGTGGTGTACTTGGATTTTCAGAAGGCCTTTGATAAGGTCCCACACAGGAGGTTAGTAAACAAAATTAGAGCACATGGGATTGGGAGTAATATACTGGTATGGATTGAGAATTGGTTAACAGACAGAAAGCAGAGAGTAGGAATAAACGGGTCATTCTCAGGATGGCAGGCTGTTATGAGTGGGGTACTACAAGAAATCAGTGTTGGGACCACAGCTGTTCACAATCTATATAAATGATTTGGATGTGGGGACCAAATATAATACTTCCAAATTTGCTGATGACACAAAACTAGGAGAGAATGTAAGTTGTGTGGAGGATGCAAGGAGGCTTCAAGGGGATTTGGACAGGCTAAGCGAATGGGCAAGAACATGGCAGATGGAATATCATATGAATAAGTGTGAAGTTATCCACTTTGGTAGAAAAAACAGAAAGGCATAGTATTTATTAAATGGTAAGAGATTAGAAAGTGTAGATGTACAAAGGGACCTGGGTGTCCTTGTCAATGAGTCACTGAAAGCTAGTATGCAGGTGCAACAAGCAATTAGGAAGGCAAATAATATGTTGGCCTTCATTGCAAGGGGATTTGAGTACAGGAGTAAAGGTGTCTTCCTACAATTGTATAAAGCCTTTGTGAGACCGCAGCTGGAGTATTGTGTACAGTTTTGGTCTCCTTATCTAAGAAAGGATATACTTTCCGTAGAGGGAGTGCAACAGATGTTCAGCAGACTAACATTAACACACGCTTTGCCTTTGTCCCAGGACAGATTTGTTATTTAATCTCCCTCTGCCCTATCAAACACCTTTGCCTTTGTTCTCTTCCCCACTCCCCTCCCCTTGCTTAAAACCTAATTCTTTTCTAACCTTTGCCAGTTCCGATGAAAGGTCACAGACCTGAAACGTTAACTTTGCTTCTCTCTCCACAGATGCTGCCAGACCTGCTGAGTATTTCCAGCACTATTTTGTTTTGTTTCACTAGACTAATCCCTGGGATGGCAGGGTTGTCTTATGAGGAGAGATTGAGGAAACTGGGCCTTTTTCTCTGGAGTTTTGAAGAATGAGAGGTGATCTCATTGAAACTTACAAAATTCCTACATGGTGTGACAGGGTGAATGTGAATTGGATGTTTCCTTTGGCTGGTGAGTCAAGAACCAGGGGACACAGTCTCAGAATAAGGGGCAGGCCATTTAAAACTGATATGAGGAGGAATTTCTTTATTCAGAGGGTGGTGAATCTGTGGAATTCTCTACCCCAAAGGGCTGTAAAAGCTCAATCATTGAGGATGTTCAAGACAGAAATCGATAGATTTCTGGATACTGATGGCATCAAGGGATATGAGGATAGTGGGGGAAAATGGTGTAGAGGTAGATGATCAGCCATGATCTGTTTGAATGGCGGTGCAGGCTTGACTGCTGAATGGCCTACTCCTGCTTCCTATTTCCTATGATCCTATGAAGTCCCTAGTCCCAACCTCAGACACACTCCTGCACCACCTCAGAGGCTAGTTGCAGACTGTCATTAACAGAAGGAAAGAAGCAGATTGCCCATCCTCCCATTTTCAAGGTCCAGTAGAGGACTATAGAGAAAGGAAGACTTACTTTCTTTTTCAAGTTATGTTTTTCTATTTTGTCAATAAATAAGAACTGACAGCACTGATTTAGAATAGGAAAGCATAAAAGCAACAAAATGTCAATAGAGGAGATCGAAGCAACACCACTATTTACAAGGTGTTCTGACATCACACGCCAATTCCTGCATATTGTTTATCATTGCAGAATTTACCAGATGTTAAAAAACCTATTTTAAACTAAACCCTATGACCCAATTTTTATGAATATATTCTTATTAATTATTGAATAATTTAGTTTAATGGTGAGCGGGAATGAGGCCAATGTATGTCTGATATAAACTAGGTCTAGAGTAGGATTTCCAATACCAGCAGTCCATTTCAAAACAAGTTTTCTCTTAGTGCCCTGAACTGTCACTTTCCTTTAAATAAATGGTGCTGAATAAATTTCTTTCTCAAGAAAGACTAAGAAGACAAAGCTAAAGTATTGAAACAAATGGCACGCTTCATTTAATATCTACTGTATAAATTCCTGCCAGTCTTTTCCCAATAGGTAATAATCCATTTGTCACTACATTTAAACTGAAATTACCATCTACTTGTGATCATTCAAATTTGTTTTTGCACTTTTCTTCAAATTGTTGGAGAATTCAAATGTTTAAAATAACATAACACAGCAAAGTGGAAATTTATTGTCGAAAATTGAATTGGTAGAAAACTTGAATTGGGTGACTTTGACATATGAATAAACTGTGTTTGCTCATCAGGAATAGAAGCTCAAATGTTAAATCAAATTTACATAATTCAATTGTAGCAGAACAGTCTCTTAAGATACACAAACTGTTTCATTGCTTTTAATTTTCTCTGTTGATACTGAGTTCTCATTTTTAAAACCTGACAATTTATACAGAAGGTGACTGTAATATGGAAAAAGATTAGAATGTATTTTTTTTCTTCTTGTTTAATCCTAATTTAATGTCATAGTTAGTGATTAAGCCAGTGGGCACAAATAGAACAGGTCCAGGTAGTAGATTCTTTTTCCTTTTTTACTGGAAGGAGGTGCAATACTATCAGTACTCACCTGTTTATCTAACAGATACTCAGCAGTCAAGTTTCTATACTTGTTTTACTCGACACTTTCATGTGTTTCTATTTGATATTATTTCACATCTTAACTAAAGCTAAAAGTTCATTTCAATCCCGTGATCTCCGTCTTTTGTTCTTTGCTGCATGAAAATGGCTCAAGATCACAATGAATGGCGTTCTTTGCCTGTCCAATTATCACTGCCACGCAATGGCTTCACTCCCCCATTCATCCTCTTAAACTTTCAAATAGATTATTGGTGCTGCTTATGTGACAACCCTATTAACTGATGCACATCTACTATTTAAAGTTGAAAAGAGCTCCTTACTAACTTTCACCCATTACTGAAGCTCAGCCAATTATGGGATTAAGTTTAGCCACACTATGGAAGCAGCTCAAATCGCTGAATTCCATTGTTGCAGTGGCTTTGGCTTCATAGCATCATTCATATTTGTAGGATTTGTTTCCCTAAGCTTCCACAGTTTCCTGAGATCCTCATCAATCTCCTTAATGCTGCTCTGATCTAATCTAAAATGATCCTGAAATGAAAGACTAACTTATTGCGAAAACACATTATCCTAGATGACATGTAATCAGGCAACAGGCCGAGACTTGATACTTACCCAACATTAACCTGGATTGGGCGGTGGCAAGGGAGAGAAAGGAAGATGGGCGAACCTTCTTTTATAAAACTGGCTGTGTTTTGGAAGTGGTGAGCATCACCTTGACATTAAAAAAAACTACAATACTTGCTTTAGTGTCCTGTCTCAAAACAGCAAACGTCACAGAAGTACCGTGTCGCGGCTGCAACCCATTTATTTAACAACTGCTGGCATTGAATGTTGTTGGGGAAAGCAGTGCACCCACCGTGGCATGTCAATCATCATGCACACACGCCAAATGGTGAGATCCATCAGTAATTCTGGCAGGAGCTTGGTGAAAGATCCAAGGAATGGAGCAAGTCTGTCTTTAAGTCACTTCATTAATAGATTGACAAAATCAATTGCAAACATCAAAAAGGAGGACATTTTTTTAAAAAGGCAACATTTGGCTCTAATTTTTAAATTGCAAGTAGGGTGGGGGAAGAAGAGAGAGATTGCCCAGGGCTATAAAATGAAAAATTGGACTCTTTGAACTATCTGACTTGTTATGTGAAAAGAAATTGTGCCTGGGCACAATTTCAAGAGACTGTTCAGTGTGCAATAAACAGCAGTGTACAAGCTCAAAGGTGCATTATTGTGCATGGACTACTGATCTCGAAGGGCACAGTCATTATTAGTCAGACACTAAACAGAAATTTAACTGTAGATTTTACTTCCTCTGAACATAAAATGCCAAATTTAAAAGTACCATTGCTTTTTTTTTTAAAGAAAAGGTAGTAAAGCTCTTAAAATTATGATAAATGGAAAGATCCTAAATAAACCTAGGTCGTTCTTCCAAAGACTAACGTGACTTTCATTCGCCTAGCTTAAGCTGTCCTTATACCCCTGTTGCTTTAAGTCAGATTCCAGGACACCATCAAACTGCTCGCAATGATTACACTATTAAAACCAGCTCTCTTACAATGCTTACACTACTAAACCCAGCTCTCTTATTCCCAGAGACAGACTTATAGACCCATGAATAAGCATTAGCACAACAATGGCTTTACTCTGCCCACAATGCATCTCTCTCAGTCCTTCCTCTTTAATGCACAAAGGATACTTCAACAACTGCATTGGCAGAAGATCATGCTTGTGAGGCAGAGGCCTGAAATGAAGTCGACAAACATATCCAAAGTTTAAAAAGCAAATGTGCAGAAGGAAGCTTTCAGAGCATAATAATCTTTCCAACACAGACCTGAAGCACTTTCTCAGCCTGCATGTATGACAGTGTTCACACTTTTGTAGTGTCTCAGAATAATTAAGAGAAGGGTGAATTCAAGGCACCCCCACAGAACCCAATAGAAAAAGGACAATAGTGCCTCAAATGACCTACTGGCCCTTTGCCAATGTTGTGGTCATGTCAACGTTTTGCCAGACCAACTGCTGGGGGGCTGACTGGATCGGACCTGAATCAGGCTGTAGGCCCATTTCAAATTCTAAAATCAGGGTCCAATGGCATACAGAGGACCCCACTTGCCATTTTTGGACAGAGCTGGGCAGAGCGAGAGCTGCTCACACCTAGTATAGCATCACGTGGCAGTCCTGGCAAACAGGATCCCCCAGAAGGTGTGTTCCTCATTGTATTGTGAGATGCCAGAGAGGAGCAGATTCCAGGGACACTGCAACTCAGAGAACCCACCTCCTTCCTCAACTCCGCTGATCAGTGTCATGTGTTCTTTGTGTTACCTTAAGCAACACAATGAGGTACGTGAATTCCAGTGCCTTGAAGATCTCTAACAGGTTCATTAACAGCTAAACTAGGGTATACAATACAGAGCAAACTATGTACAGAAACTTTGTCTAGGGTGTTACAGTTGCAGAGTGACGATGGCTTCTAGTCACATGACTACATCCTGGTACTTAGCTAATTAGCATACTGAGTTCTTAAAGGGACATTACTCAAAACAATTATACAACATCCCCTTTCTTTCCAAAGGTAAGTCTCATACCCTATAAGTAAAAATACATAAAATTGGATATCAAAATTAGTTATGTAGGGATAGAGATGATAAAATTTACAAGTATAAAGATAAGGATTGTGAAATTTACGAATGCAGCAGCTTAAGAGTCCATATATTGTTTCGGCGGTTTAACAACTCTTCCAGATCTGGTTATGGTATAACCTTCTGGCATTGTGGATTTCACCCTTGGCTGTTTTTAGTTTTCAGGCATGTTATCAATCTGTTGATTGTTGTCCTGTTGTTCCATCACACCCTCATCGTCGGAGTGTGTTCTTTTGAATCCACTGCGCTAATTGGAGTATTGCACACTTCTCTTAATTGGCTTCAGTTCCTCCTCAACACTGCTCTGTTAGATATTGTAACCTCATAGGACCTAGGCTCACTGCAAAGTTGAGATACCTCTGCGAGTAACCATGTTCTCATTGTGGGTCTATGACCCTAATCTTTTGTCCAACGTGTAATTGAGGTAGATCCGCCCCTGTCTGTTGGTCATTCTCCCTTGTTTTTCAAGCAGTGTCTCCTGCATCTCGGAGAATTTCGACAGATGATGTCTTGGCAGTATCGTTCACAGCTGTCTGTCCAACATGATTTCGGCTGATGACGGTAAACCCATATCCATAGGTGTAGCTCAGAAGTGTAACATTGCAACAGGAAAATCTTGTTTCATTCCCCGAACTTCAGGATAAGTCATTTAAATGTGTGAACCATTCTCTCAGCAAGACCATTAGATTTAGGGTAATGTGGTGAGGATGTCACATGGTTTACACCCTATTTGATGCATTTATCCCTGAATACTGTAGCCCTTTGTCAGAAATAATTTCTTCAGGTGCACCTAACAAACTGAATATGGCACTCAATGTGTCTGTGACAACCGCACTTGAAGTGTCTTTTACCTGTCTGACAATTGGAAATTTGGAGAAATAACCGATGACTAAGATAAAGTCATCTCCATTCATGGTAAGTAGGTCAGTGGTGATTTTGGACCAAGGGACTGACGGAATCTCGTGAGGGTGTAGAGGTTGTTTGCATTGTTGTGGCTGGTGGCTCTAACATGCCTCACACATCCTCACTAACCTTTCAATGTCACCATTGATCCCTGTCAAATAAACAGTGTCTCGTGCCAGTTGTCTCATTCACTCTATACCCATATGGCCTTGGTGAAGTTGTGACAAGATGTCCTGTCAGAGAGCTTTGGGCACAATCACTTGTTTTCCTTTGAAGGGGCCCCCCCTTCGAGATACCAAGTTTATCTCTAGAAGGCCAAAAGAATTAGAGTTTCTGGCACCTCTTTTACTGTATCAGGCAAACTTTCTATAGTGACTCTGCACAGTGGCTTCAGTTGTGGGTCATTGGCTGTTTCTGATTGCAGTTGGTCACATTTGTGCTGCCCTAAAAGCAATAAGTCGATTTTGAGTACATCTTCCACCTCGGTATCCATGCTGTCTACTTGTAGATCCAGTGGAACTTCTTCATTCTTGCTCGAATTTGGCAATCTGCTCAGTGTATCCGAGGTGAACATTTTGGTACCCGGTCTGTAGCAGAAGTTGAAGTCGTACCCTTATATGTTCACTAATTGTTGCTGTAGTCGAGGTGGTGTGCTTGTCAATGGTTTGTGCCAGGTCATCTCCAGTGGTTTGTGGTCAGTTTCCACAGTGAACTGTTTATCGAACAGGTCGGTGTGGAACCTTGTGATGCCAAACACCAGAGCAAGTGTTTCACACTCTATATTTGAGTAATTGGATTGTGCTGAGGATAAACCTTTGGATCTGAATGCAATTGGTTTGCCATCCTACAGGGTGACGCTCATAGCCCTTTTTGTGAAGCGTGACTTCCAGGATTATCTTCTTCCTTGGATCATAGTACTGTAGGGTACAGGTTTCTGCTGACAATGCTTGTTTGAGAGACTCAGACAGATACTAATGGTCCTCCTGCCATATATATGGTACATCTTTCTTTGACAGCTCTCTCAGTGATGATGCTTTGTCAGAAAAATTTGGAATGTATGGTGCCAAGAAGCTGAAAAATCCAAGAAATCTCAGTAGATCTTCCTTGTCTTGTGAAGTAGGCAAATGCCTTACATCTTCGACTTTGCCTGGGCCAGGATGCATTCTGCAACCTGAATACATGGAGCCAAAGAAATTGAGCTTACTTACATTCACCCGGCACTTCCAGCTGTTAAAAATGAGCCCTTCACAATGAGCTACTGCCATCAGTGAATGAAGATTTCGATCATGCTCTTCGTTGATTTTGCCCATGACCGCAAAATCATCAGCAATGCATATACAGCCAGGCACTGGTGTCCTGATGTCCAAATGGTGTCCAGAAGGTGGTGACTTCCTGAGATTCCTTAGCTAGGTGTACCGACCAAAATCCATGTATTGCATCCAACTTGGTGAAGAATTTGGCTCTTGTGAACCCGGGATTCAATTCCTCTAATGTTGGAATTTTGTGGGGACATCTCTTCAGGGAGAGGTTTAGACGTCTCAGATCTAGACATACCCTGATTGCTCCATCCTTCTTCTGTATGCATGTAATTGAGCTGCACCAGTCTGTGAGAAGATGCACATGACAGATGATGCCATTGCTTTCTAGGTCATCCAACTTGCGCTTAAGCTTTTCTTGTACATGCACACTCCACTTTCTGGGAGGGTTGATTAATGGAATTGGACCCTTGCTGAGGTGCAGTACAGAATTACCTTTGAAATCTCCTGTGGCATCGAACCTGTCCGGCTACATTTGTTGTAGGTTGTAACTGACTCAAAGCTGGTACCCTAGGTTTCTTCTGCTGTCATTGGTACCTTGGTGATCTCGTGGATAGTCATAATGTTGAGGTCCTTACACGCTGGTAGTCCTGTCACTGCTGGTCCACTCGTGGTTTCCATGCTATCTTGCCATAGCTGCATTGTATTGTTAGTGTGCCACTGCAAGGGATGGGTGACCCATTGTATGCAGATAACTTTGCAGTTGTCAGTTGTATCATTAAATTCCATCCACCCCGGTACATATCCTTCAGGATTCGGACGAGCAGGATATTTGCACTAGCTCCCGTGTCAATCTTAATCTGGAGCGCGTGCTTGCCCAACTTTCTTTGGGCACATGATATTGATAGTAGCAAAAGCTTCCAGTTGTTTGACTTTATCAACACAATGAGCTGGATTTTAGAAGCCCATTGCAAAAATAAGAGTGGGCTGCACATCACGGAGTGGCTGTGATCCTAAGCATGGCTGCTCTTTTAGATAGCTGGGGTGGGCCGCCCCCCCGATCACGTGGTGGGGGCAGGCTGTCCGTCCTCGTCAATGGTGTCTGCTGCCTGTGCGCAGGTGCTGATGCCATTTTTAAAGGGCTTTGAGCCCTACTGTTAAATTTAAATATTTAAAGCTAAAGTGAATGAAAAATATTAAATACATTTATTTAGCCCCTCTCTCACCCCCAATAACAATTAAATTAATTACTTGCCCGCTCCCCCCCAAACACTTACCTTGTCCAGCTGACCTTCCCCCCCCCCAAAGTGCATAAACTTTAACCTAAAACCCTACCCACCATCCCTACACCAATGATGTCACTTTGACCCCGTTCCCCCGTCCCGCACTGAGAAACATACCTCCTCCCCCCTCCCCACCAGTGTTCTGCCTCGTTTTCCCACACAGGGTTCCGAAGGCATGGGAGTATTCGCCATATAATATAATTAATGGATACATTTTAATTTATTTGAATATGTAAATGGGGGTCCTGTCGCCGAGTGGCGGGGGCGGTGGGGGGGGGGGGGGGGCGTCGGCGGCGGGGTCACCACGAGACCTCGCCGCAGTTGGCAGTATCGGGCCGGGCCCTCCTGACATCAGGGTGTGTGGCAGCCCTCTCTCAAAGACATTTTCCAGTCCCCGCCCCCAGCACAAACCCCGGCGTCGATGGATTTGTAAAATTCATGCCAATGTGTCAGGTTTACAATGTGAAACACCTGATCATCTTCAGACAGTCACTTCACTCTGAGTCTTGTCTCAGGTCTATTTCACTGTGGACTTTGTGTATTGACTTGCACAGGTCTCTCCTTGCTGCTGTTGCCATGTTGCTGTACCTGTCTTCTGTTTCTTTGTGGCCTATTGTGACCTCTGTCTGTGTCTTTGGAACCAGATTTCTTGCATAGGTGGGCCCAGAGTCCTTTTGCACCGCACACCTTGAACAGATCTTGAAATGCAAGACAACCTTGCGGTGAATGGGACAAACCACACTTACCACACAGCTTGCTTGCTTTTTGCAACCTGGTTATCGTGCCTATACTGTTGGTTGCCACTCGTGCTTGCAGATGCTGTTGTCCAGCTACAATAGCTTTGTATTTCCTGCCATCTTCCAGCAAGAACAAAGAACAAAGAACAGTACAGCACAGGAACAGGCAATTCGGCCCTCCAAGCCTGCACCGATCTTGATGCCTGCCTAAACTAACACCTTCTGCACTTCCGGGGCCCATATCCCTCTATTCCTTTCCTATTCATGTATTTGTCAAGATGTCTCTTAAACGTCGCTATCGTATCTGCTTCCACAACCTCCCCTGGCAGCAAGTTCCAGGCACTCACCACCCTCTGTGTAGAAAACTTGCCTCGCACATCCCCTCTAAACTTTGCCCCTCACACCTTAAACCTACGTCCCCCAGTAACTGACTCTTCCACCCTGGGAAAAAGCTTCTGACTATCCACTCTGTCCATGCCGCTCATAACTTTCTAAACTTCTATCATGTCGCCCCTCCACCTCCGTCGTTCCAGTGAAAACAATCCGAGCTTTTCCAACCTCTCCTCATAGCTAATGCCCTCCAGACCAGGCAACATCCTGGTAAACCTCCTCTGTACCCTCTCCAAAGCCTCCACGTCCTTCTGGTAGTGTGGCGACCAGAATTGCACGCAATATTCTAAGTGTGGCCTAACTAAGGTTCTGTACAGCTGCAACATGACTTGCCAATTTTTATACTCTATGCCCCGACCGATGAAGGCAAGCATGCCGAATGCCTTCTTGACTACCTTATCCACCTGCGTTGCCACTTTCAGTGACCTGTGGACCTGTACGCCCAGATCTCTCTGCCTGTCAATACTCCCAAGGGTTCTGCCATTTACTGTATACTTCCCACCTGCATTAGACCTTCCAAAATGCATTACCTCACATTTGTCCGGATTAAACTCCATCTGCCATTTCTCCACCCAAGTCTCCAACCGATCTATATCCTGCTGTATCCTCTGACAATCCTCATCATTATCCGCAACTCCACCAACCTTTGTGTCGTCCGCAAACTTACTAATCAGACCAGCTACATTTTCCTCCAAATCATTTATATATACTACAAACAGCAAAGGTCCCAGCACTGATCCCTGCGGAACACCACTAGTCACATCCCTCCATTCAGAAAAACACCCATCCACTGATACCCTCTGTCTTCTGTGACCGAGCCAGTTCTGTATCCATCTTGCCAGCTCACCTCTGATCCCGTGTGACTTCACCTTTTGTACCAGTCTGCCTTGCAGGACCTTGTCAAAGGCTTTACTAAAGTCCATATAGATAACGTCCACTGCCCTTCCTTCATCAATCATCTTCGTCACTTCCTCAAAAAACTCAATCAAATTAGTAAGACACGAC
Organism: Heterodontus francisci; assembly: GCF_036365525.1. Classification (NCBI taxonomy): domain Eukaryota; kingdom Metazoa; phylum Chordata; class Chondrichthyes; order Heterodontiformes; family Heterodontidae; genus Heterodontus; species Heterodontus francisci. The sequence goes on along the minus strand of NC_090375.1, from coordinate 185,088,718 downwards.
CTCCCCTTCACAAAACCATGCTGTCTCTCGCTAATAAGTTTGTTTGTTTCCAAATGGGAGTAAATCCTGTCCCGAATAATCCTCTCTAATAGTTTCCCTACCACTGACGTAAGGCTCACCAGCCTATAATTTCCTGGATTATCCTTGCCACCTTTCTTAAACAAAGGAACAACATTGGCTCTTCTCCAGTCCTCTGGGACCTCACCTGTAGCCAATGAGGATGCAAAGATTTCTGTCAAGGCCCCAGCAATTTCTTCCCTTGCCTCCCTCAGTATTCTAGGGTAGATCCCATCAGGCCCTGGGGACTTATCTACCTTAATGTTTTGCAAGACACCCAACACCTCCTCCTTTTTGATAATGAGATGACTGAGACTATCTGCACTCCCTTCCCTAGGCTCATCATCCACCAAGTCCTTCTCTTTGGTGATAACTGATGCAAAGTATTCATTTAGCACCTCGCCCATTTCCTCTGGCTCCACAAATAGATTCCCATCTCTGTCCTTGAGTGGGCCAACCCTTTCCCTGGTTACCCTCTTGCTCTTCATGTATGTATAAAAAGCCTTGGGATTTTCCTTAATCCTGTTTGCCAATGACTTTTCATGACCCCTTTTAGCCCTCCTAACTCCTTGCTTAAGTTCCTTCAGTGCATCAATGCTGTGACCTTCCTTTTTCCCCCAAGAGGTCTTTTTGAAATGGAAGCTCGAGAAACAGCACCTCTTCTTTGGATTAGGCACGTTACAGCCTTCAACAATTTCAGATCATAACCACTGCTCCCATTTCCCCAGACAGCAGATACTGGTACTGATTCTGCTGTTGCCATTTACATTTCTTCTAGACTCATCTTTTGTTTCTTTATTTGTCCCATTACCCATCCCCTTTTGCCTTGCACCATCATCCCTTTTGTCATTTAAGCTGTCCTGCCTTCAACCTTATCCCTTTAGTTCTTTCCTTCCCTCCCCCGGTTCCCTGCCTCTGTACTTGCTTAAAACCTCTTACACATCTCTCGCTCTTTCCAGTTTTGACAGTCACCAGCCTGGAACTCTCTCCACAGATAGTGCCAGACCTGCTGAGTGTTTCCAACATTTTCTGTTCCTATTTTAAAAATACATTGCTCTTTTGACACTCAGATTCTTTAAAATTAAAATCATTGCACAGTACAATCATTTTTAAAAAGAACGAACTTATATGACAGTGAAGTTTTCAGGAAGGGTGTGAACAGGTGACTTTTTGCATGTTCAGTTAGATCTGACTCATTCCCACCCCCAGTGTCAGACTCGTGATTTTCCCTATATACATTTATTGTCTTGGCCTGAACAGTGCAAGATCTGGTCCCGTTACTTTAGAGTAACCAAAAGGATTTCCACTGCGAGTTCAAAAATACACAGAGAACAGCACCAAGCTTATAGAATATAACTGGATGCTGTGACGTCCCACACAAACAGGCTAACTGCCGGATGGATCACAGGAGTGCACTGGAATTTAAGAACAGAAAAATATCATGGCATATGAAGATAGTTGTGAAACCGTTGCATCTAGCCTCACACACTATACTCTTGATTGATGAGGATCAACACCATTGATTTGCCAATTTGGGGGAAATCCAGATGTAAAACCCCACCATGTCATTGCAGCAGCTTATTCGGGAGCAGAGAGTGCGAGCGAGTGATCAGCTGGGAAGGTCAGTTTCAAAGTAAACTTAATTTCCTTTTGTTTTCGGCGGAGACCAGGGGGCTGCTGGGTAAGTAAAACCCTATATAATTGGGCCGTTTCTGAACCCGAGACACTACACGGGTAGTGTCTCCCACCCGCCCTCCTCCTCTAACCAAAAAAAAAGGACACGGTGGTGTGTAGATAAGGTAAGGCATTTTCTATTTCTCTTTTTTTTATCGTGTGATTGGTAAAAACTTTTCGTTCCTTTTTCATTTAACTAAGTTAAGTTTAAATTAAAAATGGCAGGAGATCTCAGACCCGTGTCATGCTCCTCTTGCTCAATGTGGGAGCTCAGGGACACGGCTGATGTCCCTGACTCCTTCACGTGCAGTAAGTGTGTCCAGCTGCAGCTATTGTTAGACCGCATGACGGCTCTGGAGCTGCGGATGGACTCACTTTGGAGCATGCGCGATGCTGAGGAGGTCGTGGATAGCACGTTTAGCGAATTGGTCACACCGCAGATTAGGATTGCTGAAGGAGAAAGGGAATGGGTGACCAAAAGGCAGAGAAAGAGCAGGAAGGCAGCACAGGAGTCCCCTGTGGTCATCTCCCTCCAAAACAAGTATACCATTTTGGATACTGTTGAGGGAGATGGCTCACCAGGGGAAGGCAGCAGTAGCCAGGTTCATGGCACCGTGGCTGGCTCTGCTGTTCGGAAGGGCGGGAAAAAGAGTGGAAGGGCTATAGTCATAGGGGATTCGATTGTAAGGGGAGTAGATAGGCGGTTCTGTGGTCGAAAACGAGACTCCCGAATGGTATGTTGCCTCCCAGGTGCACGGGTCAGGGATGTCTCAGATCGGTTGCAGAACATTCTGAAGGGGGAGGGTGAACAGCCAGTTGTCATTGTGCACATAGGCACCAATGATGTAGGTAAAAAATGGGATGAGGTCCTACAAGCAGAATTTAGGGAGTTAGGAGCCAAGTTAAAAAGTAGGACCTCAGAGGTAGTAATCTCAGGATTGCTACCAGTGCCACGTGATAGTCAGAGTAGAAATGAAAGAATAGTCAGGATGAATGCGTGGCTTGAGAGATGGTGCAGGAAGGAGGGGTTCCGATTTTTGGGACATTGGGACCGGTTCTGGGGGAGGTGGGACTATTACAAATTGGACGGTCCACACCTGGGCCGGACTGGAACCAATGTCCTTGGGAGTGCTTTTGTTAACGCTGTTGGGGAGGGTTTAAACTAATGTGGCAGGGGGATGGGAACCAAATGAGGAGGTCAGTGGACAGTAAGGAGGTAGTAACGAAGGCCTGTCAGGAACTAGATAATGAAGTCAGCGTGACTAAGGGGAAGAGTAGGCAGGGAGCAGATGATGAACGCAGAGGGACTGGTGGTCTGAGGTGCATTTGTTTTAATGCAAGAAGTGTAGTAGGTAAGGCAGATGAACTTAGGGCTTGGATTAGTACCTGGGAGTATGATGTTATTGCTATTACTGAGACTTGGTTGAGGGAAGGGCCTGATTGGCAACTAAATATTCCAGGATATCGATGCTTCAGGCGGGATAGAGAGGGAGGTAAAAGGGGTGGAGGAGTTGCATTACTGGTCAAAGAGGATATCACAGCTGTGCTGAAGGAGGACACTATGGAGGACTCGAGCAGTGAGGCAATATGGGCAGAACTCAGAAATAGGAAGGGTGCGGTAACAATGTTGGGGCTGTACTACAGGCCCCCCAACAGCGAGCGTGAGATAGAGGTACAAATATGTAAAAAGATTATGGAAAGCTGTAGGAGCAACAGGGTGGTGGTGATAGGAGATTTTAATTTTCCCAACATTGACTGGGATTCACTTAGTGTTAGAGGCTAGATGGAGCAGAATTTGTAAGGAGCATCCAGGAGGGTTTTCTGGAGCAGTATATAATTTGTCCAACTCGGGAAGGGGCCATACTGGACCTGGTGTTGGGGAATGAGCCCGGCCAGGTGGTTGCAGTTTCAGTAGGGGACTACTTTGGGAATAGTGATCACAATTTCGTAAGCTTTAAAATACTCATGGACAAAGACGAGAGTGGTCCTAAAGGAAGAGTGCTAAATTGGGGGAAGGCCAACTATACCAAAATACGGCAGGAGCTGGGGAATGTAGATTGGGAGCAGCTGTTTGAAGGTAAATCCACATTTGATATGTGGGAGGCTTTTAAAGAGAGGTTGATTAGCATGCAGGAGAGACATGTTCCTGTGAAAATGAGGGATAGAAATGTCAAGATTAGGGAACCATGGATGACAGGTGAAATTGTGAGACTAGCTAAGAGGAAAAAGGAAGCATACATAAGGTCTCGGTGGCTGAAGAAAGACAAAGCTTTGAAAGAATATCGGGAATGTAGGACCAATATGAAACGAGGAATTAAGAGGGCTAAAAGGGGTCATGAAATATCTTTAGCAAACAGGGTTAAGGAAAATCCCAAAGCCTTTTATTCATATATGAGGAGCAAGAGGGTAACTAGAGAAAGGATTGGCCCACTCAAGGACAAAGGAGGAAAGTTATGCGTGGAGTCAGAGAAAATGGGTGAGATTCTAAACGAGTACTTTGCATCGGTATTCACCGAGGAGAGGGACATGAAGGATGTTGAGGTTAGGAACAGATGTTTGATTACTCTAGGTCAAGTCGGCATAAGGAGGGAGGAAGTGTTGGGTATTCTAAAAGGCATTAAGGTGGACAAGTCCCCAGGTCCGGATGGGATCTATCCCAGGTTACTGTGGGAAGCGAGAGAGGAAATAGCTGGGGCCTTAACAGATATCTTTGCAGCATCCTTAAACACGGGTGAGGTCTCAGAGGACTGGAGAATTGCTAATGTTGTCCCCTTGTTTAAGAAGGGTAGCAGGGAAAATCCAGGTAATTATAGCCTGACGTCAGTGGTAGGGAAGCTGCTGGAGAAGATACTGACGGATAGGATCTATTCCCATCTGGAAGAAAATGGGCTTATCAGTGATAGGCAACATGGTTTTGTGCAGGGAAGGTCATGTCTTACCAACTTAATAGAATTCTTTGAGGAAGTGACAAAGTTGATTGATGAGGGAAGGGCTGTAGATGTCATATACATGGACTTCAGTAAGGCATTTGATAAGGTTCCCCATGGTAGGCTGATGGAGAAAGTGAAGGCGCATGGGGTCCAAGGTGTACTAGCTAGATAGATAAAGAACTGGCTGGGCAACAGGAGACAGAGAGTAGCAGTGGAAGGGAGTTTCTCAAAATGGAGACATGTGACCAGTGGTGTTCCACAGGGATCCGTGCTGGGACCACTGTTGTTTGTGATATACATAAATGATTTGGAGTAAAGTATAGGTGGTCTGATTAGCAAGTTTGCAGACGACACTAAGATTGCTGGAGTAGCAGATACTGAAGGGGACTGTCAGAGAATACAGCAGAATGTAGATAGATTGGAGAGTTGGGCAGAGAAATGGCAGATGGAGTTCAATCAGGGCAAATGCGAGGTGATGCATTTTGGAAGATCCAATTCAAGAGTGAACTATACAGTAAATGGAAAAGTCCTGGGGAAAATTGATGTACAGAGATATTTGGGTGTTCAGGTCCATTGTTCCCTGAAGGTGGCAACGCAGGTCAATAGAGTGGTCAAGAAGGCATACGGCATGCTTTCCTTCATCGGACGGGGTATTGAGTACAAGAGTTGGCAGGTCATGTTACAGTTGTATAGGACTTTGGTTCGGCCACATTTGGAATACTGCGTGCAGTTCTGGTCGCCACATTACCAAAAGGATGTGGATGCTTTGGAGAGGGTGTAGAGGAGGTTCACCAGGATGTTGCCTGGTATGGAGGGCGCTAGCTATGAAGAGAGTTTGAGTAGATTAGGATTATTTTCATTCGAAAGACGGAGGTTGCGGGGGGACCTGATTGAGGTGTACAAAATCATGAGAGGTATAGACAGGTTGGATAGCAAGAGGCTTTTTCCCAGAGTGGGGGATTCAATTATTAGGGGTCACGAGTTCAAAGTGAAAGGGGAAAAGTTTAGGGGGGAATGCGTGGAAAGTTCTTTACGCAGAGGGTGGTGGGTGCCTGGAACGCGTTGCCAGCGGAGGTGGTAGACGCGGGCACAAAAGCTTCTTTTGAGATGTATCTAGACAGATACATGAATGGGCAGGAAGTAAAGAGATACAGACCCTTAGAAAATAGGCGTCATGTTTAGATAGAGGATCTGGATCGGCGCAGGCTTGGAGGGCCGAAGGGCCTGTTCCTGTGCTGTAATTTTCTTTGTTCTTTGTTCTTTGTTCTTGAAACAAGCTGATGATTGAGTAACCGCTTATGGTGGAAGGCTGCAGCAGACTGGGAATAGCAGACAACTACTCACTCTTACCTGGCCAGTGTGGCTGGGAAGGATCAGTAACGTCATTTACCTTCAGGGGATGTTGTCTTAAGAATTGTCTTAAATGTGCTCTCAGAATGGAGTCAGTGGTATGGTCAAATACTAGGTAAGAAAAGGGCTATTGCTGATGAAACTGTGAAAGTTTATACTAACCCCCAAACATTCCGTACCATGGACAGAAGACCAGCTTTCAAGGCAAAATGCCTTGGCTCAATAACGGAAACATATTAAGGGGAATTTGTGGTGGTAATGTTGGCAAAACTGTCAGTGTTTGCCATCAGTACTCTGCTGAAACTGACAGCAACCTCTTGGGATGGGGGTGGGGGGGATCTATTTTTTGAGCTGCTACCTGCAAGACCCATGGGCGTTCTTGAAAGGTATCAATGAAAAAACCCACCCACGGCGCTGTTTGCCCCCATTGCACTGCCTCAAACAGATTTTCCCCCTTAGGAGCCCACACATACGTAGAATAACATGGAAATCCAAAAGTTGCTGTTAGTGATTCTTTGAGCTGAATTTTCCCAGCCCATTGGAGAATGGAATGGGAGGCAGAATGGCTGGCAATATGGTGGGGAAGGCATCGTGAGGGGTGTCTGACGTCTTCCTGCTGCCATGCCATATTGCCAATAGTGGGAAACGTGGCCACTTAAGGGCCACTTCCCACCTCTGCAGGCATTTTATCCGTATCAGGAGGGCCCGTAACCGTGTGGGGAGACGGCCAGGTAAATTTAACTGGTGACTTCCCAGAGGGTTCTGGTGAGGCCACTCCATGGCCCACAGTGGCCAGCCCCATGGCAACATGCTGCCGGTGCACCATGGCTCCACCCTGATCGCCAGGCCCTGCCGTCCCCCAACCCAACTCATTGTCTTCAAGTGTGCCCCACCATTGAGGTGCCCGCTTCCTGGAGCTGCAGCCTCAGCACTGGCCACTGCAAATGGCCATTGTTTGGAGCGTGGCCCCTTAATTGGCCACCTCTAGCAGTATGTCGCCTACCAAAGCGGGTTCACTGTTGGCCCTGGCAGCAGGACTTTACCTTCAAAGAGAAAATTCAGCCCTATGAGATGGAGTTGGTGGTGCGGGGGCATAGAATCACAATGGGTGGTGGGGGGTGGGGAGTGGAGGGCCTGTCTTGGACCTGTTACCAAGCAATTTTGACTGGGCTAAGACTGGCCAATGATGGTCTTCTCTCACAGAGGCCAATAGAGGCCTTTAAGAGGCCTATTAACAGCCACTTGAGGGCCTCTTCCCGCCACCACTGAGGTCTAACCAGTGGCGGGTTGTGCCTCTGCCATGTGGGGAGGCCGCCTTGTAAACCAAGGTGCTCTCTCTGCAGGCTTCGGGGAGTGGGGGAGGAGCAATCTGTGAGCAATCTGTGGCCCACGAAGCACCCTGCCAGCAAAAGCTCTAACTTCATGGCACAACTCCCCCTGGACTTCATGCCCACCACCCCCACCCCCACTCCCCTTCGCTGCGGCTTTCCATACTGGCCCTAGCAACCTCATTTTGCTTACTGAGGTCCAGGATTCCAGCGCTGGGCCTGAGTCTGAGGCCACTATAATACTGGCAATGGCCACCACTCCCAGTGCTGCTGCCGGTAACGCTCAGCCACCGGCCCTGGGATTGGCCGGCAGCTCTTGGAGGTGGGATCCCCGTCTTTAAAGGGACTGAGATCCTGGTGCTGGAAACTTCACCTCCGGAGCAACAGAGGATCGCACCTGTGGGGTGGTGGGGGGGGGCACGAAAAGGCCAAGGCAGGGTCCCCCTCCCTTTTCAGCTCGGTGCCGGGAGCCCAGCCGCCTCCCCAAATCCAGCCCTAAGTTTCTCCAGGGGATGTGCTGTTGAAGTCCCCCCGACTGCAATCAATGGAAGTCAATTGAATTGACTTAAACTTCTACTCTTACACTGCCGGTCTCGCTGTAAAAACCCTTGAAAAAAAGTTGCACTTAGTTGAATGATGTGTTAGTTTCTTTTTAAGCAGTGTACTTACTTCATAATTACTGCTAAACACCCTCACTGGCCCTGAAAAAATAATGTTATAATTGTGGAATGTCAAAAGTCTCCATAATGACAGCAAAAAAAATCCACATTTAAAGTTTTCTTTTAAAAGTTTGTTTAAATCCAACCATAATCATTTAATTAAAGATTTCAGTGAGTGAAATAAAAGTAAAGGATTTTAAGTGCTTTTAACGCCCTGGTTTGTGAATGCTTCAATTTGATTGGCTGCTTCCCCTTGCTTACATCACTGCTGCTGCACACCTTGCCATGGCGTCAGACTGAAACTGCCATTGGTAAAAGGGGAAATTCCCGCCACAGAGATCGCTAGATCTTTATGGGAAACTTTCTTCAAGGTCACCGTTGACTGCCCTTGTTTCACCACTGACTGTAAAATCCAGGCCTTTAAATTACCTCTTAGACTTTTTTGCTTTAATGAGAACAATCCCAGCTTCTTTAGTCTCTCTATATAATTGAGTTCCCTCATCCCTCGTTCCATTCTGATAAATCTGCTCCATACCCTCTCTAAGGCCTTGGCATTGCAACATCAGGTTAAGTTTATCTATTCCCCTAAAAGTCTTGAATAATATCTCTCCTGAGGTTATTCAGTCTCTCTGTTTCCATTCATAGGCTCACCTTCCAAACCTATCCAGATAGATGGTTTACTTGCTCCTCAGTATTTGAAGCTCCCTCCTAGCGCCAATTTGTCATCATCTACTAATTTGGACAGCTTTGGTGCCCAGTTCTAGATCACTCATGTAGTCAGTAGTCTGCAGTGGCTGCAGCATCTCTCAGCAGCACATTCCTAGTGACCCTTTGTATATTGAGACAGATCCATCCACAACTACTTATTACTTTCCCTGTTTTAACCAAATTACTTTGTGGACTAATTGTTTGCATAACACTGCATCAAATCTGTAGCATTCACACAGATCTTACATCATTCATGTAACTGGCTATTTCCTCTTAGATCCCAGTAAATGTGTTAGGCAAGACTCCCCTACCGTAAGTCCATGCAGACTCCCTCTTACCACACTGCACCTATTTAAATGTTTCATTATCCTCTTCAGGTTGTCTTTCAATATGTAACCACAGCAGATGTTAGGCTTTCTGGCCTGTACTGATTTTCTAAGTTTTCCCTTTTAAAAAAAATTGCTTTGCTATTTTCCAGGCCTTGAGCTCTCCTTTCATTTCTGAAGATTACGAAAAGGACTTGACTGATTTTGCTACTCACTTCTTTAAGTATCCTTGTATGAAGTCCATTTAGTCCTGGCGACTTATCTTCCTTCAACTTCTCATACCTACACCACTCTGTTCCAGAATATTGCCCTGAGAATCCCTTTGTCCATTTACAGATCCTTCCATGGCCTTGCTTCATCTTATCTCTGCAATCAGTTCCAAGCCTATGGGCAGGATTTCCCCCGCGGGCCTCTGAACCCTGCCATCTGGCTCAGATGTGGGTCAGAGCCCGCACTGTGTAGGAAACAGTCACTCAATGTGATTTTTCCAGGAGTGGCCAAGTAATGGCAAGAGGGTTTTCGAAGCAGAGGGCTAACCAGAGGCCCTCCAGCTTGAAAGCAACAACAGGCTGCCATAACAGGTAAGTGAGGGAGAGGATGCTTCAAAATGGAGGCGCCCTCTCTCCAACTTTTTCAAATTTTAAATAAAAATGGCCTTTGCAATCAGGCCACCTCTTTGGGGAAGGGGGATCCCCTCCTCAGGGTAGCCTGCAGCTGCTGCTGCATCCAGGCAGGGAAGGAGGGCCTCTAAGCCTGCCTGGAGCGCTTGCCCCTCGGTCTGCCGCCAGGAGTTTGCCTTCAGAAAGCTACACTGTTTCCCGTTGCCTCCAGGATGCTGGGGGCTGACCAGAAAATCCCAGTCGGCCTCTTTCATTTGGCCTTAAGTAGCCGTTAACAAACTGAGTTGGCTACACGCCACGTGCGGGCAGGTAGCCCTACCACCCATCCTCCCCTCCCCCATCCCACCTCTGGAAAAATGGCCTGTTGGTGGGATGGAACCAGAGAACCGTCTCCATGCCCGGCCCCAGAGGGGGCTCAAAATCCTGCCCTATAGCTCTTCCCAAATGCTCCGTCCCTCTCCAGGGGATATCAAAGCATTTTTCGCTATTGATAGAGAGTTTCTCATATGATGGGCCGTCCAACTTGTTCCTGTCTTAGCATTTTCAAGGCCCCAGCAAGTTTTGTTATGCTGGCCCATCTTCCGCTCACTAACCCCCAATCACCACCAGCAAGTCCCTTTGTACTCAAATGTCTTTTCAAACTGTTTTCAACTAAATGTAAGCAGAAAGATAATTGAAACAATAAGTTATCAAAACCCATTCTGGCTTCATTATTCTTTTTTCCCCCCTTTTCACTGTGTTGACAGAGGGCTTTCAAGCATAAATATAAAAATCGTTTCTATGTCACCAATAATATTCATCAAATACAGTACATTCTTCAATGAGCAAATATAATGCTGATTTGTTATATCAATAAGTTAGTAAGTTGAAAAAACAATCTCAGGACAGAGAAATGGATGTGAAAGCAGGAAGAACTGCCCTGTTTGCAAGGTGTATTATCAAAGTAAATCCTTGAATTTCATCACTCCACCCATGGCAGCCATGCCTTCAGTTGCTAGGTCCTGAGCTTTCGGAATTGCCTAAACCTCTCCACCTTCTTTTTATTCATTCACAGGATGTGGGAATCACTGGCAAGGCCAGCATTTATTACCTATCCTTTGAGAAGGTGGTGGTGAGCTGCCTTCTTGGACCACTGCAATCTATCACAGTGGTTTTGATACTGCTGAATGGCTTGACCAGGCCATTTCAGAAGGCAGTTAAGAGTCAGTCACATTGCTGTGGGCCTGGAGCCACATATTAGCCACAGCAGGTAAGGATAGCAGTTTTCCTTCCCTAAAGGACATTAAGTGAACCTGTTAGATTTTTTTAAAACGACAATCCGGTAGTTTTATGGTCACCATTACTGATACTAGTTTTTTATTTCAGATTTATTAAATTAATTGAAATTATACTCCCCAGGTGCCATGGTGGGATTTGAACACATATCTCTAGATCATGAGTTCAGGCCTCTGGTTTACTAGCCCACTAATGTAACTACTATGCCAATACATTCAACATGCTCTCAGTCTTCTCTTTTAAGACTTTCCTGAAAACCGACATCTTTGCCCAAGCTTTTTGTCACATGTCCCAATATCTCCTGTTGCTCATTGTCAAACTTTGCCTGATAACGCGCTTGTGAAGCACCTTGGGACACGTATATATATAAATTAAAGGCACTATATGAATGCAATATGTTGTTGTTGTAAACCTGTTGTATTTACATTGATGTTACATATAATTACCAGACCAATGCACCCTCCAGGTGTTCACTCAAACCATATATCTGTCCTCTCACTCCTCCCATCCAGTTTCAAGTCGATCACTAACCCAACCTGCACAATCACAGTATTTTTTTTCAGAAATATTACATATCAGTTAAAATAATGATAAAACTTTAATGGGACAGATATTCTTCAAGATTACAATTTGAAACCTGTTTTTTTTTTTTAGAACTGAATGCAGGAAGAGCGCAGTACATTCAGAATTTTCTGAGCACATGGATAGCTATTTTGAGACTGAACAACATGGTATCTTTGAAAACAATTAATCGTTCTGATTGTTTTGGGACATGACGAGTGATTGCTTTTGGAATGTGATGAGCACGTATTTGTGCTAGATAATGGCTGGTGCAGTGACCGCTGGTTCACAATTGTTCTACCAGGTCTGGAAGAAAGAAAATATTCTCAAAAATCAGTAACATAAGCAGCTATTTTTCCCAGATGATCCCCGTTTTGGAGTTGCCAGAGTAGTGAAGGAAAGAGCAGCTCTGGTTGAGGGGAGATAGCAGCCTGCATGCTCTGGCAAGTGAAGGTCTCCCCTTCATAAGTCTGCTCCTCCTGTCAGTGTGCTAGAGAATGATAGGATAGCCTGGGTAGCTCAATCAGGATGTACAGCATTTAAAATAGCCCCTTTCTCCAAAACAGAAAGATAGATATTGGTAAAGCCTTCTTAAAAGGGAACAGAAAAATCAGTGTCATTTTACTCTCTAAACCTCTGCACAACAGTATTAGGAATAGGACTGGGACATTCGCTATCCCAAACTAGTCAATGGATTTATTTGCTGGGGATAGATGTAGAGGAGACAGTACTTGTTGGCAGGGTAGCCCCCGCTCCCCCCCCCCCTCCCAATCCACCCCACATTTATTGGGGGACCCCATGCAGTGATGGGTTTCATAAGTGTGTATAGCTGGCTAAGTTTCTGCAGGCAGCACTCTCTCTAGTTCCCTTTGGGAAGCCGATTAGATAGCTTCTGTAAAACACATTTATTCAATTCAATAAAAGGCATTAATTTGACATTTCTACTGGTATGATCCATAGGGTTCCAATTCTACCACCAGCATTCAAAAACAAATTGGATTTTAAATTATTCTCTCTTTAAAAGAACTGGAAGCAGCTTAGAAATCTTGTTATCTAGAGGCCCTGTTTTACAGGACATGTCACTGCATATTATGCAGTTATAGAATCATACAGTACAGTGGCCACCATTCTTTCAGGCACTGCAAATTTCTCCTCATCTCCCCATGGATCTTTTGCCAATTATCTTAAATCTGTGTCCTTTGGTTACTGACACTTCAGCCATTGGCATCAGTTTCTCCCTATCTAACTCATTCATAATTTTCAACACCTCTATTAAATCTCCCCGGAACCTTCTCTGCTCTGAGGAAAACAATCCCAGCTTCTCTAGTCTCCCCACATAAGTGAAGTCCCTCACCCCTGCTATCATTCTACTAAAATCCCCTCTGCATCCTCTTCAAGACCTTGATATCCTTCCTGTAGTGTGATGCCCAGATTTAGACAAAGCCTGACATGGGTGGCACAGTGGCGCAGTGGTTAGCACTGCAGCCTCACAGCTCCAGGGACCTAGGTTTGATTCTGGGTACTGCCTGTGTGGAGTTTGCAAGTTCTCCCTGTGTCTGTGTGGGTTTTTGCCGGGTGCTCCGGTTTCCTCCCACATCCAAAAGACTTGCAGGTGATAGGTAAATTGGCTGTTGTAAATTGCCCCTAGTGTAGGGAGGTGATAGGGAATATGGGATTACTATAGGGTTAGTATAAATGGGTGTTTGTTGGTCAGCACAGACTCGGTGGGCCAAAGGGCCTGTTTCAGTGCTGTATCTCTAAAAAAAATAATTTTTCAGACAGACAATGGAGGGGCCAAGAGTGCTGAAATCGTACTAGTTTGATATAAATTGTGACTTTTTCTTTGTAAGTGGAAATGGTTTGGGAGAAAAATGTGCCCCTTGCAAGAATGACACATATTAGCATAAAAAAAATGAAAAATAACATGCAACACTTTTTAATGAAGTACAGAACTGCACCTTCCAGGACAAGCAAGTGTATAATATGCAGCAATGGGATTTTTGACAAGAGGGGAAATGAATTTGAGAGGGAAGATCTCTGCAAAAGAAGTTTAACAAAATGTTTCTTACAAGGCTCACCTTCTGTGGTGCACTGCATGGAATCCTCTCCTCTTCAATAAAATACTTCATATTTCAGAATGCTGATGTGATTCTGATTCCCAAGTGTGAGTTGACCACAATTAAAAATATTATAGGAATGATTTTCACCAACCTGCCATCCTGCACATGCTGAAAATTAGAGTGGGAGTGAGGTGAAACTTTAAGAAAAAACCCACCCATAGGCCTGTCTGACTCCACCTCCAAGCAAGCCTCGAAATGGGCGGTCAGCACTCCTTCCCGAAATAGATGGGGGAGCCATATTAAAATATTTAAATCAGGGTCTTTTGCCAGCTGTAGCGCCCGGCACAGTTTTTGGTTCCTAGAGGGTGAAGTATGCATCAGTGGTACTGGGTGCAGACTGGGCCCAACCAGCAATCCATAAAGGCAACTGTTGCTGACTGCTCCAACAAACGCCAGAGAAACCACAGCACCACCACATGTCAGCCAGCATCTGAGAAAGAAAAAGACAGATTAACATTTTATACTAGGAGCAGGAGTTTGCCCTTTGGGTCAGGGCAGGTCGAGGTCAACTGGGGTCATAAACCCGCACTGTGTGGTTAACAGTCACGCAGCAGTGATTTTCCCTGAATTGGCAAATTAATGGCCAGAGGCCCTGCAGCTCAAAAGGAACAGTAGCCTGTAGTTCAGGTGAGAGACAGAGACAGGGTGCCTCCACTTTGAGGTGCCCTCTCTCCAACTTATTATACTTTTAAATTAGAAAATGGCCTCAGCAGCCAGGACACCATTGTGTAGGGGGAACCCCTCCTCAGGGCAGCCTGTAGCCACAGCTGTGGCCAGGCAGGCGGGGTGTGCCTCAAAGCCTGCCTGGAGCACTGGACCCCTCACCCCAGGTGTGCTGTCAGAAGACCGCCTCCAGGCAGCTGGCTTAGTCCTCGATGTCTCGAGGGGCCTGCAAGCCGACTGGAAAATTCCAGTCAGCCTCTGACAATAGGTCTTAAGTGGCCATTTAGTCCCCTTAGATGGCTACCCACCACTTGCCGGCGGGTAGCTCTGCTGACGCCCATTCTGCCTCCAGGAAAATGCCCTGGGGTGGCAGGATGGTGCCAGCAAACTGGCACACTGGCTGGGGGCGCAAACTTCTGTGCCTGCCTGCCTCCATACTTACTCCCATATGCGGCTAAAAAATCTTGCCTTAGATCTTCCATCAGACCCCACCCAAAATGTTGAGCTGCATTTCTCTTTCAAGGCACTCACTCTCATGTGTTTCTTTGTGTTATCTAGAGCAACAGAATAAGCTACGTGGGTTCCAGTGCCTTGAAGATCTCTAGAAGCTTTATTAACAGCTAAACTAGTACATACAACACAGAGCAAACTATATACAGAAACTTTGTCTAGGGTGTTACAGTTGCAGAGTGACTATGGCTTCTAGTCACATGACAACATCCTGGCATTTAACTCATTAACAAACTGAGTTCTTAAAGGGACATCACTCTTAAAGCCATCATACAACATCCCATTTCTTTCCAAAGGTGAACCTCGTACGCTACAAGTAAAAACACATAAAATTGGATAATATCAAAATTAGTTATATAGGGATAGAGATTATAAAATTTACAAGTATAAAGATAGGGATTGTGAAATTTACGAGTGCAGAAGCTTAAGAGTCCATATATCATTTCAGCGGTTTGACAACTGTTCCAGATCTTTTTCTGGTATAACCTTCTGGAGATGTGGATTTCACCCTTGGCTGTTTTTGGCTTTCAGATATGTTGTCAATGTGTCGGTCGTTGTCCTGTTGTTCCGTCACACCTAAAGCCTGACTACCCGACCCGAAACCGACCAAACCCGATAACATGTATTGGGTGCAGGTCGGGTCGGGTCTGTATTCAGCGTCCAGCATTCGGGCTCGGGTTGGGTTGGGCTGGACTTTACTGTTTTGTTTCGTATTGTTTTTGTTTCTGTCTATGATCTTTCTCTGTTTCAAAAATATGTTTGTTATTTTCGGGTCGGGTTGGGCATTTAAAAAAAATTAAAGGATTGGGACCTGGGTTGGGTTCAAGTTGGCTGTTGTTGGGTTGGGCCCTGGTTGGGTTTTAATTTTATACCCGAGCCAGGCTTTAGTCACACCCTCATCGTCGGAACGTGCTCTTTCGAGTCCACTGTGCGCAATTGGAGTATTGCACACTTCTCTTAACTGGCTTCTGTTCCTCCTCAACACTGCTCCGTTAGATGTTGTAACCTCATAAGACCCAAGCTCACTGCATACTTTGGATACCTCTGCAGGTAACCATGTTCTCACAGTGGGGTGTATGACGCTGATCTTTTCTCCTACGTGTAGTTGAGGTAGTTCCGCCCCTGCGTGTCGGTCATGCACCATCTTCATTCTCCCTTGTTTTTCGAGCAGTGTCTCCTGCATCTCGGAGAATTTGGACAGATGATGGCTTGGCAGAATTGTTTGCACTTGTCTGTCAAATATGATCTCTGCTGGTGACGGTAAGCCCATATCCATAGGTGTAGCTCTGAGGTGGAGCATAGCAACACAAAAATCTTGTTTCGTTGTCCTACACTTTAGGATAAGTGATTTAACAGTGAGAACCATTTGCTCAGCAAGACCATTAGATCTAGGGTAATGTGGTGAGGACGTTACATGGTTTATGCCCCATTTGGCGCACATATCCCTGAAAGTTTTGCCCGTATACTGTGGCCCATTGTCAGAAATGATTTCTTCAGGTGCACCGGAGAGACTGAATACGACACTCAAAGTGTCTGCGGCAACCGCACTTGAAGTATCTTTTACCTGTCAGACAATTGGAAACTTGGAGAAATAATCGGTGAGTAAGATGAAGTCGTCTCCATTCACGGTAAATAGATCAGTGACAATTTTGGACTGAGGGACTGACAGAATGTCGTGAGGGTGTAGAGGTTCTTTACGTTGTTGTGGCTGGTGGCTCTGGCATGCATCGCATATCCTCACTAACCTTTCAATGTCACCATTGATCCCTGGCCAGCAAACAGTGTCTCACGCCAGTCATCTCATTCACTCTATACCCATATGGCCTTGGTGAGGTTGTGACAAGGTGTCCTGTCAGACAGCTTTAGGCACAATCACTTGTTTTCCTTTGAAGATTACACCTCTTGAGATACCGAGTTCATCTCTTGAAGGCCAAAAGAATCTAAGAGTTTCTGGCACCTCTTTCATCATGTCAGGCCAACTCTCCAAAGTGCCTTCAGTTCTAGGCCATTTGCTGTTTCTGATTGCAGTTGGTCACCTTTGCGTTGACCAAAATGCAATAAGTCAATTTTGAGCACATCTTTCACCTTGCTATCCATGTTGTCTACTTGTAGATCCAGTGGAACCTCTTCATTCTTGCTCGGATTTGGCAATCTGCTCAGTGTATCCGAGATGACCATTTTGGTACCCGGTTTGTAGCAGACGTTGAAGTTATACCCCTGTACTTTCACTAAGAGTTGCTGTAGTCGAGGTGGTATGCTTGTCAGTGGTTTGCGCCAGATCATCTCCAGTGGTTTGTGGTCAGTTTCCACAGTGAACTGCTTACCGAACAGGTAGATGTGAACCTTGTGTTTGAGTAATTGGATTGTGCTGCGGATAAACATTTGGATCTGAATGAAATTGGTTTGCCATCCTGTAGGATGCACGCGCCTAGCCCTTTCTGTGAGGCGTCGACTTCCAGGATCATAGTAGTGCAGGCACAGGTGTCTGCTGACAATGCTTGTTTGAGTGACTCAAATATTTACTGATGGTCCTCCTGCCATACAAATGGTACATCTTTCTTTAAGAGCTCTCTCCGTGATGATGCTTTGTCAGAAAAATTTGGAATGTACGGTGCCAAGAGTTGAAAAATCCAAAGCATCACCATAGATCTTCTTTGTCTTGTGGAGTAGGCATATGCCTTCCATCTTCGACTTTGCCTGGGACAGGATAGATTCCACAACCTGAATACATGGAGTCAAAGATATTGATCTGACTTACATTTCACCTGGTACTTCTCGCTGTTAAAAATAAGCCCTTCGCAATGAGCTACTGCAGTCAATGAATGAAGATTTCGATCATGCTCTTCTTTGGTTTTGCCCATTACTGCAATATAATCAGCAATGCATATACATCCAGGCACGTTTTCTATAATTCTGTCCTTATGTTGCTGAAACAGATCTTGACTGACAGATAAGTCGAAGGGTAGTCTCTGGACGCAATATCTTCCAAATGGTGTTCTGAAGGTGGTGACTTCCTGAGATTCCTTGGCTAGGTGTACCGACCAATATCCATGTTTAACATTCAACTTGGTGAAGAATTTGGCTCTTGTGAACTTGGGATTCAATTCCTCTAGTGTTGGAATCTTGTGGGGGCATCTCTACAGGGAGAGGTTTAGACATCTCGCATCTACACGTACCCTGATTGCTCCATCCTTCTTCTGTACGCACATAATTGAGCTACACCAGTCTGTGAGATGATGCACATGATGGATGATGCTATTGCGTTCCATGTCATCTAACTCACACTTAAGCTTTTCTTTTATGTGCACGCTGCACTTTCTGGGAGGGTCGATAGACGGAATTGGATCCTCTCTGAGGTACAGTACGGCACTGCCTTTGAAATCTCCTATGGCATTGAACCTGTCCGAGTACATTTGTTGTGGGTCGTGGACTGACTCAATGCAGGTACCTTTGGTCGCTTCTACAGTAATGGGTACCTTGGTGACCTCGTGGATAGTCACAATGCTGAGGTCCTTGCCTGCTGGTAGTCCTGCCACTGCTGGTTCGCTCGTGTCTACCATATAAAATACTTGTGGTTTCCATGCCGACTTGCCATAGCTGCATTGTATTGTTAGTGTGCCACTGCAAGGGATGGGTGACCCATTGTATGCAGATAACTTTACAGTTGTCGGTTGTATCATTAAATTCCATCCACCCTGGTACATATCCTTCTGGATTCAGACTGGTGGGGTATTTGCACGAGCTCCCGTGTCAATCCTAGTCCTGAGTGTGTGTTTGCCAACTTTCTTTGGGCACATGATATTAATAGTAGCAAAATCTTCCAGTTGTTTGGCTTCATCAACACAATGGGCTGAATTTTACTGACTTCACCATCGTCGGGGGTCATTGCGAGGGGGGGAGGCCTCAAAATGCCTCCAGGAGAGGGCCACCACGCACCCTGACACCCGGAGGGCAATGCCCGATATTACCGGCAGCAGCAAAGCCTCGTCACTCGACAATGGGACCCCCATTTAAATATTTAAATAAATGACAATGAATTAATGAAACTTACGCTCCCGCCATCTGTCCCGGAGCGATCGTCATGCCACCTGCCAGCATTCCCGCGCTTCGGATCACCTTCTGGGGAAACCGAGGTGGAACGCTGGTTGGGAGGGGGGAGGAGGTAGGTTTCTCAGTGATGGGGGGTGGTTGTAGCAAGGTCCAAGTAATATTATTGGTGTAAGGTTTTGTGGGAAGGGTTATAGTGGAAAGTGTGGGGGGGGGGAGGTGGGGAAGGTCAGGTGGACAAGGTAAATGTTTTAGGGGAAGGGCAAGTAATTAATTTAATTGTTATGGGGGGGGTAGGAGAGGTGCAGAATAAATGTTTTTTTTTATTACATGTTTCTTTATTTAATATTTAAATGTAACGATAGGGCTTAAAGCCCTTTAAGAATGGCATCAGCACCTGCACACAGGCAGCTGACGCCATTGCCAGGGACGGACAGCCCGCACCCTCCACATCATCGGGTGGGAGAGAGAGGGTCCGCCCAGCTATTTAAATGAGCTGCTGTGCTTAATATTGCGGTGGCTCCGTGATGTGCGGCCCACACGAGTGGGCTGCCATTGATTTCACCTGCCACTAATTTCGACGGCAGGAGTATAAATTTCAGCACAATGTGTCAGGTTCACAATGTGAAACGCCTGCTCATCTTCTGGCTGAGACTCGTTCCACTCTGGGTCTTGTCTCAGGTCTATTTCACTGTGGACTTCATGTATCAGCTTGCTTTTGTGAAGGTCTCTGGCACTCTCCTTGCTGCTGTTGCCCTGTGTTGCTGCACCTGTTTTCTCTTTGTGATCTATGGTGACTTCTGGCTGTGTCTTTGGAGCCAGATTTCTTGCATAGGTGGGCCAAGTATCCTTTTGCACCATACACCTTGCACAGATTGTGAATAGCAGGACAACTTCACAGTGAGTGGGACAAACCACGCTTAACATACATCTTGCTTGCTTTTTGTGAGCTCATTACCATGCTGATACTGTTGGTTGCACCTAGTGTTTGCAGATGCTGTTGTCTGGCTACAATAGCTTCGTATTTCTGCCATCTTCTAGCAGCGCATCAATGCTGTGATCTTTCTTTTTCCCCAAGAGGTCTTTTTGAAATGCTTCAATTGGTGTTGAGACAATCAACAGCTCCATTATTCACTCCAACAGCTCAGTTTCTGAAAAATTGCATTCATTGTCCTTACTACAGCATCTACTTATGAAATGATCTAATGATTCCTGTGGCTGTTGTCTGTAGGATATCAATTCCAAGCGATGAATTCTAAAATTCACTCTTACCCGAAGCTGATCTTCTAACACTTTCCATATTTTTGCGGGATCTTTCTGGTCCTCTTCAGATAAGCCAGAGGTATTGATTCTGTATATCCCCTCACTTCCAACTGCTATCACTATTTTCACAGCCTACTTCTCTGGTTCTGCAACCACTTGGTCTGTGAAGCACAACGGCATTCTTTCTTTAAAAAGTTTGAACTTGGATAGGATATCAATGGCCTTCCAGTTCATGCTGGGAAATTTGATATCCTTCCTTCTGCTGTTCTTTTGCTTTCTGCTCTGCATTTAACTTTGTTCAGCTCTGTGTGTGTCTTCAGTACTGTACTTATTATGGCTTTTCTATTTGTGTTTTAAAACTTGTTTTATTAGCTCTGCGCTGTTCCCCCTCTTTTTTCCAGGCTAGCTGCTTTGACAGAGTGTAACAGGTGCTTGACAGTGTTCTCTGTTTTTTTCTTTTTCAGCACTTTGCTTGTATGTTTAGACAGCTGTTCGATAGACAGTTCAAGGGTTTCCCCTTTTTTTTGCTAGAGTTTATTTTCTTCACACTTGACTGCTTCAATGATTTTTTCAGCTTGACTGCTTGAATGGAGACTCAGGAGTTTCCATGCTTTTGTTCACTATTGGACTTTGGTTTTTTTTGCAGTTCGCGTGCTTTTTAGGGATTTCCCCTTTCTTTCTCTTGCTCACCTGGAGCCTTTAGAAAATGATGGCTGGATTTTATTAGTGCACCTTGCTCTGCAGCGGTGCACTGTGAGAGCGACGGCCTTCTGAAGTGGAAGTGCCGCCGCACAGCCCCCGCAATATTACACACAGGGGCTGATATAAATAGAGGGGGCGGGGTGGCTGCTCCCAATGATGTAAAGGGGGCATCCCCAGCAATGGCGTCCGGCGCCACCATGCAGGTGCTGGTGCCATTTTTAAAGGGCTTTAAGCCCTTAGCATAGATTTTGATTTTTAAAGTTACAGTAGTGCTGATTTTTAAAAGATAAACAATTTTGATATGGAGGCCCTTCCCCAACCCCACCAATGGTCTTTTAAATGGCCCTCACTGACAAACTTACATTATTCCCTACCCGAACTTTCCCCCCAACCTTCTAACTTTTGCCCTTCAACCCCTCCCACCATCCCCACAACCAATAAAAATTGGTTTCCCCGCTCCTCCACCCCCCCCCCAACCCTGAAAATTGTATTCCTTCCCCCTCCCCACAAGGTTCGCACCTCAGAACTCCATACAGAGTTCTGAAGGTGCACGAGATACGAATAGCGGCTGTAAAATCGGAGTGGGACAGCTGCCACTGGCAGGTAAGTGCATTTAAACATAATTTAGGTTAATTTGCATATGTAGATGAAGGCCCCACCCCATGGCGGCAGGGGGAGCCGCACCGAGGTCACCCCGCCACCGGTCATATGCGGTGGGCCCTTCTTGATGTCGGGGGTCGAGGCTGGCCTCTTCCCGTGAAATGTTACAGGCCCCCCTGCCACGACCCAGGGCATCCAGGGGCTCGTAAAATTCAGGTCTGAATTTTTTAAACACTTCAAAGGCTTTGATTTTCTTTAAACCAGGATTTCTCGATCGTCGGCACAATGACTCACTCAATCACTTGCTTTTCAGCTACGCTTCCATTCTGTGGAGATTTTCTCAGCCTTCTAAGGAATGTAGCTGTCTTTCACTTTTTTCAGGTACTTGTTTTAAAGTTTCTTCACTTGTTGCTTCAAATTTTCTCTTCTGTTTGCTGTATTGCTTTTAATTTTTGTTTGCTGTTTTACTCGTGGTCTTCAAGCTTATATCTTGTCTTTTCACCACCTTTACCACCATATCATGAGTTTCTTTGTGTTGTCTTAAGCAAAACAATAAGGTACATGGATTTCGGTTCCTTGAAGCTCTCTAGAAGGTTTATTAACAGCTAAACTAGTATATACAACACAGAGTAAACTATATACAGAGCCTTTGTCCAGGGTGTTATTGTGCAGAGTGACTCTGGCTTCTAGTCACGTGACTACATCCTGGTACTTAGCTCATTAACATACTGCATTCTTAAAAGGGACACCACTCTTAAAGCGATCATACAAAACTTACCAACTGAGTATTTCTCAAATTTTTTGTCTCCAATTTAGATTGCCAGCATTTCTGGTCCTTTTTTCCCCCTTTTAGTCTCAAACTGCCGGATTCTGTTTGGATTTTTTTTCTTCAAATTACTGTTAATTTTTTTGAATATCATTTGAGTGGGAGAAATGCGCAAGCAATTCCTGATGAGTGGGGAAAGATGTGCAAGTGCATGATCCACAGACCCTTCACACAAAATAAAAAAATTTATCATGCATAACTGTAAGATCGAAAAGAAAACAAACTCTAAAAAGTGGTTTCCAATTTTATGCTATTACCTACTCATTTGACTGCTTGGATTCTGCTGAATACTTCAAATACAATGAGAGGGAAGAACACAATAGACACGTAGACCAACTCCCTTTCCATAGTGTTACAAAAGCGAGCTAAAGATTTTCAACTTCCCCAATACCTGCTGATGAAGTGCAATATTGCTGCCAGAAGACCTCAGAGGGTTAAGACAGAGTTGACATGAATGATTAAAAAGAGTAGAAATATGACATTTTATTAAAACAAACATTTCAGTATGCCTACTGTGATAAAATGATCTAGTTTTTCTCATACAGACAGTTTCTGCAGAGTGATACCTTGGAAATTCCTTTAGGGCTTCATATCAGTCACTCTCCGTGGCAACGAGCAGCTGAAAATGGTCTGCAATTTTCCTAGTGTCAAGCCGGACCATTTTTTATTGTCACGCAGCCAAAGAATGGAAGGCAAGGTGAGGCAGTGAAGTGGTTTGAAATGCCGGATATTAAAATCCCAAAACATATAAATTAGAGTCAACTGTGAAACAGAAAGTGGAAAGCACAGCAATGGACAACACCTTCCTCCAGCCTGCCCACCTCCTATCACCTCTTCCATTTCTTTAATATTAGCAAATGTATCACTTTGGCTCCCGACTGCCACCATCAACCTGGAAATTTTGATTCACCTGATTTATTTAAATTCCACCTTTCGGTTGGGGTGAGGGGAGTTTGAAAGTGAAAACCTGCATCCTTGCTTGCACTTCCAGATACAGAGCAGTAGAGCAGAGAGACAAGGCATCGGCCACCAAGCAAAATATGGCTGCTGCCATCTAATTGCAGCACTGTTGCTACAAGGGAGGCCTGTTCATTCTCGGGCATTGTTTCTTTCTAAACCACCTCTTTTTCCCTTCCTGTCAATAACATGAATTTTTAAAAAAACAGACATATATCGGCGTAGCAAAGCAGATTAGTAAAATGTTTTAGAAATACTACAGTTACATATTCAACAGCTGATTGCTATATCCCTCGTTCTCTGTAGAAACCATTCTAAATGCCATCTTTACCGCATGGTCTTTGTGCAGCTTCAGAAGACAGGTTTACACATAGGGTTTAGCCTGCTTATTTTACTAGAAATGTTGGTAATTTATACCCGCCAAGTTTTTGAGAGGCAATAGCTGAAAGGGATGTGGTAGTGAGTGAGGAGTGGGGGGAGGAGGCGGGGGGAAGGAGAAAATATATGCACCTGCTGTGCATCCTCGGATGTAATTATAAATTCATTCTGATAGAAGATATAGACATCAGAACCGATTAACAGTCACACTTCATCAGACCGGGATGGGGAAGGGAAGAAGGATTGCATTTATGTACCACTTTTGGCAACATTAGGATGCTCTGAAGCACTTTACAGCCAATGGAGTACTTTTTCAAGTGTAGTCACTGTTGCTATGTAGGAAATGCAGCAGCGAATATATGTACAGCAAGGTCCCACAAACTGCAATGTGATAATGACCAGATAATCCGTTTTCTTTAGTGATGCGAATAAAGTTCATTTTCTGTTTGTTTTGCTGCAGGTACTCAGTGTGGGGAAGCAACAGGACAGTTTGTGACTATTTAATTCATCCTTGTGCTCATTGCGTACGTCTTTGGGACGGTATTATAGTTATGAGAAAATGATCAAACCAAAGCTACGTTTAAAATGAACTCTGACAGTATCTCTGCTCATTCATTTGGTAGCACCTTTAACAAGAAAATGTCTCAAGGCACTTCAAGGACACACAAGAAACAAAATAGATACTGAGCCTAAGAAGTGGAGATTAGGAGGCGTTACCAAAAGTTTGATCAAAGACATTGGGCTTAAAGAGGATCAAAAGGAGAGCTGAGGATATGAAGAGAAGCCATTGCTAGAGATGTGTTGGCTATGATCAAATAAGTAAGATTAGAGCTAAGTGAGGGAAATCCCACAGAACTGGATAATGGAGGAGAGGCTGGATGATTAATTGGTTGACCGTGTCAAAGGTGGCAGAGAGTTCAGAAAAGATGGGGAGAGCTAACACACTATGATAACAAACACTAAGAATATTCATAATTTTGGCTAAGGCCATTTCATTGCTGTGGAAGAGGCAGAAGCTTGAGTGGAGGGATTCAACCAGGAAGTTGTAGCTGAAATTGGCACGGATCTGGGAGATGACAGCATGTTAAAGCCTGTTGTTGAAGGGCGGAAAGTTGGTGGTGGGATGATAATTAGTGAGAACAAAAAAGGTTGAGGGTTAAAGGCCGGCTACTCGACCCGAACCTGATGGGACCCGATGACATGCGTCGGGTCCGGGTCAGGTCGGGTCGGGTCGGGTCGGGTCGCACTTCCAGGTCTGGCATTCGGGCTCAGGTCGGGTCAGGTTGGGTCAGATATGCTCTATCACAACCTCAAGTAAGTGGCTCCAATGTTAATGTACTTTTTGGACTTGAAAGGTGGTTTTGTTACAGTTATTTTAAGCTTGTGCAGATAAGCAACAAAGTGAAGAACGGAAGGTCGGTTAACTGATGGTCTGGTCGGGTCAGCTCGGGTCAAGTCGAGCGCGGGAACAAAATGCAAGGACTCGGGCCGGGTCGGGCTCGGGGTCGGATGTGGTTCTGTTGGACTCAGGTCGGGTTTCATTTACAAACCCGAGCCAGCCTTTATTGAGGGTGACCTTTCTAAGGATAGGATGATGGCAGCAGTTTTAAAAATGAGAGACAGAGACGCCGCTCAAGGAAAGGGAGCCATTTACAATATCAGCTAACATTGAGGTCAGGAAGGGGATTTGGGTAGTTAGGAGTTCAACAAGAATGAGGTTGAAAGAGTCAGCAAGATGGGAGAGGAAATGAATTAAAACAGAGGTTTGGGGCAAGAGTGAAAGAGAGTAATGGGGTAGCTTTAGCTTAGTGGGTAAAGAGAAAGCAAGAAGCAGAAGAGGCATTTAAAATTGTCTCTATCTTGGTGATGAAGAAAAACATGAGCTCCTTGTATTTGTTGGGGGTGAGGTTGGAGGGGCCAGAGGTTTAAGGAGATACTATAAGGTGGAAAAAAAAAAAGAGCTGGGAATTATCCTTGCTCTCCAGAATGATTCGAGAGTTTTAGCAGAGGAGCGTGGGGCACAGTAAGGCTAAACCAGATGTGTGCCAGCTACACTCAACTTCATGTCCCTTGGATTTAAGGAAACGAAATGGGAATCATATCGGGAGAAACAACAGGGATGAAAGAAAATGAAGGTTTTGTTTAGAAGGACATGAAAGGTGGAGATGAGGGAATGGTGGAGCAAATCAATAGCTGCAGAAGGTATTGTGACGAATGAGGGACCAAAGGCCTGACAGTTGGTCGTTTGATTGTAAGCAATAAAAAAGAAGAACCTCCTGGCCACGCCCAGGGTCAGATGCAAAATGAAATGGGGAAGTGTAGTCTCATCCTCTCCATCCCTCTATTAACCTTTCTTCTCATTCTTCCAGCTCCTTCCTTCTTAGTGATTCTCTCTTCTTTTTCCAACAGTCCTCGAATTCTTACATTTTTTCATTCTGCTGACCATTTTTCTCTCTTTAGCCTTTGGCAGCACATGGGAGATCAGGAGGTCTGCATCGATCCCAAGAATCTCCATGGGTCCACAGAGTGTGGAGTCATACTTAACACAAAGGAAGATGCTTGTGATTGCTGGAGGCCAATCATCTCAGTCCCAGGACATTACTGCAGGAGTTCCTCAGGGTAGTGTCTTAGGCCTTCAGCTGCTTCATCAATTACCTTCCCTCCATCATAAGGTCAGAAGTGGGGATTTTTGCTGATGATTGCACTGTGTTCAGCCCCATTCGCGACCCCTCAGACACTGAAGCAATTTGTCTCCAAATGCAGAAAGACTTGGACAGCAAATGGCAAGTAGCATTTTTGCTATACAAGTGCCAGCCAATGACCATCTTCAATCTGGAGAAGTGTGAGGTAATGCATTTGAGGAGGGCAAACAAAGCAAGGGAACAAACAATAAACGGGAGGATATTGAGAGGGCTGGAAGAAGTGAGAGGCCTTGGAGTGCATGTCCACAGGTCCCTGAAGGTGGCAGGACAGGTAGATAGAATGGTGAAGAAGGCATGTGGAATGCTTTCCTTTATTGGCCGAGGTATAGAATTCAAAAGCAGGGATGTAATGCTGGAACTGTATAAAATGCTGGTCAGGCCACAGCTGGAGTACTGTGTACAGTTTTTTTTTAGAACATTACAGCGCAGTACAGGCCCTTCGGCCTCGATGTTGCGCCGATCATCTGACCTACACTATTCCATTTTCATCCATATGTCTATCCAATGACCACTTAAATGCCCTTAAAGTTGGCGAGTCTACTACTGTTGCAGGCAGGGCGTTCCACGCCCCTACTACTCTCTGCGTAAAGAAACTACCTCTGACATCTGTCCTATATCTTTCACCCCTCAACTTAAAGCTATGTCCCCTCGTGTTTGCCATCATCATCCGAGGAAAAAGATTCTCACTATCCACCCTATCTAACCCTCTGATTATCTTGTATGTCTCTATTAAGTCACCTCTCCTCCTCCTTCTCTCTAACGAAAACAACCCCAAGTCCCTCAGCCTTTCCTCGTAAGACCTTCCTTCCATACCAGGCAACATCCTAGTAAATCTCCTCTGCACCCTTTCCAAAGCTTCCATATCCTTCCTATAATGAGGTGACCAGAACTGCACGCAATACTCAAGGTGCGGCCTCACCAGAGTTTTGTACAGCTGCATCATGACCTCGTGGCTCCGAAACTCGATCCCCCTACTAATAAAAGCTAACACACCATATGCCTTCTTAACAGCCCTATTAACCTGGGTAGCAACTTTCAGGGATTTATGTACCTGGACACCAAGATCTCTCTGCTCATCTACACTACCAAGAATCTTCCCATTAGCCCAGTACTCTGCATTGCTGTTACTCCTTCCAAAGTGAATCACCTCACACTTCTCCGCATTAAACTCCATTTGCCATCTCTCAGCCCAGCTCTGCAGCCTATCTATGTCCCTCTGTACCCTACAACACCCTTCGACACTATCCACAACTCCACCGACCTTCGTGTCATCCGCAAATTTACTAACCCACCCTTCTACACCCTCATCCAGGTCATTTATAAAAATGACAAACAGCAGTGGCCCCAAAACAGAACCTTGCGGTACACCACTAGTAACTAAACTCCAGGATGAACATTTGCCATCAACCACCACCCTCTGTCTTCTTTCAGCTAGCCAATTTCTGATCCAAAGCTCTAAATCACCTTCAACCCCATACTTCCGTATTTTCTGCAATAGCCTACCGTGGGGAACCTTATCAAACGCCTTACTGAAATCCATATACACCACATCCACGGCTTTACCCTCATCCACCTGTTTGGTCACCTTCTCGAAAAACTCAATAAGGTTTGTGAGGCACGACCTACCTTTCACAAAACCGTGCTGACTATCGCAAATGAACTTATTCTTTTCAAGATGATTATAAATCCTATCTCTTATAACCTTTTCCAACATTTTACCCACAACCGAAGTACGGCTCACAGGGCTGTCTCTACTCCCCCTCTTGAACAAGGGGACAACATTTGCTATCCTCCAGTCCTCCGGCACTACTCCTGTCGACAATGACGACATAAAGATCAACAACAACGGCTCTGCAATCTCCTCCCTGGCTTCCCAGAGAATCCTAGGATAAATCCCATCTGGCCCAGGGGACTTATCTATTTTCACTCTTTCCAAAATTGCTAACACCTCCTCCTTGTGAATCTCAATCCCATCTAGCCTAGTAGGCTGTATCTCAGTAATCTCCTCGGCAACATTTTCTTTCTCTACTGTAAATACTGACGAAAAATATTCATTTAACACTTCCCCTATCTCCTCTGATTCCGCACACAACTTCCCACTACTATCCTTGATTGGCCCTGTTCTAACTCTTATCATTCTTTTATTCCTGATATACCTATAGAAAGCCTTAGGGTTTTCTTTGATCCTATCCGCCAATGACTTCTCGTGTCCTCTCCTTGCTCTTCTTAGCCCTCCCTTTAGATCCTTCCTGGCTAGCTTATAACTCTCAAGCGCCCTAACTGAGCCTTCACGTCTCATCCTACCATAAGCCGCCCTCTTCCTCTTGACAAGCGCTTCAACTTCTTGAGTAAACCACGGCTCCCTCGCTCGACAACTTCCTCCCTGCCTGACAGGTACATACTTATCAAGGACACGCATTAGCTGCTCCTTGAATAAGCTCCACATTTTGTTTGTGCCCATCCCCTGCAGTTTCCTTCCCCATCCTACACATCCTAAATCTTGCCTAATCGCATCATAATTTCCTTTCCCCCAGCTATAATTCTTGCCCTGCGGTATATACCTGTCCCTGCCCATCGCTAACCGAATTGTGATCACTATCGCCAAAGTGCTCACCTACATCTAAATCGAACACCTGGCCGGGTTCATTACCCAGTACCAAATCCAATGTGGCATCGCCCCTGGTTGGCCTGTCCACATACTGTGTCAGAAAACCCTCCTGCACACACTGGACAAAAACAGACCCATCTAAAGTACTCGAACTATAGTATTTCCAGTCAATATTTGGAAAGTTAAAGTCCCCCATAACCACTACCCTGTTACTCTCGCTCCTGTCGAGAATCATCTTCGCTATCCTTTCCTCTACATCTCTGGAACTATTCGGAGGTCTATAGAAAACTCCCAACAGGGTGACCTCTCCTCTCCTGTTTCTAACCTCGGCCCATACTACCTCAGTAGACGAGTCCTCAAACGTCCTTTCTGCCGCTGTAATACTTTCCTTGATTAACAATGCCACACCCCCCCCCTCTTTTACCCTCTTCTCTGTTCTTACTGAAACATCTAAATCCCGGAACCTGCAACATCCATTCCTGCCCCTGCTCTACCCATGTCTCTGAAATGGCCACAACATCAGGATCCCAGGTACCAACCCATGCTGCAAGCTCACCCACCTTATTCCGGATGCTCCTGGCGTTGAAGTAGATCATCACATTACAGGAAGGACATAATTGCTCTGGAGAGAGCACAGAGGAGATTTACAAGAATGTTGCCAGGGCTTGAAAATTGCAACTATGAGGAAAGATTGGATCGGCTAGGGTTGTTTTCCTTAGAACAGAGGAGTCTGAGGTGTTGAGACTTGATCGAGGTATACAAAATTATGAGGGGCCTAGATAGATTAGACAGGAAGGACCTGTTACCCCTAGCAGAGAGGTCAATTGCCAGGGGGCACAGATTTAAGATGATTGGTAGAAGGATTAGAGGGGATACGAGGAAAAACTTTTTCATCCAGAGGGTGGTGGGTGTCTGGAATTCACTGCCAGGAACGGTGGTGGAGGCAGAAACCCTCAATTCATTTAAAAGGTACCTGGACCTGCACCTGATGTTCTGTTACCTGCAAGACTATGGACCAGGTGCTGAAAGATGGGATTAGACTGGGCAGCTACTTTTTTCAGCCAGCACAGATGCGATGGGCTGAATGGCCTCCTTCAGAGCCTGGTTCCATGGTTCAACAAGAGAGAATCTAACCATCTGTCCTTGACTTTCAACAGCATTACCATTGCTAAATCCCCCACCATCAATATCCTGGGGTTATCATTGACCAGATACTTAACTAGACCAGCCATATAAATACTGTGGTTACAAGAGCAGGTCAGAGGCTGTGAATTCTCCAATGAGTAACTCACCTCCTGACTCCCCAAAGCCTGTCCATCATCTACAAGGCACAAGTCGGGAGTGTGATGGAATACTCTCCACTTGCCTGGATGAGTGCAGCTCCAACTACACTCAAGAAACTCAACACCATCCAGGACAAAGCAGCCCGCTTGACTGGCACCCCATCCACCACCTTCAACATTCATTCCCTCCACCACTGATGCACAGTAGCAGCAGTGTGTACCATCTACAAGATGCACTGCAGCAACGCACCAAGGCTCCTTAGACAGCACCTTCCAAACCCTCGACATCTACCACCTGGAAAGACAAGGGCAGCAGACACATGGGAAGACCAACATCTGCAAGTTCCCCTTCAAGTCACTCACCATCCTGACTTGGAACTAAATCGTGGTTCCTTCACTGTAGCTGGGTCAAAATCCTGGAACTCCCTCCCGAACAGCACAGTGGGTGTACTTACACCACATGGACTGCAGCGGTTCAAGGCAGTGGCTCATCACCACCTTCTCAACGGCAACTGGGGATGGGCAATAAATAGAGTCATAGAATCATAGAGATATACAGCACAGAAACAGGCCCTTCGGTCCATCATGTCCTTGCCAGCCATCAATCACCCATCTATTCGAATCCCATTTTTCAGCACTTGGCCTGTAGCCTTGTATGCTATGGCATTTCAAGTGCTCATCTAAATACTTCTTAAATGCTGTGAGGGTTCCTGCCTCTACCACTCCTTCAGGCAGTGTGTTCCAGATTCCAAACACCCTCTGGGTGAAAACGTTTTTCCTCAAATCCCCTCTAAACCTCCTGCCCCTTACCTTAAATCTGTGCTCCCTGGTTATTGACACCTCCGCTAAGGGAAAAAGTTTTTTCATATCTATCCTATCTATACCCTCAATCAGGTCCCCCCTCAGTCTTCTCGGCTGTAAGGAAAACAACCCTAGCCTATCCAGTCTCTCTTCATAGCTGAAATGCTCCAGCCCAGGCAACATCCTGGTGAATCTCCTGAGCAACCTCTCCAGTGTAATCACATCCTTCCTATCATAACCTCCCTGCTCTTATATTCTATGTCTCGGCTAATAAAGGCAAGTATCCCATATGCCTTCCTAACCAACTTATCTACCTGTGCTGTTGCCTTCAGTGATCTATGGACAAGTACACCAAGGTCCCTCTGACCCTCTGTACTTCCTAGGGTCCTACCAACCATTATATATTCCCTTGCCTTGTTTGTCCTCCCAAAATGCATCACCTTACACTTCTCAGGATTAAAATTCCATTTGCCACTGCCCTGCCCATCTTACCAGCCCATCTATATCATCCTATAATCTAAGGCTTTCCTCCTCACTATTTAGAACACCATCAATTTTCATGTCATCTGCAGACTTACTGATCATACCTCCTATATTCACGTCTAAATCATTAATGTACACTACAAACAGCAAGGGTCCCAGCACCGATCCCTGTAGTACACCACAGGTCACAGGCTTCCAATCGCAAAAACAACCCTTGACCATCACCCTCTGCCTCCTGTCACTAACCCAATTTTGGATCCAATTTGCCAAATTGCCCTGGATCCCATGGGCTCTTACCTCCTTGACCAATCTCCCATGCGGGACCTTATCAAAAGCCTTACTGAAGTCCATGTAGACTACATTAACTGCTTTACCCTCATCTACACACCTAGTTACCTCCTCAAAAAATTCAAACAAATTTGTTTGACATGATCTCCCCCGACAAAGCCATGCTGACTATCCCAGATTAATCCCTGCCTCTCCAAGTGGAGATTAATCCTATCCCTCAGAATTTTTTCCAATAGTTTCACTACCACTGATGTTAAACTCACCGGCCTGTAATTACCTGGTTTATCCCTACTAAGCTTCTTGAATAATGGTACCACATTCACTGTCCTCCAATACTCTGGTACCTCTCCTTTGGCCAGAGAGGATTTGAAAATTTGTGTTAGAGCCCCTGCAATCTCCTCCCTTGCCTCACATAACAGCCTGGGATACATCTCATCTGGGCCTGGGGATTTATCCACTTTTAAGCCCGCTAAAACCACTAATACCTCCTCCCTTTCAATGCTAATTTGTTCAAGTATATCACAATCCCCCTCCCTGATCTCTACACCTACATCGCCCTTCTCCATAGTGAACACAGATGAAAAGTAATCATTTAAAACTTCACCTATGTCCTCCAGCTCCACACACAAATTGCCACTTTGGTCCTAATGGGCCCTACTCTTTCCCTGGTTATCTTCTTGCCCTTAATATACCTAGAAAACGCCTTGGGATTTTCCTTTGTCTTGCCCGTCAGGGTTTTTACATGTCCCCTCTTGGTTCTCCTAATTACATTTTTAAGTACCTGCCTACACTTTCTATACTTCTCTAGGGCCTCTGCTGTGTTCAGCGCTCTGAATCTGTCATAAGCCTCCTTTTTTCCTGATCCAATCCTCTATATTCCTTGACATCCAGGGTCCCCTGGACTTGTTGGTCCTTCTCTTCACCTTAACGGGTACATGTTGGCTCTGAATTCTCATTATTTCCTTTTTGAATGACTCCCACTGGTCTGATGTAGACTTTCCTACAAGTAGCTGCTCCCAGTCTGCTTTGGCCAGATCCTGTTTTATCATATTGAAATTGGCCTTCCCCAAATTCAGTACCTTTATTTCCAGTCCATCTTTGTCCTTTTCCATAGCTACCTGAAATCTTACAAGGTTATGGTCACTATCCCCGAAATGTTCCCCCACTGACACTTCTACCACTTGTCTGGCTTCATTCCCCAGGATTAGGTCCAGTACTGCCCCTTCTCTTGTAGGAATTTCTGCATGCTGGCTCAAAAAGTTCTCCTGTGTGCACATTAAGAATTCCGCCCCCTTTAAGCCTTTTGCAATAAGACTATCCCAGTTAATATTGAGGAAGTTGAAATCCCCTACTATTATTACCCTATTATTTTTACACCTCTCTGAGATTTGCCTACATATCTGCTCCTCTATCTCTCCCTGACTGTTTGGAGGCCTGTAGTACACTTCTAGCCAAGTGATTGCCCCTTTTTTGCTTTTAAGTTTTACCCATATGGCCTCATTTGAGGAACCTTCTGAGATATCATCCCTCCTTACTACAGTAATTGATTCCTTGATCAATAGTGCAATGCCACCTCCTCTTTTACAACACCCCTCCTGTCACACCTGAAGATTCTATACCTGGAATATTGAGCTGCCAGTCTTGCCCTTCCCTCAACCATGTCTCTGTGATAGCAATAATATCATAATGCCATGTATTAATCAGTGCCCTCAATTAATCTGCCTTATTTGTAAGATTCCTTGCGTTAAAATAGATGCAATCCAGCCTTGTATTATTCGCTTGTGCCTTAACAGGTCTATATTTGCTCTGCCTTCCAGACTGACTTAGTTTCTCTTCCACTCTGTATCCCATCCCCCTGCCAAATTAGGTTAAACCCCACCCCCTCCAAACATCACCAGCAAACCACCCTGCAAGGATGTTGGTCCCATTCCGGTTCAGGTGCAACCCATCCGACTTGTACAGGTGCCACCTTCGCCAGAAACAGACACAGTGATCCAGGAAACTAAAGCCCTCCCTCCTTCACCATCTCCTCAGCCGTGCATTCATCTGCTCTGTCCTCCTATTCCTATACTCACTAGCACGTGGCACTGGGAGTAATCCAGAGTTTACAACCTTTGAGGTTCTGCTTTTTAATCTGTTACCTAGCTCCCTAAATTCTTGTTGTAGGACCTCATCCCTCTTTCTACCAATTTTGGCCTTGCCAGCATTGCTCAAAATTTTTTTTAAAAAGATGCTTTGCAAATCTACTTAGTTACTTCATCAGGTCAGCAAGAGAAGTACCAAATCTAAATTACAGAAAAGAACATTGGGACCACTGTAGACTATCCGGCAGAATTCCACCTGTACTGATCTGTGCATTTCTAGAATGATTACACCTAGTCTGGAGATTGGAATTTCCAATGCTCCATCACAAATTAAAGGTACAAGTGCCACTTGGAACAATTATATTCAAGAGGGCCACTCAGGAATGCTGAAATTATTTCCCTGGAGTTCAGAGTTATAATTAATCCAAGAATTCTGTAATTGAAGAAAACAATTCATTTTCTTCTACTACATTACCCTGTAACCAAGAATAATGCCCTGTCGTGACAGAAAATAAATGGAACGCGATCCTCAGGACACTAGTAAAACACCCAAAATTCTATAGAACAAAAAGTGAACTTGAATTATTTGATCATCATAAACCAGTGACCCTACCAATAACAGATTATAGATGGTGCAAGATTCCTGGGTAAACAGCACAACTTCTGAAATGTTATGCTTTTATCTCAGATTTGCAGGGAATTTTCTTTTATTTCTACATGGTATTCAGTCATGGGGAGACTATGAAACTCACCTGCATGTCAAAAATCTGATTTTGTGATTTGAAATGGGGTGTAAATGCATAATCTGCAATACCTGCATTATATGATGCTGCATTATCTAGCTATATCCTGTTAATTTGCTGTATCGGGTATGGGGTACTCAGTATTTTAATGACCCATAGGGAAGAACATGCAGCCTATCAGAGTGTCGGCTTCATAGCATGCATGTGGTTCACTTATACTGTGCAGTCGGAGGTAAGCATGCAAGTGTTGGCAATGTTGTGCAGTCATTGTTCATTATGGAACCCTAACTGCAATCGCTGTGTAGTAATCATTTCAGCAAGGAATGTTGGATATTCTTCAAGATACATACAAGTACCTCAGTAGACTTTGCATATCAACTCTGGTATGCCTAAGATCATAAGAAAGCATGGAATAAGGGAAAATTCATTCAGCCCATCAAGCCCATGCACAGCACAATTTATCCAAGTTTTGGACTCTACCAGACTCATTTGATCTCCTCAGGTAAAGTTCTACTGGAACACTTCCTAATCCTGATGGTAATCAAGCACAACCCATTCATCCTCATGTTTCCACTATTCAAACTCAACCAGCCGTACTCCAGGCAAATAACCATTTCACTTTGTTGTGGTTCAGTGGGTAGCACAAGGCTTTGGGTTCAAGTTCCACGCCAGGGTCTGAGCACAAAAATGAAGGCTGACACTCCAGTGCAGTACTGAAGGAGTATTGCACTGTCAAAAGTGCCATCTTTTGGATGAGATGTTAAACCGAGGCCCCATCTGCCTGCTCGGGTGGAT
Source organism: Heterodontus francisci (assembly GCF_036365525.1). Classification (NCBI taxonomy): domain Eukaryota; kingdom Metazoa; phylum Chordata; class Chondrichthyes; order Heterodontiformes; family Heterodontidae; genus Heterodontus; species Heterodontus francisci. The sequence goes on along the minus strand of NC_090375.1, from coordinate 185,053,377 downwards.
GTAAAAGATCCCATGGCACTATTTTGAAGAAGAGCAAGGGACTTGGCCAATACATATCCCTCAAGCAACATCATTAAAACAGATTATCTGGTCATTATTGCATTGCTGTTTGTGGATGTTTGCTGTGTGCAAATTGGCAGCTGTGTTTCCTACATTGCAACAGTGAGTACACTTCAAAAGTAATTAATTGGCTGTAAAGCACTTTGAGACGTCCGGTGGTTGTGAAAGGTGATACATAAATGCAAGTGCTTCTTTCCTGTGCTATCCTGTGACATGTCTGAGTTGCACAGTCTATACCTAGAATCACCATTCCCAAACAAGTCTTTTGGATGATGTTATGCTTTAATGGAAGAAAACACCATTTAAAGTTTGACCTAAATTTAGAACAGTTGCAGAAAATCACTGTACTGGCTTTTTAAAAGATTATGAGTTATGGATAATACTGTGTACATTGTAACATTTTGAAAATCTTCATTGAAGTAATAAGTGCTGATTAAGTCACTAGAGCATCCACTGAGTGGTATGAATTAACAAGCTAATGCTTGGTGGGTTATCATTCCTCTGTCTACTTTTTTTTAGTAAACTGGTTAATGCATTTGCATCAATTTCCTGTGTGCACTATTTTAATAAACATTGTTAAACCATTTATTTTAATTTTAAATTGGGTTAACAAGTGTGTTTAAATAAAGCTGAGGAATTTTAAATCCCTATTCATTAAGGCTCTCCTGGGTTAATTCAGTAGGAACACACAGTCAAGTCCCATATCCAGTTCCCTAATCAGTTGATCATCATGTAATATTGTTTCTTTAAGTGCCAGCAGAAGCAGAAGGGGAAGTTAAATGTTAAAGTTAATCAGTTTTTAAGTGAGGATGAGATTCCCTCTGTAAACATTGACAAAATAAAGGTCAATTTTGATATTTTACAAGGGATTCTGGGACTTTTATCCAGCGTTTGAGCGATTGCACTTCACAATTCCATCTGTTTCCAATTACAGCCACGGAGTTATCCTAAGTCAAATTGCATTTTTATTACCAGGAATTCCTGGATTTTTACCAGTGCTTTGGGAATTGAATTCCGTTCATTTTTCCCATGGAAGTGCACAGTTCAGCACCCTTGTGCATGACTCATACATCAGTCCTTCCACAGGGCTGTGATGTGAAGAAGCCAATATTGCAATTCTCCGTTGCCGTCAATAGTCTTTGTAACCCTAGCAATGCCATCTTTCAGACCAACTGAATATCACTGGATTTAAAAATAAATAAATAGCTCACTTACATATCAACTCCACATCCGAAGCATGTAAAACTATTCTGTAAATGTATAGTTATACTGAACAATTCATTGTATCTAATATGTGTTCCTCATCAAGAAACAAAATGGAAGAAACAAGATGGAAAAAATTGGTAGTGGAAAATAAAATCAACTGTACAATTCAAATTTGTTCTCAGAACAGGGGCAAAACGACACTTCTTGGAATTGTACAGCACAGAAGGAGGCCTTTCGGCCTGTCCTGGCAGCACCACCTCTTTCAAAGACCATTTCTTTCCTACCTATAGTTGCAATCTCCATGAACCACCCCAGTCCTTGCGATGACAATTCTCCCACAATGGTGTTAGATAGAGATTATGACCCCCGACAACTAAAAAAAAGTGGCAATGACTTTGGGGGACGGGGCGGGGTAGTAACTGTGAGAAAGTGGAGAACAAAATTAATTTTAGGTGATTTTCCTCCCAGTTTTTTTTTCTGTCCACTAATTTGAAAGGACATGAGCACCCAATATAGCCTGAACACTATGCTTGGAAAGGGAAGGCTAACACTGGGGTGGATGTCACCCAGACCTTAGCATTTTTCAAAAGGTCCATCTCTATCCCACAGAACACCAATCATAATTTTATTAAATCTAAAACTGAAAATAGTATCAGAGTTGTTATTTTCACAATTATGCAGCTTGAGAACCATTTGTGAAATAAATAATATATGCCAATTGATGACTTCCTGCCCTAGTTGTGGAACCTAATTTTCCTTCAGACAAGTGCATAAAATTTAACAAATCCCATACAAATTTAAAATCATCAGAGGAAGTATTGTAACTCCTTTTCCAGGCCATAAAAGCATATCATAAAAGGAAATCTGCCTAGTAACTGATCAGCAGAGGGTACTTTATAACATGAAATAAATAATTTATTTTAATTTAATAAAATAATTTAACTTAATAAATAATTTAGGAACGATGTGAAAGCATTAGAGTGCAGAAAAGATTCACAAGAATGGGATGAGAAACTTCAGTTATGAAGATAGATTGGAGAAGTTGGGACTGTTTTCCTTGGAGAAGAGAAGGCTGAGAGGTGATTTGATAGAGGTGTTCAAAATCATGAGGGGTCTGGACAGAGTAGATAGGGAGAAACTGTTCCCATTGGTAGAGGGACTGAGAACAAGAGGACACAGATTTAAGGTAATTGGCAAAAGAAGCAATGGCAACATGAGGAAAAACATTTCACACAGTGAGTGGTTAGAATCTGGAATGCACTGCTTGAAAGTGTGTTGGAGGCAGGTTCAATTGAGGCATTCAAGAGGGAATTGGATTGTTATCTGAAAAGGAAGAATGTGCAGAGCTATAGGAAGGCGGCGGGAGAGTGGCACAAGATGAATTGTTCTTTTGGAGAGCCAGCACAGACACGAAGGGCTGAATGGTCTCCTTCTGTGCTGTAACAATTCTGTGTTTCTGTAAAAACAGAAAATACGAGAAATCCTCAGCAGGTCAGATTTCCAACATCTACAGTACTTTGCTCTTATACTTTATAACATGTTTCTTTGCGCCCCAGTTGCACAACAGAAAGTTCAGTTGGGAGTAATATTACTTGGCATGCATGTATTTAAAGCTAATTTAATGGCTTGGAAACCTAACAGCGCCACCCCACCACACCCCCTCACAACACTCCTCCATCCAAAGTCATTTCCCTGACTCCGCTAACACCTCTTTAGCCGAAGGCAGAATTGCATGCAGGACAAAAGTCCCTCGAGTAGCAGCAGTCATCCGATACATGCCAAAGGGCCATCATCCAACAATGCGATTTTGGATAGTGAATATCACCTGTAGCACTCAGGCCTGTGGGTGAAGTCTAAAAATCCAGGTCAACAGTCTAGTGCAATACTGAAGGAGTACAGCACTGTTGGAGATATAAAACAGGGGTGCCGTCTGCCCTCTCAAGTACAAAGAACAGGAGCAATCTCCCCAGAGCCCAGGTCAATATTTACCCCTCCAACTCCCCACACCTCCCCACACCCCATCAGCATTACTAATAGATTATCTGGTCGTTATCACATTGCTATTTGTGGGATCTTGCTATGTGCAAATTGGCTGCTGCATTTCCTACATTACAACAGTGACTACACTTCAAAAGTACTTCATTGGCTGTAAATAAGACCGCCTATTTCCACCTCCGTAACATCGCCCGACTTCGCCCTTGTCGTAGCTCATCTGCTGCTGAAATCCTCATTCATTACCTCCATACTTGACTATTCCAATGCACTACTGGCTGGTCTCCCACAAAGGGGCAGCACAGTGGCGCAGTGGTTAGCACCGCAGCCTCACAGCTCCAGCGACCCGGGTTCGATTCTGGGTACTGCCTGTGTGGAGTTTGCAAGTTCTCCCTGTGTCTGCGTGGGTTTCCTCCGGGTGCTCCGGTTTCCTCCCACGTGCCAAAGACTTGCAGGTTGGTAGGTAAATTGGCCATTATAAATTGCCCCTAGTATAGGTAGGTGGTAGGGGAATATAGGGACAGGTGGGGATGCGGTAGGAATATGGAATTAGTGTAGGATTAGTATAAAAAAAGCGTGGTTGATGGTCGGCACAGACTTGGTGGGCTGAAGGGCCTGTTTCAGTGCTGTATCTCAAAATAGAATAAATAAAAATTAAAAAAAAATATTCCACCCTCCATAAACTTGAGGTCACCCAAAACTCTGCTGCCCATATCTTAACTCGCACCAAGTCCTGTTCCCCCATCACCCCTTTGCTTGCTGACCTACATTGGCTCCTGGTCAAGAAATGTCTTGATTTTAAAGATCTCATCCTTGTTTTCAAATCCCTCCATGGCCTCGTCCCTGTTTATTTCTGGAATCTCCTCCGGCCCCACAACCATCTGGGAAATCTACACTCATTTAATTTTGACCTCTTGAGAATCCCCAATTTGAATTGCTCCACCATTGGTGGCCCTGCCTTCAGTTTCCTAAGCCCCAAGCTCTGAAATTCCCTCCCTATACCTCTCCACCTCACTTTCCTCTTTTAAGAGGCTCCTTAAAACCTACGTCTTTGACCAAGCTTTCGGTCATCTGCCCTAGTATTTTTCTTAAGTGGCTCGGTGTCATATTTTGTTTTATAATGCTCCTGTGAGGTTTTATTATGTTAAAGGCGCTATATAAATATAAGTTGTAGTTATTGTTGTTGTAAAGCATTTTGGGATGAGAAGGTCGTGAAAGGTGCTATAGAAATGAAAGATTTTTCTTTCCCAGTATTTGTGGTTTTTCCTTTCTGTCCCTTGCACACAAGTAGATTTGTGTGTATCTCGAGACAAGGAGGCCAAAGAAGAAAAACAATGAAGCTGACACAGGAATACAACATAAGAACACAAGAAATAGGAGCAGGAGTAGACCATATGGCCCAGCGAGTATCCTCCGCCATTCAATACAGGCTTCAACTCCAGTTTTCTTCCCTACCTGCCATATCCCTTAATTCCCTGACAGACCAAAAATCTGTCTATCCCAGCCTTAAATGTATTCAACGATGGAGCACCCACAACCCTCTGGGGTAAAGAACTCCAAAGATTCACAACCCTTTGAGTGAAGTAATTTCTCCTCATCTCAGTCCTAAATGATCAGCTCTTATCCTGAGACTTCCCCTGTGTTCTAGATTCCTCGACCAACGGAAACTATCTCTTAGCTTCTACCCTATCCAGCCCCTTCAGAATCTTGTATGTTTTAATGAGATCACCTCTCATTCTTCTAAACTCCAGAGAGTATAGGCCCAATTTACTCACCCCCTCATACTAGGGACCAATTTAGTGAACCTTCACTGTAGCGTCTCCAATGCAAGTATATCCTTTCTTAAATGTGGAGATCAAAACTGCACATCGTACTTCAGATGTGGTCTCACCAAAACCCTGTACATTTGCAGCAAGACATCTTTATTCCTGTACTCCAAACCCCTTGCAATAAAGGCCAACATGCACTTTGCCTTCCTAATAGCCTGCTGTACCTGCATGCTAACTTTCTGTGTCTCTTTGAACATCAACACTTCCCTACATTATACTCCATCTCCCATTTTGCTGCTCACTCACTTAACCTGTCTATATCTCTTTGCAGCCTCTCTGTGTCCTCCCCACAGCTTGCCTTTCCATCTATCTTTGTTTCATCAGCAAATTTAGATGCATTACTCTCTGTCTCTGCATCTAAGTCATTAATGTAGATTGTAAATAGCTGAGACCCCAGGACTGATCCTTGCAGCACTCCACTATTCACTGCCTGCCAATTTGAAAATGCCCCATTTATGCCCACTCTTTGCTTCTGTCTGTTAACCAATCTTCTATCCATACTACTATATTACCTCCAACTTCATGAGCCCTTGCCTGGCCTATTAACCTTTTGTGTGGCACCTTATTGAATGCCTTTTGGAAATCCAGGTAGACTACATCTACTGGTTCCCCTTTATCTATCCTACTAGTTACATCCTCAAAAAACTCTCATCGACTTGTAAATAGATTTCCCTTTAGTAAAATGTTGACTTGTTCTAATCATACTGTGCTTTTCTAAGTGCATTATTAAGACTTCCTTAATAATAGATTCTAGCATTTTCCCAACAACTGATGTTAGGCTAACTGGCCTGCAGTTCCCTGTTTTCTCTCTCCCTCCTTTCTTGAATAGCAGTGTAACATTTGCCAACTTCCAAGTTCGGGACCATTCCCGAATCTAAGGAATTTTGGAAAATCATAGCTAATGCAACCATTATCTCTGCAGCTATTTCTTTTAGAACTCTAGGGGTGTAGGCCATCAGGTCCCAGGGATTTGTCAGATTTTAGTCCCTTAAGTTTCTCCAATACTTTATCACTGCTGATATTAATTTCCTTAATTTCCTCTCTCTTTTTAGCTCCTAGGTTGTCTATTTCTGCTATGAAACTTGTGTCTTCTACTGTGAAGACAGACACAAAATATTTTTTCAATGCCTCTGCCACTTCTTTATTCCCCATGATAATTTCTCCTGTCTCTGCTTCTAAGGGACCAATGTTTACTTCAGCTACTCTCTTCCTTTGTATATACCTGTAAAATAAAGGCATGCAAAGGAAACCCGATCCCAGTCTGAATGCCGGAGCCAGAAGCCCAACATGACCCGGCCCGAACCTGACACGTGTTGTCGGATCCCGTCGGGGTTGGGTCGGGTAGCAGGCCTTTACATCAGTACATGGTTTTCTTTGCACACCTTTACTGTAAAAGCTCTGACAATCATTGTTATATTACTGGCTAGTTTACTCTCATTCTATTTTTTCCTTTCTTAACAACATTTTGGTGGTTCTTTGCTAGCTATTTACAGTTGGACATATCATGGTTGAATTGGACTGTACGTCTTATTAAATCTAACAGTACAATACCACTGAAGAGAAGCTGCTTGGGCCCTCCAATCATTCTGAAATTTCCAAAAGGCTGCCAAATTGCAGCCCCCCACTCACCCCCCAGTCCCCACATGTCTCCTCCCTCTCACCACAATTTTATTATTTGGTAACCAGCTTGGCCATTGGGGTCAAGTATCTGTTGTTTGACTGCCATCAGATCTGACTTGAAGAGACATTTTGAGATACAGGTATACTGAATACCAATAGAGATCGTTTTAATCTGAGGAAATAAAACAAAAGAGAGAATGAAGAAAACTGGGAGATTTGTAGCCTGGTTTACAATGCATTCTGAGACAAAAGACCTTTCAGTAAGAGTCAGATGTAAAACTTGCAATATATTTGCTTCAAGATTTATACCAGGGGTTTCTGTAAATAATATTCTAAAAATCCAAGTTTCAAAAAAAGTCCCAGATAGACTGACAAATCTTCCCAAAATTAAGGCCTTTATTTCCTAACACCATCTTTTTAAAAGTTATAAGAACATTTGAGCTTCATATACATGTTGCTAAGGGTTTAGCTGAGGTAAATAATTAGCACACCAGTCAAGGTCACTGGGAATAAAACCACTCTCCATAACAACAGTGAAAATCACAGCATAAATACAGAATTTGACTTCTTGTAAAAACCAATGGTCAAATAATAACTTACTTCAGAGAGTTCACCAAACTGTCTCAGGTCTGTTATCTCCCACTCTCCAAATTCTGGTTCCATCTCTGCATGTTTCCTTCTACATGAAAAACAGAATTGGCCAATGTCCCTTTACATTATTTTTAACCCTAAATATCTTCAATACATCAGTATCTTGTTATCTTGTCTTTATTTCATTCTTTCGAGCGATGGAACCAGCAACACAGAATTGCTGAAGCAGTAAGCAGACATATTTTTTCTTTAATTTATCAGTAAATTGACAGTTTTATGAACTGCCTTTTTTTACTCTTGTTCTATAAAGATGCCAGTGATTTGGAAATGGTTCTAATTAAATCCTCAGGGAATGCAATGCAAGATTATAGCCCTATGGCAGGGTTATTAAAAAAAAACAGTTGTTCTGATATAAACAAGCATCTTAGCTAGAATGTAACACTTGACAGTGCAACAGGAATTAACCCCACTGGCACCTCTAAATGCCACCTGCAAACACAAATAAAGCTAAGTGCATTTTTCCTGGCCCTTTCTATATCCTGCAGCAGCTTTATTTCATAAAACTGTTAATTCGGTGTCACAGGATTGTAACCTTTCTCTCGTTCACTCCCGATTGCTGCTGATCACTAATAGTTACAAAAATGTCTAAAGCAGCTTGCACAACCCCAGTAGCAGCCTGTGGCAAGCCTGGTGATAAACATATTGAAGCCAGTTGGTGAAATGCAAATGCCTGATGCAGGGATTGGTTTCAGGGCATAGCCACATGCATGGTCCCCATTGCCAAGTATTAGGAGACAAACACTACCAGATAAAATAACATAAAATGCACCCAGGCAATATGACTCTTAAATGCACCCCCATGCTTCAAATGGGAGAAGGAAGTAATAATGCGAACTCCCTTATGCCTTAATGTCACCAATGCAGCAACATTGTAGGGATCCATTTGTTTAAATTGGGTATTTTAATTTAATTTGGAAAAGTATGATTAATATCGCATATAGAGGAACAAGCTGAACACATTATAAAACAATAAAACAATTGCTGTACTGTACAATCCGTTGGAAGTAAGGATAAATACACCTTAGAGAATCATAGAATGGTTACAGCACAGAAGGAGGCCATTCAGCCCATTAAGTCTGTGGTGACCCTCTGCAAGAGCAGCTCAGCTGGTTCCACGCCTCCACTCTTTCCTTGTAACCCCACAGTTTTTTGTTATCTTCAGGTACTTACTCAATTCCCTTTTGAAATCTACAATTGAATCTGCTTCCACCACACTCTTAGGCAGTGCATTCCTGATCCTAACCACACGTTGCGTAAAAAATGTTCTCCCATGTCACCTTTGGGTCTTTTGCCAATCACCTTAAAGCTGTGCCCTCTGCTTCTCGACCCCCTCTGTCAAAGGGAACAGATTCTCTCTATCTACACACAGTGGCGCAGTGGTTAGCACCACAGCCTCACAACTCCAGCGACCTGGGTTTGGTTCTGGGTACTGCCTGTGTTTGCAAGTTCTCCCTGTGATCGTGTGGGTTTCCTCCGGGTGCTCTGGTTTCCTCCCACATGCCAAAGACCTGAGGGTTGATAGGTAAATTGGCCGTTGTAAAAATTGCCCCTAGTGTACGTAGGACAATTGAGGGAAGGTGGGAATGTGAGAGGGAAAAATGGGATTAATGTAGGATTAATATAAATGGGTGGTTGATGGTTGGCACAGACTCTAAGGGCCTGTTTCAGTGCTGTATCTCTCTATGACTCTACTCTGTCTAGACCCTTGTGATTTTTGAATACCTCTATCAAATCTTCTCTCAATCTTCTCTTCTCGAAGGACAATAACTCCAGCTTCTCCAATCTGTCCTTGTAACTGAAGTCCCACATTCCTGGAACCATTCTCATAAATCTTTTTGGCAACCCCTGTAAAACCTTCACATCTGTCCTAATGTCTGGCGCCCAGAATTGGACACATTGAGCAGAATTTTGTTATGCCCTTGGAGGTGGGCACTGAGGCGGGGGCAAACAAAATGGCAGGGGGCACCATTCCTGATGTTGCCCGGCACCCCCGCCATTTTGTCTGGGATGGGGAAGGCCGAGGATGCCCCAGGCCAATTGAGGCCCTTAATTAATGGCGATTAGGCATTGAGGCAATTAATGGCCACTTAAGGGCCTCTTCCTGCCTCCACTTCAATTTTGTAGAAAGTGGAGGGGCCGGCTGCCACAGGGAGGCACCTCCAGGTAAAGCCTGGTGTCCTCCTAGTTGGGTCAGGCGGTCCCTCCCTTGAGGGCAATATAGAGCTCCCAGAGGGGCCCCCCACCCCCAAGGAAGACACCCTCCCAACCCTTACCAATACCCCCGAATCCCCCCCACCCCACCCCAGCCCCCCCCCCCCCACAACCCTGTTGTTGGGGCCTGCCTGAATAGTCCCAGTCACCTCGACTCCACCAGTGTTGCAGGGCCTCCTGCAGTACCAGCAGTCACCACAGCTCCCAAGGCCTCTACCGCAGAGCTGCCGACCCTCTGATTAGCCCGCAGCTCTGGAGGTGGGAGCATGTTTCTTAAAGGAACAACGTCCCCGACAGTGGACAGTTATTTGGCTACCCATCGTTAAACAGCTACGGGGGTTTGATGGGGGGCTGAGGCAGGGTCTCCACCCTCCACCCCCCGCCCCCTCACTCCCGCTTCTGGCCTGCACCAGAAACCCCGTCATCAGAACAAAATGCAGCCCAATACACCAGTAGAGGCAAAACCACTTTCTCAACCTGTCCTACCATCTTCAACAATTTGTGCACATATATCCCAGGTGCCTCTGTTCCTGCACCCCCTTTAGGATTGTACACTTTCATTTATATCTCCTCTCCTCATTCTTCCTCCCAAAATGTACAACTTCTGTATTAAATTTCATCGGTCACGTGTCTGCCCATTGCACCAGCCTATCTATGGCCTCTTAAAGTCTATCATTATCCTCCTCCATTCACAATACATTCAAGTTTGTGTCATCTGCAAATTTTGAAATGTGCCCTGCACACTTAAGTCTAAGTCATTATTATTAGATAAAGAAAAGCAATGGCCCCAGTACTGACCCCTGGGGTATTCTTTCTTCCGGTCCAAAAGACAACCTTTCACCACTACTCTCTGTTTCCTGTCACTCAGCTAACTTTGTATCCATGCCACCACTGTCCCTTTTATTCCATTGGCCTCAACTTTATCAGAGTGGTAATCTATTCTGTATTAAACATGAAGGCATTTCTGTGTAACAATTACTTGTGCAAAGAGCAGTGAAGTGAAGTTAGTACTTCCACAGGCACACGGCCTTACCAAGTTGTTTCAACTGGCATTTTTAGTTGCATAACACAAATCTTCATTTTACTTTCAATATGAATGGTTTTGTTGCTAATATGGCTGAGCAGAATTTCACCCCACTTGTTAACTGTCTTTTACTCCACCAGCCTCACTGGTGGAGAGATTTACCCGGTCTGGTGCCGCTCATGGCCCACTAGGAATTTCTGGCTTTAGTTTTAGACAGTTTAAAATAGTGCAGGGCTGAAGTGCGGCTGCTCTCTGAGCTGCATGCAAATGGAAGGCAGAAAACTCCTGTGTGAACACAAATAAACTGGTGAAGTCACCGGATTAAAATGTGACAAATGGATGTTAATTTCCTGTTCTGGTCCAAGTGTGAGAAAAAGTCTGATGGAGGGAAGTGTGCAAAGGAAGTCTGTTAACACACTTTCAACCAAGGTGTGAAGGCTGCTATTATTTTGTTTTTTTTTAAAGTTGCTGATCTACGGGTACGTACTGCAAAAAGCAAAAAGTAGAAACTACAAGTATTGAAATTGCTGGAATACACAAACCAGTCAATCTCTAAAAATAAAAAACAACCCTCTACCTCTCTCTTTTCCTTTAAGATGCCCTTTAAAACTTATCCCTTTGGCCAAGCTTTTGATCACTTGTGCTAATATCTCCACCTTTGGCTTGGTGACAATGTTTTGGGCTGATAAAGCTCCTGTGAAGGACGTTGGAAGGTTTCCCCCATTAAAGGCACAATATAAATGCAAGTTGTTGTTGTTATTGATATTCCAAGCCTCTGACCCTTCATCAGAGCTGAAGATTGAAAGATAAACTGGCATCTTGGTGAGTTTCCAAAAAGAGAGGAAGAGGGAGAGAGGGCAGAGAATCAACAAAAAAAGAAATAAATGGGTTGAATAACCTGCTTAATAAGAAACTGTTCGACTATATAAGCTCACACTATTAAATGGAAAAGGGGATGAAAGTCCAGTCATGTTAAAAAAAAGTCTTGCATTTATATAGTGCAAGTCATTTTATCTCAAAGCACTTTACAGCCAGTGAAGTACTTTTGAAGTGTTGTAATATAGGAAACATGGCAGCCAATTTACACAAAGCAAGTTCCCACAAAGAACTGTGATAATGAACAGATAATCTGTGTTTTTTTTTCCAAGTGATATTGATTGAGGGATAAATATTCACCAGGACACCAGAGATAACTCCCCTATGCTTCTTTGAAACAGTGCCATGGGATCTTCTGCATCCACCTGAGATGGTGGACAGGACCTCAATTCAACATCTCATCTAAAAGACAGCACCTCCCACATGGCAGTACTCCCTCAGTACAGCACTGGAGTGTCAGTCTAGATTTTTATGCTCCATCCTGGAGAAAGACTTGAACTCATAGCTTCCTGACTCCAAGGTATGAGAGCCACCAACTAAGCCACGGCAGAAATCAAACCATTCGCTTGCTCTATATGCAGGCAACATGAAATTTGAGGTTGCAGCTCTAACTGGAGATGAGCCACAGTCCTAATTATTGAGGTCAGTGATAACCTTACCAACCAATTGTAGAGCTGCCCTTACTTTGCAACTTAGCTGCGGATGTCCTGGCTACAAAGGTCTAGCAAGCTGAGGCAGTTGACCTAGGTATAATAAAAGCAAAATACTGCGGATGCTGGAAATCTGAAATAAAAACAAGAAATGCTGGAACCACTCAGCAGGTCTGGCAGCATCTGTGGAAAGAGAAGCAGAGTTAACGTTTCGGGTCAGTGACCCTTCTTCGGAACTGGACCTAGGTCCTAGGTCATTGGCAGGTAGGTGTGTCAAGGTCTGCAGATATGGGAGGAGGCCTGCTGATCTCCTTGGCATGCCTTTTATCATCTTGTATGACCCCAAGCATGTAGTGAAGAATAAACTTACCTTAAGTAAAGGAAAAAGTCTCACGAATATTTGGAAATTTCACAAAAAAACTGAAATGAACCGCTGCACTGTAAAACAGCAACAGATAAATATAAGAAACAATGTACAATGAAAATCTAACAGCCCATGTGCCCATTCCAGTGTGGAAAAAACCCAAAAGCAACAGCAGGTATTAAACTGACAAGTGTCCTTTCTCCCAACTCGGGGCTCCTCCTGTGCCGCATGCGAGAAGAGGCGGAAGAAAAAGAGGAGGGAGGAGAGGAATTGGAAACATTTAAAGAAACAATTCAAAATGTTCAACAAAAATATATTCAATTGAAAAACAAAAATTCAGCGATAAAGCTCCGTTCACAGCTTACTAAGGAGGTTAAGGATAGCATTAGATTAAAAGCAGAGACGTATAATGTTGCAAGGAATAGTAGTAAGTCTGAGGATTGGGAGTGCTTTGGAAACCAGCAAAGGGACACTGAAAAGTTGATATAAAAGGAAAAAATAGAATGAGAGTAAAGTAGCCAGTAATAGAAAAAACAGATTGTAAAAGCTTTTACATGTTTATAAAAAGGAGCAGAGTAGCTAAAAACAACATTGGTCCCTTAGAAGCAGAGACAGGAGAAATTATCATGGGGAATAAGGAAATGGCAGAGAGTTCGAACAAATATTTTGTGTCTGTCTTCACAGTAGAAGACACAAGTTTCATACCAAAAATAGACAGTAGCCTAGGGGCTAAAAGAGTGAGGAAATTAAGGAAATTAATATCAGCAGAGAAAAAGTACTGAAGAAACCCAAGGGACTAAAATCCGACAAATCGCCAGGACCTGATGGCCGACATCCTAGGGTTCTAAAAGAGGTAGCTGCAGAGATAGTGGATGCGCTAGCTGTGATTTTCCAAAATTCCCTCGATTCTGGAATGGTCCCAGCAGAATGGAAGTTGGCAAATGTAACACCGCTATTCAAGAAAGGAGGGAAAGAGAGAAAACAGTGAACACAGTCATCAGGAAAGTGCTGGAATCTATTATTCAGGAAGTCTCAACAATGCGCTTAAAAAAGCATTGTATGATTATAACAAGTCTCATGGTTTTACAAAAGGGAAGTCCTGCTTGACAAAATTATTAGAGTGTATTGAGGATGTAATTTGTAGGGTAGATCTAGGAGATCCACTAGATGTAGTATACTTGGATTTCCAAAAGGCATTCAATAAGGGTCCACACAAAAGGTTAATACACAAGATGAGGGCTCATGGAGTTGAGGGTGATATACTAGCATGGATAAAGGATTGGTTAATGGATAGGAAGCAGAAAGTAGGGTTAAACGGAGCATTTTCATGTTGGCAGGCTATGACTAGTGGAGTGCTGCAAGGATCAGTACTGGGGCCTCAGCTATTTACAATCTATACAAATGACTTAGATGTAGAGACAGAGAGTAATGTATCCACGTTTGCTGATGATACAAAGCTAGGTGGGAATGCAAGTTGTGAGGAGGTCACAAAGAAGCTGCAAAGAGATATAGACAGGTTAAGTGAGTGGGCAACACTGTGGTAGATGGAGTATAATGTAGGGAAGTGTAAGGTAATAAGAATTGAAAAGCAGAATATTTTTAAAGGGTGTAAAACTTGCAAATGTTGATGTTCCGTGAGACTTGGGTATACTGATTTTCCAGATTATACTTATATATAATGGTGTTGAACATTGTGTAATCATCAGCTAACATCCCCACTTCTGACCTTATGATGGAGGGAAGGTCATTGATGAAGCAGCTGAAGATGATTGACCTCCAAAAACCACAACCATCTTCCTTTGTGTTAGGCATGACTCCAACCAGTGCAAAGTTTTGCTAGTCTCCTTGATGCCACACGCGGTCAAATGCTGCCTTGATGCCAAGGGCAGTCATTCTCACTTCACCTTACCTCTTGAGTTCAGCTCTTCTGTCCATGTCTGAACCAAGGCTGTTATGAGATCAGGAGCTGAGTGGCCCTGGTGGAACACAAACTGAGTATCAGTGAGCAGGTTATCGCTGAGTAAGTGCCGCTTGGTAGCACTGTCGATGGCATCTTCCATCACTTTGCTGATGATTGACAGTAGATTGATGGTGCAGTAATTGGCCAAGTTGCATTTGTCATGCTTTTGCTTGCAGGACATACAAGGGCAATTTTCCACATTGTTGGGTAGATGCCAGTGTTGTAGCTGTACTGGAACAGCTTGGCTCGGGGCGTGATCAGTTCTGGAGCACAGGTCTTCAGTACTATTGCTGGAATTAGGAAACAAAATGGCATTTTGGCCTTTATTGCAAGGGGATTGGAGTACAAGAATAAAGAAGTCTTAATGCATTGTACAGGCCTTTGGTGAGACCACATCTGGAGTGCTGTGCACAGTTTTGTTCTCCATATTTAGGGAAGGATATACTTGGAGGCAGTACAGCGAAGGTTCACTAGATTGGTCCCTGGGATCAGAGGGTTGTCCAATGATTAGAGACTGGGTAAATTGAGTCTATATTCTCTGGAATTTCAGAAGAATAGAAAGTGATCTCATTGAAACATTCAAGATTGTGAAGGGGCTTGACAGGGTACACACTGAGAGGTTGTTTCCCCTGGCTGGGGAATCTAGAACAAGGGGGCACAGTTTCCAGATAAGGGGCCGACCATTTAGGACTGCGATGAGGAGAAATTTCTTCACTCAAAGGATTATGAATCTTTTGAATTCTCTACCCCAGAGGGTTGTTGATGCGCCATCATTAATTTGCCACTTAACGGCCTTCCCCACCCCAGACAAAATGGTAGAGGCCCGGGCAATATCGGGAATGCCCCCCCACCCCCCCCAGCTGCTTTGTTTGCCCCCGCAACTCCGTGTTCATCTCCAAGGACAGGATGAAATCCTGCCCACAGTTTAGTGGTAAGTGCACATCTACCAACAGAAATGCTTTGTCATTTCCACATAGGAAATGCCCCACAGTACCAAGATATGGTAGTAATGGGTTGACAATGAATCTCAGCCTTACCGGTGTGGGAAGGTGCTGGCCAGAGACTGGTAGAGAGCAAAAGCCAAAGCTACATCACAGCAGCATACTTTATTGCTGTTTTGTGGCACTGACAGATGTTGCAGAGCAGATAAATCATCCTTCCTCTCTGCCCAGCTTCCAGCACATGTCCTGGAGAGATAGGGTAGGAGGGCAGAATCTCATCCTGTCTACTAAATTGAACGACTGGATGTTAATGGCAGATACTATACCCAATTTCCATCACAGACTTTTGGCCTGCATGCCACAATGGGTGGCATGTGCTAGTTTGAAAAAAGACTAGAGTTACAAGAGTCATGGAGTCATAATGACACAGAAGGCAGCCATTTGGCCCATCGTGTCTATGTTGGACTAATTAAGAGTAGGAAAAGTAGAAAGAAAAATGACCAATACTACTAACCCTTACTGTAGCCATACAAAGTGCTATATCAATAGGGTGAGAACTTGTTTTTAAAATTCATTTTAGAAGAGTTCAATGATTATACAAAGGATTTGCAATATTTACAAAATACAACATGATTACGACATAATCTTTTTAATGGAAAAATTATATATTGGAATTGTATCAGAATAGTACGAGTTGTTAGCTTTTTAAAACAAAGGTTGAATGTTTAGCCTATTTGACATTGTCATTCGTGGCCTTCATAACTCACACATTGTGTTCCTCTTTAGTTAGCATATTGACTCCATGTAAATATTATCTCACTCAGGGTCATCTGTTATCCTCCAATTACCAAGAGTTTCTTTGTGTCATATTTGTACTTTTAGTGGGTTTGATGATATTTATATGTTGCCTTGTTCCCTGGTCATCATCAGCATTGACAGTTCCACCTTTTGTTTATGGACTGACTTGTGGTTCTATTCTCAGGAGGACGTGTTAACAGCAACAGGCACACATCTGGAATCCTGAGGGATGACATCACCCCAACAATGGGGAGGTCCAGAGCTGCCGATATTGTGCATTGCCAATGTAAAATAAACATTACAGCA
Source organism: Heterodontus francisci (assembly GCF_036365525.1). Lineage (NCBI taxonomy): Eukaryota > Metazoa > Chordata > Chondrichthyes > Heterodontiformes > Heterodontidae > Heterodontus > Heterodontus francisci. The sequence goes on along the minus strand of NC_090375.1, from coordinate 185,036,889 downwards.
GGTGATGGGTACCATGACAAGTCAGTCTGAATAGGAACATTTGGAGCTGCTGCAGGAGTCTGTAAAAATGTGGACGGCTTTAAGCAAATTCAGCATAAGAAGGATAAATTAGTTCCGCTTGTAGATCTTTGTACTTCTTTTGTTGAAATAAATGTAACACTCAGAAACTGAATGCCCAATTAAAATCAAATAGTACTGTGGAACCCTACAGGAATTTAATGGAACATATTTCCTACATTACAACAATTACTACACTTCAAAAAAAAGTACTTCATTGGCTGTAAAGTGCTTTGGGACATCCTAAGGTCATGAAAGGCGCTATATGGATGTAAGTCTTACTTTATATCTGAAAGCGCCTAATTAAGGCAAGATTACTCTTCGCTGACTTAATGGTATTCAACTGTAGATCAGAGTAATAACATTACTATTGGTAAGTGAGGATGACATTAGATGATGAGCCTTGGATTACAGGACAATATAAATGGGCTGGTAAGATGGGCGGAGCAGTGGCAAATGGAGTTTAATCCTGAGAAGTGTGAGGTGATGCACTTTGGTAGGACTAACTAGGCAAGGGAATATACAATGGATGGTAGGACCCTAGGGAGTACAGAGGGTCAGAGGGCTTGTCCAAAGATCACTGAAGGCAACAGCACAGGTAGATCAGGTGGTTGGGAAGGCATATGGGATACTTGCCTTCATTAGCTGATGCATAGAATATTAGAGTAGGGAGGTTATGTTAGAGCTGTATAAAACACTGTATAAGCCACAGCTGGAGTACTATGTACAGTTTTGGTCACCACACTATAGGAAGGATGTGATTGCACTGGAGAGGGTGCAGAGGAGATTCACCAGGATGTTGCCTGGGCTGGAACATTGCAGTTTTGAAGAGAGACTGGATAGGCTACGGTTGTTTTCCTTGGAGCGGAGAAGGCTGAGGGGGGACCTGGTTGAGGTATGCAAAATTATGAGGGGCATTGATAGGAAAGATAGGAAGGAACTTTTTCCCTTAGCGGAGGGGTCAGTAACCAGGGGGCGTAGGTTTAAGGTAAGGGGTAGGAGCTTTAGAGGGGAGCTGAGGAAAAGAATTTTCACCCAGAGGGTGGTTAGAATCTGGAGCACACTGCTTGAAGGGGTGGTAGAGGCAGGAGTCCTCACAACATTTAAGAAGCATTTAGATGAGCACTTGAAACACCATAGCATACAAGACTATGTGCCAAGTGCTGAAAAATGGGATTAGATTGCATGGGTGTTGATGGTCGGCGCAGGCGCGTTGGGCCAAAGGGCCTGTTTCTGTGCTCTAAAACTCTTCTATGACTCTATGACATTGTACATGGACTGAACAGATCATGCTGGCTTTCAATGTCTGGAGTGACACGTGACAAAACTTGGATAGCCAGATGGTGAATGATAAAATACTGAAGTCAAGTCTCTATTCACTTCTTAGCTTTTATTTATAAGGATACAAGCACAGTGCGGTTTCCATGCCAGCAGAACTACTGTGGATATGATCTTCTCCATGTGCCAGCTACAAGAGAAGTGTAGGGAACAGAGTATCGCCCTTTAACTTACTTTCGTAGATCTCACTAAAGCATTCGACAACGTCAGCACAGCAGGGCTCTACAAGATTTAGGGAAAATTTGGCTGTCCACTGAAGCTCTTCAGTCTCCTCCGCTCCTTCCATGACAACATGCACTGCACCGTACAGTTTGATGATTCCACTCTGACAGTTTTGCAGTGAAGAATAAAGTGTAACAGGGTTGTGTCTTAGCCCCCACTCTGTTTGGCATCTTCCTCTCCATGCTCCTGACCTTCACCTTCCCTGCAGATATGGAAGGAGTCAATGTGCACACTAGGTCAGACAAGCTCTACAATCTCAACACACCATTAACATATTGTTTGCCTTTGCTCCATGACCTTTCAGTCAGCTATGTGGCCTTGTCCAAGCTGCACCTTCTCCTTTGTTATCTCTTGCCCCACCTCCACCTCACTTGCTTATAACCTGTGACATTTTTAATATTTGTCAGTTCCGAAGAAGGGTCACTGACCCGAAACGTTAACTCTGCTTCTCTTTCCACAGATGCTGCCAGACCTGCTGAGTGGTTCCAGCATTTCTTGTTTTTATTTCAGATTTCCAGCATCCTCGGTATTTTGCTTTTATTTAAGCTCTACAATCTATCAAGGCTGAAAGTGGAGACAAAAACATCACGTCCTGGTCAGAGAACTCCTCTATGCTGACAATGCTGCGCAAGTCACTCACATGGAAACTCAGCTACAAAGTCTCATGGACTGTCTCTCCCGTGCCTGTAACTTGTTCTCCTTGACTATAAGCATCAAGAAAACCGTGATCATGGGACAAGGTTTTGTGTCTCTGCCCCTGATCACGCTAAATAACACCCCACTGGTTAGCAAATTCTGCTACTTTGGGTCCACAGTGACAGACAATCTATCCCTTGATGCAGAGCTCGATACACGCATAGGGAAAGCAGCTACCACCTTTGGCCGACTTGCAAAACGCTCATGGAATAACACCAAGCTGACCCTTAGGACCAAGCTGATGGTTTATAAGGCCTGTGTTCTCAGCACCTTGCTGTATGGTTGTGAAACATGGGTGATGTACAGCTACCAGGAAAAGAAGCTCAATAATTTCCATCTTCGTTGTCTGCGGCACATTATGGGTATATCCTGGGAAGACAAAATCACAAATGCTGCAGTCCTCTCAAAGACAGAACTTCCAAGTGTGTTGGCACTAATCAAACAGAGGCAGCTTCGGTGGATCAGACACGTCCGCAGAATGGAAGACGGTTGCATACCCAAGGACCTTCTGTCTGGTGAGGTAACCAGGGCCAGACGACCAGTGGGGCACCCAAAGCTCCGCTTCAAGGATACTTGTAAACGTGACATGAAGACCCTAAATGTCAACTATTGCACTTGGGAGTCACTAGCTGGTGAAAGAGGGAAATGGCGACATATCTTGTGGACTGGTATGCACTACCACAACGATTGGTTGCTGCAGCAGCTTGGCAACAGGCGCTAACGTCACAACATCACTTGGCAGCTTCATGTGCAGCACTTGTGGCAGAACCTGCCTTTCAAGGACTGGCCTTCACAGCCATCAGCAAAGGTGTTTCAAGAGAGTGCACCCCACCTAAATGGATTATTTGCTGCGTGTCCAACATCTTTTGTAGATGGAAGGATGTCAAACCAACAAGATAACACGTTACATACTGTGCCTCTCCAATAGCCCCACCCTTTTTCAGCCTGCTGCTTCATATATGAGCACAGGTGAGTCCCCAGTTAATACCCTCCACCTGAATACAAGTAACACCTAATAACAGCAAACAAATTCTGACTTGTGTAGGAAAGCAAGGTTATTGTTCAGTGTTTTAATGTTTATTTTCAATTAAGTTTTAGTGCTTAATAATTATTTATCTTGTAACAAAGCTAGTCTTGAAGTGTTAGCAGCTCCATTACTGTAATAATCAGTGTCGCCATGCAAGATCAGGGAGAAAAGGAGTTTCTTATGTCTGCCAGTCAAAGGATTACTGAAAAGGAAGATTCTTGTTCTGTATGTAAATTGTATGACCTCTCTTAATACTAAGCTTTTCATTGCTCTTTTCTCTTGTAATGTATTATTTTATAAAATTGATAGTTATTATGCAATATTGTATTCAAATGAAATTTCTGAGAAAAATAAGTCTTTTTCTAGTTCAGAACTTTTTTTCAAAAAAATCTCAGTAACTTTGGTGCTAATGGGAATGAGCAACCTCAGTAGTGCAGAAAAATATAATAGTTCCCTTTTTACATGATGCCAGTACTTCACAGGTCAGGGATGGGTTAGCAGCACATCAAGCTATTCTATCTAATAATAAACTTTAACTCCCAACCTTAGACAAGCACCAGTGTGATATTTCTATGTTCTATATCAGTCATCCCTATAATGTTTGAGCGCAACTGTCAATGTACTACCAATATTAACAATTAATTATAAGATTTGATGCAGCATATCAATGACATTAAACATTGGGTAGACACTATTCAATCCCATTTCAATTAAGAGTTTTCCCTTATAATTTCAAATTGGAACTTTTGCCCCCATTTTGTTTCCTTTTTCTCGTGTTTTTCCTTTCTTTTTTCGGAAGGCAGCTGTTGGTTATTCTGCCATTCACACCTCCTCTAGACCCATCTTTTGTTTCTGTGGTCCCATTACCACTCCCTTTGGCCTTGTGCCATCAACTCTTTTGTCATTTAATCACTCCTGTCTTCCACTCGATCACAGACCTTCCCTTTTGTTCTTTTTCTACCGTCTCCCCTTCACTTGCTTAAAAACTATTACATTTCTAACTTTTCCCAGTGCTAATGAAAGGTTATCGACCGAAAACGTTGGACAGAATTTTACAAGGATGGCTAACGTCCTGCCGCCAGGACTGAAAGCAAGAGAGCAGCAGCGGGACCCAGAGAGGCCTTTTGCCGGTAATGGCCAATTAAGAGGCTGTCACTGGAGCCGCCATTCCAATTAATGATGGGGACTCACCCCTCTGGGCTGGCAGCTCAGCAGCCTCAGCAGCACCACCGCTAGCTGGGTCAGTGCTGAGGCTTCAACTGCAAGGAGAGGCCACCTCAATGGTCAAGGTGTCCTCTAGGAGGGGTAAGTCGGGTTGGATGCAACTAGGGCCTGACAGCAGGCCACGGTGATTGTGGGGTTGGGGGATGGGGGATGGGTCGCTGAGGGCAGCCAGTACCTTTGCCGCAGGCCAGCCATTGTCAAAGGGGGGGGGCCCTCTGTTGGCCATGGAGTGCCCCTAAAGGAGGGCACTTCCCCATGGAGTCAGCTGGGAGGCACCAGGTTTCCCCATGCAGCAGTGGGACTCCCTGCCAGCGCCAAAATGCCCGCAGAGGTAAGAAGTGGCTCTTAATTGGCCACTTAAGTGGCTCAATTGGGTCCTGGTGGGCGACTGATCTGCCACCTTTCCTGCCACTGGCAAAATGGGATAGCGGTGCGAAAACATCGGGCACCCCACCCGATGTCATCCGGGGCCGTTTTGCCAGCCTTCCCGCCTCCCAACTTGTCACCAAAGGCTGGGTAAAATACCGGCCATTAACTCTGTTTCTCTCTCCACAGATGCTGCTGGGCCTGCTGATTATTTCCAGCATTTTCTGTTTTTATTTATTCTATCAGTCTTGTTTAATGGTCTGAGAGGTGAAAGGAGAGTGCATTAACTCTTTGTGCACTGTCCCCTGCCGAACAGGTGACTCGTTATCTTCCTGTTCTGACTGTGTCAGCCGTGGCTCAGTGGATAACAGAGTGGTACTGAGGGAGCGCTACACTTCTGGTTACACCAAGGCCCCATCTGCCTTAGGTGAATGGGAAAAGATCCCATGGCACTATTTTGAAGAGTAAGGGAGTTCTCCCTGATGTCCAGGCCAATTTTTCATCTCTCAACCAACATCACTAAAACAGATAATCTGATCATTTATGTCATTGCTATTTGTGGGAGCTTGATGGGGACAAGTTAACAGCTTTGTTTCCTACATTACAAAAGTGGCTCCACTTCAAAAATACTGAATTGCCATTAGAGTACTTTGGGATGTCCTGAAAAGTGATATATCAATGAAAGTTCTTCCTTATTTCCAATAAATGGGGCTTTATTGGCCGGGAATCATCCACAGCTGTTTAAGAAAAGCATCCTCAATTCCCCTTTCTTGCGATGTCAAATGATAAAATATTCATTGTAGATGCACAGCAGCATGATGATGAAGTGGAATTTGGTCACAATTTTCCTAACCTTTAATTTACTTCACTTTGCTTTAAATGACAGTAAATGATTGGTAGATGACAAAATTGCAATAGCCTTCAGTTGTAGTCAGTTTGAGTCAATTATTGCACCATTTGTGAACAGATTGAGACTGAATGACAAAGTGCACACATTCATGTACACACAAAACAGGAGACTGAATGGATCATCCAAATAGTCACTATAGAAGTTCCTATTTGTACATGTATGGACACGATACATACCTTTACCTGTGTTCCTAGTGATATAACCTGATTTACACAAGAGCTTTCATGTTCTCATTATTTAATTAATTTATAGTTCTGGTTAGGTATTTGGCTTAAAGAAGGAGTTGTATTAACTTGTTCTGTTCATGGAAAATCTGCACCTTGTTGATGGATACTCATTTTAAATTACAAATGTATTCAGCAGAATAGCTCACAAGACAAGACAGGTTTCCCTAATAAAAGTTTGAGTCTATTTTCTTTCTTACGCTTTGATTTTTTTTCCCCCTTGAGCTCTTTCCAAGTAGGCTCACAGTGAAACCAGTTGAAATATAACAACAACTTATATTTATATAGCACCTTTAATGTATTAAAACGTCTCAGGCGCGGCACAGGAGCATTATAAAACAAAGCATGACACTGAGCCCCATCAGGAGACATTAGGTCAAATGACCAAAGAAAGGCTTGGTCAAAGAAGTAGATTTTAAGGAGTGTCTTAAAGGTGGAAAGCGAGCTGGAGAGGGGGAGAGGTGTCGGGAGAGTATTCCAGAGCTTGGGGCCTAGGCAACTGAAGGCACGGCCACCAATGGTGGAGCGATTAAAATCAGGGCTGCTCAAGAGGCCAGAATCAGAGGAGTGCAGATATCTTGCAGGGTTGTGGGGCTGGAGGAGATTACAGAGAGAGGGAGGGCAAGGCCATGGAGGGATTTGAAAACAAGGATGAGAATTTTAAAAGCAAGACGTTGCTTAACTGGGAGCCAATGTAGGCCAGTGAGCACAGGGGTGATAGGGGAATGGGACTTGGTGCAAATTAAGACACGGGCAGCAGACTTTTGGCTGGCCAAGTTTGTAGAGTGTAGAATGTGTGAGACCAGCCAGCAATGCATTGGAATAGTCAAGTCTAGAGGTGACGAAGGCATGACTGAGTGTTTCAGTTGGAGATGTGGGGTGAGAGTAGTTAACATTTCATATGTAATTCTTTGTGAGAACTGTTCAAGGGCAGTGATTTAATTATATGTGTTATTACTTGCAAGAGGATCTTTTCCAGTCCGATACTTGAATTTGTGCAACAATAGTTTGACGGAGTTTGCAAACTAAAATGGGTTGAAGTACATAATGTGAGCCTGAAACTTTATCCAAAAAAAGCACACAGTGTTACCAACAGCAATAACATCACACAATAAATATCTCAGTGCAGTGAACAAATAATAACGTCCGGACACGAGGCAAGAGTACCACATTGAATGAAAGATCCCCAGAATAGTCACAGTTCAGATGCAATGAAATATGCACCTGAATTTGGCCCAAATTTAGACACTCAATTTCTCCCAGCAGCCCTCAGGTGACACCAGGTCACCTCCTGTAATTCCCATCATAATGTGATCTCAACATGCCAGGGCTCGATTTTGTGAGCTCACAGAATTCAATTTGATGAGCTCACCTTGCTTTAGACCTGTCTTCTTGCCAGATGTGATCAGCGTCCAATGCATAGCAATCTTGGCCCCGTGTGGCTGGGTCTTCTTATGGGTCATTCCATGTCTAGGTTTACACATGAGGATGACCTCTTGTGTGAAGTGCAATGAAAGCGCCTGTGGAAATGTGTTCCAGCAGGGAGAAGGGGAAGGTGAAGAAATTGGTGGAAGCAAAATTGAGCAGAAAGAGATCAGGCAAATTGAACACAATGTCCAATAAACAGCCATGAGGTAAATGACCAATCTGTGGGTGTTTGGTGTCATTGGCTGAGGAATGAATCTTGGTCAGAACACAAGAAGAATCCCCTGCTCTTCTTCAGGTAGTTGTACTGGGATCTTTTACATCTTCTTTTAGGCCTCAGTTTAACATTTCATCCAAAAAGACAATGCAGTACTCCCACACGACTGCATGGAAGAGTCAGCCTAGATTGCATGCTCAAATCCTGGAATGGGGTTGGAATCGAAGAATCTGTGACTCAGAAGTGAGAGTGCTATCAATGAACCAAGCTGACACTGAAAAAAAGAATGAAAAAGTATTCAGTAAATGGTTTGAACACCTGTAGGACCCAATAATCCTACATCATAACTCGTGTAGGATTGTCTACAAGGCATTTTAATGTCTGTTACAGCCCTAATTGCTGTACCAAGGTTATATTCAGATGAAAAATAACAATGACCTTTGAGCTCACAGACCCAGGAACGACAAAGAAATGAGCCGCACAACAAAACAAGAGTAGAACAGTCAAACTCTTGGAGGACAGTGGCGGTCTTTCCCCTGGTGTTATTTGAGATGAATGCTTCCATGCATGCAGTCAACTGCCAGGCTCCTGGGGAGATCACATGCACCTGCACATCTTCAGTCATGACACGTGAAAAATAGGACAAGGGAATGCAAGCCTGTGAGGAAGTGCTTGAAAGTAGCAAGAGAGAGAGGCTACAACAGTCATGGGCAGGTGCTTTCTCGCTTTAGGAGGATCAACACGTTTTGCTAGCTTTTGTTTCGGTTATTTTTGGTTGCTGAAGCAATGGAAAGTTGCAACTCTGCTTCCTGCATTGTATTCATAATAGGAGTTTAACAATTATAATCAGCCTCAGCAAAGTTAATGTTAAAGAGAAAATCACCTGTCGGCCATTCTGTTGACTCACAAGCTTCTCAAATCTAAATACTTGGCTCTATTTCTGTACTGCCTCAGTCCAAAGTTAATTTGATCTCCTTCAGAAACACACCTTTAAAATAAGATTTACTGTCATCACTTAGAACAGAGTCCAAATGTAGCAGGTGCATGATCACCCTGGAACCATGACATTATGATTACAGCACACAAAGCTCATTTGCAAAATTGGAAAGAAGAAAGGCAGTCTGACTGAAAAAAACTATTGTTTTCTCCTTGCAGTGATACCCATTCAATAGGGACATTCAGTAGGGCATGTGTCACTTAAGTGACCGCATCAGTGGAAATTTGAAGTAAAATCAGTTCCTAGAGTCGCCTCCTCAGAAAACCTGAACCAGATGGCCAACCATGACAAGTTTCCATGCCATATATCTAGCAGAATTGATTTGTTTTTCTTATTGATTGTAATCAAACTGAAAAACTACAAGCTTGGTAAAAACACATAAAGCTGGTGATGCAATGGCGTCAATTTACAGATTATATCATTGTACTTTTCTCTTTTAAGTTATTGAGACAGTGGCATTTGCCAATGATTCTGCCCCTTTATCTAAGGGAGCAAGTTTTCATGAACAAGAACATTGCAGATCATTTGGTAAATGACAGGATATTGGAAAGTCCCAAGAAAGTTATAAGACCTCCCTCATGAACAAACTTTGCATTGTCTCTGGAATGTCACCATAGCGCCACAGAAATTCATAGCATAGGACGCCACCATTTTGGCCCTTTGCGTTCACGCCAGCTCTTAGATAGAGCAATCTAAAACTAATTCTACTGCCCTGCTCTCCCTCTCCATAGCTTCCTTCACTTCAGATGCTTATTGACTTCAAAGGCAATGGACACCCATTGGTACGAAGCCACTTTACAATTAAGGATGCATTCACATAGTCATTTTAGTGAAGTCTTTGTAGATTTGCATGTATAACCACATATATGGCCAGATCTTGCTGGAAAAATAATAGTGTGTTAATGACAGGCGCCATTATTAATGCATAAATTGGCCAGCAGGTGCAGATTTAGAGATATGCCATAAATTGTGAATTTCCAGAACCAGCTGGTCACTTTCCACTGCTCAATATCATCTCACCCTTAGCCTCCCCATTATTTTTAAGAACTTGCTGCATTTTCGCATTAATTGGCCATTAACCTCAATGCAGAAAGCCAAGTCTGGTAATTAAGAGCACCTTTAACTATGTGATAATTGTTAATGCAACACGAATCAACCTCTCTGGTCCAGAAAAGGAACAATTTAAACTGTCCAGTCTCAATCCTGCATGTAATCAATTGTTGGAGATTTTAAAAATGTTTACTTCTCCTCTGTCCTTTGAGCTGAACAGTTGAGGGAAAAGGCTAACTAGCTGGAAGACTGTGAGATGCCCCAAATCAGCAAAACTCAACCCATTATTTTGAGGGGAAAACAAACACAAACACAATCGGCAGTGAAGATGACCACTGAACAAAACATCGAGTGTCATTCAAGGGCTGAAGGAGAAGGAGAAAAGCCTTAAAACAAGAACCAGTACTAAACCAAAATAAATAGAAGTACAGTACCAACTAGGATCATCAAATTAAAACCAGTATGACAACAATATTAATATTACACATATTGAATTAAACCAAAAACAAACAGTTCATTAAACAAGTATAAAAATACAGCAAAACAACAAATGGAAGTGCAGCATTAAAACAGGTGGGAACACTGTATTAAAACCAGTGTAAAGTGCAACAATAGGACCAGTAAAAGCACCGTATAAACACAGTGGGAATACTATTAAAACCAGTATGAGGGCAGCATTGCAACCAGTACAAACAAGTAGCAGCACTGCACTGAACCAAATATGATCGCAGAATTAATAGAAGTACAATCCCAACATGATAAGCAATATGAGCATAGCATTAGAAGAAAAACAAGCACAGCACTAAAGTAAAAACACTGCATTAAAATGAGTACAGCATTAAACAAGTAAGAGCAGAATATTTACAAGCATTGCAGTAAGCCAGGTCTGAAGATTGCAGTACATTTAACCAAGTACAGCATAAATGAACAGAGCATTACAACAAGCACAGCGTTAAACCAAGCCCAACATTAAACCAAATACGAGGACAGCGTTAAACAAATAGTGACACTGTTAAAACTAATACAAACATTAAACCAAGCAATAGGCACTGTGTTAAATCAAATGCAAGCACTACATTACATGAAGAAAGGGCACAGTGTTAAACCCTGAGAGTTGATGTTGGCGGGCTGGGAAAAGAAACAATTGCTTAAGTTGCTGTGGCTATAAGAGTGGAACCAAGCAAGTGCAGTCCCATGGAGCCAATAAGGAGCACAGCATTACAACATTACAAATATTGTTTGACAAAAAATATATTATTTTTCTTTGGTTAGCTTTGTGGCAATTCCTTTAATTCAGTTACAAAGAGTTTAAAGACATCTGTAGTAAAAAAGAAACCCATCGATACAAATATTTTGAGGATGCAACCTCAACTGGAGTAGCTGGTTCCCATAGCCAGTAAAGATTATAAGAAAGCAAATACCAATATTAAAAATGTTAGTTAGGAGATCATCTTAACATTAAATAATTACTCTTAAAGCAAGTAGGGAAACCACATTAAGACCACTACAAGTACAGCATTAAAACAATTAAGGGTGTAGCATTATAATAAATATCTGTAGGCAAGGTGGCAATTTTAAATCCTGTTGCAGACGTTCTGCTAAACAAAGTATCCCTCAACCCTGCAAAACCAACTGAATAACTCTACGTCTTGATATTACCAGGTTAATGGAGATGTAGCCTGTTAAGCTGCATTTGAATGGGATCTCTCCAGGTTATGGAATGGCCAACTGAATAACATACTTTATCAATAATAGTAATTAGCTAAAAGAATCTTTGAACAACTGGGCTGAGAAGCAAATGATCATGGTCCATGAACTAATGTGCGAATAAAGAACAGTGCAGAACTTGTCTGCAGCAAACTAACTGACATCTACTAATTGGGTTCTGACACACCTGTTTAGTTGACCATCACCTTGGAAAGGATCCATATTTTAGAGTTAATCCTCCCTCCCCTTTTCCATTTAGGATTTGGTATGGAGAATGTTGCACAGGGAAATCCCATGCAATATTTCAGTTCATTCACGGACTCCCAGGCCACCTGCAATTTCTGCAGCCTTGGGGGAGTCTGTGCTTTATGTGTACTTGGAGTGTGAGAAGCTTCAATATTTGAAGGGGCTGTTCCTCGATTTCTGGTTAAACTTCAGATTCATGCTCCTGATCTTTGGCTACTCGGTGCAGGGTGGCGGGGAGAGTGAGCAGATTGGAGGACCTCCTTGTGGGACTGCTCCTGGGCTTGCAGGTCATTCATAAAAGAAGTAGAGTTAATCCTCTCAATTTGCTCTCGAAGATTTCAGTCCAGTATTTGGGTTGCCTTAGTCAAAAATTTAAACAGGCTCCAGAAGCTGGCTGAGTGGGTCTACCCTGAGGCACAGTGTGGCTTTTGTGCAGAGATCCACCATTCACATGCTGTTCTCCCTTCACCAGCTACAGGAGAAATGCCGCAAACAACAGATGCCCCTCTACGTTGCTTTCATTGATCTCACCAAAGCCTTTGACCGCATCAGCAGACGTGGTCTCTTCAGACTACTAGAAAAGATTGGATGTCCACCAAAGCTACTAAGTATCATCACCTCATTCCATGACACTATGAAAGGCACAATTCAGCATAGCAGCGCCTCATCAGACCCCTTTCCTATCCTGAGTGGCGTGAAACAGGGCTGTGTTCTCGCACGTACACTGTTTGGGATCTTCTTTTCCCTGCTGCTCTCACATGCATTCAAGTTCTCAGAAGAAGGAATTTTCCTCCACACAAGATCAGCTGGCAGCTTGTTCAACCTTGCCTGTCTAAAAGCAAAGACCAAAGTACGGAAAGTCCTCATCAGGGAACTCCTCTTTGCTGACAATGCTGCTTTAACATCTCACACTGAAGAGTGTCTGCAGTGACTCATCGACAGGATTGCGGCTGCCTGCAATGAATTTGGCCTAACCATCAGACTCAAGAAAACGAACATCATGGGACAGGACGTCAGAAATGCTCCATCCATCAATATCGGCGACCACGCTCTGGAAGTGGTTCAAGAGTTCACCTACCTAGGCTCAACTATCACCAGTAACCTGTCTCTCGATACAGAAATCAACAAGCGCATGGGAAAGGCTTCCACTGCTATGTCCAGACTGGCCAAGAGAGTGTGGGAAAATGGCACACTGACACGTAACACAAAAGTCCGAGTGTATCAAGCCTGTGTCCTCAGTACCTTGCTCTATGGCAGTGAGGCCTGAACAACGTATGTCAGCCAAGAGCGACGTCTCAATTCATTCCATCTTCGCTGCCTCCAGAGAATCCTTGGCATCAGGTGGCAGGACCATATCTCCAACACAGAAGTCCTCCAGGCGACCAACATCCCTAGCATATACACCCTACTGAGCCAGCGGCGCTTGAGATGGCTTGGCCATGTGAGCTGCATGGAAGATGGCAGGATCCCCAAGGATACATTGTACAGCGAGCTCGTCACTGGTATCAGACCCAACGGTTGTCCATGTCTCCGCTTTAAAGATGTCTGCAAACGCAACATGAAGTCCTATGACATTGATCACAAGTCATGGGAATCAGTTGCCAGTGATCGCCAGAGCTGGCGGGCTAAAGGCGGGGCCAAAGAGACTTAGCAGTTGGCAGGAAAAAAGACAGAAGTGCCAGGAAAGAGCCAACTGTGTAACAGCCCCGACAACCAATTTTATCTGCAGCACTTGTGGAAGAGTCTGTCACTCTAGAATTGGCCTTTATAGCCACTCCAGGCACTGCTTCACAAACCACTGACAACCTCCAGGCACTTACCCATTGTCTCTCGAGACAAGGAGGCCAAAGAAGAAGAAGTCAAAAATTAGGGTTTCAGGAGAATGTTCAGAAGCCTCCTAGAAAGAACTGAAAGTTAAAAAGAAATTGTTTAGAACTTCTGAAGCAGTTCCAAAAAGAAGTAACAATTGTTACAAGTAAATGTTAGAAGATTAAAAAATGTTCTGAGGTTAGTCAAACAGAAGTAAAACTTGTAAGAGGATCACCGCTTTAGTAACTGACTCCAAACCTGGTCATTGATCCCAACTCCAATCTAGCCCCATACAATCTACCAGTGGGCTTCCATCTCATCATATCCTCCTGGGCTTCAAACATTTAACTTTGGACTGTTTCATGTTGTCTATTCTCCTGCCTTGAGTTTAAGACAGTGTAAGTTATGCCAAACCAAGGAACTTGTCGTAACCTGTTTTGATTACTTTTTGGACCTCTGCAGTAGCTTTTAGTGATTTTGTGTACCCAAATCCCTTTGCTTTGCCACAGTTCCTTGCCTCTCGCCATTGAGAAAATATTACCTTTTCTGAGAGCAATAGTGGAATGTACTCACACTTCCTCACATCGTGCTCCATCTGCCACAGTTTTGCCCACTCACTTTATCTATCCATGGCCCCTTCTAACTGCCTGCTCCCATCCACACAACTTACTGTGCATTCTGTTCCATTAGTAATCAAGAAGGTCAGTGATTTACCATGACTATGTAAGACTAATTCCGTTTTCATCACATGCAATTCTAGAATTTTTACCGATGTGTCACAGCTGGTATTCTGTTGTTCCATTCATTCCAATTTAGGCCCACTGATTTATACTGACTGGATAAGTCAAGTTGTATTTCTATAGCATGAGTGCCTGAGATTTTTACTGGTGTTTTAAGGCTTTCCGTCTATATCTTTCTGTGAAAACTGTAAATCAGTGGCTTTAGCCACAAGCCTCACTAACCGAATTCAAAAAAAACGGCCCGATGTTAACCAGAGCATGAACTGAACCGGATGATGAGGTGTGGGAGCTGCCAAACCAGGCCTGCATGCCCCTAGACATCTCCCCGCCTGAAATGGGTGGTAGGCAGCAGGTGACTGATGGCCAGGAGTGGAAAGAATGGTCAATAGCACTCAGGTAGGTGGTTTTGTGTTCTGGAAAGAAGGGACCCCAGGGTGGTGGAGGCCTAGATACTCCTTGTGAAGCCTGAAGGAGAAGTCGTGCACCACCATCCCCCCACCCCCAGCTCCAGAATGAAAGTAAGCAATACAAAAAAAAAAATCTGTTTGGCATTCTTTGGCCCCGACTCCTCTTCCTGCTGTATTCATCTGGCAGGAGCAGCTTCCCCGCCTAGTTAAAACTGTAGACACAGTTTGATGACATCTTTGGAGCCAATCAGCTTATTTAAAGGAGGACAGTTCCCCCCACTGCCTTCAGACAGGGGTCCTTGCTGCTGTTCAGAAGAGCAAATTAAAATTCAAGGCAGTAGAGTAGGAACCCAACATTGGTATGCAAGTCACCTGACCGATTTGACTGCCTGCCTGGTTTCTGCCAGATGGGGAGGATTAAAATTGCGCCTAAAAAGGAAGGGCTTTTCAGATTGAAAACCGTGTGATAGATTACAGCTCTCTGAATATTGAACTGCCTGTTACTCTATTAAAATCACATTATCACAATAGACCAATCGAGGATATGAGATGGTGTCAATAAACTGCTAAGATGGTTCAATGCTTGTACTCTTGAAACATCGCTGTGCAGTCCATCAGTAAATGGGTACTTACTGAAATCATTTTGGACATCATGTCTATCAAGTGCTTAAAGCAGGAATGGATATGAAAAAATGTAGTAATAATAACACTAACAAATGAAATAATTATTGGAGGAGCTGTATGATGTTGAAGTAATTCAGAATTCAAGACAACTTTGCAGTAGCAACTCGATCCTTTCTAAAAACTTTGGAATCCCTGCTGCAGGCAGTTTCCCTTGCCTCTTTCTCCCTCCCTCTGGAGTTGTTAGTTTGACACCACACAGTCAGGTAGGACAGCAGAATGTGTTTTCCTAGACTACATCTCTGAAAGTAAGAAAGTGCCTGCAGCTGCCATTATAAATGTATTCAGTGCCTGTCCCCTATAACCATCCATTTTAACTATTTGCCTGCACTCGATGCAATTTGTTCTACAATTATATTTGCATCAATTTGCCTTTAACATTTCTCATTAAAAAATGTTATACCTTGTGTAAACAAAGCTGCAGACTCCTAATGGGCTTTAATGACTAATTCTGGGCTCAGCTTTTGATTTTCACATAAATCATCTTGCAAGAGTGTTCAGCATTAACAAATGTACGCAGATAACTGCCTAAGATTCAGTGAAGTGAGCAGACCAAGTAGGTGAGTTTTTAAACACGTCTAGAGCTCTTAGCTCCTAAATATTTTGACAAATTCTTCTGGTGTGGCTTTAAGTGTCTAGTGCTGGGATGTCATGATGGTTCAGTTGCTAAGTGACCTTTGCAAATCTGAAGCATACAAACTGGGAAGGCTTGAGTTATTTGATTTCAGTAGAATAGCGAGGTACAATTATCAATCTCAGTGACCCAGGCAAGGGAGGGAAAATCACCCTTGATACTTCTCCAGTGACCCCACTGTCAGCAGTAAACATATGAGTGGGATTGTGGCCAGCCCTGGCTGTCCACACTTGCAGTGGTTGAAGTGTCAGAGACCTGCAAGGTCCATGGAACTGAACCCCAGTAAGAGGCAGAAGGGCTATTTCCACACTCCTAGTGAGGAATTCACAATCGAAGGGGATGCAGATCAGAGATATTCACTCAGAGATCCCTGTATTGAGAGCGTGCGATTGTGCAACCAGACACCCAGTAGAGAGTCCAATAGATTTATTCATGGACTACACTATCACCATTAATGTCTGAACAAATCTAATGCTCAAAGTGACTTTCACACTGGAACAGAACAAGGTTCTGTGGAAACCTGTAGAAAATGGGAACTTAATTACACTATTAAAATATTACCCATTCCGTATTAAAGCATAAAATGACCCAAGACCAACATCTTCTCATGAGTTTTAGCAGATTGTTGCAAAAATATTGATGATGTCATCAAATTCACTTATTTAGACTCCTGCCTTGTAAATTCATTTTTTTAAAAATGTTTTCATGGAATGTGAGCATCGCTGGCCAGGCCAGCATTTGTTGCCCATCCCTAATTGCCCTTGAGAAGGCAGTGGTGAGCCACGTTCTTGAACCGCTGCAGTCCATGTGGGGTAGGTACACCCACAGTGCTGTTAGGAAGGGAGTTCCAGGATTTTGACCCAGTCACATTGAAGGAATGGCGATATAGTTTGATATCTATTATTTGATTACATAAATTTTAAGAGGCTCAGCTCCCAGTGTGAAGCACCATTTGGTAGAGACTGGTTCAAAGAATCAGGAGCAGAGGGCAGCATGTATGATTTATATATTACACAGAACTTACAGCACAGACAGAGGCATTCGACCCAACTGTTCTATGTAGGAGCCTCATGTCACACCCTTCTTCATCTAACCCTCTTAGCATATCCTTCAGATTCTCTTTCTCTCACTTATCTAGGTTCCCTCAAATGCATCTATGCTATTCACCTCAACCACTCCCTTTGGTAGCGCGTTCCACATTCTCACTACTCTTTGCAGCACTCCTGCTTTCCCAGTGAGGATTCCAGAAAATCAGTTATACGGTGAATTGGGCGTACAATCTCCATAGCAGATTCTCTGACCCACAGTCCTGTCGAGTGAGGCCACAGACCAGGATTGTAGCATTTTTCCCATGCATATACTTTACAATCTTGTAAGGCCACAGTGTGCGGGGTTGGGGGGTGGGGGGGAGTGATTTGGACTTTGGGCAATAGTTTGAAATGGGCGAAATTGGATCTGCCGCTTGTTATACATCATGGACCCAAGGCAGGAAGGTAAAGTTAAGATACAGATGAGCCATAATCTAATTGAATGGTAGAACAGGCTCAAGGGGCTGAATGGCCTACTCCTGTTCCTATGTTGTCGATTTTCATTTCCATCAACTGCACAACTTCAGCCCCATTTACCCTCTTCACACAGTTTTGACAAAGGTGACAAATATTTGAAATCTATTGTGAAGCTTTAAAAAAAAGGCAGAAATGATATTTGCCCCTCCATGCAGTGCACAGGTCCCTTTAACATTAAGGTGCTAGCCAGATTTGGTACAGCCCCATTGACCAACCTATTGGCACCAGGTAGAGGCTGTGTTTCAAAGGAAACTAATGGGGAATGCGAAGGAGACCCTCTTTCCTTCAGATAGGCAATGGAGCCCCCAGCAAACTAGCCAGCGGCAGAGGCGAGAGTTGGCTGGACAGGTTAATGCCAGCAGAAAAGTTCCTGAAAACTATCTGCAGTGCAAGAAGTTATTTAATAACCTAACCAGGATTGCCAAGGTTAAGTATTTCCTTTGCAACTCTCTTACTCTCTGTAATAACCCTACAAGACCAATGCTAAGCCTCAGCACTAGTAATCCTTCCCTTCTCTCCGCTAATCTCAACAGGACATCAGTACATCTCCTTCTGCTTGCACTCACACCCACATCATCTGCTACTGCCCTCCCCATTTTGTCCACACTGGCTACATCTTCCTCTCAGCATGCACACTATGCTAAGCTGCCTTGCTCATCGTCAAAGCCCTTCAGCAGGGCCGCACAATAAGCACTTCCAATCCTCTATCTGGAGAAGCTGACACACAATCGACGGGAGACTTCAAGGAGTGGATGAGACCCTGCACATTGCAAATTCTGACATCAATGAATGATACAGCCTTCAATGTTATTGGCAGAGAGGGGGCACACAGCATTGGAGATGCTGGAGGTCATGCAGAGCGGAGTGTCTGTTCCTTTCCTCTTTATTTAACTCGGTGACACACACACACTGACAACCTGGTGTTGCATCGCACTATCCTTCAACAATTATTCCTTACCCTTGCCATTATGTGTTTGCTATCCCTTGTCTCTGCCTTTTTATCAGACCCTAAAGATGGCTTGAGTTTTTCAGCCTCATGGATAGAGAGGGAGAACACATGCTCTTCCCCTTCTAAGGACCAACACAGATGGGTTTGCAGGGGGTGCCTCACCGAGCATGATTGAGCTGAAGCAGGGGACCAATGGAACGGAAAACTAAGGAAACTACTCATCAGAGGGTAAACTCAAGCCCCAGCTCTGTACCAGGAG
Organism: Heterodontus francisci; assembly: GCF_036365525.1. Classification (NCBI taxonomy): domain Eukaryota; kingdom Metazoa; phylum Chordata; class Chondrichthyes; order Heterodontiformes; family Heterodontidae; genus Heterodontus; species Heterodontus francisci. The sequence goes on along the minus strand of NC_090375.1, from coordinate 185,018,139 downwards.
AGAGATGCAGACTTTAGGGTCCAACGTTTCAAAGAAAAATGTTTTCTGTGCACCAACAATTGCTGACAGTCAGCTCCGCGCTACCATAATATGTTAGGGAGTGTAGAAGACTCCACTCCCATCTTTTGTGGAGTTCTGGTGCATGGCTTTGACATTCTGCAGTCAATCGTGGTGTGTGGTCACCTCATCTGACACTGCAGCTGGGCCCTCTTTGCAGGAGTGTGTAGCACGCATAGTAGCATCTATCAGGGATGCTGGCAATGAAGATATGCAAGCTCTGGGGTCCACCATCTCTTCCAACTTGGACAGGCTGGAACACCCGAAGGCTTGGGGGTGGAAATTGGATAATGGTCTCCTGTAGATCAGTAGGAGTGCTGACCACGGCCCTAAGTGTCGGGGCAGTTGTACAATAGGATAGGAATGTGTTGCCTTCTCGCAGGATAGCAGCACATGCGAATCCCTGAAAACCTCTCAACAAATGCCTCCCAAGGTACCAGATAGGCAGCTGGGCTAGCACTGGAGTTGCTGAAAACTGCACCCAGGTCCTCTGAGGTGTCAGCTCCTAGGACATCACAAACCACTAGCATCTCAATAGTTCATATTAAAGCCTGCCTCTGGTATAAAATTAAAATCCGACCCGGGCCCGACCTGACAACAGCCAATCTGACCCTGACTCGGGCCCAAGTCCTTTAAATTTTTAAATGCTCGACCTGACCCGAAAATAACAAACTTATTTTTGAAACAGAAAAATATCATAGACTTAAAAAACAAAAACAATAGGAAACAAAATAGTACAGTCCAGCCCGACCAGACCCGAGCCCGAAAGCTGGACACCGAATACAGACCCGACCCGACCCAAACCCGACACATGTAGTGGGGTTTGGTCAGGTTCGGGTCAGGTAGCCAGGTTTTAGTTCATATCACAGCCGCAGCAGCCTTCCTCCTTTCTTAACTGAAGTCACTGGGGTAGCAATGCATAGGAGACTAAGACTAAGTGAGAAAGCATTAACGACAGGTGCTGGAAGCTCACACCTGGGTGCTAAGGATTGTGTAGGCATTTATGTAAGCCAGTAACATAATAAATCTTTTTGGACTCTGTGTGTGCAGAGTTCTCATTGTAGCTGGAGACCCTGCAAAGTCAGGGATTGTGAATATCAATTTTGGTCTTTGGGTAGTTGCAGCTTATTGGAGGGTGGAAGGACTGAGAGAGATGTTGAATGTAACTGTTTATTGCAGGGGAGCAAGGATTGGTCAACTGAATCATTTTTCAATGATCTGCTACCAAAGAACTCTGGCTACACATAAATATTGGAGCTCTCACATTTCAACGAGAGTACTAATCGAGTAGGCCATTCGCGCCCTCAAGCAACCAATCTGCTGCCAAGAGAACCCAGAATGTCCTGGATAAAAGTGATTTACTAAATGCTGCATAACTTTGTTCTACAACAGGGACAATACTGGGAGCCACCATTGAATCGTCAGCATAGACCTGCCTGATGTGCTGCTGGTGTTCATATACCAGTTGCATATCAATGGAGTGGAGGTCCTTACAATTCACGAAAGCAGTCAGTTTGGCTCAAGGAGCCCACAGTGGATGCAATCAGTGATGCCCTTGATTTACTGGGGAAGCTTAATCTGTGTGAATCCCTGAGCCCTGTTCTGTTTCTGGTTCTCCATGAGGAGAGTGGACATGGCATGGCATCAGGCACTTGCTTAACACAAGCATAAATTGCAGATTGACTGATGTTACTGATATCCCCTGTGGCAGCCTGGAAGGAGCCGGTGGCAAAGAAATTCAGCGCTGTGGTGACCTTGACTGCAACAGGCAGGGCTGTGCCAACTATGGCACTGGTAATAGGTCTTGCTGCAGGAGTTGACACAATTCCCTTATCGCCTTCCAGGAGAAACACAGTCTCTTGACGCACTGCTCCTCAGATGAGTGCAGGCATTTTGTTCTGGGCCTATACGCTTTGTTGGCAGGGAGAGATTTCCTGCAAGCACTTCTCCTTCTATCTTGGTTCCCTGCAGCCATTGCTCTATTTGCTCCCCTTCCTCGTGCCGCAGTAAATCTGCTAGCAGGATCTCCTGTGTAGGAAAAAAGGTGCCTTGCCAGAAGCCCCATTAAAGTTCAGGAGTACATACAGACACTTTAAAAATCTTCTAACTAGCTTAAAAGCCATTGGCTAAGACAAACAAATTGTGCCCTGAACCTTTATATTGTTCTAGCTGAGAGCTGGTTTGTAACCCTTTAAAAACTGCTGCTCCCGATCTGTGCTACCCATGGTTTGTGGATGGGTTGAGGAAGCAGCCATGGTAATGCAGGTGTCAAAAATGGTGTTGGCAGCCCTAAAGTCAGTTGACCCACACCATGCCCCTATTTAAATATATCTATTCTATCCCTGTCTGTTTCTGGCAGGAACACTTGCTGACGAAATTGTGGTCTGCTTGGAAAAATCAGAACAGGGAAACTGCCGGCAATAAGTCGATGTTTCATTTGCGATTTCCATGCTATTACCACCCCTTTTACTCAACAGGGCAATAGCATGATTAACGCTATTCCATTTAAAATCTATCAAAAGAAGGCGATCACAGTCACTCAAATGAAACCTGTATATCATTCAAGTGTTGTTTTCCATCCATCCCAAAGGCAACTCTTTGTTTTTTTAAATGGTTCATATTTCTGCTCAAATGTTAGGATCATCAGATCTCACTTTAAGCACAGCAAACTCTTCAACTATATTAAAAGCAAAATACTGCGGATGCTGGAAATCTACAACTCTTCAACTCTCAGAGTACAAATTAAAAAATGTATGGACCACAAAATGTTTCGATATGTGCACCATTTTCTGAATAAAACCAAAACTTTGTAGGAGCAAACTACAATACAACATTTACTGTTCAACTAATTCAGCTTATTTCAATTAATATTGTCATAGACTACATATATGAATGCTGATCCAGTGCGTATATACACTCGACATTTGCATTCTGTGCCTTTTTAAACGGGTACAGCTTGGTATGTAACACTCATTTCTATCATAATTTTTATCTTAAATGTCTCTCTTGAATAATCCACTCATTTATAAATATTTTAACAATGTGATCAAAATGGCTTCATTTTAAATGTCTGTATCTAATTAATTGTGCTCTGTATCTTAATGCCTCTTGGGGATATCTGTTAGAACATGCTTAATTGCTGTATCTGTGAAGTTTCTCAAATATAGAATGAAAATGCATAAGGATTTGCAAGTGTGTTGGACACTAGCCAAGTTATGGTACATTTCTACCTTTATAAATTTGGACATGCTGAATCTCATTAATGAAAGGATTTGGAGGCTGCAGCTGGTATCTTTCCCAATATCATCCCTAGTCATTGGCAGAAATGTTTTATAACATCTCCCTATATCCACTCTGAGTTTCTTTGTGCTTCTCTTACCCTCTCAGATCTCTCTTTCTTAATCAAGTTCCATAGGAAAAAAACTCCCAATTCTCTTCACCCCAACCCCCACATAACCCCCCCACCCCAGTTTTTTTTTTAATTCTTGCAGCAATGCCAGTCAGTGCTTTGTGTTTCCATGTTCCCATTCTGCCATCTACTGGGTGCTCCTCCACAGTTGCTGCAGCATATTCCAATTTGCCGACTTTGTTCATTGAGTTCCAAAAGTCACACTTAAAGCTGCTGACAGACATTAGCTGCTCGTTCCTCCCTTGCCACATCTCACTCTTCAGGTGTATCCTGTTCAAAATGAACCCTTGAAATGTTTTATTCCAGTGTTAAGAAAAGAATTTGGATGATGTTTGTATGGATTCAATGACCTTTTGTTGCTACCATATCCTATACCGACTGCATGTTTGTATTTAATGTAAATCAATCCTATGCTGCCTGGTGATATTCACTAATTACATTAGGTTTCTTAACATTACAAGTCTAGAATAAAATTTGCAATATGTATCAAAAAAGAGAAAACCAAAATGGATGTATTCATTATTTGATAATAAGAAAAACTGCAAGAAAATGCAATTCCCTGTACAGTGAAGAGTTACCCTCCCTTAATATATAGACTGGACATGAAGCTCTGGATACACTAAGCTGTCCGAGCCCTTTCTTCCAATGCCCGCCTGGCTGGCTTTGTAGCCTTTTCAGGTTGGCAAACTGTAACCCGTGGAATGCCACGGGGATCAGTGCTGGGGCCTCAACTATTTACGATCTATGTTAATGACTTGGAAGGGACCGAATGTATTGCAGGCAAATTTGCAGACAATACAAAGATATGTAGGAAAGCAAGTTGTGGGGAGGACGCAAAGTGCCTGCAAAGAGATATAGATAGGTTAAGTGAGTGGGAAAAAATTTCGCAGATGAAGTATAATGTGGAAAAATGTGAAGTTGTCTACTTTGGCAGGAAGAACAGAAAAGCAGAATATTATTTACATGGAAAGAGACTGAAGAATGCTGAAGTACACAGGAATCTGGGTGTCCTTGCACATGAATCACAAAAAGTTAGCATGCAAATACAGCATGTAATTAGGAAGGCAAATGGAATATTAGCATTTATTGCAAGAAGGATGGAGTATAAAGGTAGGGAAATCTTGCTACAACTGTACAGGGCATTGGTGAGCCTGCACTTGATTTTGGTCTCCTTACTTAAGGAGGGATATACTTGCATTGGAAGCCATTCAGAGAAGGTGCACCAGGCTGATTGTCATGTGAGGTAAAGTTGAGCTGGCTCAACTCATTGGAGTTTAGAAGAATGAGAGGTGATCTTATTGAAGTGTATAAGATTCTCAGGGGACTTGACAGGGTAGATGTTGAGAGGATGATTCCCCCTTGTGGAGGAATCGAGAACTTGGGCGCACAGTTTCAAAATAAGGGGTCTCCCTTTTAAGATGGAGATAAGGAGGAATTTCTTCTCTCAGAGGGTTGTTAATCTTTGGAATTCTCTTCCCCAGTGAGCAATGGAAGCTGGGTCACTGAATATATTCAAGGCTGAGTTAGACAGGTTTTTGATCTACAAGGGAGTCGAGGGTCATGGGGACAAGCAGGAAAGTGGAGCTAAGGCAACAATCAGATCAGCCATGATCTTATTGAATAGCAGAGCAGGCTCAAGGGGCTGAATGGCCTACTCCTGCTCCTATTTTTTACTATCTTATTATCTCTGTAAACTTGAGCTTATTTAAAACTCCTGCCCATATCCTAATTTGGACCAAGTCCTGCTCACCCATTTTCCCTGTGCTTGCTGACCTGCATTGGTTCCCAGTCCAGCAACACCTTGATTTCAAAATTCTCAACCTGTGTTCAAATCCCTCAATGGCCTCACCCCTTCCCTAACGCTAACCTCCTCCAGCACTACAACCCTCCAAATCTGATCTCTTGCCCCAATCTCCTGCGTTCCACCATTGGCAGCTGTGCCTTCAACTGCCTAGGCTCAAAACTCTGAAATTCCCTCCCTAAACCTCTCTGCCTCTCTATTTCTCTATCCTCCTTTAAACCACTCGACAAAACCTATCTCTTTGACCAAGCTTTTAGTCACCTGTCCTAATATCTCTTTATGTGACTCAGTGTCAGATTTTATCTGCTAATGCTTCTGTGAAGCACCTTTGGATGTTTTACTATGTTAAAGGCACTTTATAAATGCAAGTTGTTGTTGTTGCAGCTAAACACCTCCTCTACTCAGACACCCCAGCCACACAGGCAGACTGCCCCATAGGAGTTAACCAGGAATGCTGTCACAAGCTAACAAGGATTCTCTCCTGCTCAACTGGGCCATGGAAATTGCATATAGAGCAATGACCCAGCTCTGTTAGAACAACGGGAAATCTCCCTGACTAAGTTCTACTTGAGGTTATGCCATCAAAGTACCCAGAGCTCAAAGCACTTGATTCCCAGCTTGCTCTTGACACCTTTAATGTGCCAGTGTATTCTCCACAAAGTGTCATGCAAGTTAATAGAAGAATATTTTGAATTAATAAATATATTAAAACCATGAGTGTTGGAAATCTGAAATAAAAGTAGAAAAGTAACGCATGCGAAATTGATAAACACTGGTTAAGGTTTGAATGGAAACTTTCATCAGAACTTTTTCAGATGATCTGAGAACATCCATATGGATAACAAATTTATTTTTCAAGCTAACTGATCATTTCCTGCAGCCAATAGGTGCTAATTGATTTCGTGATTTCTGAAACGGATGGAAAGTTGCTAACTAGAAATGTACAGCTGCAACTTGGAATTCAACAAAGATGTTAAATACGTGGCGAATGTGAGGTGGTTTCTTTGAAAGAAAGAACTTGCCTTTCTATAATACCTTATCAAGTCCTTAACAGATCCCAAGGCTCTTTACAGCCATTTAATTACTTTTGAAGTGCAGTCACTCTTGTTTTGTAGGCTGAAGATGACAGCAATCCATGCACAGCAAGGTCTCACAAGCAGAAAATAGAGAAATGACCAGATAATTAGTTTTTTAGTTGGCCAAAACATCAGAAGAGTTCATAGGATCATAAAACCATAGAATCATAGATTCTTGCTGCATAGAAGGAGGCCATTCAGCCCATTGTGCCTGCGCCAGCTCTTTGAAAGAGCTCCAAAATGAGTCCCACTCCCCTGCTCTATCCCCATAGCCCTGCAAATGTTTCCTTTTCAAGTACATATCCAATTCCCTTTTGAAAATTACTATGGAATCTTCTTCCACCACCCTTTCAGGTCGTGCTTTCCAAATCATTGGAACTTGCTGCGGGTAAAAAAAAAACTCCTCTTCTCTCTGGTTCTTTTGCCAATTATCTTTAATCTGTGTCCTCCGATTATCAACCCTCCTGCCAGTGCAAACAGTTTTCCAGGTAGATTTTTTATACAGCTATTTGAGCCTCAGTTTAACACCTCAACCAAAAGACAATTCAGTGCTCCCTGAGTCCTGCATTGGCAGCCTTGAATATGTGCATGGGGCCTGAAACCAGGAGCGATTGACTCAGACACAAAAGTACAACCCACCAAGGCAAGCTAACACTGCAACCCAAGGAGTATAATCACAAACAACTTAGAACCCAGATATAATCAACAGTTCTTTGTCAAACGAAAATTTGAGACAATATTAGCCTGCATGTTATGTCCTTTGGGGAGCTGGTTAACTCAGTTGGCTAGAGTGTGGTGCAGAATAATACCAATCAGTGCAGGTTCAGTCCCTGTACCAGCTGAGGTAGTTCTTGGGTCCTGTCCCCTCACCTTGCCCCATAGTGATATCATGACAGAAGCCATGATTAACAACCCTCAGACAATGAGGATGAGAGAAAGAAATAATAGATTCGGATTGTTTAAAAAGTTGGCCAGTAGATATTTAAGAGTATCAGGGTCCACCTTAAGTGGATTTCCATAGAGGCACAATGATAAACAGGAGTTTTAAATGTCAGTAGAGAACTCTAACATGTTTATGCTAAGGAAAAGCTTCAGTAATATAATGTGATGCTTCTCACAACTGATTATGCAATGATAAGCATAGGAAATTTGGGAGTTTGAAGCAAATTAGTACAATGCTGTAAAACTCTTTGATTTTGGACACACTTGGTTTGTTTGGTTTGAGCTTGTTCTTTGTATGCATGGTAACAATTCCCATACACGTTACTGCATAAACTGAGTCAAGAGATCAGTTCAAAACTACCACCAGTGGCTGTTGCACATCACTGTGCATCATCAGGAGATCAGGAATTCTTCTCTGTTTCGGTTGGGAACATGGGAGGGGGAGCAGGCCATTCAGCCCTTTGAGCCTGTTCCGTTGTTATGGTGTATAAGCAGCAAAACTTCCAACAGCTCCATGTTTACAGATGAAACACCAGTTTGAGCCCATCAGTCTTGTGTATTCTTGTAAGTGGAATACTTGCAGGCTTTCACACCCCTTTCCAATTTTCTGTAGAAGCAGATTTGTGATTACTGGAGGACTTGGAAATTGTTCTTTTTGATAAGTAACCCTCTCCAACTCCCTGTGAAATTTATTCCCATCTTGAGATCCCTTGAGATGCTCCTGGACATTTGAGTCAGATCTCCTGTCGGAGGCCTGGACGAGACATAAAGGAAAACATCACAATGTTTATGCGTGTGGCGTTTCAGTTTGCTGTGTGCATCATACTAATTGCATGCAAGGATGAGAAAAAAACATGGTACATGGAGAAGAAAGTGTTTTGACTCAGATCATTGGGAATTTGAATGCAAGGTTTGAGAAATACACAGCATTAAGGATTGATGGTCAGATCTATATCACAAACTCAATGTCTGCCAAATACAGTGTGCAAAAATCCACAGCATATATGCAAGTAGTCAGATTCAAGAATGATCTGATATTTCAATAAATTCACAGCATTTCCTTACTTCAGAAATTCCCCTTTAGGCTTGTACCATGTATCAGCGTCAGAGATTTATATTTCTTTGGATCTGCCAGCTTTATGTGGAAAATCACAATTGATCATATATTCTGCATTTTCAGACTTTTATACACTGGGGTGGTGCAGTATATCAGATGCACATATTTTATACGTAGCTCTTTCAAAGTGCTATTTTCCATTTTGGATACCTAAAGCAAGAATTATAGTTGGGGGATTCTAAATAATAAGAAGAAAAAAGCTTTTCTGATATCAAGTATACTACATTCTTGAAGAATTGGATTTTAATTTTATTTCCACAAGATGATTGGCATGACTTCCTCTGAGGAAGGGGAAGGAGGTGGGGGTGAAGGGAGGTAGATAGGTTTGATTTCCTGGTTATTTAATGGACTACCTTGTTTCTATGACGGTTTTGTGGTGAAGTTTAGATCCGGATTGCCTGAAGCAACTTTGTTAATAAAGCCACTGTGATTCTGTGAAAAAGTTTGTGCCATTACAGATACAATCTGCGAATTTGGAACTCTCTTATGAGGCAAGGTTCCCCCAGTAATTAGCTTATTGCGAAAAAAGAAAAGTTTTATTTTTTGACCTGAAAAAGCGGATATTTGTTCTTGGCTGTGTTGCCTTCATCTTTCACCAAGAAAAAATAAAAGCCTGAATATTAGGCCTATTTGTATAGCAAATCATATCTTTGCAACCTGACAGAGCCTTTTTTGATTGTGACATTCTTTAGAAAGGTGAAAGACTGACCTCCCCAGTGGCTTAAAGTGCTGTTTGGTGTGGTTGATGTGTAGAAGGCCCCAGTTTGGTCCTTTCTCATTGCTTAGCTACTTGATCTCCACACAGATGGCAGTTGGACATCACACTTGGTGTCAGAGCTTCTATAGAAAGGAGCAGCAATTAGAAGCTAGAGTCCCTTTTTCTGCCTGCTATCCAGAGATCTGTACTGGCAAGCATGTGATCTTCAAGACAGGAGAGAATTGGGTTGGGCCACAATAAGCATTGTGCCTAAATAAGCTGCTGGCCCACACAGATTACACTCCCAGACAATGGACTGAATTTTATTCTCTGGCACCATTTCTAAAGGGCTGCCAGACCTGCACAGAGAGTACAAAGTTCAACCCCGGAACCACCCCCTCCCCCCACTCTACTATACGTAAATGTGCGACCCGTTCTTCCCCCCCAATACACAGAAAATAAATGGTAACCCCATTCTACCCCCCTCCCCCACCAAAACACTTCAATTGAATAGTTGACCTTTCCACCCATCAATTGCACAAAGTGCAGAGGTCACCCGTTCCCCCCCGCCACACTAGAAATGCAGAGTTGACCCCGTTTCCCCTCCCTCCTCCCCACTACGCTAAAAATCCTAAGATTCCCCCCTTCCCCACCTTGGTGGTGCCAGTTTTCCCTAAACGGGAAAGTGAAGGCGCATAAATGCCTGCCGTCGCACGGAAGATCAGGGGCAGCCAGTTAGATCACAGAGAATGGTACGTTAATTTATTCATGTCCTTTATTTCAATATTTAAAGTTGGGTCCCATCGCCAAGCAGTGATGGGGCCGCCACAGAGCCTTGCCGCCGCCGGGAAAATCGACCTGGCAATCCTGGTGCGGGCTCCGTGGTGGACTGCTGCCAGTATGAACTTCTGGCCCCTCTGCCCACACTCTTCCACTGCCACAGAGCCCAACATCAGCAGCTCAACAAAACACCAGCATATGAATGGTTACTTGGGCAAGACACTGATGGGCTGCTTTGCACTCATGGGGATTGTACATCAGCAAGAGTCAGCACCTTCAGGAGAGGGGGAAGAATTGGGAACAGTAAATAAAAATATCAGGAATATTGAGTTGCATTTAACTTCATTGTGAATGTAAAATGAACATAAAATTCCATCCTTTGATAGTATGTTAATGCAGATGCAAACCCTCAGTGTACATTCCACAGGACATTAATACATCATTTGCAACTTATTATATTATGCCACCCACTTACTTCAGATTACCTAATACTGAATTTTTAAATGCAAGGGGTAATTCTGCAACACTCCACTCCTAGCATGGAGCCTCTCTAGACCAGAATATGGATCAGAGATAGTGCTAGAATGTTATGGGGTGAATTGGCAAGGGGTCTTGCAAAATGAACCCTCTAATCCATAAATAAATGAATGTATGTGTATACTGTTACAAGCGATTTATTTTTGTACTAAGATCGTAGAATTCTGTGTGTTTTAAAAAACTGAAAAAAGGATTTTCAGTGGCCATGGACACCTGCAAATAGCTGAAATTTTTGGATGTTGACTTGGTATACAAGAATAGGAAAGCAAGCAGTTTCAAGGAAGACAGCCAGGGGTTTTGACCTCCTCAGAGCAACACTTTGAATGACAGGGGAGACTCCATGTCTGCATCAGCTCAGGAAGGTTTACTTTCACTTTGGTCCCTTTAAAAAAATCAGTAAGTTGGATAAGGAGCAGGCATTTGAAACTTAGACCTGACCTGCCTGCAGACTAGAGGAAAAGACCTCTCTCTCTGTAAAAAGAAAACCTGCATCTTTTGAAAGGAAATCCTATGTTTGACAGGTGGCAGATTTCTATTGCCTACAGTTTCTGAAGAATTCCTGCACCCAGTGTGGCTTGTGTTGCCTCCTGTGTTTTGGGAAATCCTGGAACCTGAAGAAAGCTTCCACTGCTATACTGCTGCTGAAAGTGCTAAGCAGACCTGTTGCTACACCCCTGCTGAAAGACCTATGTGATGCCTGCTGTAGCTGAATTGCATTGAACGCCTACCCATCACAGACTGTTCATCAACCTTACCTGGACAGAATTCAAGTGGCATCCGACTATTCGACTCTGGGAGACCTCACCCAACTGAAGAATTTCCTACCAGAATGTGAGAAACATTTATTTTTATTCCTTCTATTCCTAAGAAACAGCTGTAAACCAAGACCCTTTTTTCCCAGTGAAACGATTTTTTGGAATGTATGTGTGTGCATGAGGGTTAGGGAAATAAGGAGCTTTTCATATATACGGATTTATCTCATTATTGGTTAAGACTTATTTATTTTTCCAATAAATAGTTAATGTTGTTGTTGTTTAAAGAAACTTGATTGGTGTGCTTTATTTTGGGGGACAAAAATAGTTTCCAATTGACTATTCTTTGGTGGGTGGGTTGGAAAATTTATTGCTATGCTGTGCCCCATGGAGAGGTGGGACGAATTAACAGTGCATTTCTCCCACCTTGGTCATAACAAAACATACAATTTATTTTTATACGTTATATATAACATGCAAACACATATTAAATGTCTATTTTAGTAAATGCAATTATTTTTATATATAAAACCATCTATATATAAAACATAACTGTCTATACAAGCATATTTTGTACACACATATTTCATATATACACGTGTGCTTTTTATATATAAAATAATTGCATTTACTAAGATAGGCATTTAATGTGAGCTTGTAAGTTGTTCAACTCTATGCCTGGCACAGTCATGTAGACTATCCGCATTAAAGTCCTTGCTTCATCTGTTAGTATTCTGACTTCTATGATGGCTGTGCTATTGCAGCCTAACCAAAGACATTAACCTATTAGCTCAGAATATTGGCAGTCATGAATCCTTCTGGGCTTTGTAATATAATAGTGTGCCCTTTAAATGCATTTAATAGTTTATTGAAAACAGCTTGTGCAGATGATTTAACTTTAGCATGGTCAGCCCAAAACTCTTGGGTTTTGAGCTGCCTTTGAGGGATTCTTTTTACTTATGCACATTGGCATTACTTGGATCAGATCTGGACAATTGTTAATACAGAGGACATCAGCTAATTTTAGAATGTAACGTTCTGATTGGTGTTTCTCCTTTGCTTGCCATTCCCTGGGCCCTTTTGCTCTTCAGACACATTTAAGCTGTTATAAAAGTGTGTTGGGAGTTATTTTACACTAGCTAACTTAAAATGTTGTTCAGTTAAGAATGAAATCAAACTAAAGAATTCCATAACCAGCTTGCTGTGGTGTGGCTCAGGTAGGAGCAGTTATATCTCTGAATTGTAAGGTTCTAAGTTCAGTTCCTATACCAGGGTTTCAAGGCTGATATTCCAGAGGATTGCTGCACTGTAGGAAATGCCATCTTTTGGATTGAGACATTAAACTGAGGCCCCATCTGCCTGTTGGTTGGATGTAAAAGGTCCCATCGCCCTATTTTGAAAAAGAGCAGGGGAGTTCTCCCCAGTGTTCTGGTCAATATTTATCCCTCAATCGACATCACAAAAACAGGCTATCTGGTCATTATCACATTGCTGTTTGTGGAAGCTTGCTGTGTGCAAATTGGCTGCAGCGTTTCCTACATTACACGGGGTAGCAGGGTCATTTGAGATCTCAGGAGTGGTCATCTCTGCCCTTTTGAAAGTCACTCCAGGCCCAGATAAGGATACCATGCTCAGGGTTACGGGCCATAGCCAACAGCGGAACCAACGAATTTTCAGTGGTGATGAGGGAAGAGCTAGAACCTCGAGGGACAATGGTTGCCTACAGGTGGAGGATCCTTCAGGAAGAGGACTTGTGTTTCCTTTAAAGCACACATGAGGAGGGCAACAGGAAACCACCTTATGTACTTTCTCCCAAGACATATTGTTCATTTCTCATGAAAGTTAAAAAATGGGAGGCTCTTACGAGCAACTGAAGGGGAAAGCGCAGGACTGTGAGGTGTGGAGAAATGAACAGAACACCTGCCCTTGAGCAGATCACCACTACTACACTTCATTGGATGTGAAGCATTTTGGGACATCTGTTCCTGAAATATTGTTGTGGGAGATGAACATACCAATGCTTAACATGCTCACCTGACATTTCCCCCTTGACTATTTTAGTAGGGGCATTAACGCATTTACTTTAAATCGGCTGATACATTCACTAAAAGAATACAGAGATAAAATGCAGACAAATAAGTTCAATTTTTGTATATTTGTACCCTAGGGCATCATTTCAGGGGGTAAAAAAAGAGACAGAGAGAGACTTTGGTAATTTAGTAGTACTGTAGATGTGCAGCATTAAATGATTAGCTCATGTTTGTGGGATTTTATTGCCTGCTAAAATACAAATTAAAGGTCTGTGTCATTCCTCTGTTCCAGATGGGCATCATTGTTTTTAGATGTAAAAGGTAGAGGAAATGGCCAGTAGAAATAGTTAATTCATTAACATATTTACCACTTGTTCTTTATTAGTTATGTTTGCAAGTTTGAACCAAAATGAGATTAGTGATTTGATGGCAACTCTAAAACTGTGGCTTCTGATTGGCAGGATGTCATACAATCAGGTTGGCCAGAGGAAACCTAGGGAATGTCAGGTCATGTGACAGGAGTCAATGGCTGATTACGCCAAATGCCTGATGATGTACAACGCTTCCTTTACCTAAGGGGGTTGCCTTGGCAATAAAAGCAATAGGGAAATAACCCTGTAATGTTCCCAATCTCACACTGGTGGCCACCAGGCGGTAGATTCCTTGGGCGCGTCCAATAACAAAGTTACAAGGGCAGAAAAGAATACCACTTCAGTTGCCAGCACCTACTCTGTGGACTACCATCTTGATTCTACCCAGGAGCAAGCTGAGCTCTCTGACTGGCTTGGTTAGTCCTTCTGCAGCTAGAATGAACAAGATGTGCTTTGTCTGATGGTTTTGCTATTGTTGAATCTGCCCACAGTGTAAACAGGGAAGTTCAGCAATCACAGGAATCAGCACAACTACTTCCTTCATAATTACAAAATCAACATGACAAACATTAACACCATATTTTTCTCGCCTCACCCACTCATGCACAAAAGATTTGCTAAACATCCTTTAATTAAAATGGTTCAGCTTTCAGTTCAGCTATTGGGAGAATAGTTCTATATCACTTGATGTATGGTTCTTCCCAATAATGCATGCTGTGCGACAGAATTGATGAGGGTCAGCAGAAAGAGCTGGCTTTCTCCTCTCGATTCCCTGGTACTAGGGAGGAGTTAAACTCCACCTTCAGGTTCAAATGGGTTCATAGAATCATAGAATAGTCACAGCACAGAAGGAGGCCATTCGACCCATCATGTCTGTGCAGGCTCTCCATATGAGCAACTCAGCTAGTCCCCCTCCCCCACCTTTTCCCCATAGCCCTGCAATTTTTTTCTCTTAAGATAATTATCCAATTCCCTTTTGAAAGCCATGATTGAATCTGCCTCCGCCAAACTCTCAGGCAGTGCATTCCAGAAATAAAAACAGAAAAGGCTGGAAATACTCAGCAGGTCTGGAAGCATCTGTGGAGAGAGAAGCAGAGTTAACGTTTCAGGTCAGTGACCTTTCATCAGAACTGGCAAAGGTTAGAAATGTAATAGGTTTTAAGCAAGTGAAGTGGGGGTGAAGGGGAAACAGAACAAAAGGGAAGGTGTGTGAAAGGGCAGAGGGCAGGAGTGATTAAATGACAAAGATATCATGGGACAAAGGCAAAGGGAGTGCTAACGGTGTGGTGAAAGACAAAGCATTAGTCCCGAGAGAGTGTTAATAATAGAATAATATTATTCTGTCCAAAAGCGCCAATATGAAAAATCAAGTTTAAGGCAAGCATATGGTTAACAAAATAAAATAAATTAAAATAAAATAAAAGAACATTATAAAAAGGCCAGTCATGCTGTGAAATATTTGAACTCAATGTTGAGTCCGGAAGGCTGTAAAGTGCCTAATCGGAAGTTGAGGTGCTGTTCCTTGAGCTTGCGTTGAGCTTCACTGGAACACTGCAGCAGGCCAAGGGCAGAAATGTGGACATGACAGCAGGGTGGTGAATTAAAATGGCAAGTACCCTGAAGCTCGGGGTCATGCTTGGGCACTGAGCAGAGGTGTTCTGCAAACTGGTCAAATCTATGTTTTTCTCCTCAGTGTAGAGGCAACCACATTGTGAGCAGCGAATACAGTATATTAAATTGAAAGACATACAAGTAAATTGTTGTTTCCCCTGGAAGGAGTGTTTGGGGCCTTGGATGGTGAGGAGAGAGGAGGTAAAAGGGCAGGTATTACACCTCCTGTGATTGCATGGGAAGATGCCATGGGGAGGGGACAAGGTGTCAGGGATGATGGAGGAGTGGACCAGGGTGTCGCGGAGGGAATGGTCCCTTCGGAATGCTGACAGGGAAGGGGAGGGGAAGATGTGTCTTGTGGTGGTATCACGCTGGAGGTGATGGGAATGGAGGAGGATGATCCATTGGATATGGAGGCTGGTGGGGTGGAAAGTGAGGACAAGGGGAATCCTGTTGCAGTTCTGGGAGGGAGGGGAAGGGGTGAGGGCAGAAGTGCACAAAATGGGTCGGACACGGTCGAGGGCCCTGTCATTATAACCCCACCATCTCCCACAGCTAACTTGACTACGCTTCCTCACACCCCGCCTCCTGTAAGAACTCCATTCCATATTCCCAGTTACTCCATCTCCAACACATCTGTTCTGATGATGCAACCATCCACAACATCACTTCTGACATGTCGTCTTTTTTCCTCAACCCCACTGTGGTTAACAGTGCCCTCGACCACGTCCGATCCATTTCCCACACTTCTGCCCTCGCCCCTTCCTCTTCCTCCCAGAACCGCGGCAGGGATTACCCTGGGAACATGGCTTTGAATCCCACCATGGCTGATGGGGAAATTTGAATTTAGTAAGCAAATCTGGAATTGAAAACGCTACTCATGAAACCACTGTCAATTGTTGCAAAAACCCATCTGGTTCACTAATATCCTTTCAGGAAGGAAATCTGTCATCCTTACCTGTTCTGGCCTATATGTGACTCCAGACCCAATGAAATGTGGTTGATTCTTAAATGCCCTCTGATATGGCCTAGCAAGTCACTCAGTTCAAGAGCAAATAGGGATGGACAATAAATGCTGGCCTAGCCAGCAATACCCAAGTCCCACAAATGAATTTTAAAAAAGTACCATTATCACTCAAATTATACCGTCTGGTGACTAGGTTTCCAGAAATCATTCAAAATACATTTGAAAAGTTTTTCTCAGCAGTTTGAAACATCTAATATCTAAAATACGAGTTCGATCACAATTTTTAAACATTCAAAAATTATAAAATTCACAAAAGTGCTACTAGAATCAGCCAGTCAACTGTCCTGTTGTTTAACCTTTTAATGCCATCATTAAACTCACCTCCTGACTCCCCAAAGCCTGTCCACCATTTACAAGGCACAAGTCAGGAGTGTGATGGAATACTCTCCACTTGCCTGGATGGGTGCAGCTCCAACAACACTCAAGAAGCTCGACACCATCCAGGACAAAGTAGCCCGCTTGATTGGCACCCCATCTACAAACATTCATTCCCTCCACCACCGATGCACAGTGGCAGCAGTGTGTACCATCTACAAGATGCACTGCAGCAATGCACCAAGGCTCCTTAGACAGCACCTTCCAAACCCGTGACCTCTACCAACTAGAAGGACAAGGGCAGCAAATACATGGGGACACCACCACCTGCAAGTTCCTGTCCAAGTCACACACCATCCTGACTTGGAACTATATCGCCGTTCCTTCACTGTCGCTGGGTCAAAATCCTGGAATTTCCTTCCGAACAGTACTGTGGGTATACCTATCCCAAATGGACTGCAGCGGTTCAAGAAGGCAGCTCACCACCACCTTCTCAAGGGCAATTAGGGATGGGCAATAAATGCTGGTCTTGCCAGTGACGTCCACATCCCATGAATGAATTTTAAAAAATTCAAGTTTTGAGCTGAAGGCTCAAAAGCTTCAGCTTGGATTTGATATTTCGTTCTTTACCCATGACTCTGTGAGGTGAGTTAATGTTGTCTGAACATTGGCAGTGCACCTTATTTACCAGGATCCATGTGTTGTTCAGACGGTTGGAGTGAGGCAGCATTTTTCTTCAGATTCTAGCACGTTGGGCATTGTAGCTTTTTTTG
The DNA here is from genome assembly GCF_036365525.1 of Heterodontus francisci. Classification (NCBI taxonomy): domain Eukaryota; kingdom Metazoa; phylum Chordata; class Chondrichthyes; order Heterodontiformes; family Heterodontidae; genus Heterodontus; species Heterodontus francisci. The sequence continues at coordinate 185,000,844 of NC_090375.1, read as the reverse complement.
AAAATACATTTTCTTGGGAAAAAAAATCAAGAGGTTGAATTTCAAAAGCTTAGTTGAGGTAATTTTTTTTTATTTTAGAGCTGTCCGTGTGAGAAAATAATTACAGTGTAACAATTACATGTCTGTTGTAGCATTTTTTTGTCTTTTATTATCGTCAGAATGAGAAAGGTGAGAATGGGGGAAGAGAAATTGGGAGAAAGGTGGGGCAAAGGAGAGAGGGGAAGGGAGAAAGAGATGGGGGAGGGAAGGAGCAGAGAGAAAGAAATGCCTAAATAGTTCATGCTAATAATTTTGCAATAAAAAAGCTGTTGAATTTTGAAGGCAACAAATTATTTTATCTGCATTTTGTTGGAAATCAGAAAAAGTCAACGATTATCACTTATATCTAGGATACTAGGGGGCTAAATTTTCTGGGAAGGCCCGAGGTCCCGCCTGCAGGACTGGAAGTGGAAGCCATTGCTGCTTCGGCAGGGGTTGTGCTGAAATCTGCAATTCAGTTGCAGCCAGCCAAGTAACTGCCAGGAGGCGGGGGAGCCATCCACTCAGGCCTTGCAGCATCATGCCGCTGGAAGAGCTGGTGCCAGCAGCAGATACTGAAGATTTGAAGAACAAGACAACACAAGGAACGGCTTAAGGATGATCCAGGGTGGCCCCATGGTTCAGCGATGTCTCCCTACAGGATCTCCTCCAGGCTGCTTGGGAAGGAGGGAGCTCCTCTTCCTTTGGAATGGGAGGAGGAGAGCAGCCTGGCAGATGAAGCAAGCCTGGACGGAGATCACAGTGGAGGTCTGCAGCCGTGGGGTCGTCCCTCAAACCTGGCTGTAGTACCATAAGCAGCTGAATGACCTCATGCAATCAGCCATGGTGAGTGCACCACACAGGGCGGCACAGTGGCGCAGTGGTTAGCACCGCAGCCTCACAGCTCCAAGGACCCGGGTTCAATTCTGGGTACTGCCTGTGTGGAGTTTGCAAGTTCTCCCTGTGTCTGCGTGGGTTTTCTCCGGGTGCTCCGGTTTCCTCCCACAAGCCAAAAGACTTGCAGGTTGATAGGTAAATTGGCCATTATAAATTGTCACTAGTATAGGTAGGTGGTAGGGAAATATAGGGACAGGTGGGGATGTTTGGTAGGAATATGGGATGAGTGTAGGATTAGTATAAATGGGTGGTTGATGTTCGGCACAGACTCGGTGGGACGAAGGGCCTGTTTCAGTGCTGTATCTCTAATCTAATCTAATCTAATCACACATTGCTTTGCTTACAGCCTTACATGTGTCCAGGTGTGAATGTGAGATTGGGAGAAGGGGCATGCCTATACAGTCACTGGCAATGGCCAGGCAGCAGCATTGACTGTCAGAGGCACGTCAGCCTCTCTGTGAAGGGCCCCAGTCGACACCTGCACTGCTGCTTCTAAGTGACTGCATGCAGGATGCATTCCTGTGGCCCATCAAGGATAGTCAGACGGCTACCAGCATTGGCATTGTTACGTGTCCTTGGCGGGTGACTATGAACATTTATGTGCTTGCAGGAGAAGACTGCTCGTAACGCAAAGGAAAGGGCCAAGATGCTTAGCGGAGTCCCTTGCCTCTCCATCCTGATGCCGATGGAGGAAGAGGCTCTGGAGGTCAGAGGCCTGCATGCGGGCCAGTCCATAGCTGATGGCGAGTCAGGAGTGGAGCCCTGAGAGGATGAGTGACTTAATGGATGGGCACAAGAGAGCCTCTGGCGAGCACAAGGCATAGTGTTCATGTGTCCACCACTGGTCACATGGAGCTCCACACCAGGAGTGCTGTGAAGGATGTGATGGAACACGTGTTACACTCTAATCATTCTTCTCTCTCAGGCAGAGGAGGGGATCTCAGAGGGTGCACTGTCGCATCATTCCCCTCCACCCTCCACCACTCTCACACTGTGGGAGGCCAGGCTGATGCTGAGCTTCAGGCTGATGCCATGCATCTGGATTCGTCAGCAAGGCAGCAGATGCTGGAGCTGCAGCATGAGGTGTGGGAACATCTGGCAGAGCTTCCTGATGGAGAAGTCCATCCAGGCCATGAGTGCCACCATGTCTCTGGTGTGTGTGTGCTTGGTTTCCTCCATGGAGACAGTGGCGACCCTCTTGGAGAGCCAGATCCAGCCGACCACCCAGTGAATGCCGGAGATGCAGCAGACCTGCATACGATCACCACCCCATGAGCTCTGTGAAACAATGGCTGGGCAAGAGCAGGTGGGGTGCCTGGACTCAGTGCCAGGTGCTTGGACTCCTCAGATGAACAGGGAGGTACAGGTGTGCCCTGAAAGGGTAAAGGAGCAGCTGCCTGCTGCATCGGTGGGCTCCACTCAGGGCACTTCTGGCGTGGACAGCGGCTCCTCAAGCCCATTGTCAGTGACGCCAGCTGCTCACATAGAAGTGATAAGAGGTGGCACCTGCATTTGTGCAGGAGGTCCTCAATATGCCGGGGCCCTCCAGGCCTCAGATGGCCAAAGGATAACTGCCAAGGTCATCGAAAGCCATGGCACCCAGAAAGCAGCCTGCCTTCACCTCAGCTGATAGTGCAGGGGCAGCACCACATAGGAGCATATGTAAGAGATTTAAGAAGAGCCTAGCTGCACTTGGGGTTCATGGGTGTATTTTAGATTAATGTATGCTGCCTTACAATCTTTTTGTTCTCCAATAAATGTGTAATGTTGCAAGGCAAGAGGAATCTTTCCATTTCTTGTGGGCCGCTGGGCCTTTGGCAGTACCCTGGCTCCTTCAAAGAGTACGATGGGAAGGGCCACACCACGAGAGGTCAATGCATTCCCCATGCCGCTGTCTAATGTCTTAATGAGTGCAGATAAATGGAAAGGGCAATCAAGGAAATGGTAACAGGGCTGCAGAAGGCTGTAGCTTTATTGGATTGCATAGATCTGTCAGTAAGGATCATCAGAAACGTGCCTATATCAGGGCATCGCGAGCCTCTCTTGCCTGCGGTCCCTGGAGATCTTCATCATTCAGCACCTGGTCAGCATCTTCCTCCATGTCCTTATTGTCGGAGGAGGCATTGTGCTCCACGATGTCCTCATTATTCAAAGCCTCTGTAGTGCGAGGTTGTGTACACCACTACAAGAAGCTGGTTGTGTGCTCCTCTGTGGCCACCTCCCCCATGCCCCCTCCGAGGCTGAATGAAGCTCCTGGTGGCCCTCAGGTTGCTGCTGCCCTGCTGCCTGTGGCTGTAGCTCTCTCCCTCTCTGATGCTCCTCCTCACTCGAGGCCTTGAAGCCGGAGTGAATGAGGTCCATGGCAGAGAGCTGCACTCAGTTTCAAGGGCATCTCACCCACCCTGCTCTCGTCACACAAGTGCCACTTCCGAGATGGCACTCAAGCAGTATACATCACTGTGCTGGCATGTTTGCCCCTGCTCCCGACTACCACTGCCAATGCACACGTTACTTCACCCTCTCTGCCAAGCCATGCAAGTGTTCACAATGACTCCCGTCTGGATATAGCACTGACCTTCCGCTAATCCACTGCCTCCTTATATCTGACGAGGCTCTGAAGCTCCATTGTTCCTGTGCACATTTGGTAAAATTAGAAATCCTGGTAAAACAGCAGTTAATTGCCTGTTAAACAGGCTTAATTACCTTGCCACTGTGTTTCAGCATGAGGTCCTCCCACCAGCCTGGTCGCCCTTCATTATTTCTGGTTGCAATGTAAAGATGTCAGCCTTCCCTCCCAATGCCTTTCGTCACAAGATTACAACACTTACGGCCTCCCAGCCTGTCACCAGGGGGCTGATAAAATCCAGCCCAGAAATTCTAATATCAAAAGCCTGTCAGATAGAGGGGAGAAGAGAAATACAAAAAGAAAGGGAGAGGAATAGTTTAATTTCCTCATCCTAATTTATCTTTTCTCAAAAGTGTAGAATGTTGAAAATAAGCTAAGCCTCTTTGAATCAACCAGCTAGGGAAAGGGAGGGCAAAACGGGGAGGGGAGAGAGTCAGATATTGAGACGGGAGTTGAGAGAAAGAGGCTGGTTGAGAGAGATAGGTCAAAATTATGGGCAGAAAAACATGAGGTTGAGCCAGAAAGAGCGGGTATAAGGGAGGACGTTGAGAGAGACAGAAGGAAAATGAGTCAACAGTGTGGAAGAAAGGGTGAAAGGGAAGACAGTGTTCAATTTTTAGAAGTATCATTTGAACTTTGAAGCTATCAAATGATCTAATCTGCATTTTATTGATAGTTAGAAAAGGTTAATGGTAATCACTTAGACCCCTGAGACAGACAGAAAGCCGCAAATAGAAAAGCAGTGAGGGAGGTCTTCATCTATTCTGGAAATAGGAGGTGGGGAGAAGAGAGAGGGAGGTTGAGAAAGGCTGGTGTTGAGGGAAAGTTTGAGAGAGGAGGAATTAAGAGAGAGATTCAGAGGAGAAATTGAAAGAGAGAGCTTGAGTGGTGTGGGACAGAATGGAGAGAGAAAGGAGTTGAGAGTGGGATAGAAAGTTTGAGAGAGAGGAAAAAGGGGAGCAGGATGGTTTGAGAGAGATTTAGAAAGGGAGTTGAGGAGTTGAGAGAAGAAAGGTTAAGAGAGAGAGGGGTTTTAGAGACTTTTTAAAGTCATTTTCAGTAATTTAAAGTCGGGTTCCTTGCAGGTTACCACACTTAAGTGCATCAAGGAATATTTTAATGCAAAGAAGATAAAATAAATAATTATGTTCTATTATGCTGCATGGAGGGAATTGCACTGGCTCAATCGGAGATTCATATTTATGACTTTGCAAATGAATTTTAGCGTAAACTTCAACTGCAACCTAACCAGCGTAATTTCAAGTACAATTTGCGTCCAATTTCCTGGATGTGCCTAAAGCAGGAACTCTACCTCTTAGGCCATTCAGGGTTGATGTCTGAAAGCATTTGATGGGTTTGTCAATGGAAAATTTCAAAACTGAGGTGATAGGTTTTGGTTAAGTGGGTGTATTGAGCGATATGGAACCAAGGCAGGTCAATGGAATTAAAATACAGATCAGCCATGATCTAACTGAATGGTGGAACAGGTTTGAGGGACTGTATGACATACTCCTTTTCCTATGTTGCCCTCCTACTGCCTTTGAACACTCTACCCCTCTGACTCTAGCCCTTTTTGCCTCATACTCCTCTTCAACCACCACCACCCCCCATGCCCCCCACCCCCCAACAACCCCATCCTCTCCTTTCACACTATTATTAATTGCAGAACTTTCAACTGGAAAGGTCCTTTCCTTCAAAAAACCTTCCCTAAACCTCTTTGTCGTTTCACCTCTCTCCTTCAAAATCATCATCAAGACCCATTTCTTCAATCAAGTCTTCGGCTCCCCTTCTAATTTCCCTCTATCCCCGACTCAGTATCCAATTTCCTTATGCCAATTGGTGAAACATCTTGAGATTATTTTTTATGCTACAGGTCCTTGTATAAATGGCCAGTCAGTATACTGCATACAAAACTCTGCTGCCAGTATTCTAACTTGCACTAAGTCCTGTTCACTAATCACCTCTGTGCTCGCTGACCTACATTGGCTCTCAGTCCAGTGGCATCTCAATTTGAAAATTATCACTCTTGTCTTTAAACCCCTGCATGCCCTCGCCCCTCTCTCTGTAACCTCCTCCAGCCCTACAACCCTCTGAGTTTGCTGCACTCTTCCAATTCTGGCCTTTTGAGCATCCCTGATTTTCTTTGCTCGTTCTAGTGGTAGCCATGTCTTCAGCTATCTAGGCCCTAATCTCTGGAATTCCCTCCCTGAGCCTTTCTGCCTCCCTACCTCTCTCCTCTTTTTAGGATCCTTGAACCCTATCTGTTAGATCAAGCTTATGGTCACCTGAGCTAATATTCCTTTATGTGGCTTAGGGTCAAATTTTATTTCTATGAAGTGCTTGAGGGAATTTTAGTACATGAAAGGCACTATATAAATGCAACTTCTTGTTGTTGCTCTTTCAGATTAATATGAGTGTTCCACCACAAGTCAAGGATGTTATTGCCCAGAGGTTATTGCATTATTTATATTGAGTTTAAATTTCAATTATATGGCAATGAGACATTGTTAAAGTAATCTTAATGAATATTCTTGCAATTTTATGAAGCAAAGGTGCAAGGCAGGAGCAAGATATACAACTTGGAACAATACTCCAGGCACGCCTGACAAAAATCAGTATCCAGCATTTCCCAGGACACAAAATTCAATTTAAATCTACCTGCACAGGTGTTGTCATTTGCAATTCTCTAATTGTCACCATGTGAAGATAAAAGGATAAATGTAGCAGAGATCAGAAATTGAGCACACCCCAACTTGAATGCTCAGCCGTACTCTTACAAGATGTTAAGACTTATGGAGCAGTGGGTCTATTAGCACTAATATATGCAAGGCTCAATGGTGCATCCTAAAATGGTCCAACTAACTAGTTTTACTGTAAGTAATTATACTAAGGAGGTCAGTCAGCTCAGTTGGCTAGAGTATGGTGCAGAATAATACTGACAGTGCAAGTTCAATCCCTGTAGCAGCTGAGGAAGTTCTTGGAGTCAGCCTCCTCGCCTTGCCCCAAGGTGATATCATGGCATAAGCCATGATTAGCAATCCTTGGACAATGAGGACACGACGTAGAGAGGGAGAGACCATACTAAACAGCATCACAATATTGACACACCACAATATGATTTCTGCCCTTTGGCATGTTTTCTGTCATTTCTAATTATTATTGAATGCAATAAATGTTCAGTCATACATTTGCTAAAAATTGCCTGAATATTTGCAACCTATTCATGATCCACTAACTTCTGATAGCATGTCTTATATTTTAAAAGTTTTGCAGTCTTGCTTGCCCTTCATTATCCTCTTATGGAGCAATTAACTGAACGTTAAATCTAACTTGTCAAATGCTACTTTCCACACAGAAGTCATCACACAGGTGACTTGAAAAAGACAACAATGTGTTTGGACCATGAGAAACATTCAAGACATCGTATGCAGTTATCTTGCTATTTCTCAAACATATTAGCTATCGGAAGTGCAGATATCCTCACTATATAAAACTGAAACCATACCGATAATGATGGAGTAGAATTTCCTGAGTGTTCCCACCTGAGACACAGGCATATAGTAAATACCTGGGGCAAAAGATTGAGGAAACTCAGGCACACGGGTGTTATGCACGTAATTACACCATGTCCTAATTTGCTCACTCTTTTTATGTCTGAGTTTTGATCCCTGTCCCTAAACATATCATGGCTCATTCCATCAGTTCCCCTGCCACACCCCTAGAGCCACAGATGCAAATTTCCTGCAATCACACTGGTTCAAAACAGGTGTCAAAATTAAGCCCAGAATTTTAGATGCAGCAGGAAACAATCATTTCTCTAATGATTTGTTAGCTCAGAGTTTGCTGGAGTGAGGCATCTCACAGCATGCCCTGTAAAGTTAGACTTGTTCCTGTAACCTGCAACTCAAAAAAATAAGTGCCCACAAATTTGCCGAAAGTGTGAGCTGAAAATGGAATGGTGAGGGCAACAGGGAACTGGGACCTTGGTGAACGATAGGACCAAAAGTCCCTTTACCTGCCTTGGTCCCACATCTCTTAATACCCTTGCTTAACAAAAATGACTGCTGCATAGAAATTAGAGTGCAGAAACAAGTACAATCGGCCCAACTGGTCCATGCTGGTGTTTAAGCTTGACACCAGCCTCCTCTCACCTTACTTTATCTAACTCTATCAGCATATCCTTCCATTCCTTTCTCCTTCATGTACTTATCTTACTTCCCCTTAAATGCATCTATGTTTGGAACTGAATTATAAGTTTTAGGGTTGTGTAGAGACTGAAATGTATCACTGTATGGAACATAATGGTTCCAGCACCCTTGGATCATCTGTACAAGCAACTAGCCAGGGTTGAGTGAGGTGATAAGGTGAGTAAATGCTGTGGCATTTTGCTTAACCATCTTTGAGATTAAGGAGAAATGTTATATAACTTATACTCAGGCGATGGCATGGATTGGGTAGAGTCCGCCCTGTGCTGCAAGGTCTGTGGACTGAATAGGTTCTATGAGGCAAAAGGCCTTTCCTCATCTGATGTTTCCATTCATTCTTATCCAACTGCATGCATCTCTAAAAACCAACATAGTGTAAAGATTAGAGATTCATGCTTTATTTCTCAATAGAATGTATTTTGCTTGTGCACAAGTGTTTCTATTGTTTTATAATGGAAGATGAAAGTACCATAATAGGGGTGCATTGTTTTCGCATAAATAAAGCCTGGGTTGAGCTTTTGGATTCAGAAGTTCGGGTATTAACATCAAGGACTATCCCAAGGCTTCCACGGAACATAAGCACTTCCCTAACGTTGGATGAAATGAAAAAGCATGTGCAAAAGTGCAATGCATTGTCTGCTCAAACTAGCCCAACTATTTGGGATCTAACTTGGGAGTACTCACTAACTTTTGGTAAAAGCCACAATCCAAAGCACCACAAACACATAGCAAAAAAACCAAGGACCATCAAAAAAAATCCCAAAATCCAAATAGCTGTATGTAATATTGAAGCTTCACTGCTGTTGGAGATCCTTGCTGGATATGGGTATCAGTACCAGGTATGGCGACAAATCTATAGTCCCAATTCAGTGACCACACTCACTCACAATTTCTGCCCTGGTACATTTAACTACCTTTCAGAACTAGATTGTCAACATTTGTTGGTGCAAATTAATTGTCTAAATGGTGTGATGGAGAGTCTGTTGTTCAAGCCCTACCTCTACGATGAGTTCCTGGCAGTAACATGCTCCACGATCTTCCCTCCCTCTCAGCATCCTTTTCAGTTCTCAGAAGTATGAAACATGAATGTTTATTAACACTGAGAGCTGAAATAGCATCAAAGCAGAATGGAAAACAATGGAAATGCTTGCCCCATCGGATCTCATTTTTAAAAAGTTCTTTCATGGAAAATGGGCATCGCTGGCAAGCCCAGCATTTGTTGCCCATCCCTATTTGTCCTTGACAACTGAGTGGCTTGACAGGCCATTTCAGAGGGCAGTTAAGAGTCAACCACATTGCTGTGGATTGGGAGTCAATTGTAGGCCAGACCAGGTAAGGACAGCAGATTTCCTTCCTTAAAGAACCAGATGGATTTTTATGGCAATCGATGATAGTGTCACAGCACCATTACTGAGATTAGTTTTCAGTTCCAGAATGTTATTATTCAAATTTATTAATTAATGGAATTTAAATTCCACCAGCTGCCGTGGTTGGAAGTAAACCCATGTCCCCAGGGAATTAGCCTCGGGATTACCACTATGCCAACACTTCCCCCGAATTACACGCCTGTAGAAATATATCTCCAATCCACCATCTTGGGGAACCTAGGAGTTTAGTAGAGTGAACCAACAGGGAAAAAGTTAAGAGAGAAAGTAGCACGAACAGTACATTCAGCCTCTCTCACCAACATGAAACATTCTGCACAGATCTTTCATTCAAAACCCTTGGGTGTCTCTATTGGTGATTATGTGAAAATCCAACAGCAGTGATAGGTCATTCTTTTGTTTATTCAGTCTATGATATCATGAACGAAATGCTTAATAGAGTGGCCAGCTTCTTGAATGCTCAATCCTTGAATCTCTGACTATCTGCGAACGACATGCTGGCATTAGAAGTAGAGACAGCAATAGTGGGATTGAGAGCAGTGCTAGAATCATACCTCAGGTTGGGCAGCAATCATAGCACTGAATTGGATATGAGCTGATGGACATAGTATCTGAAGCTAATAAAGTCCATAATTGGCTTGTGGACCATATATTGAGTGATTCTCCCTTATCCATTCACTCATGTGTAGAATACTGAGCTGTAGCACATTGTTTTTTCTATGTTTTGATGAATCATGTTTTATTTGCAATGGCACACATAATCAAGTGATGAAACATGGCTCAGGGCATGCCCTGGACTGGAGGCATGCTAAGAGCCGAGCCAGTCCGCATTATAGAAACACTTTAACTAGTTTGCCATTTCAGAAACCTCCTTGACCTTACTTTCTCTTGTAGCCTTGCTACTCCAGCACTGACAAAGGCATCTTTGACCATTGCCTGATATCCCTCAACTGTCACCTACATCCCCCGTCTCTTTCCAACCCCGCTTCCTTCTGCACCTGCCCGAGGGGAGAAAGCTCTCTGTCAAGTCAATTCCGACAGCAGCTTCTAGCACGTGGCCCTCCCTTCTCCACAATATCTTTGCAGCTGTCAATTTGCTCCACCATTCCCTCACCTCCTTCCTTGATGCCCTGGTCCAAAAGAAAACATCATTGCCTTCCATTCTAGTCATTCCTGCAGTGTGGCACCATCTTCACTCCCTCAAGTACAAGGCGCAGAGCATTAAATGCATGTGATACACAAGTGACTTATCCATTCCTCAGTTCATCTGGCTGGAGTACATTTGACCTCACTCTCTTCTGCTAAAACTGGCCACTACACCAGGATCATCACAAAGAGCAGAGTAAACCCCTGGTTTAAGAACATAAGAAATAGAAGCAGGAGTAGCCTACTTGGCCCATTGAGCTCGGTCCTCCATTCAAAAAGATCACGGATGAACTTCTACTCCACTTCCTCCATCACCATTTCCCCTGATTCCCTTAGTGCTCCACTGTCAACGATTTCCTTAAATCCCTCTCATCTACCCCTTCCCCCATGACCAGCTGCAGGACCTAATAGACTGCCTTATCACCCGCCTTGTCCTTTCCCACCAAGGCAACCTTCCCCCAGCTCTTCGCTGCCCTAGCCCTAAACCTGTCTCACTCTAGTTTCTTTCTCATCTCCTCTCCAAGTTAGTCTCATCATGTGGCCATCACCTGCTCCTCAATTCTTTTCCATAATACCACCCAAGTTTCCTTCCTGGCTCCTATGCTAGCTGATGTTATAAATAGTTCTCTCTCCTTAGGCACTTCCTTCCTTCCTGTAAAACCATCCTCAACCACAAAACCATCACTATGAAGGCCAACATACCATTTGCCTTTTTTAACGCCTGTTGGACCTGCATGCGTACTTTCGGTGACTGGTGTACGAGAACACCCAGGTCTCGTTGCATATTCCCCTCTCTCAGTTTATAGCCATTCAGATAATAAACTGCCTTCTTGTTTTTGCTACCAAAGTGGATAACCTCACATTTATCCACATTATACTGCATCTGCCATGCATTTGCCCACTCACTTAACTTGTCCAAATCACCCTGAAGCCTCTCCGCGTCCTCCTCACAACTCACCCTCCCACCCAGTTTTGCGTCATCTGAAAATTTGGATACATTACATTTAGTTCCCTCATCTAAATCATTAATATTGTGGGGCTGAAGGAGATTACAGAGAGAGGGAGGGGTGAGGCCATGGAGAGATTTGAAAACAAGGATGAGAATTTTAAAATCAAGACATTGTTTGACCGAGCGACCAGCAAGCACAGGGATGACAGCTGAACGGGACTTAGTGCAAGTTAAGATACGGGCAGCAGAGTTTTGGATGACCTTAAATCTAGGTAAAGAATAGCCAGACTCAGGGATCATAACGGAGAATCTTTACACTTTACATTGGCGATTGGAAAGTATCACATGTTGCCCCTCTTTGAAAGATGGACTGGATTTATGCTACAATCAAATTGAGGTGCAGGCTTTGGACCATTAAGTAGTTTAGTTTGGACGAGTCAGGTAAATGACTCAGGAAAAAGTATAATCCAGTGAAATATATATTTCTGGATCTGCCTTGCTACATTAAAATAATAAAGGCAACATTCACTTTGTCTCTAAACATGCATTTTGCAGAGATGTTTACTTGCCATAGCCTCAGTCTAGCCTAGCTTCCTTGCTAATCTGACCCTGACTTGAAAAACGTGCAGCTTTGAACCTAATGCCGGTGAGACTCACATGCTGGCTGACAAAAAGCTGAGGTTTGGTCCCAATCTAATCTATAATATGAAAACTTTAACTTCAAGCTCTCTGTGACAGAATGGATCTGTCCCCTTCTTAAAAGGTCTCAGAAACATCTGCCACTCAAAGTCACCACCCCAGGTTTGGGGTCTATCCTTTAACCTGTGCCCAGGTAACTTGCGACCACCTAAAAACAAAAGCAGCGATCAGCTATATCTTTTCAATTGCATTAAAACAAATAGTTATTGATTAATATTGAATGTAGGTAATCTTTGACAATGGAAAAGATTTTGAAACGTAGTGGTGAATCTATATAAAACATTAGTAAAACCACAGCTGGGGTATTGTGTGCAGTTTTGGACTCCACACTATAGGAAGAACGTTGAGAAATAAAGAGGGTGATTTGTCTGGATTCTACCTGGTATGAAGAAGTAAATACAAATAGCCCTTTTAGTTCCTGTACAACTGAGTGACCACTCCCTCACTGTTGTGTTCCAACCTTGTTGAGATAAAGGCCAACATTCAATTAGTCTTTTTGATTACTTTTTGTGCCTATACACCAGCCTTTGGTGATTCGTTTACACAGACACCCAAATCCCTTTGCTCATTTAAAGTTCCTAGTCTCTCACCAGTAAGGAAATATTCCAATTTGTCTTTATTGGATTGAAAATGGATGACCTCACATTTTCCCACATTGCACTCCATCTACCACAGTTACACTTTTTTTTGCTCTCCCCTTTCATTTGAGGGTCAAGTCACCCATTTTCAGCCTGGTTGCTGCATGGTGCACTCAATGATATAAAGAATTCCATGTTGTGAACAGGCAGACAACATTTGAGCTGTGCTTAAAATGCACCTCCTGCCACCTGGTGAAGGACTAACATCAATGATAGTGATTTTGCCTCCTGTCTATACGAGGAGATACAGCAACCTGCAAGGAGGCAATAAAGAAAATGGGAAAAAAGTATTGGCCTGGATTTTGATGCTGGTAATGATGGTGAAGCTGTCAGTATTTGCCATCATTACTCCACTGAAACTGACAGCAACTTCGGGAATCTGCACATGCGCAGAATAATGCGAAAATGCAAAAGTTGCTGTCTGTGATTCTACGCTCCTCCAGAGGGTGCAGTGTTGAAGTCCTTCAGATTGCAATTCCTAAGCAATCAGTGCGGTGATGAGAACTTCCACTTTTACACTGTTAGTCTCCCTTGAAAAAGTTACGCGTTGTTGAAGGAGGTGTAGCTGGGTTTTTAATGGTGTACTAACTTCATAATTACTTATAGACACCCTCCCTAGCCCTGAAAAGCTGCTTTTATGTTTGTGAAATGTCAAATTTCTCCATTATATTTAAAGTAATATATTTTTAAAAATTTTTATGGTGATATTTTAGCTTCTATCTGAATCCAGGCACAATTATTTATTTTGTTATCTGAAAATTTAAATTAAAAGTGAAGGATAAAGTAATTTTTTAACTTCCTGGTTTGCTGTCTGTGAGAATGCTTCAATGTGATTGGCTGCTTACCCTGTTGGCTGCCATCACTGCTGCTGGATGCCTGCAAATCTCCTTGACTTGGCACCAGATTGAAGCTGCCATCAGGAAAGGGGAAATCCACGCTACAGAGACTGCTAAATCTTTATGGGTAGCTTTTTTCGAGGTCAGCTTTGCCACTGCTTGCAAAATCCAACCCAATCTCAAGAAGCTGATATAAAATGGTGTTGAAATTCTTGCAGTATCTTGAACTTGTTTGTAATTATCTAGCTGATTTCTTCAGCATTTTTAAAATCTTTTTTTAAACAAATGCTTCATTTTTAGCAGTGCAATAAAAGATCTTCTGTTTTCATTAATGAGGATTATAATCATAGGCTTATTTAATGGTAGCTGGGTGTTGCCTGCTAGTGTAGGATACCAGTGTTTATACTAATGGGTTTGGCATATTAACTGACAGATGTTTAATGTGCCTTAATTGAAAATGGCTGTTAAAACAGCACTCATCTGTTTCTGATTGTGTCTCATGAGCTATTGGAGTATGAAGGGTGAAGAAGGTCTTCATTTAGATATCATTTGAAGAAGGGATTTACTCCTTCATTAAATATAACATCCTGCTGATGTCTTAATGTGATTTAAATTGCTGGATGTTTATTCATGATATGCTATCTTATATTGGAATTACATAAATGTTCACAAAACTACTTATTACGTGTAGATTTTGTACCTTAAACAAACATTTTACAATGCAGAACATAGCATTACAATATTGTTTTCTTAGTTCATGTTAAAGGAAATACTACTGTTTTATCTTGGTAATAACTTGCAATATGATGAAATTTCTCATCTTTTTGATTAGATACCTTGGCAATTGTATCAGAAATTGTGAATCAGGCATTTAGCTGGGAGGACAAATTCAAGGATTGCAATCAGTAATACCGAGGATGCCCTCAATTTCTTTTCCTAACTACTAATAATGATATCTCAAAAAGGGAATGAACTTTACCTGCCTATTTTAAGAGATTATTAATGGCAGGTGCACTTAGTGACAACATCCCGGTTTGCAGACAATCACATTCTTACCGAATCAGTAGTTGTATGTCTGTGTTTGTTAATGTATGGTTAAACCTCCAATTGATATAATGGGAGGATGCTTTCCAGGATGACACTCAGCTGAGCATTTTACATGAAAATCAGTAATAATTTCAGTCATAAGCGTCAATGAATAGAACATGATTGAAATGGTTATTCAACTAGACACGCACATTTTCTTTTATCAAGACATAAAATGATTATTAAGAGAAAAACTAAACCTTGATACAGAAGCCCCACCGTCCCCTCTTTTATTTCCTCTTCTCTCCTAATTATGATGAATCCTCCTTATTCTTCTGGTCAAACATCGTGGAAAGTCACCAGGTCCTGAAAATTTGTCTATCGTCTCAACATTTGTCCATTTCCATTCATTAACTTATATTAAATCTAAGAAGTTCCTCCCCATGACTTATTTTAGCTTCCCTGTACACTCTAACTTCTGAATATAGATTATTAACACAAAAAAGTTGCTAAATGAAGGGCTTCCATTTACCTAATTGCGGCCGCTAGCTCTGATGAGCAGATTGTTAAAGACCATTTTGTTACTCAATAATGATCTTACAGTGTTTAGTTGAATTACATGGGAATCTTGGAATGATGATCGAATATCAATATTTCAAGGCATTTCCCCCCTCTGTTACAGATACAAATAAACAAATAATTGATTTATATTAAAACACTACACCCAAAAGAACTTATCTCAATATACTGTTACAACCAGGTGAGGAAGGGGTCTCAGGCTCCCTTTCACCCTTCCCTGGTTTGACTGCAAAAGGGTTTATTCTTTGAACACAGTGATTTAACTTACCAACTCAGGGAGCAGGTGCTCCTATTACTCAAATATATACTTGCAAATGAACCAATCAGATAGTTTTTCTTGAGTTTAAACAAGAAAGATGTATGTTTATTAACCTCATCATTCTAAACTGGTTAAAATTATTAAATTACATGACGCATCCACATTCACATGAGAGGCATACACATGCAAATAGATTACAGAGAGGAAAAACAGAGTTGGGAGGTTGGAGTAGACTCCTTAATAAAAATGTAATTTAAATACTGAGTCTCAGTGTCTTTAGTTGAAATTAAAGTCTTGAAGTCCTCGCTGGGCCACGTGTACAATTTGGGCTTGCTTTTCTGGTTCCGAAAGGCCGAAGAGAGGCTTTATCCGTCCTCTTTGTTGCTGACTGTGAGGATCTGTAGATTTGAGATTTAGCTGTAGCCAAGGCTTCCCTGGGAGGTTGCTGGAGAGGGAGAGAGAAAGAGATGTTCCTTCCTGGGAGTTCAGTTACTGTCTGCTTTCTGAAGCACAATTCACAAACTCTCAGAGTTACACAGACAGTCATGTCATGTGACCCCCTCTTTATTTGAAACAGAAGTTTCTGGAATGATCTTTGAAATTCAAGGCTGTTCAGACATACTTGGTAAGGCGGGGAGGGGGGGGGTGCTCTTTCAAAGTCAATGTGTGTCGATGGCTTTTGATGATCAACATTGACAAAACCATTCTAATTGAATCAGAGAGCACCCCCATTGTTCGGGCTAGACTGGGTAATTACCTCTCTTTTCCAGCTGATTCTTTAGTTTTTTTTACATGCAAATTCGTGGCCATTTGGCTGCTCTGTTCTGATTTTTTTAAAGTTATTTGGCACAATTTCAGTAAAAGTCCAGAGCACATGGAGAGAGAGGAGTTTAAAAAGATAACAGGAACCACCAACAGAGACCCAACAACAGAGCACATCGAGGGAGAGGAGTTTTGATAGAGTACATTAATAGTGGTAAGGTAGATTAATTTTGGTAATAGCACATCTCCACATCTCCAACAGCAGAGCACACGATCAGAAAAAAATAATTGAGGTGTGACCTCACAGGGAAGCAGGTAGGTGATTGGTTGGGTGAGACTTCAGAGCTACAAACAGCACAAGAGGGGAGAGAGAATGGTGAGGCACAGGGAGCTAGTCGGTGAGTATCTGGTGTGTTTTTTTTTACTTTCTTATTTTCTTTTATATGCTGATTTTTTTTTTCTCTAACATTTAAGTCTATCTACTAAGTAGAAGCTAAAATACCAGTAGTCGATAGGTGGTTACCTGTTTGTTCGTTCTATTTATAAGCTTTTTATTGTGTTTAATTAACTTCCAATTTTTAGTGCAGTAAGTAAATAATTCGAGGCATGGCAGGACTGCTCACACCCGCCGAATGCACTTCCTGTGCTATGTGGGAGCTCCAAGATGCTTCCCGTATCCTGAAGAACTATTTGTGCATAAAGTGTAATCAATTTCAGCAGCTTGAGCTCTGGGTTTTGGAACTTGAGCAACAGCTGGTGACACAGCAGTGCATTCAAGAGGATGAGAGCCACGTGGATAGCACATTTATAGATGTGACCATCCCACAGCTTAAGAGTATGCAGGGAGCGAGGGAATGAGTGACCATCAGGCGGTCAAAAAGAATCAGGCAGGTAGTGCAGGAGACTCCTGAGTGCATCTCACTCTCCAACAGGTAATCACTTCTGAATACTGATGAGAGTGATGGTTTACCTGGAGAGTGCAGCCAGAGCCAAGTCCAGGCACCATGGGTGGCTCAACTGCACAGGGGCGTGTAGGGAAGACTGGAAGAGCTATAGTGATAGGTGATTCAATAGTCAGGGGAACAGACAGGCATTTCTGCAGCCGCAGATGTGAATCCAGGATGGTGCGTTGCCTCCCTGGTGCCAGGGTCAAGATGTCACTGAGCGGCTGCAGACCATTCTGAAGGGGAGAGTGAACAACCAGCAGTCGTGATCCACTTTGGAACCAATGACATAGATAGAAAGAGGAATGTGGTCCTGCAGTCAGAATTTAGGGAGCTATGTAAGAAATTAGCAAGCAGGACCTTGAAAGTAATAATCTACGGACTACTCCCAGTGCCATGCGCAAATGAGTATGGAAATAGAAGGATAAGACAGATGAATGAGTGGCTGGAAAGATGGTGCAGGAGGGAGGGCTTGAGATTCCTGGGACTTTGGGACCGGCTCTTGGGGAGATGGAAGCTGTACAGGTCAGATGGGTTGCAGCTGAACAGAGCTGGGACTGAGTTCTTTGCGGGACATTTTGCTAGTGCTGTTGGGGAGAGTTTAAATTGGTTTGGATGGCAGATGGGGACCTGAGGGTAGACTTAGTTGGGACAAAATCAGAAATGAAAATATAAGG
This sequence comes from Heterodontus francisci, assembly GCF_036365525.1. NCBI lineage: Eukaryota > Metazoa > Chordata > Chondrichthyes > Heterodontiformes > Heterodontidae > Heterodontus > Heterodontus francisci. Next base: position 184,983,198 of record NC_090375.1, on the reverse strand, counting down.
CAGAAAATTAATGGATGAGTCTGGAAGACAGAGAAAACAATGGTTAGAATATTTTTTTTAATGTTTGGCAGTGCTCAAGGGTATCTATTTCAATGCAAGGAGTATAGCAAATAAAGCAGATGAGCTGAGGGCACATATAGACATGTGGCAGTATGATATAGTTATTACAGAAACTTGACTTAAGGAGGGACAGGAATGGCAGTTCAACATTCCTGGTTAAAGGATTTTCAGACACGGTAGGGAGAGGGATAAGAAAGGAGGAGGAGTGGCAATTTTGGTCAAAGAAATAATTACAGCTGTGAGGAGGGATGATATGTTAGAAGATTCATCAAATGAGGCTATACGGCCTGCTCGGAGTATACTATAGACCGCCAAACAGTCAGAGGGAGATAGAAGAGCAGATATGTAGGCAAATCTCTGAGAAATGCAAGAACAATAGGGCAGTAATAGTAGGGAATTTTAACTACCCCAATATTTACTGGGATAGTTTTAGTGTGAAAGGAATTGAGGGAGCAGAATTCTTGAGATGCATTCAGGAGAACGTTTTTGGCCAGTATGTAGCAAGCCCAACAAGAGAGGGTACAGTTTTAGACTTAGTTTTAGGAAATGAAGATGGGCAGGTGGAAGGAGCGGCAGTGGGAGAACATTTTGGTAGAAGTGATCACAATTCAGTCGGTTTTAACATCATTATGGAAAAGGACAGAGATAGAACAGGAGTTAGAGTTCTCAATTGGGGCAAGGCCAATTTTACTAAACTGAGGAGTGATTTAGCGAAAGTGGAGTGGAAACAGCTACTTGAAGGTAAATCAGTGTCAGGACAGTGGGAGGCATTTAAAAGGGGAGATTCAAGGGGTTCAGAGTAAACATGTTCCCACAAAGAAAAAGGGAGAGATGGCCAAATCTAGAGCCCCATGGATGTCAAGGTGTTTACAGGGTAAGATAAGGCAGAAAAGGAAAACTTATGTCCGACACAGAGAACTGAATACTACAGAAAGCCGAGGGGAGAATAGAAAGTGGAGGGGTGAAATCAAGAAGGAAATTAGGAAAACAAAGAGAGGGCATGAAAGAATATTGGCAAGCAAATCAAGGTGAACCCAAAGATGTTTTATCAATACATTAAGAGTAAGAGGATAACGAAGGAGAGAGTAGGGCCCATAAAAGACCAAAAAGGTAATCTATGTGTAGGGGCGGAAGATTTTGGTATTGTTCTTAATGAATACTTTGTGTCTGTCTTCACAAAACTGGAAGACGATACAGATATTGTAGTTAAGGAAGAGGGGTGTGAAGTATTGGATGTGATAAACATAGGGAGAGAGTAAGTATTAATGGGATTAGCATCCTTGAAAGTTGATAAATCACCAGGGCCAGGTGAACTGTACCCCAGGCTGTTAAAAGAAGCAAGAAAGGAAATAGCAGAAGGTCTAACCATCATTTTTCCAGTCCTCACTGGATACGGGTGTGGTGCCGGAGGATTTGAGAATTGCTAGCATTGTACCTCTGTTCAAAAAGGGAGCAAGGGATAAACCAAATAATTACAGGCCAGTCAATCTAACCTTAGTAGTGGTTAGAGACAGGATAAACTGTCACTTAGAAAGGCACAGATTAATCAAGGATAGTCATCATGGATTTGTTAAGGGAAGATCCTGTCTGACCAACTTGATCGAATTTTTTGAAGAAGTAACAAGGAACATAGATAAGGGTAGTGCAGTTCATGTGATCTACATGGATTTTAACAAGGCTTTTGACAAGGTCCCACATGGCAGACTGGTTAAAAAATAAAAACCCATGGGATCCAAGGAAATGCAACAAGGTGGATACAAAATTGGCCCAGTAGCAGGATACAAGGACTAATTGTTGACGGGTGTTTTTCTGACTGGAGGGCTGTTTCCAGTGGCATTCCGCAGGGCTCAGTACTGAGTCCCCTGCTTTTTGTGGTATATATTAATGATTTGGATGTAAATGTAGGGGGCATGAACAAGAAGTTTGCAGATGACACAAAGATTGGCTGTGTGGTAGATAGCAAGGAGAATAGCTGTAGGCTGCAGAAAGATATTGATGGTCTGGTCAGATGGGCAGAAAAGTGGCAAATGGAATTCAACCCAGAGAAGTGTGAGATGATGCACTTGGGGAGGTCAAACAAGGCAAAGGAATACATGATTAATGGGAAAATACTGAGAAGTGTAGAGGAAGTGAGGGACCTTGGCGTGAATGTTCACAGATCCCTGAAGGTCGATAAGGTGGTTAAAAAGGCATATGGAATCCTGTCCTTTATTAGCCGAGGTGTAGAATATAAGAGCAGGGAGGTTATGCTGGAACTGTATAACTCATTGGTTAGGCCACAACTTGAGTACTGTGTGCAGTTCTGGTCATCTCATTACAGAAAAGATGTAATTGCACTAGAGAGGGTACAGAGGAGATTTACGAGGATGTTGTTAGAACTGGAAAAAATGCAGCTATGAGGAAAGATTGGATAGGCTGGGATTGTTCTCCTTGGAACAGGGAAGGCTGAGGGGAGATCTGATTGAAACGTACAGAATTTTGAGGGGCCTGGATAGTGTGGAGGTGAAGGGCCTATTCACCTTAGCAGAGAGGTCAGTGACTAGGGGGCACAGATTTAAAGTGATTGGTAGAAAAGTTAGAGGGGAGTTGAGGAAAAATGTTTTCACCCAAAGGGTGGTGAGGGTCTGGAACTCACTGCCTGAAAGGGGAGTTGAGGCAGAAACCCTCAACTCATTGGATATGCACCGCAAGTGCTGTAATCTGCAGGGCTATGGACCAAATGCTGGAATTGGGATTAGACAGGGTGAATCGTTTTTCGGCCAAGACAAACACAATGGGCCAAGTAGCTTCTTTCTGTGCCTTAAACTTTCTATGATTCTAAGTCTCAGGCAAAGTTCCATATGATGAAATTAATATTTTCCATGTGGCATGTGGGATTTCCGTCACAATATATAAACCTGGTTGCTACCATTTCCCATGAGAGTAGAGAATTATTTGCATATGTATAGAATTACGGATAACTGGAGAGAGAAATGAATTGTCCTTCAATTTAAAAAATATTTTTCAAGAAATGGGGATTGCCGACAAGGCCAGCATTTGTAGTCCCTCCCCAGTTGCTCTGAGAAGCTGATGTATAACTGAATGGCTTTCTACTCCACTTCAGAGGATAGTTAAGAGCCAATCATGTTGCTGTGGGATTGGAGGAATTCAAAATCGAACAGCAATACAGGTAGGTATCATTTTTAGTTTACAGAGGTCATTAGAATCCTGAGGTCAAATTACTGTGTTAAACTCATTCTCAATTTTTTTAAGCATAACAGTGGGTCTCCCATAGCACTGCATTTGGGGAGACAAGAGCATTTGGAGTCATATTGCTGGGGGGAAATAATTGGATGAGAGTCCGAGAAGACTGTGATGCACTAGAGAAGGAAGGTAGATTGGGATAGGTGGGATGTCGGAAGGTAGCAGAGGATTAGAGGTTGAGGTGAGGGGAGGTGCAGGTGGGCAATAGGGTACAGGGAAAGGGAGTGGGATAGGGTAGAAGGGTGAAGATAGGGAAGGGGGAAGATTTGGGAGCAGGAAGGTGGGAGGGAGATGGAGAAGGGGATATAGTAGAGAGGGAGAGGGCAAGCGGGAAAGGGAGAGAAGAAGGAGAGGAGGAGAAGAGGGTAATATGGGAGAGAGGATACCAAGCTAGCAGGGTTGGAATGGGTGGGGAGCATAGCATGGTTTTGATAAATACATTTTATTGGAGCATTTATAATGCTCCCTGGATCAACTGCAACACAGATCAAGTTTTCACCTCTGGGGGGTGAAGAAGCAGAACAGCAAGATGACATAATCAGCAAAGTTCACAACTGGCTGGAGGCTGAGTGAAGAGAAACACCAACCCACCAATAGTCAATAGCAAGCTTGAGAAGGAAGGGTGGGGGTGAGGATGCAAGTGGAGCCAACACCAACATATTAGTGGTAGCAAATTAAAGTGGCAGGCATAGCGCAGGCCACAGCAGAATCGGGAGGCAAGGGGATAATGACCACAACAGCCAAGGACTGTGAGGAAAGGCCAAGTAAGCTCCAGGAAAATTGTAAGGGGGCATCATACTTAAAGGTAAATTTAGATTTAAATTTAAATGTAGAAGTTTCTCCTTACCTCTTTATTTACCTTTACTGTTATGGCTGATGGCTGACGAACAGAAGGTTTGGTACCTAGGCTTGCTTCACATTGACCACCCAGTAGCCGGAGCCTGAAACTGCATGAAAACTCAAACCCCCAGTTTAAAATATCAGCAACTATGGAGTTACAATGGTTGGACTTTATTAATATTACCTAAAACTTGACATTGAAAACCCCTATCTCAGCAGCACCTGCAGATAAACAGCTACTGCAGGTAATTTAAAATGGTAAAAACCCATCTATCATTTTTAATATACAATAGATAATTTTTATAACTGTCTCACTAAAATGGAAACAATGCCAACAATAATTGAAGAATTACACCAGGAAAGGCTCACAAAATTATATTTGTGAGTCTCCCAGTGCAATCTGGTAGTTCCTAGAGGCAAAAAATAAATTTAAACTTATCTGCGCCGTGTCCAACAATCCCAGACATTCTGTGCTGCTTTCAGAGATTGTTGTGCTCGGGAAATAGATGTGAGAAGTATCTCACCGCCACAGTCATTCTGATATATTGGACAATTAAAACTAAAATAACAGCACTCCCTCAACTTCAAGACTGAGCGTAATAAATAAAATGTTATTATATACATGGTGGTTAATCTCCCATGGCATTGCCGTGAGTGTAGCAGGCAAAAATGTTGCTCTCTTTTTCTGTAACTGTCTCGCTGCTTCTCTCCTACTCTCCTTTTCTCTGTCTCCTCTCCCACCTTCGTTTGTGTCTCTTTCCTTCTCTGTTTGCTCATCTTTCCCTCTATAGCTATTGCAACCATGCTGAAAATAGCTCCTTTGAGGAAATTTAAAAGGCTGCCTTTCAGTAGCTTGTACATATAACTGTGGAGAAACAAATGCGAAATAAAATATCTTGTAACTGTAACTCTTAGAAACCACTAGCTTATCATAAAGTTTCTCTTTATGTGTAGGAAGAAAGACTTGCATTTATGTATCACATTTCACGACCTCAGGATATCTCAAAGCACGTTACACTCAATGTACTTTTGAAATGTAGTCACTGTTGTAACATAGGAAACGCAGCAGACAATTTGTGCACGGCGAGCTTCCACAAACATGCAATGGGCTGAACCTGGGCAGTTGTATACAAGGAGGTGAGATTTCTTGCACTGCTGCAGCTGTTTAAAGGGCTGCTGCAGAGATTCAAACAGAAGCTGCCATTAAATAGGCAGTTTTCATTGGAAGCAAAACGAAGGCTGAGTTAACCATTGGGGCATCTAGGGAAGTGCTGGAGTAACCAAATTCCATCACTTAGCGATGTCAAATTGGAGATGCTGTCGCATCAGGTCGATGAGAGTAGAGATGTCCTATTTAATATTCCAGGCCCCACCCCCCCCCCCTCCCCCCAATCCCAGTGAAGAGCAACAACAACAATATTTTATATGGAAGCTTGGCTTTTATTGTATGCGTGCTGGCCATGTGTGTGGGTTGCACACCAGTGTCATGAGCCATGTTGTCAGTGGACAGCCGTTTTGGCCAGCAGCTACCTTTTGGTTTGTCATTGTGGCTCAAATGCAAATGGCACAGTGGACTGCCACAGAAAGAAGGCATCACGACTGCTGCCAGGATGTTGACTGACATGATTCACTGCACATGGTCACACACCAGTTGGACGTTGAGGAGTAGAATGCCTTTCAGTTGCGATATATTTCATGGAAAAATAGGCAGTATCGATGAATTTGATAACCAAAATACCAGTAAAAATCCTATATAAAGCCATAGCCTTCAAAAGGGAATTGGATAAATACTTGAAGGCGTGAAAATTTCAGGGAAATGGGGAAAGAGCAAGGGAGTGAGAGTAATTGGATTGCTCTTCGAAAGGGCTGGTGCAGGCTTGATAGACCAAATGGCCTTCTTCTGTGTTGTACTATTCTGTGATTCTCTAAAAACAGGCATTTATAGTGTGCTTGATCAGAGTAAAATGTCCCAAGGTGCTTCATAGGATTGTTATCAGATAAAATTTGACACAGAGCCACATAAGGAGATATGGGGACAGGCAGGTTTAAGGAATGTTTTAAAGGAGCCTAATCCCCAACTTTAAAGTACTGTGGGGAATTTTACCACAGTAAAAGTGCTAAATAAGAGGCAAGCTGCTCTGATTCAAGCTGCTCAGTTCTGATGAAAGGTCACAGACCTGAAACATTAACTCTGTTTCTCTCTCCACAGATGCTGCCAGACCTGCTGAGTACTTTGCTTTTATTTTAGGGTAAATTGGGCATGGTCTGTGGGTTTGATGAGTCTTTACATCTTTCATTCTTTCTTATCCTGCCAGGCATGTGGGATTATACCTAAACAACATTTAGCAGGAAGCAGAAATCCTGCTCCATCCATCTTTTGTACTATAGTATGTGCAATCCCAATACTAATGTCACAAGAATCCGCAATGTAAATTAAGAAGCTCATAGAAACCTGCTTTTCACCTGATTGAGATGGCATGTAATGTATTGACTTTCTGACTCACTGACAAAAGAATGAGCCCTATAAATGGACTCAGCATTAAGCAAGGTATTATTCCAATGTTATAGCTTGCAATTAACCACGGCTGGTTTCAAACCCTAAAAGCTTTTCTTTTCAAATCATATCCCATGAAGGATCTTTTTCTTCTGGCTGACACCCAACAGCGAATATTAAATCTTAGATTTCAAAACTTAACTCCAAATTATAACTCTTCCTTCTGCAACTGTGCCAAATCCAAATACATTCAATCAAGAAGAAGACAAAAAAGGGGACAATTATAGGATGAATATAGTGTCTCTGTAAAAGGACTGAGAGGATGGAGTAGGGTTACCACTGTAGTCTCAAACCTGAATGACATGCTTCAGACAAGAATGCAGAAAGCACATGGTGCAGGGAGAAAGAACAAGTATCTTTTTCATGACCTGCGCTACTGTGGTTATAACAAGAAAGAAATTTGAAAATGATTGTGTACTAGCTGAGCTGTTCAAAATCAGCAGATAAGAGGCCTCCTGTTATTGTCATTGTTCCATTAAATTAATTCACTGCTGGCTTTTAAAACCCATTGCTCCCAAAGCAGCACTTAAACACTCAGTAGCTCCAGGACTATCACACCAGGGAATTGATCTTGAATATTATGGCAAAACATGAATCTTATTTGTACTGCAACAGACTTCTTTATATATAGTTATTAAGGAGATTTTGGAGTTGAATTAGATAGTTCCCGAAAATGGGCACACGGATCGCGATGAAAAATTAACCCACGCCCGTTGTTTTCAATGCAGGCAGCATGTCAATTTCATGCTCCCTGCTCATATGATTGATTTCTGCATGCAGCCAGCGCTAACCACACTGTTCATTGGCTGCATGCGTCAGCAGGGGAGTCAAATTTGTATCTTGCTAGCATCAGTAAAGGCTAGATTGCACTGCTTAAAACTAGTGTGCAACTCTTAAATGGGAAAATAGTGAAGAATGGCACAACATGCGAGAGAGCAGGCTCTAAGGTTTCCAATGCTGCACTGGAGGCCTTGGTGGAGGATGTGGAAAGGAGGAGAGATGTCCCATATCTGAGTGGGGGCGGGGGGTGCAGGTGGCCCTTCAGACAGATGTTCAAAAGTCAGTGGGAGCAGATAACCTTGGAGGTCAGTGCCAGGAGTCAAGCCCTGAGGTCCTGGCTGCAGTGTCGCAAGAAATTCAATGACCTCAAATGAGTAGTCAAGGTCAGTGAATGCAATTTCAAATGCCATATCCAGCCAACTGTACCAGTAGCCTCAGCTAAACCTTAAATATTCACTCCCTCCACCGCACCGTGACTGTAGCATGTACCATCTACAAAATGGCAAGGCTCTTGCAACAGCATCTTCCAAACACCCAGTCTCCACCACCTAAAAGAACAAGGACAGCAGACACATGGGAACACCACTGCCTGCAAATTTCCCTCCAAGACACCTGAAAGGAAGAGAAAAAGTTTTTTGTTAATGTGTTGGATAAGATGAAGGATGAAATGAAACTGCAGAGCAGGACAGCTTTGAGATAGGGTGAGTCAGTGCTGCTGGAGAGTGAGGTCGAGTGTGTACATGTGCCAGCACATGGCACGGAGTGTGGATCTCAGGATGCGGAGAGAACAGCAGTCCGAGGAATGTTGTATGTCTCAGAGATACCTGTAATCCTGGGTAGATTCAAAACATGAAGGAAGGAACTTCAGTTGGAATCCATGTGGAACAATTCGGAGCTGGAGACAGTCACTGAGGAAGGAGATGTAGCTGTGAAAACGAGTTTTGATAGACATCTTATCACACACCAGGAGGGAAATGGAAAGCAATGAAGGTGAACAAGGTAAAAAAGACAAACAGCAATCCCTTTGGAGAGGAGAGCAGAACTTCTTCAAGATAAACATTCCTGAAAGAGTAGTGGCTGCGAATTAAACACTAAAGTAAAAGCAAAATACTGTGGATGCTGGAAATGTGAAATAAAAACAGAAAGTTCTGGAAATACTAAGCAGGTCTGGCAGCATTTATGGACAGAGAAACAGAGTTAACTTTTCAGGTCTGTGACCTAAAGGCCTGCTACCCGACCCGAACCCGACGGGACCCAACGGCATGTGTCAGGTTCGGGTCGGGTGGGGTCGCTGTTCTGGGTCAGGCTTTCGGGCTCGGGTAGGGCCAGGCCGAGTCCAGGTCAGGCCAGGTCCAGGTCGGACACACACAGTACTACATTTTGCTCTGCTGGGAGGAAAAGGGAAGTTGAGTAAGTAAGCGTCAAAATTTGAAAAGCCTGCCTGAGCTGGGAGTCCGCGATGTCAAGGAGAGAAACATGCATTCAGACTCCACAGACTCTGAGTCTGTGCAGTGAGCAAGTGAACGTCTCTATGACATCATCGCACTCATGCTGCAGCTTTCTTCCATTCCATCCATCCAAAAGTGGTAAGTACAGTGAGTGCTCAATGGATGTAAAACGAATGCTGTCAATTGGAGAAAGTAAACATTCCGGTGGTCGGGTCGGATTGCGCTCAGGCGCAGGTTGGGTCGGGCACGGGATAAAATGGAAGGACTCAGGCCGGGTCGCACTCGGGTCCGATGTGGTTCTGTCGGGTTCGGGTTCGGGTTTTTTTCCCAGACCCAAGCAGGCCTTTACTGTGACCTTCCATCGGAACTGGCAAAAGTTAGAAACGTAATAGGCTTTGAGCAAATGAAAGCAGGGAGGTGGGGGGTGGAGGGGTGGGGAAGAAGAACAAAAGGATAGGGCAGAGGGCAGGAGAGATTAAATTACAAAGATGTCATCGAATAAAAGGCAAAGTGAGTAGTAATAGCCGTAGTAAAAGACAAAGCATTTGTCCAGAGAGAGTGTTAATGGAAGAATAATGAACATCTCTGTCCAAAAGCTGTGTTACTATGGGTACCCACATGGGTTCCAGTTATGCCTGTCTTTTAGTGGGGTATGTCAAACATTCTTTGTTCCAGTCCTACTCAGGCTCCTTCCCCCAATTCTTTTTCTGGTACATTGATGACTGTATCAGTGCCGTTTCCTGCTCTCGCCCTGAACTGGAAAACATCATCAACTTTGCTTCCAATTTCCACCCTTCTCTCACCTTTACACGGTCTATCTCGAACACTTCCCTTCCTCGACCTTTGTGTCTCCATCTCTGGGGATAGGCTGTCTTCTAATATCCATTATAAGCCCACCGATTCCCAAAGCTACCTTGACTACACTTCTTCACACCCTGCCTCCTGTAAGGACTCCATTCCATTTTCCCAGTTTCTCTGTCTCAGATGCATCTGCTCTGATGATGCAACCTTCCACAATAGCGCTTCTGATATGTCTTCCTTTTTCCTCAACCGAAGATTCCCCCCTCTGTGGTTGACAGGGCCCTCTACCATGTCTGACCCCTTTCCTGCACTTTCCCCCTCACCCTTCCCATCCCTCCCAGAACCACAATAGACTTTTATTTGCCCTCACTTTCCACCCACCAGCCTCCACATCCAAAGGATCATCCTCCGCCATTTCCGGCACCTCCAGCATGATGCCACCACCAAGCACATCTTCCCCTCCCCTCCCCTCCCCTGTCAGCATTCTGACCGCTCCCTCTGTGACACCCTGGTCCACTCCTCCATCACCCCCGACACCTTGTCCCTTTCCCACGGCACCTTCCCATGCAATCGCAGGAGGTGTAATACCTGCCCTTTTACCTCCTCTCTCCTCTCTCCTATCCAAGTCACCAAACACTTCTTCCAGATGAAGCAATGATTTATTTGTACTTCTTTCAATTTAATATGCACTGCTCACAATGCGGTTGCCTCTTCATTGGGCAGACCAAACGCAGATTGTGTGAACACTTTGCAGAACACCTCCGCTCAGTCCGTAAGTATGACCCCGAGCTTCCAGTTACTTCCCATTTTAATTCAGCACCCTGCTCTCACGCCCACATTTCTGTCCTTGGCAAGAACACAAGAAATTGGAGCAGGAGTATGGCCCATCGAGCCTGCTCCACCATTCAAAACAATCATGGCAGATCTTAGGCCTCAACACCACCTTCCGGCCTGCCGCAGTGTTCCAGTGAAACTCACTGTAAGCTCGAGGATCAGCACCGTATCTTCCAATAAGGCACTCTACAGCTTTCTAGACTCAACAACTTCAGACCATGACTGTCATTTTGATTGTTTTTTCAGCATGTATCAGTCTCAAACTTATTTTTCATGTTCTGTTGAAAGGCCACAGACCTGAAATGTTAACTCTGCTTCTCTCTCCGCAGATGCTTTTTTTTTCATGTTTTTGCTTTCGGACAGAGCTGTTCATTATTCTGCCATTAACACACTCTCTGTACAAATGTTTTGTCTTTTACTACAATTATTATTATTCCCTCTTCCATTTATTCCATGACATCTTTGTCATTTAAATACGCTCTGACCCTCATAGACCTTCCCTTTTGTTCTTCTTCCCCACCCCCCGCCACCCTTTTTCACTTGCTCAAGACCTATTACATTTCTAATCTTTGCCAGTTCTGATGAAAGGTAATAGACCTGAAAGGTAAACCAGCATTTTATCATAACTTCCTTGCTTTTACATTCTGTGGGCTGAACGTTTCTGGGCTCCCCTGAAACAGGGTCGGAGAGGCCCATAGAATTGTGACAGGAGGTGGTGGGTGGACAGCCTGCTGCCTTCCTGTTGCACCACAATTTTGTTGGGGGACGGGATTGGCTGACAATGGCCTTCCTGCCCAAAGGCCACTTGAGGCCTTTAAGAGGCCTATTAACAGCCATTTAAGGGCCTCTTCCCCCTGGTGCTGACATTCTACATGGGGAGATTACCCAGTAAAATGAGGTGACCTCCCTGCTGGATTGGGGGTGGGTGGTGGCCCTCCTCCATGGGCAATCTGTGGCCCCCGGAGGGCCCCGCCAGCAATCAAATCCCTGGACACCCCACCTCCTGTACTAAATGCCTCCCCTCCCTCCCCACCCTCACCGGGGCATGCCTGACTGGCCCCAGTGACCCCGCTTCTCTTACTTGAGGTCTCCAAATGGCCGCGCTGGGGCTCCCCTTGCCTTTTCAGCAGGCACCGGGAACCCCGCCAGCATGACATAATTCGGCTCTATGCCTCAATTTATAAAGCCCATGATCCTGTGTGACTTTTTAACCACTTTCTCAACTGCTTTGTCACCTGCAATAATTTGTGCACATATAGCCACCCCACCCCCACCCCAGGCCAGGTCTCTCTGCTCCTGCACCCCCTTTAGAATTGTACTCTTTAGATTATATTGCCTCTCCTCATTCTTCCTACCAAAATGTATCACTTCACATTTCTCTGAATTAAATTTCATCTGCCACGTGTCCAACCATTCCATCAGCCTGTCTATGTCCTCTTGAAATCTATCACTATCCTCCTCACAGTTCACAATACTTCCAAGTTCTGTATCATCTGCAAATTTTGAATTAATGTAGATCAAGAAAAGCAGTGGTCCTAGTACTGATCCCAGGGGAACCCCATTGTATACATTCCTCCAGTCTGGAAAAAAAACATTTATCACTACTGTCTGTTTCTTGTCTCTCTGCCAACTTTGTATCCATGCTGCCACTGTCCCTTTCGTTACATGGACCTCAACTTTACTGACAAGCCTGTTATGTAGTGGTTTATCGAACGCCTTTTGGAAGTCCATATACACCACATCAACTGCATTATCCTCAGCAACCCTCTCTGTTACCTCATTAAAAAACCCAATCATGTTAGTTAAACATGATTTGCCTTCAACAAATCCATGCTAGATTTCCATAATTAATCCACACTAATCCAAGTGACTGTTAATTTTGCCCAGATTATTGTTCAAAAAGCTTTCCCACCACCAACGTTAAACTGATTGGCCTTTAGTTGCTTGATTTATCATTACATCCTGGTTTGTAACATTTACAATTCTCCAATCCATTGATACCAACCCCCTTATCTAAGAAGCATTGGAAGACGATGACCAGTACCCCTGCAATTTCTGCTCTTAATATCCCTCTGCATTCTTGGATGCATCCCATCTGGTCCTGGTGACTTATCCATTTTAAGTACTTTCTAACACCTCCTCTTTACCAATTTTTAAGCCATCTAGTATCTTAACTACCTCCCCCTTCACTATGCCTTTGGCAGCATCTTCTTCCTTGGTAAAGACCAATGCAAAGTACTCATTTAGTACCTCATCCATGCCCTCTGCCTCCATGCATAGATCCTCTTTTTGGTCCCTTATCAGCCCCACCTCTTCTCTTACTACCCTTTTACTATTTATATGCGTGTAGAAGACTTTTGGATTCCCTTTCATGTTAGTTGCCAGTTTTGTCTCATACTCTCTCTTTGGTTCTCTTATTTCCTTTTTCACTGCCCCTCTGAACTTTCTATATTCAGCCTGGTTTCACTTATATTATCAACCTGATATCTGCCATACACCTGATTTTTCTGCTTTATCTTACTCTCTATCTCTTTCGTCATTCAGGGAACTCTGGCTTTGGTTGACTTACCTTTCCCTCTTGTGGGAATGTACCTTGACTGTAACCAAACCATCTTCCCTTTAAAGACAGTCCATTGTTTCTTTACAGTTTTGCCTGCTAATCATTCATTTCAATTTACCTGGGACAGGTCCATTCACAACCCAATGCAATTGGCCCTCCTCAATTAAATATTTTTATTTTAGATTGCTCCTTGTTTTTTTCCATAGCAACTATAAACCTCATGACACTAAGTTTACTGTTCTCTAAATGTTCACTTATTGACACTTGATCCACTTGACCCACCTCATTTCCCAGATCCAGATTCAGCAGTGCCCCCTTCCTCATTATGTAAGAAACATACTGATCAAGAAAATTCAGAAACTCTTCTCCCTCTCTGCCCTGTACACTCTTACTATCCCAGTCTATATTAGGATAATTTAAAAAACCCTTGTAACTACTCAATGATTTTTGTCTCTGTAATTTTCCTGCAAATTTGCTCCTCTATATCTATATAGAATGTACCCAGTAGTGTAATGGTACCTCTATTGCTTCTTAACTCTAACCAAATAGTTTCTGTCTTTGACCGCTCCAGGACATTCTCTCTCTCCAGCACGGTAAATTCTCCTTAATCAATACTGCCACTCTTCCTTCTTTCTTTCCTTCCCTACCTTTCCTGAACACCTTGTATCCAGGAACGTTTAGTACCCAGTCTGCCCTTTTTTGACTCGGGTCTCCATTATCGCCACAACATCATATTCCCATGTGGCTATCTGCACCTGCAGCTCACCAACCTTACTTACCATGCTCCATGCATTCACATACATGCACTGTAAACCTGAATTAGATCTTATAGTATTTCCTATTAGTCTGACCCCACCTATTATTTCTTACTCGTCCCTTAAAGTTAATTGCCTGCCTGCCGTGAAATTACAATGGCCGTCCTATATAGAGCTAAGGTGGGGTCCTTCCCCGCCTTTCAGCTCAATGCTGGGACCACCGTTGGCAGAATAAAATTCAGCCCACTGTTTCACATACTACCACGTTATTTACTTGAACCATACCGTGGAAAAATAACAGAATCACTGAGTTCACATGGCTCCTGTGTAAATACATTACAGGTACATTATTCATAAAGAATAGATTTTTAGCAGTTGTTCATGTATACAGTTGTTATAAATAAAGCTACCAGGTCGCGTTCCTATGAGAGACATCACAACTTTTAATAACGCTTACAATATGTGTTCAGCATGTCTTGTCCAGGTGTTTCCACATATAGAAAGTTAACGGTGTGTCTCTTCTATGACATAGCCATCTGAACCATCTAGGTTTTGGCACAGCGGAAGGAGAAACTGAACTGGATGGCTGTCATGTGTTAGTGTCTGGCTCTGGGGGTAGATATACCTCCTTATGCTGGATAGTCGTTGAAGGGATGCTGGTGATGGAAAACCCACCCCCAAAATAATAGTAATCCCAGTAGATCATGCCTATTTCTGTGGCTCAGTGGTAGCGCTCTCTCCTCTGAGCCAGAAGGTTGTGGGTCCAAGTCCTACTCCAAAGACTTCAGCATAAACTCTAGGCTGGTCACTCCAGTGCAGAAAAGTGCTGCAATGTCAGAGGTGCAGCCTCTCAGATGAGGCATTAAACCAAGGCCCTGTCTGCCCTTTCAGGTGGATGTAAAACAGCCCATTGCATGCTCTTGAAAAGGTCCTTGGGAGATCATGCCAGCATCCTGACTAACATATATATCTCAACCAACATCATTAAAACAGATTATCTGGTCATTAGCTCATTGCTGTTTGTGGGAGCTTACTATGCACAAATTGGTTGCTATATTTCAAATATACTTCATTTGCTGTAAGGTGCTTTGGGACGTCATGAAAGACGATATATAAATGCAAGTCTTTCTGATATTTCTTTTATGAGAAGCAGGGAGCACCGCAAGTATGAGAACACTTAAGGAGCAACCCAGCCTGATCAATGACACAGCTGACTCCAGTTTAATGGTGTTGAGTTTCTGTTCTACGTGCAATCGGCAATCCAGACACAAATCGTTCTCAAAATTGGGCTCATTTTCTGAATTTAATCTTTTTTCACAAATTTCCACTCAATCTTATTTGCATATCAACAAACGTAAAATATTCCATGAACCAGCTCAACTGGGCAGCATTCTAGAATGCAATTGTTTATTAATATTCCTTGATATATTTAAGAGTGGTAACCCGGTGCCATTTTATTAATACAGCTCAAAATGGGTATATCACAAAAATTAAACATTTTTATATGATATTAAACATTTTAATGAGTGTATAGTGCACTACCTTTAAGTAACCTGATTTTAAGTAACTGAAAATGATTTTTTTTAAAGCTATACAGAAGCATTTATTAGTTTTGTTGGTATACAGTAGTAATTTTCTTGGTAAATTGTCTTTTTTTTAAATAGTTAAAAGCTTTTAAAAGGTGCCTATTAGTGTCTTTGCTCCTAAAAAAAATGACTTAATTTTAAGAGCCTCCTCAAAGGCCCTCAAACTGTGTGATTAGCAGAAGCACACAACAGTGATTAATTCAATGTGGGGACGTGGGCAGTTTTGTGGGCGTGATATTCTTTAAACTAGCACAAAAGATTGAGGGTACCTGAATTATGCTGGGCGTAACTTCCACGTGAAATTTCTCAATCTTTTGCACTGGCTTAGTTGATTTTGGCCAATTCAGCAACACTGAGCAGAACCTCAACCCAATATCTTTTAATGATGCTTTAGCAGAGTGTTATTGCTGTAATGGGGCAATTTTGCTGAAGGTTTGTTCTTGGAACAGTGTTTGCAAGTTGACACGGCAGCAGATACTATAGGCTAGAGTTTGTACTGGAGGCGGGGATCCCGGCGCCAGGCTGAAAAGGTGAAGTGATCCTCCGGTCTTTTTGAATCAAAGTTTCAGGAGCTGGGATCCCCATCCCTTTAAAGATGGAGGCCCACCTCCAAGAGCTGCCGGCCAATCAGAGGGCTGGCGGCTCAGCAGTATCGGCAGTGCCACCGGCAGCGGTGGCCACTGTCGGTACTGCAGAGTCTTCAGACCCAGGCCCAGCGCTGGAATCCTGCAACACAGGTAGGTGAGGCATCCCCCGCCGCTGGTAAGATCCCAGTGGCAGCAGGAAGAGGCTCTTAATTGGCCATTAATAGGTCAGTTAAGGACCTCAATTGGCCTCTTGGGGGGAAGGCCATCATCGCCCTATCCCACCCCTGGGAAGATCAGTTGGTGATGGGCCGGCAACAGGCCGTCTGCACCTTCCCGCACTCTCCACCGCCCGTCGCAATACTCCATGCCCCCCGCCTCAAGGGGCCACATAAAACCCTGGCCTATGGGGGTAAAATTCCTGTGTGCAATTTTCACAATGTCACCAACCCTTTTGACTTTATTAAATAGGCCACACAGGAATTTGATGCAAACTTATTTAGCATTTCATATTTAATTCAATGCACAGAGGAACTTCAGCCCTTATATCTGCCCGAAAACAGGGTTTTCACTGTGTTCTACTTTATTTTTGTCAAAGATTTTGTCAAAGCCAATGAGAGAATATCAGCAGTAGCATGTCAAGCAACGTCTTGCTTTTAAAATCGCATCCTTGTTTTCAAATCCCTCCATGGCCTCACCCCTCCCTATCCTCCAGCCCCACAACCCTCCTATATATCTGCGCTCCTCTAATTCTGGCCTCTTGAGCATCCCTCATTTTAATTGCTCCACCATTGGTGACCACACCTTCAGTTGCCTAGGCACCAAGCTCTGGAATACCTTCCCTACACCCCTCTGCCTCGCTTTCCTCCTTTAAGATGCTCCTGAAAACCTACCTCTTTAACTGCGCTTTTGGTCATCTGACCTAATATCTTCTTTTGTGGCTCGGTGTCATACTTTGTTTTATAATGCTTCTGTGAAGCACCTTGGGATATTCCATTACATTAAAGGTGCTGTATAAATATAAGTTGTTGTTGTGATCACATATTAAGTGCCTCCTCATGTCCACCACAGCTTATGGATCGGGCAGAAGTTAAGTTAAGGTGGTACAGTGTAATAACACATACTCTTTGAAGTCATAGACAGGTGGGGTACAGATCTGAGCCTCCACTCAGTGAGGTCCATATCTCAGTCATATTGCTTTGGGCAGTGGAGGTCAAATTTAGGATAATTGGCAAAAAAAAAGAGGGGAGATGAGGAGAATTTTTTTTTGCACAGCAAGTTGTTATGATCTAGAAAGCACTGTCAGAAAGGGTGGTGGAAGCATATTCAGTAATAAAATTGAAATGGAATTGGATATATACTTGAGAAGTAAATATTTGCAGGATTACAGGACAAGAACAGAGGAGTGAGATTAATTGAATAGTTCTTGCAAAAAGAGGCATGATGGGCCAAATGGCCTCCTTCTGTACTGTATGATTCTATGAGACCTTACCTACATGAGTTGTGTGGCAGGAGAAAGCCAACAAAAACAATGAAATTCAGTTAAAATAAAAACTAGGCAGAGTGACATGCAAAAGATGTTATCATAATGATACTACCCCTTTGAAGGTCTGATTTTAATCCCCTTTGTTCAGTAGTCATTTTCTGCATGGTTAGAACCATTCTAAGAATACATGGCAAGCGTCTGGGTGAATCTAACTCTAGAGCAACCCTTTATAGGAAACTTTTGCTATTCTAAAACTTCATTTAGATAAATCTCCCAAACCATAATATTCACAATTAGCTACTTCTGTTCTAAGATCCAAATCCGCCTAAACATTTCGCGTGGAAGAAAAGATCTGCTTTGAAGCAAATAATAGAATAGAATCTTGTTGCTGCTTTCATAACATCTCAGCGATAAATCATCGGTTATTATATCAGCACTGAGCTGACCGACTTTTGCAAGCCTATTGTGTTTAGATATAACATTCCTTCTCATCAGACATGACAGGCTTTTGATAAACGCTTGCATCTGTGAGACCTGTTGGAATGATTCACACACATTGATATATATATATATATATCACAAGCTGACAATGTCACGCACTAAAATCAGTAAGAGAAAAGTTCCGTGACCAGGGAACATTATTACTTATCACGAAGGGGCAGGTTAGGCAAGAAATTTAGCTTTACGATAAGTCATATGAGTAACAATGCTAAATGATAGATTGCCTCATGGTACTCGACATATATAATATATGCAATGTAGACTGTATTAATGAGAATTTGGTTTGGTTGATCAGTATATGTTATATGTTTACTGTAGCAGTATTCAGCTCAATATGCTTTCTGAGGCAAAACTAGCATGTGATATATTAAATCAGAAAATGACATTGCATAATTTCTCTTTTGTTATGATTAAGCTGAGAGATAGCTCAGATTCACTTTAGGTGTCAGCATTATTAAGAACAGAAATTGTGTTTTTCTGTTTGAAGTGGTAAACAAGGCCCACAGCCAACTGACTCAGTGAGGCAGTCAATCATACTGGCACATATCTGACTATACATGTTTGTGGTTAACAGTTTGCGATGCAGGGGCTGTCAAATGACAATTAAAAGACTGATAGAAAAAGACACAAGCATGCAAATATTTAAGAGTATAATTTATTTAAGGAAGCTTGTCATGCCATTGATATCACATAAGCGCCTGTTTAAGCCTTGAGGTAATTCATGTTTAATTTAACTTCCCAAGTAGCCATGATCCATTAATTCACAAATGAAAAGTAAATGCGTATACTGTCTCTTCAATGTTTTTGCAGCACATACTCAGTTTCTTACTGGTGGTGTCACAATTTTATGAGCTGTCACCAATTCTAATGATAAGAAAATCGAAATTCTGTTTGGGCTTTGAATGTAATCTAATTGCATAAAGTGGATTCTGTTAATGATTAACACAGTTAAGAAGGATTGGATTTTCCTGCATTATCCTGCTGAACATAGAGTGGGATGGCAATGGAAACGGTAGAATAATGAGACGGTGTAGCCTTAATGCCACGTTCATGCCCCAGCTTCGCTGTCGCTCGTCAATGTTAGTGGGGAAACGGGGTTTGGCCTCCTGCCCCATTATGCTCCCATCTGCCCCATTGCTCCCAGGGTCCACCTGGTGAAAGGTGGTGGCTGGCCTGGGATAGCAGTAATGATGGCCACATAAATTGCAGGGGGGAACCAAAGTAGAAGCCTTCTCTCCTTGCAATCTGACCCCTCTGTGCTTATGTAGAGACCAACAACAACCAAACAACAACTTGCATTTATAAAGCACCTTTAACATAGTAAAATGTCCCAAGGCGTTTCACAGGAGTGTTATCAAACAAAATTTGACACCAAACCACATAGGAGATATTAGGATAGATCAGCAAAAACTTGGTCGGTCTTAAGGACCGTCTTAAAGAAGGAGAGAGGGCATCTTAGAGGAAGAGAGATTAGAGGTTTAGGGAGGGAATTCTAGAACACAGGGCCTAGGCAGGTGAAGGCACGTACACCAATGGTGAAGTGATTAAAATCAAGGATGCACGGGAGGCCAGAATTGGAAGAATGCAAAGGTCTTGGAGGATTGTCGAGCTGGAGGAGGACACAGAGATAGATATTCTACACTGCATGTCTCCAGCCTGACTGTCACAGACTGGATCAAATTGCACAATGTAGACAGAATACTGGGTGACTGGCATAAAATTACACCTCCCATTTCCATATTGTCTGCATTGCCGTACACTAGAGGGCTCGACATAGTCAAAAATACAATAAGAAAGAAAAATAAAATGCTTTTGAAAGGTGGACAGGGAATAAAATCATAAGCTGGAGTTTTGAATGCATGAAGGTATGATAAAGAGACTCCTGGGTAAGTGTGCCACCATGTCTCGCAGAATTATCACTTGTGCCACCTGGAGTGCCAACTCTGTCTCTCCTAGGACTACAGAGGAGTGTTGCAATAAGTACCACAACTGTAGCAAGGCAGGTAGGCACTGTACAGCTCTCCCTTCCTTGCCCATCCTGGGCATCGGTACATTCTTTACCCTCTTAAAGCAGCACTCGCCCAACCAACCATTCACTGTGTTCCACGGTTAAGGAAGGAATTATTTGGCATCCTGCACTATTTCTACCCAATACCCCCACAGCAATTACATACATGCACAACCCTAAAACCTTTTGTTCCATGCAGGAGATGATTGGCTGCTCCTGCTCTATAAAAGGTTCATGAGACTGTGGTAACCCGCATCTCTTGCTCGTTGGCAGCATTATGTCATCACCCATGTTCCACTGGTGTCGTACGATGAGGGGGAATAGGGGGAGGGGAGGCCGGGCATGCGCTGCCGTCCTGCGAGACAGCAGCAACATGCAGCTGTGCCTTCTGGGCAGATATGCTCTCTATCATCTCTTCACCATCAACATCTTCCCCTTCCTGTGGCACTTGTTGCTTTAATGGATCTGCAGGAAAAGAGGAAGAAGCAAATAATGTATGATCATCAGCCCTCAGGATTAACAAAACATAAAGAGGAGGGGTGGCAGTCTGAGTCTGTCTGGTACTTCAGAGGGACATCAGGGCAAATGTGTATGTGCTTGGTCAGTATCCTGGAACCAACAAGATGCTGCTAACATCACCATCTTCCATGGAAAGAGCTGAGTGTCTCCCATAAGCTCCCTGTGCTCCTCAAAGGGAGAAATGGGTTTGAAGGTAGGGTTGCCCTCCAGTGGTCTGTCTTTGGTGGACATTGTGTGCGGCCCTAGCCCTGAGGTGGCACCTCGAAGAAGCCCAAGAATAGGTGCCTAAAAGGAATGCCATATGGTTCAAACATGGACAAAAGAGCTGAACTCGAGAGGTGTGAGAGTGACTGCCCTTGACATCAAGGCAGCATTCGACCAAGTATGGCATCAAGGAGCCCGAGCAAAACTGAGGTCAATGGGAATCCGGGGGAAAGCCTCCGCTGGTTGGAGTCATACCTAGGGCAAAGGAAGATGGTTGTGGTCATTGGTGGTCAATCATCTGAGCTCCAGGACATCACTGCAGGAGTTCCTCAAGGTAGTGTCCTAGGCCCAACCATTTTCAGCTGCTTTATCAATCACCTTCCTTCAATCATAAGGTCAGAAGTGGGGATGTTCGCTGATGATTGCACAATGTTCAGCACCATTCGTGACTCCTCAGGTACTGAAACAGTCCATGTGAAATGCAGCAAGACCTGGACAATATCCAGGCTTGGGCTGATAAGTGGCAAGTAACATTCACACAAGTGCCAGGCAATGACCATCACCAACAAGAGAGAATCTAACCATCTCCCCTTGATATTCAATGGCATTACCATCGCTGAATCCCCCACTATGCACATCCTGGGGGCTACCATTGACCAGAAACTGAACTGGAGTAGCCATATAAATACCGTGGCTACAAGAACAGGTCAAAGGCTAGGAATCCTGCACCGAGTCACTCACCTCCTGACTCCCCAAAGCCTGTCCACCATCTGCAAGGCACAAGTCAGGAGTTTGATGGAATGCTCTCCACTTGCCTGGATGGGTGCAGCTCCAACAACACTCAAGAAGTTCGACACCATCCAGGACAAAGCAGCCCGCTTGATTGGCACCCCAACCACAAACATTCACTCCCTCCACCACCGACGCACAGTGGCACCAGTGTGAATCACCTACAGATGCACTGCAGCAATGCACCAAGGCTCTTTAGACAGCACCTTCCAAACCCGTGACCTCTACCAACTAGAAGGACAAGGGCAGCAAATACATGGGAACACCACCACCTGCAAGTTCCCCTCCAAGTCACACACCATCCTGACTTGGAACTATATCGCCGTTCCTTCACTGTCGCTGGGTCAAAATCCTGGAACTCCCTTCCTAACAGCACTGTGGGTGTACCTACCCCACACGGACTGCAGTGGTTCAAGAAGGCAGCTCACCATCACCTTCTCAAAGGCAATTAGGGATGGGCAATAAATGCTGGCCTGGCCAGCGACGCCCACATCCCAAGAATGAATTTTTTTAAAAATCTGGTCCTGTGAAGTCCTGACTGTGGGTAGAGGATTTGGGCAGAGCAGCGTGAAAATCTGCTGGTGCTCCAATCCTATGAGATGCTGTCAGAAACAAGTACAGCAAAGGAGATTGAGGGGAGATTTGATAGAGGCGTACAAGACTATGACAGGCTTCGATAAGTTAGACAAGAAAAAACTGTTCCCATTAACACAGATTGAAGATTTTGGGCAAGAGATGCAGGGGGAATGTGAGGAAGAACGTTTATATGCAGTGAGTGGTAACGACCTGGAACTCACTGCCCACGAGGGTGGTGGAAATGGAAGCAATGAATGATTTCTAAAGGAAATTGGATGGCCACTTGAAGGAAATAAACTTGCAGGGCTGCGGGGATCAAAGCAGGGGAATGGGACTGACTGGATTGCTCCACGGAGACAGGCATGGTCTCGATGGGGTGAATGGCCTCCTTCTCTGCCATAAATGACTCTACGATTCTCTATGACTCTAAGTGGTGGTGACTTTAGGCAGAATGGCAAAAAAAAAGAAAAAAAGTTTTAAAAAATTGTTTTCTACCTGCAGAAATCTGGATTGAAAGGTCTTCAGCCCCTTCTGATTCTTAGCCAGCTGGTCTTCATCGTACCAGGTGTAAGTGACCCCATATGCAGCACTGGCCCAAATCCGGGAAACCTGGAGGCACTTCACCACTTACTTTGACATACTCACATGAGGCCAGAGGAGACTCAACGGAAGGATCACGGAAGAGTTGTGAAAGCATGAGGAAACACGGGAAGCTAGTTTCAGGTGGGGATGGTTTCCACCCTACTTTCCTCTCAAAAATGTTGCCAGTGCCCTTCCCGCTCAGTAAGTAGACAAGTGACAGCAAGGGAAATGCAGTCCCATATTCCTGATCGATCATTTGTATTTTCCATCTCACCCAACAGTGTCCCAGTCACAATGTCTCTTTCATACAGTCAGTGTCAAGTAATTCACAAGCGTGTAGTTTGAAAAAAAATAAAATCTAAAAGTGGAAGCGGCTTTTGCAATTGCTGCTCTTGTGACTGCACAGAAAAATAATCCTGTGGTAAAATGATCAACGCCAAGTCAGCTCACAAAAGGTAGATGAATGTAGAAAAGTCCTTTGGAAATGATCCAGTGTTACAATATAGTGGGAGATTAGATGACCCTATTAGTAAATGCTGCTCCACATGTTGAGAATAGATGGTGAGAACCAGAATGCTTAGTTGACAGCATGAGGATTAATTGCTGGAGGTATTATCTTCCAGAGATGTTTTTAATGTAGCTTGTCAGTGAATGCTCTAATAGATTGTTCTCAATGTTTGTTTGGCAGTGTTTTCATCATTGAGAGAGGTGGGTGTAAGTTACCACAGAGCAGCATTCATTTTGGAGCCCAGACTGTGACAATAGAACTGTATAGCTTTATGAACAGTGATCGGAAAAAGTAATAGGGTGATGGTGGAATCAGTGTAGGGAACAGAATGGATAGCCTACAAGATGGCACAGTGTTGAAAGGTGCTGAGCATCAACAAAATGTCTTGTCCATAGACAACTTCCACTTTCCAAATCCAACTTAAAAATTTACAGATTTGATTCTAGCTCTTAAATTCGGAATAATTGCACCTTAAAAATTTAAACAGAGGAAGGCAGCCTCCAATTGAGCATCAATACTTCAGCAAAAGTTTTTCAGTCTTATGATAGCCCACATAATAGGGGAATTCTTCCTTTCAGGTAAAGTATAATTCACACTATGTTGAAGAATCCAAGATTCACCCAGGAGTGATTAAACATTCACAAGAGCATAGGAGCCAACAAAGTTGCACTTCTTTTAATAAAGCCACCAGAATCCAGGGCTTTCAAGTAGCTAAACTCCAAACAGCTCTCACAACTTCTTAGAGTTCAATGGGTTTGTTGAGCTCAGAGTCCGATTCAAGAGTGAGGGAGGCAGTTCATATCTACATATAAGACATTTATTCATGTAAGGGATTGCACTTGGATGCATGGCGAAGCCTAAAATTACTTAAAACTCTTCAATAAAAAAAAATGAAAAAGGCAAGGAACTGAACTTGCTGTACAAAGTACTGCACATGTACTGAATGCACTTTTCTTTTAATGAAAACATCTGTCAGACCTTGTGACTCTATTCCCATCTCATGGAAACCTCTTTTGTCCGGAGGCCAGAAATGTTAAAAGGAAAATAAAAGTACCTGATTACTCAAACACATTGCATCTATCTCCAGAAGTTTTGTGCCTCTCCTCTGCCTCTGTTTTTCTTACCTCCAAACAGTTGCAGAATTAAATGAGATACATTCCTATTATCATGTAATTTTTTTTCCTTAATTCATGGATTCATAATTTTAATGTAGTCATCATGTTCTGAGGAGATCTTCATTTAAATTGCAAGTTGACTAATTCTTATAAATTGTCATTTGGTAGTACAGAACTTGAGTATTGCTGAAACCAGAGACATTTTGTTGAAGCTTTTTGTCTTACACTCATTGGGACAATACGCAAGAATACCAATGTAAGGGAAAGCAACAAATTTATACTGCATGAGAAGAGAGTGCTGATTGGTTGGCAAGTGCACTGTGATTGGTAGAGGCATTGCCATGGAGAATGCATCAGTTTACAGTGACTGACAGTTAACAGCCAAGCTTTGTCAGAAATTTAAACCAGGTAGCTTGACGCTGATTGGTCAAGGCATTGCCCTGAGGAATGAACCAGCGAATGGCTGTCACTTATTTTGTTTAGCTATAACAGGCACAATGTGTGTACATGTTCTTTCTGTCTGCAAAGAACAGGGCCCTGTGTATTAATATATGTAGCTCCCAGTACACACAAATGTGCCACACTGCGAGCCTGACAGACAACCTTAAATTGATTGCCAGTATAATTCTTAGCACATTGAGGATTATTTAGCGAATGTTGTCCAATCACGGAATCACATCTAATGTTGGACACTGTGGTTTGAGTTTTGCAAGCACGGGCTGGTTGGGTACAAAATTTGTATAATCTGGGGTGACCAAGAGGAACTGAGAAGAAAATTGAGGGTTTTTTAAGTACCTTCCAACACATGGAGGTGAATAACATAGATGCATTTAAGGCTAAGCTAGATGAATATAGGAAGAGATAGAAGGATATGTTGATAGGGTGAGATGAAGTAAGGTGGGAGGAACCTCATGTGGAGCAGAAATACTGACGTGGACCTGTCAAATGACCTGTTTCTGTGCTGTAAACAATATGTAATACCTTAAAAAAAACACAAAGATTTTTTCTTTAGAATTAGTACCCCTACAGTCTAGAAATTTGTGTTGGCATAAAGGATTATGGCAGTGTTAATTGAGTGAGAGGGACAGCAATGCTGCAAGTAGTGTCTGGCACTTGGGTAGCGTACGTTTCCCAAACTCAACAACTTTGTTAAATCCAAAAAGCAAAGACAAACACTATGGCACTCAACTTGTACAATCTGTGAAGTAAGGAGCCAGTCTAAGTACTTAAGGGAGACTCTCCCTTTTGTTTTATTAAGAGAGAGAGAGAGACTGCACGGAGAAAGCTGGAATCTTCATTTTAAAGTAAGTAGATTTAAATTTTCTTTCCACTTTTTTGATTGCTGGCCATTGCTGTGACTGCAGACAGTTCTCCCATAGCACTGGATTGGGCATAGGAAAAGATACAAAAGCAGAAGAGACTATTTGTGATATCAAATATAAGATGTGGCATATGGTCATGTCCTGCCAGTCTGCTACACAGGGAATCTCCTGTATCCAGGCACAGCGTCTGATAATGAGAGTAGAGACGTGCCCAAGAAAACTGGCATTTAGTTGACAGACATCAAAACAGCTGTACCATTTCCTCCGCAGAATGTACAAGAGCCAGGCTTTTCTGATTTTTCACTCACCACCCAAAGTTTTCTCACTATTTCTTTCAACAGGCAGAACATTGCAAACTGGCAAAAACAGAGGAAAAAATTCAGGTCAAAAAGAAGGAAAGAAAGAACTTACATTTATATAGCGCCTTTCACGACATCAGGGTGTCTCAAAGCACTTTGCAGCCAATGAAGTACTTTTTTTTGGAAGTGGAATCACTGTTGTAATGGAGGAGATGCGGCAGCCGATTTGTGCACAGCAAGCTCCCACAAACAGCAGTATGATAATGAGCAGATAATCGTTCTTTAGCTGTAGGTGAAGGGATAAATAATGGTCAGAATACCAGCAAGAACTGTACTGCTCTCCTTTTAAAGTGCTATGGGATCTTTTACACCCACCTGAGAGGATTTCAGTTTAAAGTCTCTTCTGAAAGACAGCATCTCTGACTGTGCAGCACTCCATCAGTCCTGCACTGGAGTGTCAGCCTAGATTTTGTGTTCAAGTCCATATGGCATTGTCAATGTCAGTCAAAGTCAGCATGCTGCTATTACCTTATGCATTGGGTTCATTCCCAGTGAGCACTGCGGGCATATACAGCATTAGCTGGTTTACTGCCCAAGGATGCATCAAGTTCATGGGTGTATTAATCAGCAGGGCCAATGGTTTTAATCACTTTACCCACTGATTGATTGCAACAATGGGCTGGATTTTACTCGGCGGCGGCCATAAAAGATGGCGGCACACACGCGCAGGTTTTACTCGGTGGAGCTGCCACAATCCTATACGCGGCGGCTCATTGACATGGATGGGGCGGACCAGCGCCCCCCCCCCCCCCCGATGATATGGAGGGGCGGGCAAGCCGTCCCCGGCAACGGCGTCCTGCACCACTGCGCAGGCACTGGCGCCACTTTTAAAGGGCTTCCAGTCCTTACATTTAATTTAAATGTTTAAAGTTATATGCATGACAAAATTAAAGTAAAAACTTAATAAATGATTCAAAACCCTCTCCCACCCCCTCCCCATTAACAATACACTCATTCCTTGTACTCTCTCCTCCAAAAATACTTACCTGGTGTACCTGACCTTCCCTCCCCCAAAGTTCACAATCTTATAACTTTACCCCTTCCCACCAACCCCGCCACCAATCAGAATAGTTTGACCCCATTCCCCTCCTCCCGCAGTGAGAAATTTATCTCCTGCCCCCTCCCCACAGTTGTTGCAGCTTGTTTCGCCGGACGGGGATCTGAAGGCGACGACCCTTCAAAATGCGACAGGAACGTCATTACCTCAGATAAGTTAATGAATTTGAATATTTAAATTATGGGTCCCGTCACCAAGCGGCGAGGGAGCTGCCACAAGGCCTCGGTGCCACCTGCAAGATTGGGATGGGCCCTTCTGGCGTCGAGGTCTATAGTGGGACTCATCCAGGACAACCTTCGTGACCCCCCCCCGCCACAGATCCCTATGTCGAGGCCCCTAACATCCAGCCCAATGTGTGAGGGTAAAACATTTCTACAGAACCACTGGCTTTTCCCATGTCTAGAAGTTCATTGACCAAAGCCACATTGTCGTTCAGACCTCTAGGCATAATGCTGTATCCTATGTGTCCAGCTGCAGGGAGTTTTAGATCCCAATGTTGGTGTGGAATTTGGCCATGTCAATGGCTGCTTTTCCAGAATTTCTCACAATGCCTTCAATGTAAAGCATTCATCTGTGCCACCCTTTTTGATGGGGAATACAAGTGGAAGACTAAGGCTACTGTACACAGTCAGAACTTACAACACCCATATGACAAATTTAAACAGAAACAGAGTACAGAAAACTGGCGCTTACATGTTTAGACTGGGCAGCCTTAAATTACAACCCATCCTGTTCCCCAGGCTTCCAGAGTAATTGTCCTAACTTCATCTGGAAATGAAAGTTTCTGTACCCATGTTGATGGTGTGGCAAAATAAGGGGGTGAAAAAGCCAATGAGAAACTACCAACAATGCGAGTAATACAGGAAGCATGATTGATGTGTAATATAGTGACTCCAGATGCCTCCTTCTTAAAAGGACAAATGACACCAGCCAATTAGCTGTGCCGAAACCATTTTGTCCTACACCGTTATGATAAATTCTGTTTCCATCTTATGCGTGTTCCTGCAACCAATGATAAAAAGTAGTCAAGTCGTATGCAGGGCATTTGTTTTCTGAATTACTTACTGTCTACAGGTTGACAGCTTGAATTGGCATGGTACTGCCCCTTGGTGCTGGTGCTTTGTTTCAGATATGTGGCTCCTAACTTATCATTCCTTCTAAGTGACTCCAAGAGAGTAAGTCTGCTGGCTATCTGCAAGGTTTCAATGATAGCCTGCTGGGATTCTGGAGCGCCTTGAACCTCTGGGCTGTATATTGTGAGGGCCCTACATATGATCTAGACACATCTGAGACTCTGGTGGCTAACAGGTATAGCCACTTCCTTCCCATGCCTGGTGCAGCACACATTCCCGGCAGCTGGCCACAAGTTGCTTCAAGTACATGCCTTCTTTCTCAGAGTGTTGGCAGAAACAGCAACAGCTTCTATCATGTTCAACTGGCTTTGCTCAATGAACTTTTGCAAATTCTGCTTTCCTTGACCTGCCTTCCCACTGCTACTTAAGGTGCGTAACTGGCTCCTGATGACAATTCCCAGCCCTTTTTATTGGCTGGCCCACTGTGAAGGAAATAAAGACCACGGTTTTGCCCAAAGACTGTAGACAGCAATAGAGACCAACAAGAATAAATGTTTCCAGACGTTTTTACATATGGAGTGGTAGGAAAGATATACATCATTTTTGAAAGTGCGGGCACTATTTCCAGAAATGCAACTGAAGCAGCCGATTTGCACACACTAGTTAAATCTAATTTTGGAGTGTTGGTTGAGGGATGAATATTGACCTGGCATTGGAGGGAATTCATCCTCGCCTTCAAATAGTGCCATGAGTTTGTTAATGCTCATTTAGGTAAGCATGGAGGGTCTTCAGTTAACAACACATCTGAAAAACAGCACCTCCAACAATGCAGCACGCCCTTGCCAGTCTTGATGATGTGCTGAAATCCTGCAGGAGAATCTGAACCCACAAGCATCTGATTCAGAGGCAGGAGTGCTACAGCTATACCCAGACTGAGAACATCAACAGCACCTTCCAGACTAAAATATTGTACTGCAGATTAATAATGATTTCACCCCATTAATTATGACTCCAGCCCCAGCCTTACAGCACTTCAAGATATCTGTGGTCATCCAATTTTGGCCTGTTGAGCACCTCTGATTTTAATTGGTCCATCATTGATGGTCTTGCCTTCAGCTGCCAAGACCCCAAGTTTTGGAATTCTCTCCCTAAACCTCTCTGCCTCATGACCTCTCACTTCTCTTTTCAGAAGCTCCTTAAAACCTACCTCTTTGATCAAGTTTTTGGTCATCGACCCTAATATCTCCTTATGTGGCTCAGAGTCAAATTTTGTTTGATAATGCTCCTGTGAAGTGCCTTGGGATGGTTTATTATCTTAAAGGTGCTATATACTGTTGAATCGAGCTAGTGAATTGTTTCAGCAAATGATTCATTGGACAGGGTTTTACCGTTCATTTGAAGGACCCAACAGTGGGGTCATATCCGGGTGATGGTGACACTAACGCTGCATGCTGGCTCAATGACTGAGGCGGCCTCTGTACAGGTACAGGTGGCCCTGAATGTGCTTGGCCCTTGTAGGGCTCAGGCACTCAGAGGATGCAAGCCGCAGCCATCTCAGGCACCGGAGTGCATGCAGACACATGGTCCACTGAAAAGGGTGCTGAGCAGGGGAGCCTGCAGAAGAATAGCTGCAGTGCGAGGAAGGGTCCCTCCAAGATTTAGTGACACCTCTCTGGAGGTGTGCCTGCTGGCTGCAAGGGAACAGAGCGACGTGCTGATGGGAGGAGGAGGCCACAAAGCCTCACAAAGAAGGCATGGCTGGAGGTGGCCGAGCAAGTCAGAGCCATGGGGTGGTCACACGAACATGAGTCCAGCACTACTGCCCTTTGGAACGCCAAGTTGTGCAATGTGCAGCAGACAAAAGTAATGCGAGATATCCTTGAGAGGGCATGTTACAGGGCTCCCCCAGATCTATCAAGGCATTTAAACCTCACCTTCAAAAGGCCAATGGCCTGCTCAATAATATAAAAGCAAAATACTGCGGATGCTGGAAATCTGAAACAAAAACAAGAAATGCTGGATTCACTCAGCAGGTCTGGCAGCATCTGTGGAAAGAGAAGCAGAGTTAACGTTTCGGGTCAGTGACCCTTCTTCGGAACCGAAGAAGGGTCACTGACCCGAAACGTTAACTCTGCTTCTCTTTCCACAGATGCTGCCAGACCTGCTGAGTGAATCCAGCATTTCTTGTTTTTGTGCCTGCTCAATAATGGTGTTTGTAGTGGCAAAGCAGCAGATGTATGTATCCTCTGCCTGTGTGTTCGGGTTGCATACAGGTGTCAGCAGCCACGTCTTCAGTGGATACCCTTTGGCCCTCAGGATCCAGCCAATAAGGCACTCGGTTGGCCTGAAGAGCTAAGGCACTTGGGAGTAAGGGTAGGCGGTGCCATTGTGGTATTATCACTGGACTAGTAACCCAGAGACCCAGGGTATTCCTCTGGGGACTGGTGTTCGAATCCCACCACAGCAGAAGGTGGAATTTGAATTTAATTAATAAATCTGGAATTAAAAGCTAGTCTAATGATGGCCATGAAACCATTGTCGATTGTTGTAAAAACCCATCTGGTTCACTAATGTCCTTTAGGGAAGGAAATCTGCTGTCCTGACCTGGTCTGGCCTACATGTGACTCCAGACCCACAGCAATGTGGTTAACTCTTACATGCCCTCTGAAATGGCCTAACTGTTACAAAGTCAATAAAGCCAATAAAAAGGAATGAAACCGGATGGACAACCCGGCATCGACCTAGGCAAACCCAGCCCTGTCGACCCTGCAAAGTCCTCCTTACTAACATCTGGGGGCTTGTGCCAAAATTGGGAGATCTGTCCCACAGACTAGTCAAGCAACAGCCTGACATAGTCATACTCACGGAATCATACCTTACAGACAATGTCCCAGACACTGCCAACACCATCCCCGGGTATGTCCTGTCCCACCGGCAGGACAGACCCAGCATAGGTGGTGGCACAGTGGTATGCAGTAGGGAGGGACTTGCCCTGGGAGTCCTCAACATCGACTCCGGACCCCATGAAGTCTCATGACATCAGGTCAAACATGGGCAAGGTAACCTCCTACTGATTACCACCTACCGCCCTCCATCAGCTGATGACTCAGTACTCCTCCATGTTGAACACCATTTGGAGGAAGCACTGAGGTGGCAAGGGCACAAAATGTACTCTGGGTGGGGGACTTCAATGTCCATCACCAAGAGTGGCTCGGGAGCACCACTGCTGACCGAGCTGGCTGAGTCCTAAAGGACATTGCTGCTAGACTGGGTCTGCGGCAGGTGGTGGGGGAACCAACACGAGGGAAGAACATACTTGACCTCGTCTTCACCAATCTGCCTGCTACAGATGCATCTGTCCATGACAGTATTGGTAGGAGTGACCACCACACAATCCTTGTGGAGACAAAGTCCCGCCTTCACATTGAGGATACCGTCCATCGTGTTGTGTGGCACTATCACCGTGATAAATGGGATAGATTTTGAACAGATCTAGTAATGCAAAACTGGGCGTCCATGACGCGCTGTGGGCCATCAGCAGCAGCAGAATTGTACTCAACCACAATCTGTAACCTCATGTACAGGCATATCCCCAACTCTACTCAAGCAGCATGCGATTGACGGAGCTAAGCGATCCCATAACCAACAGATCAGATCTAAGCTCTGCAGTCCTGCCACATCCAGCCGAGAATGGTGGTGGACAATTAAACAACTAACTGGAGGAGGTGGCTCCACAAATATCCCCATCCTCATTGATGGGGGAACCCAGCACATCAGTGCGAAAGATAAGGCTGAAGCATTTGCAGCAATCTTCAGCCAGAAGTGCCGAGTTGATGATCCATCTTGGCCTCCTCCTCAAGTCCCCAGCATCACAGATGCCAGACTTCAGCCATTTCGATTCACTCCGCGTGATATCAAGAAACGACTGAAGGCACTGGATACTGCAAAAGCTATGGGTCCTGACAATATTCCGGCAATAGTACTGAAGACCTGTGCCCCAGAACTTGCCGCGCCCCTAGCCAAGCTGTTCCAGTACATCGACAACACTGGCATCTACCCTGCAATGTGGAAAATTGTCCAGGTATGACCTGTACACAAAAAACAGGACAAGTCCAACCTGGCCAACTACTGCCCCATCAGCCGACTCTCAATCATCAGTAAAGTGATGGAAGGTGTCATCAACAGTGCCATCAAGCGGCACTTGCTTAGCAATAACCTGCTCAGTGACGCTCAGTTTGGGTTGCTCCAGGGCCACTCAGCTCTTGACCTCAAGACAGCCTTGGTTCAAACATGGACAAAAGAGCTGAACTCAAGAGGTGAGGTGGGAGTGACTGCCCTTGACATCAAGGCAGGTTTTGACCGAGTATGGCATCAAGGAGCCCTAGCAAAACTGAGGTCAATGGGAATCAAGGGGAAAAACCTCCACTGGCTGGAGTCATACCTAGCACAAAGGAAGATGGTTGTGGTTGTTGGAGGTCAGTCATCTGAGCTCCAGGACATCACTGCAGTAGTTCCTCAGGGTAGTGTCCTAGGCCCAACCATCTTCAGCTGCTTCATCAATGACCTTCCTTCAATCATAAGGTCAGAAGTGGGGATGTTCGCTGATGATTGCACAATGTTCAGCACCACTTGTATCTCCTCAGATACTGAAGCAGTCTGTGTAGAAATGCAGCAAGACCTGGACAATATCCAGGCTTGGGCTGATAAGTGGCATGTAACATTTGCGCCACACAAGTGCCAGGCAATGACCATCTCCAACAAGAGAGAATCTAACCATCTCCCCTTGACATTCAACAGCATTACCATCGCTGAATCTCCCACTATTAACATCCTGGGGGCTACCATTGACCAGAAATTGAACTGGAGTAGCTATATAAACACCTCATTGGAACCAGGATCTGAAATACCCTGAAAAAAATTTTCTTTCATCTTTGCTAGATTCAAACATCAATTTGAGATATTCACCAGTTGTTGAGAACTATTAGAAAGACTTACAAATGACAGCCAGATTTGTAAAAACTTTTCAAGAACATGCAGTTGTAACACAAGTGACTTTCAGGCTATGTAGGCACAAAGTCATGTCATAAGAATGCAAGTACATAGTGTTACAATTGTCTAGTTTATGGTTTATGTTAATATTGTTTGGAAGTCACTTTTCCTATTGGAGAAATTAAATTGGTAGCGGTAAAGTAACTGAATTTCTGGAATTCAAAAGAATGCAGGACCACCCAAGAGATTTACCTTTCAAAGATCTTTCCATATGTACTTACAGAGTCAGAGATAGAGAGGTGAGAGCCATAAAACATCAGGTGGCGAACTGAAGTCCATAAGTCTGAAGAGAATTGCCCTGTAATAAAAACAGAAAGTGCTGGAAATACTCAGCAGGTCAGGCAGCATCTGTGGAGAGAGAAGCAGAGTTAACGTTTCAGGTCAATGACCTTTCAGCAGAGATGATGAAAGGAGTTCTGATGAAAGATCACAGACCTGAAACATTAACTCTGCTTCTCTCTCCACAGATGCTGCCAGACCTGCTGAGTATTTCCAGCACTTTCATTTTTTTATTTCAGATTTCCAGCATCTGTAGTATTTTGTTTTTATTTTCGAGAATTGCCCTGTCTTTGTTGGCAGTATAAATTATTCACGTGGATATCTGAAATCAAAGGAAAGTTTTGGAGTTGGAGTTAATTAACTTAAATTGCTATCTGGAACACCCCAGATGTTTCACATTGCTATTGGAAATAGATTATGCAAGGAGATCAGGTTTTTTATCTCTGTACTCTGACAGAAATTCAGTTGGTGTTTGGAAGCAGCTTGAACCAGGCAGAGAATCTGCCAGAAGCTGGGAAGGAGCAGAAAGGCCATCAGGAACCAGGAGTGTTTCGGATTTGACTAACGTCCATTCTCAGGCTGAGGAAATCCAAATTCACGAGGTGTTGAAGAAGAGTTGGAGGGTTCACCTAGCTGAATGCTTGAAGATGAATTCCCAAGCAATCTCACTTCGGAAAATAGCTGGGAAACTAAAGAAAATCAAAGTGAATTCCTGAGAGCTATGGTATGCTTTGGATTGGTCTCAGGAGCGGTGAAAAACCTCCACAATCCTGTAAAGTATAGGGGAACTCTTGGGTGAAAGTAAAAGTCAACCGGGGAGTGGTTGGTTGAGATTTAAAGTTTAAAGTATAAGACTTGACGTTCAATTGAGATTTTGTCTTTAAAATATAAATGATTACAAATTGTAGTGTTAAGTTAGTAGTGCTTGCTTTTCTTAACTCTTCTACAGTGAAGTTTTTTGTTTAAAATGTGAAATCTTGTGGCGTAATTCTTCCAGTAATAACTGGGAGTTCGAATTTCTTTTAAAAAATAGTCACTGGTCTCTAACCAGATCATAAACAATAGGAACACGAGGAGGCCAGTTAGTATCTTGAGCGTGTTCTGCCAGATATCATGGCTGATCTGTGACCTAACTCCATGCCTTTGCCCCATATCCCTCAATAGCTTTAGTTAATAAAAATCTATCAATCTCAGTTTTAAAATTGATCTAGCATCAATTGAAGTTTGCGGAAGAGAGTTCAAAACGTCTACCACTCTTAGTTTTTAGTTTTTAGTTTTTAGTTTTAGAGATACAGCACTGAAACAGGCCCTTCGGCCCACCGAGTCTGTGCCGACCATCAACCACCCATTTATACTAATCCTACACTAATCCCATATTCCTATCACATCCCACCTGTCCCGATATATTTCCCTACCATCTACCCATACTAGGGGCAATTTATAATGGCCAATTAACCTATCAACCTGCAAGTCTTTGGCATGTGGGAGGAAACCGGAGCACCCGGAGGAAACCCACGCAGACACAGGGAGAACTTGCAAACTCCGCACAGGCAGTACCCAGAATCGAACCCGGGTCCCTGGAGCTGTGAGGCTGCGGTGCTAACCACTGCGCCACTGTGAAGAAGTGCTTCCTAATTTCAGTCCTGAAATTATCTGGCACTAATCGATAGACTATGCCCCCAGTCCTAGATTTACTGGTTGGAGAAAATCGTTTTTATTTACCCTATCTGTTCCATATTATATCATGAATACTTTGATCAAATCACCCCTTAACTTTGTAAATTCCAGGGAGTCCAACCCTGGTGTAATCTTACCTTGTAAGTTAACCATTGAAGTCCAGATATCATTCTGGTAAATCTACGCTGCACTCCCTCCAAGGCCAATCTATCCTTTCTGACGTGTGATGCTCAGAACTGCTCACAGTACTCAAAGTCTGGTTTAACCAGGGATTCGTATAGCTGAAGCAAGACTTCTAGAATACCCTGTATTCTAGACCTCTGGATCCAAAGGCCAGCATTCCAATAGCTTTTTTGATTATTTTCTGTACCTGTGTCAAACGAACCAAATTGAATAGTCTGGAATGGCAATAATTTAAATGATCTGTTAGGCAGGCTAAATTCAAACAGTGGAGCAGACACAATAGAGCCACAGAGACAAGCAATCATCCAACCACGATGAATCCAGGTTACTCTAAATGCTTTGGCACTGTCTCATTACGAGGATGATGCCATGTAACCCTAAAAGAGCTCAATATATACCATCCTCTATCTGGAGCAACCACTGACCCAAGGCTAACCTGCAAAGCATTAGTTGTATCTCTAGGTTTAGTTGAAGACTCACTGTGCACATGGGTGTCAAGATGCATCACAAGGAAATGCCAAGTGTGTTACCTCGAGCAGAATTGCGGAATAAAATGGAACTTCCACACCACTACGGAATTCCATTCTAATACAGACAGAATGTTACAAACCAGTTAAAGAGAGTGGATCTGTTTTGGGGCCACTGCTGTTTGTCATTTTTATAAATGACCTGGAAGAGGGTGTAGAAGGGTGGGTTCGTAAATTTGCGGATGACACGAAGGTCGGTGGAGTTGTGGATAGTGCCGAAGGATGTTGTAGGTACAGAGGGACATAGATAGGCTGCAGAGCTGGGCTGAGAGATGGCAAATGGAGTTTAATGCGGAAAAGTGTGAGGTGATTCACTTTGGAAGGAGTAACAGGAATGCAGAGTACTGGGCTAATGGGAAGATTCTTGGTAGTGTAGATGAACAGAGAGATCTTGGTGTCCAGGTACATAAATCCCTGAAAGTTGCTACCCAGGTTAATAGGGCTGTTAAGAAGGCATATGGTGTGTTAGCTTTTATTAGTAGGGGGATCGAGTTTTGGAGCCACGAGGTCATGCTGCAGCTGTACAAAACTCTGGTGAGACCGCACCTGGAGTATTGCGTGCAGTTCTGGTCACCGCATTATAGGAAGGATGTGGAAGCTTTGGAAAGGGTGCAGAGGAGATTTACTAGGATGTTGCCTGGTATGGAGGGAAGGTCTTACGAGGAAAGGCTGAGGGACTTGAGGTTGTTTTCATTGGAGAGAAGGAGGAGGAGAGGTGACTTAATAGAGACATATAAGATAATCAGAGGGTTAGATAGGGTGGATAGTGAGAGTCTTTTTCCTCGGATGGTGATGGCAAACATGAGGGGATATAGCTTTAAGTTGAGGGGTGATAGATATAGGACAGATGTTAGAGGTAGTTTCTTTACTCAGAGAGTAGTAGGGGCGTGGAACGCCCTGCCTGCAACAGTAGTAGACTCGCCAACTTGAAGGGCATTTAAATGGTCATTGGATAGACATATGGATGAAAATGGAATAGTGTAGGTCAGATGGTTTCACAGGTCGGCGCAACATCGAGGGCCGAAGGGCCTGTACTGCGCTGTAATGTTCTAATTCTAATTCTAATTCTTGATCATGGCAGTTACGTAGTCGGCTCTTTCTTGCCACACAGTGGGCAAAATTTGCCTGTTGCAGCAGTTAGCAAGAATTTTTGCGAGATTGGAAGTTATTCTTAAAGAAAAAAAGAGAAGAGACAAAGAGGAAGAATTCCAACTGAGTAAAAGGAAACATCACTACAACAGGACCATCTGAAAGTGGGCTTACATGATGCTTATAAATTCCTGTGTTCCAGAGATTTGTGACACTCAAGCAGCTCTGCCACAAAGTTTGTAACATGTTCACTCCCATCGGGTATTCTCCATGGAATCAGGTGGTATTGCTATACCTACTGTGAATAGAAATTATTCTCATTGCTCTGATGAAGCACAACACAAGCTTGAGGGACAGCATCTCATCCTTCAATTTGGCACTTTACAGCTTTCTGGCCTCAACATTGACTCAACAACTTTAGATCATAACCACTGTTCCCATTTCCTTGGACAGCAGGTTCTGGTAATGTCAATCGCAAGTTATCTATATCTTCTTTCCGCTCCAGGCTTGTTGATCACTATTTACACTTCCGCTGGACCTATCTCTTGTTTGGTTATTTTCCGATTACCACACACTTTTTCCTCACACCATTATCACTTTTGTCATTTAATCACTCCTGCCCTCCACCTGATCATAGACCTTACCTTCCCTTTTGCTGCTTTTAAAAGTAAGCATGGTAGAATCCAGTACAAGCCTTTGGACCATCAGGGAACTGACAGGCACCATTTTAGGAAGATTAGTCACACAAAAATAAAAGCCTAAATCAAAAATGTCTTAACGGTATTTCTTATGATGGCATCACCGTGTCATAATATAAACAAACTGGGACAAGGGGCAGGGGGTGGTCCAACTGCTATTTGAAAAAAATCTTCCTGCACAATGTATCACCTTTGGTCATAAAACCACAGGATTCTTGCAGACATGTGTTCCTGAATGTGTAAAACGTACTAGTGCAAAGTGTTGCACTCATGCAGGGAAGATTAAATTGAAAGGAAGAACAAATTGCCGAAGATCATTCTAGACCAGCGTTGTCCAAACTTTTCACATGGGGCGGGGGGAGGGGCGGGTGCCACATTACAATCATTGTCTTACATAGGGGGCCAGTGAGACAATTTCAGAAAAATAAAGCCATTAAAAAGTTATCTTACAATTAATCAAAACAAAAACAAATGTGCACTTTTGTGAAGTAGCTTTAAATGAGAAGATTAATTTATTGACTTACTTTCTCATCACTATGTTGGACACTGATTTAGTGAGATACCTGGCATTTTTGGTTGCACAAGTAGTCAATGTTTGCCCACACACTTTTTGTAGTGATGTGAAGTATTCCGGATAGGTGTCCGTCTGTCAGGAGTGATCTTGATCATTCTCTCTCCCTCTCTCTCTCTCTCTGTCCACCTCTCTGTCTCTCTGCACCCCCCCCCCCCTCTCTGTCTCTCTGTCTCTCTGTTCCTCTCTCTCTCTGTCTGTTCCCCCTCTCTTCCTCTGTCTCTCTGCTCCCTCTCTCTCTGCCCCCTCTCTTTCTCTCTGTTCCCCCTCTCTCTCTGTCTCTCTGCCCCTTCTCTCCCTGTCTCTCTGTTCCCCTCTCTTTCTCTCTCTGTTCCCCCCTTCTCGCTCTGTTCCCCCTCTCTCTGTGTCTCTCTGCCCCCTCTCTCTGCCCCCTTTCTTTCTCTCTCTGTCTCTCTGTCTCCCCTTTCTTTCTCTCTCTCTCTCTGCCCCCATCTCTCTGTTCCCCCTCTCTCTCCCTCTGTTCCCCCTCTCTCTCTGACTCTGTCCCACTTCTCTCTGTCTTTCTGTTCCCCTTTCTCTCTGTTTCCCCCTCTCTTTGTCTCTCTGTCATCTCTCTCTGTCTCTCCGTTCCCCCTTCTCTCTCCCTATCCCTCTCTCTGTTTCCCCCTCTCTCCCTCTCTCACCCCTCTCTTTTCCTCGCTCCCTTTCTCTCTCTCTCTCTCTCCCTCTCTCTCACTGTCTCTGTCTCTGCCCCCCCCCCCCCCTCCACCCACCACGGCTCTCTCTCTATTCTTCTCTCTCTCTCTCTCTGACAGTTGCAGGGAGCAGGAGCACTCAGCACAGCAGCTTTGTAGTTGGTCAGTTTTTTTAAAAATAAAGTTGCATTGTCAGTTTCATAGCTAGCAGGTGCTGACATTGGGAACAGCGGTTTCTGAACTTTGGACAGATTCAGGGTTTTAAAAAAAAGTCGGAACCCGCCGGAAAACCCTGAATCTGTCTGAAGTTGGGAAACTGCTGTTAACAATGTCAGCACTGGTCAGCAGTGAAACTGATAGTGTGATTTTTTTAAAAAGCTGGTCTGAAAGAAAATGACAATGGAAAATTTCTCATCTCTGAGATACATCCGTGGGCCAGATGGAAACCTTTGGCAGGCCGGATCCTGGACCACAGGCCATATGTTGGACAGCCCTTTTCTAGACCAATGAGAGCCCATCCGAACAGGTGGAGGTAGAAATAAAAGAAAGAAAAACAGAAAATGATGGAAAACGCTCAGCTGGTCAGGCAGCTCCTATGGAGAGAGAAACAGAATGGGTGAAATTTTATGCTCTCCCCCCCCTGGCAGATTTGGAGGCGGGGGGAACATAAAATTGGGTGCGATGGTGGCAGGGGAGGTGTTGCAGCCACCATCCCGCCTCTGCTGAAATTTAGGCCGGGGTGGGAGGGCCTGTGAATGGCCTTCCCTTCCCACCGCCAATTGAGGCCCTTAACTGGGTAATTAACCCCCAATTAAGGGCCTCTTCCTACCGCAACCACAATTCCCCAGAGTAGACCATATGGCCCATCGAGCCCGCTCCGCCATTCAATACAATCATGGCTGATCTTTGATTTCAACTTCACTTTCCTACCCACTCCCCATATCCCTTAATTCCCTGAGAGACCAAAAATCTGTCTATCCCAGCCTTAATCCTTTGGGTAGAGAACTCAAAATAATTCATCACCATTTCAGTGAAGCAATTTCTCCTCATCTCAGTCCTAAGTGATTGGCCCCTTATCCTGAGACTGTGCCTTTGTGTTCTAGATTCCCCAGCCAGGGGAATCGACCTCTTAGTGTCTACCCTGTCAAGCCCCTTTAGAATCTTGTATGTTTCAATGAGATCGCTTCTCATTCTTCTGAACTCCAGAGAATATAGGCCCAATTTACTCAGCCTCTCATCACAGGACAAGCCAGGGACCGATCTAGTGAACGTTCACTGTACCATCTCCAATACAATATATCCTTCCTTAAACATGGAGACCAAAACTGCGCACAGTATTCTACATGTATAAATGACATTAATCAGCAATTTAATAAACAATGGTCATTTAGTGACACCTGATAAAAAAAACCTGGAGGGGAAACAAGATATAAATAACCAGAGATTGCCATTGAAAGACAACAGCATTGCAGAAAGATGGCAGTATGTAAAAAATGGGTGGGAGGTACATTTTGGAAATGTAAGATGTCTGATACTTAAACTGTTTGGTTTACAAACTGTAGTCACTGAGAAAAATAACTTTACTTTAGGGCTTGTTCATTGTTTCTTATGGCATAATTGGCACACAGCGTGAGGTAAAGGAGCTTGGGTTTACAGCCAATATGAGCCATGGGAAGTTAGACGATCTCTGCTTATTTTGGCATGTTGCCTGTTCAAGATTAAGCTCCTGGAGATACAACCTGAATTATCGGTGACAATATAATTGTCTTGGACAGCTTTTGTTTGAAAGAATTCAATCAAAAACCTTGGTTCTGAATTGGGTCTAAATCGTGCGTTTGCTGAAGCAAAACATTGGGAGTAAACTTTTCTTGGCCAGTGGAAATATTCTCTGAAGCAAGCCCAAGGTAAAGGGACATAGTTCCCCTGCCTCTCAGGCTCCACACTCAGGGATGAATTTTATCAGCCCTCCAGGGATAGGCAGGTAGGCATGGGGGCTCATAAACTAGCAAGGGAAGGCAGGGGATGGAGTGCCTATTTCCTTCCCGAAGCCATTCAATTTGTCAGGGATGGGGAAGGTTGAGGACAGCCTTCCCACGCAGAGGCCAATGGAGGCCCTTAACTGGCTAATTAATGGCTACTTAAGGGCCTCTTCCTACTGCCACTGGTATTTTACCAGCAGCTGCTGGGAGCTCTGCCATGTGGGGAGGCCGCCCAATAGAACCATGCAGCCTCCTTGTGGGCTGGGGGAGGGCCCTCCTGATCAGGCACCCTCTGGGCCATGGAGAGCCCCCAGCTGCAAAGGCTGCCACTGTGCCAACACCCTACTTACCCCCGACCCTCAACAACCACCACCCCACACCCCCACTCCCATCGCCAGGGCCTACCTGACTGGCCCCAGTGAGCCTGCCCCCACTAACTTGCAGTCCGGGGTTCCAGCGCTGCTCCTGGTCCCCGGCCTTCTGTAGTCCCAGCAGTGGCCATCACTCCCGGTGACACTGCTGGACTGCTGAACCGCTGGTCCTCTGATTGGCCGGCAGCTCTTGGCAGTGGGATCCCTCTCCTTAAAGGGACGAGGATTTCGAAACTAGGCAGTTAACTGCCTGAGCGCGGTAAAATTCAGCCGGGGGTCCCCAAAACTGCTGAGGCGACGTTCCCCACATCTTTCTGGCCCAGCATTGGGACCCCCACTGCCTGCACAAAATCCAGCCTTCAGTTTCTGCCCATGTGCAAATTAAGTCGACATTAAAATAAAAGGTCTGAAAACACCTGGAAGAAATTTGAAACAAAAACAAGAAATGCCGGATTCACTCAGCAGGTCTGGCAGCATCTGTGGAAAGAGAAGCAGAGTTAACGTTTCGGGTCAGTGACCCTTCTTCGGAACTGACAAATATTAGAAAAGTCACAGATTATAAACAAGTGAGGTGGGGGTTGGGCAAGAGATAACAAAGGAGAAGGTGCAGATTGGACCAGGCCACATAGCTGACCAAAAGGTCACGGAGCAAAGGCAAACAATATGTTAATGGTGTGTTGAAAGATAAAGCATTAGTACAGATTAGGTGTGAATATACTGAATATTGAACATCAGCAAGTGCAAACCTGAAGAAGAACAACCTGAAAAAAACAGTGGGTAAGCAAACTGAACAAACTAAGATGAAATGAAATGAATGCAAAAAAAATTGTAAAAAATGTAAAAAGGAATGCAAAAAAAAGGAAGAAAAAATAACTAAAAATGAAAGTAAAGTGGGGGGCTGTCATGCTCTGAAATTTGAGGTTGATTCACTTTGAATTAGGTGCTGGCAGTAGCTCGGTGGGTAGCACTCTGACCCCTGAGTCAGTAGATTGTAGGGTCAAATCTCACTCACAAAACTTGAGTACGAAATCTGGCTGACACTTCAGGGCAGTACTGAGGGAGTGCTGCACTGTTGGAGGTGCTGTCCTTTGGATGAGGGTTGGATAAGTTGTAAATTGGGCCCCAATTAGATCATTATAGCCCAATTTGCCCATTTAAAGGGATCCTGCTGGTTTGGAATGGATGGCTTTGCAACCTGCAATTTAAAACTGTGATCATTTGGATCAGGGTGAGACAGCAATCCCCCTGATATTGGATCTGCCACTAGCCCCAGTTCCACCTGGGGGTTAAAATTAAGGTCCTGCATTTTATCAGCATAAACTCTTAAAGGAACATTGTCCCATAACATTTCCTCAATGGATAATGAGT
The DNA here is from genome assembly GCF_036365525.1 of Heterodontus francisci. Classification (NCBI taxonomy): domain Eukaryota; kingdom Metazoa; phylum Chordata; class Chondrichthyes; order Heterodontiformes; family Heterodontidae; genus Heterodontus; species Heterodontus francisci. The sequence goes on along the minus strand of NC_090375.1, from coordinate 184,940,607 downwards.
TTATCATGAAATCTGTGAAGCATATATAAATAAGCAGCAAGAGTAATTGCTGAATTTTGAACATACTCCAAATGCTGGCGGTTATAATCACTTCAGAATGCATCTGCTGCGTATACTGCTGTAATGACTCTGCTGGATTTCTTTTTGGAATCCAATTGCATCTAACTGGATTCAAACCTTCTTAATCTGTCAAAATAATTGAGGCAGCGACAGTGAAAATCATTTCATTTTTTAATAATTGCTTTTAGCTTTGGATGTGAGTGATCAACAATGAAGCAAAAGGTGTACACAATTGGATCAGAATACATGGGATGATGAATTTGAGACAGGAATCCAAGATGATTGTATAGCTTGCTGCATTGTTGTGCCACCATTGGTGGCCATGCCTTCAGTTGCCTTATTTAAATTCATTTGAAGGAGTTGGGCATCACTGGCTAGTGCCAGCATTTATTACCCACCCCTAATCCCTTGAACTGAGTGACTTGCTAGGCCATTTTGTTTTAAAGCGTCAACCACATTGCTGTGGGTTTGGAGTCACGTGTAGCCACAGCAGATAAGGACAGTTGATTTCCTTCCCTAAAGGGCATTAGAAAACCAGATGTTTTTCTTAATTGAATTCTAATTTCGTCATTTGCTGCGATGGGATTCAAGCCCATGTCCCTAGAGCAGCAGTCTGGGCTTTTGGGTTACTACTCCAGTGATATTACCACTTCACCTCTGCCTCCCCCTAGGTCCCTGACCTACTTCAGGAATTCCCTCCATAAATCCTTCCACCTCTATCCCCCTTTTCTCCTTTGAGAAACTCCTTAAAACCCACCTCTTTGACCAAGCTTTTGGTCACCTGCCCTAATAGCATTTATATATATCCTTTATATGGCTCAGTATCAAATCTTGCTTTATAATGCTCCTGTAAAGCGCCTTGGGATATTTTACTACGATAACGGCAATATACGAATGCAAGCTGTTGTTGTTGTAAAAGAAGCAGTTACAATGTGAATAATTCAATTCCCAATAGCCTTCGGGTTGTCGACCCTCCTGGATTGACTGGGATTTTCCCAGAATGAGCAATTGATCTCCCAGGCACTGCCATTGGCAAACCGGGAGACGAGAACTTGCACAACCCGGTTCACGCCTCTGATGGCTGCCACTGCCAACTCACCCTCTAGACTCTCCTACCTGCCTCTTTGGAATTGGATGGAGTGATCATCCATCTCATCCCTCGAGGATGGCCACTGGTCCCACCCCACCACCTCACCCTTAAGTTTGCTGGAGAGTCGGCATCTTGCACTTCCTGTGACATCGCAACAGTGGAGCAGTACCGGCCACAAGGAGACTCACTGTGCCTGCAGCTGCCCCCATCGCTCGTGGCATTTCAATGGAGAAACTCTCCTTCTGTCTTCTCGCCGGTCTGCCACTGATAATTTCCATTACTAAACATCCCTATTAAGAGTATTTTGTCAATTGTATAAGTGAGCACGGTTTAGAAATTTCCAGATTTTAAACAGACTCATTCTCAATGTTTATTAATGTGCAGGAGCTGCTATATATAGAATTTATCGTACAGAAACAGGTCATTCAGCCCAAGTGAACCATGCCAGTGTTCATGCCCCACATGGACCTGCTCTCACCCTTATTTATCAAACTCTTTTAGCGTTTCCTTCTATTCCTTTCTCCCTGATGTACTTATCTAGCTTCCACTTAAATGTATCTATGCTTTTCACCTCAACCAATCTACGTGGCAGCTAGTTCTATATTTTCACCACCCTCTGAATAAAGAAGTTTCTCCTGAATTCCTTATTGGATTTACTGATGACTATTCTTGGCCCCTGGTTTTCAACTCCCCTACAATACCACCCTATTGAATCCCTTCATAATTTAGAAGACCTCTACCAGGTCACCTCTCAGCCTTCTCTTTTCCAGAGGAAACAGCCTCAGTCTGTTTAGTCTTTCTTGATACTTGCACCCTCTCGGTTCTGATAACATCCTTGTAAATGTTATTTTGCATTTTCTTCAGTGCTTCTATATCCGACAAACAAATTTCTCTGCAGCACCTGTGGAAGAGCCTGTCACTCCAGAATTGGCCTTTATAGCCACTCCAGGCGCTGCTTCACAAACCACTGACCACCTCCAGGCGCGTATCCATTGTCTCTCGAGATAAGGAGGCCCAAAAGAAGAAGAATATGGGGACCAGAACTGTTCACAGTACTCCATGTGCAGTCTAAACAAAGTTCTATACAAGTTTAACATAACTTCTCTGCTTTTGAATTCAGTTCCTCTAGAAATGATCCCCAGTGCTTTGCAAGCTTTTTTTTTATAGCTTTGTTAACCTCTGCTGTTACTTTTAATGCACAGAAACAGGCCATTTGGCCCAACTGGTCTGCCAGTGCTTCTGCTCCACATCGGCCTCCATTCACCCTCATTTATCAAATCTTATTCTTCTATTCCTTTCTCCTTCATGTATTTGTCTAGCTTCCACTTAAGTGCATCTATGTTATTCGCCTCAACGACCCTGTGTGGTAGCAAGTATTCTAAGCACTCTCTCTGGTTTGGTGTGTTTACTAATTTATGCTTAATTAAGATCAGAAACTGGAGTGTTTGATGCTTTCTTATTCCTTGTGATGGAAATTGCTGAAGACACCAGCCCAGAGCGGTTGGTGGACTGCTATTCTGTGATTTACTCTTTTTGAAGTTTAGAAAACCGGGATTTATGAAATGTACAGGGTCGATGAAAGTAGATTAGGTCTTGTAAGAGCTGACATCTGTTAAGCGTTACAATAATTTTAAATAAAGCAATTTGCTGCTGTGCACTCTTCAGTGCTGGGGTAGTAACTTATTTGGCAGTTACTATCTTGGTATAATTGCAGCACTAATGAATGCACAGCACTAAACTGCTTTATTTAGAATTTCCAACCCTGTTAGATTTGCATGAGAAAGCTGTAATGTTCTGAATTTGAGGCCAATATCAAGCCATCAAGTGAATGCAATAACATTTACCAACTGCATGGAATGCCATGTGACTGAAAGCCATGTGAGACTGAATTGCATGTGCCTAAACCTCAGAAATAAATCCTACTAAGTCACACTCTTTTATTAGGAACAGTCCAAGAGGATAAAAATGTCCCTTTTATCTGAAATTCCCCATTAAAGTGTGCATATAATCTCAGTAGGGCTCAATTACTGTTCACAGTCCATTCTGCAACACTCACTGACTCACCAACATGACATGACTGAAGCTAGTGTGACAGATATCTCACTGTAAGGTTTGGCAATGTACATGAACATTGCACTTGATTCACTCTAATGATCTCACACTGCAGAACACTTCCTCCCTGTGCTAGTCGTTGAGTAATTTCAGAGACAGGAATAGTTGTAGGAAAGTTGCAGTAATAATTAGACAGTGACTTGCAAAAGAGAAGAATTAGAGTATGGGAGGAGAGCAGAAGAAAGGGATTAGACAAGGTGGATCATGGGGAGGCAACCAGCAGGGCAGACTAAATGGACCAAATGATTCATTTCTCCTGTAACATTCTAAGAGTTGAACCTGTTCATATCTATGATACATCCTGAATATGGGTTTGCAGTAATTGACAATTTAAAATCAACACAATAAGAGGTCTGTGGGTGTGTACATGAAATAAATGAAAACATTTGTTACCAAGGACATTTAGTACTCAGCAGATTAATTATGTTTGCTGGATCATCGCACTCTTTCTGGGAAATAGAAAATGGCTGAAAAACTAAAATTAAACAAAGGCACAGTCAAACCTCACAATTAACTGACATGGAACTCATCATGAACTTGTAAGCATGCACTTTAATTGTTGACAAAACACACAGAACAAAACTGTAAATGGTTATTGAATGATTCATTTTGAAAAATGATCCTTACCAATCTCTTAAAAAAGAGGTTGTGAAGAATTGGAGTCACAAACATCCTTTTAACTTTGATTATGTGTCACTTGTTCTGCCTTAATATGGCTTAAAAAAACTAGGGTTGATAGCATCATGGTGGGACTGGCTTGAGCTGAACAGAACAGAATTAATATGCATGCTCAAACAAACACACACAGGCACACACAGACATACATACACACAAATGCACATACACACAAACACACATACACACAGGTACAGCAGAACAAGTCTGATTAATAATGGCATATCTGCTGATGTTAACTGTTGGAGCTAGTGATTCTTTTAAATCAGTAGCACAATATCATCATCAGAATTTACCAGTTCTAACTCTGCACAGTGCTGTTTAAAATTTGGAAGTGAATCAGATGCTTAAATCTCAGTAACAAGACCCCAACTGGGTTCTACAAAAGGAAGCAGTGCACAGGATAAGTTAAACTTGCTGTAGAATGCAATTCATTAATCTGTGCCTTCTTTCACATTGTAGCTTTCTAGTTTCTAGGACACTTTTCCCAGGAGCCATAAACCTTTGCAATATATTGGTCAAGAAAGCACGAGAATTTTAAAAATAAATTCCAATCGTTTTGAGTTATAATGAGGAAAAAAATAATTAAGTTTCCCTCCATTCCAAAATCCATAGATAAAGGCAGAGCTTTGTGGACACAATGAATGCTGGTTGTATGAATGCTTTCAACTCTATCCTTCTTTAAACCTCGCTGCAAAGCTAAAAGTTGACTATGATGCTAAGGGAGTGCACTTTGCTTATAGGACCTGTCATTTAATGGACTAGGTGCCTCTAGCATTAAAGATAAAATTCTGATGGTGTTTCCAGATATCGCTTTAAGGAATATGAGAAAGTTTGAAAAAACATTAACCAGTTCCATTGTGATTGTGGATGATTACCTAGGCAGCATATGGCATTTGTAGAAGATTTTTGTAGGAGAAAGCTATTGAGATTTTCCTCTATAGGGTAGAATTCCTGTGGAGAAGCAGACCAGATTTGCCCCATCATGACCCATTTTCCTGGGTTGGGGTTCATCGTGTCTGCAAGACAGGCTCCTGGCAGGATTCCTACCACAAAGAGGAAGCTGCAGTGTGAGGGAAGAAGGTTTTTGGTAGTGCTGCAGCAGGGATGCTGATGCAACACCAAAAGGTAGGAGGCCAGGGACCTTAAAGAGCAGAAAGAAGTCCCCCATAGATCTGATCAAGGCTCCTTCTGAAGAGCTCAGTTGAGATTCAGACCTTCAGCAGGTTAAGTGCTCAGAGCTGCCTAGAGAGCGAGAAGGATGTCCTCAAGGCCCTTAGCACTGCATCTATCACCACTTTTCACATGATGGCTTGGGAAATGACAGTAAAATGGAGCAGAAAGGAGGCTAATCCTCCAGCAACCCAAATCCTGTCCTCTGATCACTATCAACTGCATGCAATTGGAGAGGTAGAAGTGGCCAGTAACAGTCCCATAGCAGTGGGGGAGGGAAAATTGCAGTAAGGAATGTGAAGCATCAGTAGGCTGAAGGGTTTTGTTTATTCTGAAAATCAACTAAATTTGCATTGTTTATAATTACAAATGGCAGCAGACAAATTATCCATTTTTTTCAACAGGGTGTGACATCCAATTCTCAGGAGAAGCGTCCCTGTTGCAGCTTATCTGGAGCACTGCTGACCTATATATGCAACTTTCTTAAAGGATGCAAACACTTCCACATGATAAATGGGCTGTTGGCTTCATATAACAATGTTTGCACTCGGATCGAGTATGTTTGGCCACAGTTTGTTTCTCCACCTCATTTTGGGTGTGCTCAATGTCATCAAAAGGAACATTACTTACTCTGTTAAGGACATCACTCAGCGACAGGGTGAAAAGGCAAGCAGCAGCCACGTAACTAAATCGCCCAAAACTAGGGGCCATAATATAAGATAGTCACTAATAAATCCAATAAAGATTTCAAGACAGGAGACTTGATTAAAACATCTAAGATTCCGTGGGGTCTTGACAGTGTGGATGTGGAAAGGATGTTTCCTCTTGTGGGAGAATCTAGAACTAGGGGACACTGTTTAAGAATATGGGGTTGCCCTTTTAAAACAAAGATGAGGAGAAATGTTTTCTCTCAGAGGGTCGTGAGTCTTTGGAACTCTCTTCCTCAAAAGGCGGTGGAAGCAAAGGCTTTGAATATTTTTAAGGCAGAGGTAGATAGATTCTTGATAAGCAAGAAGGTGCAGGGTTATCAGGGGTGTGCAGGAATGTGGAGTCAAGATGACAATTGGATCAGCCATGATCTTATTGAATGGCGGAGCAGGCTCGAGGGGCCGAGAGACCTACTCCTGCTCCTAATTCGTATGTTTGCATTGTTACGACCCGGTGAGAATGGTGTCTACGGGTCCCTCTCAGCTTTCACCTTATCTTACCATAACAGGTTTTAATTTTAAACACACTGTGTTTTTAGCTCCCTATTGGTGAATCCTTGTTCACTGCTTTCCAATTATAAGGCAAAGAAACCAGCACAAACAGGTTTTCTTCAGTTTATAGAAGAAAAGTTGAAATTTATTAAGCTTGAACTTAAACTCTAATTCGGTTGATGCCTACGGATACACGACGCATCCATGCGAGCATGCATATGCGATATACACATGCAAGTAGAGACAGAAAAGAGCAGAAGAAAAAAATAAAGTGGAAAAGTTTGAGGCAATATCTGAAGAACTTTTGTTCCGGTTCTTTGAGCTCACTGTTGAATCCTTGATTGTCAGTAGATCTTGCTTTTCGTTGGGGCCCAGTATTCTTCTTAACCTTGTTTGGTGAAGGAGACTTTTCTCTCTTGGGGTTCACGTGTCTTCAGTAGATTCAGAGGCTTGTGAGAAAAAGATTGGAGCAGACAGGAGAGATCTCAGTCCAGGAGCAAACCGTCTTTCTGAGTTCAAACTCTCTGTGGCTAGTTCATAAAACCCTGGAACTGCCAGTTAGTCATGTGACCAGTTGGTCCAACCAGTCCTGGACCCTGTGGATTGCATCACCCCAGCAGGCACTGGAATGTACTTCCCCACTCCCTCACTGTCCAGTGATCAACATCCATTGTGTCAGGGAATGGTCCTTTATCTACACAAGCACCGTCTGTTAGTATGCAAATATTTTTTCCAGCCACGGCTGATCTGTTCAACAAGTCATTTCCTAGCTCCAGCAACAGTTAAATATCAATGTTCATATGACAAAACCAATATGCCTCAGTCTTGGCAGGTGGGGGCCTGCATGACACCTCCACACTCAGCAGAATGAAAAGTGATTTGAGAAAATGCATTTCATTAAAAAGGTTGAGAGAAAATATAAGATCCAGAAAAACAAACATACAGTTCTCTCATTCATTTCCATTCATTCATAAATCCTAAAACTTATTACAGTATGTCTTTTCTTGCTGCCATTTCTGCTTTAATTGGCCCCTTTTTGGCATCCCAGTAAACATGTGATTCTTTGGGGAAGTTTTTCTTCAGTTTGTCCATTTCCATGGCTGCTAAGGGTCTTTGAGATGGTTAGGTTTAATTCGCCCTGTGTTGGAATTTTTTTTTCAGGAGAGGCAGTAGTGGGCAGGTCCATCCTGAACTCTCTTTCAGTGCTTTGCTGAGTCATGCAAAGGCTTTTGACTTCAGTGGCTTACTTTTTTCTGATTGTGGGGGAGGATTCTTTGTTAATCCCCCCCGTTGTCTTCTGGGACACTCCTGCCTTCAGGTATTTGTGCTCTACTGCACACCCCTGTGGCACTTTGACTAGGTGATGCATCAACCTCATGGTTTCTCTGCCCCCTAGAGGTCTTTCTTTGTTTCTGCAGGTTTCTATAAATGCTGTTAACAACTCTGTTGGGGTGCTTTTTTTAATTCATTCATGGGATGTGGGCATCAGTGGCTAGGCCACCATTTATTGCCCATCCCTAATTGCCCTTGAGAAGGTGGTGGTGAGCTGCCTTCTTGAATCGCTGTAGTCCATGTGAGGTAGGTACACCCACAGTGCTGTTAGGAAGGGAGCTCCAGGATTTTGACCCAGTGACAGTGAAGGAATGGCGATATAGTTCCAAGTTAGGATAGTGTATGTCTTGGAGGGGAACTTGCAGGTGGTGGTGTTCCCATGCCCTTGTCCTTCTAGGTGGTAGAGGTCACGGGTTTGGAAGGTACTGTCTAAGGAGCCTTGGTGCATTGCTGCAGTGCATCTTGTAGATGGTACACCCTGCTGCCACTGTGCATCGGTGGTGGAGGGAGTGAATGTTTGTGGATGGGGTGTGAATCAAGCGGGCTGCTTTGTCCTGGATGGTGTTGAGCTTCTTGAGTATTGTTTGAGCCACACCCATCCAGGCAAGTGGAGAGTATTCCATCACACTGCTGACTTGTACCTTGTAGATGAGGGACAGGCTTTGGGGAGTCAGGAAATGAGTTACTCGCCACAGGATTCCTACCTCTGACCTGCTCATCTAGCCACGGTATTTATATGACTACTCCAGTTCAGTTTCTGGCCAATGGTACCCCTAGGGTGTTGATAGTGGCGATTCAGCGATGGTAATGCCATTGAACATCAAGGGGAGATGGTTAGATTCTCTCTTGTTGGAGATGGTCATTGCCTGGCACTTGTGTGGCGCAAATGTTACATGCCACTTATCAGCCCAAGCCTGGATATTGTCCAGGTCTTGCTGCATTTCTACACAGACTGCTTCAGTATCTGAGGAGTCGCAAATGCTGATGAACATTGTGCAATCATCAGCGAACATCCCTACTTCTGACCTAATGATTGAAGGAAGGTCTTTGATGAAGCAGCTGAAGATGGTTGGGCCTAAGGCACTACCCTGAGGAACTACTGCAGTGATGTCCTGGAGCTCAGAAGATTGACTTCCAACAACCACAACCATCTTCCTTTGTGCTAGGTATGACTCCAACCAGTGGAGAGTTTTCCCCCTGATTCCCATTAACTCCAGTTTTGCTAGGGCTCCTTGATGCCATACTCGGTCAAATGCTGCCTTGATGTCAAGGGCAGTCACTCTCACCTCACCTCTTGAGTTCAGCTCTTTTCTCCATGTTTGAACCAAGGCTGTATTGAGGTCAGGAGCTGAGTGGCCCTGGCGGAATCCAAACTGAGTGTCACTGAGCAGGTTATTGCTAAGCAAGTGCCACTTGATGGCACTGTTGATGACACCTTCCATCACTTTACTGATGATTGAAAGTAGACTGATGGGGCAGTAATTGGCCGGGTTGGACTTGTCCTGCTTTTTGTGTACAGGACATACCTGGGCAATTTTCCACATTGCCGGGCAGATGCCAGTTTTGTAGCTGTACTGGAACAGCTTGGCTAGGGGCATGGCAGGTTCTGGAGCACAGGTCTTCAGTACTATTGCCGGAATATTGTCAGGACCCATAGCCTTTGCAGTATCCAGTGCCTTCAGTCATTTCTTGATATCACGCGGAGTGAATCGAATCAGCTGAAGTCTGGCATCTGTGATGCTGGGGACTTCAGGAGAAGGCCGAGATGGATCATCAACTCGGCTCTTCTGGCTGAAGGTTATTGCAAATGCTTCAGCCTTATCTTTCGCACAGATGTGCTGGGCTCCCCCATCACTGCGGATGGGGATATTTGTGGAGCTACCTCCTCCAGTTAGCTTCTAGTACCTACATTTACATAGGAAGAGTCTAATTTTTCAAATTTTTCGGGTTAGCTGACAGGACAGTAGGGGTTTTCATCCGGAATTCCTCCCGGACTACCTTTAACTTTCCCTCTTGGTCACTTTCTCCCCTTCCCTTTCTAAACTTTTGCCGGCCTTGTGTCTGCCTGTCCCCTTTTGTTCTCGGTGGGGGTCCCTTACAGTTCACCAACCCTCTGATGGAGGGTCCTCCTAACACCAGTACAGGACTTAGGGATGCTGGTTTCACTGTAGGCTGGGGTTTCCCCTCAACCTGGCACATGTCGCAACTCCTGCAACACTCCACTACATCTTTGTGGAGTTTTGGCCAGTCAACCTGCTGTCTTATGCGGGCTTTGGTCTTTTGTATACCGTCATGTACAGCTACTGTAGTCTCGTGGGCTGTTCTTATTATTTCTCTCTGGTACCTCTGTGGCACCACTAACTAGTGAACTACTGTCCACCCCTTGCTCTCAGGTTTTTGAGGAGAACTCCATTTCAAGAACAAAGAACAAAGAACAAAGATAATTACAGCACAGGAACAGGCCCTTCGGCCCTCCAAGCCTGCGCCGATCCAGATCCTCTCTCTAAACATGTCGCCTATTTTCTCATCAATACCTCATTCTTTAAATAGTAGCAATCAGGGACTCCCTCTGCTTCACTTTCAGACTGGGCAGCCTCTGCTAACTCTCACAATACTGGGTCAGCTCGCTGAACCTTAGCTAGGGAAAATCCATTTAATTCATTCCCTGGGTCTCCTAACTTTCCAAAGAAAGTCTCAGACAGACAGACCTGGTCATCTGCCTGCAGTGTCAATGCAGTCTCCTCTGGGGGAGCAGGTTTGATCATGGCCTGATCCACTACACATTCAGGGAAATGGCAGGGGTCCGTCTCCTGCCACTGCCCCGTCTCTCTGACCTCCTGCGGTCATTCTTTCACTACTTGGGGGCTACCACCTTCACCTCCGCCAGATCATTACCTGGGAGCGTGTCAACCCATCCACAGGCAAACTAGGGACAATCCCTACGGTCATTGGTCCCAAAACTAGGTCGCACTCCAGGAGCACCTGGTGTAAAGGTACAGGCATACACTGCCCTCCAATACCATTCACCACCATTCTGGAGTTCCCTGCACTCTCTGGGGGAAAGGTCAGGTCTTTTCCCAGTAAAAGGGATCTAGTGGCTCCTGTGTCCCTGAGAATTACTATGGGCTTGCTTGCCCCACTCGAGAGGTATGGGGTTACTCTCCCTTCAGACGCAAAACCCTGATAACCTTCAGGAGGAGTTCCTATATGACTGCTTGCCAACACTCTGCCTGTTGCTTTAGTCATCTTACTCTCTATCTGCTGAGAAATATGACTGATAAATCTGACAGAACAGTGGGAATCTCATTAACACTGGCCATTTCTTTTCAGTGCCAGCTCTGCAAAGCGAACATCCACTCAGTGATGGAAGGCTGTGTCCCTGCTGACAGGCTACCGAGACGACCTAAACTATGACCTAAACAAGCTACACCCATGCGGACCAAATGCTGTAATGAGAGTGTCCTATACCACCTCAGAGTCCTTTACCAACAATACTAGAAACATATACAAGATTATGACAGGAGCAGTACAAGAATTGCTAGTGCTTTACTTAGACTTTCAATTGCATAGCAATCGCATGAGCACAAAACTGCATCTGCATTAACATTCTACACTGGTTACAATGTGCAACCAATGCCCCAATGAAATTTCAGTCACCATTCTTCCTGCTGTGGTACTCAAGCTGTTCTCTTGTGATCCTTTGCGTACTGGGAACTGCTGATATAGGAGAAAGTGCTTGAGGTACCACAGTCTACAATGACAATCAGTGGATGCCAATAAACTTATTGGGATAGAATATCCATGGGGGTTCTCCCGAACATCCTCATAAAATTGGCTGAAACCCCAGAGAAATGGCTTAAATGGCCGTTTCCATAATTCTACCGCTAAGCTATGGAACGAGTTTGGGAGAACCTCCATAGAAATTCTTTCCCATTATCTCAAAATGGAGCAAATGTGGGTGGAGTTGCTTTTCTCACTGCTCTAATAGCAATAGCCAAGCGAAAGGGCTGCCCAACTGAAAATCAGCAGGCTAAATATCACAAAATAATTACTGATGAGGAAAGTCATTTGTCCCACCTTGGTTCATCCATAATGAAAGACATTAAAAATAAACCCTCCCCATTGCAGTATTCCATTCTCTCAAATGATTTCATGGCTTTTGCCTTCACTGTCCATTAGTCCAAGGACTCTGTTCATCCCATGTATTGATCAGTTTGTGTGAAGAACTTACTGATATCAGACAGAAGTTTTCCTTTTATTAGTTTGAACCTGTGTCCCCTTGTCCTATTCTAGTAAATCAGTTTTAATTGTGCAAAAACCCCTTATGCATTTGTGGAGAGACACAAACAATGCTGCACATGACCAAGGAGTGTTCCCTGTACAGATTAAGTGGTGGACTAATCACCTTAAACTCACCAAATGTCAAGGCAATTGCTTGGCTCTGGGGATTTGCGTTCGCTATATAATAATTATTTTCCATATCACTTACTAGCTTACATATAAGATGATCACTCAGATACCTCCTTTCTAGGATGAAAAGCCTGAGTTTCTCCAATCTTTCCACATAATTCAAATCCCCTGAGACAAAGGATGAGCCTTCTCTGCATTAGAAAGTCTCTCTTGTGTCTCAGTGACTGGAATTAGAAATAGTACAGAAAGTTTGGCCAGGAGCACTTTTTACAGTCTGTAAGAAAGGCATTGGCCCAAAGGAGGAGCACTGAGCCACCATTTAATCAAAACCACTGACGCCTCTTACAGAAGATTAAACCAAAATGGACCAGATTCTGTTTTTGGTAGCTAATCAACTTATTCAGGTTTATACCTTGAATTCTGTGCTCATCCCTAGTGAAATTACTACGGGGGTTAATTTACCCGAATCCACTCGAGGAATACTTACCAAATGGGCATCCATTATACACTCAGTTCACTTCAATGGAAAGTAAAATTGGGCACAAAGTAAAACGGGCACCTACTTAGATCTTATCAGTTTCCCACTTAGGCAGATTAGGTTAAAATGACCCTCTATATTTTCCAATGAATTTTCTGACAATGCGAAGATGCCAACTAGCGTAGTTGGGCTATTTAGAGCAGGGGCGTTATCCCTGACTAATATTTCTCCCTTTATCAACTTCACTAAAACAGATTATCTGGTCATTATCACATTGTTTGTGGGAGCTTGCTGTGCACAAATTAGCTGCTGCATTTCCTACATTGCAACAGTGACTACACTTCAAAAAGTACTTTACTGGCTGTAAAGAGCTTTGGATGTCCTGTGGTCAGGAAAGATGCTATACAAATGCAAGAATTTCTCTCTTTCTTACTTAGTGTGACCCGAAATAATCAGATGGAGAAGCAAGTATTTGGCTTGGTATTGGATATCAATTGGAATCCAGAAACCTATTGAGAAAAGAAAAGATAGCCTGGCATTTATATGGCACCTTTCACGAATTCAGGATGCCCTGAAGCACTTTACAGCAATGAAGTACTTTTGAAGTGGGTTCACTGCTGTTATATAGGAAACATGGCAGCCAATTTGCACACAGCAAGCTCCCACAAACTGCAATATAATAATGACCAGATAATCTGTTTTTGTGATGTTGATTGAGGGATACCAGGTATAACTCTCCTGCTCTTCTTTGAAATAGTGCTATGGGATCTTTTATGTCCCCCTGAGAAAGCAGGTGAGGCCTCAGTTTAAAATCTCATCCAAAAACAGCACTGCCAACAGTGCAGCATTCTCAGTACTGCCTCCGATTTTTGTACTGAAGTCTGTGGAGTGGGATTTAAACCCACAACCCTCTGACTCAGCAGCACAGAGGCTACCCACTGAGACATGACTGACACAGAGGCAAGTTTGGGTGCATTCTACTGACCAAGATTGTTTGCAGTTCACAGTTGCTAAATGGCATGCAATAGTCAAGTTTAATTGTGAAATACTTTTGAGCCACACTTACTCAGATTGCTATTCACAACATCTTTATTCAAAGACATTTAGACAAGCTCTGAACTGAGCATTACTGTTTCTATTGCATAAACAATATTGTTACAGTCCTTGACAATTTTCTTTGAATAACTTAGCAGCTTTCCCATAAGCTTTGCTCATGGGTACCTTGGGCTCAGGCCTTAAGCACAGTTGCACTGATCAGTTGCCAAGATAGAGCTATATGTTAAACAGGTCATCACTTCGAGTCCACCACTCATGCACTCCCTGTGGGGAGGTGGTCCAAGTAGGCAAACCCAAGCAATTGTAGCTGCCTGTGAATTTCAGGCTCCTGGTCAGAAAAATAAACATGAAATAACTGGCATTCTTGTTGTTTTAAACTGAGGCCCTGCTATTAACTGGGAGCTAGTTATTAGCAGGTGAGTTTTGACGTCCACGGTTCAATTAGCTGCTCTTCTTAAACTTGAAGTTTGCAAAAGGGGAAGGCTGTGACAATGGATTAGAATATTTAGTTCCCAGATAATGCATTCACCAGCCATGTTACATCATCACCTGATGTTCAGACATACAGGGTGCCAGCGCACTGTCTTTCTTAACTGGAAAACCTGCTGAGAAGGCATTAACAGTGCTACACCATTGCTTTGATGCCATATTCTGCAACTCAAACATAACAGTTCTATTAGCAGCTATCTATGATGTTTGAGGAGTAAAGTTTTAAGGAAGGAATAAGCCAGCACCATTGCAGTATTGCTATTATCACCAAAGTGTTATCACAGAGCTCTAATCATGAAAAAGGACTTGCATTTATATGGCACTTTTTCATGACCACTGAACATCATAAGGTGTTTTACAGCCAATGAGGTACTCTTTGAAGTGTAATCACTGTTATAGGAAATGTGGCACAAAGCAAGCTCTCGCAAAGAGCAATATGATAATGATTAAATAATCTGCTTTTGTGACGTTGATTGAGAGATAAATATTGGCCAGAGGATAACTCCCCTGCTTTTCTTTGAAATAGTACCATGGAATCTTTTATGTCCACCTGAGAGAGAAGACAGGGCCTCGCTTTAACGTCTCATCCAAAAAATAGCACCTGTAACCTCAGTACTGCACTGGAGTGTCAGCCTAGATGTTGCTGCTCAAGTCCTGGATTATAAACCACAGGATTCATTAGACTGTAAATTAATTGCTCTGTATTCCTCCAACTCCATCATCCTGTGCATATCCTCACCCGCTTCTCCCTACCATTGATAGCTGTGCCATCAGCCCTCTAAACCTGCTCTGGAATTCCCTTCCTAAAGTCCTCCACCTCAACCCCTCCCTCTCCTACTTCTAAGTCCCTCCTTACAATCGAGCCCTTTGACCAAGCATTTAGTCATCCTTAGCAGTATCACCTCTTTTAACCCAGTGCACATTTTTATCTGATTATATTTCCGACATTTTTCAACATTGAAGACGCTACATAAATGCAGGTTTTTGTTGTAATCTGAACTATAGGGAAGGAAACGCCATGAAAAATCCAGAACTCGGCTCTATTAATAAATGATAAATATTACTCACAAGGGGAACCCTCCACACACTACAGGAATGGCCATGTGTGTGAGAGAGAGAGAGAGAGTTTGTAATATTACCTTTATTCACCACGTGGGCAGCAACATTTTTCATATTTTCCTTTTTTAAATCCTGCTCTGGTTTTGGATGCGTTTCAATATAAATGGTCCCAGGTGGAACGCATTTGTTAAAGTACTTGATTGCAACATTGCAAGAGTATTTAGTAACCCAGTACTCTGGATAATGCATGCCACATGGGACCGTTTTTACTAAGCAACCTGTCAATAACAGTCACCAGGGCAGGAAGAACATGGGCAAAATGCTATTATTCGTGTAGTGGGAAAAAATCTGATCATATAAATGAGCTCTGGACAACACAGCCCCACATGAAAGATTTCAATTCATGAATGAACTACGTAAATTCATGATTTCTCAATGAGGCAATATTTCTCAGTTGACACTCTTGGTGATATTAGTTATTTTGCCATCAATAATGTGGCACTTCAAATACATTACCCATGCCGATTACTGTGTGTTATTTCTAATATGTCTGGTAAATGCTTATTGACTATTGTTCAGAGAAACTCATGATGTTCAAATCAGTTTAATGATTGCATTGTAATGATCACAAATCACTGACAGAATGCATTGCATCCCACATACCAGTAATTGCCAGCAAAATAGAAATAAAACCAGCCCTGTAAAACACATGCTCACAGACACGCACGCACATGTACACACATGCACATGTGATTGCAAGGCAATTTGCTCACCACAGAGTTCAGCTGATGGCTTTTCTCTTGAAGGTTATGATTAGAGAGAGAGATACAGCACTGAAACAGGCCCTTCGGCCCACCGAGTCTGTGCCGAACATCAACCACCCACTTATACTAATCCTACACCAATCCCATATTCCTACCAAACATCCCCACCTGTCCCTATATTTCCCTACCACCTACCTATACTAGTGACAATTTATAATGGCCAATTTACCTATCAACCTGCAAGTCTTTTGGCTTGTGGGAGGAAACCGGAGCACCCGGAGAAAACCCACGCAGACACAGGGAGAACTTGCAAACTCCACACAGGCAGTACCCGGAATCGAACCCGGGTCCCTGGAGCTGTGAGGCTGCGGTGCTAACCACTGCGCCACTGTGCCGCCCAATGTCATGAGCTAAAACATTTGACAACTTTCAAGTATCCATTATTCTCAACATCCTTTTTTTTAACATTCTTGTTAAGTTTAAATTTCATGTGAAGTTTTTGTGATGTGCTCCTAACCTGAAAGAAAGAAAGACTTGCATTTATATAGCAATTTTCACAACCACTGGACATTCCAAAGTGCTTTCCAGCCAATGAAGTACTTTTTGAAGTGTAGTCACTGTTTTAATGTAGGAAATGTGGCTGCCAATTTGCACGCAACAAACACCCACAAACAGCAATGTGATAATGACCAGGTAATCTGTTTTTCTGATGTTGATTGAGGGATGAATATTGGCCAGAACACCAAAGATAACTCACCTGATCTTCCTCTTTTGAATTTGGGTGGATTGAGCAGAATGCTCCTTCCAACCCATCTGCACTCTGAGCTCATTACACACCTTTGCCAATTGGACGGCAGCAGAACTGGTGGGATTACTACCATATCTGTCACTGCCACTGATCTACAAGGAGGCCGAGGCCTGTTGCGCAGAAGTTGGGTTAGAAAAGAAAAAAAATGAACCAAATGTTCTGAAAAAGTTAAGTGCTCCTTTAAATATGATTGCGTTTCTCTTGTAATTTTGAAAATATCTGCCCCAGCAACATCTGCAGCAAGGTGTTAGCTTGGACAGGAAACCAGAATATGCACAAGAGAAAATTTATATTATACAAAGGCAAAAATTAGCTCTTTAGCCCTAGAATTTAACATGCATCCTTCTATTATTTTTGTTTGGCCATTATTGAATTCTTGCAGTGAATTCCTGCACAAAAATCAAGGCTGACACCCCAGTGCAGTACTGAGGGAGTGCTGCACTGCCAGAGGTGCCCTATTTCGGATGAGACATGAAACCGAGGCCCTCTCAGGTGGGCATAAATGACATGGCATTATTTTGAAGAAGAGCAGGGGAGTTATCCCTGGTGTCCTGGGCAATATATATCCCTCAATCAACATCACAAAAACAGATAGTCTGGTCATTATCACATTGCTGTTTGTGGGAGCTTGCTGTGCACTAATTGGCTGCTGCGCTTCCTACATTGCCAAAGTGACTACGCTTCAAAAGTACTTCATTATCTGTAAAGCACTTTGGGATGTCTAGTGATTGTGAAAGGTGCTATATAAATGCATGTCTTTTTCTCTTTCTTTCAGTGAAATACACAGCATTACATACAGCACAGAAACAGACTATTTGGCCCAATTGGTTTAACCTGATGTTTGTGCTCCACACTGACCTCCCCCCACCCCTTTTCATCTAACCCTGTCAACATATTCGTTAATTCCTTTCTCCCTCATCTGGTTATCTAGCTTCCCCTTAAATACATCTATGCTATTCGCTGTAACAACTTTTTACAGTAGTGAATTCCGCATTTGAACCACTCTCTGGCTAAAGAGGTTTCTCCTGAATTCCCTATTGGATTTATTAGTGAATATTTTATATTTCCAAACTCTAGTGTTTATCTCCTCCCACAAGTGAAAACTTTTTCTCTGCCTCTAACCTATCAAACATTTTCATAATCTTAAAGACCTCTATCAGGTCACCCCTCAGTCTTCTTTTTTTTAGTGAAAAAACCCCAGCCTGTTCATCACCTGTGGATAAGTATATCCTCTCAGCTCTGGTATCATCTTTGTGAATTTTTTTGCACCTTCTCCAGTATTTCTAGAACCTTTTTTATAATATAGAGACCAGAACTGTTCATAATATTCCTAGTGTGGTCCAACCAATTTTCTATACAAGTTTAAGAAAACTTTTCTGCTTTTCAAATCTATCCCTCAAGAAATGAATCCCAGTGCTTGGTTTGCTTTTTTTTAATAGTCTTATTAACCTGTAGTGCTACATTTCGTGATTTGTGTTTCTATACCCTCAGATCCCTTTGTTCCTCTACCCAAAAAACAGATGAACATAGAATCTAATTACTAATATATATGGACTCCAATAGAGGTACTCCATAGATAGGATTGTTGTATGTCAACAACAGATGAGAACACTGAGAGGCCAATTAATGTGTTGGAAGCACACTTTTAATGAGAAAGTGTTTGACATACCTTTTTCCATTTGGAGTGGAGACAGAAGAATTTCACGCTACCTTGATGATAATTAACACATATATTGATGTCAAGTATGGGTATGTCATTGTGCTGAATTTGATAAATGGAACAGATTTACCAAATTCTTTTTCATGAAGATATTTTTGCCAAGAAATTTTACAAGTGAATGGTGCATCAGCTCAAAGAGGAGGACACTTAATAAATTGCACTGGAAATTAAGAAATAAAAGAAGTCACGCTATAATCTTAGCTTCAGAGCAATACTTACATGAAGGTCCTGGGAGCTGATTAATTCATGCATATGTCACATTCCTGGAGATATATCCGTGTCCTAACTTCAGAAAAATAACATCAGTGACTCAAAGCATTGCAAAAAACATCTTATTGGTAAGAAGCAAAGGAAAGCAATTACAGAATAGTACAATGGCATCAGGTACCCCAGTTAGAAAGCCTATGGAAGACAATATTATGGCTAGTAGTCATGTATTTGACTTAAGACAATGGTGCTTCTCTCTGCTACATGTGTAGTTTGACATTGGCCCAGAATTTGCTGGAGTGAGGCATCTCATGGTATATCTCATTCTCAAGAGAAATAAAGAGAAGGAAAGGAACATTGATTAAGAAAGGAAAAAGAGACAGAAAGGAAAAGTTAAAAAAATTACAATTTTAGAAACTTCTAGAAACAATTTGCAACCTTTAGCAATGAGATTTCACAGTTTATATTGTTCCTTTTCTGGGCTGGAGAGGTTGGCTGACATTGCAGGAACATAAATCTCATCATTAAAAGGGTACTTACGCCATTAAGTACCAGCCCTAACTGTCTGCGGCAGTATA
The DNA here is from genome assembly GCF_036365525.1 of Heterodontus francisci. Classification (NCBI taxonomy): domain Eukaryota; kingdom Metazoa; phylum Chordata; class Chondrichthyes; order Heterodontiformes; family Heterodontidae; genus Heterodontus; species Heterodontus francisci. The sequence goes on along the minus strand of NC_090375.1, from coordinate 184,921,397 downwards.
ATTACTTGTGCTGGAGTCTGCTGACCAACCCCCAACTGATAGAATCATTGAGACACTGTGTTAAATAACTCTGGGAAACTGGAATTCAGTCGTGTTGGAATTCCTTTGCTTTGTTTATCCAAAGGTTCAATATTTTTTTGATATTTACCAGCGCAAGTGCAGCAATTTCTGGAAATTCACTTGAAGGCTGCGGACGAGCTTAGGTTTTTGCAAGGCTAATGGCAGAGTGGCACCAATCATACAGTAATATGTGGCAATACGCACCTAATGGGGCATCTCTTCCTTGACAGAATCTTCTGAGTTATTTATACACTGAGAACAGCATGCACAATTAAATGTGTCATTATCTTCCTCACAAATTCTAGGCCATTCATAACAGCCATGAAGACCATCCCCTGAATAATCAGTCTGCTCTTCACAGATACTGTACTACACACCTTTATAGCAAATCAGAAAAGCAAATCAGAAAAGATATTCGTATGTCTGCATGTACAGGGAATCACCTGGTAATGTCATTTGTGATTGCAGAAATTGTAAAATTATCAACTTGTATTAGCCTGAGTGATATATTGACAGTTCTTTAGAAAAATTCCATATAACATGTGAGTAATGTGCTGGTTAATGTTTTGAATTTGAGTGCAGCCTTTAAAAAGGCCAAGTCTGGTGAAAGATTGTTTGGCTCACTGAGTTGGCTGTCAGGTAGCTAGGATGGATAGCTCACATGTAATTTTGTTCCACTTTTAAAAAACATTTACTGCTCAAACATGTGCCAGAGGCAGTCAAAGAGGGCAGAAGGACATTGCAAAAAAAATCACAAAGGTGTATTGCACAATTTCAATGAGATGGGCCTCAAAACCTTCCTCAGGGAAAGGGAGAAGGAGGGCAGAAGGAGGAGGAACTGGGTCTCCATGGGAGGAGGCTACTAAAATGCGCTTTTTGCCATGTGGCACTGAGTACCACTTGTCTCACTCCCCGAACTGTGAGCCAGTGCTACAAGAATGCCAATTACCGAACCAGGGTAGGCAAATTAACATATCATTCTCTATTGACAATTCACCATCTAAAATTGAGGGTTGTACAAATAGCCCTGCATACTACACTCTGGTTAAGGAGGTTGGGGGCACGAACTCTGGATCTTAGAATATACATTACTTTCTCCCCTTGCATAGAGAACCTTAAAACCCCTTTTCCATGTTAATAGGGAGATACTACCATACCTCTTGCACCAACTGCCTGACACCACCTGTCAGCCAGTCCCTAATTGCTAGCTTTTATTAAATTCACTCAATCTTGTTGCAGGAGGAACCTGTGCACAATGCCCATAGAAGCAGAGCATCCTCATTTAATAGCTCACCCTCTATGAGTAACAGGCCATGGAGCTGCTGGGGAGATACTCTATCCTAGCCATGGGAGATGGCAAGCCTAGTGCCAGGTTAGTGGATGTCAATTTACAGAATTGGCACAAGCATCCCTATGAAGTAGCATAGAGCAACAAACTTGTATTCCCTTCTCAGTCTCCTAACCCCAATGAGGAGTTATGCTCATCCATTACCATCCTATACCTTCCTGTTCTGCAGATCTATCACGGGATGAGGAAAATTCTCCTCATGGATGATGGAGATGACATTAATGTTGATGAGGAGGGAGAGTTGCGATGTTAAGGTCAAGCCCTCCCACGAGTCCCTGGACCGAAATCGTGTTCTGTGCTCCTGTCATGCTAGGCCCCCACCTGCCAAGAATGAGGCACATTAATTTTGTATTGAACATTGATTTTAAACTATTACTGGAGTGAAGAAAGAACTTGTTAAATAGATCAGCCGTGACTGGGAAAGACATTTGCATATTAACAGACGGTGATTGGAAGGACAAAGGATCATTCCCTGACACATTCAACCCACAATGGGCGTTGATCACCATGTATGGTGTGTAAGAGGAGCATTCCAGCGATTGCTAAGGTGATACAATCAAAGACATGGTCAGACCAGTTAGTCACATGACTAACCTGCTTGGTAACCTATTTGAATTGTGCAAACAGTTTGAACAGAGACCGTCTGTTTGCTCCTGGACTGAGAAGATCTCTCCTGTCTGCTCCCATCTCTTTCTCACAAGACTCTGAATCCACTGAAGACACAAGAACGTCAAGAGAGAAAAGTCTCCTACAGCAAACAAGGTTTAAGAAGAATACTGGGCCCCAACGAAAAGCAAGATCTACCTACAATCGAGGACTCAACAGTGAGCTTGAAGAATCGTAACAAAACTCTTCAGATATTGCCTCAAACATTTCCACTTTATTTTTCTTCTGCTCTTTTCTGACTCTATTTGCATGTGTGTATTGCGTTTGCATGCTAGCGTGGGTGCGTTGTGTATCCATAGGCGGTAACCGAATTAGAGTTTAAGTTTAAGTTTAATAAATTTCAACTTTTCTTCTTTAAACTGTTACGACCAAGTGAGTAATGTCTAGGGGTCTTTTGCTATTTTTAACTGGTCTTATTGTAACAGGGTTTAATTTTAAACACACTGTATTTTGAGCTCTCCTTTGTGTAAATCCATGTTCAGAGTTTCTAATAATCAGGCAAATAACTGAGCACAAACAGGCTTTCTCTGGTTTAAAGCAGAAAGATGAAATTTATTAAGCCTTAAACTTAAACTCTAATACAGTTCACGCTTCTGGATATACAACGCGCTCACGCTAGCATGCACACACGATATAAATATGCAAAAATAGGGATAGAAAAAAGCAGAAGAAAAGATAAATAGAACAGCTTGAGGCAATATCTTGTTACTGTTTCTTGAGCTTGCTGTAGTCCTTGATTGAGGAAATAGTCTTGTGCTTCATTGGTGCCCAGTATTAGTCTTCTTAAAACCTTGTTCACATGGAAAATCTTTCTCTTTTTGAGTTTCAGGTGTTTTCACAAGATTCAGTTCCATGGGAAGAGATGAAGGCAGGCAGAGAGGAGACAGGCAGGCAGAGGTGATCTTCTCAGTTCATGAGCACACAGTGTTCTCTGAGTTCAAATCCCTTTGATGGAAGTTCAAATTCAAAAACACCAGCTGACTAGTCATGTGACCAAAACTGGCCCAACCACTTCTGTGTATTGGAGAAGCAACTGCTGGATCCCTATTGTTTCAACATTATCTGTTACCATGGAAATGTCTTTCCGGTCAGGGCTTGTAATTTTAAGTTTTAATGTTCATGTGGAGAAATAATGTGTGCCTCAGTCTTGGCAGGTGGGGTTTGCCTGACAAAACCTAAGAAAGCCTGTTTGTGCTTTTTTTTTGCCTTATAATTGGAAAGTGGTGAACAAGGATTCACCAAGGGGGAGCTAAAAACACGGTGTGTTTAAAATTAAGCCCTGTTGCAGTAAGACCAGGTGAAGGCTGAAAGAGAACCCTAGACTTCTTTCTCACCGGGTCGTAACAGCTCCTCTGAGCTATACCTCTTTATCTCTGTTCGCTGTGCTACTTGCTTTTTTACTCCCACACACCACCTTATATTTTTACCTGGGAGTAACTGGTGGGGATGAGGAAGGTGAGGTGACTTACTGAGCCGCAGGATGCTGCTCCTTCCGAGAAGGAGGCTGTCATGCACACTTGCCTGAAAGGAAGCTTGCTGAAAAAGCATCATATCTAGAGGCAGGCACTGAGGTCAGTCTCCAAGGAGGTGCAGCAACTGACAGCTGTGTCTGTGGAGTCTACAGTCCTCATTTTCAGTATCAACAAGGAAGTTTTTTCTTCATTGCAGACATCAACGGAACATGTGGAAGCTTCCAGAGAATCTGCAGCAACCCCCAACTCAGAGAATAATCCCTTCGCCTCCACCAAAACAGAGTGCGGCTCTGGTGGCTGTAAGAGGCAGGTTAGACAACACCTGGAGTTTAGATGCTGAGAGCTGAGAGGCAGGCTATTGACTCTCAGGGCTTTCAACATCTACTGGCTGCCATGAGGCCAGACAGCCTGCCGATCAGCAGGGACAGACCCAGGGCTGACTAAAATGGTGACAGCTGGGATAAACCATCAGGAGTTTTCCGGCTCAAATGCTCCTCATTTCTCCTCATTCTGCTTATATTTCCCATTCTAACTTACCCCTAGTGCATTGATACTACAACCGCCAGACATCAGGGCTCATTTTAATGTATTTATCTAAATCAGGTGCAGGAGAACCTGGCAAACAGATCACAGGAAAGACCAAATTATGATCGCAAATTCAGGCCCAATTTACCAGCCAGGAAAACAATTAGCCCCAATTCTCAACCCCAGAAATCCCAATAATGGTGTGGAATTTTAGGGGCAATTACTTGTAAGGAATATAACTTTCGGAGTTAATATATGAGGATGTGATGCAGTGCAAACCTGTTTCTCTGCTGAGGAAATGCCAGGGAGCATGTGTTCATAAAATATCTAAAAATGCTCCTTGACAGCGACACAAAACAGATTACTTGAGTAAACAGTATATCATACAGTGCGAGAAAAAATACCTTACAAAAATTCACTTCCTGTAATATAAACATGTGTCACTTTGATACATCATTCAGCATTCATTTGAACCAATGTGTTTGAAATTAAGTGTACAAAGTCATCATTCTTCTCAGCTATCACTGACTTAGCATGCCCTAAAGCACAGTTCATTTCTGCTGAGATCTGATAAACTACAATCAGCATCTTTATAGTTTACCAGCCCCTGGGTTCAATTTTGGTTTTTGGAAGCTCTTACAAATGAACACAATCGCAGGTGAATCTGTTCTTGGAGATTACAGAAAGAGAAAGGAAGAGAAAAGCGATTCCAAGTGAGGAAACTTCAACTCCATTCAGCGGCTTTGATAGACAAGACCTACATCCACAAAGAACTGCACCAAATGAGAGGTACATCAGACAAAGTAATTCATGAAAATTAAACTCTTGACGAAGAGTACTCATTATCTGAGGTTAATGAAAGCAAATTAGGATTCTTGCAATGAGCTGTATGTCCGAAAAGGAATTTTTTTTTTAGTGATTTGTGCTTATAATCTAGGTTGGCACTTCAGTGCAGTAATGCTGCATTGACAGAAGTTGCAGTCTTTTGGAGGAGATGTTTAACTGAGGACCTATCTGTCTGTTTACTGGTCATAAACAATAACACTGGTAGAAGAAGAGTAAGGAGTTCTCTCGGTTTCCTGGCCAAAGCTTACGGCTCAACCAACACCATCAGATACTGTTTGTAGGACCATGCTGTGTGGAAATTGGCTGTTATATGTGGCTAACAAACAGAACTATGTGTATATCAAAAGTAATTCCTTTATGTGAAGCACTTTAGATTGTTCTGAGGATGTGAATGGGACTATATAAAAACCAAGTACTTTATTCTTTGTGTTGCTTATTAGTGTTTTTAATGCATTTCCCGAAAGGATTGTACTAACATTAATCTACAGAGATATAGAGGCAAATTTTACCAGGCCCCCGACGTCGGGGGTCATGGTGGGGTGGCCCGGAAAATGCCTCCGGAAGAGGTCCGCCATGGGCCTCGACACCGGGAAGGCCCAGCCCCATATTGCCAGCGGCAGCGAGGCCTCGTGGCGGACCCCCCACCGCTCAGTGACGGAACCGAAATTTGTTAATATATGTTAATGCATGAATTAATGCCTTGCCTTACCTGCTGCCGCCAGACATCCCACTCCGATATTCCAGTCAGTTTCCAGGACTCCCGTACCCTCGGATCTCTGACCGGAGATCTGATGCGCGATACTGGTGGGGAGGGGGTAGGAGGTAGGTTTTCAGGGCGGTGGGGGAGGAGCAGGGTGAAACCTTTTTGATAGGTCTAGTGGATGGTGGGAAGGGGTAAAGTTCATAGTTTATAAACTTTGGGGGGGTGGGGAAAGTCGGGATCGGAAGGTAAGTTTTTTTGTGGGTGGGAGAGTGCAAGTAATAAATTGTTTAGTCATTGCGGGGGGAGGAGGTCCGCCCTGGCCATGTAAATGATCCGCCATGTATAGTATCGCAGTGGCTCCCTGGAGTAAAGTCTGAGCATGTGGGCTGCCATCTTGGAAGCTCATCCCAAAATGCAGCCCAAAGAAATTAAAAACAAAACTCAGTCTGAAAACAAGTCCAGTAGGCACTGGATACTGCGTAGGCTATGGGCCTTGGCAATATTCCGGCAATAGTAGCGAAGACCTGTGCTCCAGAACTGGCCCGTGCCCCTAGCCAAGCTGTTCCAGTACAGCTACAATACTGGCATCTATTTGGTAATGTGGAAAATTGCCTAGGTATGTCCTGTGCATAAAAAGCAGGACAAGTCCAACCTGGCCAATTACTGCCACATCAGTCTACTCTCGATCAAAGTGATGGAAGGGGTTCTGATGAAGGGTCACAGACCTGAAACGTTATCTCTGTTTCTCTCTTCATAGATGCTGCCAGACCTGCTGAATATTTCCAGCACTTTCTGTTCTCATTTCACAGTTCCAGCATCTGCAGTATTTTGCTCTTATTGAGGTGAGTGTGACTGCCGCTGACATCAAGGCAGCATTTGACTAAATATGTCATCAAGAAGCCCCAGTAAAACTGGAGTCAACAGGAATCAGAGGGCAAACTCTCCACTGGTTGGAGTCATACCTGGAACATAGGAAGATGGTTGTGGTTGTTGGAGGTCAATCATCTCAGTCCCAGAACATCACTGTTGGAGTTCCTCAGGGTAGTGCCCTCGGCCCAACCATCTTCAGCTGCTTTATCAATGACCTTCCTTCAATCATAAGGTCAGAAGTGGGGATGTTCACTGATGATTGCACAATGTTCAGCACCAATTGCGACTCCTCAGATACTGAAGCAGCCCATTGCGTAGATGCAGCAAGACCTGGACAACATCCAGGCTTGGGCAGATAGGTGACAAGTAACATTCATGCCACACAAGTGCCAGGCAATGACCATCTCAAAGAAGAGAGAGTGTAACCATCTCCCTTTGATGCTCCATGTCCTTACCATCACTGAATTCCCCACTATCAACATCCTGGGGATCACCATTGACCAGAAACTGAACTGGACCAGCTCCATAAATGCTGTGGCTACAAGAGTAGGTCAGAGCCTGGGAATTAAATGGCGGATAACTCACCTCCTGACTCCCCAAAGCCTATCCACCCTCGACAAGGCACAAGTCAGGAATGTGATGGAATACTCTCCACCTGCCTGGATGGGTGCAGCTGCAACAACACTCAAGAAGCTCAACACCATCCAAGACAAAGCAGCCTGCTTGATTGGCACCCCATCCACCACCTTCAACATTCACTCCCTTCACCACAGATGCACAGTGGCAGCAGTGTGTACCATCTACAAGATGCAATGCAACAATGCACCAAGGCTCCTTCAACAGCACCTTCCAAACCTGTGACCTCTACCATCTAGAAGGACAAGGGCAGCAGATGCATGGAATAACACCTACAATTTCGCCTCCAAGCCACACACTGTCTTGACATGGAACTATATCGCTGTTCCTTCACTGTCGCTGGGTCAAAATCTGGTATTCCCTTCCTATTAGCACTGTGAGTGTACCGACATCCCAAGGACTGCAGCAGTTCAAGAAGGCAACTCACCACCACCTTCTCAAGGGCAATTAGGGATGGGCAATAAATGCTGGCCTAGCCAGCGATGCCCAGATCCCATGAACGAATCAATAAAAAAAAGCAGGAGGGCTATCTTGCATCTGAACCTAATGGTTTGATAACAATCACCACTACTAAAATATATTAAGGACAACAATATTCCCCTATTCTACATATTTTTCACCCTGAAAAGCTGTTGAAAATTTCAAATCAGAGATAGATTTTTGTTATGCAAGGAACAAAAGTGGGTCGTTTCTTTTATTCATTCATAGGTTGTGGGCATTGTTAGCATTTATTGCCCATCCCTCATTGCCTTTGAGAAGGTGGTGATGAACCACCATCTTGAATTGCTGCAAGTGTAGCAGTTTGATGTAACTGAGTGGCTTGCATTTCAGAGGGCAGTTCAGAGTCAAGCACATTGTTGTGGGTCTAAAGTCACATCTAAGCCAGACCAGGTAAGGGTAGCAGATTTCCTTCTCCAAAGGACACAAGTGAGCCAAATGGGTTTTGACAACAATCCGTAAGTTTCATGGTCATCATTACTGAACCTAGTTGTTTAATTACAGTTTTATTTAATTAACTGAATTGAAATTCCCCAACTGCTGCGGTGGAATTTGAACTCATGGCCAGAGTTTTGCGCTCCTCCCCCCTACAGGAGCAGGCTGGCGGAGTGGGGGTGGGTGGTGTCATAATATTGAGTGGGAGGTGGTGGGGGTGGCTGCCATTCCTGATGCCTTCTTGTCCCCCACTGAAAATTTAGGAGGGGCGGTAGCAAACAATGGCCCGCCTGCCCCAGGTCAATCAAGGTCCTTAAGTGCCCAATTAACTGCCAATTAAAGGCCTCCTCCCACCACCGCTGGTATTTTACCAGTGGCAGGCGGGAGGCTGAGGTCCCCCAGGAGGCCGCCAAGTAAAACCTGGTGGCCTCCTTGCAGGCTGAGGGGGGGCCCTCCTGATTGGGCACCCTGTTCTCCATGGAGGGCACCCCCCACAGGCCAATCACCCCCACTACACAACACTCCCACCACATTCAGTGAGGTCAGGGAAATGGTTAGAAGGACACAAGAGGGCACTGGCAAGCAAGAGCTTGGTTTAAAATTTGTCTACTTCAACGCCAGGAGCATCCGGAATAAGGTGGGTGAGCTTGCAGCATGGGTTGGTACCTGGGATCTCAATGTTGTGGCCATTTCAGAGACATGGGTAGAGCAGGGACAGGAATGGATGTTGTGGGTTCCGGGATTTAGATGTTTCACTAAGAACAGAGAAGATGGTAAAAGGGGGGAGGTGTGGCATTGTTAATCAAGGAAAGTATTACAGCGGCAGAAAGGACGTTTGAGGACTCGTCTACTGAGGTAGTCTGGGCCGAGGTTAGAAACAGGAGAGGAGAGGTCACCCTGTTGGGAGTTTTCTATAGACCTCCAAATAGTTCCAGAGATGTAGAGGAAAGGATAGCAAAGATGATTCTTGACAGGAGCGAGAGTAACAGGGTAGTGGTTAGGGGGGACTTTAACTTTCCAAATATTGACTGGAAATACTATAGTTCGAGTACTTTAGATGGGTCTGTTTTTGTCCAGTGTGTGCAGGAGGGTTTTCTGACACAGTATGTAGACAGGCCAACCAGGGGCGATGCCACATTGGATTTGGTACTGGGTAATGAACCCGGCCAGGTGTTAGATTTAGAAGTCGGTGAGCACTTTGGTGATAGTGATCACAATTCGGTTAGGTTTACCTTAGCGATGGGCAGGGACAGGCATATACAGCAGGGCAAGAATTATAGCTGGGGGAAAGGAAATTATGATGCGATTAGGCAAGATTTAGGATGCGTAGGATGGGGAAGGAAACTGCAGGGGATGGGCACAATCGAAATGTGGAGCTTATTCAAGGAGCAGCTACTGCGTGTCCTTGATAAATATGTACCTGTCAGGCAGGGAGGAAGTTGTCGAGCGAGGGAGCCGTGGTTTACTAAAGAAGTTGAAGAGCTTGTCAAGAGGAAGAAGAAGGCTTATGTTAGGATGAGACGTGAAGGCTCAGTTAGGGCGCTGGGGAGTTACAAGCTAGCCAGGAAGGATCTAAAGGGAGAGATAAGAAGAGCAAGGAGAGGACACGTGAAGTCATTGGCGGATAGGATCAAAGAAAACCCTAAGGCTTTCTATAGGTATATCAGGAATAAAAGAATGACTAGAGATAGGTTAGGGCCAATCAAGGATAGTAGTGGGAAGTTGTGTGTGGAATCGGAGGAGATAGGGGAAGTGTTAAATGAATATTTTTCTTCGGTATTTACAGTGGAGAAAGAAAATGTTGTCGAGGAGAATACTGAGATACAGACTACTAGGCTAGATGGGATTGAGGTTCACAAGGAGGAGGTGTTAGCAATTTTGGAAAGTGTGAAAATAGATAAGTCTCCTGGGCCAGATGGGATTTATCCTAGGATTCTCTGGGAAGCCAGGGAGGAGATTGCAGAGCCTTTGTCCTTGATTTTTATGTCGTCATTGTCGACAGGAATAGTGCCGGAAGACTGGAGGATAGCAAATGTTGTCCCCTTGTTCAAGAAGGGAAGTAGAGACAGCCCTGGTAATTATAGACCTGTGAGCCTTACTTCGGTTGTGGGTAAAATGTTGGAAAAGGTTATAAGAGACAGGATTTATAATCATCTTGAAAAGAATAAGTTCATTAGAGATAGTCAGCACGGTTTTGTGAAGGGTAGGTCGTGCCTCACAAACCTTATTGAGTTTTTTGACAAGGTGACCAAACAGGTGGATGAGGGTAAAGCCGTGGATGTGGTCTATATGGATTTCAGTAAGGCGTTTGATAAAGTTCCCCACGGTAGGCTATTGCAGAAAATACAGAAGTATGGGATTGAAGGTGAATTAGTGCTTTGGATCAGAAATTGGCTAGCTGAAAGAAGACAGAGGGTGGTGGTTGATGGTAAATGTTCATCCTGGAGTATAGTTTCTAGTGGTGTACCGCAAGGATCTGTTTTGGGGCCACTGCTGTTTGTCAATTTTATAAATGACCTGGATGAGGGTGTAGAAGGGTGGGTTAGTAAATTTGCGGATGACACGAAGGTCGGTGGAGTTGTGGATAGTGCCGAAGGATGTTGTAGGTTACAGAGGGACATAGATAGGCTGCAGAGCTGGGCTGAGAGATGGCAAATGGAGTTTAATGCGGAAAAGTGTGAGGTGATTCACTTCGGAAGGAGTAACAGGATTGCAGAATACTGGGCTAATTGGAAGATTCTTGGTAGTGTAGATGAGCAGAGAGATCTTGGTGTCCGGGTACATAAATCCCTGAAAGTTGCCACCCAGGTTAATAGAGCTGTTAAGAAGGCATATGGTGTGTTAGCTTTTATTAGTAGGGGGATCGAGTTTAGGAGCCACGAGGTCATGCTGCAGCTGTACAGAACTCTGGTGCGGCCGCACCTGGAGTATTGCGTGCAGTTCTGGTCACCGCATTATAGGAAGGATGTGGAAGCTTTGGAAAAGTTGCAGAGGAGATTTACTAGGATGTTGCCTGGTATGGAGGGAAGGTCTTACGAGGAAAGGCTGAGAGACTTGAGGTTGTTTTCGTTAGAGAGAAGGAGGAGAAGAGGTGACTTAATAGAGACATATAAGATAATCAGAGGGTTGGACAGGGTGGATAGTGAGAGCCTTTTTCCTCGGATGGTGATGGCAAACACGAGGGGACATAGCTTTAAGTTGAGGGGTGAAAGATATAGGACAGATGTCAGAGGTAGTTTCTTTACACAGAGAGTAGTAGGGGCGTGGAACGCCCTGCCTGCAAGAGTAGTAGACTCGCCAACTTTAAGGGCATTTAAGTGGTCATTGGATAGACATATGGATGAAAATGGAATAGTGTAGGTCAGATGGTTTCAGAGGTCGGCGCAACATCGAGGGCTGAAGGGCCTGTACTGCGCTGTAATGTTCTATGTTTTATGTTCTATCCCCCACACCTCCCCCCACCCTGCCACACCCAACCAACCAACCCCCTCTTGCCTTTCCAGGGCCACGCTGATTGTCCCCAACAGGGCCCCACAAACTTACTTTTTTTCCGGGACCAGCGTCCCTCTTGTTGCAGAAGCTGGGTGCAGTCCCAGCAGTGGCCACCACTCTACTGATTGGCCGGCAGCGCTTGGAGGCGGGATTTTCTGCCTCAGAGGGGTGGAAGTCCCACCCGAGGCCAATTAAGGGCTTGGGGATGTTGGTGGGGGGGGTGTTGGTGGGAAACCCTGGCATGGCTCCCCAGCCCCGGCAGAGTTGGGCTCGCCCCCGACTTTTTGGCCGGTCCTGCCCAGCATAAAATTCCGGCCCATGACTCCAGATCATTAGTCCAGGTCTCTGTATTACTAGCCAAGTAGCATAACCACTCTGCTCCTGTACACAATGGCAATGGATTTAAGATACCGTTCAGCCATGATCTATTTGAATGAGGAAATAGACTTGAGGGGCTGAATGGCCTACTCCTGTTCTATGTCCCTATGAAGCAGATCAGCCCATGTTTTAATTGTAGACCATGCTTTTTAGTATATACTGGTGGTGCATGATACTGAGATCAATGTTTGAGACCAGCTCACACACCAGGGATTGTGGTGGTGCTGAAATAAAACTAATTTTCTTCGGCTTGTCTCAAATTGAATTTGATTTGATATTCTGGGTGCAATTGTAATGGAGAGCATGAAGTTTGAATTGGCTGGGCTACATTAAATTTCCATTTGGTTGGACTGGCTTGAAGCTGCTTCAAACAAACTTGGCCGACTACAGTCTCTCTTCACCAGTAAAAGGTGAAGGAGGAGTAAGCTGTTTTGTTGTGCCTTGTTCACTGGCCTGGTGAAGCATACCCAAATGAAACATATCCAGCATAGACAGACTAGTTTGAATTGCAGCCAAAAGAAGAAATTTGAGGGCTAATCTTCCAAGAACACACTGGTGGCAGTGCCCTCTGGCATCAGATTTGCATAAAAAATCCTGCAAGTGCTTTCCATTATGAACTGGCAGCAAGTGATGTTCCCAGTTCCAGTGTGAATTACGGAAAATTATCCCTCAATTTCAATATTCCCCAAATGGGAGTTGTCCTGTCACTACATCCAAAAAGAGCTATGAGCTGGAAGACATTCTTTGTATGTGATTATACCAGCCCAATTCCTGTGGCACCCTGAGTTGGGAGGTTATGCCGCGAAAAAGATGGAGGGCAGTGGGTGGGAAGTCGAGAGTATGGGAGAGGGATACGTATCCCCACTGAAAGGATTTGGAAATGGATTGCAGAGACCTTTAGTGTTCAGAGATAATGAGGTAAATGTTTCCTAACTGCTTCCAGAAAAATAAAATAAAAGGTAAAATTTATGATTTGGTGCTCCCAGTGTATCACCCAACAGGGGCACATATCAGGAACTTGAGCAGTGAGTTTGGTGCCCCCAAATTCCTGATATGTGTCTTGTCACCCCAACCTCTACGTTAAAATGTAAAACTTTATTCACCCATTATAAGATACAGATCTGAAATTTGTGTGTCGACATACAAGATCTTTTGTCTGTGCATGATCCCTTGACTTTCCCTTGCCACATTTTTGGTTTCAACCTTTTCTCCCCATGTTAAATTCATATATCCTGATTTAATATTAGTTTCATCTATGTAAAGCAGCCACACTGCGCATTCCCGGGTAGTTCTGGTGCAGTTTTGCACTGTCTGTGCCAAAGCAGCTGGCACCTTGATTGTTGCTTTGTTGAGCTTTCAAGGAGTTAGCCAGGAGGGTGTTCAAAAAAAGCATGTGGAGTGACTTTATTCGTCCCCCTTCTTCGCCTCATGATTGGTTGTTATTTGCTGACTGCCAGTTCTGGATTCATCACTTTTAATTCCTACTTGCTACATGTCAATTGGTAGGTTCGGTACCTGTTCAGTTACAATTTGTCATTTCACGAAAATTATATTTGAACCAGTGACATATGTTTTCAAGTGTGGCTGATGTGCTAGGTGTAACTCTTCCATATGTATAGTTTAATGCAAAGTTCAAAATAAGACACTCAATCATGGACAGCTGCTGGCATGCTGACGGATCACTACATGCCAAACTCCACCTGGTGGGACCCGAGGAAAAATTAAGTGTATTTTCCAGGCGAATCCCTTGTAATGAAACAAGTTGCAAATGCTATAGACATGTCTAGCTGTGAAAGTAATTGTAAAACTCCTGAACATCCTTCCTTTTCCATTAGAAATGTTTCATGAAAGTGTAAAGATAAATTCAGATCAGATGCTGGAATATCACTTAACACACAAGCACACAAAGCTTCCTGCAGGAGTATGAAGCCCATAAACTTTAACTAACGGAGAAGCGGCTCCAGCTCTAATTAGATTGAAAGTGCATGTAATATAACAATTGCCTTGTCTGATATAGAGAAACAGTAATGGCTGACTACTAATGGGTGGAACGAGAACCAGACTGAATTACAAAGCTCTAGGGAGGGTGATTAGGTAATGATGCAACAGTGTACAATGTGTAATGAATTTACAAATATCCAGTAAACACTGCTATCCAAACGGCTGGAAGGCAGGCGTGGAAATAAAGCAATGACTGAGTATACAGCTGTATTCTTACAGGTAAACTGCTTTTTATACTACTTATTAAATAAAGATTATGGTCATGAAATTACAATATGAAATGTTAGTACAGTATGCAAACAGTTGATAAAGATTATTTTGCAATTTGGTGGTTGAGGACTTTGCGGGCAGCATCATTGAGATACCAAATAACAAAGTGACCTTTGTCTTAAATTCCCCTCTCTGCATTTTAAAACCAGAGGTGTGAGCAAAGAGAGGCATTTCAGACAAACATGTTAAGCACCTGAAAGCAGATTCAATAGTAACTTTCAAAAGGGAGTTGGATAAATATTTGAAGGTGAAACATTTGAAGGGCCAAGGGAAATAGCAGCAGAGTGTGACTAATTCGTTAGCTCTTTTAAAGAGTCAGTGTAGGCATGATGGGCTGAAAGGCCTCCTTTTATGCTGTATGATTTTATAATTTTATGTATACACCAGCCCATAGCATAATTTCAGGATCTATTTAATCAATTTTACAGTATGAGCAATGAACAAAAAATAGTGATTACATTTTCATAATCATCCAGGTTTCCGATGTTACCTAGAATGGAGATGGATCTTCTTGGTAGATGGTTAATGGTAACTCAGTTAAAAATATTTACACATACCGTCCAGAGCCTCTATTGGTAATGTCATTTTTTAATGTTAATAGCTACCATCTTCCAGTACTATCTGAATGGCACTTGTCTCTGGCAGTGCTAAACCATTAGGTCAACCAGCCTATTCATCTCCAGGTTCTCTTGAGTCACACAGACCTATACTCAACCTACACCTGGATTGACTATCAGGTGTATATTTTTCTTGGCATGCTGGATAGTAATTTTCCACATTTGCAAAGCTTGCTCACCAATTAATTGTGTTGTCCTCTTTTCCTTTATTACCTTTATTACCCTGCTAAAATGGCTATTTTATTCATGACTTTGGTATGAAAAATTGGGCACCTTTCTCCTTAACTTCATTTCCCTCTTCTGAAATCTTTTCAGTGCTGTGTATTCTTTCTCACCCGTGTGCAGTTTATCAATTCAATGAATCATCAGGAAATAAAGCTTTAAAAAGGTGTCACCTTCATGAAAAAAGTGTTTGGCAAACTTTTAATCTTCTATTGACAAAGGGTGCAACAATATAAATCACATTAAAACACAGCAGTAGGTGTCACTTGTGAGCAATGTCATTACTATGACAGTGACATACAGCTTCTCTTCATTCTGAGCCAGTTTTAGTTTTAGAAAATGGACATCACCTTTTCTTGGTAGATCTGAATACTGTGTGATTCACTCGTAATATTCTGATCTTGACCCTCTACAGCACTAATTCAAAATGAAGAGCACTAAGTTACATACATTTTACAGTCCAGGGTTTCTGAACCTGTGGTTAACTGTGTAGAACATACTTTGCTTTGCATGTGACAGTGTAAATGTTTATTCTCTTAATCCTGTTGACCATCCCATGCAATGGAGCAGTATATAAAAGTGATATCCTGAATGTTCAACTTGATCACCTCCAGTAAGCATCGTCCCCTAAATCTTACATCCGAAAATTAGGAAGGGTCTTGAATGAAGCAAATGATACAAGGGGAAGGCTTGATGGACCAGTGATATTTTTCTGACACTGCTCTTCATGTTCAAGATGCTGTGGAGGTATCAGTTGCTACTCGAGTACAAAGCATGAGTCAACAGCGGGTCCTGCTATATTTCACATTATGGGATTATTCTAATATTTTACAAAGTTACCCCTAACATATGACTGTTGAATGATTCACAAGGTAGAATTACAACTTAACCTGTGCTGGACTGTATGTAGATATATAGCTGCTTTCAGCACCTTGGGACTAATATATATAACAAAATATTAATATTCATATACTCGGTGAACCATATGATGTAAATGAACTGATCTGCATCATTTTCCCCATCTTTCTAAGCATGCTCCTGCCACATGCAATATTTTGAATATTGTACTTTCTTTATCTTTTTATCATTTAACAAAGTAATTATTTATTATGCTCATCAAAGTGAAGGGGCACGTCGCTGAATGGAATATTTACAAATACCAGAATAGGTACAGGTCAGATGCAGTATGAACTCATCTTTGCCCTGCCACATCAATAGAGTTGAAACTGGAATGTATCTGCACATTCATATGAAGCAAATAGATTTACATCTTCGTGAGTATGATCGACAAAGGAAGTTCATATTTGTAACTAAATAATAATGTGTTCATATTAATGCAATTTTAACCCCAATATACCTTAACCTTGGACATACAGTGTGAATTTACTGTATCACCTAATCTCCCTTTCCCTTAATAAACTGCACAATTTGAAACTTATATTTTTGCTTAAAAAATGGCATCAAAATATAACTGGGCTGAGTGCCACTGTTTGCCACTTTAAAATTCTATATCTACTTTATCTCCATCTCACTTTTATATTTCCACCCAGGTTTCAACAGCATAATGAAAATGTTAAAATATTTATATTTACAACCCACATTTGCACAGCCTGCTTCAGATTTCTGCACAAGGTTTAAACTAGAAAAACCAGTACAGAAATATCACAGAATATAAATGACAGTTGCCATGTCAGAGCATCACACTATTCCTGTCTCAGAATGACGTCCTAAGATAATAGAATTAAAGTAGATTCTGGGGAATGAAATTAAATGAAGCCTAAACTCCATCTGTTTGTATTCAACTTGCTAAGGAGCAATCAAGAGACCCTCCTAATAACTTCTGCTGGCTTTTAATGGCTCCACAACACAATAAACAACCAACTGTAAATCTCTTGGCAGCACTGAATATAAAGGAACCTGATGGTTACTGAAAGAATAATGAATACCTGGAAGCCATTACAAGTCAGCAATCTGATAAAGGAATTCAAATTGCATCATAAACCATGAATATAGAGCTTCCACGGTTTAGAACCATCACCTGAACACTGAAATTAGATCAAAATCACCTTCTACAATGCTATTATTTATAAGATATGCCTTTAGTAGTTTTATTTATTGTGTTGTTGGTTTTTGTTAAAACTGTATGACTGTCATTGTGGACAGTGATTGTCAGTTGGCTCCATGTTCTGATTCATCTTAACATTCATTCCAGCTTGGGCTTTCTCCTGTAATGTTCCAAACTCATATTCACTGCAAAAAAAAAATCAGTTCCTGTAATCATCTCCAATGAACTGGAACCTGCAATCTTGTGCACCACATTCATAGAATTATACTATTCCATGATATTATGCTTTGGAGACTACATAAGATGCACACCACAGTTGCCTGTCTGCTCTGAAAGATGCCCAATAGCATGTTTAGACAATATTACACAGGCTAAATAATTAATCGTATTTATTTAATAATTATACAGATGTACAAACACACAGCAGGAAACTAACAGTACAATATAAGGTATACGATATACTATGGCTCACTTGGTAGCACTCTTGCCTCTTGGGCCACAAAGTTCAGTTCCATTGCACCTGTAGTTTCAGCGCTATGAATGGCATTTTGGTTCAAAAGTGACGTCCACGTTGCACATGCACGCTTCCAGCGATGCTTGCACCAGACGCCATGTGTGCGTGAGATGTTTGTAGAGTATGCAGATTGAATATAGGAGGTATGATCAGGAAGTTCGCAGATGACACGAAAATTGGTAGTGTCGTAAATAGTGAGGAGGAAAGCCTTAGATTACAGGACGATATAGATGGGCTGGTAAGATGGGTGGAGCAGTGGCAAATGGGATACTTGCCTTGATTAGCCAAGGCATAGAATATAAGAGCAGGGAGGTTATGATGGAGCTATATAAAATGCTAGTTAGGCCACAGCTGAAGTACTGTGTACAGTTCTGGGCACCACAATATAGGAAGGATGTGATTACATTGGAGAGGGTGCGGAGGATATTCACCAGGATGTTGCCTGGTGAATGCTGGAGCATTTCAGCTATGAAGAGAGACTGGATAGGCGAGAGTTGTTTTCCTTAGAGCAGAGAAGGCTGAGGGGGGACATGATTGAGATATACAAAATTATGAGGGGCATTGATAGATTAGATAGGAAGAAACTTTTTCCCTTAGCGGAGGGGTCAATAACCAGGGGGCATAGATTTAAGGTAAGGGGCAGGAGGTTTAGAGGGGATTTGAGGAAAAAAAATTTCATCCAGAGGGTGGTTAGAATCTGGAATGCACTGCCTGAAGAGGTGGTAGAGGCAGGAACCCTCACAACATTTAAGAAATATTTAGATGAGCACTTGAAACGCCATAACATACAAGGCTATGGGCCATGTGCTGGAAAATGGTATCAGAATAGTTAGGTACTTGATGGCCGGCACAGACATTTGGGCCGAAGGGCCTCTTTCTGTGCTGTATAACTCTATGACTCTAGTAAGGCAATAATATGAGCAGCAAGGTCATTTGAGTATTGTCGATTATTTTTTGATACTTGACGAGATTAGTTATCCCCAGGATACTAAGATTAGAGATCTTGGAAAGATTACACCAAGGACATTTAGGAGTAACAAAATGCAGAGCCAGGGCTACACAATCAGTTTGGTGGCCCAGAATATCAGGAGAGATCGAAGAGATGATATCAAGGTGTATCATGTGCGCTGTCAATTGTCATGAGACAAAAACTTTAGCCCCATGAGAATTGTTGCTGGAACGAAGATTAAGAACACAACTTCCAAAACCTCCAAGAATACTTAAACCACAAGTGAGTACATAAAACTTGGAAAATGTGAGGAAGATCTATTCAATCTGAGAATTATGACAGACGTCCAACCTGGAGAATCAGCTTAGGTTAGAGATCAGAGCAGGTATGGAGAAGTGATGAAACAATCACCATATCCACAGTCGTACATTGTCCAAATTGACCAAGTGATGATAAGAAACAGAAGGTGATTGGTAGAGATACCAAAGAAACGGCAGATACAAGAGGAACAATCATCTCAAGAAGTTGATGAACCCACGAAGCTACAAATCAGCCATCAACCCAGAGGACAACCTGAGTGAAAAATTTGAGTCATCAAATAGTTTTACTAAAGTACAAAAAAAATGAGAAGGAAGGACTAAAAGACACGAAACCCCAGACATCCTCTGAAGAGAGAAGATCACGTTATGGCAGACTTGTAAAAACGCCACAGCGGTTCACATTCTGAGAAGTGATGTCAAAGAATTGGGGGGAGATGTAGTATAATGTAATATAGGGTTGTTACTGGGCAGGATATGTAAATAGTCTGTGAGTGTCATCACAGGAACTGATGTAATAGAATTTATACAGAACCTCAGGTAGAGTGAAAGTGGAAGCCATAGATGTCAGATGTATCTAAATACCCTCCTGTTCCTGTAACGGTCAAACTCTCGGATATTCTGTTATAAGACTAACTACCATCAGAATATTACAATCCCCACGCCCATTTTCCAACCTTATCCAGTTTAACCTCCTCTAGCTCACAAGCTAGGCTCAAACTCCAGTGCAGTACTGGGGGAGTGTTGCACTGTCAGAGGTATCTACTTTCAGATGAGACGTTAAACCAAGGACCTGTCTGCTCGTTCAGGTGGGTGTGTAAGATCCCATGGCACTATTTCGAAGAAGAACTGGTGTCCTTACTAATATTTGATGTCCATTGCAATAACTTTTGAACTGATTTTTATGTTGAAAGGTTACATGGCTTCAACTGAACTCCAGTAGATTACCTCCACAGGATACAAACACTTGATACGGGGTTATAGAGATAAAAATAAAGAATTGAAAGCACTGGACATCTGATGCAAACAAACAAACTATTGTAAACACACAGCAGGTCAACCTGCATCCAAAGAAAAGCAAGCAGATGGGACAAAATTTTAGGCCAGGCCCTTCGTCAGTACTGGAAGGTAAGCAAGTAATTTAGTGGCATCATAAAAATGAGGAGGAGAGGGTTCAGTGCTTACAAAACACAGGATCTTGTTATATTGTTTCTTTTTAAATCACCTCAGTTAGACAAGTAAAAGCAGCATTAAAGTCACAAAAGTGACAAAACACATGAGTAGGTCTGGTAGTGAGAAAGCGATCAAAGGGGAGAAAAAGGAGAGAATGGAGGAAATTGAAGACACAAAATCCTACCGATCAGGTCCAAAATCAAAACAGAAAATGCTGGCTAAATGTAGTGAGATTTAAAAATATATCCTCAGTGGTTTCACTCAACTCCCATGGTGCCAGATCTTTGCTGTACCAGGTGGAACATCTAACCACTCATTGCTTGGGCTCTCATGTCAGATGGGGAAAGAAGGATCCCTTCAAGCCTAACCAATTCTGTTCCACTATGCAACCTCTACTGGTCCTTAAACATGCATTGAGCTTCATTGAAACAGTGTTGGAGGCCAAAGACATAGAGATCAGGTATGACCTTTTATTTGTCTAATTTACTGTTACTTCTCTCCCAGAACGTCAACCTCAAATAAGTAATGTTACCTTCATCATTGTGATTTCCATTCATCTTCATCTTGCACAGCTTTACTGTAATCCAGTTCCTTTCCTGATTATGACTGTATGTGCTAAGCCCTACTTTTACTCTCTTTTCTCAGCACCCTAACTCATTCCATGTGGGTTCCAGCTGAAGTTTCTCTCTTCCTTTTTCAGGTTTGCCCATGATCACCAATACCTCTGTGTTACTCAATTTAACCTCTGCTCTCGCCATTACCTGCTTTCTACCCCCGCTACACTACATCATCATAAGCCTCTTCCTTCAGGAGCACTGCTTGTTCTATTTCATAGCTCTCCTGCCTCTCAGCTTCACATCGTCCTTTGTTTCATCCATCATTTTAACCAAAAAAAAAGACTTCCTCCTGTCAAGAAACAAGAATCAGAATCTCAAACAATATTAGATACCAATCTTCAAATCCTTCAACCCTTGCACTTTCTCCTGGCCTTCTCTTTCTTCTAATTTTATCACTTGCCAGATTTTCATCATCTCCTTTGACCTTACCCTTTCAGTCCTCAGCAAGGGC
Organism: Heterodontus francisci; assembly: GCF_036365525.1. Lineage (NCBI taxonomy): Eukaryota > Metazoa > Chordata > Chondrichthyes > Heterodontiformes > Heterodontidae > Heterodontus > Heterodontus francisci. Next base: position 184,900,272 of record NC_090375.1, on the reverse strand, counting down.
TTCATCTTCATCTTATATCCTCTATCTTAAATGAATTCTGAGCTCAACATTGCCTAAGCTCTTCCTCCACTGCTGTGCTTTCCCTTATGGGGCCAAAGGCTTTGAATCTGACCTCTTCTCCTTTCTCTAACCTTCCCAATGGTCCTAGAACAATCCCTCTGGCCTTTTGTTTTCTCTCAATCTTTACATCAAGAGCTGTTGCCACGATATCAGCTCCATCAGTTTCTCCACCTCATTACTCATTCTAATCTGCTCGCTGCACCGCTGCACCGCTCCAAGTTCACACACCATCCTGACTTGGAACTATATCGCCGTTCCTTCACTGTCACTGAGTCAAAATCCTGGAACTCCCTTCCTAACAGCACTGTGGGTATACCTACCCCAAATGGACTGCAGCGGTTCAAGAAGGCAGCTCACCACCACCTTCTCAAGAGCAATTAGGGATGGGCAATAAATGCTGGCCTGGCCAGCAATGCCCACATCCCATGCATGAATTTTTTTTTAAAATGTTAAAACTACTGCTATCCTTTCTCGTTTTAATGATTTCAGGTTGGATAATCCCAATGACCTATTTCACCATGGATATACAGTCACATTCTGCCGCAATGCATCACCAAAACAATATTCAAACCCTTCATTTCCTCGAGTAGCTGTGCCATCACCATCCTCCTTAATTTGCTTTCACCTTCAGCAACTCCTCTTAATTGTACTCACTTGCTCTGTTAAAAGGCGTCATTATAGGGCTCACATGGATCCCAACTTTTTCTGTCTTTCTGTAGGATATGTTGAAGATTCTTTATTCCAATGGTACCTAGACCTCCTTTCTGACCTCTTCTTCTGTAACATTGATGACTGTTGATGCTACTTCCTACTCTTGCTCAGAACTTGACAATTTAATTAGCTATGCTTCAATTTCCATACATCTCACATTTATGTGTTTCGTGTCCATTATTTTCCCCCTTTCTCTTATTCGTTTTCTTTCTTTCATGATGGGCTTTTAAGACACCATCTATCACTGACTCTCTGAATGATCTGAGTATGCATCTTTGTACCACACTTTCAATACCCTCAATAGTTCAGTCCCTGTAATGTATGCTGTCTTCACATCAAAGCTTCTGAAACATGCTCCATTTCTTCCAGTGATGATTCCTCTCCACAGTGGTTGACACGATCCCATCCTGTTACCTATGCTCCTGCTTTCTCCAATTCCTCTCAACTATTACTGGGTCTCCTTTGTCCTCATCTTCCACCCCATCAGCCTCTGCATTTGCCAGATCACCTAACAAAGCTTGCAATGATATAGTGCCTTTAAAGTAGAAAAATAAAACAAGGTGCTGTACAAAGGCTTAAGGTCCACTGTTCCCTGAAGGTGGCAACGCAGGTAAATAGAGTGGTCAAGAAGGCATACGGCATGCTTTCCTTCATCGGACGGGGCATTGAGTACAAGAGTTGGCAGGTCATGTTACAGTTGTATAGGACTTTGGTTCGGCCACATTTGGAATACTGCGTACAGTTCTGGTCGCCACATTATCAAAAGGATGTGGATGCTTTGGAGAGGGTGCAGAGGAGGTTCACCAGGATGTTGCCTGGTATGGAGGGCGCTAGCTATGAAGAGAGGTTGAGTAGATTAGGATTATTTTCATTCGAAAGACGGAGGTTGAGGGGGGACCTGATTGAGGTGTACAAAATCATGAGAGGTATAGACAGGGTGGATAGCAAGAGGCTTTTTCCCAGAGTGGGGGTTTCAATTACTAGAGGACACGAGTTCAAAGTGAAAGGGGAAAAGTTTAGGGGGGATATGCATGGAAAGTTCTTTACGCAGAGGGTGGTGGGCACCTGGAACGCATTGCCAGCGGAGGTGGTAGATGCGGGCACGATGGAGTCTTTTAAGATGTATCTAGACAGATACATGAATGGGCAGGAAGAAAAGAGATACAGAACCTTAGAAAATAGGCGACATGTTTAGAGAGAGGATCTGGATCGGCGCAGGCTTGGAGGGCCGAAGGGCCTGTTCCTGTGCTGTAATTATCTTTGTTCTTTGTTCTTTGTTCTAAAACAGACCACAAAGCCAAAGAAGGAACACTTAGGAGAAGTGACAAACAGCTAAGATAAAGAGATTTTCAGGAGAATCTTGAAGGAGGATGGAGGTGGAAAGGCAGAGGGGTTTAGGGAGGGAGCCTAGGTGACAGAAGTTACAATCATCCGTAGCCAGGCAAAGGAACCAGCAAATGCATAAGAGATCAGAGTCAGAGGAACAAAAGAAGGTGCATACAGCTAAGGCCTTGGTTATATGCACCTTCTGTTCTTTTGTAATCGCTTTTAGTGTCTGTTGTCTGGCAGTTCATCTTTTATGTCAGCTAACAATCTTCTGTTTTTCTTTGAAGCAAGTTACTAGTCTCTCAAGAGTTATTTCCATTTTGGGTTTCGAATATCTATTTTTTTCCTCCATCTCTGCCTTTTTTCAATTTGATTCTAATGCTTGCCCTTCTACTTTTCAGATTTCAAGAAGGTCCAGACCTGAAACAGTGAAGCTCTGATGTTTTCAGCAGATGCTGACTGACTTGATATCCTTTTCCATCATTTTCTGATATTGTTAGAGAACTATAAATAAAAGGAAAACACACATATTTTTCCCCAATTCTTCAGAGTCTTCAAAGGCATTTTCATCACGCAAGTTCAAAGAGATTCTTTCAGAGAAGACATGCTCTGTATTTATCAACATGACTACTCAAATAGATAGCGTGTGAACAGCAATTCATTTGCTGTCTGTTCAGTTACTTGCTCATGACATCTGGTCAACAACGCTCATTCGAATTTTTACTGGCCTGCAACTTCTTTGATGTGGTGGCAATCAAAGATAAATAACTTCATTGTATGTCCCAGCTGTAAACCATGCATATATTATGTTAAAAGCAAAATACTGCAGATGCTGGAAATCTGAAATAAAAACAGAAAGTGCTGAAAATACTCAACATGTCTGGCAGTATCTGTGGAGAGAGAAACAGAGTTAACTTTTCAGATCTGTGACCTTTCATCAGGAAAAGGGAAGACATATCAGAAGCGCTGTTGTGGAATGTTGCATCGGAATAAAAGGCAAAAGGGAGTGGGAACAGTTGTAGTAAAAGACGAAGCATTAGTCCAGAGAGACTGTGAATGGCAGAATAATGAACAGCTCTGTCCAAAAGCAAAACCTGAAATACAAGTTTAAGACAGGCACATGGGTAAAAAAATAAAAATTAAATAAAAATAAATTTAAAAAAGCAGTCATGCTCTGAATTCGTTGAACACAATGTTGAGTCCAGAAGGCTGTAGAGTGCCTAATTGGAAGATGATGTGCCATTCCTCGAGCTTGCAAATGTGGACATGACAGCAAGGTGGTGAATTAAAATGATAAGTGACTGGAAGCTCGGCGTCATGCAGAGGTGTTCTGCAAAACAGTCACCCAATCTGCATTTGGTCTCCCCAATGTAGAGGAGACCGCATTGTGAGCAACGAATACGGTATACTAAATTGAAAGAAGTACATGTAAATCACTGGATGGTGAGGAGAGAGGAGGAGGTAAAAGGGCAGGTATTACACCTCCTGCGATTGTATGGGAAGGTGTCATGGGAAGGGGACGAGGTGTCGGGGCTGATGGAGGAGTCGACCAGGGTGTTGCGGAGAGAATGGTCCCTTCGGAATGCTGACAGGGGAGGGGAAGATGCATTTGGTGGTGGCATCATGCTGGAGGTGGCGGAAATGACGGAGGATGGTCCTTTGGATGTGGAGGCTGGGGGGTGGAAATTGAGGACAAGGGGAACCCTGTCGCGGTTCTGGGAGGGAGGGGAACGGGTGAGGGCAGAAGTGCAGGAACTGGGTAGGACACAATCGAAGGCCCTGTCAACCACAGTGGGGGGAAATTCTCAGTTGAGGAAAAAGGAAGACATATCAGAAGCGCTGTTATGGAATGTTGCATCATCAGAACAGATACATCAGAGATGGAGACACTGGGAGAATAAGATGGAGTCCTTACAGGAGTCAGGGTGTGAAGAAGTGTAGTCAATATTGGTGGACAGCCTATCCCCAGAGTTGGAGTCAGAGAAGTCGAGGAAGGGAAGGGAAGGGAAGAGTCGGAGATGTGAAAATGAGAGAAGGATGGAATTTGGAAGCAAAGTTGATGAGGTTTTCCAGTTAGGAAAGGGCACCAATACAGTCATCAATGTACTGGAAAAACGGTTGGGGCAGGAGGCCTGAGCAGGACTGGAACAAGGAATGTTCGACATACCCCACAAAAAGACAGGCATAACTTGGACCCATGCAGGTACCCATAGCAACATCTTTTATTTGGAGGAAGTGAGCAGAGTTGAAGGACTTGTTCAATATGAGAACAAGTTCAGCCAGATGGAGGAGGGCGGTGGTGGAAGAAGATTGGTTGGGCCTCTGTTCAAGGAAGAAGCAGAGAGCTCTCAAACCGTCCTGGTGAGGGATGAAGGTGTAGAGAGATTGGACGTCCATAGTGAAGGGGAGGTGGCTAGGGCCAGGAAACTGGAAATTGTTGAAATGAAGTAGGGCGTCAGAGTAGTCACAGATGTAGGTGGAAGAAACTGGACCGGGGAGAAAAAATAGAGTCAAGATAGGAAGAAATAAGTTCAGTGGGGCAGGAACAGTTTGAAATGATGTGTCTACCAAGACAATCCTGTTTGTGGATTTTGGGAAAGAGGTAGAAGCCGGCTGTCCGGGGTTGCGGGACAGAGAGGTGAGAAGCTGCAGAGGGAAGATCTCCAGGGGAGATGAGGTCAATGACAGTTCTGGAGACAGTGGTTTGATATTTGGTGGTGGGGGCCATGGTCCAGGGGAAGGTAAGAAGAAGTGTCTGAGCGTTGGCGCTCAGCCTCTGTAAGGTAAAGGTCAGTACTCCAGACAACAATAGCACCATCCTTGTCAGCAGATTTGATCACAATGTCGGGGTTAGACCTGAGAGAATGGAGTCCAGAAAGTTCAGAAGGAGACAGGTTGGAGTGAGTGGAGGAGCGAAGAAATTAAGCCGACCTGCCGTTTTACCTCCTCTCTCCTCACCATCCAAGGCCCCAAACACTCCTTCCAGGGGAAACAACAATTTACTTGTATGTCTTTCAATTTAATATACTGTATTCGCTGCTCACAATGTGGTTGCCTCTACACTGAGGAGAAAAACATAGATTTGACCAGTTTGCAGAACACCTCTGCTCAGTGCCCAAGCATGACCCCGAGCTTCAGGGTACTTGCCATTTTAATTCACCACCCCGCTGTCATGTCCACATTTCTGACCTTGGCCTGCTGCAGTGTTCCAGTGAAGCTCAATGCAAGCTCAAGGAACAGCACCTCACTTTCCAATTAGGCACTTTACAGCCTTCTGGACTCAACATTGAATTCAACAAATTCAGAGCATGACTGTTATTTTTTTTATTTTTTTTTATTTTTTTTTTAACCATGTGCCTGTCTTAAACTGGTTTTACATGTTTTTGCTTTTGGACGGAGCTGTTCATTATTTTCCATTAATATTCTCTCTGGATTAATGTTTGTCTTTTACTACAACTATTACCACTCCCTTTGCCTTTTGTTTCGTGACATCTCTGTCATTTAATCTCTCCTATCCTCCGTCCTCCCATACACATTTCCTTTTGTTCTTCTTCCCCCACCAACCCCGCCTCTCTTCCTCTTGCTCAAAGCCTATTACATTTCTAACCTTTGTCAGGTCTGATGAAAGGTCATAGACATTATACATTGGGCTGAAATTTATACTTCCACCACCGATATCAGCAGCTGACGATAAGAATGGTGGCCCGGCCGTGTGGGCAGCTCGTCACAGAGCCACCATGATATTAAGCACGGTGGATCATTTAAGTAGCCGGGGCAGATCACCCCCCAGCCCCTCAGTGACATGGAGGGTGTGGGCTGTCCATCCCCAGCAATGGCGTCAGCTGCATGTGCGCAGGTGCTGATGCCATTTTTAAAGGGCTTCGAGCCCTAACGATCAATTTAAATATTTAAAGCAACAGGTAATAAAAAAAATGTAAATTCATTTAATTTGCACCTCTCCCACCCCCCACCATAACCATAGAATTAATTACTTGCCCTCTCCCTACAAAACACTTACCTGACCTCCCCCACCGCCGCAAAGTACATAAATTTTAAACTATAACCCTTCCCACCATCCCCTACACCAATGATATTAGTTTGTCCCTACTCCCCCTCCCCTCCTCCCACATTGAGAAAGTTACCTGCTCCCCCCTCCCCACCAACGTTATGACTCGGTTACACGAACAGGAATCTGAAGGCGCAGGAGTGTCTGCCAGCACATGAAGATCGCACCGAGACAGACGGCGGGAGCATAAGAATAATTAATTCAATGATTTTAATTAATTTAAATGAGGCTCCCGTCACCAAGCAGTGGGGGGTCACCATGAGGCCTCACCACCACCGGCAATATTGTGCCAAGCCTTCCCGGTGCCAGGGTGCGTGGCAGCCCTGTCTGAAGGCATTTTCTGGCCCCCACCCCCCACCCCCCCATGACCCCCAACATCGGGAGGTCTGTAAAATTCAGCCCATTATATTAAGGACATGAGGTAGGTTCTAATGTAACTAACTTCTGAATACTGGCAATGATGTTGATGAGGGAATTGTGGCAATTAAATTACTGGTAGGCACAAGGAATGGGTTCTAACTTGGCTGGGTATCAAACATCACGATGTACACAAGGGAAGTAAATCCAGTCTGTGGCACCAATTGAAATATGCAGGTGTGAGATGATATTTTTAATTCATTTGCATTTAAGTATTGTGAAGGAGTCCATGGAAATACCAGGTGAGAAATTGAACGTTAGCACCAGCAGTGTGCAGTTCAGGCAGATCATGAGGTCAATCAGGATGCAATGTTGATTTGATGCCAGCTGCGTCCTGATTGACTTCCACCTGAAACATCATCTGCCTTCCAGATACCAAGACAATTACCTTTATCTCTCCCATACCCTGCTATATAGCAAATAGGGGATAAACGCTCCAAAATAGCACACGCGCATACTTGTGGGCTAATGGCACCAGATATTGGTTAGCGTGTGCACAGTGAACAGCCACAGAAAGTATGCTGAGCAGGCAGATCATGACACCTTTGACAACAATTCTGCCGCTTTGAAGCTCAGCACTCTAGCTAACGCCCTCTCATAACCTCGTACAGCTATGAATCTCATTTAATTAAGTTCAAACCAGACAAACTCTTATAGACACTTATCTGGGTCCAAAGATTTGAACTAGTTTTCCCTCAAAGAAAGAAAACTAACAGAGAATATTACCATCTTTCGGATAGCCTATTTTTAAATAATTATGGCTAAGTCATAAATATCCCAGATATTATAAGAATCTGGGAAACTATCTTCAATACATATCTCTCCACTTAAAGAGACACAGAGAGGTGGTTCTTGTAGTTGTTTACAGAATGCTACATGAGATGATTTATTAAAATTTATATGTTTATTAAAGAATTTAACATGCAATACACTTTTAAGTGGATAAGTATATTAGTTTAGTTTAGTTTAGAGATACAGCACTGAAACAGGCCCTTCGGCCCACCGAGTCTGTGCCGACCATCAACCACCCATTTATACTAATCCTACACTAATCCCATATTCCTACCACATCCCCACCTGTCCCTATATTTCCCTACCACCTACCTATACTAGGGGCAATTTATAATGGCCAATTTACCTACCAACCTGCAAGTCTTTGGCTTGTGGGAGGAAACCGGAGCACCTGGAGAAAACCCACGCAGACACAGGGAGAACTTGCAAACTCCACACAGGCAGTACCCAGAATTGAACCCAGGTCGCTGGCGCTGTGAGGCTGCAGTGCTAACCACTGCACCACTGTGCCGCCCCGATATTACAATATTACAATATTTGATATTACAATATCAAAGATTACTAAAACATAATCTTATTTCTAAAATAGAATCCAAAAGTTCAACAATGTTACAGCAAAATATCTTAGAATATCCGTCAAAATTCAAAGTAAACTGTTACCTTAAATTCCCCGAGTAAGCCTCCTGCTTGACAAGGCAAAATACTCTTGGTTAAGAGCAGAATTCCCTTCTCATGTAATGATCCGTTCTTACCATAGGTTAAGAAGTATTGGTGAGGAATTTCAATACCCCTGATTTTTTGATTCAAAACTCTCACGTTTATACTATTTCTAATCTATTAACTCATCTTTTGGAATGTAGGTGTTACCTTTCTGTGCATGTTTTTCCTGCTTTTGTTATCCATATATGGTAATATCATTAGCTACTTATTCTCAATTAATTATCTGCTGAGAAACCCCTTCTCATGAAGTTGTGAGCTATTACTGCGTAAAATATTTGTCGTGTTTTATAGTAACACCAAGACTTAACTTTATAAATGTGTATTATACTTAAAAGATTTTTAATTAAATTTGTGCAATAATTGTTTTTTTCCTTTTTGGGTTAAATTGGGTTTACGTGGCATCTGTTTTTTGTAGGTAACATTCCATTTTGTAATTGATCATCTGTGATGGTTCTTTGATGGTACCTTGTACCATCTCCTTAAGTCAGTCCGTCTATATCATTAACATTATCAACTAAATAGGATTATAGTTATGAGCGTATATAGTCTTTCTCGGTATGTTTCCAATGTTGCAGAAACCTTGGGATAGATTTTGTAACTCTGCCCTTAAAGGGAATTTCAGTGAGTCTTGAAAACTGACCATTTATTCAATCTTTAATTCTAAGAGTTATAAAGTATTAATTATATTTAAATTCTACCTGATTAAGCTGTTATACCTATATTTCATCACAGTGTAACCATAACCAGCAAATCATGCAAGTCAGTTCCCAGTATCCTGGCAGCTGTCATGATGCCTTCATTCTATGGCAGATCGCTATGTCAGCTGCATTAAAGCCATTGTGGCAAGTGCTCAATCCACACAGATGTGCGCAGTATGCATACAATGAAAGCCATGCTGCTACATGAAATGTGATAGAGCAGACCAATGGCGTGCTGAAGCAACACTTCTGCTGCCTAGACTGCTCTGAGTCCTATGCAGCGGAACCCATGTGCAAATGTGTCGTCTGGTGAGCTGGCACCTGCACTAACCTTGCCCTCTGCCAGATTGTAGCCCACTCATGCCCGGTGTCTCATTAGGTGCAGATCCTGCCTCTAACCTATCCTCTACGATATTTGCGCAGTTTCAGTATTTGAGCTGACGACTGCAAGTGTAAAATCAAATGACGGTGCTGTGTCTTCCTCATCACTCTCTTTTTGCTGTTCCTCCACTGCCTGGCCAGAAAGTACCTCTTGGGTATCTAAAACAAAAAGGCACAAGGGTACGTTTGTAGTGCGGGATGGGGGGGGGGGTGGGGGCGGGGAAAGTAGGAGGTTCATGCTTACACCATCTACAGTTTGTAACTCAGAAGCGAGGGTGGGATGATTGGTTAGTGGGATATGAGAAGAAGCATGTTTCAGCTTCGCCACTGGGCATGGCCTCAGAAATAATCATCCCGATAATGGCCACCACTGTCTTCTTCATGGGGATGCTCCTGACCCCTGCTGGTTGGCTCCCATTGCCTCTCGTTGTGCACAATCTTGTTCTGCAAGAGAGAGGGAATGTGTCAATGAATGAGGTGCGTGATGTGGATGTCATGGTTGAATAGCTGGCAGTGTGTGCAAGCTGTGAGATGTGGGTATGAGGCTCGTAGTAGTACTAAGTGCGTGAGGGAGAGATGAAGCATGTGAATGTTATGTACAAGTCTTCTTTGATAGATTGTTGGTAGGTGAGTGATGGAAGTGTGGGGCATTGAGGAGTGGTTGAGGTGACTGGTACAGTTGGTAGATGTGACATTTGAAGATGTGTTCACTGACCTTGATCACTCGTGTGAAATCATTGAACTTCTTATGATGCTGCATCCAGGCCCTTGGGGCTTGACCCCTGGCCTTGACCTCCACAGCTATCTGCTCCCACTGCCTTTTGAGTGTGTGTCTGGAGGACCTCCTTCTCTCCTGTGGATATAGGACATCTCTCTTCCTTTCCACTTCCTCCACTAATACCTTCAGTGCAGTGTCCGAAATCCTTAAGAGTTCACTCTCTCCCTTGTTGTGCCATCTTCACTCTTTCCCAGATCAGATACTCTGAACTACGATTCCCAGCATCAGCGCCAGCCACAATGTATCTCTCCTTTAAGCAGTGCAGGAGAGCTTTAAGTGATGCTAGTCACCACATTGTCCCCCAAGCTGATGTGTCCAGCCCATCAACAGCACGGATAGCACTGACTGGATCAGAAAACTTTCAAATGATCAGGCAGCATGAAGTTGGCGAGTTGCCTACGTTGCAATTAACAGATGTGAGTTAATTGTGCATCGTGATCCCCGCTCCCATTTTGGGGGGCTATCCGACAGCCCCACTTTCTTTTTAAAAAACTGCAAATTCAAAACAAAAACAGAAAGTGCTGGAAAGGTACAGCAAGTCATTAATATCCTTGGAGAGAGTCAATATGTTAGCATTTCAAGCATACAGCCTGTCGACAGTAACAGCAATAACTTGCATTTATAAAGCACTTTTAATGTTGTAAAACGTCCCAAGGTACTTCAAAGGAACATTAGCGAACAGAATTTGACACCATGGGACAGAATGATATTTAGGCAGATGACCAAAAGAGATAGGTTTTAGGAGTATCTTAAAGAAGGAAAGTGAAGTAGAGGGGCAGAAAGTTTTAGGGAGGAAATTCCAGAGCTTAGGGCCCAGGTAACTGAAGGCACGGCAACTGATGGTGAAACGATTAAAATCGGGAAAGCGCAAGAGTCCAGAATTGTAAGAGCACAGATATCGCGGTTGTAGGGCTGGAAGAGGTTACAGAGCTAGGGAGGTTTTTACATTTTTATTACATTAAAGGTGCTATATAAATGCAAGTTGTTGTTGTTGTTGAGGGATTTGAAAACAAGGATGAGAATTTTAAAATTGAGGCTTTGCTCAATCAATAGGTCAGCAAGCACAGCGACAGTATTAAGATGAAGTGGAGATATGTTTGAAACATTAAATTGTTCGTTGCACAACTGCTGACTGAGCAATTGTGTGTTGCCAGCTCCTGCTTCTTTTGTTTCAAGGATGTATTGTGCCTGGTTTACCATTACTTGTCTGGCCATGTGGATGGACAATAAAAACAGGACATCTTAAAAGAGATGCAGTAGTGCTTGTCATTGTCCCACTGGTTGCATTTTCATTTCACTTTATCCATTCATGGAATGTCAGCATTACTGGCCAGCATTTATTGCCTCTCTCTAATTGCCCTTGAGAAGGTGATGGTGAGCTGCCTTCTTGAAACCCTGCAGACCATCTGATGTATGTACAACCAAAGTGCTATTAGGAAGGCAGTTCCAGGATTTTGATCCAGTGACAGTGAAGAGACGGCGATATAGTTCCAGTCAAGATGGTGAGTGACTTGGAGGGGAACTTGCAGGTGGTGATGTTCCCATGTGTCCGCATCCTTGTTCTTCCAGGCAGTAGAGATTGTGGGTTTGGAAGGTGCTGTCAAAGGATTCTTGGTGAGTTGCTCCAGTGCATCTTGTTTATGGTACACACTGCTGCCACAGTGTACTTGTGGTGGAGGGAGTGAATATTTAAGATGGTGGATGGGATGTCAATCAAGCAGACTGCTTTCTCCTGGATGGTGTCGAGCTTCATGTTGGAATTGCACTCATCCAGGCAAGTGGGGAGTATTTCATCATGCTTCTGACTTGTGCCTTGTAGATGGTGGACAGGCTTTGGGGAGTCAGGAGGTGAGTTACTCGCCACAGAATTCCCAGCCTCTTACCTGCTCTTGTAGCCACGGTATTTATATGGCTGGTCCAGGTATTGCTGCAGAAAAGGTGGCAGGTGAATCCTTACAATAATAACTTTGAGTAACTAAAGCAGTTCATTGTCGAGATAACCAGATCCAGTCTGGTAGCAAACTAAGAGCCCAATCTAATATCACTCTGATTTAAAATTGTGTTAAAATCTGAACAAAAGGACTCTTGAGCTAGAGGAGGCATACTTCCTGCCCACGTTCAATGGTCTGTCTGCTTTTGATTTCTAAAGCTGTTGTAAGAGAACAGAATATAGAATATGTACTAGTTGCCAAAATTCTATCATCTACTTCCATCCAAATAGCTTTAAAACCTGCTTTGAGTGGGGAAAAACTTCAAACTCTAATAATCTTTCCTTAAACATTAATTGTCTGACACCTTTTGTGTGTGCCCTGCTTAAAGATGGGTCAGAAAACCATCTTTCGGTTTCTGGTGTGACTTTAAATGCTCCTCAAACAAAAGTAAAATGCTGTCTTTCCTTTATTCATTTACAGGATGTGAGTATTTATTACCCATCCCTAATTGACCTTGACAAGATGGCGGCAAGCTACCTTCTTGAACACAATTGCATGGCTTGCAAGGCCGATTCAGAGGGCAGTTAAAAGTCACCTACATTGTTGTTGGTCTGTAGTCACATATAGGTCAGACTGGGTAAAGACAGCAGATTTCCTTCCTAAAATAACATGAGTGAACCAGATGGGTTTTTACAACTATCGAGTAATTTCTTGGTCACCCTTACTGATACTTGCTTTTTATGTAAGATTTTTATTTCATTAACTGGATTTAAATTCCTCAACTACTGTAGGATTTGAATTCATGTCTCCAAATTCTTAGGCCAGGCCAAGATTCTGGATTACTAGTCCAGACTACCACTCTAGCAGGACCAGCCAGGTAGTGCAGGAGTCCCCTGGGTGCCACTCGCTATCCAACTGGTATTCAGTAACTCCAGGCCAGTAACTTTTTCATGAGGCATTAATAGACAAGAGGCTATTTTTGCCTCAGCATCTTAAAATTGCTCCTGCAGAGTAAGTGTGTGTGCATGTTAACTGGCTGATCTTGCAATGGAGGTTTTTTGCAATTGATGGACTTTTCCATAAATTCTCAAGACCTGAATTTCAACATAAAGCATAAGTGGGACTGGGGTGAAAAGATAGGAAGAAGATGGATGCTGGGACAAGACATCCAACAGAATGCAGTAGTTATGGAGTCAAGATAGTGGAAAAGTAGTCTTCAGCATACATGTGGAAGCTAAGCTCATTTGTACTAATAATATCACTGAGGGAAAGGAGAGGGCCAAGGATAGAACCATGAAATACACACCGACTATGTGGTGGCAGGAGGGGAAACCATTGCTAGAGTTGCTGGCTATGTTGGGAAAGATTGGAGGTGAACAATCGAGGAGAGCTGGTGGAGGATGATGAGTGGCTATATAAAAATCGAATGAAAAGTCAAGGAAAACAAATAGCAATACGACACCAGAAACTTAGACACAAAGAATTTCATTGGTAACTCTTAGCAGAGCACTCCCAACGTTGAGAGTAAAGAAATTTTGCGAGGCGATTGTGGCAGAGATGACCACATAGGTGAATAGCATAGGCACATCCAGATACCTTAGCACAGAGGGTATATATGGGGGTTTGGACAGGGTGGTGTAGTTGTGGGTGGATTTTTAAAGAGAAACTGCTGGAGTAGCTCTGAAAGAGAGGTTTGTCACTTCTCAGTTTCAGTGGCAATAATCCCTCTCATATGTGGCCACAGTTTTAACTGTATTCGAGTTGACTACATCTAATTGACCCCAGTTCCCAATTTTGCACAGTCCACACTGATTACCCCAACCCACCACCACTTATAGCCCATACCAAGTGCCTGTGTCTTTTGATTATGTTTCCTCAATGATGGACCAACAGAAGATGAGACATGTTTTGATTTAAATCACTAAGGTTTTTATTCCACAGTCGGCTGAACATACAGTTATGATATGCATTAGTTACCATCAAGATCACTTAGTGCATTTGATACAACTTAATCTCCACCCTTTAACGTGAAAATAATGAGGACACAACACTACCCCAGTCCTGTGGGGCATTTCCCTGACTCAAACAGGAGAGTCTGGATGCATCCTAAGTTCTTTGAGTTTGCCTTTCCTGGGGACTTTCTGCCTTGAGGTGCAATGTTCAACAACATTTTAGGTGGCTAACATTCTGATTGTTCAGTCATAAACAGAACTAAAACAGTTCCAACACTGTGGTGTGTGTGGTGTCCAGCTAACACAGAAACAAGTTACTGATTTGCTTATTATTTACCGTCTATGAAGATACAACATCAAGCCTGCTCATTAGCATTTCAACTACCTACTGTCTCAGGATCTCCACCCCAATTTTCTCCCCCATTTGCAGTAATACCCTTGGGCCCTGAAATTCCACACAGGTTCTCCTGGGCTTTCAACATAAATCAGGCAGGCGGCCAGCAGAATCCACAAGGAAATAGCGAAAACCTAGGTCTCTGCCATTTCCCTTGGGTGTTCCACCAGTGTCACATGGATATACAGCGAGAAAAACTTTTGGAATTCAGCACTCACGCTTGACAGAAGGGATAGGGAAGAGACACTATAGGCAGTTATAGATCTTTAAAAGTGGCAGGACATATTGAGAGAGTAGATAACAAAGCATATCGGATCTTGGGCTTCATAAATAGAGGTATTGAGAACAAAAGCAGGGAAGTTATGCTGAACCTTTATAAAGCTCTGGTTAGGCCACAACTAGAGTACTGTGTCCAGTTCTGGTCATGACATTTTAGGAAGGATGTGAAGGTACCTGACAGGGTACATTCTGGAGATTTACCAGAATGGTTCCAGGGATATGGAAATTTAGCTACAAGATAAGTTTGAAGAAGCTGTGGCAGTTCTCTTTTGAGCAAAGGTGGTTGATGGGAGATCTGATAGAGATGTACAAAATTATGACAGGTTTATATAACATAGACAAAGCTGTTTCCATTGGCTGATGGTACAAGAAATAGGGGACACGGATATAAGGTTTTGGGCAAGATATACGGGGGGATGTGAGGAAGAACTTTTTTATGCAATGAATGATAATGACCTGGAACTCGCTGCTTATGAGGATGGAAGTGGAGATGATCAATCATTTCAAAAGAAAATTGGATGGGCACTTGAGGGAAATAAACTTGCCGGACAACAGGTATAGAGTGGGGGAATGGGACTGACTGAGTTGCTCCACAGAGAGCTGGCATGAACTCGATGGGCTGAATGGCCTCCTTCTGTGCCATAATGACTCAATGGTTCAAAACATTTGAAGTAATTTTTTTTCAAAAGTATGGGTTCTGTGGAAAAATGATTAGAAAACTGCAAACCCACCAAGAGACACGCTACCTGAGGTGGTTCAGGCAGACCTGGCAATAGGTAACCAAGCAAGTCATTTACTAGCTGCAGCCATATCTGTGGGCCTTAGATTTGAAAGTGTGTCGGTGGGGAAATGTACTGGATGGTGGCAAGGGTAGGAGACCCTGAGTAACTTGGTGTAATGAGAGTGTCAAAAAGCAGAACCAAGGGAGCAGTTGAGCAAATTAAAGAGGCAGCTGTGGCATTACTAGCAGAGGACTAGGCCAGGAATAGGTCAGAGTTAGAGAGCACATTGGTGAGCTCAAATTCATCTCAGCTGATTTTTTTCTTTCTTTTATTCAATGGGGTCTCTTTTAGTATCTGGCTTTGTCACATATGTCCAAGTGTTCCCTTGTGCGCTAATCCCTATCATTAACAGATACCATTTCATTCTTCACTGTCTAAATCTTTTTTTGTGAAACACAGGTTATTAAACAACTGTTTCAACTGCTGGCCCTTAGTTACCAAGATTACAAATCTGCACAATAAATCTATAGGATGGTGAAAGTCTATGTCTTTAAATAACATCTGCATACAGTTTTTGTGTGTAAAGAATCGAGGAAGGGATTCATGCTCTGCATGACTACATCTGATTTGTTCTTTGTGTCAGTAATTAGATGCAGAAAGCAGTGAAAATGCTGCAAAGCATTGGATAGAGTAAAGGAAGTTCTGGTGTAATCACTCACCCCAGACGAAAGGATGTTTAAATATTTAGTAGATCCAATTCTCACAACATTTCGTGACTTTTTTTTGCCAAACTGCCCTCACTTTCACATGTAGAGATGCAGCACAAAGTGAATATGCTCCTGCAGAAAAACCAAAAGCAGCTTTACAGGAGACATTGTTTGGAAGCAAAAAAGAAAGCCATTTGCACAAAGGCCAGCAGTCGAATGAAATCTTGATCTACAAAATACATCGAATCATCTAATCTTTGAAAACACAAAGCCAACATGGAAAAAATGTAGGATACTTTCAAATAACTCTGGTCCTGATATTAAAAGTGATGAGAGGATGCTTATGGATAACTTGCCAGTAGCAAGTTCCACCGACAACTGTGGCCTTAGTCACTTGACTACACTTCTTCACACCCTGCCTCCTGTAAGGACTCCATTCCATTTTCCCAGTTTCTCCATCTCCGACGCATCTGCTCTGATGATTCTACCTTCCACATCAGCGCTTCTGATATGTCTTCCTTTTTCCTCAACCGAGAATTCCTCCCCCCACCCCACCCCCCCCCCCCCCCCACTGTGGTTGACAGGGCCCTCAACCGTGTCCGGCCCATTTCCCGCACTCCTACCTTCACCCCTTCCTCTCCCTCCCAGAACCGTGACAGGGTTCACCTTGTCCTCACTTTCCACCCCACCAGCCTCCAGATCCAAAGGATCATCCTCCGCCACTTCTGCCACATCCAGCATGATGCCACTACCAAACGCATCTTCCCCTCCCTTCCCCTTTCAGCATTCTGAAGGGATCGTTCCCTCCGCGACACCCTCGTCCACTCATCCATTACCGCCACCACCTCGTCCCCTTCCCACGGCACCTTCCCCTGCAAGCACAGGAGGTGTAATACCTGCCCTTTTTCCTCCTCTCTCGTCACTATCCAAGACCCCAAACATTCCTTTCAGGCGAAGCAGCGATTTACTTGTACTTCTTTCAATTTAGTATACTATATTCACTGCTCACAATGTGGTCTCCTCTACATTGGGGAGACCAAATGCAGACTGGGTGACCGCTTTGCGGAACACCTCCGCTCAGTCCGTAAGCATGACCCCGAGCTTCCGGTTGCTGGCCATTTCAACACTTCCCCCTGTTCTCATGCTCACATCTCTGTCCTGGGATTGCTGCAGTGTTCCAGTGAGCATCAATTCAAGCTCGAGGAACAGCACCTCATTTACCGATTGCCGGACTGAACATTGAAGAATTCAATAATTTCAGACCATGACGGCCCCCCCACCCCCCACCACTTTTTGTGTTTCATTATTTTTTCTTGTTCTTTTTTTTCTTTTTTATTTGGCTATTTTATTTTAGTTTTTCTAGTGTGTTTAGTTTGTTTCTACAGTGCCTACCCACTGTTACTGTTTTTAAAATTTTTTTATATGTTTGTGCTTGGACTGCTTTGTGCTTTACAGTCTATTCACACCCTCTCTGTAACACTTTGTCTTTCAGCACACCATTAACATACCGTTTGCCTTTGTTCCATGATCTTCTAGTCAGTTATTCTCTGTGACCTTGTCCTATCAACAGCTTCTCATTTGTTATCTCTTGCCCCACCCCCCACCCCACCCCACTTTACTTGCTTAAAATCTTTTACATTTCTAATATTTGTCAGTTCTGAAGAAGGATCACTGACCTGAAGCATTAACTCTGCTTCTTTCTCCACAGATGCTGCCAGACCTGCTGAGTATTTCCAGCATTTTTTGTTTTTATTTCAGATTTCCAGCATCTGCAATATTTTGCTTTATTTTATCGCCTTATTTTCACTCTGGTTTTGCAGCATTTCTGAAGGGATATTAGATATCGTAATCATGCAAAAGTATATTCGAAGTTGCATTGCTGATTCTTTCAGACTCAGAATGCAGTCAGTTTATAACAATTTATAATGTGTCATCCGGGATTCCGGGATTTAGATGTTTCAGTAAGAACAGAGAAGATGGTAAAAGAGGGGGGGGTGTGGCATTGTTAATCAAGGAGAGTATTACAGCGACAGAAAGGACGTCTGAGGACTCGTCTACTGAGGTAGTATGGGCTGAGGTTAGAAACAGGAGAGGTGAGGTTACCCTGTTGGGAGTCTTTTATAGACCTCCGAATAGTTCCAGAGATGTAGAGAAAAGGATAGCGAAGATGATTCTCGACAGGGGCGAGAGTAACAGGGTAGTTGTTATGGGGGACTTTAACTTTCCAAATATCGACTGGAAATACTATAGTTCGAGTACTTTAGATGGGTCAGTTTTTGTCCAGTGTGTGCAGGAGGGTTTTCTGACACAGTATGTAGACAGGCCAACCAGGGGCGATGCCACATTGGATTTGGTACTGGGAAATGAACCCAGCCAGGTGTTAGATTTAGATGTAGGTGAGCACTTTGGTGATAGTGATCACAATTCGGTTAGGTTTACCTTAGCGATGGGCAGGGACAGGTATATACTGCAGGGCAAGAATTATAACTGGGGGAAAGGAAATTATGATGCGATTAGGCAAGATTTAGGATGCGTAGGATGGGGAAGGAAACTGCAGGGGATGGGAACAATCGAAATGTGGAGCTTATTCAAGGAGCAGCTACTGCGTGTCCTTGATAAGTATGTACCTGTGAGGCAGGGAGGAGGTTGTCGTGCGAGGGAGCCGTGGTTTACTAAAGAAGTTGAAGCGCTTGTCAAGAGGAAGAAGAAGGCTTATGTTAGGATGAGACGTGAAGGCTCAGTTAGGGCGCTTGAGAGCTACAAGCTAGCCAGGAAGGATCTAAAGGGAGAGCTAAGAAGAGCAAGGAGAGGACACGAGAAGTCATTGGTGGATCGGATCAGGGAAAACCCTAAGGCTTTCTATAGGTATATCAGGAATAAAAGAATGACTAGAGTTAGATTAGGGCCAATCAAGGATAGTAGTGGGAAGTTGTGTGTGGAATCAGAGGAGATAGGGGAAGTGTTAAATGAATATTTTGCGTCAGTATTTACAGTACAGAAAGAAAATGTTGTTGAGAATATTGAGATTCAGGCTACGAGGCTAGATGGGATTGAGGTTCACAAGGAGGAGGTGTTAGCAATTTTGGAAAGTGTGAAAATAGATAAGTCCCCTGGGCCAGATGGGATTTATCCTAGGATTCTCTGGGAAGCTAGGGAGGAGATTGCAGAGCCTTTGTCCTTGATCTTTATGTCGTCATTGTCGACAGGAATAGTGCCGGAAGACTGGAGGATTGCAAATGTTGTCCCCTTGTTCAAGAAGGGGAGTAGAGACAGCCCTGGTAATTATAGACCTGTGAGCCTTACTTCGGTTGTGGTTAAAATGTTGGAAAAGGTTATAAGAGACAGGATTTATAATCATCTTGAAAAGAATAAGTACATTAGAGATAGTCAGCACGGTTTTGTGACGGGTAGGTCGTGCCTCACAAACCTTATTGAGTTTTTCGAGAAGGTGACCAAACAGGTGGATGAGGTTAAAGCAGTGGATGTGGTGTATATGGATTTCAGTAAGGCGTTTGATAAGGTACCCCACGGTAGGCTATTGCAGAAAATACGGAAGTATGGGGTTGAAGGTGATTTAGAGCTTTGGATCAGAAATTGGCTAGCTGAAAGAAGACAGAGGGTGGTGGTTGATGGCAAATGTTCATCCTGGAGTTTAGTTACTAGTGGTGTACCGCAAGGATCTGTTTTGGGGCCACTGCTGTTTGTCATTTTTATAAATAACCTGGAAGAGGGTGTAGAAGGGTGGGTTAGTAAATTTGCAGATGACACTAAGGTCGGTGGAGTTGTGGATAGTGCCGAAGGATGTTGTAGGGTACAGAGAGACATAGATAGGCTGCAGAGCTGGACTGAGAGATGACAAATGGAGTTTAATGCGGAAAAGTGTGAGGTGATTCACTTTGGAAGGAGTAACAGGAATGCAGAGTACTGGGCTAATGGGAAGATTCTTGGTAGTGTAGATGAACAGAGAGATCTTGGTGTCCAGGTGCATAAATCCCTGAAGGTTGCTACCCAGGTTAATAGGGCTGTTAAGAAGGCATATGGTGTGTTAGCTTTTATTAGTAGGGGGGTCGAGTTTCGGAGCCATGAGGTCATGCTGCAGCTGTACAAAACTCTGGTGAGACCGCACCTGGAGTATTGCGTGCAGTTCTGGTCACCGCATTATAGGAAGGATGTGGAAGCTATGGAAAGGGTGCAGAGGAGATTTACTAGGATGTTGCCTGGTATGGAGGGAAGGTCTTACGAGGAAAGGCTGAGGGACTTGAGGTTGTTTTCGTTGGAGAGAAGGAGGAGGAGAGGTGACTTAATAGAGACATATAAGATAATCAGAGGGTTAGATAGGGTGGATAGTGAGCGTCTTTTTCCTCGGATGGTGATGGCAAACATGAGGGGACATAGCTTCAAGTTGAGGGGTGATAGATATAGGACAGATGTGAGAGGTAGTTTCTTTACTCAGAGAGTAGTAAGGGCGTGGAACGCCCTGCCTGCAGCAGTAGTAGATTCGCCAACTTTAAGGGCATTTAAGTGGACATTGGATAGACACATGGATGAAAATGGAATAGTGTAGGTCAGATGGTTTCACAGGTCGGCGCAACATCGAGGGCCGAAGGGCCTGTACTGCGCTGTAATGTTCTAAAAAAAAAATCCTCACACCTAATGCATGTGGATTTTCTTTACCCAACCTTTCTTAAAAACATTAAGGGAACTCATTCAGAGGCAGAGTTTGATGGATGCACTTAATAGATCATGGATGCTCTAAGTTTCTTACAATTAGGTGTCAGTTATGGCTTAATGGTAATACTCTTAACTCTGAGGCAGAAGTCCAACGCCAGGACTTGAGTACAAATTTTAGTTTTCAAGAGATGCCATCTTTTGAATGAAACCTTAAACCAAGACACTGTCCACCCTTTCACGTGGACAGAAAAGATTCCATTGGCAGTATTTCAAAGAAGAGCACTGGAGTTCTTCCCAGTGCCCTGGCAAATATTTATCCCTCAACCAACATCATCTAAAAATAGATTATGTGGTCATTATCACATAGTTGTTTGTGGGATCTTGCTGTGCGTAAATTGCCAGCATGTTTCCATACATTGCAACAGAGACTACACTTCAGAGATATTTTATTGTCTGTGAAGCGTTTTGGGATGCCCTGAGATCATAAAGGTGCTGTATTAATACAAATTCTTTCTTTTTATGCGCCTAATTCTCACTCAATTTTCCATGAGTTTTTAAGCCATGTATGTTGTTTACAACCAGATTATGCATGTATCTGGTCACGAATCAGGAGGACACTTCAGGCCTCCATAGCATTTTTAACAATCTCTCGGACAATTCATACTGAGAGCACAGTGCATGGTGTCATGCAACTTGTGGCAAAAGGGTCAATCTATTGCATAAAAGTAGTCACTCATTAAAAAATAATTTTGGGATGCATCGCAAACAACTGAACTTCCACAAAGAATGCCAAGAAAAAAATGGTGGGGTAGAGATGAGAGTGGGGACAAATGTAGACAAGGCCAAAATAAAAATTCCAAAGGACACAGGCCAGAATGTAATTTGAAAGGACGCTGCACAGGTAGACAAGAGCAAGGCTATGAAGGGACTTGTAAACAATGTTCAAGATTTTTAATTCACTGTGTTGAGGAACAGGGAGTCAATGGAGATTGGGTAAGTGAAATTCACAATGCATTGGAGATTACGTAGTGTGGAGCTCAGAAAGCCAGCTTGGAAAGTACTGGAGAAATAAAGCCATGAAGTTGCTAAAGCCAGGATAAGAGAAGGCAAGGTAGGAGCAGAGTTGGGTGATGTTGAAGGTGGGAATATATACTTTAGTTGACAGACAGGATATGGGGTTTAAATCTCACTTCAGTGTTGAGTAGGACTGAAGTTGTACACTGTTAGGTTTTGTTTAAGCAAGCAACCAGCCGGTCAGGGTTGTGCAGTTTTACATCGGAACTAAACAGAATGGCTTGCATCTTGCCAATGCTAAATTGGAAAAACCTTTGGTTTATCTATGATTTGACTTCAAAGAATCTAGCAGCACAGTGGTGCTTGTAGAGTCAAGGGTGAATGCATTAAAGTAGAGCTGGGTGTCAATAATATATACATGGAAGTTAATCCCTTGCCTGTGGATGATGCTGCTGAGGAGCAACAAAGAAATGAAAAAAAGAGAGGATCAAGGGTGGAGCCTTGGGGCGCTCCCAAGTTTTCTGTACAGGAAGTGGGAGAAACCATCATTGGTGGAGATGTGCTAGTGGCCAGAGTGGAACCAAGTGAGGAAGGCCCCATGGAAGTGGACTGCAATGGAGCAGTGATGGGGGACGATAGATTGTTCAGTCATATCAAACACTACATAGCCAGCAAGGAGGATAAGGAGAGATAATTGAAGAGGCCAGAGTGATTGAAGGTTGATTTTTTTCAAGAAGGGCAATAATCAAGTCAGTTTTGAAGGCGAGTGGAACATTGCCTGTGCAAAGAAAGCCATTAATGACATCCACAAGCATGTGACAAGGAAAGGCAGTTTTGTGATCAGCAGGGGGTTAAAAGAACAGAGATTGGTACCATGGTAAAATTCAGCCTGTTAAAGACAGAGAAGGGATAAGAAGTTAGAGAGGCCCAGAATCAAGGTGAGAGAGGGGAGGAGACAGGATCTCAACCTTCAGTATTGTTGGTCTACTCTATTTTCCTCCATCTCTTCCCTTCTGTGGTCCATCTAACACCATAACACTGCACCCTCCTGGTTCAATTCTTCCTTATTCCAACACAGCCATCACCTCTGCACCCATGCTCATTAGTCACCTATTGTGGAAGGAAGGCATCCATTCTTGGTTTCCTCATTGTTATCATCCATGCAATTTTCTTCAATGACATCATCCACAAGTACAGGGTCAACTTTCAAAAATATGCTAATTCCGCACAACTGTGCCTTTCCACTATCAACTGCAAAGCTGTTCATCCCCTACTTCTCATGTTTCATTTGTTGCATGATAAGATCTGAAGGGAAGGCCATGCTTGACCAACTTTATTGAATTCTTAGACCAAGTAAGAGAAAGAGTAAACAAGTGTAACACGGTGGATGCAATATACATGACTTTCAAAAGGCCTTTAATAAGTGTCACATGGTAGATGCATGACTCAGGTCAGTGCATGTGGAGTCAGGAGACAAGTAGCAGAATGGATAGCAAAACAGAAAACATAAAGGTACTTACTCAGACTGGGGGAAGGTGGGACATTTACATAAATGATTAGGACTCAGGAATCAGAAGTACTGTATCAGAATGTGCAGATGTCCCTAAATTAGGGGCTATAGTTAAAACTGAGGAAGTCTGCAATAAAATGCCAGAAGATGTTAACCTCCCAACTTGCAGAGTAGGCATGTAAATGGCAGATGAATTTCTGTATAGATAAGTGTGACATGCTGCATTTTGGAACAGGAATAAAGAGGCCACCTAATCCTTGGAAAATAAGAGTCTAAATGGGATAGAGGCGCAAAGAAATCTAGGACAGGTTCACAAATCATTAAAAGCGGCAATGCAAGTTAACAAAGCCACAAATTATGCAAATAAAGCACTGGGTTCATTCCTAGAGGAATTGAATTCAAAAGCAGAGAAGTTATGTTAAGCTTGTATAGAACCTTGCTTAGAACACACTTATAGTACCGTGAACAGTTCAGTCTCCATATTACATAAAAGGATAAAGAAGCACTGGAGAAAATGCAAACAAGATTTACAAGGATGATACCAGAACTGAGAGTGTATAACTAGCTGGGCCTCTTTCCTCTAGGAAAGAGAAGGCTGAGAAGTGAGCTGATAAATGTCTATAGAATTATGAAGGGGTTCAACAGAGTAGGCTTAGAGATGTTTCCACTTGAGGGGAGTTGAAAATTAGAGGCCATAAATACAAGACAGTCACTAATAAAACCAATAAGGAATTCAGGAGAAATTTCTTTATTCAGACAAGAGTGAGAATCTAGAACTAGCTGCCACATGGAATTATTGAGATGACTAACATAGATCCATTTAAGGGGAAGCTAGATAAGTAAATGAGGGAGAAAGGAATAGAAGGGTATGGTGATCGTGAGATGACATAAGGGGAGAGGAGACTTTTGTGGAGAATAAACACTGGCAGAAAGCCACTGGGCTGAATGGCCTGTATCTATGCTGTAAATGCTATGTAATTCTTTGAAATGTTTAAGGACACTATTAACTACAGGTATGAGTTTGAGATTGCTACTCCTTTAAAGTGCAATGGGGCTGGAGGTTATACTTGCTGTCTCCTTGTTGTTTCCTGACCAGGTAAAACAGAGCTGCGTCAATGCTTGTAAAATAAAGCTTTAAAAAAGAGTCAGTAGGATAGTCTTTCCTTTTTAAAGTTAGCAGAAAGCTGAATGACACTTAAAAGCTCTTGAACGGTTCCAGTAACTGCTTGGGAAGTTTTTTGAACTTGACGTTGGTGGAATCTTGCTTTATAATGCTCCTTTGAAGCACTCAGGGATGCTTCATTACATTAAAGGGACCAAAGAAATACAAGTTGTTGTTGTGATTATTACTGTTATACTTCAGCTGAAGCAAACCCAAAAGTGGTCTCACACCATGTGCCTATCTTTAATGCTGGTGACTTCACATCCAAATCATATTGCACAGCATGTATAAATGGGAAGTCAAAACTGCTTCACATTGATGCAAAATATGTAATGCAACTGGTTTCTAAGATGTTACTGGAGAGAATATATGCCTCACAGATTTTCAGAAAACAAAAATCAAGAAATATACAGTAGCAACTGATCCATGCCAAAGCAAACAATGGGAAGAAAATGTACAAAAGAGAATCTGTTCAGGAACATTGTGATTTGAATAATAATATCCAGCTGAAAAAGCCTTTAAAAAGTCCTATTTATGAATGTAAACTGGTTACCAAAGTCATGCCAAAATATTTTGCAATGTGCATTCTTCCAGCCTTGATATTTGAGAGGAGCTGGTTTGGAAAGCATAACAGTACTTCAGAGTCCTTCTAATTTTTCTCCAATAAAGACTGCCCTCTAAAGTCATCATTCAGGGGCAGGAAGTGAAACCAAAGCAGAAAGTTCAGCTTAGTAATTGGTCATGGTCACGCTAAGTGAACAGGAAGAAATCTGCAACTGATTAGAATTCTTCCTCTAGAATTAATAGTCAGAAAATTAATTACATTTTAGACCCATTTCCACTATCGTTTTTCCTGTATAAGAGTTATTTTACAGAGGATATTCTCAGATAACAAAATACTAAGTAAATGACTTTGGAAAACCATGGGACATTATGTTTCAATGTGGTAAGCAATCAACCTTTCTATTTTAGAAATAGAAAACAAATAAAAATAGTAGCACAGGACAATCAAGAAAACTAAAGTTTTTTTAAAAATGCAGTAAATAGTTTGTCAAAGCTCGTCTGAAAAAAAAGCTCTGCGTAGCTTTTATCTCATTTCGATCCTATCAGTTTTTACAGCACCACTTGGATGCTCTCCTGACCTGTGCCTGTGTCTGCTTATCCCAAAGTCAACATTACGTCAATACTTCCTCATCGATAGCTTGGAATGTGCTGCGCTTTGTCTTCTGTTTTTTGCATCTCCCTCCTAGAAATTAAATACTTTCCCGAAGCCAAACAATCAGCTAATTCAGAACATTCAAAAGCTTAGTCTCCAGTATTTAGTACGTCCAAATTCAAATTAAGATCCTATTTGTTTTACTTTCATTGAAGGAGTTTTTTTTCTCCCTCTTTAATAGTGGGAACAAAGTTATAAAACAATGATTTGTCATGTGATATTTAGACATCACAAATAAATGCTAAAGCCGAAATGTGGTTAACTGATGTAACAATTGATAGTTATAGTTTCAATTCAAACATGGAAACGGTTCAACTTAATTCAATGTAACTATTTTTTCTCTCTCTTGCTCTTCTCATTACATAATTAATGTTTCCAGAAATCTGGATTCAATCAGTAAAATAAGCCCATAAGCTGGTTATAGTTAGAAGGATTCTTGGACTGTTTTATCAGTACTCTGCCTGTTTAAACAATCTCCCAAGAAAAAAAATACTACTAATACCTTCAAATTCCAGATCCTTTGAGAGATGGAGTTCCTTTATTGCTTGCACTTCCCTTAAGTAAAAATACCTTTCACAATACAAAGTCCCTTCAGAAAGAGATCACAGGAAATGACAATGCCCAATATTATTGTGCAGAATTGCACAGGAGGATCAATTTTTTGATGGGGGAGAACATACTTACTCATTTTTGGCTTCTTTGTATAATTTGCAGTGATGCAAAAATGCTAATATTTGCTTAATTAGAAATCATGTGATACAATATCATAGAGGATGTATTTTAATCTAATCAGATATTATTCACAATTTACAAGCTTAACCTTTTGGATCCACAGATATTTTAAAAAATTAACTTAGCTTCACCAGAATAACATATCGTACTAAAGAATACTTTTATGATCCCCTATTAACTATTAAAGAATGTCCCCTATATTCAAAAATAATCTCAAGACTGGATGGCTCGGTCGTGCTGAATGATGGAGGTACAACCCCCAACACCTCCCGATCACTCCGTTTCTGACCTGAGCCTCAATAAGTTGAGTCAGATCCTTGTGGGACAGAAACATTGTACAGGGTAGTTCAGCCAGCTACCGACAGGCCAAAGAATTATTAGGGAGGAGGTCTACTAGCAGGACATATGCCTTCCCCCTCTCAGCAAGAATTTGTATCCAGGGGTGCTGAAAAATAAGAATATTATTAGATCTCAATAAAACATCTTCTGATTTGGCGAACATTTTAGCATGAAAAAGCCACGAGTACAGACAGTCACCTAAAAAATTACACATTTTAAAATCACTTTATCAAAAATAATTTACAGTTATGTTTACATTTTTTGCTATAGTGATTGGGATACTACTTGAATTCAGTACAAATTCACGATGTAGAGCTGCAGATGCTGACTCATGGAGCAGGACTTTCCCTGTGGGCTTCCGAATCCCGCACGTCAGGTTCAAATGTGGGAGGTAGTCACTCATTGTGATCTTCCCTGGAGCGGTCAATATATGGCCAGAGGACGAACTTGCCATCCAATTATGGATGCCGGGTGCGGTATCGAAGCTGGAGGGCCAATCAGAGGCCTTCCAGCTTGGAAGCTGCAGCAGGCTGCAATGGCAGGTAAGTGAGGGAGAGGGTGCTTCAAAATAGAGGTGCCCTCTCTCCAACTTTTTCAAATTTTAAAATAAAAGATGGATTTTGCCACCAGACCTCGACTTTGTGGGGTGGGGAGGTGGGGGGAGCCCCTCTACAAGGTAGCCTCTGGCTACTACTGCACTCAGGCAGGCAGGGAGGGCCTCTAGGCCTACCTGGAGTGCTGCCCACCCCTCCGGCCTACCGCTGGGAGTCCGCTTCCAGGCAGCTAAACTGACCTCCGCCACCTGAAGGAACCTGCAGGCCAACTGGAAAATCCCAATCGGCCTCCTTTACTCGGACTTAAATGGCCCCTAACTCGCCAGATCAGCTTACCATCGTGTGCGGGCGAGTAGCCCTGCTGCCCATCCCCATCCCACCTCCTCGAAAGTGGCCCGGGGCAGGATGAAGCCAGGGAAGCGGCACACAGGCCAGCGGCGCTATTTTTAACACCTGCCTGCCTCCAATCCTGGCCCCAGCAGGGTCTAAAAATCAAGCCCCTGGAATCTGTCTGTGTTGGTGTCCAATAATCAAGATACGAGCCAATGTGGGCAGTGGTGTCACTAAAATGGGATTCTCTGCCATCTAAAATAGGTAGTTTTCATTAGTTTGGATTTAGTTTGGCTACACCCAGAATTCAGAGGAAACCTGCCTCCAGGGTTTGTGAAAATCTACAAAGCGAGTCGTTTTTGTATTACTTACATTATCTCACCAGATTCAATTGAATGGATAAATGGGTGGATGTACGGAAAGTACAATCACTTCAATATTCTTTCATGTAAGGAGGAAGGATAATAAAGGGACTCGATTAGAAGTACAACTTTGATCCAACGTTTCTGCATGATATTGCAGACTGGCCCATAATCCAATTACTGGTGAGCTACATTGACAGATTCTGAAAGTCAACATCTGTAGCTGTACCCCTTAACTTTGTATGAGTTCAAGTGATTTCATAGCAGTTCTTACACAGATATTATACTAGCTTGATCCCTACAACCGGACAGGTGAGTTCTATACCAGTAGGAATGGTTACACTATCATGAATAGTCCACAACTGAATCCATACCAAATTCACTCAGTCATGGGCACTCTAGTAGAAATAGGATTTATGAAATAATGGCCCTGATTTTGTGGTAGTATTGACAGCAAAACTATCAGCATTCACTGTCATTACTCCACTGAGACTGACAGTAACTTCTGGGGCCTAATTTGGTGGGGAAGCAGGAGGGGCATATAAAAGCAGGATGGGAGACATGTCGCTTGTCCCAGCCTGATTTTGTCCATGGCAGGAAATATGGAGGGCAGAGATCAGATGGCGACACGGCAGGCAGGCAATTAATGTATTTAAGAGGCCTATTGGGAGCGATTTCATTCGTAATTTTAAATTTTATAAATGGTGCACGGGTTTAATGGGGCTTCAGAGCCTTGCCTGCTTCAACAAGGTGACATGGAGATGGGAGCTAATTGTTGGCTACAAAGGGAGGCCATCAGAAGAGGCAGCGTTGACTGCCAGGCAGGGTGGAGAAACAGAGAAAATAGGAATAGCCATTTGGCCTTTCGAGCCTGCTCCGTAATTCGTTATGATCATGGCTGATCATCCAACTCAGTAGTCTGATCTGGCTTTCGCCCCATACCCTTTGATCCTTTTAGACCCAAGAGCTATATCTAACTCCTTTTTGAAAACATTCAATGTTTTGGCCTCAACTGCTTTCTGTGGTAGCGAATTCCACAGGCTCACCACTCTCTGGGGGAAGAAATTTCTCCTCATCTCAGTCCTGAAAGGTTTACCCCGTATCCTTAGAGTATGACCCCTGGTTCTGGACTCCCCCACCATCAGGAACATCCTTCCTGCATCTACCCTGTCAAGTCCTGTTAGAATTTTATAGATTTCTGTTAGATCCCCCTCACATTTCTGAACTCCAACGAATATAATCCTAACCTACTCAATCTCTCCTCATATGTCAGTTCCACCATCCCAGGAATCAGTCTGGTAAACCTTCGCTGCACTCCCTCTATAGCAAGAACATCCTTCCTCAGATAAGGAGACCAAAACTGCAAACAATATTCCAGGTGTGGCCTCACCAAGGCCCAGTATAATTGCAGCAAGACATCCCTGCTTCTGTACTCGAATCCTCTCGCTATGAAGGCCAACATACCATTTGCCTTTTTTAACGCCTGTTGGACCTGCATGCTTACCTTCAGTGACTGGTGTACGAGAACACCAAGGTCTCGCTGCATATTCCCCGCTCTCAGTTTATAGCCATTCAGATTCTGCCTTCCTGACTTTTCTATCAAAGTGGATAACCTCACATTTACCCACATTATACTGCATCTGCCATGCATTTGCCCACTCACTCAGCTTGTCCAAATCGCCCTGAAGCCTCTCTGCATCCTCCTCACAAATCATCTGCCCACCCAGTTTTGTGTCATCTGAAAATTTGGAGATATTACATTTAGTTCCCTCACCTAAATAATTAATGTATATTGTGAATAGCTGGGGTCCTAGCACCGATCCCTGCTGTACCCCACTAGTCACTGCCTGCCATTCGGAAAAAGACCCATTTATCCCTACTCTTTGTTTCCTGTCTGCCAACCAATTTTCCATTCAACGCAATACACTACCCCCAATCCCATGCGCTTTAATTTTACATGCTAATCTCTTATGTGGGACTTTGTCAAAAGCCTTCTGAAAGTCCAAATAAACCACATCCACTAGCTCCCCCTCAGCAACTCAACTAGTTACATTCTTGAAGAATTCTAGTAGATTTGTCAAGCATGATTTCCCTTTTGTAAATCCATGCTGACTCTGTCCAATTCTACCACTGTGCTCCAAGTGCTCTGTTATAAAATCTTTGATAATGGACTCTAGAATTTTCCCCCGACCAACGTCAGGCTGACTGATCTATAAATACCTGCTTTCTCTCTACCTCCCTTTTTAAATAGTGGGGTTACATTAGCTACCCTCCAATCTATAGGAACTGTTCCAGAGTCTATAGAATCTTGGAAGATGACCACCAATGCATCCACTATTTCTAGGGCCGCTTCCTTAAGTACTCTGGAATGCAGACCATCAGGCGCTGGGGATTTATTGGCCTTCAATCCCATCAATTTCCCCAACACCATTTCTCTACTAATACTGATTTCTTTCAGTTCCTCTCTCTCACTAAGCCCTGTGTTCCCCAACATTTCTGGTATGATATTTGTGTCCTCCTTTGTGAAGACAGAACCAAAGTATGCATTTAGTTGGTCAGCCATTTCTTTGTTCCCCATACCTGTAGAAACTTTTACAGTCAGTTTTTATGTTCCCCGCAAGCTTACTCTCATACTCTATTTTCCCCTTCTTAATCAATCCCTTGGTCCTCGTTTGCTGAATTCTAAACTGCTCCCAATCCTCAGGTCTGTTGTTTTTCCTGGCAAATTTATATGCCACTTCCTTGGATCTAATGCTATGTCTAACTTCCCTTGTAAGCCATGGTTTGGCTACCTTTCCCATTTTACTTTTGTGCCAGACAGGGATAAAATTGTTGCAGTTCATCCATGCGCTCTTTAAATGTTTGCCATTGCCTATCCACCATCATCCCTTTAAGTAACGTTTCCCAATCCGTCATGGCCAACTCGCGCCTCATACCTTCGTAGTTTCCTTTACTAAGATTCAGGACCTTTGTCTCAGAATCAACTATGTCACTCTCCATCTTGATGAAGAATTCTATCATATTATGGTCGCTTGGCCCCAAGGAGTCTCGCACCACTAGATTGTTAATTATTCCTCTCTCATTACACAATACCCAGTCTAGGATGGCCTGTTCTCTAGTTGATTCCGCAACGTATTGGTCCAGAAAACCATCCTGTATACACTCCAAGAATTCTTCCTCTATGGTATTGTGACTAATTTGATTTGCCCAATCTATATGCAGGTTAAAGTCACCCATAATTACAGATGTTCCTTTATCACATGCATCTCTAACTTCCTGTTTAATGCCATTCCCAACAGTTTGGGGGTCAATATACAACCCCCACTAATGTTTTTTGCCCCTTAGTGTTTCTCAGCTCTATCCATACAGATTCCACATCGTCAGGGCTAATATCTTTCCTCACTATTGCGTTCATTTCCTCTTTAACCAGCATTGCAACTCCGTAATCTTTTCCTTTTTGTCTGTCCTTCCTCAATACTGAATATCCCTGGATGTTCATTTCCCATCCTTGGTCACCTTGCAGCCATGTCTCCGTAATCCCGACTATATCATACCTGTTTACATCTATTTGCGCGATTAATTCATCCACTTTATTGTAAATGCACAAAGTCTTAAGGCTTGTCTTTTTAACATTACTTGTCCTCTTCCCAATATTTTTCACTGTGGCCTGTTTGATTCTGGCCCTTGATTTCTCTGACTATCACTTTTCTTATTCCCCTTACTGTCTTTTGTTCTTGTCTTTGATCCCCCCTCCTCTGACTCCTTGCAAAGGTTCTCATCCCCCTGCCATTTTAGTTTAAACCCTCCCCAACCACTCTAGCAAATACTCCTCCTAGGACATCAGTCCTGGTCCTGCCCAGGTATAACCAGTCCAGTTTGTCCTGGTCCCACCTCCCCCAGCACTGGTCCCAATGTCCCAAGAAACTAAAACCCTCCCGCTCACACCATTTCTTCAGCCACGTATTCATCCGATATATCCTGCTATTTCTACTCTGACTAGTATGTAGCACTGGTAGTAATCCTGAGATCACTACCTTTGAGGTCCTACTTTTCAACTTACTTCCTAGCTCCTTATATTCTGCTTTTAGGACCTCATCCTTTTTTAACCTATGTCGTTTGTACCGATGTGTACCATGACCACTGGCTGTTCGCCCTCCCCCTTCAGCATGTCCCGTAACCACTCAGAGACATCCTTGACCCTAGCACCAGGGAGGCAACATACCATCCTGGAGTCTCTTTTGCGGCCACAGAAACACCTATCTATTCTCCTTACAATTGAATCCCATATAACTATTGTATTCCCACACTTTTTACTCCTCCCCTGTGCAGCAGAGCCAACCGTGATGCAACAAATTGGGCTGTTGCTGCTTTCCCCTGAGAGGCCATTCACCCCAACAGTATCCAAAGCAGTATATCTGTTTTGCAGGGGAATAGCCACAGGAGATTCCTACAGTGCCTGCATAGTCTTCTTGCTCTGCCTGGTGGTCACCCATTCCCCTCCTGCCTGTGGTTTCTGAGCCTGCGATGTGACCACCTCTCTATACGTGCTATCCACAATACTCTCCGCCTCGTGGATGCTCCACAGTGTCCCCAGCTGCTGCTCCAGCTCTGAAACCCGGGCTTCCAGGACTTGTAGCTGGACACACAATCCTGCACACATGCTGGTCCCGGGCACTGGAATTGTTCCCAGCTTCCGACATGGAGCACGAGGAGCACACCACTCCTGCCATGACTTAACCCTTTAAATTAAATTAAACCTTCTGGAAGATCTTAATGTCCAATAATATCAGTTACTCTAGGGCCCTTCTTCCCTGGTCCTCGTTACTACAGAACTCACTAAAAAAAACACTACTTACTTTATTTGAAATAAACTTGAAACTTTTTTTACCTGAGATACTTACCCAGCTATTTACAGCTATTCCCTAACAGCAGTGACTCACCAACCAATCACCTTGCAGCTCTCCTGTGACATCACTGTTGGCTTTTTTTTCCTTTTTTTTCAAACTCAAGCGTGCTGGAAGAGGTCCGACTGCTCTCCGCTGCGCTCCAGGAAGGTAACAGACTGGGCCTCGATTCTCAGGCTCGATTTATAGGCTCTGCTCTCAGCGTTCTCCCCACAGGTCCACTCCGCTCTGCTCCTGGAAGGTAAGATAAGTGAGGACATCATATGAGGAGTGGAGGCAAAGGTTCTAGGTCCTTGGCATGACTCCCACGTCTGATGACCTCCTCCGGAATCTGCAACCAGGCTCGCTTGGTCAGGCTCCCAGCACTCTTCCTCCTGTCCTTAGGGAAGAGAATCTCCTGCCTTTCCCCGGCAGCTTATAGGAGCACCTGTAGGGAGGCATTACTGAAGAATTAGTCCACCCGGATTGTTTTTTCTGCCATCACTCTGCAGCCTTTCTGAACTCCTATAACTACAGACAGAAAGAATGGAGTCTGGACTAGCAGCCCTTTAAAAATGGCAGCACGCCTTCTGGTCTGACAGCTGATGCCGGTCTCTCCGCTTCTGCCCCCACCACTGACCACATAATCAGTCAGCCCCGTGGCTCATTGTCCTTAACTGGCGGGCTGCCCCTGGATTGTGTGCGGCCAGCCGCTCCTGGCCCCGACGTGACGCGCACCCACTCCCGAACTCAATGGCAGGACAGGCACCTGCCAAACAAAATCCGGCCTCTGGAGTCTGCACTTGCTCAGAATAATGCGGAAATCTAGAAGTTGCTTTCAGGAATGCTAAACTTCTCCAAAGGGTATGCTGTAGAATTCCCTCAGACTGCAATCAATGGGAAATCTTGAACTGACCAGAACCTCTGTTGTTACACTGTTAGGCTTGCTGCAAAAATACTTGGAAAAGTTACAGCTTGTTGTATGAGATGTAACTGGGTTTTTTAACAGCATACTAAATTTGTAATTACTGCTAAACACCCTCACTGGCCCTGAAAAGCAAACAGTGGAGGACGATTTCCTGTGACATTTCCTCTGTAGTGAAACTACAAACTTGTTTATACCAAATGTGTTAATATTTTCACTACACCCACCCACGTAGGAAATGCTTTGCCTTAATGGCATCATTTCTTAGAGACTAATATAATTTTACTTTACAAGTTGGATTTGGTTTGGTAAAAATTAAGGTAATGAAATTTGACATTTTAATAAAAATATAGCAATAGGTCTCGCTCCTTGAGACAACTTCCCTAAATACTGGAAGATTTCAGAAACATTCTGTTTGGCATCAAGGGACAACATGATATGTATTAATACAAATGTATGGATACATTATTAATCAAACTGCATGTTTTGCATTTATTGCTAATGTTGATGTTAATCTTTCCCTTCTTACATCATAAAGAATTAAATTGGGAAAACCAATGGAGGCTGAGGGGCTTTTGGGCATTATGGTTAGCTTGTTATGGTTAGAGAAGTAAAACCTATAGCACATAAATCTAGACATTTAGAGATACTCAGTAAATGAATTGGGCATAGAATAAAATTGTGCTTTTAATGGTTACGCAACCCATTGAGTCACAACACAATATAAAAGCACTAGCTGAGAACCAATATTGCCTGAAGGATGCCAATGAAAAATGTAAGATATAGAGGGCAAATTAAACAGACACTCCATTAAAATGTGCAACGATCTCCTTAGTCACTTAACATAATAAATTATAACGTTGACTTCAGTAATTACTTTTTAAATTTTTTATCTCTGCTCAGTGGCTGTAAAAGCGATGCTAAAATTTGTTTGCAGCACAGTCAGCTCAGAAATTGCTTAGAACCTAGTCTTGCCCCTCAGAACACTTTCTGAAGAAAACATGCATAGTTAATGGCTCCCTTGCTAATTGTGAAATCGTATAAGGCTACATCTTTACAATACAGTCCTGATTATACATATTCCTTCCCATAGCTTTCATAGACAACATAATAGTGGGGCCTGCAATTCCAACATTTATATGGGGTTTTCAGCAGAAAACAAAACTGAAAGGCAACTGTGATGTGATTGATGTTATTCTGATCTTTCCAATGTTGAACATAAACATTGTGTCACTTTAAGTGGAAGCTTGCAAATCCAAAATAAAAAGACTTGCATTTATATAGAAACTTTCATGTCCTCAGGACATCCAAAGTGCTTTTTGGTTATTCATTCATGGGATGTGGGCATCGCTGGCTAAGCCAGCATTTATTGTCCATCCATAATTGCCTTTCAGAAGATGGTCGTGAGCTGCCTTCTTAATCCACTGCCGTCCTTGGGGTGTAGGTACACCCACAGTGCTGTTAGGAAGGGAGTTCCATGATTTTAACCCATTGACAATGAAGGAACAGCAATGTAGTTCCAAGTCAGGATGGTGATGACACAGCCAATGAAGTATGTTTGAAATGTAGTTACTGTTGTAATAAAGGAAATGCAACAGCCAATTTACACACAGCAAGCTCCCACAACATCCAGTGTGATAGTGACCAGATAATTTGTTTAGTGATGTTGATTGCAGGATAAATATTGATCAAGGCACCAGAGATAACTCCCTATTGTTGTTCAAAATAATGCCACAGGATCTTTTCCATCTACCTGATAGAGCAGACAAGACCTTGGTGTTTAATGTCTCATCTGAAAGACAACAGCGCCAACAACTCCCTCTGTACTGCACAGTCAACTTAGAATTTTGTACTCAAGTCCCTGGAGTGGGACTTGAGCCCACAACGTTTTGAATGCAAAGGTGAGAGCACTACCAACTGGGCCATTGCTGACACTGGTGACAGTGGCTGGTGACCTTGATACTTCTGTTAAAAACGCTATTTATCATAGGACCAAAAATAATTATGTCAGTATTAACAACACATAAGACAGACTGTGTATGGGCCATAGGTGGTCATTTGGCTCACAGCCAAACCAAGCCTGGCTAAGCAGAGTCACCATGGAGTCAAAATTCTTTCAGAAATTTGGGTCTCCAATGGCCTTAATTGTCACCAATTACAAGGAATTTATAAATACGTAGCTATGGCATTATTTCCAATGTACAATATTAAAAAACAAAGATTACAGTGCAAAGGAGGCCATTCAGCCTATCAAGCCTATGCCAGTAGTAGCTCTCAATTGCACCCAGATGAGGCATCAAAGTGCTGCCTGTGCCTATTCCCCAGCAACAGTCTGAACCTTGAGGAGTGGGGAGGCACAGAGACTAAAAAAGTAACATAAGCATCTTGCTTTAGAAGTTGAGTTCCCATTATTCATCTCAGGAATATCCATCTCAGATGACTTTATATCTGAATATTCACATCCTCAGTACTCACATCCACATACATTAGGCAATAAAGGTAGGGTTAAATAGCCTGGGAGAAAAAATATCATTGCTCATAAGATGAACATTTTCTTATCTTCACATCACAGCAAGCATAAGCAAATAAATGCCCAACCCTAAAGTGGGGCATTACAGAATGCAGAATTGCAGCTCATGCCAATAAATGTTCCTGATGTCATGGAGATCTGGCAAAATTTCTTTTGGTGTTCCACTAGAAGGCAGGAAGCCTTCCAGAGTAACTATTCAAGGCACTCCTTGCTCTACTACCATTGCCTACGTGCCATCTGCCACAAGAAGGGAAGTAAAGAGGCCAGCACCGCAACACATATTCACAGGCGAGAAGAATTAGATGTTTGCATGGGAGTAGACCATGACACAGAGCACATATTTCACAATGTCACAATAGAACACAATACTTGGTTCTCCTCTGTTATGCATAATAAAACAATAGCGAGCTTACATTAAGAGTGCAGCTAGTGCAGCCAAAATAAGAAAGATTGACTTACCATGGCTATTGCATCCTGTAAGTATAATGCACAGACCTATAATGCACAATGTTCCATATAGGTGCTGGTCTGTTTTTACACGGGACTTAGCATTAAACAGCATTAAGCACAGTGGCGCAGTGGTTAGCACTGCAGCCTCACAGCTCCTGCGACCTGGGTTCAGTTCTGGGTACTGCCTGTGCGAAATTTGCAAGTTCTCCCTGTGACCGCGTGGGTTTCTGCCAAGTGCTCCGGTTTCCTCCCACAGCCAAAGACTTGCAGGTTGATAGGTAAATTGGCCATTGTAAATTGCCCCTAGTATAGGTAGGTGGTAGGAGAATGGTGGGGATGTGGTAGGGAATATGAGGTTAATGTAGGATTAGTATAAATGGGTGGCTGTTGGTCGGCACAGACCCGGTGGACCGAAGGGCCTGTTTCAGTGCTGTATCTCTAAATAAAATAAACAGAGAGTCCCTTAAATGAAATGAGGTCGAGATAGATAATCCCAAAACTGTTGGTCACCCAGTCCTTCATTTGAAAGTAATATTTAAACCCCATATGACAAACTTCAGTGTTTGGATTTGTATAGATGTTACCCCTTTAGTGCTAGCTGTGAACTGAACTTAGCAGTAACAGATCCATAGATCGCTGCAGAATGTTGAAACTGCAACATAGCCAACATAATTAGATCAGTTTTCTTGGTTGCCGAATGCAGCAGCTGTTTTTTCTGACAACTGAAGCAATCTGGCTCAATACTGGAAACAGGCATTGGAATCTTATGACTTCTGTCCCCAGTGAATGAACATATTCAAAAACATAGAACAGAAATTTTTGGATGTTGCTTTGCAACTGGGCGAATTTTCAACACGTGGAGATTGCCGCTATATTAGTTATTTTATATTTATTCTGACTGGTTAACTCGCCACACTGAAAATTTTCCCCATCCATTACTTTCCAAAAGTTAGCAATGGCTAGATTTTTGCCCATTTACGATGAATGGATGAACAATTTAGTCGCAAGTTACTTACCATACAATGGTTGGCCAAATAGCAACATTACTTATGGCATGGCCTGCTTGCAAACAGAATTAATAGCTGGACTAAGTATACAAAGAAAAAACTGGGGAGGAGTTTTTCAAAACAAAGACCATATATAGGAAATGCAAACTCAAATCATTTTTGCATTACAAACTCATGGAGGGGAAACTGAGTGATTTTCAAGACATCAAGGCCTAGGGTAATAATCCACCGATATAGATGCAATTCTGCTTGTTTTAAGTATCCAACATACAATGAATTGAGATTGTCTCATTCAGTTACTAGTAAACATGGGCCCACAGCACAAAACTGCTTCTATTTCGGTGCAAATTGGCACTAAATTTCAATCTCACTGAGAGATTTCTGACGACAGCTTGTCCAACTATATCCTTATATTGCACTTTTAATTCCTTTGTAATGGGCATCGAACATTTAGATGGCATAGAAGTTTTGGGGGATGGTGAGGAATAGAACTGGCGTGAGTCACAATTTGCCCGTCTGAGAATGGAAGTATTTTATTTTGAATCATCCAGGCTACTGGTCCAGCGAAAAGTTTTAAGGAAAAGATTGCAACATAACAGTAAAGTATCAGAAATGAACATGGACCCCCACCCCCCTCACAAGGACATCAAATGATCCGAAGAGAATTGTCACAGAACAGAGAGTCTTGGAGCAACAAAGTAATTGATAACAATAAGTCTGATTTCAGTTTTCCCTCAATTACAGAGAAGTCTCAGGCTCTTTTACAGCCCTACAACTTTGATTGATTAAAAATAGATATGAAACATAAATTTTGGGGCTAACTTGTGGAACTGTCACAGAAATTCAAGGAATGGTCTTTCATAATGGCAAGTATTTTGAGAATTAGCTCCTTTATCAATTTGCTTATGTCTGAACTTTACCACAAATCTTTTTGACATTTTTAATGACTGTTTCTTCAGAATTCAAAGTATTTTCTTCACCCTTAAAATATTGCATACTAGCTTTGTTTAAAAATCATCCATAAATAAAGTTACAATTTCAACGCAGAATAACAAAAGTATAAAATGACTTAATACAACATTATTACTTAATGAATATGATTTTCACTTTTATTTGACCAACTGTCAAACTCACGAAAGGGACAGTTATGAAGTAAAGTGAAATGGAGCAATTATGGACTGTAAAAATGAACTGATAAGCTAAACTCCAAACAATGGACACACTTTTGCTGCAGACAAGATGGAGTAAAAAGTCAGGTGACCTCTACTGTACTGCAAATATACATAGGGACTGTTGGAGACTAATCCCATCAATGTGTCTGGACTAGT
Organism: Heterodontus francisci; assembly: GCF_036365525.1. NCBI lineage: Eukaryota > Metazoa > Chordata > Chondrichthyes > Heterodontiformes > Heterodontidae > Heterodontus > Heterodontus francisci. The sequence continues at coordinate 184,861,325 of NC_090375.1, read as the reverse complement.
CCTGGGGAAGGCACATTACAATGCTGAACAGCCCAATCAATGCTAACTGGCTCCTATCTCCAAGAATTGGGTAGACAAAGGCCTTCACAGACAGGGAGACTCTGTATTCAAAGCCAAGATAATAGATGGCGCATAACACCACTCAAGTCCGGCCACATTCAAATCCCGTTGGGCAACAATGGCCCCATGTTCAAAGACATATGATGAACACACCAGGGGAGAGTGTCTATTGTCACCTGATGAAACCAAACCTGATAAGGTTTTATCTTAATGAAGAGACTTCTCTGAAAGACAGAACAGAAAGCCAACCAGCCAGGAAGCAGATGATCCATTCCAGCCAAGAAGAAGACCCTACCTGAACATCTTTAAAACACAGAAGCAGAGGCATCGCAAGGTGATCTTGAAAACTCCAAACCTGAGAAATTGTAACAGGCTTCTCACCACTGACTTCGACTGAATCTGAACCAGAGGAGTCTGCAATACTTCAGTGAACCAAGAAAAGGAACACCAGGCCTGCCCCATTGTTAAAAAAATTCCTTCTGGAAAACCGAGGTTCCAAAGTGAACTCTTTTCACAATAATCGGACTTAAATGCATACTATCCTCTTATCTCTATCTCTTCTCGTTTGTGTGCATGTGTGAGTGTATGAGGTTGCAATATTTTTCGGGCATTGTTTAATCAATGATTTATCTTCCTTTTAATCCTACGAGAAAACCACTGAAATACTCAGGGACGAAAACGATATTTTTTAAGAACACTACGTTCAGTTGAGAGGTGTAAAGTGGAAGTCATCATCACACCACACCATCTCCCCCCGGTCCGTAACACAACATAAACAGCTTTAACTACAATCTCATAGTAGCATCATACAGAATTTGAATAGCATAGCAGACAACAGAGTCAATCTTTTATAAAAAGAAAAATAAGGTATGATAATGAGCTTCAAGTTTTAGACTTAGTGGTCTAAGTCCCACTGATGTCAAACCAATTCTACTAATTCAGAATTAAAGAATATAAGACACATGTTTATGCTCTTCATGAAGCTAGTCATGCACAAAATTAATTTCTTCTGGATAGTAGGGGGAAAAGTTTCCTTTGAGGAAAGGTTGTGCATATATAGCTTAATACTGCATATTTTATTTCCCAGCATTCTTACAGAAAGGGCATGAGGAAACAGATGGAGGGGATGGCATGATAATACACCCATAGATCCTTCTCCTTCCTTTGAGTGAAAGCAAAGTTGCAATTTCATATTAAAATGGCATTCTCAAACACCAATTTAAAGGGTTAAGTCATGGCAGGAGAGCTCAATGCCATGGTGTGTTCCTCGTGCTCCATGTCGGAAGCCGGGAACATTTCCAGTGCCCGGGACAAGCATGTGTGCAGCGAGTGTCACCAGCTGCAGCTCCTGGAAGCCCGGGTTTCGGAGCTGGAGTGGCAGCTGGGGACACTGTGCCGCATCCATGGGGTGGAGAGTACCGTGGACAGCAAGTATAGAGAGGTGGTCACACTGCAGGCTCAGATTCCACAGGCAGGAAGGGAATGGGTCACCAGCAGGCAGAGCAAGAGGACGTGGCAAGCAGTTCAGGAATCTCCTGTGGCTATTCCCCTGCAAAACAGATATACTACTTTGGATAATGTTGGGAGAATGGCCTCTCAGGGGAAAGCAGCAACAGCCCAATTCGTTGCACCACGGTTTGCTCCGCTGCACAGGGGAGGAGTAAAAAGTGTTGGAATGCGATAGTTATAGGGGATTCAATTGTAAGGGGAATAGACAGTCATTTCTGTGGCAGCAAAAGAGACTCCAGGATGGTATGTTGCCTCCCTGGTGCTAGGGTCAAGGATGTCTCAGAGCGGTTACAGGACATTCTGAAGGGGGAGGGTGAACAGTCAGTGGTCGTGGGACACTTTGGTACAAACGACATAGGAAAAAAGGATGAGGTCCGAAAAGCAGAATATAGGGAGCTAGGAAGTAAGTTCAAAAGTAGGACCTCAAAGGTAGTGATCTCAGAATTACTACAAGTGCCACGTGCTAGTCAGAGTAGAAATAGCAGGATAAATCGGATGAATATGTGGCTGAAGAGATGGTGTGAGGGGGAGGGTTTAATTTCCTGGGACATTGGGACCGGTTCTGGGGGAGGTGTGACCAGTACAAACTGGGCGGGTTACACCTGGGCAGGACCGGGACTGATGTCCTAGGCGGAGTATTTGCTAGATTGGTTGGGGAGGGTTTAAACTAAAATGGCAGGGGGATGGGAACCTCTGCAAGGAGTCAGAGGAGGAGGGATCAAAGACAAGAACAAAAGACAGTAAGGGTAATAAGAAAAGTGATAGGCAGAGAAATCAAGGGCCAGAATCAAACAGGGCCACAGTGAAAAGTAGTGGGAAGGTGACAAGTAATGTTAAAAAGACAAGCCTTAAGGCTCTGTGCCTTAACGACCAGAGCATTCGCAATAAAGTGGTTGAATTAATTGTACGAATAGATGTAAACGGGTATGATATAGTCGGGATTACGGAGACATGGCTGCAAGGTGACCAGGGAGGGGAAATGAACATCCAGGGATATTCAGTATTTAGGAAGGAAAGACAAAAAGGAAAAGGCGGTGGAGTTGCGTTGCTGGTTAAAGAGGGAATTAACACAAAAGTGAGGAACGATATTAGCTCTGACAATGTGGAATCTGTATGGGCAGAGCTGAGAAACACTAAATGGCAAACAACGTTAGTGGGGGTTGTTTATAAACCCCCAAACTGTAGTGGTGATGTTGGGACTGGCATTAAAAAGGAAATTAGAGACGCATGCGATAAGGGAACATTTGTAATTATGGGTGACTTTAATCTGCATATAGATTGGGTAAATCAAATTAGTCACAATACCGTAGAGGAGGAATTCTTGGAGTGTATACAGGATGGTTTTCTGGACCAATACGTTGAGCAACCAACTAGAGAACAGGCCATCCTAGACTGGGTATTGTGCAATGAGAGAGGAATATTTGACAATCTAGTGGTGCGAGACCCCTTGGGGATGAGCGACCATAATATGGTAGAATTCTTCATCAAGATGGAGAGTGACATAGTTGATTCTGAGACTAGGGTCCTGAATCTTAGGAAAGGAAACTACGAAGGTATGAGGTGCGAGTTGGCTATGACGGATTGGGAAACATTACTTAAAGGGATGATGGTGGATAGGCAATGGCAAACATTTAAAGAGCGCATGGATGAACTGCAACAATTGATTAACCCTGTCTGGCGCAAAAGTAAAACGGGAAAGGTAGCCAAACCATGGCTTACAAGGGAAATTAGACATAGCATTAGATCCAAGGAAGAGGCATATAAATTTCCCCAAAAAAACAACAGACCTGAGGATTGGGAGCAGTTAGAATTCAGCAAAGGAGGACCAAAGGATTGATTAAGAAGGGGAAAATAGAGTACGAGAGTAAGCTTGCGGGGAACATAAAAACTGACTGTAAAAGTTTCTATAGGTATGTGAAGAGAAAAAGATTGGTGAATACAAATAAAAACAGGGGAATTTATTATGGGGAACAAAGAAATGGCTGACCAACTAAATGCATACTTTGGTTCTGTCTTCACAAAGGAGGACACAAATATCATACCAGAAATGTTGGGGAACACAGCGCTTAGTGAGAGAGAGGAACTGAAGAAAATCAGTATTAGTAGAGAAATGGTGTTGGGGAAATTGATAGGATTGAAGGCCGATAAATCCCCAGGGCCTGATGGTCTGCATCCCAGGGTACTTAAGGAAGTGGCCCTAGAAATAGTGGTGCATTGATGGTCATCTTCCAAGATTCTATAGACTCTGGAACAGTTCCTACAGATTGGAGGGTAGCTAATGTAACCCCACTATTTAAAAAGGGAGTTAGAGAGAAAGCAGGGAATTATAGACCAGTCAGCCTGACATCGGTAGTAGGGAAAATTCTAGAGTCCATTATCAAAGATTTTATAGCAGAGCACTTAGAGAACAGTAGTAGAATTGGGCAGAGTCAGCATAGATTTATGAAAGGGAAATCATGCTTGACAAATGTACTCGAATTCTTCGAGGATGTAACTAGTAGAGTTGATGAGGGGGAGCCAGTGGATGTGGTTTATTTGGACTTTCAGAAGGCTTTTGACGAAGTCCCACATATGAGATTAGTGTGTAAAATTAAAGCGCATGGGATTGGGGGCAGTGTATTGCGAGGGATAGAAAATTGGTTGGCAGACAGGAAAAAAAGAGTAGGGATAAATGGGTCTTTTTCCGAATGGCAGGCAGTGTCTAGTGGGTACTGCAGAGATCGGTGCTAGGACCCCAGCTATTCACAATATATATTAATGATTTAAATGAGGGAACTAAATGTAATATCTCCAAATTTGCAGATGACACAAAATTGGGTGGGAGGGTGGTTTGTGAGGAGGATGCAGAGAGGCTTCAGGGTGATTTGGACAAATTGAGTGAGTGGGCAAATGCATGGCAGATGCAGTATAATGCGGATAAATGTGAGGTTATCCACTTTGGTAGTAAAAACAGGAAGGCAGATTGTTATCTGAATGGCTATAAACTGAGAGAGGGGAATATGCAGTGAGACCTGGGTGTTCACGTACACTAGTCGCTGAAGGTAAGCATGCAGGTCAAACAGGCAGTTAAAAAGGCAAATAGTATGTTGGCCTTCATAGTGAGAGGATTAGAGCACAGACTCAGGGATGTCTTGCTGCAATTATACAGGGCCTTGGTGAGGCCATACCTGGAATATTGTGTGCAGTTTTGATCTTATCTGAGGAAGGATGTTCTTGCGATAGAGGGAGTGCAGCGAAGGTTTACCAGACTGATTCCTGGGATGGCGGGACTGACATATGAGGAGAGATTGCGTTAGTTAGGATTACATTCACTGGAGTTCAGAAGAATGACGGGGGATCTCATAGGAACCTACAAATTTCTAACAGTACTTTACAGGGTAGATGCAGGAAGGATGTTCCCGATGGTGGGGGAGTCCAGAACCAGGGGTCATAGTCTAAGGATACGGGGTAAACCTTTCAGGACTGAGATGAGGAGAAATTTCTTCACCCAGAGAGTGGCGAGCCTGTGGAATTCGCGACCACAGAAAGCAGTTGAGGCCAAAATATTGTATGTTTTCAAAAAGGAGTTAGATATAGCTCTTGGGTCTAAAGGGATCAAAGGGTATGGGGCGAAAGCAGGAACAGGTTACTGAATTAGATGATCAGCCATGATCATAATGAATGGCAGAGCAGGTTCAAAGGGCCGAATGGCCTGCTCCTGCTTCTATTTTCTATGTTTCAGGACTTCAGTCTCTTCCACATTTTCTCCACCTAAGCTCCATCATACATTTCCTTGTTTCTGTCTAATTAATCTTTTCACTGACAAAATAGAAAATCACCATTCCCACTATAATGTAGGGATGTTTGGTGTGGGATTCACAAAGTTAGCAGTGAGTAACTCCAGTTGCTGCAAGGTTTGTGCTGAGGAGATCAGTGCATTGTTCTTGCTAGTGATAATGCCAATATAGGACATGAAACAGCCACGTTATCCAATTAGATCAGTCCAAGGGACCTCAATAAAGGGACTGTCTTTTTAGAATTAGAATTAGAATTAGAACATTACAGCGCAGTACAGGCCCTTCGGCCCTCGATGTTGCGCCGACCTGTGAAACCATCTGACCTACACTATTCCATTTTCATCCATATGTCCATCCAATGACCACTTAAATGCCCTTCAAGTCGGCGAGTCTACTACTGTTGCAGGCAGGGCGTTCCACGCCCCTACTACTCTCTGAGTAAAGAAACTACCTCTGACATCTGTCCTATATCTATCACCCCTCAACTTAAAGCTATGTCCCCTCGTGTTTGCCATCACCATCCGAGGAAAAAGACTCTCACTATCCACCCCATCTAACCCTCTGATTATCTTATATGTCTCTATTAAGTCACCTCTCCTCCTCCTTCTCTCCAACGAAAACAACCTCAAGTCCCTCAGCCTTTCCTCATAAGACCTTCCCTCCATACCAGGCAACATCCTAGTAAATCTCCTCTGCACCCTTTCCATAGCTTCCACATCCTTCCTATAATGCGGTGACCAGAACTGCACGCAATACTCCAGGTGCAGTCTCACCAGAGTTTTGTACAGCTGCAGCATGACCTCGTGGCTCCGAAACTCGATCCCCCTACTAATAAAAGCTAACACACCATATGCCTTCTTAACAGCCCTATTAACCTGGGTAGCAACCTTCAGGGATTTATGCACCTGGACACCAAGATCTCTCTGTTCATCTACACTACCAAGAATCTTCCCATTAGCCCAGTACTCTGCATTCCTGTTACTCCTTCCAAAGTGAATCACCTCGCACTTTTCCGCATTAAACTCCATTTGCCATCTCTCAGCCCAGCTCTGCAGCCTATCTATGTCCCTCTGTAACCTACAACATCCTTCGGCACTATCCACAACTCCACCGACCTTAGTGTCATCCGCAAATTTACTAACCCACCCTTCTACACCCTCTTCCAGGTCATTTATAAAAATGACAAACAGCAGTGGCCCCAAAACAGATCCTTGCGGTACACCAGTAGTAACTAAACTCCAGGATGAACATTTGCCATCAACTACCACCCTCTGTCTTCTTTCAGTTAGCCAATTTCTGATCCAAAGCTCTAAATCACCTTCAACCCCATACTTCCGTATTTTCTGCAACAGCCTACCATGGGGAACCTTATCAAACGCCTTACTGAAATCCATATACACCACATCCACTGCTTTACCCTCATCCACCTGTTTGGTCACCTTCTCGAAAAACTCAATAAGGTTTGTGAGGCACGACCTACCCATCACAAAACCGTGCTGACTATCGCTAATGAACTTATTCTTTTCAAGATGATTATAAATCCTGTCTCTTATAACCTTTTCCAACATTTTACCCACAACCGAAGTAAGGTCTATAATTACCAGGGCTGTCTCTGCTCCCCTTCTTGAACAAGGGGACAACATTTGCTATCCTCCAGTCTTCCGGCACTATTCCTGTCGACAATGACGACATAAAGATCAAGGACAAAGGCTCTGCAATCTCCTCCCTAGCTTCCCAGAGAATCCTAGGATAAATCCCATCTGGCCCAGGGGACTTATCTATTTTCACACTTTCCAAAATTGATAACACCTCCTCCTTGTGAACCTCAATCCCATCTAGCCTAGTAGCCTGAATCTCAGTATTCTCCTCGCAACATTTTCTTTCTCTACTGTAAATACTGACGCAAAATATTCATTTAACACTTCCACACACAACTTCCCACTACTATCCTTGATTGGCCCTAATCTAACTCTCGTCATTCTTTTATTCCTGATATACCTATAGAAAGCCTTAGGGTTTTCCCTGATCCTATCCGCCAATGACTTCTCGTGTCCTCTCCTTGCTCTTCTTAGCTCTCCCTTTAGATCCTTCCTGGCTAGCTTGTAACTCTCAAGCGCCCTAACTGAGCCTTCACGTCTCATCCTAACATAAGCCTTCTTCTTCCTCTTGACAAGCGCTTCAACTTCTTTAGTAAACCATGGCTCCCTCGCTCGACAACTTCCTCCCTGCCTCACAGGTACATACTTATCAAGGACACGCAGTAGCTGCTCCTTGAATAAGCTCCACATTTCGATTGTTCCCATCCCCTGCAGTTTCCTTCCCCATCCTACGCATCCTCAATCTTGCCTAATCGCATCATAATTTCCTTTCCCCCAGCTATAATTTTTGCCCTGCGGTATATACCTGTCCCTGCCCATCGCTAAGGTAAACCTAACCGAATTGTGATCACTATCACCAAAGTGCTCACCTACATCTAAATCTAACACCTGGCCGGGTTCATTACCCAGTACCAAATCCAATGTGGCATCGCCCCTGGTTGGCCTGTCTACATACTGTGTCAGAAAACCCTCCTGCACACACTGGACAAAAACTGACCCATCTAAAGTACTCGAACTATAGTATTTCCAGTCGATATTTGGAAAGTTAAAGTCCCCCATAACAACTACCCTGTTACTCTCGCCCCTGTCGAGAATCATCTTTGCTATCCTTTCCTCTACATCTCTGGAACTATTTGGAGGTCTATAAAAGACTCCCAACAGGGTGACCTCACCTCTCCTGTTTCTAACCTCGGCCCATACTACCTCAGTAGACGAGTCCTCAAACGTCCTTTCTGTCGCTGTAATACTCTCCTTGATTAACAATGCCACACCCCCCCCCTCTTTTACCATCTTCTCTGTTCTTACTGAAACATCTAAATCCCGGAATCTGCAACATCCATTCCTGCCCCTGCTCTACCCATGTCTCCGAAATGGCCACTACCTCGAGATCCCCGGTACCAACCCATGCTGCAAGCTCACCCACCTTATTCCGGATGCTCCTGGCGTTGAAGTAGGCACACTTTAAACCAGGTTCTTGCTTGCCAATGCCCTCTTGCGTCCTTGTAACCTTATCCTTGACCTCACTACTCTCAACATCCTGTACACTGGCACTACATTTTAGGTTCCCATTCCCCTGCTGAATTAGTTTAAACCCCCCCGAAGAGCACTAGCAAATCTCCCCCCCAGGATATTGGTACCCCTCTGGTTCAGGTGAAGACCATCCTGTTTGTAGAGGTCCCACCTACCCCAGAGAGAGCCCCAATTATCCAGGAAACCAAAACCCTCCCTCCTGCACCATCCCTGCAGCCACGTGTTCAACTCCTCTCTCTCCCTATTCCTCGCTTCGCTATCACGTGGCACGGGCAACAACCCAGAGATAACAACTCTGTTTGTTCTCGCTCTAAGCTTCCACCCTAGCTCCCTGAATTTCTGTCTTAAATCCCCATCTCGCTTCCTACCTATGTTGTTGGTGCCTATGTGGACCACAACTTGGGGCTGCTCCCCCTCCCCCCTAAGGATCCCAAAAACACGATCTGAGACATCACGAACCCTGGCACCTGGGAGGCAACATACCAACCGTGAGTCTCTCTCGTTCCCACAGAACCTCCTATCTGTTCCCCTAACTATTTATTTGAAACAATCAGATGCAATTTTTTTTTCAAACAGTTCCCTGAGGTAACCTGTGGATATTAACTTAAAATGGCTTTCCTCCCCTTTTAACACTGCCAATCCTTGGATGCCCCTGTATGCCTGACATCTTTTTTTTCATTCGTTCATGGAATGTGAGTGCCGCTGGCTCGGCCAGCATTTATTGCTCATCCCTAATTGCTCTTGAACCACTGCAGCCCTTGGGGTGTAGGTACACCAACAGTGCTGTTATGAAGGGAGTTCCAGGATTTTGACCCAGTGACATTGAAGGAATGGCGATATAGTTCCAAGTCAGAATGGTGTGTGGCTTGGAGGGGGCTTTCAGGTGGTGGTGTTGACAGGCGCTCAAGTTTTATTCTCACAAATTCTCATGGGATCTCTTCAATTTTCACAAATTGTAAAATCCTTCATGTCAGATACACTGGCCCTGCAGTCCTCTGTGCATTAGAAGAATCATGATTTACTTTACTCCCAACGTTTTCAGAATTTCACTTTTTCCCCTGTTTTACTAACTAGGTATAAACGGCTGCATTTTAAGAGTCCGTTGCTGAAGTAGGCGGTGGATGTAAAAGAATGAGGCCCGCCCGCACGGGCACTGTATCATGGAGCGGCTGTGACTTCAAACGCGGCGGCTCATATGCATGGCCGCGGCGCCCACCCCCCCGCGATCGCGTGGAGGAGGCGGGCAAGTCATCACCGGCAATGGCATCTGGCGCCAATGAGCAGGTGCCGGTACCATTTTAAAGGGCTTACAGCTCTTAATAGACATTTAAAAATTAATGGGCCAGGTAAGTTACATTGTAACAAAACAGAATTAAATGATCTTTAAATGCATTCCCCACCCCCCCCCCAGTCCCCCCACCACTGCCCCCCACCCCCACAATGGCATTTCAAAACATTCCTACCCTTTGCCCCCCCCCCCCCCCCCGGAATTCAAATTTTTTTTTTATTTCCAAAATATACTTTATTCATAAAAATCTGTAAAAATTACATTCCCAAACAGTTTAAAACAGCATCAAGTCAAAAAATACAAACAGTGCAAAGGATTTCAGTTTCCTTCTATACAATCATGAGTTGCCTCACAACCCTTCCATTTCATTGTCATGCCAATTACATTTTTACATTTACAGCACACAAAATTTTCCCGATACAGTTCGAGGGGTTTCCCATGGATCCAGCCCCTCAGTTCAGCTTGGTGGGGGGACCTTACACTGTGGTCTTTCCCCATTGAGCCTTTGCTGCGGCTGCCCCAAGCTTAAGTGCGTCCCTCAGCACGTAGTCCTGGACCTTGGAATGTGCCAGTCTGCAACATTCGGTGGTGGACAACTCTTTGCGCTGGAAAACCGGCAGGTTTCGGGCAGACCAAAGGGCATCTTTCACCGAATTGATAGTCCTCCAGCAGCAGTTGATGTTTGTCTCGGTGTGCGTCCCTGGGAACAGCCCGGAGAGCACAAACTCCTGTGTTACAGAGCTGCTTGGGATGAACCTCGACAAAAACCACTGCATCTCTTTCCACACCTGCTTTGCAAAGACACATTCCAGGAGTAGGTGGGCAACCGTCTCTTCCCCACCACAGCCACCGGGGGGGCATTGTGCGGAGGGGGCGAGACTTCGGGCGTGCAGGAAGGATCTGACGGGGAGGGCCCTTCTCACCACCAGCCAAGCTACATCTTGGTGCTTGTTTGAAAGTTCTGGTGATGAGGCATTCCGCCAAATGACTTTGACGGTCTGCTCGGGGAACTATCCAACAGGATCCACCGTCTCCTTTTCCCGTAGGGCCTTGAGGACATTCCGTGCAGACCACTGCCTGATGGAGCGGTGGTCAAAGGTGTTTTCCCACAGAAACTGCTCCACGAAGGATAGGTGGTACGGCATGGTCCAACTGCATGGAGCGTTCTGCGGCAATGTGACCAGGCCCATCCTTCGCAACACCGGGGACAGATAGAACCTCAGGACGCACTGACACTTGGAGTTTGCGTACTGGAGGTCTACACACAGCTTGATGCAGCCGCACACGAAGGTGCTCATCAGGATGAGGGCCACGTTGGGTACATTTTTCCCGCCCTTGTCCAGAGATTTGAACATCGTGTCCCTCCGGACCCGGTCCATTTTAGATCCCCAGATGAAGCGGAAAATGGCTCGGGTGACTGCCACAGCGCAGGAGTGGGTATTGGCCAGACCTGCGCCACGTACAGCAACAACGTGAGCGCCTCGCCCCTGATGACCAGGTTCTTACCCACCATGGAGAGAGATCGCTGCCCCCACATGCTCAACTTTTCAAATATTAAGGATTCGATCTCCTCCGCAAAGTTCAGTAACTTTGCCCTTTATCCCTTCCCATCACCACCCTCGACCAATCCACATCATTGTTACTCCACTCCCCCCGTCTCACACAGTGAAAAAATCCTCCTCCCCCCTCCCCACAGGTTTCGCGCCACGTTTCGGCCACCTGAATGAAGATTGGTACGGCGATTAAGGAGGTGACGGAACCCTCATTAAATCAGGTATGCAAATTAGTTTTTCATATTCAAATGGGGGTCCCAGCACCAAGCGGTGGGGTGGCCGCCATGAGGCCTCGCCGCCGCCACCACCTCCGAGATCAGCACGGGGCCTGCTGCCTTCTGGGTCGGCGGCGGGTCTCCACTGCAACGATCTTCATTGACCCCCACCGCCACCGTTCCCGACGACAGAGGGACCTTAAAATCCAGTCCACTGTTCCAACCACAATCAGAATGATCCCTCCCTCTGTGTTTAAAGAAACACAACCACGAGTAAACATTTAAACTTAGTTGTATGCTAACTGCAGCTGAAAATCAGGCATAACTTATTAACCGAGGAAATTCTGATAGATGCAAAATTCAGATAAAACAGTTTAAGAAAGGAAGAAGCAAAAGACTTCAGGGCTTTATCAGTTTAATTTCAATAAAATTTGACTTTTCTGAAGGTTGGATGTTAAATTATGACATTTCAGTAACTGGTTTGTCAGTAATCATTTGCTGTCTCTCACACGAGCTTGCAACTTGAAGTTATTATAAAATTACATATAGTTTAATAATATCCTTACAATACTTTTAAACAAGCTTCTCAAGTCAAAGGGGTTATCCATCTTGTAAATCCATTATTCCATTGTACATCTTGATAGCATAGGATTGCTCCTAGCCATGTTTAACCATTAAATAGTGTATTATTATTTCACATAAATCAAATTGAGATGTGTGAATTCATAAATTTTGCATTTGCACAGCCTGTATTTTTAACTTCTAGTCACTAAATGTTCACTGCTTAGGAAATACTAGATATACAATTCAAGATGAAGCGACCATTTGTAAATTGTAATTTACAAAAAACTTCTAACTCAACTGGCCAGAATTATACGTCGCAGCGGAGGCCACGCCCAATTGGCTTAAAAGTCGGGGGAGAGCTGGCCTCTGCCAGGCCTGGAAGCCACACAACGATTTTGCCTGGCTCAGGCCCTTAATTGGCCTTGGTTGGGACTTCTGCCCCACTGAGGCAGGAAGTACTGCCTCCAAGTGCTGCCAGCCAGAGAGCCGACAGCCCCTCAGTCCCAGAATACGCCACTGGAAGCAGTGGCCAATACTGGGACTGCACCCAGGCAGGAGAGTGAGACAGACACCGGCCCCAAAAGAGTTGAGTGTGATTTGGGTCCTCGCCGGGAACAATCAGATGGGCCCCGGCAATGGGGGTTAGTGTCCATCAAGAGGGCAGGGGCAGGTGCTCTAGCGGGGCAGCTTTGCTGCTGTGGGGCCCTTCGTGGGGACAGGGTGCCCGATCAGGAGGCCCCCCACATCCAGCCCCCAAGGAGCCGGCCAGGTATTACCGGGTGGCCTGCTCAGCTGGCGAAGTGCCCGGCCACTGCTGGTAATATGCCAGTAGTGTCAATTAATTGACCACTTAAGGGCCTCAATTGGCCTGGGGTGGACGGACCATCTACCACCTATCCTGCTGCTGGTAAAACGGCAGTGGGGGCAGGTAGGCAACGGGAATGGCAGCCACAGCCTCCCAGTCAATTTTACCACATCCCCCTCCCCCCACCCTGCCCCCCGCCTCCAGCCCACTCCGAGGGGGTGTGAGGGAAGGGGGTGGTGTAAAATTCCAGCCAGTATTGTAGTATCCAGCAGCACATTACAAACTGTTCGACCAGTAAATGAATTTTTCATCCAACAGATAAAGAAAATAACCAGTCAAAGGTCACCTGCAATAAATGGAAATAATCACCTTAAGCACCAGAAATGAATCATTTTCCTTTTGCAAATTACTTTTTAAAACATGCTATACTTTATCAATGACAAACATAATGGGCTGAATTTTACTAGCGGCCGTTAAATCAGCATGGGGCAGCCACTGGGACCAGGTAAGTTATTTGCATTTCATTTTAATTAATTTAAATATGTAAATGAAGGACCTGCCGCCAAGCAGTGGGGGGCAGCCGCTGGCGGTAAAATGTGACAAGGCCTTCTCAGCGTCGGGGGTTGTGGCAGGCTGCTCCCGCAAGTATTTTACGGGCTCCCTGCCACAACCCCTGACGTCGAGGGGCTGGTAAAAAATTCAGCCCAACATGTTTGTGCAAAATTCCCATTCAGACGAATTTCATACTAACGTGACCATCCAGTGCAATACTAGGATAGAGCTGTTATCAATGTAATTATGTATTCCCATTGCAGTGGCAGCACGACATCTGAGCAACGTGTGCACAGTGCACAAGTAGTGGCAAGAGCCCCTGCACAGATTGGTCGATGTACAAGCAATATGCTGGGGTCTAGGTGTGGAATATCCCGTGTGTCAGCAGCTCTTTAAAGGCAGCTGCGCACAATAAAAGTTGAGCTGCGCATTTTCCAATGTCGAGTTTCCTGATAGCACTTCAGTACAGCAGCGAAAGGAGCAGGACTGCTCAGAGGCACCACAAAGGAAATTGCCCTCGTTGGAATTGACAGGCACTTGATGATTAAGAATCTAATTCAAAATGACTGGATGGAGGCAGCAGACCAGGTCAATGCATAAATCATCCATAAGTCAGAAAAACAGATGCACGAGGAATGTACTCATGAAGACTAGCAAAATAAGAGCACCCACACTTCAAAAACTTTTAATAGACAGCCTTATGATGAATGCCAACTAGAGTTCACTCTTACTTTGGTGTTTCCCTCCATTGCTCCCAAGTCACAATACACATCTCCTCAATCCCCTCACTCCCAGACTCTTCAACCTACTTCACCAGTACTTCTGCACCCTGCGACCCCTGTCACACACTTCCTGAGATACACTTACTGTAAAGTTTTTCTGTAATGCTTAATGTAACAAACTTCCTATGGGTGTTATGACTTGTAACACGCAGTGTATTCTTTGCAGTTATGACAGAGATTGACTACGTGAAATTGCATTTTTGTAACATGGAATTCTCAAATTTTTAACCAATGTTTTGGGGATTATATTCCCTGATTCTGTCCATTTCTCCTTCAAAATTTTAAATCATTGGCCCTGATTATTTTACATGTTTCTAACCAATGTGCTCAATTTTTTTTTTGTCTCTTTGTTTTAAAGCCAATGATACACAGAAAAATGTTAGAAAAGATGTATCAGGATGCAATTAGGTATTGGAATGTAGGAGCATTGGGAGGATGTTCCTGATTTTGATGGAACTGAGGGTGCAGGATCAGGGGGAGCGACATTTTGTGTACTGTGGTAGGAAGATAAGATGTTGCAACACAGAATGGGCTCCGGAGGTTTAACAGCACAAGAGGAAGAGCCTTGAGATTTGAAAACACTGAGGAGTGATCCTGAACTATGTGGGAAGGTTAGTGAAAGGTTTTCTCACCTAGGACTCCCTGCTAATTCTTTCATATCCCAACATCCTTTCCCACCGACCAAACATTGTGCTGCACTATTTGGGCCAGCAGAGACTTGCTGTTGAAGAAAAAAATTTAGATTTGAAATCATATTCAGGATTGTTGATTTATATTTATAAACTGTTTATCAGTTCATTCTTCAGAAGGCAGGAGAAGCACACAAGGGGCATAACAAGATTACAATATTGAGTAAACATAACATATTTTATTGTTACAACCCCGGGTCATGCTATTGTATAACTAGATATTGGATAGCAAAAGTAAACTCCTGATTGTGAGATATGTGGGATCTGCTTAGGGGAAGAGACCATTGATGTTGATTTCAGGAGAATAATGCAGACCAGAAATTTGTAACACATCAGTATTCCCTTCACAATGCTCCCAAGCAATACAATCACTTCTCATATTCCTCCTATATCCTGTCTCTTGGTTCTCATACAACTCAATATTCACACACCCCATGAATCCCTTTTCCAAATCACAGGACTTCACTCCCAATACTACCAACTCACACATCTCGCAAATGCCCAAATCTTACTTCGTCTTGACCAATATTTATCCCTCAACTAACATCAGTAAAACAGATTACCTGGTCATTATCTCATTACTGTTTGTGGGACCTTGCTATGTGCAAATTGGCTGTCACATTTCCAACATTACAACAATGACTACATGTTAAAAGTAATTAATTGGCTGAAAAGCATTTTGGGACATCCTGAGGTCATCAAAGGTGCTACAGAAATGCAAATTCTTTCTTCTTTCTTACCTCATCAGAAATGATTTCTTGCTGTATTATGAAATTTCAACAAATTCGGTGTAATGGAATATTTAGCTGGACAACATTCAGGCTTATACTGATAAGTGACAAGTAACATTCATGCCACACAAGTGCCAGGCAATGACCATCCCAAAAAAGAGAGAATCTAACCAACTCCCCTTGGTGTTCAATGACATTACCATCACTGAATCTCCCACTATCAACATCCTGGGAGTTACCATTGACCAGAAACTGAACTGGATCAGCCATATAAATGCTGTGGCTACAAGAGCAGGTCAGAGACTAGGAATTCTGTGGCAGGTAATGCACTTCCTGTTTCCCCAATGCCTGTCCACAAGGCACAAGTCAGGAGTGTGATGGGTGCCTGGATGGGTGCAGCTCCAACAACACTCAAGAAGCTCAACACCACCTAGGACAAAGTAGCCCGCCTGATTGGCACCCCACCCATCACCTTCAACATTCACTCCCTTCATCACTGACGCACAGTGGCAGCAGTGTGTACCATCTACAAGATGCACAGCAGAAACTCACCAAGGCTCCTTCAACAACCTTCCAAACCCGCGATCTCTACCACCTAGGACAAGGGAAGCAGACACAAGGGAACACCACAACCTGCAAGTTCCCCTCCAAGCCACGCACCATAGTGACCTGGAACTATATCGCCATTCCTTCACTGTCACTGGGTCAAAATCCTGGAACTGCCTTCCTAACAGAACTGTGGGTGTACCTACATCCCAAGGACTGCAGCAGTTCAAGAAGGCAGCTCACCTTCGCCTTCTCAAGGGCAATTAGTGATGGGCAATAAATGCTGGCCTAGCCAGCGATACCCACATCCCAGAAACGAATAAAAAAAATTAGATGTACAGAACTGTGACAGCCACAGTGGAACTAACAAAACATGTGTTGGATGCAAAGATTTTATGCTTATTGCTATCAAATGGGCAAGAAAAGAAATTGATTTCAATAAGAGTCACTAGTCAAACCCTGACACAGTTAGTGAGAACCAAATGCACAGAAATAAAGGTGCCCTGACTATTCCATATGTCTCATTATCTAACTTTTAGTGCGTATTATATTTGTTTTTGACTCTACCTCTTAGAGTTCACACATAACACTTATCAGTCATTATAATTTATTGACCGGTTATTCCAACAGCATATACTTTACATGCAAATGTTATTGTTCTGATGAGATTTTTTGTCATTCATCCAATTGAGTTTTCTTTGGTATTCAAAATGCGACAAGGTTTTATTTTCAACTAGGGATATATTTTACTATCTATGTAAAGTTACTGAAAAACTAATTTACTAAAATGTAAATATCCCTGATGAGGAAATATTTCTTCGACTATACACAGAGCAAAATATACTTCATCCTTCGCTAGTTTATGTATAGTTGAATATTTAATCATAATGTTTTCCAGAAGTCTTCAGCCTTGGTGTATTAATGCAAAGTATTGCTTGCATTGTATCATTTTGCAAATAATGTGCCTAAATGCTATTTGTCATAATTACAAATGTTAGCAAGCACATGGAACAAAGATGGTCTGCTCTACAGCGAAGGTTATGAGGAGATTTGAAGAGATTTTTTAAATTATCAAAGGTTTGATTGGATTGAATATTGGAATACCATTTTCTGAGGTTAGGGAGTCACGGACAAGGGGCCAACAATTTAAAATTGTCACTAAGAGTGAGGAGAAATTTCTTTACGCAGAGAGTTGTGAGAGGTTGGATTGCTTTGCCACAGAGAGCATTTGAGACAGAGACTATTGCATCTTATAAGAGGAAACAACAAGACTATAGGGAGGCAGCTGGGCAGTGGGTTTAGATTTGGATTGCTCTGTCAAAGGGCAGCATAGTCATGATGGGCAGAATGGCCTCCATCTGTGCTATCAACTTCTGTAGTTCTACAGGACTGAAGCAGTTTTAGTCTTAACATTTTAGCACTCAGCAATATGTACAGTCATTGGTTTACTGCACATATCATTTGTAACAGAAAAAAGTTATACAATGTTTTATCTTACAAAGGTAATAAGTTTCTGAGAACAAATATATTCCTGTTCTGCCAGGTGGACACTGTAGTTGTTCCAATTCACATAAATGCCACACGTGCAGAAATGCTGCAGGTCTAGTGGATAATAAGTTTGAATATAAAATAACAAGGATCAGCCCCCAACCAACTGACTTAATTGTCACATTTCTTGACTGAGTGGAAAGTTTTCCACAAGGTTGAAGTGGACAACTCAGATTGGGAGAAATACAGTTGATATTCAAACACAATTTTCTTAACACTAAAACAAAAAAAACTGACACCTTGACATTTCCACAGAGTACTTCAGAAATTAGATATGAAATATTTAAGTGAAATCTCTATATTCCTTGGTTGTTACTCTAAGTGGCTGTCCTCCTTTTCCTCTGCCCTAGTGGGTGGTATTTCTGAAAAGGTTTTCAATGAGTATTTGAATCAATCTGTATCAGTTTTATTTCTTTTTAACCTCGGGGGTTGAAAAATCACAGGACTGCCATTAAGGCACAAGTGCCAGAATATGCCCCATAAGAACATTCACAGCTGCCATGCTGGTCTTCCTTTATTGTGGGGGTTTCTTTATTTAAATATGACTGACTGGCACCTATGCCACGAGAGACACATCTTGGGTGTTAATCTGTTAATTGTATCTGTTAATTGACTATATGCAGGTGATGGGTGTTAATTGTGGTCTTAGTTGAGTACTTATAAGCAGACACTCACTGTGACTGGCGGAGGGTTTTGTGTGAGGAGCTACATGCTTGTAATCCTTTTACTCTGCACAATAAATGAAAAACTAAGTAAATATAGGCTCCAGCATTATCCTTCCTTACCAGCTTTCTGAAGTTTATCATTGGGCACCCACCAGAACAGAAGAAAAGGAGGACAGCCACTCAGAGTAACAACCAAGGAATATGGAGATTCCAATGGGCTTATTGTGAAGGGGACAAATCTAGCCTGAAGCTGGGGTAAAGTCTTTGAGGGTTACAGGCCAAGACCACACATGGATCCGCAGATGGGCCTCACCTGCACTGTCTGGGAGCCTGGTACACCTCCTCTCATTGACATACCAGCCACCTGGCAGATCCAAGGCCAGGAATTAAGGAATTTTCAGCCTGGGAGTCTCCGCCTCTGACTTTGTTATGGGCAGACTGAGGTTCCACTCCAAACAAGGTTCCGCAGAAAGCGGTAGTGAAGGTCAGGACCTGGTGAATTTGTGACCCACCCTATTTCGTGGTTCTGCCACTGCACTTTCACCTACTTTACAGCTGGAATGGTCCAGAAGGTCCCAAAACATTTTGGCCATTTAATTCCCCTGTTATACGAGGCTACTTTTCTAACTGATCCAAGGGTGCCCATGTCAACAGTTGACATAAACTTTTTTTTAAAAAGGACACATAAAGTCTCGGATCGTGTTTTTGGGATCCTTAAGGGGGAGGGGGAGCAGCCCCAAGTCGTGGTCCACATAGGCACCAATGACATAGGTAGGAAGAGAGATGGGGATTTAAGGCAGAAATTCAGGGAGCTAGGGTGGAAGCTTAGAGCAAGAACAAACAGAGTTGTTATCTCTGGGTTGTTGCCCGTGCCACGTGCTAGCGAAGCGAGGAATTGAACACATGGCTGCAGGGATGGTGTAGGAGGGAGGGTTTTGGTTTCCTGGATAATTGGGGCTCTTTCTGGGGTAGGTGGGACCTCTACAAACAGGATGGTCTTCACCTGAACCAGAGGGGTACCAATATCCTGGGGGGGAGATTTGCTAGTGCTCTTCGGAGGGGTTTAAACTAATTCAGCAGGAGGATGGGAACCTAAATTGTAGTTCCAGTGTACAGGATGTTGAGAGTAGTGAGGTCAGGGATAAGGTTACAAGGACGCAAGAGGGCACTGGCAAGCAAGAACTTGGTTTAAAGTGTGTCTACTTCAACGCCAGGAGCATCCGGAATAAGGTGGGTGAGCTTGCAGCATGGGTTGGTACCTGGCATCTCGATGTTGTGGCCATTTCGGAGACATGGGTAGAGCAGGGGCAGGAATGGATGTTGCAGGTTCCGGGATTTAGATGTTTCAGTAAGAACAGAGAAGATGGTAAAAGAGGAGGGGGATGTGGCATTGTTAATCAAGGAGAGTATTACAGCGGCAGAAAGGACGTTTGAGGACTCGTCTACTGAGGTAGTATGGGCCGAGGTTAGAAACAGGAGAGGAGAGGTCACCCTGTTGGGAGTTTTCTATAGACCTCCGAATAGTTCCAGAGATGTAGAGGAAAGGATAGCTAAGATGATTGTCGACAGGAGCGAGAGTAACAGGGTAGTTGTTATGGGGGACTTTAACTTTCCAAATATTGACTGGAAATACTATAGTTCGAGTACTTTAGATGGGTCAGTTTTTGTCCAGTGTGTGCAGGAGGGTTTTCTGACACAGTATGTAGACAGGCGAACCAGGGGCGATGCCACATTGGATTTGGTACTGGGTAATGAACCCGGCCAGGTGTTAGATTTAGATGTAGGTGAGCACTTTGGTGATAGTGATCACAATTCGGTTAGGTTTACCTTAGCGATGGGCAGGGACAGGTATATACTGCAGGGCAAGAATTATAGCTGGGGGAAAGGAAATTATGATGCGATTAGGCAAGATTTAGGATGCGTAGGATGGGGAAGGAAACTGCAGGGGATGGGCACAATCGAAATGTGGAGCTTATTCAGGGAGCAGCTACTGCGTGTCCTTGATAAGTATGTACCTGTCAGGCAGGGAGGAAGTTGTCGAGTGAGGGAGCCATGGTTTACTAAAGAAGTTGAAGCGCTTGTCAAGAGGAAGAAGAAGGCTTATGTTAGGATGAGACGTGAAGGCTCAGTTAGGGCACTTGAGAGTTACAAGCTAGCCAGGAAGGATCTAAAGGGAGAGCTAAGAAGAGCGAGGAGAGGACACGAGAAGTCATTGGCGGATAGGATCAAGGAAAACCCTAAGCCTTTCTATAGGTATATCAGGAATAAAAGAATGACTAGAGTTAGATTAGGGCCAATCAAGGATAGTAGTGGGAAGTTATGTGTGGAATCAGAGGAGATAGGGGAAGCGTTAAATGAATATTTTGCGTCAGTATTTACAGTAGAGAAAGAAAATGTTGTCGAGGGGAATACTGAGATACAGACTACTAGGCTAGATGGGATTGAGGTTCACAAGGAGGAGATGTTATCAATTTTGGAAAGTGTGAAAATAGATAAGTCCCCTGGGCCAGATGGGATTTATCCTAGGATTCTCTGGGAAGCCAGGGAGGAGATTGCAGAGCCTTTGACCTTGATCTTTATGTCGTCATTGTCGACAGGAATAGTGCCGGAAGACTGGAGGATAGCAAATGTTGTCCCCTTGTTCAAGAAGGGAAGTGGAGACAGCCCTGGTAATTATAGACCTGTGAGCCTTACTTCGGTTGTGGGTAAAATGTTGGAAAAGGTTACAAGAGATAGGATTTATAATCATCTTGAAAAGAATAAGTTCATTAGCGATAGTCAGCACGGTTTTGTGAAGGGGAGGTCGTGCCTCACAAACCTTATTGAGTTTTTTGAGAAGGTGACCAAACAGTTGGATGAGGGTAAAGCCGTGGATGTGGTGTATATGGATTTCAGTAAGGCGTTTGATAAGGTTCCCCATGGTAGGCTATTGCAGAAAATATGGAAGTATGGGATTGAAGGTGATTTAGAGCTTTGGATCAGAAATTGGCTAGCTGAAAGAAGACAGAGGGTGGTGGTTGATGGCAAATGTTCATCCTGGAGTTTAGTTACTAGTGGTGTACCGCAAGGATCTGTTTTGGGGCCACTGCTGTTTGTCATTTTTATAAATGACCTGGATGAGGGTGTGGAAGGGTGGGTTAGTAAATTTGCGGATGACACGAAGGTCGGTGGAGTTGTGGATAGTGCCGAAGGATGTTGTAGGTTACAGAGGGACATAGATAGGCTGCAGAGCTGGGCTGAGAGATGGCAAATGGAGTTTAATGCGGAAAAGTGTGAGGTGATTCACTTTGGAAAGAGTAACAGGAATGCAGAGTACTGGGCTAATGGGAAGATTCTTGGCAGTGTCGAGCAGAGAGATCTTGGTGTCCAGGTACATAAATCCCTGAAAGTTGCCACCCAGGTTAATAGGGCTGTTAAGAAGGCATATGGTGTGTTAGCTTTTATTAGTAGTGGAATCGAGTTTCGGAGCCACGAGGTCATGCTGCAGCTGTACAAAACTCTGGTGCGGCCGCACCTGGAGTATTGCGTGCAGTTCTGGTCACCGCATTATAGGAAGGATGTGGAAGCTTTGGAAAGGGTGCTGAGGAGATTTACTAGGATGTTGCCTGGTATGGAGGGAAGGTCTTACGAGGAAAGGCTGAGGGACTTGAGGTTGTTTTTGTTGGAGAGAAGGAGGAGGAGAGGTGACTTAATAGAGACATATAAGATAATCAGAGGGTTAGATAGGGTGGATAGTGAGTCTTTTTCCTCGGATGGTGATGGCAAACACGAGGGGACATAGCTTTAAGTTGAGGGGTGATAGATATAGGACAGATGTCAGAGGTAGTTTCTTTACTCAGAGAGTAGTAGGGGCGTGGAACGCCCTGCCTGCAACAGTAGTAGACTCGCCAACTTTAAGGGCATTTAAGTGGTCATTGGATAGACATATGGATGAAAATGGAATAGTGTCGGTCAGATGGTTTCATAGGTCGGCGCAACATCGAGGGCCGAAGGGCCTGTACTGCGCTGTAATGTTCTATGTCTATGTTAAAGTTGACTTAAAAATATCAAACAAAGGGCGTGGCAGGAATGTAATGTATCTAGTGTCTTGCGCATGAGAAGAAAGGGCCCAATTATCATTACTCTGTTTCCCATGGAGCCATGCCAATAAAATACATTCATGGCAACTATGTAGTCCAGCAGCTGCAAACCGGTCCCCACTAATCCACACAACGCAGTATATACCCAGCCCTTGGAAATTCTGCAAAGAAAAGCATGGAAACAAATCTAAATGAACATGGAAACACCCTCTTCTTGAGCGTATGACATATATATCTGCAAAAATGTCCATCGATGTGCTGCAGTTGCTATGGGATTATTTTTACTTGCTGAGTACCTAAGCTGCACAGACCAATAAAGTATCAGGTTCAATCTTTGTTTTGTGCTGAGTTAGTTCATTTCAAGCCAGGCATTTTTGAGGTGAAACAATTAGTCTCAATGCTCCTGGGTTAGAGAGGACCAAGATTAAACATGGTTCCTGCACTATCCAGTAACCTTACTTGAAGTGGACTTTGAGTCAGGCTCAGGCGTGCTGCTCCGCCGTTACAGTATCTGCTGATGCCCATTGTCAAAGCACACACAAAAAATGGGTGAGATACAGGAGAGCAACCCACGCCAGTAGAACTGACTGCAGAGCACTATGAAATCAAATATGCGACAGATGCTCTCCCAGGTTCACTAGCATTAGTCATGCTCATAAACCTCTGAGCGTCTTACCTGTATTGAAGTGAACTCACATTGTCTTATATTTATTTGCATAATAGTGTAGGCTGAGCGTGACCTGGACTGTTTATTCCTTGAGTCATTCCAAAAGTGAGCCAGCACACTGTTACAGACATCCTGTATGAATCAAAATCTATAATTCCCAGAAGGAAGGAAAGACTTCCATTTACATAGCACCTTTCACAACCTCAGGACTTTCAATTTTTTTACCATTTATATCAATGACTTAGACTTTTTACAATTTCTATCAATGACTTAAATGGCATGGTAGCTAAATTTGCAGATGACACAAAGATAGGTAGGAAAGCATGTTGTGAAGAGGATATAAGGAGCTTGCAGACCAATATAGACCAGTTAAGTGAGTGGGCAAAAATCTGACAGATGGAGTATAATGTGGGAAAATGTGAAGTTGTTCACTTTGGCAGGATGAATAAAAGAAGCACAGTATTACTTAAATGGAGAACGACTGCAGAACTCCGAGGTGCAGAGAGATCTAGGTGTTCTGGTGCATGAGTCACAAAAAGTTAGTATATGGGTTATATTGCTATGTGAAAATTGACCTCAGTGTTTACCACATTAAAACAGTGATTATACGTCAAATGTACTTCGTCGGTTGTAAAGTGTTTTGAGCTGGCCTGAGGTTGTAAACAAACTATATAAATGGAAGATCTTTCTTTTCTTTCTTTGCTTTGACAGTGAACTCAATATTGCACTGGAATGTCAGTCTAAATTATGTGTTCAGGTTCTGAATGAAAAAAACTTTCAATTCTTTGTATTTTTTTTGCTTCAAAAATGTCATACAGTAAATTGCTCAGAATCAGGCATTATGATTTATTTGCAAAAATAAGGAAGCAATAACTTCTTAGACAGTGAAACTCTGTGAATTTGGTCCAGATTTAAAGGTTGAATCTGCAATCAAGCACAGAGAGCACGAATCAGGAAATCATGGGCCCACAGCCTCAGACTTTCTATCCATTAAATTTAAACGGAGGAACATTCAAGATCTGCAAGCTCCACTGTGTGACAGGAGCATCTAATCAGAAAATCAGTCCTTTAATGCTAAATTTGTTTGAATTTTAAAAAAATAGGTTTAGTATACATTGGAAAAGATAACACATGATTGTGAGAAAGCCATAAAAGGTCTAATGAAATCTTGGGGTTCAGATGGCATCCATAAACAACTCAGATTGGTCTCTCTCGCTTTATAATGTTATCTAAAATTCTCACTTAAATGACAGCCTTGTTAGTTACTTCCAATGATCCATCATTCGCCTTCAGGAAGACAGTGCAGAATGGTGTCAAAATGTAAGCATAGAAATAGATTGAGTCCTCCTTTCTTCTAATCAGTGTTAAACTAACACTAATTCTTTGAAAACTAGGCTCATGCAAATGTTCTTCGGGATCTGTAAAACTAGTTTTCAGAAAAGGTTTAATACAGAGCCGTCATGAATGGGCCTTTCCAGGGGTAAGGTTTTATATGAACACAAAGATTGAGACAGATTGAAAACTCACTTAGGTTAGCTGTGTTTATTTTCAAAGAGTGCGACACATAAACAGGTTACATTTCTTTAACCAAAATGAATGAGTCTCTCACTTGAAATGGGCAAGACTAGACAGCGCCTGCAGAAATGACAAACAAGTTTACATCAACTATTTCTGTTCAACATTAAGAACAAAAATACTAGCAGAGATGGCAAATGAAGTATGTACCACAGAGCATCCCAAAATCTCCATGGGAAAGTAAGTCGCACTCCCTAGAGAGGAACCTGGGAATGTGCCTCCCTGGGAGTATTATTTTAAGATAAACAATAACAAGGTACTTCATTTTGAATTGCTATTTTCTGAAGGGCAAACTTTTGAAGGACAAGGATACTGACTGCAGTGTTTATGTTAGGGACAGAATTAAAAATTGTCAATAAGAGTGGGTAAGTATAAAACAGAATGAGAGGGTAAGTATAAAACAGAAAGCGTTGACAGGATCTGTTACCTGAAAAATAACCTGACATTACTATGCAACTATAATTCAAAAATGATTCATAAATGATTGTTTTGATTTTCCCTGGGATTCCAAAACCCAATAGAGTTGGATAAATTACAGGAATCCATCATAACTGAAAGATGAATATTCTGTTAAAGAATCATACACAGAGCTTCAGTATGCAGACAATATTACAAAATGAATATGAATACAACATCTCTTTCTCTTAGGGACTTTCATCCAGAGAGCGAAGAGAAAAAAATAATAAATTAATTCTTTGTTTGCTGAAGCACTCTCACCTTATCTATCACATAATCAATCTAAAGTGTGACATGAATGTGTAAAGGACTGAGGATACCAAAGATTTCATATAAAATGAGTTATTAACAATATTGTCTAAAAAATTGGAAAGCTCTAGCCAAACTATTAAAGTGTCATAAAGTGTAGAAATGGTGCTGCAGGCACTGTGAGAAATGCAAGGCCATAGTCCAACAGTCACATATCAGACAAAAGAAGGATGGAGCTAGCTGTTGTATTGTCAAAGCTACTTCAAGATGCAATCATGAGAGTGAATTCACCTGATATTAAGGCAGATAAATTTGAATAGCCTCTGTAGCATGTTTAGCAAGGAAGTAATCACACCTAGGCCAGAGAAAATGCCACAAGGTATTCCCTGCATAACATAACAGGATGGCTGGCAGAATGATTTATATTACATGTCAGAATTGTATCTTTAAGATTACAATAGACTCATTTCTGTTCCTTGTTCTGAAATCAAATAAATAACTAAAATTGCATTGCCCTTATCTGAATTACTGCAATTATTTCAATCTGATCATTTTGGTTTTAAAAGATACTTACATTTTATTGCAGCTATATGTTTACTGACAGCCACACTTCTGTATCAGTCTGAAGTCACAAGCACTACAAGTTGGTTTATTTTTACCAGGCAATCCCTAAAGAGATGTACTAATAATTTATGCATCTATATGCCTCCTCTAAACACTAATATTGGTGTGTGTCACAAAGACTTCTTAAGTTTACCACTTGGAAAGACCGCAAGGGAATGATGATCATGACAGGTATTAAGATCACAAAAAAACCACTTTGGAATCATGGTGATGTGTAAAATTTAAATTACATATATATTTTACATTAGTAAGGTTCTGTTTGCTGACACCCTGCCATGGCAGGCTGTTGCCATGGAATTAGGAAGTTGTTCAAAAGACTAACCCCTCTTCGTTTGTTAAAGGCAGTTAGTTCTTTGTTTGCTGAGAGCTATCATGTAATCAAAGGCCACTACCATTAGGCATTCCTCAGACAAGGGGGAGGATTTTTAGCCCCCGAAAGGGGCAGGGACAGATGTGTTGGCACGGCATTTTGCACCATCGGCCAGCATGCCAGTTCCCCGGCTCCATCTCGCACACCCCCTCCCTCCCCCCACCCCCAGGCCATTTTCCTGGAGGTGGGATTGGGGGGGGTTGATGGGCCATTGGTGGTGGCAATCGGTGGCTAGCCAATTCAACTAGTTAATGGCCTATTAAAGCCTACTGTTGGAGGCCGACTGGAATTTTCCAGTCAGCCTTGAGGTCCCCCAGAGGCGACGGGGAACAGTATAGCTGCCTGGAAGCGGCCTCTCGGCGGCAGACCTGAGGGGGGGGGGCGGTTAGTGCTCCAATGGGCTGAGAGGCCCTCCCTCATGCCTGGCTTCAGCTACAACCGCGCTGTGTAGTGGCTCCTCTACCCACTCCCCCCAAACCCATTCCCCATCCTCCCCCCACACCACCCACTTACAATGGTGGCCCGGATGTTGAGGCCATTTTTTATCTTGCATTTTAAAAAATTGGAGAAAAGGGTGGCCTCTCCCTCACTTACCTGCAAAGGCAGCCTGCTGCTGCTTCTGAGCTGGAGAGCCTCCTATTGGCCCACCTGCTTTGTGAGCCTGCATGCCATCTTTATTTGGGTGGCAAGCCCACTCTCTGGCCACTAATTAACCAATTATCAGGGAAAATCACAGATGTGTGACTGTTCCCCACACAGCGCAGCTCCTGACCCCTGTTTGAGTCTGATGGTGGGATCTTGAAGTAAAGCCTGGCTACCTGACTCGAACCCAACTACATGTGTCAGATTCGGGTGGGGCTGGATCTATACTCTGTGTCCAGCATTCGGGCTCGGGTCGGGTCAGGCTGGACTATACTGGCTCCATGTTTTATAAAGAAATGCATTATTACATTTTAGCAATACTCGAGTCAGGTTGGGCATAAAAAAGAATTAAAGGACTCGGGCTCTAGTCGGGTTCGATTTGGCTGTGGTCGGGTTGGGTTTTAGTTTGTACCCAAGCAGGCCTTTATCCTGAAGCCTACGGGGAAAAATCTGCCCAACATGCCTGTGTTGCTTTCATTATAATGTAACAACACCACAAACCTGGTTGCATGGACAATCTAAGCTCCGTTATTTTGGAAAGGAAAAGGATAGAGGACGCACAATGCTTAAAATGAATTCAGGAAACCTTTATTTGCCAGTACATGGTGTCACGGAACTATTTATTTTCTCCTCTGATTAAAACAGTGTGCCTTTAAAAACTAAGGGGCACAGTGTACCAGCTACACCTGTTACCTAGGCAACAGCAGGAGAGAGAGGTCACGTGGTGTAATGTTTCAATTTAACTGTGTGTAAAAACCAGCTAAAACCAGTTTTGAGAGATGCCAGCAAAGCATGTTTGCCTTGAAAGAAGAGAATTTTCTCAGCAGAAATTCTACAATGAGCCACAGGCTGTGTTAATTGCCTATGGAGAAAAAAATCCCTTCTGAAGAGAACGTTCATATTGCTGGAGGTAGCAAAATTCCTTTTTCTTTATTTCCAATCTAAGGAGTCTTTGCTTCAAGATTGAATCTCTCTTGACTGATTGTGTTTGCTGGAATTTGCAGTAAAGCTTTGACTGAAATCAACCAATTTTAAAATCCAAACATAGACCTGTCGTTATATCCCGTGTTGAAAGAACTGTTTAACGCCTACTGCAGCCGAAGTGCTTTGAATGCCTATCAAGAAAAGACTGTTTCATCAAATCCGCATGGAGACTTCGAGTGGCATCTGATTATATTTACACTCGGATACCTCACCCATCAGGAACGTAACCCACAAAGACCTATAACCCAGTTATTTATTTATTCTTAAGAAACAGCAAATTTTTTTGAAAACATCATTAAAAAAAGGTTAACTGTTGATTTTTGAGTGTATGTGCGTGAATGGGGGAGTTAGGTTAAAATAAGAAGTTATAAAGTCTTTAGACATAGGGTTATCTTCATAGTGTTTATGATTTAGTTTTAATAAATAGTTAATTTGTTGTTACCTAAAGATACCTGGTTTGCTCTGTTTTATTCTGGGAGTTACTAGAGTGTTTAATTTGGCTGTTTTCCAGTTGGGTGGGAAAACCTTAATAACATGCTGCGACCTGTGGAGTGATGGGACTGAATTGACAGTTCATTGCTCCTACCTCGGTCATAACATATTAATTGGGCGTCCGTCCGGGATCAGATTAATTGGAGGCTCGTGTTTGGAATCATATTAATTGGTATGCTTGATTGTTGGGATCCAAATCTGACGTCAATTACAAAAAAAAAATAAAAGGAAGCAGGTTTCTTGTGTAATAAGGTACAATCTATAACATTGGAATGGCATTAGCAGTTGCAGCAGAGTTTCTGGGAAAGGAGAATGTGTCCCTCAGTGACTTGACAACATGAACTAAGAATAAAGTGAAAAAATTGGTGGCAAAATTGGGGTTAGAATTGAAATCAGGTGTCAAAAAAGCAGTGATAATTGACATAATAGCCCAACATCTAAAATTAGAAGAAGATAGTAAGTCAGAGAGTAATGCAGTGGAGTTGGCTAAGATTCAGTTAGAAATGAAAAAAACTGGAACTTGAACAAGAAAAAGAAAAGCAATGGCAATAAGAAAACTTGAGGCTGAAAAAATTCAGAAAACTTGAACTTGAAAAAGAGGAAAGGAAGAAAGAGGGGGAATTTAGGTTAAGAGAGATGGAACTAAGACAAAGGGGTAGTCTTGACTCCAGGGAAAATTCGGGTCAGGAAGAATCTGAATTCAGCCCAGCACGAGAGAAAAGCTGTTTAAATTTATACAAGCTCTTCCTAAGTTTGAGGAAAGGGACGTAGAGGCATTTTTCATATCTTTTGAAAAAATAGTCAAACGAAATGGCCGAAGGAAAGCTGGACACTGCTTATGCAAAGCAGGTTGATAGGTAGAGCTCATGAAGTTTATGCTATGCTTCCTGAAGAGGCTTCTGCAGATTATGAGATGGCATAAAAGGCTATTCTCGCTGCGTATGAGTTAGTCCCTGAAGCTTACCGTCAGAGGTTTCGGAACTTGTGGAGATTGGCTGGGCAGACCTATGTAGAATTTGAGAGGATGAAGCAAATTAATTCCACATATGAGAACCTTCAAGAATTGATTCTCTTGGAAGAGTTTAAAAATTCAGTTCCTTAAGTTGTGAGAACTCATGTAGATAACCTGAAAGTTTATCAGCTTGACCCACAGCGAGCCACTCCTGGTGATGGACATTGAAGTCCCCCACCCAGAGTACATTCTGTGCCCTTGCCACCCTCAGTGCTTCCTCCAATTGCTGTTCAACATGCAGGAGTACTGATTCATCAGCTGAGGGAGGGCGGTAGGTGGTAATCAGCATGAGGTTTCCTTGCCCATATTTGGCCTGATGCCATGAGACATCATGGGGTCCAGAGTCGATGTTGAGGACTCCCAGGGCAACTCCTTCCAGACTGTATACCACTGTGCCACCACCTCTGGTGGGATAGAACATACCCAGGGATGGTGATGGTGGTGTCAGGGACATTTTCGGTAAGGTGTGATTCCATGAGTATGACTATGTAAGGCTGTTGCTTTACTGGTCTGCAGGACAGCTCTCCCAATTTCGGCAGTCTTCCTTAGTAAGGAAGACTTTGCAGGGTCGACAAAGCTGTGTTTGCCGTTGTCGAATCCAATGCCTAGGTCAATGCCGGGTGATCCATTCAGTTTCCTTCCTTTTCTTACACTTTGTAGCAGTCTTAATACAACTGAGGGACTTGCGAGGCTATTTCAGCAGGCATTTAAGAGTCAACCACATTGCTGTGGGTCTGGAGTCACATGTTATCCAGACCAGGTAACGACAGCAGATTCTCTTCCGTAAAGGACATTAGTGAACCAGATGGGTTTTTACAACAATTGACAGTGATTTGATGGTCACCATTAGACTAGCTTTTAATTCCAGATTTACTAATTGCATTCAAATTTCTCCATCTGCCGTAGTGGGATTTGAACCCATGTCCCCATGATGATTGTAATACCAATGATGCTTCATTAAAACAAATGGGTTACTATTGCCAAAGAAGTCAGAAAATCTGGGCCACTGCCTTGGCATGATGTTACCTGATGACTCAGCACCCTCTTCATATAACTAATAAAATACCGCCTTCAAAACAGATGCATCAAATGGACAGCTATTCATCTTACAAGTTACTGTAACATTCCTGTTTGCACAGTTAGGGGTCTGAAATTCCTGGGCTGGGGAGAACAGAAATCGGAGGTTTCACTTCGGTCTCTGGAATTTGGGGTGGAATTTGAATCTGCCAAGTTTCAGCCACATTTGCCATCCAGCGGAAATCCCAATCTGATACATCATCCTCCTGCACGCCTGTTTCCCACATGTCAAGAGAAACTTGGAGGTGTGTCTGGGCAAATTCCCAGGTGACCCCAAGAATTCCTTCCAACTTGCCCCTTTTGGGCCCAGCAGATTCCACTTCTACTTGGAGCAAGCATGTTGTCCTCATAAAAGCTCCAAAGATATAGAGGAGCAAAAATAATTGATCTCAGAGAGATTGATTAACTTCTCAATTCTGCCCCTCCGATTCTCTACTGGAAAATATTTTTTTCTTGTGTCTTTGATTCATTAAGGGTCTTGGGCTCCGTCCCACAAGTCATCACAGCATCCTCCCCTGCCAAATCAGGATGGACACCTCTGTTGTGCTTCAATCAACATGGGCCATCAACCCCAAATAATAAAATGACCCCACCCCCATGTTTGGGGATTGTGTCATGGCCTGGATAGTCAGCAGGCAAAAGTCCTGCCACACCGCGTATCCAGAAGCAAAACTGTAACTAATCAACTCCTATGTTCAAGAACTGAGTTGATCATTTTTCTAGGGCTGGGGGGGGAACTACATGAATGCAGCCTCAACACTCCAAGAACTGAAACAAAGTACTCCCTTTGTAACACAATCATTTTTGTATCCCTGCTACCTTGTTTCCTGGAAAACTGTACCAGCAAAGGATATCAACCATCAGTCCACACCATCAATCAGACTTTTCCATTCAAATGTTTTTATTCCACCCATCATCATTCTCCCATAACAATGGCAACAGAATGAGTAATTTCTTAACAACATTAAACAACTTGGCTGGAGTCAACTTAGAGCCAATTTAAGTATAACTTCACTCTTCATCAATACAGCAAAGGGAGGCATGTGTCTGCCCACTTCATCAGTCTTCCTATGTCCTCTTGAAGTCTGTTCATCTGCTCCTTATTGTTTACTACATTTCTGAGTTTCATGTCATCTGCAAAATTTGGAATTATGCCCTGTATATCCAAATCCAGGTCATCAATATATATCAAAAAGAGCAGTGGTCCAAATACTGATCCCTGGGCAACACCACTGTATACCTCCCTCCAGTCTGAAAAACAACCACTCACCAATACTTTCTGTCTCTTGGCCAATTTTGTATCTTTGCTGCGGCTGTCTCTTTGATCCCATGGGCTTTAATTTTACAAACAAGTATATCACATAGTAATAAAAACAGCCAATGCTGGAAATATTCGGAGCCAAAAAGATTTAAAGAAGCGACAATAAAAGCCGAAAAAACTGAAAGAAAAGCAACTGAGATATGGTTAGCTGAAATAAAAGCAAAATACTGCGGATGCTGGGAATCTGAAATAAAAACAAGAAATGCTGGAAATACTCAGCAGGTCCGGCAATATCTGTGGAGAGAGCAGCAGAGTTAACGTTTCAGGTCAGTGAGCCTTCTTCTGATGAAGGGTCACTGACCTGAAACGTTAACTCTGCTTCTCTCTCCACAGATGTTGCCGGACCTGTTGAGTATTTCCAGCATTTCTTGTTTTTATTTATGGTTAGTTGAAACCTTTTTTAGAGATTGAAATAGGGATAAGGAAAGTTCCCAAACAGGAAAGCCAATAGTGAGGGCGATGCCTCGCCTAATTGAAGTGCCACAGGGGAGTTCAGTGGAAACTGGACAAACACCTGTGAGCAGTAGTGTCCCAGAGGACATGGGGAAGATTAAGGAAACACCTCTCTCTGAAGTAAAAGGAAAAGGGAAGGTAACATACCCTAAAGTGAACAACATTTGTGAAAATCACAAGAGAACTAAAAGTGAGGTCAGCATGGATTTACTCACTGAAGAATCACACAATCAAGTTCCAAATCCAAAACTAATCAAACCCAACAGTCAGAACACAGCAAGAACAAGGGGCAGGAAAAAATCCCAGACACCCCATAGGGGCTAAAAAACACCCACTATCACCCTAGAAATAAGAACTATCAATGTGCCAGAACCTGAATGGTTAATGCCATCTATTGTGGAAACAGTAGTCAAGGGGATAAAGCTTGTACAAACAGACAAACTTGCCACAAGCAGAACATAAAGTTGCATATGACAAGTTTCACCAAGAATCATATGGTTTTACGACTGGGGCAAGAGGAGTGCACTGTCTTTTCTAGTTCCAACCCTCCACAGGTCACAACATATATTTAAATGTTTACTCGGTTACCGATATAGCCAACCATATATCCCAGAATAAAATACACCAAACAGGTTTCTTTAATAAACAACAAAATTATAAGTTTATTATAAAACAAGACTTAACCAGTAACAAAGCAAAGCATTAACATACAGATTGAAATAAGAAAGTTCCCTTTTTAAAATACTCCAATTATACTCACATACACCGGAAAAGAATACAGAAATTCTCTCTGCAGAGGTCTGTTACAAAAAAAAGACAAAAAAAGACTACTTTGGTCAAATACTTGCTAATTCTTGATGAAAAAAAGAGAAAATATGGAAGTAAGTCAGTTGTCCCTTTTTTTGGTCTGGCGCCGGGTATATGGAGTCAGGTCACTGGGATTGTTTCAGAAGCAGTCCATTCTGGAGATGTTGAGTATTATTATAGTAGACTTTCTAGGAAAAATGTGGCATTAGGTTTTTCCCCCAGCACACATTTGAATCGCAGGATTTTTTCCAGTTTCTCAGGAGCTATGCAGCACCTTAGCTCTTCCACGCTGGATCTTTGCAGGATTTCTTCAAAGAGGTAGAAGAGGAGGAGGTGAACTGTGTGTTTTTTTTTTCCACTGGCAGGAAAACACCTACTGTCTGCAAGCAGTTCACATCTCAACTGCACTGAAAACAATATCCAAACTCCAAACAGAGAGTTGACTTCCTGACCTCTATAAACCTTGACATGTGGTTTCTCTTTCACCATTTTTCCCCAGGTCACCACGGGTTCTGCTGTTTACTGAGCCCAAAGCACATGACTTCCAGCACAGGTGGCTTTCAAACAACATTTCAAGTGTCCTTTCAGTGAACTTAGTAAAAAAAAAACACATCCATGGAATCTTTTCAGTTTTAACACAAGTCATCATAAAATGATTTTTAAAAAAGGAAGCACTTTCATAACAATGGTCCTAGAGATTAACATTCCTAAAGTGGTACAAACAGGTGTGAGAGAAACTGCAATCCCATTTGACAATGTTTTTTTTTTATTCATTCATGGGATGTGGGCATCGCTGGCCAGGCCAGCATTTTATTGCCCATCCCTAATTACCCTTGAGTTGGTGGTGGTGAGCTGCCTTCTTGAACCACTGCAGTCCATGTAGGGTAGGTACACCCACAGTGCTGTTAGGAAGAGAGTTCCAGGATTTTGGCCCAGCGACAGTGAAGGAACGGCGATATAGTTCCAAGTCAGGATGGTGTGTGACTTGGAGGGGAACTTGCAGGTGGTGGTGTTCCCATGCATTTGCAGCCCTTGTCCTTCTAGTTGGTAGAGGTCACGGATTTGGAAGGTGCTGTCAAAGGAGCCTTGGTGCGTTACTGCAATGCATCTTGTCGATGGTACACACTGCTGCCACTTTGCGTCGGTGGTGGAGGGAGTGAATGTTTGTAGATGGTAACCAAAAGAATGCATTTTTCCTGATGGTACCTCATCCAAAGGATGATGAAAAATGCAGGCTGGAAGCCTGAGAAGCGAATGAAATTAATGCGTGAAGTGGTGTGATCCTAAACTCACAGTGGCGGAGTGGTTAGCACCGCAGCCTCACAGCTCCAGGGACCAGGGTTCGATTCTGGGTGCTGCCTGTGTGGAGTTTGCAAGTTCTCCCTGTGTCTGTGTGGGTTTCCTCCGGGTGCTCCGGTTTCCTCCCACAAGCCAAAGACTTGCAGGTTGATAGGTTAATTGGCCATTATAAATTGCCCCTGGTATAGGTAGGTGGTAGGGAAATATATAGGGACAGGTGGGGATGTGGTAGGAATCTGGGATTAGTGTAGGATTAGTATAAATGGGTGGTTGATGGTCGGCACAGACTCCATGGGCCGAAGGGCCTGTTTCAGTGCTGTATCTCTAAAAAATAACATATGTTACTTTTTCCTCTTTCTAAACCCAAAAAACAACATAAAAATGAAATCCAAGGAATTTTATATTTTCCCTTTTGGGGGAGGTTTCACGCATATTGGAGGTGCGATGATACAAAATTCATGGACTCCCCTGAAGAGTTATGAGAAAACAAACTTTGTCTTTAAAAAAATGAACCTTTATTTTAAAAAGTGAACAAGGGTCCAAAATGGCCACCGAAGTAAAAGGGGATTGACCTTCTGTGTATCCAAACATTCTGACGAAGACAAATGACAAATCCTCAAAGCCAAAAAGTGTTAATGAAACCCATCTCAAGCCTATCCTAAAAACATTCCAGAATTTAATGTTGTCTTCTAAAATAGACTTGTCCAACTTTTATGAGCGGAGGGCCGCATTACGATTTTTGCTCAGTCCAGGGAGACAGTGAGCAAATTTTGAAAGATAAAGGCATTAAAATTTTATCTTAGTAGTAAAAAGTCATTGGTCCAAGAGTGTTTGAATGCTCAAAATTCAGCATCAATCTTCCTTTTCTTGCTGTATCCATGGGCCACCATCTATGAGAGGGAAGTGACTATTAACGTTGAAATGGTTACAAAACTACCAACAAGTCTCATACCCGCTGGTTGACACTTCCCAGCAAACAATTAAAACCTTGGCCAATCTCTATGACTGTAATCTGGGTACAAGAAATAGGACACACTGGGTTTTTAAAAATTACTAGATTTTCTTCAATAGTTCCTCCCTTCATCC
Source organism: Heterodontus francisci (assembly GCF_036365525.1). Classification (NCBI taxonomy): domain Eukaryota; kingdom Metazoa; phylum Chordata; class Chondrichthyes; order Heterodontiformes; family Heterodontidae; genus Heterodontus; species Heterodontus francisci. Next base: position 184,825,721 of record NC_090375.1, on the reverse strand, counting down.
ACCATGCACCAGGAGCAGAAACTTACATCCCCCACACAGTTCCTGCGAGCTCCCCTCCATCCACACCCCAACACTCAAGCTCCTCTCCCCCACACCCCAGACTCCCCGAGCTCCCAACCCCCACAACCCCGACTCCTTGAGCGCCCCTCCCCCCACACCCACGACTCCTTGAGCTCCTCTCCCCCGACATCCCAGACTCCTTGAGCTCCCCTCCCCCCACTCCAGACTCCTCGAGCTCCCCTCCCCCCACACCCCCAACTCCTAAAGCTCCCCTCCTCCACACCCTAACTCCTTGAGCTCCCCTCCACCCGACTTTCAAGCTCCTCTCCCCCTCACACCTCCGACTCCTTGAGCTCTCCTCCCCCCACACCCCCGACTCCTCGAGCTGACCTCCCCCGACACCTTGAGCTCCCCTCCCCCCACACCCCGACTCCTCGAGCTCCCCTCCGACACCCCCGACTCCTTGAGCCCCCCTCCCACCCGACTCCTCAAGCTCACCTCCCCCTACAACCGACTCCTCAGTCTTCCCTCCCCAGACACCCCCGACCTCTCCAGCTCTCCTCCCCCAACACCCCTGACTTCTCGAGCTCCCCTTCCCCCACACCCGACTCCTCGATCTCGCCGCCCCCAACTGACTCCTCAAGCTCACCTCTCCACCGCCGCCGGCTTCCCTTCTCCACCACTAATTCTCCTTCTTAACCACTGCCGACTTCCCTTCTCCACTGCCAACTCTGACTCCCCTTCTCCGCTGACTCCAACTTCCCTTTTCCACCACAGACTCCTCGGGCTCACCTCTTCATTGCCGCCTCAATAAGTTCAACTAACTTCCACAATGCTTTTCATTAGCCAGCACCCATGATTGACAGTACCAGGATTGACAGGCCTGAACGAAGCGCATGCCTTGATTGGTTGACCGGATTGAAATCTTTGGCGGGCAGGAGCGTGGCCCGTGGACTGTATGTTGGACAACTTTGTTCTAAAACAAAGGAGGTGTGAAGTAGCCACGTCCTGGGCCATTGTGTGATCACCATGGGAAAAAATGATGTTTCCTAACAGGAAGTGAGAGGTGACATAGTTTTACCTTCATACAAAGACAGTCAGAGAGAGAGAGACTGACCAGAAGGTGAAGTTAATTGTACCAGCTGGCATTCAAGCAAGCCAGAAAGCACATGCCCTACTGAAAAAAATCCAACATATACATTATACAGCAGAACCTTCAATCAAGAGAGAAATCTACAATCATCTTAGGCCTGCAAATATCTAGAACTTGAGTCCCAAGAGAATTCAACAGGTTTATTGTAATTCCTTCTCCCCCATTAAAACCCACCTGCCTCTTTCCTTTTGCTATCTCTTTCTTATTGGGTGTGTATAATTGAGAGCGAATGCATGACTGAATGAGGTTGCAACAATTTCCGGATAAGGCGTATTGATCAATAAACAATTGACTTTCTGTTTTAAGACCTACAAGAAAGCCTGTCACTGTCTGTTTATTTGAAAAATGAAACCCCAGGGGCTAAACTCTTAATACAAATACAATTGCTGCAGTCAGGTGGGGAGTTGAACAGTAGGGAACCCCCATGTCACACCACGTGGCATTAATACGAGTCTTTCATGCACCAACTAAGCCTTCCTAATCTCCCCCGGCTTCCCTTTCATACTTTTTATATAATCTTGTCCTGCATTATACTCCCTATATTTCCCAGTTGCTTCTTTTTTGAAACTCATTTTTGCTCTAACTCCTTTATTTATTCATGGACCCGAACACATTGGCCCAAGATTTCTACGGGCCCAAGAGCACACTAACTATAATTCGGCCAGGGGTGCAGCAAAGGTGACGGGAAATTGGCCCGCATCCAAACATCCAGTACTGCTTTTCCCAAAGCTTCCTCCTCTGGCAGGTTTTCAAGATGCATTCAGGGATACCCAGTACTACTGTTTAAATAAGGTAAACTCCCCAGACCCCAGATATTCCAGAGCAGTCAGGAACAAAGGTCACACGCACTGAGGCCCACATATATTCAGGGCCACCCCTCTACTTTTTGGACAAATGTTTTTAACCTATACTTTACCCATCTCTCGTTACTTAAACAGTAGTGTGAATGCAGAATTCGTTACCACAAGCTGTGGTTGAGACGAATAGCATAGATGCATCTAATAAGAAGCTAGGTAAATACAAGAAAGAAAAAGGATTAGAAGGATATGTTTATGGAATGCGAGTAGGGTGGGAGGAGGTTTGTACTGAGTTTTAACAATGGTATAGACCAGTTAAGCCTATTTATGTGCTCTAACATTCTATGAAGTTTCAGTATCTCCCAATGGTCCATTGTTTTGAACTGCAACCACAGTCCTAATTTTAACAAGGAGTGGGATTGTAATTTTCAGGAGGCAGAGGGAGCAGGACCTGCCCAAAATAGTATTAGTATAACTCACAAGTCAGTTTACATTCCTGGGTCTCATTAAAATGACCAACATCTCACTTCCTTCCTCTGTAAGAGTAATATACCAGGTTTATTATATAGTTTCTCAATAAATTAATTTGGCCTTAATTGTAATACCTTTCAGACTCCATGCAGCAAAGATGCAGAGTATTCAGGAAATATTATATGATAGTAAATGGACATTGAACCTCAATTATTGGATTCTCACTCTGATGAACAGTAATTTGACTCCACTGAGTAAAATTAACAGCCCAGACTCACCGACCAGGAAGTTGACGATTTGGGAAGTTGGCAAAACTACTTAATCTAGAAGGCAGCAGAAGTTCAGAAAGTACTCAGAACTACAGAGAAGTGATGACTAACACTCCCAGGTAAGATGAAGTTTATGCAATAATCAATAATTTTGATAAGTGGTTTATAGTAAGATTTGTACAAAATTCATGTGTGTTTAGATTGCAGTAGTAGTGGATCTCCTGTGCATGGTTTGTGACAAGTTTAGAGACTGCTGCTATGACAACAGGGGAATTATGCCACGTAACATGCAGTGTATTATCAAGGCGAGTAATTTACAGTAAATATGTCAAGTTGTAGGATATTGTAGGAATGCTACAATTATTTTGGTAATTGAATTCAGTGATTCTGTCCTTGAAAATGCTTCCTCGGGGTCTTACCAACTATTTATTGGTTCCTTTACCAATGCATTCATAAGAACATAACAACATAAGAAATAGGAGCAGGAGTAGGCCATTCGGCCCCTCAAGCCTGCCCCGCCATTCAATATCATGTTTAATCTGCCCCAGACCTCAATTCCTCTTTCGTGCCAGCTCCTCATAGCCCTCAACTCCTCGATATTTCAAAAATCTATCTACCTCCTTTTGAAATACTTTCCATAATCTAGCCTCCACAACTCTCTGGGGTAGAGAATTCCAGACATTCACTAGCCTCAGAGAAGAAATTCCTTGGCATCTCAGTTTTATTCTGTAACTACATCCCCTAGTTCAAAATTCCCACACTAGTGGAAACATCTTCTCAACATCTACCCTGTCAAGACCCCTCAGTATCTTGTATATTTCAATAAGATCACCCATCATTCTTCTAAACTCTAATATCATAAATCTAATAAATAAGGCCTAGCCATTCTTGATAAGTCAACCCCTTCATCCCAGGAATCAGCCGAGTGAATCTCTTTTGAACTGCCTTCAATGCCAGTATATCCTTTCTTAAATATGGGGGCCAAAACGGTACACAGTACTCCAGGTGCGCCCTTACCTACACCCTGTACATTTGTAACAAGACTTCTCTATTTTTAAACTCCAACCCCCTAGCAATAAAGGCCAGAATTCCATTTGCCTTCTTAATTACTTGCGGCACCTGCATGCTAACTTTTTGTGTTTCCTGCAAAAGAACACCCAGATCCCTCTGTGCTGCACTTTCTTTGAAGTCTAGTCTGCCTTTAGATTCTTCCTGCCAAAGTTTTTTTACTTCAGCATTTTTCTTTACCTCCTCGGGCTTGGGGATCTGACAGCACTTGGGGAAGTGCTCCCTGTGTCTCAGAACACTGGAGAGCTGAGGGAAACACTGGATCCACGGCGGCCAGGCCAAGGTTGCACACGACCGACTGAAGGGTGCCTCAAACATCATGACAGCACTGGACAGAGAGAAAGAGACGGAGCATTCTGATCATAAACCTAATTGTCGGCATACAATACAGTACAAAGCGCCTTTAAGAGCTCAAACCGAGGAAATGGAGATATATTGATGACACAAGCTCCAGCGTCCAGCGCCGATGTTTCAGTGCGCTTGCACCGACGGGTCACGTGGGGCAGGGGGCGGGGCTGAAAGAGCTCCGGGCAGCTGAAGCTACTGCGCACGTGCAGTGGCTCAGTTCGGACCAGCCTTTCCCCACCCCCCCCCCCACTTCCCGGTTGGCAGGGGCAACCCGCGCGCCTGCGCACGAGCGGCGTCGTCTCGGTGGCGATGATAGTTGGCGGGTGGAGGAGGGGAATCGGGGCCTACCGTGTGGGCCGAGGCCATCCACGGTACCGGATGCACACGCACCACCATAATAATCATAATTAATAACGGTAAATGACATTAAAGTGGAGGCCGATGATAATGATTAAGCGCTGAGGCTCTGCTGGGAACGTTCACGGCTCTATCCCGGTTTGTGTCTTTCATTTATTAATTTTTTTTTTGCTGCAGCGCGGAGCTTGCGGGCCGCTGGTGGCCCCGGCTGCTCGACTCGGTGAGGGCAATGAGCGGCTCCAGCTCCAGGAAGTACATCTCCATTAGCGTGCCCGACAAGCCCGACTCCATGTCCCCGCACATCAAGTCGGCGGAGGAGCTGCGGGTGATCGGCTTCAACCTGAGCGACTTCTCCAGGACCGTGCAGTTCCTCATATGCGTGGCTGGGGTCTTCACCTTCTATCTCATCTATGGCTACCTGCAGGTCATTAATAAGTTCTTATAATACAGATGCAATTTTTATTTTATTTGTTTATAATCCCACTGCGGATTTTGGCTATAATAAACACAGAAATGCTGGAAATACTCAGATCTGGCAGTATCTGTGGAGGAGAAACAGGGTTAACGTTTCAACTCTTAACTCTGTACCTCTCCCCGCAGATGCTGCCAGACCTGCTGAGTATTTCTTGTTATTTCACATTTTTTTTTATTTTGGAGATACAGCACTGAAAACAGGCCCTTCGGCCCACCGAGTCTGTGCCGACCAACAACCACCCATTTATACTAACCCTACAGTAATCCCATATTCCCTACCACCTACCTACACTAGGGGCAATTTACAACAGCCAATTTACCCATCACCTGCAAGTCTTTGGCTGTGGGAGGAAACCGGAGCACTTGGCGAAAACCCACGTGGTCACAGGGAGAACTTGCAAACTCCGCACAGGCAGTAACCAGAATCGAACCCGGGTCCCTGGAGCTGTGAGGCTGCGGTGCTAACCACTGCGCCGCCCTCATTATGTTGCTATTGTATTAACGGATTTTGTTTACTGCATTTGCAGAATTGTTGCATTTTAAGTTAACATTTTCGCTGTGGTTTTGCAGGAGCTTATTTTCTCTGTGGAAGGTTTTAAACCGTTCGGCTGGTACCTCACTCTGGTGCAGTTTGCTTTCTATTCCACTTTCGGGCTGATCGAGTTGCAGCTCACACAGGACAAGAGGAGGAGGTAATTCATGGTCGTTGATTATGTATAGATGATGATAATCCCTGTTGGAATTTTAGCCAACCGCCGTTAAGCAAAAACAAAACAAGGTGTGCACCAAAGTTAGCTGAGATCACAGAATAGAAGTAGGATAGTGTAGATGAATGCGTGGCTAAAAAGATGGCGTAGGAGGGAGGGCTTTAGATTCCTGGGACACTGGGACGGGTTCTGGGGAAGTTGGGACCTATACAGGCTGGACGGGTTGCACCTAACAGAACTGGGTTAAACTTCCTTGCAGGGCGATTTGCGAGTGTTATTGAGGAGGGTTTATGCTAACTTGACGGGTATGGGAACCAGGAGGAAATATCAGAGAGGAACACCAAGGTGCACAGAATGCTGGGAGAGATAGATAGTATAGAGTAGGGAATAGTAAACTATTAGGTTGGGGTCAGAGTAATGGAGAAAGTTTTAAAATCTAAATCAGGGTTAATGTACATGTATGTGAATGCACAGAGTGTGGCTAATAAGAGTGGTAAGTTACAGGCGCAGATTGCCAGGTGGAAATATGATGTTATGGTTGTAACAGAGACCTGGCTCGAAGAACAGCAGGACTAGGTGTTAAATAGTCCTGGATACAAGGTGTCCAGGAAAGATAGAAAAGGGGGAGGAATGGTGCTATTGATTAAGGAGAGCATTGCAGTGCTGGAGAGAGAGGATATCCCAGAGGGATCAAGGACAGAATCTATTTGGCTAGAGGTAAGGAACAAAAAAGGTGCAGAGACATTGCTCAGTGTAGTTTATAGGCCACCAACAAGTGGAAAGGGTGAAGAGAAACACATTTTCAAGAAAATTACAGGTGCAATAATTATACAGTTTTAGTGGGGGATTTTAATTATCCAAATATAGACTGGGATAGTCATCGCATAAAGGGCAAAGAGGGACAAGAGAGTGTTCAGGAAAATTTTCTACAGCAGTATGTTTCCAGTTCAACGAGAGGGGAGGCACTGCTGGACCTCATTCTTGGGAATGAGCTCAGCCATATGGGTCAAATATCAGTATGAGAACATTTAGGGGACACTGATCAATGTATAATAAGGTTTAGGGTGGTTATGGAAAAGAACAAAGAACAATCGAGAGTAAGAATAATTAACTGCGGGAATGCCAACTTCAATGGGGTAAGAATGGATCTGGACTGAATAAATTGGAATCAAAGGTTGGCAGGAGAAACAGTAGCTGAACAACCTTCAAAGAAGAGATCGTTCGGGCACAGGCAAGGTATATTCCCTTGAAGGGGAAATAAATCCAGAGCTCCCTGGATGACAAAAGAGATACAGATGTTCAATGAAGAGTGCAGGAGGGCTTGCCAGGAGCAGCACCGGGCATGCCTAAAAATGAGGTGTCAGCCTGGTGAAGCTTCAACCCAGGACAACTTGCATACCAAATAGCGGAAGCAGCAGTCAGGGCTAAACGATCCCACAACCAATGGATCAGTCTAAGCTCTGCAGTCCTGCCACATCCAGTCATGAATGGTGGTGGACAATTAAACAACTGACAGGAGGAGGAGGCTCTACAAACATCCCCATCCTTAATGATGGGGGAGCCCAGCACATCAGTGAAAAAGACCAGGCTGAAGCATTTGCATCCATCTCCAGACAGAAGTGCTGAGTGGATGATCCATCTCGGCCTTGTCCTGAAGTCCCCAGCATCACAGATGTCAGTCTTCAGACAATCTGATTTACTGCACTTGATATCAAGAAACGGCTGAAGGCACTGGATACTGCAAAGGCTATGGGCCCTGACACATTCCGGCAATAGTACTGAAGACTTGTGCTCCAGAGCTAGCTGCGCCCCTAGCCAAGCTGTTCCAGTACAGCTACAACACTGGTATCTGCCCGGTAATGTGGAAAATTGCCCAGGTATGTCCTGTGCACAAAAAGCAGGACAAATCCAACCTAGCCAATTACCACCCTATCAGTCCACTCCCGATCATCAGCAAAGTGATGGAAGGGGTTGTCAACAGTGCTATCAAGCGACACTTGCTCAGCAATAACCTGCTCAGTGACGCTCAGTTTGCGTTCTGCCAGGGCAACTCAGTTCCTGACCTCATTACAGCCTTGGTCCAAACATGGACAAAAGAGCTGAACTCCAGAGGTGAGGTGAGAATGACTGCCCTTGACATCAAGACAGCATTTGACCGAGTATGGCATCAAGGAGACCTAGCAATATTGGAGCCATTGGGAATTAGGGGGAAAAAACCCAGCTGATTGGAGTCATACCTAGCACAAAGGAAGATGGTTGTGGTTGTTGGAGGTCAATCATCTCAGTCCCAGGAAATTACTGCTGGAATTCCTCAGGGTAGTCTCCTAGGCCCAATCATCTTCAGTTGCTTCATCAATGACCTTCCCTCCATCATAAGGTCAGAAGTGGGAATGTTCGCTGATGATTGCACAATGTTCAGCACCATTTGCGACGACTCAGATACTAAAGCAGCCTATGTCCATATGCTGCAAGACCTGGACAACACTCAGGCTTGGTCTATAAGTGGCAAGTCACACCACACAAGTGCCAGGTAATAACCATCTCAAAAAAGAGAGAATCTAACCATCTCCCCTTGAAGTTCAATGGCATTACCATCGCTGAATCCCCCACTATCAACATCCTGGGGGACACCATTGACCAGAAACTGAACTGGACCAGCCACATAAATGCTATGGCCAGAAGAGCAGGTCAGAGGCTAGAAATTCTGCGGTGAGTAACTCGCCTCCTGACTCCCCAATGCCTGTCCACCATTTACAAGGTATAAGGAGTGTGATGGAATACTCTCCTCTTGCCTGGATGGGTGCAGCTCTAACAACATTCAAGAAGCTCAACACCATCCAGGACGAAGCAGCCCACTGATTGGCACCCCATCCACCACCTTCAACATTCACTCTCTCCACCACCGACGCACAGTGGCAGCAATGTGTACCATCTACAAGATGCACTGCATCAACTCACCAAGTCTCCTAAGACAGCACCTACTAAATCCGCGACCTCTATCACTTAGGACGAGGGCAGCAGATGCATCGGAACACCACCACCTACAAGTTCCCCTCCAAGCCACGCACCATCCTGACTTGGAACTGTATCGCAGTTCCTTCACTGTCGCTGGGTCAGAATCCTGGAACTCCCATCCGAACAGCACTGTTGGTATACCAACACCCAACATGGACTGCAGCCGTTCAAGAAGGCAGCTCACCACCACCTTCTCTAGGGCAATTAGGGATGGGTAATAAATGCTGGGATAGCCAGCGACACTCGCATCCCCCGAATGAAAAAAATTGAAGAAGCAAACATGTGCTTATGACGGATATCAGGTAGATAATACATTGGAGAACGAGGCTGAATGTGGATGGTTCATAGGCGAAGTGAAAAGGCAAATAAGAGAAGGAAAAAAAAGGATGAAAGAGATTGGCAGCTAACATAAAAGGGATTCCCAGAGTCTTCTATAAGCATATAAGTAGCAAAAGGAGGAATAGGGCCGAATTGGGATCAAAAGGGGGATTTACGCATGGAAGTTGGGGGAGTAGCTGAGGCATTAAATGAATACTTTGTATCTGTCTTTACCAAGAAAGAATATGCTACTCAGGCTACAGTGAATGTGGAGGTAATTAATACACTAGAAGGATTTAAAAGTGGTAAGGCGGAGGTATTAGATTGGCTGTCTATACCTAACGTTGATAAAACACCAGCGTCGGATGAGATGCATCCAAGAATACTGAGGGAAGTGGGAGTGGAAATTGCAGAGGCACTGGCTATAATTTTCCAGTCTTCCTTAGACTCCGGGGTGGTGCCAAAGGACTAGAAAATTGCAAACATAACACCCTTGTTCAAAAGCAGGACGTAAAGATAGGCCCAACTACGACAGGCCAGTCAGTTGAACTTTGGTGGTGGGGAAACTTCGAGAAACAATAATTTGGGACCAAATTAATAGTCACATGGACAAACGCGGTTTAATTAAAGAAAGCCAGCATGGATTCATTAAGGGAAAGTCATGTTTAACTAACTTGCTGGAGTTTCTTTGAAGAGGTAACAGAGAGAGTTGATGAGGGCAATTCTGCTCTTGTGGCGTACATGGACTTTCAAAAGGCATTTGATACAGAGCCGCACAACAGATTTGTGAGCAGAATTATTCTTTTTTTTTCTTTTGGGCCTCCTTATCTCGAGAGACAATGGATACGCGCCTGGAGGTGGTCAGTGGTTTGTGAAGCAGCGCCTGGAGTGGCTATAAAGGCCAATTCTAGAGTGACAGGCTCTTCCACAGGTGCTGCAGAGAAATTTGTTTGTTGGGGCTGTTGCACAGTTGGCTCTCCCCTTGCGCCTCTGTCTTTTTTCCTGCCAACTACTAAGTCTCTTCGACTCGCCACATTTTAGCCCCGTCTTTATGGCTGCCCGCCAGCTCTGGCGAACGCTGGCAACTGACTCCCACAACTTGTGATCAATGTCACAGGATTTCATGTCGCGCTTGCAAACGTCTTTATAGCGGAGACATGGACGGCCGGTGGGTCTGATACCAGTGGCGAGCTCGCTGTACAATGTGTCTTTGGGGATCCTGCCATCTTCCATGCGGCTCACATGGCCAAGCCATCTCAAGCGCCGCTGACTCAGTAGTGTGTATAAGCTGGGGATGTTGGCCGTCTCGAGGACTTCTGTGTTGGAGATACGGTCCTGCCACCTGATGCCAAGTATTCTCCGGAGGCAGCGAAGATGGAATGAATTGAGACGTCGCTCTTGGCTGACATACGTTGTCCAGGCCTCGCTGCCATAGAGCAAGGTACTGAGGACACAGGCCTGATACACTCGGACTTTTGTGTTCCGTGTTAGTGTACCATTTTCCCACACTCTCTTGGCCAGTCTGGACATAGCAGTGGAAGCCTTTCCCATGCGCTTGTTGATTTCTGCATCTAGAGACAGGTTACTGGTGATAGTTGAGCCTAGGTAGGTGAACTCTTGAACCACTTCCAGAGCCGCACAACAGATTTGTGAGCAAAATTATAGATCATGGAATAAAAGGGACAGTAGCAACATGGATACGACAGGAAACCGAGAGCAGTGGTTAATGGATGTTCTTTGGGCTGGAGAAAGGTTTGTAGTGAAGTTCCCCAGGAGTCAGTGTTGGGAAATGCTCTTCCTGATGTATATTAGTGACCTAGAACATGGTGTACAGGACACAATTTCAAAATTTGCAGATGATACGAAACTTAGAACAATAGTAAATTGTAAGGAGGATAGTGTAGAACTTCAAAAGGACATGGACAAGTTGGTGGAATTGACAGGCAAGTGGCAGATGAAGTTCAATGTGGAGAAATGTGAAGTCGTTCATTTTGGTAGGAAGAATGTGGAGAGACAATGTAACATAAAGGGTACAACTCTAAAGGGGGAGCAGGAGCAGAGGGACATGGGAGTATATGTGCATAAGTCATTGGAGGTGGCAGGATCAGGTTGAGAGAGCAGTTAATAAAGCATATAGTATCCTGGGCTTTATTAATAAGGGCATAGAGTGCAAGAGCAAAGAGGTTATGTTAAACTTGTATAAGACACGTGTTCAGCATCAACTGGAGTATTGTGTCCAGTTCTGGGTGCTGTACTTCAGGAAAGATGTGGAGGCATTGGCGAGAGTACAGAAAAGAATCATAAGAATGGTTTCAGGGATGAGGAACTTCAGTTATCAAGATAGATTGGAGAAGGTAGGCCTGTTTTCCTTGGAGAAGAGTAGGCTGAGAGGTGATTTGATAGAGGTATTCAAAATCATGAGGGTTCTGGACAGCGTAAATAGGGAAAAACTGTTCCCACTTGTAAAAGGATTGAGAACGAGAGGGCACAGATTTAAAGTGATTGGCAAAAGAAGCAAAAGCGACAAGAGGAAAACCTTCTTCATACAGCAAGTCATTAGGATCTGGAATGCACTGGCTGGAGGCAGGTTCAATCGAGGCATTCAAAAGGGAATTAGACTGTTACCTGAAAAGGAAGAATGTGCAGGGTTACAGGGAGAAGGTGGGGGAATGGCATTCGGTGAATTGCTCATTCAGAGAGCCAGTGCAGACATAATGGGCCGAATGGTGGCCTGCTGCGCCATAACAATACTGTGATTCTTTCACAGCTATGATTGTCTGGTGATCTCTGCTAACCATGGGTTGGATATTGATTTGGGATGATCAGAATTGCATATCCAATGTTGGTTTACTGTACAATGATTGCCTTTTAAAACTGGCAGATTCTCATATTGGTTTGAAGCACTAAAATTATTTGATACTGTAAATGAATCATCTAAAATCATACAGCACAGAAGGAGGCCATTTAGCCCATGTGAATGTGCTGGCTCTATCCAATTAAAGTTGTCCAATCAGTCCCACAGCCCTGCTCCTTCCCTATTGCCTGCAGTTTTTTTCCTTTAGAAAGTTGCTATTGAATCTGCTTCTATTGCTAATTCAGGCACTGCATTCCAGATCATAACAAAGAGTCACAGTGATGCATTTTGGTAGGATGCACAAGAACAGGCAATATAAAATAATGGATACAGTTCCAAACAGGGTCTGAGATTAAGCCAGTCTGTTTGCAACCTCGGTGTCACATATAGCCCTGAGATTAGCTTCCGACCTCATTCATGCGATTACTAAGACCGCCTATTTCCACCTCCATAACATCGGCCTCAGCTGGAGAATTGTGCCCAATTCTGGGCACCACACTTTAGGAAGGATGTCAAAACATTAGAGAGGGTGAAGAAAAGGTATACAAGAATGGTTTCAAGGATGAAGACTTCAGTTATGTGGCTAGATGGGAGAAGCTGGGGTTGTCTCTATGGAAAAGAGAAATTAAGAGATTTGATAAAGGTGTTCAAAATCATGAGGGTAGAGGCCTACTTTAGATCGGGAAAACTGACCCGACCGAACCACCGTGGACCCGAGCCTGCCCCGACTCGACCCAACCATCTGTTTCCTTACCCCCCAACTCGGAACCTCCATGAAGCTGCTGCACATGCGTGATGACATCATAGTGACATCACTCGTTCACTGTGCAGACTCAGTTTCGTCCCGAACTCCCAGCTCAGGTAAGCTTTTTTTATTTTTAATACTTAACGGTACAGCACTGACCCTGTGTGTCCGGCCTGACCCGAGCCCGAAAGCCGGGACCTGAAGATGGACCCGACCCGACCCTGACACATGTTGTTGGGTCCCATCAGTTTCGGGTCGGGTCGCAGGCGTCTACATGAGAGATCTGGATAGAATAGATAGGGAGAAACTGCTCTCATTGGCAGAAGGGTCAAGAACCAGAGGACAACGATTTAAGGTGAATGGCAAAAGAACCAGATATGACATAAGAGAAAAACCTCTTTACACAGCAAGTGGTTAGTATCTGGAATTCACTGCCTGAGTGTGTAGGAGGCAGATTCAATCGTGGCTTTCAAGAGAGATTTGGAAAATCAACTGAAGAGAAAAATCCAACAGGGCTATGGGCAAAAGGCAGGGGAATGGGACTAAGCGAGTTGCTCTTGCGGAGAGCCAGCACAGACATAACGGGCTGGATGGTCTCATTCTGTGCTATAACCGTTCTATGATTCTAAAGGTGATTTACTTTCTAATTTGACCTGTGTGCTGCTGTTGTGGTTTGCAAGATCTGAACATGTGGATGTTGTTACGACCAAGGTGGGAGAAATGCACTGTTAATTCAGTCCCACTACACTTCCTTTCTGGCCTGAGGAGGGGATCCTGGGGTGTTCCCAGCTGTTTCTCCTTGTCCCCGGCTATTTGCCTTCCTTTCACTCGCCCGCTTTCTATCCTCAGATTTGTGGGGGTAACGGACAAAGGGTTTTAGCTTATTTACAAGCTCAAAATCATCAGTGATTTCCACTGTTTGCCTGGCTTTTTGAAACTTTCTGGTTCTCTACATGAGTTCTCACTACTGGAGAGATTGAATTTTTAAACTCTTACAAGAGAATTAGTTCTCAGGCTCTCATTCATGGTTTCTGTCTTTGTTGCCTATATCCAACGATCAAAATTAATTTGCTTTACCCTCTCAAGTTCGACATAAATCTGCCAGCCAATCTCCGGAGGTTCCGAAACTTCTATCGGTAAGCTTCAGGGACTAACTCAAACGCAGTGAGAATAGCCTTTTTTGCTATCTCATAATCTGCCGATGCCTCTTCAGAAAGCATGGCATAAACTTCATGAGCTCTGCCCATCAACCTGCTTTGCATAAGAAGTGTTCAACTTTCCTTTGGCCAATTCATTTGTTTGGCTATTTCTTTCAAAAGAAATGAAAAATGCCTCTACATCCCTTTCCTCAAACTTATGGAGAGCTTGTATAAATTTAAACAGCTTCTCACTGAGTCCTGGGCTGGATTCAAATTCTCCCTGACCAGAATTTTCCCTGGAATCAAGACTAGTCTTTTGTCTTAGTTCCATCTCTTTTAATTTGAATTCCCTTGCTGCTTTTCTCTTTCACTTTCTCGCTGAAATGCTCTCTCTTTCTCCCTTTCCTCTTTTCAAATTCAAGCTTTTTTCATTGTCAGTTCTTTTTCAGCCTCAAGTTTTTTCATTTCTAACTGAATCTTGGCCAATTTAACTGCATCACTCTGCCTTACTATCATCTTCCAGTTTCAGATGTTGGGTTATTATGATCAATTATCTTTGCTTTTTAGCACCTGATTTCAATTCTAAACACAACTGCCAACTCTATTAGTTTAATCTTGGTTAAAGTTGTCAAGTCACTGAGGGATACATTCTCCTTTCCCAGAAAAACTGCAACAGCTGCTAATGCCATTCTGGTGGCGTAGACTTTACCCTATAACACAAGAAACCTGGTTCCTTTTATTTCTTTCAATTATTACCCCCCTCACAATTAACATAATTAGTGTTGGATTTTAATCCCGACAAGAGCCCCTAATTAATAAGTTACGACCAAGGTGGGAGAAATGCACTGTTAATTCAGTCCCACTACACAGGTCATAGCATATCAAATAAAGTTTCCCACCTACCGAAGAGTAGCCAAATTAAACACTTTATTTGTCCCTCAGAATAAAGCATATCAAACCAGGTTTCTTTAAACAGCAACAACATTAACTATTTATTCGAAAAGAAATAATAAATCTTACGTATTAATTAGATAAATATATATAAAATCTCCTTATTTCCTTAACCCTCATGCACACCCACATACATTAAATAAAACGGTTAACCTTGGAAAATAATTTTTTGGTTTACAGCTGTTACTTAGGAATAGAAGGAATAATTTTTAAAAATTGAGTTTATCACATTCTGGTAGGATGTTTCAGTACAGTGAGGTGTCCCAGAGCTGAATAGTTGGATGCCACTTGCAGTCTCTCCGGGCGCAGTTGATGAACAGTCTGTGATGGGTCGGCATTTACAGCAATTTAACTGCAGCAGGCGTCACGTAGGGGTGTAGCAATAGGTTTTCTTAGGTCAGCAGCAGTCTAGCAGTAGAAGAATTCTTCAGATTTCGGGATTTCCTAGAACACAGGAGGCAGCAGGAACTACACTAGATGCAGGGTTTCTTTTCGAGCTGTAGGATTCCTTTACAGAGAGAGGTAACACTTCTGGGTCTTCCTTTCTTGCTTCAGGCAGGTCAAAGCAAAGATTTCAAATGCCTGCCCTTTGCCCAAATCACTGGCTTTTTAAAGGGTTCAAAGTGGGGAAAAAAACCTTCCTGAACAGGGTCACGTGCAAACACAGTGTCGCTTGTCCGTCAAAGAAAAACTGCTCTGAGGAAGGCCAAACCCCTGTGGTTTCCTTGAAATTGCCTGCTTTCCTGTCCTTGTACAAGTTCAACTTACTTTCAAAGCACCCATAAAGTTCAACTTTTGTTATGAACTTCCTTTCAAAACATTGCAGGAATTCCAACTATTTGCAGGTGTCTTCCACTGAGCAAAAAATACTTTTCTCAGTTTTTAAAACGCATAGAATTCTTAAGTTCTGAGTACAAAAAAAACCTTTGTAACAGTGTCACCCAAAAGTTTGGGAAGAATTGAGTGATCTAAATAATGAGCCTGATGGTTATGTTGCACTTGTATAAGACACTAATTCGGCCTCAGCTGGAATATTGTGTCCAGTTCTAGGCACTGCATCTTAGGAAAGACGTGAAGGCATTGGAGAGCGTGCAGAAAAGATTCACGCGAATGGTTCCACAGATGAGGAACTTCAGTTATGAAGATAGATTGGAGAAGTTGGGACTATTTTCCTTAGAGAGTAGAAGGTTGAGAGGAGATTTGATAGAGGTATTCAAAATCATGAGGGCTCTGGACAGAGTGGATAGGGAAAAACTGTTCCCACTCGTGAAAGGATTAATAACGAGAGGGCACAGATTGAAAATGATCGGCAAAAAAAGCGACATGAGGAAAAACATTTTCACGAAGCGAATGGTTAGGATCTGGAATGTACTGCCTGAGAGTGTGGTGCAGGCAGGTTCAATTGAGGCCTTTGAAAGGGAGTTAGACTGTTATCTGAAAAATAAGAATGTACAGGGTTACGGGGAGAAGGCTGGGGAAGGGCACTATGTGAATTGCTCATTCGGAGAGCCAGTGCAGAAACGATGGGCCGAATGGCCACCTTCTGCGCTGAACAACTCTTGTGATGAGCATCAAAATGAGCTGGTGCATATTGATGAAAAAATATCAGGCCATTTATGTGTTGAACTGTTAAAAATACATCTGAAAGGTGATTGAATATATTTCATTCAAAACAATTACACTTGAAATAAATCGTCTTCGTATTAGAACCATAGAAAAATTAGGGTACAGAAGGAGGCCTTTAAGCCCATCGTGTCCGTGCCGGCCAAGAAAACCAGCCGACCAATCTAATCCCACCTTCTGGCACCGGGTCCATAGCCTTGTAGGTTACAGCACTCCAGGTCCAGGTACCTTTTAAATGAGTTGAGGGTTTCTGCCTCCACCATCGATCCGGGCAGTGAATTCCAGACATCCACCACCCTCTGGGTGAAAAAGCTTTTCCTCATGTTCCCTCTAATCCTTCTACCAATCACCTTAAATCTGTGCCCCCTGCTTATTGACCTCTGCGCTGGGGAAAACAGGCCCTGTCCTTCCTGTCCATTCTATCTAGGCCCCTCATAATTTTGTACACCTCAATTAAGTCACCCTTCAGCCTCCTCTGTTCTAAGGAAAACAACCCGAGCCTATCCAATCTTTCCTCAAAGCTGCAATTTTCAAGCCCTGGCAACATTCTTGTAAGTCTCCTCTGTACTCTCTCCAGAGAAATAATGTCCTTCCTGTAATGTGACCACCAGAACTGTATGCAGTACTTCACCTGTGGCCTAACCAGCGTTTTATATAGTTCCAGCATTACGTCCCTGCTTTTGAATTCTATACCTCGGTCAATAAAGGAAAGCATTCCATATGCCTTCTTCACCACTCTATCTATCTGTCCTGCCACTTTCAGGGACCTGTGGACATGCACTGCAAGGTCTGTCACTTCTTCTACCCCTCTCAATATCCTCCCATTTATTGTGTATTCCCTTGCTTCATTCGCCCTCCCCAAATGCATTACCTCACACTTACCTGGTTTGAATTCCATTTGCCACTTTTCAACCAAACCATTGATATCTTTCTGGAGTTCACGGCTATCCTCTTCACTATTAACGACGCGGCCAATTTTTGTGTCATCAGCAAATTTCCCAATCTTGCCTCCCACATTTAAGTCCAAATGACTTTTCGTCACGTGTCACATGTGACTTACTCAAATGAATTTAGTCACATCAGAAAGTAAATCAGTTACCATATCAAACAATTCCAGTGCTTCAACAAAGAAAGTTATTTTATTACAATCTGCCATTTTTAGAAAAATTAATGTATTAGTATACTTTCATGGAACTCTTACGTCCTTGTGTTTGCTAAGGTTACTTTAATGTAGCCATTGGTAATTTTGCTTTTACAAAATTTAAGAAAGGCATAGTTGTTTAACCTCTCTGCTTGAATAGCTGCTGTTCTGATGCCATTTTGAACAGTACTATTTTGAACTAAGGTTTTAGTGTTTGCAAATGGCAGGGATGCCTCAATTGTGAGGAAGGAAAGGGTAATGGTAAGGAACACCGCACAATTAGATTTGATAGTGTCCTCCATAGATCATATTTATGACCAGTCCAGATTTTCCATGGCCTGCAAAATGTTACAAGGTTGATGTGGTCATGCTGCAGCCACAATATGCTGAATTTTTATGGCTCATTTTTTAAGAAGCTGCTCTGCTGTAGAAACAATTGTACATGGGCATGGAAGCCACTGTTGCTGTGCTGTCTGGAAGGAGTTGCCCAATTCTAATGAAAAAGAGGTGAGTTAATTTTGTACCATCCTGACCTCTCTAGAAAGGTGATATTTATAGCGATACAGAAGGAAGAGCTGACATGGTTTGTATTTATGTTATATTCAGCATATTGCATGCAATTGATAATCGAATGCTATAGCAAATAAGGAACTGCTTCTATTGGTTACTGCCTGTAGCAGAAGCTATTTTTGCTGCATATCCAATGGAAATTACTTTCTAAGAAGCTAACCGATTTGCTCTGGTTATTCAAGATTTTGCTTTTGCCCATATTTATAGGGCCCTACCAAATTCACAGTCAAATTTAACAAATTTCACAGTCACAGCATTTTAAGAATTGTGGCTTTTACGAATTTAAATCATGAATTTCACGGTGTTGCAACTTCCCAAGAAAATGATCTTTCAAAACAAAAAAAGCAAGGGAAGTTTTTGGTTTCAAATGGCATTTATTGTATTCTCGAGCAGACTATAAACAGGACATATTCTTTACTCACCGAAGTCAGTGGTTTGAATGTGAGCATGGAACAACCTGCAACTGTCTATTTCTATATTCCCTATCTCTATGCTGTGAACACCTGCCTGTGTTTAGACACAGCACTCTCCACATCCACAGAATTTTTTTGGAATTGTCAGTCAGCACCATACTAACCTTGCAAGGTGGGGGAATTCTGCATTCCACAGAGTTCCAAAACTGCAGCACAGGCAATCTGCTTCTTTTGCAATATTTTTGTAAGCAGGAATCCCCATCCGACAGTTCTTGTCAAAGCTAGGAATCTCATCAAATGAGTTTAAATCCACCAACCGGTGCATTTGTGCAGGGTCGAAGATACGCACAGCTTTCAGGAATGCCACTGAAGGTTGTTGAAACCTCCTGAGCTGCTTTATCTTCACTGCTTGTCCTTTCCCCATAGCAGTAATATTGTTTGAGCTTCTTTGCCATGCAAGAAAACACCTGTTGAGCACAGGCATTTAATTCAGTGTCATCAGAGTATTGCTTGTTTGACTGTGCTTCAACCCAGAACAGTATATATCCATTACTTTTATTGTAAGCTTTGTGGATAGTGACATGTCAAGATTCAAACCAAGTGGCTAAATCCATCAGTCGTGTAGCATTCTTTGCAACAAACTGAATCGCTTCATTCTCATTAAGTTGAGCATCGTTTAGAAGGGTTATAATGCCTGTTTAAAAACTGTTTTCTGTGTCAGTGTGAGCTCTTCTGAGACAAAGTCTCAGTATTTCAGGTGAGCTGCATGGTACTGCATTGCCCAAAATCAAGTAATTACTGGCTCTGGAGGAAGGGCAATGTTTTATTCTCCAATTTCAGTTATTTCAGCCACATTTGCACATTGTTCCCTGTATCAAAGCTTGCGGCTAGGGTAGTGTTTGAAGATCTTTTTAATGTAGCTGGCCAGTTTGTTGACTTTACCAAACTCGCGTTTCCACAGCTCACTGAAGAGAAATTACATGTACATTGCATGTAACATAGACAGCATTAGGCATTGCACCTCAGAGCACAGATTTGAAAGATTTTGTCGTGTAAGTTGCATCAAGAAGCTCGACGTCATCCAGAACAAAGCAGCTCTCTTGATTGGCACTCCCTTCATCACCGACGCACAGTGGCAGCAATGTGTACCATATACAAGATGCACTGCAGCAACTCACCAAAGCTCCTTCGACAGCACCTTCCAAACCCGTGACCTGAAGGACAAGGGCAGCAGATGCATGGGAACGCCACCGCCTACAAGTTCCCCTCCAAGCCACGCACTATCCTGACTTGGAACTATATCGCCATTCCTTCACTGTCACTGGGTCAAAATCCTGGAACTCCCTTCCTAACAGCACTGTTGGTGTACCTACACCTCAAAGACTGCAGCGGTTCAAGAAGGCAGCTCACCAACACGTTCTCGAGCAATTAGGGATGGGTAATAAATGCTGACCGAGCCAGTGACGCCCACATCCCCCGAACAAATAAATAAAACAAAAATTGTCACTAATGAAAGCAGACACTTTGTTGAAATCTGCACTGTATTTTGAAACAGTTTTGATTATCGCTTGGGAAACTGTGGTGTAATTAACAGTTTGTCAGTGGATGCTGATTGCGAGCACTGTTGTTGGCTTTCCTGACTCTACATCTTTTGGCCTTACCAGCCATAAAATCAAACAAAACATGTAGCACATTGTTATCTTGTCATCAATGGACCCATCACATATAGTTGCAACGGACTCGCATGTAATCTGAGACTTCATCTCCTCAATGTGTAGCAAAAACCTTCGGAAGGTAGTCTTATTGTGGTTGTTTGCCAAGTGCAAATAAACTACCATTTTGTACATTTACATTGAATGAATACCCACAGCTTTGGGTAATTTGGGTGCTTTGGCACTTGCAAAAGTATCCACAAGTTCTATTGTGACCAACTGATGATTTTCTGAGCTCTCATTGCTTTTTTTAATGTTTATTTTCCAGCAGTGTGGTGTCAGACAGATGCTCTCTGCTGCGATGGCTTTCGGACTCTTAAGTGTTACTGAACCATTGCCCGCCATGTTTGATCCAACGAAACATTGCAGCTTGTACAAAGCAGTATTCCACGATTGGCATGCAAATTTTGGCTTCCAAATTCTTTAACTCGTGTACTGCAGTAATGGTTGTGGCCGTTTTTTGATTTGCTCATTCTGGCATTCTCGCTTGTCTGCTAATACTTGAGACTGCGTGTCTCAAAACTGCACTGGAAGCCCTTTGTCGTCTACTAATCAGCGAGTTCAGCCTTGTGTCGATGAATAAAACGTGCAAAGTTTGCAAAATGGCTGAATTTCATGGAGGACCTGAGATTTCACAGTCCGTGACACATTTTTCACAACTGTGAATTTGGTAGGGCCCTACCCATGTAGAAATGAGTTTGAATGTAAACTTGAGCACATACAAACATTTAAAATTAGTGCAATTTTGAGGATTTGTTGTTGCACATTTGTTTTTAAATGGGCCTATTAGTTATTTTGATTTGGTTGAATGCTATGTTTGCTAGTGTTGGAAAGGCCTCTTTTCATTTGGATATTTATTTGGTACATAAATTAGTCCTTGTTATTTGATCATTGTTTATAGTCAATCCAAACTTTCTCTGAAGCTTTTCCAAGAACAGTGTATATCCAATGTATTGCTAAAATTGCTTTTAGTGGATTAAACCAACCTAGCATTACTCATTGCATTTGTAGTTGATAGTTTCCTGCAGCTACGTTTTTTTGGCACAACAGTAAAATCAATCATTTGTAGCATCCGTTTTCAATAGGATAATTTGCTGGTCTTTACTTTTACAGTATGTAAAGATAAAAACCAGAACATGTATATTGTATTCTTTATCCGTTGAAGTAATATAAATATTGGTAGTCAGAGATTTACTCTAGATTAAAAAGGTGAGTAGACCTTTTTTTTAGAAAAATGTAAACCAATTTCCTTCCCCTTCTTCTGAAAGCATTGCTGGAGAGCTGTTCTACAAGCAGTAGTCTTCAAATACCATGCACAAGTGACAATACCTGTGCATCAGCTTAATTGAAGTATCAGCAAGCTGTTTGACCATAAGGGACATAACAACCAAATTCAATCCCCTCCTTTCTGGCATGTGCAGTACTAGCAGAGGTCACTGGCTAATAATCCGAAACCAACCCAAAGCACTGATGTCAATTATAGCACCTAACCAACGGCCTGTCTGAGGCATTCAATAAGGTGCCGCGCCCAAGGTTGTTGCACAAGCTAATGGGTCATGGGGTTGGGGTAATATATTGACATGATAGAGGATTGGTTTATGGACAGAAAACAGAGGGTCATTTTCATGTTGGCAGGCTGTTACTAGTAGAGTGCTGTAAGGATCAGTGCTGGACCCTCAGCTATTTAAAATCTATATTAATGACTTGGATGAAGGGACCAAGTGTAATGTATCCAAGTTTGCTGATAATTCAAAGCTAGATGGGAAAGTAAGCTCTGAGGAGGACGCAAAGGGATATAGACACAGCGACTGGGCAAGAAGGTGGCAGATGGAGTGTAATGTGGGGAAATGTGAGGTTATCTATCCACTTTGGTAGTAAAATGTAGAAAAGCAATATTTTTCAAATTGTGAGAAACTATTAAATGTTAGTGCTCAGAGGGATTTGGGTGCCTTTTTACATGAAAGTCAACATGCAGTTTCAGCAAACAAGACAAATGATATGTTGGCTTTTATTGCAAGGGGGTTGGAGTACAACAGTAATGCAGTCTTGCTGCAATTATACAGGTGTTTGAGACCACACCTGGAATAGTGTGTACAGTTTATGTCTCCGTACCTAAGGTAGGATATTCTTACCTTTAGAGTAGGTTCAACCAAGATTCACTAGATTGATTGCTGGGATGAGTGCATTGTCCTCTGAGGAGAGATTGAGTAGAATGGGCCACTACTGTCTGCAGTTAGAAGAATGAGAGGTGATCTCATTGAAACATGTAAGATTCTGAGAGGGCTTGACAGGGTAGATCCTGAAAGGTTGTTCCCCTGATTTGAGAATCTTGAACTAGGTTTCAGGATAAGGATAAGGAGTTGGCCATTTCGGAGTGAGGTGAGTTTAGTTTAGTTTAGTTTAGAGATACAGCACTGAAACAGGCCCTTCGGCCCACCGAGTCTGTGCCGACCATCAACCACCCATTTCTTCACTCAGATGGTTGTGAATCTTTGGAATTCTCTACCCAAGAGGGTTGTAGATGTTCAGTTTTTGAGTACATTCAGGGCTGAGTTCGATAGATATTTAGATTCTATGGGAATCGAGGCATATGAGGGATAAGGTGGGAAAGTGGAGTTGAAGTTGAAGATCAGCCATGATCTTTTTGAATGGCAGAGCAGGTTCGAGGGGTTGTATGGCCTACTCCTCTTCCTGTTTCTTTATCAGCTTATGCTGCATTGTGTGGGGATCAAATCTAAGACCTTTCTGGTCTGCAGATCAAACCAAAGGGCCAAGTGCTTCCACTTTGGGTGCAGTCAGTATCCAGGCACAAATTGCACTCAAAATTGTGTATGAAAAAAAAAAATGCAGTAAAATATATCCATTGCTATCTTTAAGAGTTGGTAGCCTCATGCAGTTTATTAATACAGCTGAAAGTGGTTTTAATCACAAAAAAATGAGCATTTTTAAACAGTCTAGTCCAGTACCTGTGAGTACCTGATTTTAAATAACTACAATGATTTAAAATAAAACCTATGCAGAACCATTTGCTATTTACATTGATGTGCAGTTGTCAGTTTCTTAATAAATGTAAAAAAAAATTGAAAGCTTGTAAAATGTGCCAGCACCTAAAAAAAAACCTAAATTTTAACATCTCAAAGGCCTGCATACGAATGCAATTTGCAAAAAACATGCAACGGTGACTAATTCAATCTGGAGGTGTGGCCAGATTCTAGCACACTGTTTTTTAAGATAGCTGAATAGATCATGGAAACCTGATTTTGCACTGGTTGTAATTTGTGCTTGAAATTTCTTGCACTGGTTTGGCTGATTTTGGGAAAACTGTGCTGATCTTCCTGGTTTGTGTAGCTCGGCTATCTATTGATCCATCAAAGCAGCCTGTGTTTTGAAGAAAATAGGTATACTTTTTTTTAAACTTGACTTTTTTTTAATGGTTAATGTCTAGATCTAGAAAATGCAACGATTTAAATGCTTATCATTTAGGTGTGCCCCTGCATTGTCAAAAATTCTGTGTAAATGTCATAGTCTTGCTCTATTCCAGAGCATAATTTTTTCCAAATCGACTAAAATTTGCAAACATGGCACCTTTTTCAATTTTGAAGAAATATTTGGTATATACTTAAAAATCTGATTGATGTAACTTTTAATAAATATTCAGAATAGTGCTGTCAGTTTGTATTAGCTTTCTGTTTTAGTTGTATTTAAAACTATTTTACATGCAATGATAGGAATAAAGACTTTGGAATTGAGTTAAACCTACATTAATTTATGTAGGTCATTGGCCGGAATTTTACGGTGGGTGGATGGGAGCTGGCCTCCGACATATATGTCAGTGGAACCTGCTTCCACCTCTCCTGGGGACCGTTGTGTATTTTACGGGTCCCCAGGCTTTAATTGTGCCGAGGCGGGACTTCGACCTGCTTGAGGTAGGAAGTCCCGCCTCAATGAGCTGCCAGCCAATCAACAGGCCAACAGCTCTTAGTCCCAGCCACACCACCTGGGGTGGTGGCCACTGTGGGACTGCAGCCCACCCGAAGATAGAAGAAGACGTAGAGCCAGGAGGAAAGGTAAGTTTTGGTTGCCTTGCCGGGGATAATCAGTGGGACCCTGGCGAGGCAAGGGTGGTTAGAGCATAGCTACCTGACCCAAAACCGACCGGACCCGACGACGTGTCGGGTTTGGGTCAGGTCTCTCTTCCAGGTCCGGCATTTGGTCTCGAGTCGGGTCGGGCCAGGTCGGACACAGTGCTGCCTTTTGGTCAGGGAGGAAAAGCTTCAAGATTTGAACAGCTAGGACGTCAAGGTGGGAAATGTGCATCCAGACTCCACACCAGTCTGCAGTGAGCGATTCCATCCAAGGTAGAGCCTCTTTAATATAATCAACTTCATTCCGGTGGTTGGGTTGGGCGCGAGAAAAATCAAAGGACTCTGGTCGAATGTGTTTCTGTCGGGCTCGGGTTAGGTTTCAGTTGCAGACCTGAGCAGGCCTTTAAAGGCGGTCGGTTGGGGAGGAAGGGGGGGCGTGTTGGGTGCTGGGGGTGGTTGGGGTAGCGGGGGCGGCCCTCCATCGGGCACCCTGTTCCCGATGAGCAGGCCCGCCCTCCCCCGGGATGATCGGCAGCTGCCTGGTTTTCCCTGGCAGCCCTTCCCGGCTCCAGGACAACCGCTTGCGACGTGCAAAATCCGTGTGGAGGTGAGCGAAGGCCCTTAAGGGCCTTTACGTTAAGGTAAAAGGTGGCGGGTCGGGAAAGCCTCCCGGAGCCTCCTGCTCCATTTTACGCCATCCCCCCCCCCCCCCCCCCCCCCGCCACCAACCCGCTCGTTGGGGTGGCCTAAAATTCTGGCCATTGATTTTCTGCAATGAGCCAATAAAAAGAAAGACTTGCATTTATATAGTGCTCTTCATGACCATCAGATAACTCAAACAATTGTGTAATTTACAACTTTGCAGTCACTGTGGAAGTGCAGTCACTGTGGAAGTGCAGTCACTGTGGAAGTGCAGTCACTGTGGAAGTGCAGTCACTGTGGAAGTGCAGTCACTGTGGAAGTGCAGTCACTGTGGAAGTGCAGTCTAGTCACTGAAACATAGAAAATAGGAGCAGGATTAGGCTATTCGGCCCTTCGAGCCTGCTCCGCCATTCATTATGATCATGGCTGATCATCCAACTCCGTAACCTGTTCCCACTTTCGCCCCATACCCTTTGATCCCTTTAGACTCGAGAGCTATATCTAACTCCTTGAAAACATACAATGTTTTGGCCTCAACTGCTTTCTGTGGTAGCGTATTCCACAGGCTCACCACTCTCTGGGTAAAGAAATTTCTCCTCATCTCAGTCCTGAAAGGTTTACCCCATATCCTGAGGCTATGACCCCTGGTTCTGGACTCCCCCACAATCGGGAACATCCTTCCTGCATCTATTCTGTCAAGTCCTGTTAGAAGTTTGTAGGTTTCTATGAGATTTCGCCCACCCCCCCCACCAATCACTCTTCTGAACTTCATCGAATATAATCCTAACCGACTCAATCTCTCCTCCATAGATCAGTCCCGCCATCCCAGGAATCAGTCTGGTAAACCTTCACTGCACTCCCTCTATCGCAAGAACATCCTTCCTCAGATAAGGAGACCAAAACTGCACACACTATTCCAGGTGTGACCTCATCAAGGCCCTGTATAATTGCAGCAAGATATCCCTGCTCCTGTGCTTGAAGCCTCTCGCTATGAAGGCCAACATACCATTTGCCTTTTTTACCACCTGTTGCACCTTCAGCGACTGGTGTACAAAAACACCCAGGTTTCGCTGCATGTTCCCTGTCTCAGTTTATAACTGTTCAGATAATCTGCCTTCCTGTTTTTGCTACCAAACTGGATAACCTCACATTTATCCACATTATACTGCATTTACCATGCATTTGCCCACTCACTCAACTTGTCGAAATCACCCTGTAGTTTCTCTGCATCCTCCTCACAACTCACCCTCCCACCCAGTTTTGTGTCATCTGCAAATTTGGAGATATTACATTTAGTTCCCTCATCTAAATCATTAATATATATTGTGAATAGCTAGGGTCCTAGCACTGATCCCTGCGGTACCCCACTAGTCACTGCCTACCATTCGGAAAAAGACTCATTTATCCCTACTCTTTGTTTCCTGTCTACCAACCAATTTTCTATCCATTGCAATACACTACTCCCAATCCCATGCGCTTTAATTTTACACGCTAATCTCTTATGTGGAACTTTGTCGAAAGCCTTCTGAAAGTCCAAATGAGCCACATCCGCTGGCTCCCCCTCATCAACTCTACTAGTTACATCCTCGAAGAATTCTAGTAGATTTGTCGAGCATGATTTCCCTTTTGTAAATCCATGCTGAAGTGTAGTCACTATTGTAAGAAACAACAAGGAACAGATGAATCTTTTAAATATGATCCAATGAACATTAGTTTAAAATGAGCATTGTGTAGCAAAAGGTAACATTTTACAAGGTAAGTGTGCTTACATGTTTGAACATTTTACCAAAGCACTTTCTAGGTGAAGTTGAAAACTCCCAAGGAAGGTAGATAATGTGCTTTTTTTAACCACATTATTAAAAATTGTAAACCATAGTATGTAGCCGAAGTGTGCCAACAAACCCTGTTAAGCACCAGAATTCACTGAATTTGGTTTACAGCCCCACCTCTCTTGTTTTGCAGAATCCCCTGGAAAACATATATGCTCATAGCATTTCTAACAGTGGGCACTATGGGCTTGTCAAATACCTCTCTTGGTTATCTGAATTATCCAACTCAAGTAATCTTTAAATGCTGCAAGCTGATCCCTGTTATGATAGGAGGAGTCTTCATACAAGGTACACACTAGAGTTGTAAATTCTATAATATTGCAGTTCCTAAAGTATTGCAGTACTGTCATGCATGTTGTCTGGCAGAAGTTTACAAAACAGTGCTTTTCATGAGATTTGTATTCCACCTCCCTTCATAGTGAATAAAAGCATCTTTATAATTTGTCTAGTACATGTCTTAATTCCTGTGCTGAGTGTAATGTTGCTCAACGTATATAAAACCAGATTTTGGGTAATGTGAACATCCACAAATTTTCATTGTTCACCAGTTGGGATAGTGACAGTTCAGAGGTTGCAATGCATTTCCTTTGAATATGTTTGGTTACTGCATTAAATTCTTTTGGGCCTCCTTATCTCGAGAGACAATGGATACGGAGGCCCAAAAGAATTTAATGCAGTAACCAAACATATTCAAAGGAAATGCATTGCAACCTGTTTGGTTACTGCATTAAATATTTAACAAGGAATAACAGAAGAATATTGTTTAAATGTGCTTGGATGACCTGTTAAAATAAGCTTCACAATACCGCTTCTTGAATATTACACTTGAATAGTTCTCACAAACATAAGTACTTCGATAGAGTGGACTTAATTCTGTTAAAAGTAACATTTTTTTAAAAACTGAGCAATTCCATGCTAACCTTAGGTGCTGATCCCAATTAAAAATGTTAGTGTAGCTATTTGTCAGATTAGTGCAGATAATTGTTATTTTAAGCTGAATAATATGTTCATTGAGCGCAAATATATGTCAACATTCCCTGCTGTTTCCAATCTCTACTAGTTGGCAAACATAAAATAAATGGTGGAATTTCATTGTTTTTTGCTCTGGAGTTGACCAGCTAAAGAGCTGATATGCATTGGGTGATGCTCATTGCAGATTTAAAGAAGTAATGCTATTTTCAAGCTAGCTTGCTAAATTAGAAAAAAACACCTTGATTTGCGAATACAATTGGCCCAGCTCTATAGATACTGTTACTTTAGTATATTTACAATTTAATGTCAGGGATTTGTATAAAAAGTTGATTAGATATGGAAAATCTCAAGTCCAGAAAAGTCCATCCGTTTATCTAGTGTGTCTTTCTACTCTCCTGGCAGCTGCAACTGATAAATGTTTCTCTTCAAGATACCCTAATTTGATATAAGCTGCTTGCCTCAACGAGCTCCCTTGGTAACCAGTTCCAAAAACAACCTCCCCTTTGGTGAAAAATGCTTTGTCACATCCTGTTTGAGTCTTTATCAACTTCTTCTGGTGGTACCTTGTGCTATTATCCTGTAATGGCCAGCTCAGGTCGAGAAATAAACCCGACCGAACCACAGCGGACCCGAGCCCGACCCGGCCCGAATCCCTCCAATTTTGCCCCGAGCCCGGCCCTGACTTGGCCCGACCTGTGCCTGACCCAACCATCGCTTTACTTACCTCCCTGACACCGAAGCTGCAATACATGAATAGTGACGTCACTCGCTCACTGCGCAGACACAGGTTCCTCCCGGACTCCCAGCTCAGATAAGTTTTTTTTAATTTCAATATTTACCAGCAGAGCACTACCGTGTGTGTCTGGCCTGGCCCGACCCGCGCCTGAAAGCCAGACCCGGGAGAGCGACCCAACCCGAACCCGACACATTTTGTCGGGTTCGGGTCGGATAGCAAGCCTTTACTATCCTGTATCCAATCATATATCCTTGACTGATGCTCAGTTGCAGTCTCATTTAGATCAGTATTAAGCAGAATAGATGCAATATTTAACATGTATTACCCCTGCAACCCCCACCCCCCCCGGAGCTTGCAAGTTTTATTGCTGGAACGCTATTTTTTAAGTAAAACTGTCAATATACATTCACAATCATTTGTTAATCTGTTTGCTTCCTATAACAGGGAAACGCTACAATATTATAGATGTGTCTGCTGCATTTTGTATGAGCTTTGGTCTGATTTGGTTCACTTTGGCTGATAGCAAAGTGGCACCTAATTTCAATCTGACAGGTAAGGCATATAATTTCTGTTTAAAAACTCTTAAGTACTTGCATCTTGGCCACTTTTATGCTGTTTCTGAATATCTGTTTTCCCTCTAGAGTGGTTGCGTATTAGAGTTTGATATTTAACAGCTGAGATCTTGTCACTTAAACACTTGGGTCTGATTTATTGCATTTACATTTAAACTGGTATCTTTGGAACTTAGTAATATTTGCAGAATATCTTGAATTCCTTTTTTACCATCCAATTCTTCTTATGTCCATCGATTACGGTGACTTTTTGCAGCATACATTTTTAATCTACTGAATCAGCATTTTTAGAGTTGGACTGAAACTAAACACATAAATGTATTACCTAAAGGAACTGACACACTCACAAATTTTTCATCCAATGAACAAAATCACAGTACAATTATGGCTTTGAATAGTTAACTTGCTTTCAGAAGGTTTGAATGTTTTAAAAGTGCATAAGTGCATTATTTTTTAAGAAAAGCAAACCTATTGAACATCGGCTGTAAACCTTGCTGATAGCTTCTTGGAATTTGGACATTATTTGTATAAACTGTTTTGATATACTGAGTATTAAGTTTCAGGTGGTGAATACACATGAGATCAAGTGCCTGAGGGTTGATAGAGTGGCTGACAGTCACTTCTGAGACCAAATTTACTTTCCTAACGTATATTTGCTACTATTTTGGTATCACTGACAGACAAAATAAAACAGGAGCACCTGCAATTTCACTGACCAGCAGTTTCCTTGGAGGAGTAAAATGCCTTGGCAGCTGTATAATCCCAGATAAATCAGATTTGCACTGGGCAGTTTTGCCTTGAGAAGCAAAATTCTGCCTTCTGAGTACAGTAGCGTGTGATGTTATGAAATAAAACTCGCCTTCTAGACAAAGTCAGTTGAAGCTAGAGTAAACTAATGGGGTGGGGAACTGCAGTCACCTTGTGGTCAAGGGCCTAACTGACCAGCGGCTTCTGTGCCTCTTTTATTTTTTATTTTATTTAGAGATACAGCACTGAAACAGGCCCTTCGGCCCACCGAGTCTGTGCCGACCAACAACCACCCATTTATACTAACCCTACAGTAATCCCATATTCCCTATCACCTCCCTACACTAGGGGCAATTTACAATGGCCAATTTACCTATCACCTGCAAGTCTTTTGGATGTGGGAGGAAACCGGAGCACCTGGCGAAAACCCACGCTGACACAGGGAGAACTTGCAAACTCCGCACAGGCAGTACCCAGAATCGAACCCGGGTCCCTGGAGCTGTGAGGCTGCAGTGCTAACCACTGCGCCACTGTGCCGCCCTCTTGGCATTCTCCGAAGGACCTATTGAAGCACCTATCATTGCTCCTAATGAACAGCAACCCTCAGCTGTCCCAGCATCTCCTGGATTTTCCACTAGCGCATCCGCTGGAGGCTAAGCTTGTCAACCTTTTATCAGACCTTGATCATACTGCTGTCTACTCAGACTCTGTCAACGGTTCAGCAGTCACTGCTCCTCTTCTTGTTTCCCTCCAAAATGTTCATTCACTTGTGAGCAAGGGCCTTGCCATCCACTTTATCGTGGACAATTCTATTCACAAATTTGGTCTCTGAAGTGACTGTCAACCACTCTATCAACCCTTAGGCACTTGATCTCATGTACTTGTCAAGGTTTTGTGTCCCATGAGCCTCTTGCTGAAGTTTCCATCCTTTGCTATGCTTTATGCCACGTATTCTGCCCAAGCCACCATTGGATGGTGTGGTCTTTATCACCAAATCAGTGTCTTTTCCTCCTACTCTTCTGGCGCCTTTCAAACACCTTATCCTGACCACCTTCCGCCCACCTCCCCAGCTCCACCCAAGTTCCTCCACAAAATATCCTCCCTCTTCCATTTTGCCTCTGCATTGAGTAACTCCTAATCCTTAGTGGTTTCAGTCTCCACCTCAGCTTGCCTTGCCCTGTCTTCTCCTTAAACCTCTCCCTGCACATAAACTCTCCTACCCATATTCATGACTAGTGCCTCAACCTTGCTATCTTACATGGCCTCTCTGGTCCCCTGGTCTTGATCACTTCCTTGCATCTCTCATCACCCACATAGTCCTACCCCCTTCCAGCCCCTATTTCTGTGTCCACACCTGGAAAAAAAACCAACTAAAATTGCACCTTTATTATTATGTTTCTGCGACTGTTGATCTGCTCAGCTATTCCATCATCTCCACCTTTCACCCTGTCCCCCAGTAAAATCTTGATCGGTCAATCCTCACGGTGTGCAGAGTAGTCTGACAAAAGGTCATCGATCTGAAATGTTAACTCTTGTTTCTCTCTCCACAAATGCTGTCTGGCCTGCTGAGTATTTCCAGAATGTTCTGGTTTTCAGATTTTATCATCCACGGTGTTTTGCTGTTGTAAATGGTTCTTTCTCCTCAAGTAGTATTCCCCTGCCTTTTAAAATTACCATCTTCAACCACTTGCTCAAAACATCCACCCTTGACTCTTCTGTGCTTGTAAACTATCGTCCCATCCTCAGTTTCCTATTCTGGGCTCTTGTGCATCTTTGCTCCACCTTCGCTGGCTGTGACTTCAGCCAACACACTCTGAAATGCTCTTCCTCAACCCTCCCCACCACCCTACCCGCTCAACAGCTCCATCTTCCTTTAAGACCCTTCTTTAAAACCCACCTCTTTCACCAAGTTTTTAGTCACCTCTCAATATCTCCTTCTTTGGCTCAGGTTCCATTTTTTTTTTATCAGATTATATCCCTGTGAAAGAGACTTGGGATGTTTTCTACTTTAAAAGCACTATGTGAATGCAAGTTATTCTAAGAATTACTGTCTATAAATGGAGTGCTTGCTTTGTCACTTCAATATTGCAATATATTTCAGAATATATTTGATGTGTTTTTGAAAATGATACATTTGCTGCCCCCTCCTCCCTCTGTTTGTCCCCACCTACCCCCAGAGCCAGTTTTATTTGCTGACACTATTGGGCTGACCAAGTATTGAATACAAAATAAGTTACGAAAGAAGCTTTTACATTGTGTAAATATTGTCTAGTTTTATTCAAGATGTTGCAGTAAAATGTTGGTCATCTTGGTAAATACGGGTCTTATCTGAAGAGTGTCCTTTTAGTAAAGATGAGATGTTAATTCTTGTTTGCATCACTATTAATGCAAACATGTGCAGCTTAATTATGAAGCTTTTTTTGGCCTTGCCAAGAAGGAAGAATTACAGAAACAAACATCTGAAGTGTTATTTTAATAACTGAAATAGCAGCACGTCAACTTTCACCAAAGTGAATGATCATGATTTTCTTATGCTTACGGTTAGTTTGAAAACCTTCTGTTCTCTAGGAATAACACTTATCTCAATGGCACTCTGCGCTGATGCAGCTATTGGAAATGTACAAGAGAAAGCTATGAAGCTACATAATGGTTCAAATTCAGAAATGGTAAGTGATTTTATTCCGTATCTGCGTGGCCAGTAGCTGTTGAAAGCATTACAGCGTAGATCATATTCAAATTAATGAAAACTTATTGAAATAACCATTTTGTGTTCTGCAGTTTGTATTTGGAGCAGGATATGCTCTTTAAAGCTGCAGTAACCCATATAGTTGGACTTAAAAATCAAATTATTGCAAGCTGCCTTCCATTTCAAGTCTTATCTGCGAAAACTTGTTTTTTTTAATTCAGTTTGTGATGTATAATTTGATATAAATATACTATGCTAAGCTTTAGTTGTACTAAAGTTAACTGTTAGTATCTAATAGGTTCTGTTAATGGATGTTAAATACTTAGTAGTTGAAGGTAATAGGGTAAACAGATGTTGGGTGTTGATTAGTTAATTGTACTGAAATGTATATATAAAGAAGAGCCAGCCAGCACTGGCTGGGTGTTGTTAGGAGTGGAGAAGTAAGGTCTGTGACAAGCAATAAACAGTCTTCACCAAAGCATCCTAATCTCAGTGTCTTCTTCACAAACAGGCTTGGAAGTTTCTCTAATATTAACCATTGATGTAGCTATGCCTTATATTGCTCTTCCACGCATTCCCCCCCCCCCCCCCTTTGTTTTGCTATCCTCTACAAATTAATGTTTTTCACAAGGGAGGTACTGCAAAGAACTAAAAAAGGGGTTTTAAAAATGTTTTCCATGTTGCTGACAGTTCAAAGATGTGTAAAGTTGGTAGCCATATCCAGTTGTTTTTTTTGTTGGATATGAAAGTAATGATTTGGGCTCAACTAAATGTTGTTCAGCTGGAATAATTTTTCAGTTTGCATAAAAGTCTTAAGATGTAGATATAAATTTCCTGGAGCTGTATTTTGCATTTGATCACGAAATGCCTATATGGAAACCTCAATTTTGCTGGAAAACAGACATTGGATTTCAGTTGTTTAACAATTTGGTAACATAATGTTCATAGCCAATTCAAAGTGGAGTTGTGTATTTAATGTTTTTCACATATTAGGGTTGTGCTGGTATACACTAAGACTACATAATTTAATCATTTGCCAAACACATGGCTAGTGCCCATAAGTAAGTCAATTGGTAGCTCTATTGTGCAATTGCAAAATTGTACTGGACAGCCGTTCTTACTGGGCTGATACAACTCTCTCATACTAGCGTAACCTAGCCATTCAGTTCAATAGCTGTACCATGTTAATATTCTTTTGGGCCTCCTTATCTTGAGAGACAATGGATACGCGCCTGGAGGTGGTCAGTGGTTTGTGAAGCAGCGCCTGGAGTGGCTATAAAGGCCAATTCTAGAGTGACAGGCTTTTCCACAGGTGCTGCAGAGAAATTTGTTTGTCGGGGCTGTTGCACAGTTGGCTCTCCCCTTGCACCTCTGTCTTTTTTCCTGCCAACTACTAAGTCTCTTTGACTCGCCACATTTTAGCCCCGTCTTTATGGCTGCCCGCCAGCTCTGGCGAACGCTGGCAACTGACTCCCACGACTTGTGATCAATGTCACAGGATTTCATGTCGCGTTTGCAGACGTCTTTATAGCGGAGACATGGACGGCCGGTGGGTCTGATACCAAGTGGCGAGCTCGCTGTACAATGTGTCTTTGGGGATCCTGCCATCTTCCATGCGGCTCACATGGCCAAGCCATCTCAAGCGCCGCTGACTCAGTAGTGTGTACAAGCTGTTAATATAAATAATATATAATAGCAGACTTCTCATAAAAATGCTCATGATATGTTGGATGTTGTTTTAAGAACAGCGTCACTGATTTTTCAATATAGTTGAATGTAGCACTGAACGAGCAGATTGAGGAGAGTTGTCTCTGCATCTCTAAATATTCGGGGATGGTTCTGGGATCAGAAAGCACTGGAAATGCGCTCTTAAGGATCTGTGAACATTGAAGGGAGTTCCTTGGCCCCAGCAACAGTGAGGGAAGTTCAGAGCACGGAGGTGGTGAGGGGGCTGATATTTATTTTATATTCATTCATGGGATATGGGCATCGCTTGCAAGGGCAGCATTTATTGCCCATCCCTAATTGCCCTTGAGAAGCTAGTGATGAGCCAACTTCTTGAACCAATACAGTCCATGTTATGTAGATATGCCACAGTGTTGTTTGGTAGGGGGTTCCAGGATTATGATCCAGCAATGATGAAGGAACAGTGATATAGTTCTAGGTCAGGATGGAAGGGAACTTGCAGGTGGTGTTCCCATGCACTTGCTGCCCTTGTTCCAGGCACCTTCTGCCCTTGTTCTTCTGGGTGGTAGAGATCGCTGGTTTGGAAGATGTTAGAACATACTGTACAGCACAGTACAGGCCCTTCGGCCCACGATGTTGTGCTGAACCTTTAACCTACTCGAAGATCAAACCTCATTCTACTGTCATCCATGTACCTATCCAAGAGTTGCTTAAATGTCCCTAATGTATCTGCTTCTACTACCACCGCTGGCAGCGCATTCCACGCACCCACCACTCTCTGTAAAGAACCTACCTCTGACATCTCTCCGAAACCTTCCTCCAATCACCTTAAAATTATGCCCCCTGGTGATAGCCCTTTCCACCCTGGGAAAAGGTCTCTGGTTATCCACTCTATCTCTGCCTCTCATCATCTTGTACACCTCTATCAAGTCACCTCTCATCCTTCTTCGCTCCAATGAGAAAAGCCCTAGCTCCCTCAATCTTTCTTCGTAGGACATGCCCTCCAGTCCAGGCAGCATCCTGGTAAATCTCCTCTGCACCCTCTCTAAAGCTTCCACATCCTTCCTATAATGAGGCGACCAGAACTGAACACAATATTCCAAGTGGGGTCGAACCAGGGCCTTATAGAGCTGCAGCATAACCTCGCAGCTCTTAAACTCAATCCCCCTGTTAATGAAAGCCAACACGCCATACGCCTTCTTAACAACCCTATCAAATTGGGTGGCAACTTTGAGCGATCTATGGACATGGACCCCAAGATCCCTCTGTTCCTCCACACTACCAAGAATCCTGTCTTTAAGCG
This sequence comes from Heterodontus francisci, assembly GCF_036365525.1. NCBI lineage: Eukaryota > Metazoa > Chordata > Chondrichthyes > Heterodontiformes > Heterodontidae > Heterodontus > Heterodontus francisci. The sequence goes on along the minus strand of NC_090375.1, from coordinate 184,790,338 downwards.
TGTATTCTGCATTCAAATTCGACCTTCCAAAATGAATCACTTCACACTTTTCCAGGTTGAACTCCCATCTGCCACTTCTCAGCCCAGCTCTGCATCCTGTCAATGTCCCGTTGCAACCTACAACAGCCTTCCACACTATCCACCACTCCAGCAACCTTCGTGTCATCGGCAAACCTGCTAACCCAGCCTTCCACTTCCTCATCCAAGTCATTTATAAAAATCACAAAGAGCAGAGGTCCCAGAACAGATCCCTGCGGAACACCACTGGTCACCGAACTCAATGCTGAATACTTTCCATCTACTACCACCCTCTGTCTTCTATGGGCCAGCCAATTTTGTATCCAGACAGCCAACTTTCCCTGAATCCCATGCCTCCTCACTTTCTGAATGAGCCTACCATGGGGAACCTTATCAAACGCCTTGCTAAAATCCATATACACCACATCCACTGCTCTTCCTTGTCACATCTTCAAAGAATTCAATAAGGCTTGTGAGGCATGACCTGCCCCTCACAAAGCCATGCTGACTGTCTCTAATCAAACCATGCTTTTCCAAATAATCATAAATCCTGTCTCTCAGAATCCTCTCCAATAATTTGCCCACTACCGACGTAAGACTGACTGGTCTGTAATTCCCAGGGTTATCCCTATTCCCTTTCTTGAACAAGGGAACAACATTTGCCACCCTCCAATCATCCAGTACTACTCCAGTGGACAGTGAGGACGCAAAGATCATCGCCAAAGGTGCAGCAACCTCTTCCCTCGCTTCCCGTAATATCCTTGGGTATATCCCGTCTGGCCCCGGGGACTTATCTGTCCTCATATCATTCAAAATTTCCAGCACATCCTCCCTCTTAACCTCAACCTGTTCGAGCATATCAGCCTGTTCCACGCTGTCCTCACAAATGACCAGGTCCCTCTCACTAGTGAATACTGAAGCAAAGTATTCATTTAGGACCTCCCCTACCTCCTCCGACTCCAGGCACAAGTTCCCTCCACTATCACTGATCGGCCCTACCCTCTCTCTGGTCATCCTCTTGTTCCTCACATAAGTGTAGAACGCCTTGGGATTTTCCTTAATCCTACCCGCCAAGACTTTTTCATGTCCCCTTCTAGCTCTCCTAAGTCCATTCTTCAGTTCCTTCCTGGCTACCTTGTAACCCTCTAGAGCCCTGTCTGATCCTTGCTTCCTCAACCTTAAGTAAGCTTCCTTCTTACTCTTGACTAGATGTTCCACATCTCTTGTCATCCAAGATTCCTTCACCCTACCATCCCTTCCTTGCCTGGCGAGTTGCTGCAGTGCATTTTGTAGATGGTACACATTGCAGCCACAGTGCGTCAGTGGTGGAGGGAGTGAATGTTGAAGGTGGTGGATGGGATGCCAATCGAGTGGGTGTTGGATGGTGTCAAGCTCCTTGATTGTTGTTGAAGCTACACTTATCCAAGCAAGTGGATTCCATCACACTCCTGACTTGTGCCTTTATAGATGGCAGACAGGTTCTGGGGAGTCAGAAGTTGAGTTACTCTCCACAGAATACTTCGCTCTTGACCTTTTCTTGTGACTGGTCCCGTTAATTTTCTGGTTAATGGTGACACCACCACCCCCCCCCCCCCCACCCCACCCGGCCCCAGGATGGGGATTCAACAATGGTAATACAGATGAATGTCGAGGGGAGATGGTTAGATTCTCTCATCGGAGATGATCATTATCTGGCACTTGTGTGGCATGAATGCCACTTAACAACCCAAGACTGAATGTTATCCAGGTCTTAATGGATGTTGGATTGGCAAATTAGGAAATATTGTCCCATTGGGGTTGCTGGCGTCCAAGGGAAAGCTGTCTATAGCTGTCTTTTTGAGATCTACAGGAATGTGCCTCAAACTGCTGTGGTCCATTTCTAACTATTTGGTTCAATCCCACCAACACCAGAACATTCCTGTCCAACAGCCCCTCCCCAACCCATCTGCAGTTTATCTTTTGTGTACTAAGTTTAATTGTCCCCTCCTCACCACCCACCCCCTGCCCCCCACCCTGCTTCTCCCATTGTCAGCCAGATCTTGCCTTAAAACATTTAAGTTTAAATTATCTGCTTCTGAAAATTAGTGGTCAAGATTACAGGCTTCAGATGGCATTTTCCTAACACGCAGCCCTGGCTTGCACCTGGAGCATAGAAGTGGAAAATTTACCCTTTAGTGTACTTTAGGTGAGCTTGCTGACATGTGCAGTTTTTAACGAGCATGAATGTCCATAAACAAAAGTTACCTACCAAAATGCTGCTTCATTAACAGTGAAAAATTCCTTTAGTCTCTAAAGTGGTAAGGAAGAGATTTTTTTTAAACTGAATTTTCATGAAATAAAGAAATGAGTGATGTCAAGGGATTCATCCTTGATAAATGATTTTTGTTTTCTTTTTTAATTGGAACTCTCTCCTCCCAAAAAGCTGGCAAGGCTGGAGGTCAATTGAAAATTTCAAAACTGAGATTGATGGATGTTTTCTTCGGTAAACATATTGAGGGATACGGAATCAAAGTGGGTAAAGGAGTTAAGCTACAGACTAACCATGATCTAACTAAACCGAGAGGAACAGGCTCGGGTGGCTGAATGGCCACCTCCTGTTCCTGTGAATCACAGAGGTACAATTAGGCCCAGGAATTGCCCACTCTGATAACCTCTTTTCGGATCACATGACCCTCCTGGAGAGCTTTGACCCTCGAACTGAGAACATGATCCAGGATGAAAAAGGGACATTGAGATTCCAGTCACCCACAATCTCTCCACATCCAGCCTATCAAATGTCAGGAAAGGGCTCGATAGGGGGATTGTGCAGAAATGGTTTCCACTTGTAAGTCAGTCCAGATCAGGGCAACGTCAATATAAGATAGTCACTAACAGATCAAATAAAGAATTACCTTACACAGAGAGTGGTGAGAATGTGGAACTCACTGGCACATGGATTGAAGTAGAGAGCACTGATATGTTGACAGGGAGACTGGATGCATACATGAGGGAGAAAGGACAAGAGGGGCACGAGGGGGACAGGCTGGGAAGATGGAATTAGGGTGGGAGGAGGCTTGTTTAAATGCTGACGCAGACCAGTTGGGCTGAATGGCCTGTTTTTGTGCTGTAGATACAATATAATATAACCATCAGAGAAATGACAGCCACTGATCAGAACTGTTGTCTGTCTGAGCAGTTCATAACAGAGAACAGTATTTGTTGAACAATTAATTGCAAACAACCTGAAATACAGCTTTTATAATTGAATTTCCATTTCTGTTGAAGCCTTTGGAAAAAGCAAAGAAACTCCCATTGTCATAGTATTAAAGGAGTCACCTTCTACCATTCATCTCCTGCTGTTACTCAGATTGCATGCTGCGAAATTCTACAAACTGCACATGCCTAGAATGCACAGATGTGGTTGAAAGGTTGATGGAAATATCCAGTTGAAGCCCAGGCAATTGAGACAGGCTGAGGCCTAAAAGAAAAAACTTTAATTAAGGTATTAAAAGACACAAATACAATTGTTGGGTAAATTCAATCATGTTATTATGAAATATGTAATTATTTTGTTTAAAAGTTAGACATTTAAGTTACTAAAAGGCCAATAAATATATTGTGATTTGAATTGGTTTATGTGACCACAAAATGCTGACCTACTAAAATAAGGTTTCCTATCACAAATTTTGCTGAAAACTGTTTCAGAAAGTAATATCTAGAGAAGGATTGCACGCATACACAAGATTTTTAATTTACATATATATTTGTGTATAAAATACTGTCTGGAATCTCTTCAGATACAGAAGCTACTTTTGTGGAACTACTGGATGTGAAACTGGGTGAATAGCCTTTTTTGTCGATCAATTTCACTTAATTTCCCATGGAATCTTTTGAATCACAGTCGAGTCCTGAAACTAAGATTGCAGGTGTTTTTATAAGCAATTATGGCAGTTCTGTTTGCAAGTAAAACTGACCTTTTTGTTGGAAATAAAAACCTACTTTAGGGGTTCTTCATGTCAGCTAAACAGCTCTGAAGAGAAGTGACAGCTGTCTCATACTGCTTTGTACCATTTTGTGGCATTAAAACACCCACTGCGCTTGTGATCTCAATTCAGTGTTTAAACAAAATTCTTTTCAGTTAGCTGTTTTTGTTTCAAATATATTTTATGATGAAAGGTCACTGACCCGAAACGTTAACTCTGCTTTTCTCTCCACAGATGCTGCCTGACCTGCTGAGTTTTCCAGCATTTTCTGTTTTTGTTTCAGATTTCCAACATGCGCAGTATTTTGCTTTTATGATATTTGACATTTTGTTTTGCTTTGGAGCACTGTAGCAGCACTTCTGCAATAATAAAATCAATATTTTACTGATTATTGTAGGATCTAAACATTTATGGTTTTGAAAATAGCCACAGTATTTAGAAGAGGTTTGAATAAATAATCAGTGGGTACTAATGGAACACCCTAGCTGTCTGATTTTAATGTCAATTTGGAAATTTATCAGGGAGTAGGATGATACCTGAAAACACGGTTAACATCTTCATCTGTTGGGGACAGAGGTTACAAGTTCCAGCACTCAAAAATAAATTGCCAGTGCTATTACAGAAGAACCACAATTATATTCATTAACTGGGAGGATTGATTCTACTGGAGAAAGAGAATTGCACTTTCTAAGTCGCCAGAGATCTGTAGACTATTACCTTTTCAAGTCTAGTTTCAAGTTGGTACTAAGGTGATCAGATCTTATTGAGACAGTAACAGCACAGCAATGATTAAAGATTATTCAAAGGCCGCTGACAGTGTTTGAGGAGTAGGACCAATGGATGATTCAAGGAAAGGTAAATGCCATGCATGTCAGTTAAAAAGAATCTGTAGTGTCAAAGTGGAATAACATCACATCGGTCTGATACCAATCATTCTCACTCAAATGTACATATAAAGACATGGACCTAGAATTTCCTGGAAACTTGCATTGTTGTGATGGCACGTCTGTGTTCAGTGAAAAAGAAAGCAAATTGTAGCTTAACAGACTTGCACCATTACTTAATCACACCATAATTTCATGGAGCTTTTCCACCGCTATTATCCTTGCAGAACCAATAAAAATGAATTATCACAGCTCCGCCCTATTTTAATGCAAACATACTCACCTTGTACAAAAATAAGGGGAATCGCAGCAACTGCAACAATTACTGAGGCATCTCCTTGCTAAGTGTTGTGGGGAAGGTCTGTACTCTCGTTGCTCTGACCAGTTTGCAGATTCCGGCGTCGTGCATCTATCCTGAGTCTCAGTGCGGCTTCAGAGCTGTCAGATCGACAGTCGACATGATATTCTCACTTTGGCAGTTACAGGAGAAGTGCTGTAAACAGCACAGACCACTCTACTTTGCCTTCATATGCTCACCAAGGCCTTTGATCTTGTCAGCAGAAGCGGACCCTTCAAACTGCTACATAAAATAGGCTGGACTCTTGGGTGTCATCTCTTCTTTCCACGAGAACATGAACAGTTCCGTCAGTTACAATGGAGCAACACCAGATTCTTTCAAGATCAGCAGCAGGGTGAAGTAGGGCTGGGTCCTGGCATCAACTCTCTTTGGCATATTCTCCTACATGATGCTATTGTGCACTTTTGGCGACTCAAATGGGGGTGTCCACCTGCATGCCAGAACTGACAGCAAGCTGTTCAACTTCGCAAAACTGTGCGCCAAGACCAAAGCGTAAAGTACTAGTCCATGAGTTGCTGTTTGCTGATGATGCTGCACTGACAGCCCAGAATGAAGTTCAGCAGCTTGTAGATTAGTTCTCCCGGGCCTGCAAGGAGTTTGAACTGACAATTAGCATCATGAAGACCAAAGTTATGGGCCAGGACGTGGAGACTACAGCTTTCATCAACATCGACAACCTCACTTTTTGGAAGCCATTGGCAGCTTCACATAGCTTGGATCAACAATCACCAGCAATCTGTTCCTTGATGCCAAAATCAGCACCAGGATTGCCAAGGCTGCATCTGTAATGTCAAAGTTGAGAAGACAAGTGTGGACTAACAGCAAACTAACTGAAAATACAAAGTTCACTGTGTATCAGGCCTGTGTTCTCAGCACCCTCCTTTTATAATAGTGAAGCATGGACACCTTATGCAAGCCAAGGAAAATCGGTGAACATCTTCCACCTCCGCTGCTTCAGACAAATATTGGGCATCTCCTGGCAGGACAGTGTGTCAAATATGGAAGTACACCAATGTGCAGGGATCCCCAGCATGTTTGCCCTCTTGAGTCAGCAGCGACTCCGTTGGCTGGGTCATGTGTGCCAAATGGATCACTGCCACATCTCCAAAAACATGCTGTATGACGAACTTGCTATTGGCATGAGACCAACAGGTCGCCCACATCTGCTATGCTTGGATGTCTGCAAGCAAGATCTCCAGTTGACTGGGATCAGTGTCGATGCATGGGAAGTCCTTGCTGCTGAATGGAGTTCCTGGAGAATAGCAGTCAGGAAGGGCGTGGAAAAAGCAATGGACAAAAGAAACGACCAGATAGCGGAAAAAAGAGCCAAGCAGAAGGGAAAGACATCATCCGACCTTGGGCCAACGATATTCATCTGTGCCAGCTGTGGAAGGGTTTGTCGCTCATAATTTGGCCTCTTCAGGCACAACAGGTGATGTTTGACTCAGAAGTGACATACACCCAGGGCGCAGCCCATCGTCTTTCGAAACAGTCAGATGCCTACTACTACTACTGCTACTGTATTTTAACTAATGGCAAAATCAAAGTTGCTGAATTACCAAGAGGAATTTAATGGGGCCCTTTGGGAGCAGGCTGGGAGGTGGGGGCGGCCGTAAAATTGGGAGGGAAGGTGAAGATTGAGTGCCCGTCAGAATTCCACAGCAGCAGGAATGTATCAGCGGTGGGGGAAGTGGAGGATAGCCTTCCTGCCCATAGGCCAATTGAGGCCTTTAAGTGGCCAATTAAAGGTCACTCAAGGGCTGTTTTACGCCACCACTGGCATTTTATCTATAGCGCATGGAAGGGCTCCCTGGTAGCAATGGCTGCCACTGTGACAACACCCCCAAACCTTCCTGTCACCGGGAACTGCCTGACTGCCCTGGTGACCCTGACCCCACTTACCTTCTTCCGAGGGCGACATCCATGCTGCTTCACTGGGCTGGGTGCAGTCCCAGCAGCAACCACCACTCCCAGTGATGCTGCTGGGACTGAAAAGCTGTCATCACACCAATTGGCCGGCAGCTCTTGGAGATGGGCTTTTGTCCCTTAAAGGATTGGCGCCTTGAGAACGAAAGCCCCGACAGAAGATTGCTACCGAATCAGGTCAGGGTTCCCTCACATGGCTGAGGTGGAGTTGACCCTGGCTTTCCAGCCCGCAGAGGGAGAAATCCCCAACAAATCAAGCCTAATGCTACTTTTATCACCACTGCTACTTAGGCTGAAAAATAATGGTGTAGGTAGACTTTTTCACAATTACAGATCCATGAGAAATTGCCAAAGCTGGGACTTTGAGGCATGTTTCTTTTCTGCTATATTAAAATTCTTTAGCCACCCCCTGCAAAGTCACAAAATGAATCCTTACTATAGAGGAAGTGGGACAAGACCTAGTGCTAACTCCATACCAAAACAAAATCAATTTAACACTCCTGTGAAGCATCTTTTGATATTTGATTACCTTAAAGGTGCTATGTACATGCAAGTTATTGCTGTTGACTAGTGTCAAATGATACTGTTAATAAAATTTATTTCACCACGCTGGAGGTAAAAGAGGTGGGGGAGTGGCATTGCTAATCAGGGATAGTATCACAGCTGCAGAAAGGGAGGTTGTCGAGGAGGGTTTGTCTACTGAGTCATTATGGGTGGAAGTCAGAAACAGGAAAGGAGCAGTCACTATGTTGGGAGTTGTCTATAGACACCCCAATAGCAACAGAGACATGGAGGAACAGATTGGGAGGCAGATTTTGGAAAGGTGCAGAAGTAACAGGGTTGTTGTCATGGGTGATTTCAAATTCCCTAATATTGATTGGAACCTCCTTAGTGCAAATCGTTTGGATGGGGCAGTTTTTGTCAGGTGTGTCCAAAAAGGTTTCCTGACTCAATATGTAGATAGGCCGACTAGAGGGGAGACTATGTTGGACTTGGTGCTTGGCAACGAACCAGGCCAGGTGGCAGATCTATCCGTGGGAGTGCATTTCGGTGATAGTGATCACAACTCCCTGACCTTTACTATAGTCATGGAGAGGGACAGGAGCAGACGGGATGGGAAAATATTTAATTGGGGGAGGGGGAATTACAATGCTATTAGGCAGGAACTGAGGAGCATAAATTGGGAACAGATGTTCTCGGAAATGCACGACAGAAATGTGGAGGTTGTTTAGGGAGCACTTGCTGCGACTGCTGGATAGATTTGTCCCGATGAGGCAGGGAAGGGATGGTAGGGTGAAGGAACCTTGGATGACAAGAGATGTGGAACAGCTAGTCAAGAGGAAGAAGGAAGCTTACTTAAGGTTGAGGAAGCAAGGATCAGACAGGGCTCTAGAGGGTTACAAGGTAGCCAGGAAGGAACTGAAGAATGGACTTAGGAGAGCTAGAAGGGGACATGAAAAAGTCTTGGCGGGTAGGATTAAGGAAAATCCCAAGGCGTTCTACACTTATGTGAGGAACAAGAGGATGGCCAGAGTGAGGGTAGGGCCGATCAGGGATAGTGGAGGGAACTTGTGCCTGGAGTCGGAGGAGGTAGGGGAGGTCCTAAATGAATACTTTGCTTCAGTATTCACTAGTGAGAGGGACCTGGTCGTTTGTGAGGACAGCGTGGAACAGGTTGATATGCTCAAACAGGTTGAGGTTAAGAGGGAGGATGTGCTGGAAATTTTGAATGATATGAGGACAGATAAGTCCCCGGGGCCAGACGGGATATACCCAAGGATATTACGGGAAGCGAGGGAAGAGATTGCTGCACCTTTGGCGATGATCTTTGCGTCTTCACTGTCCACTGGAATAGTACCGGATGATTGGAGGGTGGCAAATGTTGTTCCCTTGTTCAAGAAAGGGAATAGGGATAACCCTGGGAATTACAGACCAGTCAGTCTTACGTCGGTAGTGGGCAAATTATTGGAGAGGATTCTGAGAGACAGGATTTATGATTATTTGGAAAAGTATGGTTTGATTAGAGACAGTCAACATGGCTTTGTGAGGGGCAGGTCATGCCTCACAAGCCTTATTGAATTCTTTGAAGATGTGACAAAACACATTGATGAAGGAAGAGCAGTGTATATGGATTTTAGCAAGGTGTTTGATAAGGTTCCCCATGGTAGGCTCATTCAGAAAGTGAGGAGGCATGGGATTCAGGGAAAGTTGGCTGTCTGGATACAAAATTGGCTGGCCCATAGAAGTCAGAGGGTGGTAGTAGATGGAAAGTATTCAGCATGCAGCTCGGTGACCAGTGGTGTTCCACAAGGATCTGTTCTGGGACCTCTGCTCTTTGTGATTTTTATAAATGACTTGGATGAGGAAGTGGAAGGCTGGGTTAGCAAGTTTGCGATGACACGAAGGTTGCTGGAGTGGTGGATAGTGTGGAAGGCTGTTGCAGGTTGCAACGGGACATTGACAGGATGCAGAGCTGGGCTGAGAAGTGGCAGATGGAGTTCAACCTGGAAAAGTGTGAAGTGATTCATTTTGGAAGGTCGAATTTGAATGCGGAATACACGCTTAAAGACAGGATTCTTGGTAGTGTGGAGGAACAGAGGGATCTTGGGGTCCATGTCCATAGATCGCTCAAAGTTGCCACCCAAGTTGATAGGGTTGTTAAGAAGGCGTATGGTGTGTTGGCTTTCATTAACAGGGGGATTGAGTTTAAGAGCTGCGAGGTTATGCTGCAGCTCTATAAGGTCCTGGTTCGACCACACTTGGAATATTGTGTTCAGTTCTGGTCGCCTCATTATAGGAAGGATGTGGACGCTTTAGAGAGGGTGCAGAGGAGATTTACCAGGATGCTGCCTGGACTGGCGGGCATGTCCTACGAAGAAAGATTGAGGGAGCTAGGGCTTTTCTCATTGGAACGAAGAAGGATGAGAGGTGACTTGATAGAGGGGTACAAGATGATGAGAGGCAGAGATAGAGTGGATAGCCAGAGACTTTTTCCCAGGGTGGAAAGGGCTATCACCAGGGGGCATAATTTTAAGGTGATTGGAGGAAGGTTTCGGGGAGATGTCAGAGGTAGGTTCTTTACACAGAGAGTGGTGGGTGCGTGGAATGCGCTGCCAGCGGTGGTAGTAGAAGCAGATACGTTAGGGGCATTTAAGCGACTCTTGGATAGGTACATGGATGATAGTAGAATGAAGAGTAGGTAGTTAGTTTGATCTTAGAGTCGGTTAAAGGTTCGGCACAACATCGTGAGCCGAAGGGCCTGTACTGTGCTGTACTGTTCTATGTTCTATCAGAATAATTCACTTGTATTGAATGTGCTCGGTCTCAAAGTCTTGTTAATTCAGAGTCTGCAAGGTTCATTTGCAAATTTGCCTGGGTCCAGGGAATGGACTAGAGCTACAAGTATTTAACACTCTATTTGCATTCTGCTCCATGACATCTCTGTTATTTAATCTCTTCCCTTTCCCCCCCCCCCCACCCTCCATCCTATTACAGTTCTTCCTCCTTTTTGTTTTTGCCTCCTCCCTCCTTTCACTTGCTCAAAGACTGTTACATTTCGAACTTTTGCCAGTTCTGATGAAGGTCACAGACCTGAAACGTTAACTGTTTCTCTACACAGATGCTGCCAGACCTGCTGAGTATTTCCAGCACTTTCTGTTCTCATTTCTAAAATACTTTGTCTGTCTTCACGGAGGAAGGCGGGGGGCGGCGCAGTGGTTAGCACCGCAGCCTCACAGCTCCAGCGACCCGGGTTCTATTCTGGGTACTGCCTGTGTGGAGTTTGCGAGTTCTCCCTGTGTTTGCGTGGGTTTTCTCCGGGTGCTCTGGTTTCCTCCCACAAGCCAAAAGACTTGCAGGTTGGTAGGTAAATTGGCCATTATAAATTGCCCCTAGTATAGGTAGGTGGTAGGGAAATATAGGGACAGGTGGGGATGTGGTAGGAATATGGGATTAGTGTAGGATTAGTATAAATGGGTGGTTGATGGTCGGCACAGACTCGGTGGGCTGAAGGGCCTGTTTCAGTGCTGTATCTCTAAAAAAAACCTCCCAGAAATACTAAAAAACCAAGGGACTAGTGAGAATGAGGGACTGAAAGAAATTAGTATTAATTAAAAAAAAAAGTAGTACTGGATAAATTAATGGGACTAGAAGTTGATAAATCTCCTAGACCTGATGATCTACATCCCAGAGTGTTGGAAGAGGTGGCTGTAGAGATAGTGGATGCGTTGGTGATCATCTTGCAGAATTCTATAGATTCTGAAACAGTTCCTGAAAATTGGAAGGTAGCAAATATAACCTCCCTATCTAAGAGAGGATGGAGAGAGAAAACGGGGAACTAAAGACCTGTTAGCCTGACATCAGTATTAGGAAAATGCTAGAATTTATTATAAAGGATGTTATAACAGGATAATTAGAAAATAATGGTAGGATTGGACAGCATCAACATGGATTTATGAAAGGAAAATAATTTTTTGAGGATGTAACTAGTAGAATAAATGAGAGGAACCAGTGGATGTGATGTATTTGGATTTTCAGAAGGCTTTCGATAAGGGTAGGTGGTGCGTTGTGGTATTATCACTGGACTAGTAACCCAGAGACTCGGTATTTCTCTGGGGACATGGGTTCGCATCCCACCACAGCAGAAGGTGGAATTTGAATTTAATTAATAAATCTGGAATTTAATGCTAGTCTAATGATGGCCATGAAACCCTTGTCGATTGTTGTAAAAAAACCATCTAGTTCACTAATGTCCTTTAGGGAAGGAAATCTGCTGTCCTTACCTGGTCTGGCCTACATTTGACACCAGACCCACAGCAATGTGGTTAACTCTTACATGGCCTCTGAAGTGGCCTAGGAAATGTACCTAACCGCTACGAAGTCAATAAAAAGGAATGAAACCGGACGGACCACCTGTCATCGACCTAGACACCGGAAACGACAACGGCAAACCCAGCCCTGTTGACCCTGCAAAGTCCTCCTTACTAACATATGGGGGCTTGTGCCAAAGTTGGGAGAGCTGTCCCACAGACTAGTCAAGCAACAGCCTGACATAGTCATACTAACGGAATCATACATTACAGACAATGTCCCAGACACTGCCATCACCATCCCTGGGTATGTCCTGTCCCACCGGTAGGACAGACCCACCAGAGGTGGTGGCACAGTGGTATACAGTAGGGAGGGAGTTGCCCTGGGAGTCCTCAACATCGACTCCGGACCCCAGGAAGTCTCATGGCATTAAGTCAAACATGGGCAAGGTAACCTCCTACTGATTACCACCTACCACCCTCCCTCAGCTGATAACTCAGTACTCCTCCATGTTGAACACCACTTGGAGGAAGCACTGAGGTGGCAAGGGCACAAAATGTACTCTGGGTGGGGGACTTCAATGTCCATCACCAAGAGTGGCTCAGTAGCACCACTATTGGCCGAGTCCTAAAGGACATAGCTGCTAGACTGGGTCTGCGGCAGGTGGTGGGGGAACCAACACGAGGGAAAAACATACTTGACCTCGTCCTCACCAATCTGCCTGCTGCAGATGCTTCTGTCCATGACTGTATTGGTAGGAGTGACCACCGCACAGTCCTTGGGGAGACGAAGTCCCTCCTTTACATTGAGGATACCGTCCATCGTGTTGTGTGGCACTATTACCATGCTAAATGGGATAGATTTAGAATAGATCGAGCAATTCAAAACTGGACATCCATGAGGCGCTGTGGGCCATCAGCAGCAGCAGAATTGTACTCAACCACAATCTGTAACCTCATGGCCTGGCATATCCCCCACTCTACCATTACCATCAAGCCAGGCGACCAACCCTGGTTCAATCAAGAGAGCATGCCAGGAGCAGCACCAGGCATACCTCAAAATGAGGTGTCAACCTGGCGAAGCTACAACACAGGACTATCTGCGTGCGAAACTGCGTAAGCAGCATGCCATAGACAGAGCTAAGCGATCCCATAACCAACGGATCAGATCTAAGCTCTGCAGTCCTGCCACATCCAGCCGTGAATGGTGGTGGACAATTAAACAACTAACTGGAGGAGGTGGCTCCACAAATATCCCCATCCTCAATGATGGGGGAGCCCAGCACATCAGTGCGAAAGATAAGGCTGAAGCATTTGCAACAATCTTCAGCCAGAAGTGCTGAGTTGATGATCCATCTTGGCCTCCTCAAGTCCCCAGCATCACAGATGCCAGTCTTCAGCCAATTCGATTCACTCCGCGTGATGTCAAGAAACGACTGAAGGCACTGGATACTGCAAAAGCCATGGGTCTTGACAATATTCCGGCAATAGTACTGAAGACCTGTGCTCCAGAACTTGCCGCGCCCCTAGCCAAGCTGTTCCAGTACAGCTACAACGCTGGCATCTACCCTGCAATGTGGAAAATTGCCCAGGTATGTCCTGTACACAAAAAACAGGACAAGTCCAACCTGGCCAATTACCGCCCCATCAGCCTACTCTCAATCATCAGTAAAGTGATGGAAAGTGTCGTCAACAGTGCAATCAAGCAGCACTTGCTTAGCAATAACCTGCTCAGTGACGCTCAGTTTGGGTTCCGCTAGGGCCACTCAACTCCTGACCTCATTATAGTCTTGGTTCAAACATGGACGAAAGAGCTGAACTCAAGAGGTGAGGTGAGAGTGACTGCCCTTGACATCAAGGCGGCATTTGACCGAGTATGGCATCAAGGAGCCCTAGCAAAACTGGAGTCAGTGGGAATCAGGGGGTTGGAGTCATACCTAGTGCAAAGGAAGATGGTTGTGGTTGTTGGCGGTCAATCATCTGAGCTCCAGGACATCACTGCAGGAGTTCCTCAAGGTAGTGTCCTAGGCCCAACCATCTTCAGCTGCTTCATCAATGACCTTCCTTCAATCATAAGGTCAGAAGTGGGGATGTTCGCTGATGATTGCACAATGTTCAGCACCATTCATGACTCCTCAGATACTGAAGCAGTCCGTGTAGAAATGCAGCAAGACCTGGACAATATCCAGGCTTGGGCTGATAAGTGGCAAGTAACATTTGCGCCACACAAGTGCCAGGCAATGACCATCTCCAACAAGAGAGAATCTAACCTTCTCCCCTTGGCATTACCATTGCTGAATCCCCCACTATCAACATCCATTGACCAGAAATTGAACTGGAGTAGCCATATAAATACCATGGCTACAGGAGCAGGTCAGAGGCTAGGAATCCTGAGGCGAGTAACTCACCTCCTGACTCCCCAAAGCCTGTCCACCATCTACAAGGCACAAGTCAGGAGTGTGATGGAATACTCTCCACTTGCCTGGATGGATGCAGCTCCAACAACACTCAAGAAGCTCGACACCATCCAGGACAAAGCAGCCCGCTTGATTGGCGCCCCATCTACAAACATTCACTCCCTCCACCACCGACGCTCAGTGGCAGCAGTGTGTACCATCTACAAGATGCACTGCAGCAATGCACCAATGCTCCTTAGACAGCACCTTCCAAACCTGCGACCTTACCAACTAGAAGGACAAGGGCAGCAAATACATGGGAACACCACCACCTGCAAGTTCCCCTCCAAGTCGCACACCATCCTGACTTGGAACTATATCGCCGTTCCTTCACTTTTGCTGGGTCAAAATCCTGGAACTCCCTTCCTAACAGCACTGTGGGTATACTTACCCCAAATGGGCTGCAGCGGTTCAAGAAGGCAGCTCGCCACCACCTTCTCAAGGGCAATTAGGGATGGGCAATAAATGCTGGCCTGGCCAGTGACGCCCACATCCCATGAATGAATTTTAAAAAAAGGTCCCACACAGGAGGTTAGTAAACAAAATTGGAACACATGTGCATTAGGATTAATATACTGGCATGGATTAAGATTTGGTTGATGGACAGAAAACAGAGAGTAGGAATAAACGGGTCATTCTCAGGTTGGCAGGCTGTGACTTGTGGGGTACTGCAAGGATCAGTGCTTGGGCCCCAGCTATTCACAATCTGTATCAGTGATTTGGATGTGGGGACCAAATGCAATATTTTCAAGTTTGCTGATGACCGAACTAGGTGGGAATCTGAGTTGTAAGGAGGATGTAAATAGGCTTCAAGGGGATTTAGACAGGCTAAATGAGTGGGCAAGAATGTGGCAGATGGAATATAATGTGGAAAAATGTGAAATTATCCACTTTGATGGGAAAAACAGAAATGCAAAGAATTTCTTTAATGGTGAGAGATTGAGAAGTGTTGATGTCCAAAGGGACCTGGGTGTCTTTGTTCATAAGTCACTGAAAGCTAACATGCAGGTGCAGCAAGCAATTTGGAAGGCAAATGGTATGTTGGCCTTTATTGCAAGTGGATTTGAGTACAGGAGTAAAGAGGTCTTGCTGCAATTGTATAGAGCCTTGGTGAGTCTGCACCTGGAGTATTATGTACAATTTTGGTCTCCTTACCTAAGGAAGGATATACTTGCCATAGATGGAGTGCAACGAAGGTTGACCAGACTGATTCTTGGGATGGCGGGATTGTCCTATGAGGAGAGATTGAGGAGACTGGGCCTCTATTCTCTGGGGTTTAGAAGAATGAGAGGTGATCTCATTGAAATTTACAAAATTCTGACTCGGCTCGACAAGTTTGATACAGGAAGGATGTTTCCACTGGCTGGGAGGGTTTAGAATCAGGGACACAGCCTCAGAATAAGAGGTAGGCCAATTAGGACTGAGATGAGGAGGAATTTCTTCACTCCAAGGGTGGTGAATCTGTGGAATTCTCTACCCAAGAGGGCTGTGGTGGCTCAGTCGTTGAGTATGTTCAAAACAGAGATATATAGCTTTCTGGATATTAAAGATATCAAGGGATATGGGGATAGTGCGGGAAAATGACATTGAGGTAGAAGATCAACCATGATTTAGTTGAATGGCGGAGCAGGCTCAAGGGGCCCGAATGGCCTACTCCTCCTATTTCCTATGTACCACCATTCAATAAAGCACTCACACTGATCAAAAAGCATCCCCAGTTCTGCTTTTCACCTTGCTATTTACCAACAAATGCACAAAAAGGTTAGTGCACATGCGAATGCCGTGCGATTTGAGTATTGAGATCACATGCTGAAGCCACAAAAGTACACACAATCTTTATAAAAGATACAGTCTAGGGATTAAGTGAAAGCCTTACAGTGAGCCCCATAATAGTGATGTCCATGGACTGTGTTGTGGGATGTCATTTGTGATATCATTGGAGTGATGCAAGGGATTAAAGACTTAGGTTGCGTGGAGAGACCAGAGAAGCTGGGATGTTCTCATTGGAGCAGAGAAAGTTCGGGGGAGTCTTAATAGAGGTACTTAAAATTATATGGGGTTTTGATAGAGTAAATAAGGAGAAACTGTTTCCATTGGCAGGAGGGTTGGTAACACCGAGGACACAGATTTAAGCTAATAGGCAAAAGAACCAGAGGGGAGGTAAGTAGTTATTTTTAACATTGCAAATTGTTATGATTTAGAATGCAATGCCTGAAAGGGTGGCAGAAGCAAATTCAATCATAACTTTCAAAAAGGATTTGGGGATAAACTTGAAAAGGAAAAAAATTGCAGGGCTATAGGGAAAGAATAGAGGGGTAGAACTAATTATATTGCTGTTTCAAAGAGCCAGCATATGCGCAATTAACCAAATGGCCTCATTCTGTGCAGTGTGACTATGATTTTAGCTTTCCTGTGCCTTTTTAAAGACCCTGGTTTGTTTTTCTTGAGTTTGTGATGTTCAAAATTCAGATAGTTTCGCTGACTTTCTCCAAATTTTCCAGGGTTTGTGGGGTTCAGTTTTCCCACTGAGTTTTCTGGTTTTTATTCACCAAACATAAAACTTGAACAAAAAAAGCTTTTAAATTGGCAACAAAAACCAGCTTTAACAAGGCTTATCATTTACAGTAGTAAATAGCAGTGTAAGTGTCTTCCAGTGTGATGCCGTTGAACTCTGGAATCTGATTGTCCAGTTTGTTCAGTGGAAAGAACATGAGTTGAAAAGTTTAGTTACTGTACATGTAGAAAATGAGAGTCCGAAGTATTGCTTATGCGTACTTGCCTTACAGCAGGTAATCCAAATAGCACACCAGCATCACAGACTATATATCTTGTATTGTAAGATGCATAAGAAAGTGTAAGATAAGAATTCCACTTGCTGGAATCATCAGCACATACACTAATTTCAGCTTTTGTCACCCTTCTAGATATTTCAGGCCAAACGATGCTTCAAAAACCTTTTCAGATGCTGTCAAACTTTATTCTCTTGTGCCTCACCAGCTTGTAGCCTTGTGTTCATTTTGATTTTGAAAATTGAGTTATACATGTTTTTTTTAATCCCATTTACTACCTTCTGCAGAGCATGGTGATGACCTATTTATTTATTTGGAGATACAGCACTGAAACAAGCCCTTCGGCCCACCGAGTCTGTGCCGACCAACAACCACCCATTGAAACTAATCCTACAGTAATCCCATATTCCCTACCACCTTCCTACACTAGGGACAATTTTACAATGGCCAATTTACCTATCAACCTGCAAGTCTTTGGCTGTGGGAGGAAACCAGAGCACCCGGCGAAAACCCACGCGGTCACAGGAAAAACTTGCAAACTCCGCACAGGCAGTACCCAGAATCGAACGCGGGTCTTAATGATCTCTCAGATCTGCTTTCTTAATTGTGGATTGGAGAGTTGCTGCCATATTCTACAGAGCTTGGCGATGACCTGTCTAATGGTCTCTCTTGGTCCTGTTTTCTTTCATTGTAAATTGGAGGTTGTGCAGCAGAGACAAATATTGCTTCCCCAGTAACACTTCATCACGGTGTTGATAAAACATGCCTTTTTCTGATAGAGCCAGACACAAGATCGATTTCTGTACAAAACTTCTACATTAATGGAAAGCCCACTAATAAGAGGTTGTGCAGCTCATTTGTTTCATGTTAAACTCTGGGCAGTATTGAGATGCTGAGGGGAAACTTCAATATTCCTAGCAATATTGTAAATTCACTGCATTTTGCTGACAAATAGCGACCAGATTTCTAATGTGGATTTTGACTTCCAACTATGACTTAAGACCTTTAGAAATCATTTGTGGTTTTGCCACGCATGAATAGCCCTTCATATTTATTAAAAACCTATATTCCATAGGCACCAAGAGAGTCATTGCTCCTTAAACTCACTTTTATAAATGTTACTGTTTGCAACAAAGCAGTAAGTGGTAGAAATGAAATACTGAAAAAGAAAACTCTTATTTAAACTGACCACATACTAAAAGGGGATGCTTGAAGCTTGGTAATACTCCAAAGGAAGCACAAGTTTAAAGCTAGCTAGAATTAGAGAAAATTAATTTTTCATGACCCATTTTAGTAGAATATTAATAGAATACTTGCACATTTCATGAGTTTACTGATCTCACTAAAAGAAGATTGCCTCAATGTCCCTTTTGGCAGTGTATTGTATTTTGGTATAATTTATATCCTAAACTGCTTTATAGAAAAAGCATGTAGTTGGCAAGTGTAACAGAGTCCTTTTTACCATCGTACCAAGTACAAGTAAGATAGTCAACAAGTTTATAAAATCAAATGGGTAGAAGTGAACCCTGAAATTATGGTGTGGGATAATACACAAATGCTTAAATTTGTTTGAAATCCTTCTCTGATGTTTTAGTGGAGGCATTAACCTATCTAAAATAAATGGCTAAGGCCTCTGAAAATAATAAAGGAATTTCAGATGTACTTAGTAATTTAGCGAATTTAGTGTATTGTATGCTTTAATATCTTGCCATGTGCTTTCAAGCTCTTGTTTTCTAAACCTTTTTTTTAAAAAAAAGGTAAGAATTCCAAAAATCAAGTCATTTTGTAGTAACTGGCTCATTGTACGCCTGTTTCAGCAAGGCTTGGATGTCAAATTACTGAAGTTTTTATGTTTACATAGTGGTATCTATTTCCTTTCCCATACCCAGTTCAGGGTTATTTATTCTTGTATCTATCTACACAAGATCCATGACCAGTCATATGTGTGCTAGATGTAAAAAAAAAAGTTGATATTATTACATTCAACTCAGTTTAATGATGAGCAGTAGAATCTAAACATACAATGTAAGAAAGCATACAGTAATTTATCCTACATGCAAATTGAGAAGATCAATATAGTCCAGTTGAAATTGCAGACTAGCCACAGGCATGGCTATGGCAACACTGTTTCAGCTACCTCTACTAATTTTAAAAAAAACACCTTACAAACTGTACAGGTAAATGTACTGTAAATGTGTATATTTACTTAGCAAACATCTACTAACGTTCAGTGGAAAAGTTTGCAGGCTTTCTCTTTCACCGCAGTTTTGAATTCTTACATGAATTTATCAGGCACTGTACAGATTAATGCAATTTTAGGATTTTGTCCTACCACAGTTGCAAATGGTACTTTGACTTTATCAGAGTAATTGCTGTGGACTTGCATGAGACACGCCAGACCCACCCCTCTTCTCCATCCAGAATGTGGTTGGATGCTGCCTGCCTTTTGCTAATGACATGTCCTGTTGGAGCTCCTCGTTAATTGATTTGGCAGGCTCTCTTCTGCCAGCCTGAAGTGGTTATTCTGATTGAGCTGATCACAATGATAACCCCCTTCTCCATACAATGTTGCTGGTGCTTCCATGGTGCTAAAGTCTGGAGTTTTTACCATGTTGCACATATTTTAGCAGAAAACCAATAAGCTGTAACCAAGTAAAGCATGCACAACAGTCAAAAGACACTTTTACGCTCTGCTTTTTTGTCTTGCTATTTTACCAACAAATACACCGAAAGGTTAAAGTACACACGTCTACGCCATGCCAATGTGTGTATTGAGATCACATGCCCAATGACTGTGTCAGTTTGGATTTACTAATCAAAAATGGAATTCACCACATGTGTGTCTGTTGGACAACACTGAAGTAGATCTCCAGAATATGTGTTCTATGTTACATCAGTATTCTTCACCCTTGCCCAGATAATTTAATTGGCCTTTCATTCCTGTTGTTCCTCCAAGAAATATGCAGTTATACAAAAATGCTTTGCTGCTTAGAAATTATGGGGGAAACAGAAATTTCCAAAATATACATGGTCAACATGAAAAAGACAAGTTAACTCAGGTTAAAACCCTTTGTCAAGTTTCACAGTATTGTAATTCAGTCCTTGTCTGGTAAATGATGACTTGTAATAATGTGCAGTGAAGTAGGCTGATTAGCTACAAGTGAATTTACATAGTACAATCATGCAAAAATCATCTTGAAGAACAAAATGAATAACCCAAATGCTCAATTCAGCTTCATGATAATGGCTTTGAAAACTACTGGAATGATCTGCTATGCTTCAGCTCATGTGTTCTGGATTAGCCAGTCTGAAGCATACTAACCAACATTATTATAAATATAGAAGATTTTCTCTGATCTACTGCTGTGGTAGAGAGTAATAATGAAGTGATGAATATACAATTTGTCATTCCCTCCCACCCCCAGTAATTTTGAATTTTTTTTAACCAGCTCGGTTAATTGTTCAGTAGCGCAAATGTAAGGATTCTTTTTTATAATTTTGTAAAATATTTTAGTCCTTTTGATGTTTGAACTGTTGTATCTATTTTGGGTTTTTTTTCTACCCCCACCTCCAGTATTTCTCCACTGTTGCATTAACTTCCCTTTTGAAGACCATTGATATTGCCTCTGCTGCTGTCCCCAGACTGAGGCTGGTATTTCTTGGTGGTAGTCTAGTGATGTGGGTGGTTGCCTACTGCTGCCTGCATGCCTCCTGTGCCATAATGTTACTTTAGGTGGCCTTAGTTTACTGGTTATTTTGATGTATGTAATTGCAGTCCTATTTTCTCAAAGAAAATGAGACAGTATTAATCAGCAATGCTTCCTTGGTGAATATCACTCTTAGTGCTTTTAAAAAAAAAAGTCTCTGGTCTGTTCAGAGAGTCTGGGAAAGTCATTTATTGAATGTGTGTAACAAAACAAAACAAAACTGTACTTAAACATGAGAACTGAACAATTCTGTAAAATGAGAAGCCACAACTTTAAGTGAAATTGAGGAGCTCTTCAAAGAATGTCCATTGCTGAGCTTATTTTTAAATGATTGGATGTGGTGCGATCACTTTGTTTAAAACAAAAGGAAACTATCTCATTTTGTGAGTTTGTTACAATTCCAATTGAAGACGGTCCAATCTGATTGGTGGCTTTGCAAAATCGTCAACGAGTCATCCCTCCAGCATTTTTAGAAGTTCCTGCTACCACTATTTTGAGACTAGACAGCATTCTGAAAAGCTGCACTGAACCACGAAAACAAAACCTTGGCTCAAATGATGGCAGAAAATGTGACTGAGTCAAAGTAATAGAATTTCCCCTTGTCTGTATCGGCAATTGAAGAAAGCTTGCCAACAGTCCTGTAGATATGTTACCTGGTATTCATCTGTCCTTGCTTGATCGTGATCTGTCTCCAATCTCTTTTATGTACCATTCACCTTGCATAATATAACATTTTTTTTCAGCCTGAGAATAATTCCTCAAAAGAATTGAAAATGTAAGGAGAGCTATATTTGAGGCTCCTCTGGTTTTCCCCCATGAGCAGCTAACCATACGTATCTCTTTCCCTCTTCCTTCAGTGCATTATGTTGATCTTCTCCCTTCTGTGAAAATCTCAGGATGACTGAGGTTGCTCTGCATGTAAAAAAAAATGTAGGCTAAACCAGTGGTTGTCAAACTGGGATCCACAGAGACCCCCTCTCACCCACCCCCCCCCCCCCCACCCAGGAGGTCCGTAACACAGGGCAGCCTTACAGGTGGGCACCGCCCAGGGCAATATGGTCAAGAATAAGCAAGTGAGCGGCAGCTGGAGGTATGGTCAGCACACACATACACACTTGCTGCCCGCTCCTCTAGTGCGCTCTCAGTGATCTGCTGTTCCCTCCCTCGGGCTCCTGCTCTCTCCAGGTGCCTGCTCCCCACCAGGCTATGCTTCCCCAGTGCTCCTGCTTTCCAAGTGCTTTCTCCATTTTCTGCTTTCTCTGCTCCTGGTCTGTACGTGCTTTTATCAAGGATAGACAGACTCTGCAGTGAGAAGCAGGCACAACCATCTCACTGATAGCTGCAAGTAAATACCTGTTCTCTTAAAAGCATTATTAAAACATTCTTTCCATGCAACACTTTCGTATTTTGATTATGTAGTATTATGATTTAGATGGGAGTGCCCATGATTACTCATCCATTTGAGAAGGAGTCCTTTGACAAAAAAGGTTTGATAACCACTGTGCTAGATTATGGGTGGTGTCTTACTAAAATGTATATCATTAAATACGTGTCCACCAGTTGTGTGAAAACATATAATGGTTGGAGTTTATTTTATTTGGCAAACTTGCCAATTAAATGCTCCAATTTAATATACTTTGGCTTAGGAAGTAAGTCATGTCAAAACCTTACAAGATCATGTTAAAACAATTCTAGATGTTTGCCATTTGGCACCTTCACTGCCTGTTATTTATCGCTTGCACCATTCTCTGGTTTATTATATCAGTGCACGTTTGCTTGTAAAATTTCTGCTTTCATTTTAAGCAGCTGCACATCCAAGATTGATGACGTACGTATTTGTCTCTTCTTGCTCCTAGGTTTTATACTCGTACTCGATAGGTTTTCTATATATATTACTGGGTTTGTTTTGTACCCATGAACTGAGCCCTGCTTTTGTCTTTTGTTCAAGGGTAAGTGTGTTCAACTTGGTACTCTTAATCTAATGTGTGCTATTAAACCTGTTCACACTAAGTTCCAACAAAAAAAAAGCCTTTCAAGGTGCAATATTTATGGTCATCCAATTGGACATTTATAATTAAATGAGGTGAACTCCTCAATCCAGGATCCATTTAAAGTACTTTGTGCTTTTTGCCCCAACCATTTATTTTATTTTGCCTATCTGCAGTATAACCATTGCAATGGAATATGGCTAATAAGGATTTTTGATAAATTAGAATTTTTTACTATGTTGCTCTACTTTATTATTGATATTTAGAAACGCCCTACACTGTTGCATGCTATGTTATGGACACTACTTTATTTGGCTTGACAAAGTGGAGTGCATAATATTGGTGAATCAGTTTTAATCAATTATGCATTATTTTCCATTTTATTGTCTTCCTAATGTTCTCCCCTTCACTCGGGAGGACACTAATATTTGTGCTGGGATGAGGTTCCATAGATGCTGGCAGCATTCAGGTACTTTGTCCAATGGCCATATTACAAAGAGGAACCTAGATGTTGTGTTGAAAGGATTCTCAGTTGGGAGGAGGGCATCAAAGTTGATCCTGACTGCCGTCCTTGTTCACTTTGCAAAAGGAGTCTTTGGATAGTAAATGAGAGCTGGAACTGAAGCCCTAGATCAAATCAACTATTGTGGCATGGACTGGGAATTGAAACAGATTTTCCTGCCCCTGTGGCTCACTGGATAAATATGGTATTGATCCATCGAGGGTAACTCTTGTACAACATCTTTGTGGACTCAGCGAGTGAGATTGACCATTTGGTTTTGGTGTAAATTTGAAGATAAATTCAGGTTACCAACGATTGTTCACAGAAGACTATTAAACGTTCAAAGAAAGACTTTAGTGTGGGCTAACTTGAATCCAGGCCGAGCAGTGAGTGAACTCCATTATTAAGTTCCTCAGTGGTGGTTTTTCTACAGGAAAGTCCCCTTTTTGTTGAATCTGTAAATATTGTTCTACAGCTTACTGTATTTCTCGCATTCTAATTAATGCTTTTGTTATGTAGATGTTTGGAAAGACTAATTTTACTGCTGTTCAATAAAAAACAGTATGTATTGAAAAATGTTTCCTGTACACAGAATTGTACATTATAAAAATTCAATATTAAGTATAATAAATCATTAAGCAAAATTCCTTTCAGCAATTCTAAAACCACCAAGGCAACTGTTTAAAAGGGATCGGCTAAGGTAATATTTCTGCAACAAGATCAAAGCCATAATTTTGGGATTTTAAAAAATTGTATTTTTTTAAATTCCAATACACTTCCTTGGAAATAGAACATAATTTTGTAAAGGCTATATGAAGGAAATGAAGTTTACAATTTTTGGTTCAGTCCTTGAAGTGGTGAAGTAATCAACAGTCCGAAGTACTTGTAAAAATTTCCATTTCTACAGCACTAATTTTCAAACCTAGTAACTGCTATTTATGAACATGCAAAAAACAGCCAGATAAAGATCAGCTGTTTCATCCTGGTATGGTATAACTTCTACATATCATCATCATCCTGTTATTTCACTTTTCCTCTCACATTCATGCAGCCATACAATCTACTGGTCAAGGCAAAAAAACTGTTATGTATTGCACTTAATGCCATTTTGTGATTAACAAATCTACAGTTGATCTGTGCAATGTTAAACATTCCAGTCTAGTAAAACTGCCAGTATGGTTTGTAGCATGGCCATACCACTTGTGATTGTTGCTTATGATACACACTTCTGGAATTCTCGGAGAGCGGAGTTCCGGAGCAGTAAGTATAAAAAAAACTTACCTCGGAGATTCTCGGAGCATACTCGGAGGGCGGAGTTCCGGAGCGGTAAATTACCTCGGGTGGGGGAGAAAACGGTCACAGGAAAGCTGTGACCTGATTGGCTGGTAGGGAATCTGTACTGAATTTGAAAATAAAACTGATAAAAATTGATTAAAACACTAATTAACTAATTAATAAATTAATAAGTAGAGTAACTAAACCAGAGGGAGGAGATTACTGTGTTTAGTTAGCTTTTAGTATTTATTGTAGCAATCTAGCACTTGGGACCATATAGTTAAGTGTATCATAATTTAGTAAGGATTTAATAAGTATTTATTTTATATTCATTAACTAATTAGTGCTAGAAATGACAATTAGAGGGGTGAAGTGCTTCACCTGTGAGATGTGGGAGGTCCGTGACGCTTCCAGCGTTCCGGGCGACTACATCTGCAGGAAGTGTACCCAGTTGCAGCTCCTCACAGACCGCATGGATCGGTTGGAGCGGCAACTGGATGCACTTAGGAGCATGCAGGTGGCGGAAAGCGTCATAGACAGGAGTTTTAGAGAAGTGGTTACACCCAAGGTGCAGGCAGATAGATGGGTGACCACTAGAAGGGACAGGCAGTCAGTGCAGGAATCCCCTGTGGCTATCCCCCTCTCTAACAAGTATACCGTTTTGGATACTGTTGGGGGGGATGGCCGATCAGGGGAAAACAGCAGCAGCCAGAGCAGTGGCACCATGGCTGGCACTGTTGTTCAGCAGGGAGGGACAAAGCGCAGAAGAGCAATAGTTATAGGGGACTCTATAGTCAGGGACACAGATAGGCGCTTCTGTGGACATGAAGGAGACTCCAGGATGGTATGTTGCCTCCCTGGTGCCAGGGTCAAGGATGTCTCTGAACAGACAGGGGGCATTCTGAAGGGGGAGGGTGAACAGCCAGAGGTTGTGGTACACATCGGTACCAACGACGTAGGCAGGAAGAGTGATGAGGTCCTGCAGGGGGAGTTTAGGGAGTGAGGGAGTAAGTTTAAAAAACAGGACCTCTCGGGTTGTAATCTCTGGATTACTCCGTGTGCCACGTGCCAGTGAGGCTAGAAATAGGAAGATAGTGCAGCTAAACACGTGGCTGAGCAGCTGGTGAAGGGAGGGTTTCAGATATCTGGACCATTGGGCTCTCTTCAGGGACAGATGGGACCTGTACAAGAAGGATGGGTTGCATCTAAACTGGAGGGGCACTAATATCTTGGCTGCAAGGTTTGCTAGCGTCACTCGGGAGGGTTTAAACTAGTGTGGCAGGGGGGTGGGAACCCGAGCAGTAGGGCAGCTGGTGAAGTAAATGAGGAGGACATAGTAAATAAGGCCAATAGGACTAAGAGGAAGAGCAGGCAGGGAGATGTTGCTGAGCACAGCGGGACTGGTTGTCTGAAGTGCATTTGTTTCAATGCGAGAAGGATAACAGGTAAGGCAGATGAACTTAGAGCTTGGATTAGTACTTGGCAATATGATGTTGTTGCGATTACAGAGACTTGGTTGAGGGAAGGGCAGGATTGGCAGCTAAATGTTCCAGGCTTTAGAAGCTTCAGGCGGCATAGAGGGGGATGTAAAAGGGGTGGGGGAGTTGCATTACTGGTTAAGGAGAATATCACAGATGTACTGCGGGAGGACACCTCAGAGGAGTCATGCAGCGAGGCAATATGGGTGGAGCTCAGGAATAGGAAGGGTGCAGTCACAATGTTGGGGGTTTACCTCAGGCCTCCAAACAGCCAGCAGGAGGTAGAGGAGCAGATATGTAGACAGATTTTGGAAAGATGTAAAGGTAACAGGGTTGTGGTGGTGGGTGATTTTAACTTCCCCTATATTGACTGGGACTCACTTAGTGCTAGGGGCTTGGATGGGGCAGAGTTTGTGAGGAGCATCCAGGAGGGCTTCTTGAAACAGTATGTAGATAGTCCAACTAGGGATGGGGCCATTCTGGACCTGGTATTGGAGAATGAGCCCGGCCAGGTGGTCGAAGTTTCAGTGGGGGAGCATTTCGGGAGCAGTGACCATAATTCCATAAGTTTTAAGGGACTTGTGGATAAGGATAAGAGTAGTCCTCGGGTGAAGGTGCTAAATTGAGGGAAGGATAATTATAACAATATTAGGCAGGAACTGAAGAATTTAGATTGGGGGTGGCTGTTTGAGGGTAACTCAACATCTGACATGTGGGAGTCTTTCAAACGTCAGCTGATTAGAATCCAGGACCAGCATGTTCCTGTGAGGAAGAAAGACAAGTTTGGCAACTTTCGGGAAGTTTGGATAACATGGGATATTGTGAGCCTAGTCAAAAAGAAAAAGGAAGCATTTGTAAGGGCTGGAAGGCTAGGAACAGACTAAGCACTTGAGGAATATAAAGACAGTAGGAAGGAACTTAAGCAAGGAGTTAGGAGGGCTAAAAGGGGTCATGAAAAGTCATTGGCAAACGGGATTAAGGAAAATCCCAAGGCTTTTTGTACATATATAAAGAGCAAGAGGGTAACCAGGGAAAGGGTTGGCCCACTCAAGGACAGAGATGGGAATCTATGTGTGGAGCCAGAGGAAATGGGCGAGGTGCTAAATGAGTACTTTGCATCAGTATTCACCAAAGAGAAGGACTTGGATGATGAGCCTAGGGAAGGGAGTGCAGATAGTCAGTCATCTCATTATCAAAAAGGAGGTGGTGTTGGGTGTCTTGCAAAACATTAAGGTAGATAAGTCCCCAGGACCTGATGGGATCTCCCCTAGAATACTGAGGGAGGCAAGGGAAGAAATTGCTGGGGCCTTGACAGAAATCTTGGCGTCCTCATTGGCTACAGGTGAGGTCCCAGAGGACTGGAGAATAGCCAATGTTGTTCCTTTGTTTAAGAAAGGTGGCAAGGATAATCCAGGAAATTATAGGCCGGTGAGCCTTACGTCAGTGGTAGGGAAACTATTAGAGAGGATTATTCGGGACAGGATTTACTCCCATTTGGAAACAAACAAACTTATTAGAGAGAGACAGCATGGTTTTGTGAAGGGGAGGTCGTGTCTTACTAATTTGATTGAGTTTTTTGAGGAAGTGATGAAGATGATTGATGAAGGAAGGGCAGTGGATGTTATCTATATGGACTTTAGTAATGCCTTTGACAAGGTCCCGCATGGCAGACTGGTACAAAAGGTGAAGTCACATGGGATCAGAGGTGAGCTGGCAAGATGGATACAGAACTGGCTCTGTCATAGAAGACAGAGGGTATCAGTGGATGGGTGTTTTTCTGAATGGAGGGATGTGACTATTGGTGTTCCGCAGGGATCAGTGCTGGGACCTTTGCTGTTTGTAGTATATATAAATGATTTGGAGGAAAATGTAGCTGGTCTGATTAGTAAGTTTGCGGACGACACAAAGGTTGGTGGAGTTGCGGATAATGATGAGGATTGTCAGAGGATACAGTAGGAAATAGATCGGTTGGAGAAATGGCAGATGGAGTTTAATCCGGACAAATGTGAGGTAATGCATTTTGCAAGGTCTAATGGAGGGAGAGGTGTACAGTAAATGGCAGAACCCTTGGGAGTATTGACAGGCAGAGGGATCTGGGCATACAGGTCCACAGGTCACTGAAAGTGACAACACAGGTGGATAAGGTAGTCAAGAAGGCATACGGCATGCTTGCCTTCATCGGTTGGGGCATAGAGTATAAAAATTGGCAAGTCATGGTGCAGCTGTACAGAACCTTAGTTAGGCCACACTTAGAATATTACGTGCAATTCTGGTCGCCACACTACCAGAAGGACGCGGAGGCTTTGGAGAGGGTACAGAGGAGGTTTACCAGGATGTTGCCTGGTCTGGAGGGCATTAGCTATGAGGAGAGGTTGGAAAAACTCGGATTGTTCTCACTGGAACGACGGAGGTGGAGGGGCGACATGATAGAGGTTTACAAAGTTATGAGCGGCATGGACAGAGTGGATAGTCAGAAGCTTTTTCCCAGGGTGGAAGAGTCACTTTTAGTTTTTAGTTTAGAGATACAGCACTGAAACAGGCCCTTCGGCCCACCGAGTCTGTGCTGACCATCAACCACCCATTTATACTAATCCGACACCAATCCCATATTCCTACCACATCCCCACCTGTCCCTATATTTCCCTACCACCTACCTATACTGGTGGCAATTTATAATGGCCAATTTACCTACCAACCTGCAAGTCTTTTGGCTTGTGGGAGGAAACCGGAGCACCCGGAGAAAACCCACGCAGACACAGGGAGAACTTGCAAACTCCACACAGGCAGTACCCAGAATTGAACCCAGGTCGCTGGAGTTGTGAGGCTGCAGTGCTAACCACTGCGCCGCCCAGTTACTAGGGGACATAGGTTTAAGGTGAGAGGGGCAAAGTTTAGAGGGGATGTGCGAGGCAAATTTTTTACACAGAGGGTGGTGAGTGCCTGGAACTTGCTGCCAGGGGAGATGGTGGAAGCAGATACTATAGCGACGTTTAAGAGACATCTTGACAAATATATGAATAGGAAAGGAATAGAGGGATATGGGCCCCAGAAGTGCAGAAGGTGTTAGTTTTGGCAGGCATCAAGATCGGCGCAGGCTTGGAGGGCTGAATGGCCTGTTCCTGTGCTGTACTGTTCTTTGTTCTTTGAATAATTATTGTCATTGCTGTAGAAATCTCCAAAGTTTTTAAACAAGATCTGACACTGTACATCTGTAAAAGGTTTATCGTGTGCTTTTCCACCAAAGCTATATTTGGAACTGATTTCCCCTCAAATTGCTGTCTATGTACTGCAGTTATTGTATCATCATCTAACTCACTTGAGCTTTCCTCTGCAATGTTCTTCCACTTTTTTTTTCAAATTCATTGAACTCTATTCACTCCTTTTTCTATTTCTTTTATAGCAATCAGGTTATACTAATTGCCTGACCTTTGTGTATTCAATTGCCATTCCTTTCATGATATATTACTTGAATCCATATCCTTCAATGGGGCCTATTTTACGTTTCAGTAATGCCCACTTGCACCACTTTTCACAAGGGATTACTGATTGGCAACAGGGACAGATCTGTAACTCTGGGTATCTATTCTTTTTATAAACTGTTTTATGATGAAACAATGACATAGAGATGTTATTATACCCTTCTCATCTTTTTCTATTTATTGGACTGGTGCAAAATTTCCAACCTGCCCACTTCCCAGTTTTAATGGAGCCAGGGCAAGGGGGCGGGAAACCAACACCCTCCCAGGAGGCACCTTATTCATTTAAATATTATAATGAGCTGTGTGCCGCACATTTAGCTTATCTTCTAGGTTTAACCCCCGCCACATGGAAAAATTTAAGTGCCTTTACAGCATTGCTTTTGGGCCAGGCGGAGCAGAAGTGCTTCCCCCCAACCCGGCCCACTAAGCTTGACTACCTTCCCCACCTGCCATAGGAAACCCCCCCACCTGCCATAGGAACCCCCCCCCCCCCCCCCCCCCACCCACCTTGCTATATTGTCAGGTTCTTAAATTCAAGAACTTTTGCACAGTTTCCCACTCTTTTCTGTGAAACTCCTTTCCACTTATTTGTTGCTATAATTCTCAATCTTTAAACTCAAACTTGGTATCTCCTAATCACTAATTATTGATTAATCTGTTCTTGTACTATTTTGAACCTTGGTATACTGCAAATATGCCCTATCCTAACCACCAGTTTTTTAAAAAAAAAGTAACTGGCAGCTGTTGATTTTTTTTCTTCATGAAGGACAACAACAGATGATTGGTGTTATTGGTGACTTGGAAAGTTTACTCTTTTAGAGAATGCTACTTGTATAAGTTTTTAGCTTCCTAAATGCGCAGTGTCAATTTATAACATAGTATGCAAGACACTGTTAATCTCTGTAATTTTGGAGTCATTGGTGAGCTTTGATTTCTGTTTCCATGTTTGTTTTGCAGCATCCTATGCAGACGTATGGTTATGCATTTATGTTTTCATTGACTGGATATTTTGGAATTTCCTTTGTACTAGCTTTGATAAAGCTGTTTGGCGCACTTGTTGCTGTAACAGGTAATATACACGTCACACATTGTTCATCACGAAGACATTTAAGTCCTTATTTCAGTTGATAAAATATGATTGGAACCTTTGACTGCTAGGCTGTTGTAATCTTAAACAAAAACGTAATAGCAATTTCAACATTCTTTCCCTTTTGCTAAAATTGTACATGTAATGCACCAATTTTACAAAGTTGCCTAAAATCTGTATTGCAGCTAAAGCTAGATCCCAAGTTTCAACCACCTTTTGCTAACAGACACCTCATTTTTCAGAGTAACTGTCATCCTTCATTCTCTACATCCATTATAAACTGCAAGAATAGGCCAGAACTTTCTTGTGTTCCAGCATAGGGAAAGCCTTCCGTTAAGAGGTTATGGCAGTGAAATGATAGTGACTTATCATGCATGTGACCTTTCCCACTCTAGCACTATATAAAAAAACTTGTATCCTTATCTTACAACTTCATGAAAAATTAGTAAGATTCCACATAATGCATAGAATCATAGAAAGTTTACAACACAGAAGGAGGCCACTTGACCCATCGCATCTGCGCTGGCTGAAAGAGCCACCCAACCTAATCCCACTTTCCAACATTTGGTCCATAGCCCTGCAGGTTACGGCACATCCGGTGCACATCTAGGCACCTTTTAAATGAGATGAGGTTTTCTGCCTCAACCACCCTTTCAGGCAGTGAGTTACAGACCCCCACCATCCTCTAGTTGAAAACGATTTTCCTCATCTCTCCTCTAATCCTTCTACCAATTACTTTACATCTATGCACCCTAGTCACTGACCTCTCTGCTAAGGTAAATAGGCCCTTCCCATCCACTCTATCCAGGCCCCTCACAATTTTGTACATCTCAATCAAATCTCCCGTCAACCACCTCTGTTCCAAGGAAAACAATCCCAGCCTATCCAATCTCTCCTCATAGCTGCAATTTTCCATTTCTGGCAACATCCTTGTAAATCTTCTCTGTACCCTCTCTAGTACAATTACTTCCTTTCTGTAATGAGGTGACCAGAACTGCACACGGTACTCAAGTTGTGGCCTAACTAATGTTTTATATAGTTCCAGCATATCCTCCCTGTTCTTATATGCTATGTTTCGGTTAATAAAGGAAAGGATTTCATACGCCTTCTTAACCACCTTATTGACCTACTACCTTTAGGGATCTGTGGACATACACTTCCTCTACACCTCCCAGTATCTTCCTATTTATTGTGTATTCCTTTGCCTTATTTAACCTCCCCAAATGCATCACCTCACACTGCTCCGGGTTGAATTCCATTTGCCACTTTTCTGCCCACCTGACCACTCCATTGATATCCTCCTTTAATCTACAGCTGTCCTTCTCACTATCAAGCACATAGCCAATTTTTGTGTCATCTCCAAACTTCTTGATCATTCCCCTACATGTACATCCAAATTGTTAATATATACCACAAAAAGCAGGGGATATAATACTGAGCTTTGCAGAACCCCCTGGAAACATCCTTCAAGTCACAAAAACACCTGTCAACAATTACCCTTTGTTTACTGCCACTGAGCCAATTTTGTATTTAGCTTACTACATTCCCCAGATCCCACGGGCATTTCTTTTTTTTTTAAACCAGTCTGCCATGTGGGACCTTGTCAAAAGCCTTGCTAAAATTCATGTAGACCATATCAACTGTACGATCCTCATCAACCCTCCTTGTTACTTTCTGAAAAAATTCCATCAAGTTAGTCAGACACGACTGTCCCTTAATAAGTCCATGCTGACTGTCCCTGATCAATCCGTGCCTTTCTAATTGATAGTTCATCCTGTCTGTCACAATTGATTCCAATACTTGCCACTACTGAGGTTAGATTGACTGGCCTGTAATTATTTGGTCTATCCCTCCCTTTTTAAATAAAGGTACGACATTAGTAGACCTCCAATCCTCCGATACCACATCTGTATCAAGTGAGGATTGGAAAATGGTGGTCAGAGTCCGCTATTTCCTCCCTGGCTTCCTTTAACAGCCTAGGGTTAATTTCATCCAGCCCTGGTGATTTATCTACTTTGAAGGATTCTAATCCCCTTAATACTTCCTCTCTCCCTATGCTTATCACATCCAATACTTCACGCTCCTCTTTCTTAACTTAACAGACCCAAAGAATTCATTAAGAACCATATCCACATCTCCTGTCTCCACACATAGGTTAGCTTTTTGGTCTTTTATGGGCCCTTTTCCTTAGTTATCCTGATACTCTTAATGTATTGGTAAAGCATCTTTGGGTTGTCCTTGATTTTACTTGCCAATATTCTTTCATGCCCTTTCTTGGCTTTCCTAATTTCCTCTTTGATTTAACTCCTCCACTTTCTATACTCGGCTTTCTGTAGTATTGAGTTTTCGGTGTCTGACATAAGCTTTCCTTTTCAGCCTTATCATACCCTGTAAGCTCCTTGACATCCAGAGTGCTCTAGATTTGGCCGTCCCACCCTTTTTTCTTTGTGAGAACATGTTTACTCTGAACCCCTTGAATCTCCCCTTTGAAAGCCTCCTACTGTTCTGACACTGATTTACCTTCAAGTAGCTGTTTCCAGTCCACTTCTGCTAGATCACTTCTCAGCTTAGTAGAATTGGCATTACATCAGTTTAGAACTTTAACTCCTGTTCTATCTCTGTCCTTTTCCATAATTATGTTAAAACTAACTGAGTTATAATCATTGCTACCAAAATACCCTCTCACTGCCACTCCTTCCACCTGCCCAGCTTCATTACCTAAAACCAAGTCCAGAACTGCGCCCTCCCTTGTTGAACTTGCTGCATACTGGCCAAAAAAGTTCTCCTGAATGCATGTTTCTTAATTTTGTCTGTTTTTCGCAAAGTGAATTAATCTCATCAAAATCTGTCCACCTAAAGCCCCCAGCATGCTTCACATTTTGTGCAGGAAGTGTGGCCCCTGCTGTGTTTCTAGCTGCTGATACTTGTTCATCAATCTGGCAATCTGTTTGACATGCCTGATCTTCGCAGTACTAGTTGGTTCTGGCCAATCAAAGGTGAAAGGAGCTTGTTATAAGCTGATGCCAATTGTTCAATACAACTTAATACTACAAGGATAGACCAAACCAAAATGTCAATTACCAGGGCCGTTGGGAGACTGTGACTCCTTTACATCTTATGATTACTGGCTCCACGATGCAAAACTGTTGGTTCCTATTGTCACTAAATATCTTTGGAGAGCAATAATGCTGCTTGAAACCAACCTGTTCAGAGCCATATCTGCCCAAAAGTTAACATCTGAGCTGCCAGGACTGTTAACTTGTTGCTTTTAGATTTCCCCTATCTTCTGGCCATGTTGGAGCCTACTCATTTTGCTTTCTGCATCAACTGGGAGATATGCTTGTTCCAAATATTTTGTCATCTGGTGAAACAGCTCATGTTTATCACTGTCAAGAGTGCTGGGACTTTGTTTTGGGGTTTTCAGCTTGTGTCTTCTTCATGAGTAATGCAGCCTTCAACCCAATGATTTAGCGTTTGCCCACTATTTCCATAGTGGTTGAACCCTAGTAGTTGCCCAGACACCTTTTCAGGTTCAGTAAGATATTTGGTAACTGATTAGAAAAGGATGCTTTCTTTGTTGCCTGATTTTTCCTTCAAAGAATTGGCATCTTCCACCTCAAATTAGCACAGAACCTGAGGATTGCCCCCTTGAAGTCCCTTGTGGCAGATCTGAGACTGGTAGTGTCCATCTTTTCAGATTTTGTTTTGCTCTCTCCTTTCTGTAGACCATAGACTAAGTAATTGGTGGAGGAGAGGAAGAGGGATAATAGTTGGAGATTCAGTTCCTTAGAAGAGACTTTCCTTTGTAGTTGTACCACTTGGTCAATTTCACCAGAGCTTTGGAAAATGAAGAAAGGTTATTAGCTGATGGGGGCCTGCTAATTCCTTGAATCGAGCGAGGCATTTACTAAACAAGGCATTTCCATGCTGCTGTAACTTGCTTGGGAGAGAATATATTTAAATGTTGCTCCTATCTTAATTTTCTTTGGTTTGTGAACCAAAGCATGCTCTATATACCACACATGGGGAGTCGCATGCATGACATTCTAACTTCACATTATCAGTTCATTGTTTATGACTTACTCGGTGACTTATTTTGGAATTATAATATGTTTGAATGGTGTGCATGTGGTTCAGTTAATTATAATACCGTATGTTAAAATTATGCATCCAAAAATATTTTTTGTTCAAAATCATGAGATATATAGCACTGGAGAAAGTTATTCTGCCCATTGTACCTGAGTCTGTACCAGGTACTCAACTAGGACCAGCACCTCATTTACTGATTAGGCATGCTACAGCCTGCCGAACTGAACATTGATTTCAATAATTTCAGAGCATGACGGGCCCCCCTTTTTTATTTTTATTTTTGGTTATTTTTTCTCTTTAATTTTTTTGTGTGTTTTATTTTAGTTTGTTTCTCCTCTTCCTACCCACTTTTTTTTTTCATGTTTGTGCTTGGGGCCAGGCTGTTCAGTTTTCTGTCCATTAACACCCTCTCTGTATTAACGCTTTGTCTTTCAGCGCACCATTAACATACTGTTTGTCTTTGCTCCATGACCTTCTGGTCAGTTATTCTCTGTGACCTTGTCTTATCAACACCTCTTTTGTTATCTCTTGCCCCACCCCCACTTTACTTGCATAAAATCTTTTACATTTATAATATTTGTCAATTCTGATGAAGGATCACTGACCTGAAACGTTAACTCTGCTTCTCTCTCCACAGATGGTGCCAGACCTGCTGAGTATTTCCAACATTTCTTGTTTTTAATTCAACTAGGGATGTCTACTATCATCCTGCTTCCTTCTCCATTCCCAACATAGCTTTCTATTCCTTTTCAAATATTCAGTTCTCTTATTATGTTATTGTCTCTCTCACTCAAAATGTAACTTTGTTCTTGTGTTAATGATCTTGAATATATGTTCCCTTGTCAGCAATTTGCCATTTATGATCTGTGCCTCTCTGAAGAAGTGGAGCTACGCAAGTCGATGCCATTATAAATATACTAGCAATGCTCTAATTAATTCCAACATTTTTTTATTCATTTTTGGAATGTGGGAATCCCTGGTGAGACCAGCATTTATTGCCCATCCTCATTGATTCAACTCCGTTG
Organism: Heterodontus francisci; assembly: GCF_036365525.1. Lineage (NCBI taxonomy): Eukaryota > Metazoa > Chordata > Chondrichthyes > Heterodontiformes > Heterodontidae > Heterodontus > Heterodontus francisci. Next base: position 184,754,507 of record NC_090375.1, on the reverse strand, counting down.
CTCGCTAGGCCACTTTAGATAGCAGTTAAGTGTCAACCACTGTGGTGTGAGGCTGGAGTCACATATAGGGCAGACCATATAAGGGCAGCAGGTTTCCTTCCCTCAAGGACACTGAACCAATAGAGTTTTTACAACAATCTGGCAGCTTTGTGGTCACTTCTTATTTCCAGATTTTTTTTTTTAACATTGAATCAGTGCAGTCAGGCAGTGGTATAAATTTTATATTTGTAATTACACAAATGAGTTTGATTGGAAACTTGGACCAGAACTTCGCTTCGGAAAACTAGTGCACTTTTGAGCATAATTTTCACCCAAAGCAGAAATTCTTACCTTAATGAGTACGGGAGTAAAGGCAAATGACAAGGAGGACTGTAAAAGACTTGAGGAAGACATCGGTCAGTAGAACAGCCAGGCAGGTGGTAGATGCAATTTAATGTGGATAAATGTGAGGTAGTACATTTTGGGAGGAGAAACAAGTAAAGATACTGAAAGGTATGGATGAACAGAGGCACCTAGGGGTTAAAATACATAACTCTGTAAAAGTGAGTGCAGGCAGATGAAGCCATTAACGGTCAACAGCATTTTGGGCTTTTTAAATCGGGGCATAGAATACAAGAGGAAAGAAGTAATACATTTGTACAAAATATTGGTCAGGCCACAGTAAGAGTACTATGTACAGTTTTGGGCATCCTAATATTGAAAGGTACATTAAAGCCACAAACATTGCCCTAGCAATAACTAGGCACAAACACTGGACCAGATTGCATCCTTCTGTGCTGTAATATCTACGGTTCTTTAATCATGCAATCCAACTAATACTGGCCCACATTGAAGTGGGGTTTGAAGTAGGTTGTACAGTTGAACCTGCTATTGCAAACTATGAACACAGTGGCTATTTTAGAAATTTCCTAGGCTGCCAATAAGTTTGTTTATAGTGCTGTTCATGCACTTGACAAGAATGGGTGTCTCAAATTATTAATCATCTGCCAACTGATTTAACTGTTTATTAAGCTTTTCACAGAAGTAATCAGAAAATTACTCCTGATATTTTTCCTTTTGTCTTTGTTAAAAAAAAAAGCTGTTTGAGTAGAGGTGACTTATCTGTTGTTTATTTATTTGCAGTAACCACTGGAAGAAAAGCAATGACAATTGGGCTTTCATTTCTCTTCTTTTCAAAGCCTTTTACCTTTCAGTAAGTACGTCTTCATTTCATTTAAAGAACATGACCAGAAAGTGGCTTGCTGATAGTTTGAAATTACATATACTTGTACACAGTGGATGAAATCTCGGGAGTAGTAATGCAGTATGATATTAGACTTTACTTAAGTTACTCTGCATGCCAGTGCCATGTGATCAAACCTTTTTGTAGATCTGTCCCACAGACCTGAAATTTCTCCATAACTAGAGACACATCTAATCATCTCTTGAATCCATTTATACGGTCTGCTTTATTGGCTTTCCATAGTAACTTATTCCAAGTTTCTTGCCCTGTGGTATTTGAACCCTTCACCATGGTGAACAATTTGCCTGGATCAATTTTGTCAATTCCTTTCATAATCTTGAAAACTTAAGTTGTTACCTTGAAGTCTCTTTTCCAGAAGAAATAGTCCAGTTTTCTTGACCTTTTTCTGCCAACTTGAATTTGTTGATGTCTGAAATCACCTTTGTTGCTCAAAGACAAAAACAACTTTGTCCTATGACCAAATAGCCAAAACAGCATGCATTACTCCAGGTCAGGACTGACCAACACCTTGTAAAGCAGCAACACACCCTTTCTGAGATTTATACTTCATCTCTTGGTAATGCAATCCAGTACATCATTTTCCTTTATTACTTCAGTTAAACATGGTGCTGATGGCTTTGAAAATTTAGCCTCAATAACTGTTGGACCTTTTCAATTTAACACATAGTCCTCCTTTTGGTTTATTGCTGCCATATTAATTGTTATACAATGACACCTAAAAGATGTAAATCCTTCTGTTGTTATAGCTTGCCTTCCCTCCCAGTTAAGTAACATCAACAAATTTAAGGTTACCGTATTATTACTTATTGAGACCATCGGATTAGCTGCCTTTGCCACTTATTTTCCCTTCCCAGCCCAGAGATCCTCTGCCCTAGCCTTGAACTTGTATCTTTCTCTAGTTTTTCTTTCCTATCTCATGCCCTTTCGAGCTCATCTTGTCCATGAAACCCTCCTCCTGCTCGCTCGACCCTATTCCTACCAAACTGCTGACCACCCACCTTCCCTTCCTGGCCCCCATGTTAGTTGATGTTATGAACAATTCTCCTCAGATACTGTCCCCCCTCTCCATAAAATCTGCCATCATCATCCATCTCAAAAAAAAAAAAACAATCCTTGACCTCTCAGTCCTTGCAAATTACTGCACCATCTTTAACTTCTTTTTCCTCTCAAAAGTCCTTGAATGTGTTGTTGCCTCTCGGATCCATGCCCATCTCTCCGGAATTCCATTTTTTCAACCTCTCCAATCAGGTATCCCCACCAACACAGTACCAAAACAGCTCTTAACAAAATCATAAATGAAATCCTATATGATTGTGACAAAGGTAAACTATTCCTCCTCGCCTTCTTGACCTGTCTGCAGTCTTTGACACAGTTGACCATGTCATCCTCCTCCAACACCTCTCCACTGTCGTCCAGCTGAGTGGGACTGCAATCGCCTGTTTCTATTCTTATCTATCTAATCATAGCCAGGGGATCTCCTGAAATGGCTTCTCTTCCTGTTCCTGTACAGTTACCTCTGGTGTTCCACAGTATCTGTCCTTGGCTCCCTCCTATTTTTCATCTACATGCTGCCCTCAGTGACATCATCCAAAAACACAGCATCAGTTTCCACATGTACGCTGACGACACCTAGCTGTACCTCACCACTGTTTCTGAATTGTTAGACGGCTTGTCTGACATCCAGTACTGGATAAGCAGCAATTTCTTCCGGTTGAATATTGGGAAGCCCAAAACCATTGTCTTAGGTCCCCGTCACAAACACTGTTCCCTGGCTACCAGCTCCATCCCTGTCCTTAGCACCTGTCTGGAGCTGAACCAGACTGTTCGCAGCCTTGGTGTCACATTTGATTCCAAGATGAGCTTCCAACCACATATCCGTGCCATCACTAAGACCATCTATTTTTACTTCTATAAAATCACCTGACTCTACCTCTGTCTCAGCTCATTTGCTACTGAAACCTTCATGCACGCCTTTGTTACCTCTGGACTTGACTATTCTAATGTACACCTGGCTGGCCTCCCACATTCTACCCTCCATAAACTCTGCTGCCTATGTCCTAACTTGCACCAAGTCCCATTCACCTATCACCCATGTGCTCGCTGACCTACATTGGCACCTGATTAAGTAACACTTTGATTTTAAAATTCTCATCCTTGTTTTCAAATCCTTCCATTGTCTCGTCCCTCCCTATCTCTAATCTCCTCCAGCCCTGTGACCCTCCAAGATCTTTGCATTTCTCCAATTCTAGTCTTGTGAACATTCCCAGTTTTAATTGTTCCCCCATTCAGCTGCCTGGGCCCTGAGCTCTGGAATTCCCTCCCTGAACCTCTCTACTACTTTAAGAAGCTCCTTAAAGCCTACCTGTTTGATCAAGCTTTTGGTCATCTGCCCTAATATCACACTATTTGGTTGGTGTCATATTTTGTTTTATAATGCCACTATGCAGTGCCTTGGGATTACATATTACAATAAAGGCAGTATATAAACACATGTTGTATTATATCCTTGACTAAATCACTTAATTTTATATATGGATATAATATGGCTCCAATGACTGATCCATAGATAACTTTTACAATTTCTTCTCCCACCTGGCACTCATGAGTAACACACATGCAATTGTTACTTTTTGTGTATGTTGGTTCAGGTTCACTCGTTCTTTAAACGTTGTATCAAAGGACACCTGTGATAGTTTCTACATCTTCAATATTTTATGCATTTTAGTTAGAGTAGACTCAATGAGTGCTGCTGCAAGTATTCAAATTCAGTTTGTATCTGCCCATTATAATAGCTCTTGTTAGTTAGGGGGGAAAAGCTGTTTGTGTGGATTCTGGGTTTACATGTCACATAGAGAAATAAACACATCACAGTGCTGGGAGTATTTATATTCCTGCATACACTTTCAGCATAATTGGAATTACCTTACCCTGTTACTCTCCTTGCCCTTGTCATTTTCTTAACTTCTTCAACTTCTATTTTTACTTTTTGCTTTTCTCTTATCCCACTCCTGGCTCTCACCATTAATTTTAATAAACAAAGTTTTGATTGGCTGAATCTTGACCTTAAAAGTTTTTTTTTACATTTTTGACACAAAGGTTTGAAGAATATTTGAAGGAATAATCTGGAAGATGTAACTGAATCAATTCTTAATGTGATTTTGGGTCTGGAAATATAGAACTGCTGCTGATGGGTAAACTCTTCAGAAGCCTCTGGTACTCACTGACATCGGGATGGTATTCTCAGTACTTAAACTTCAACTATGTGGTAGATCACTACAGATCCTACAAATTGTTGCATTACTAATTACACTTCTTTCTACTCTTTAAGCTACGTATGGTCAGGTCTTCTGGTCCTCCTTGGTATCTTCCTAAATATTTACAGCAAAAATATGGACAGAATTAAGCTGCCATCACTGCTTGATCTTTGGAATAGAATCAAGAAAAGACAAATGAGGTCAATGTCCCAGACTGTGTAAAGTCCACGATAATATCCACTATTGCGAGCAGTCCGTAGTTGGCTGTGTCAGGACATTCTACAGAAGTGGACCAGTGTGATGTACGCATGATACTTGTGCAACTGCTGACTTTAGTTTTTGCTGAAAAGTAAATTTAATCAGTCAAAAATGGAGAACATATGAACAGTACAGATGTGGTAAAAGGGAACAATACAAGACTTGGTCAGTGCTGTCCATAATATCACAAAGGTTGTTTACTAATAATGTATATGAAATAGCTGATTTACGAATTTCTGTCACCTCACTTGGCCACTGAGAACTTTTATCTCAGTTTAAATTTTGAGCAGGGGCTAGTGTTTTTTTACTTTGTAAAAGAATCAAATATATATTCGGCATTTTTTTTTGTTCAGCGGAAATTACAGACTGGGGCCAAATGTTTTTTTTAAAATCATATATGTGCGTGCGTGTACAGTTTGACGGAAATAATTGTGTGGTAAAGTAGTATTTAAAGTGGTTATTTATCATGATTGTACAATTAAATATACCTCTCAAGTACACCTAATGCATCTTGATTGTACTGAGTTCCTAAAACAATGCACAGCAGATGGTAAATGTGCATTAAACATTGTAGTTATGAAATTTTCATTGGACCGTGACTTTAAATAGATAAAGATTTCTTTATTGTGCTTAATTTATTCGAGAGCAAAAAAGTGGCATATTAAGTCATGATTACTGTCCTTTACCAAAACATTTTCTAGTGCACAGCGCCTCAGATGGCATGTACTGTTCATCTTTTTGTTAAAAACTTGAGAAGTCCCAACTATCTCATCACAAAATCAACTTTGTGTTGTGTGTGACCTTTACATTATTCTGTTTTTGCACATTGCCTTTTTAATCCTTTATAGTTTTTTAAAAAAAAGAATGGTAAATTGTATTTTAACGTGTTAGAGCTACATGTCTTTTAATACAAAAAGGAACTGTGTAAAGCATATTGCTAAATTTTTGAATTTTTTTTGCAGTTACAATCTTTTTATCTTGATTTATGTAAGTTTGCAAGATGCTAATGCTCTCCACTTAGTCATTGTTTAAATGGAGCACCCTTTTTGTTGCAGAATATGGTTTATGTTTCATTGGGTTTAAAATACAAATGGAACTCTTCACTGTGACTGGATCTTTAACAGTGAATATGCGACTTTGTATTTGAGGCCAGTATGAAAATGTGGATAAGCTGAAAGTTGTAGAGACATATATATTTCTGTCTATGATGCTTCATTTTAGAGCGCTGAATATTTTCAGTATGTAAATCATAGAGTAACTAAGGTTGTGGATGATTGAATTTATTAGATTGTGTTCTGTTGGAATCCTGCATTCTGACTGACTAGTAATTTGACCAAAATTTACATTAAAGACTTAGTTTCCTTAATTTTAGAAGATATTAAACAAATATTAAATTCAGACTTATGTGTGCAAAAGTCACAATCTAAAAGTTGCACAATGAACATAGAGAGGGAATCTTGGTTTTGGTTTTATGCCCACTGTGATAGGCTGATAGACCAGCTGTAAGCACCAAACTGTTTCATAAATTTGTCTTGTTACACATAAACCTCATAGCTATCTTTCTTGCTTTTTAAACAGATTTTTTTGGCCTTTTGACCATGACTAATAGGAAAATGAATAAAAAGTAAAATGTGATGGTCAATTTCAGGAATACTTCTGAGCACTTCTTTTACTTTCATAGTTTCAAAACCATAGTGCTCCTTTTAGAAAAGCTTGTATATAAATTACCTTGTGTTTTTATTTATGATATCTTCTCAAATAACATTTTCTTCAGTGATCACTTAGCTTTTTCATTTCCTTTTACAAAATATCTCCCAATGCGATTGTTCACATTGAAAGTTGTCACAGATTTAGAGTAGATCACTGGATCATCTTAGCTGGAGGTGCTTGCATCTTTTCTGGGAGGTTCGATAAACTATTTGAAGCAAAGACAAATTCATATGCAATAATTTCACATCAGCTAAAAATTCACTATGAATGTCTTGCTTATCATTTATTGCCCTTTTTAAAAAGGCATAATACAATAACATTGCTACAGTTTTTCATTTCCGGTATACTTGACTAAGAATCAAAAATTATGGATAGTAGGCCAATGAAATAATATTGAAGCTCTCTTTCAACAACTGTACATGTGTTCCACTAGCTGTGTCATTGCTCTATATTCAGGTTTCATAACCAATAATCTCTCGGCATTTAGAAGTGAACTTCTCCCATAAAACACACCACAATTGAATTATACATGCTAATTATTTTGTGCTCATCTGTTGAATGATAGTTCTGTGGAAATGAAATTCTCCCCATTTCAGGGTCTAATATTGTCATGTGGAGCACAGTCTGCTGCACAGAAAAATACTTCTATTGTGCCTCAATAATGTACCTCAGACCCAATCTTAGAGTGGCTGCTACTGCACCAGTAGTAGTGACATTGGGTCAAATTTTCAAAGAGCTGTGGAGGTGAGCAAGCCCATGCTTTTCTGCTACCAGCTAGCGTGCTGGTCTGCCATCATGGGCCTGCCTCTGGGAAATTTTCATGGATGCTGCAAGGGTGGGGAGGTGAAGGCTATCTCTACCAGCGACAGGTAGCCGATAAGGCCAATTAAATTGTGCATTGAGACCAATTGTCAGAAGCCGTCTGGAATTTTCCAGATGGCAGTCAGGCCCTCCACTGAAGCCAAAGCCCGGCCATGATTTAAAGCGGCCTACTGGTAGCAGACCAGAGGGCCATTGATGCCTCATTGAATTTAACTCCCCACCCCCAGCCGCAATTGCCAGAGGGCCACAGGCAGGGGTTCCCTGTCCACAATGCAGTCTGGCAGCTGTAGTCACTTTTTTTTTTACTTTTAATGTTTGGAAGCATCTTCAGAGGACGTCTCCATCTTCAGGCACCTTCTCGTTCCCCTACCTACGTTAGCAGCTCCCACCTCTGATGGCCCACATTTTCTCCTGACGCTGGGATCAGGAAGTGGGAATTAAAACTCAGCTGCTATTTCTATTGTCCACACCAACCATCTTGAAACCTGTATGAGTGGCATTGCCAGTGAGTGCCAAATTAGGGACATGCCCACTAGCCACTGAATTGAGGTTTCCCCAAGCACATTTCATAGACAACGTCCAGAGTTTTATCTAATCAGTCATGATTTGAATCTAAAAACAAAGTGCTGGAAGTACTCAGCAGGTCAGGCAGCATCTGTGGAGAGAGAAGCAGAGTTAATGTTTCAGGTCTGTGACTCTCCGGTTTTATTTCAGATTTCCAGCATCTGCAGTATTTTGCTTTTATTAAGATTTGAATATAGTTTTCAGAGCTAAAATGCCAGTCTTCAAAATAATTTTGGCTTTCAAGTAACTTGGTAAGTAGCCCAGTTCCACAACGAAGAGTGCTTTCTTGTGAATTTTAAAAAGATGTAGGTTCAAGTCTGGCCTTTGCTCGAATTTGCCTGTTTCATCCTCACCTCTGTTGCCAACTGGAGTGTTAAATGAGCACAACACTTATTTTCTGAATTATAGTGATTAGCACTGTATTATAAGTAAACTTGTTAGAATATTTTACTGTCCTGATGGATTCTATACATCTTACCAGCTCATACAGCACAGAAGGAGGCCATTCAGCCCGTCATGCATGTGCCAGGTCTTTGAAAGAGCTGTCCAGTTAGTCTCACTTCCCTGCTTTTCCCTCATAGCCCTGCAGCTTCTTTTCTTTTCAAGTATATATCCAATTTTCATTTGAAACTTATTGAATCTGCTTCCAACATCTTTTCAGGCAGTGCATTTCAGGTCATAGCAACTCGCTGGCTACAAATACTTCTCTGCTTTTGCCAGTTATCTTAAATCTCTGTCCTCTGATTACCAATCCTCCTGCCAGTGGAGTTATAGAATGGTTATAGCACAGAAGGAGGCCATACAGCCCATTGTGCCCATGCCAGCATTCTGCAAGAGCAAATCTGCTCGTCTCACTCCCCAGCTCTTTCCCTGTAGCCCTCCAAATTCTTTCTGTTCAGATGCTTATTCAATTCCCTTTTGAAAACAAGGATTGAATCTGCCTCTACCACACTCGTACAGTGAGTTTCAGATCCTAACCACTCTGGGTAAACAAGTTTTTCCTCATGTCACCATTTATTCTTTTGCTATTCACCTTATATCAGTGTCCTCTGGTTCTTAACCCTTCCGCTGGGACCGTGTAGAATTCTTACAACAACAAAAAAGACTGATGTATTGAACCATTTCAAAATGTTATAAGAAAATGTTCTGTGCAAGTGTGAAGAGGTTAAGATATTTTTAAGAAGATAGCGCCATCTTTTTTCTTGTCTTAAAGGTTTAAAATGGGGATATTGTACACTATGCAGTGCCACCACTAGATGCCACTGGTGCACTCATTTACAAAAGTTTGAAAGTTCTATTTTGAAAAGGTGCTTTAGGTTGCATCTATAAGCAGTCCATTATTTTCAGATTTTTAACTAATTCTCTGAGCACTGAACCTTATAAAAAAAAAAGTGATCATTCCTTTTATAGTGCATGTTTTTAAAAACACATTTTAAAATCACTTGAGAATAAAGCTTTACTTCCTCAGTGCAAAAACTGAATGTTAAACAAGCTCACAATGTTCACTGGGGATGTTCTGCAGAGGCCACCCTCTCTATTAATGCCAACTGCATTAGTTGGATCAGTGGCCTATGTTTTTTCTACGAGTTCTTTTAATACTAATGGCAGATGTCTGGAGCTCATCCCAACTACAAATAGGGTGGTACATGATATGTTGGACTCTCAAATTGTCACAGCAGGGGGGACTGGCAGCCCATCCATTACGTGGCTATTTCAGGCAATAGCTTTTTTTTTTGTCCTTGGACTTTGGAATGGAGCCTGCAAAGTTAATTTGTTAAAGAGCATTCTCTGAAACCCTTGAATCTGGAGAGCTAATCGAGACACACTTGAGTTTGGTGGTTAGACTGTGGACAGTCCCTTTGTTTCTGCTTCCCATCTCCACTCCTCTCTTCCTTCACTCTCCCCAAATATATCTAAATGTTAGAATTGATCAATCCTGATGCTTTTTAAAACAAGTTCATTGGATTTGTCTCCAAAGCAATGAAACAGTGAAGAGTGCACTATCCAATCTTTTCATGTTAGTTAAGCTGATCAATTTGAGACCTGCAAGAGAGTTATACTTTTTAAAGATGTAATAAAACCTTCCTTTCCCCCTTTACAAATAATGAGTAATAAGAAACCTAACTGGTTAATGCTATCATTACCTTTTTTATGTAATTTTACTGACACTTGAGTATTGCAACAGAATAGGTGATGAACCTTTGTTGGAGATTCACTCTGTCAGCATGCAAGAAACAAATGAGCTCCATCCACTTCATTCATGTCAGAATTCAACAGCTTGAGTTGCATGAACATTCTGCAGTCACTCATGAAGAGAAATTTTTAATAATAAATATCTAATAATTAATGGGCTAGTAGCTGTAGTTGTCTTCAGGGCATAATATCTAATTTCCTCGCAATGTTTCATATCCTTACTTTTCACGCTGCAACAGTCTATCATTAAAACCAAATGTAGGTTTCTATCACTTTTATTTATTTTTCAAATCAACTTATAAATCAGTGCCAGGACTTGTTACAGATGAGTTCCAATAAATTATCAGCTGTGGACAAATTCCGCATGTTAAATACTTTCTTTTCAACGCAGTTGTAGGAAGTCCTCGGGGCCTAGTTTGTGTATGTAATTCTGTCTGGTATGAAACCATATATTAATTAAATGCTGCAAATAATACATGCTCTGTTTTATGGACAAAAATATGTTAGATTTAGTTTTGAATAGATTTTACATATGAAAAATTAAAATGGCAAGTTTTTTTCCCCAAACATGTTCCAAAGCATAAATACAGTAATAACTTTACCAGTTGTGTCTCTTCTACAAAACAAGAAGCAATTTAACGCATCAGTGGAAGTTGCCTATTAACTTAAATAGAAATACAGAAGCCTAGAAGGATGGATTTAAGGGACAATATGGCATCAAAGTATTATGTATTGCTTCTGATGTAAGCAAGCATCATTGATGCAGTTATATTCCAATCTGACACAGGTTCCTATAATGAAAATTATGACACAAAAGAGATCAATGCAAAGTTAATTAATGCAGCTTCAGGATCTCTTCATTTAACCCCTTCAGTATTAAAGCCTGAAGGTTACAACCAATAACAGTGCCTATAGGCTTGAGGTTAAAAACAATGTCAAATATCTCCTGTGTTTTTCCTTAGATAATTGGAAATCTTATATAGTAATCTGAAAGCATGTTTTGGATTGATATCAATTTATGAAGACTGACTATCACTGAATTCATTACTTGTATCAACAAGGATTAAAACATCTTAATGTTCAGCTCAGCAACCTTCAGTTAAGCTAAGAATGAATGACTACAGTAGTTTTCTTCCTCATGTATCATACGAGTTATAAGCAATCCCTTCTGACCAGCTCTCCCAATTTACTGATGTAATGAATGCTGAACGGTGTAGCAGGATTATGTTTTTAAAAATGTTTTTTTTAAAGTTTAAGGTAGAGTCCAGGAAGTCAGGTGACCTCACATCCACTCTGCTTAAGGACAAGACGTGAATGGTGGTACGCAATTAAACAACTAATTGGAGGAGGTGGCTCCTCAATGATGAGGGAGCCCAGCACATCAGTGCACCTTCCAAACCCGCGACCTCTACCAGGCTTGGTTCAAACATGGACAAAAGAGCTGAACACAAGAGGTGAGGTGAGAGTGACTGCCCTTGACATTAAGGCAGCATTTGACTGCGTACGGCATCAAGGAGCCCTAGCAAAACTGGAGTCAATGAGAATCAGGGGAAAAACCCTCTGCTGGTTGAATTCGTACCTATCGAAAAGGAACATGGTTGTGGTTGTTGGAGGTCAATCATCTCAGCTACAGGACATTACTGCAGGAGTTCATCAGGGTAGTGTCCTAGGCCCAACCATCTTCAGCTTTCATCAATGACCTCCCTTCAATCATAAGGTCAGAAATGGGGAAGTTTACTGATGATTGCACAATGTTCTCCACATGCCTGGATGGGTGCATCTCCAACAACACTCAAGAAGCTCGACACCATCCAGGACAAAATAGCCAACCTGATTGGCACACCATCACTCCCTCCGTTACCGACGCCCAGTAGCAGCAGTGTGTACCATCTACAAGATGCACTGCAGCAACACACCAAGGCTCCTTAGCACCTTCCAAACCCGCGACCTCTACCACCTAGAAAGACAAGGGCAGCAAATGCATGGGAACACCACCACCTGCAATTGCCCCTCCAAGCCACACACCATCCTGATTTGGAACTATATTGCTGTTCCTGCACTGTCGCTGGGTTAAAATCCTGGAACTTCCTTTCTAATAGCACTGTAGGTGTACCTACCGCACGTGGACTGTAGCAGTTCAAGAAGGCAGCTCACCACTACAACCTTCTGAAGGGCAATTCGGGATGGGCAACAAGTGCTGGCCTAGCCAGCGACATCCAGATCCCATGAACAAATAAAAAAAGCCAGACATCTTTGGTTACCAGGACAACAGAGATCAAAGATCTTTTTTGATAAACAGAGACTGCAGGGGTAACACCAGAAAAACGATAGGTTTCACCCTCCCAGACTTTTGGATCGTAAACAAGGAGTCAGTGATTCTGAGGATGCAAATATACCAGGCAGCTGTTAACACCTAGAAACAATGGAAGGCCCAGATGGCTGTGCAGAAACCAGACTTCTGGACTTTGCATATTATAAAAGCACAATCAGCTGTTGGTGCTTGATTCCAGATAAATTTAATACATTTTCTGAAGGTGGAAAGGCTGTACAGAAGACCAGCGGTGGGAGCCTCAGAGCAGGCTGCAAGAAAGGAAGACAACCAGTGATGGCAGCCTCGAGAGAGAGAGGGAGTACCTACTCTTGAAAAATACTATTTGGCGAAAGGCTGTGGAACCTTGAACCTGTGTTGAAAGTTGAAGTTTGTGGAGAGGTAGAACCATAGAAAAGTTAGGGCGAAGAAAGAGGCCATTCAGCCCATTGTGTCTGTGCGGGCTGAAAAAACAAGCTGCCCAATCTAATCCCACCTTCTAGCACCTGGTCCATTGCCTTGTAGGTTACAGCACTCCAGATGCAGGTCCAGGTACCTTTTAAATGAGTTGAGGGTTTCTGCCTTCACCATCGATCCGGGCAGTGAATTCCAGACACCCACCACCCTCTGGGTGAAAATGTTCCCTCTAATCCTTCTACCAATCACCTTAAATCTGTGCCCCCTGGTCATTGACCTCTCCGCCTGGGGAAACAGGTCCTTCCTGTCTATCTAGGCCCCTCGATTTTGTACACCTCAATTAAGTCACCCCTCAGCCTCCTCTGTTCTAAGGAAAACAACACTAGCCGATCCATTCTTTCCTCATAGCTGCAATTTTCAAGCCCTGTCAACATTCTTGTAAATCTCCTCTGTACTCTCTCCATCGCAATTATGTCCTTCTTGTAATGTGACCACCCAAACTCAATGCAATACTCCACCTGTGGCCTAACCAGCATTTTATACAGTTCCAGCATTAAATCCCTGCTTTTGTATTCTGTATCTCGGCCAATAAAGGAAAGCATTCCATATGCTACCTTCACCACTTTATGTACTTGTCCTGCAACCTTCAGGGACATGTGAACATGCACTCCAAGGTCTCTCACTTCCTCTACTCCTCCCATTATCATCCCATTTAGTAAAAACCCAACAGATCACCAGGAATTGCCTTATTCAGGGGTATCCAAGTTGAAGGGAGTGAAGAGGACAATGACTTTGAGAAAGGTCTGGAAGATCCAACCCGTTGCAACTGGAAGAGTTTGGGACTTTTAACTGCAAAGATTTTGCCATCAAAGAGGACTGTGCAATGTATAAGTGTGGTGTGAGGTTTTCAAGTATTTTAATAAGTAAAGAAAATACCTTTTGTTGTAATCTGGTGTATTGGCTACTTACAAAATATCTAGTTGATGGGATTATTTTTAGTTGTTGGTCTGGGGGTTCATATCTTATATTTTAACATTAACGGTCTCACTGAGGTTGTAACATTGAGTTTAGTCAGTGGTAGAATACCAGTCAGGCCAGTGTAATTTAATTTCTGAGTGGCCTCAGAAGACGTGAAAAATACTAGTGCCACGTGGTGCAGTAGAGGTTCCACTTTTGAACCTGAGGTCATTGAGGCTGTAGCTTTGGAACTGTTTAGTGAAGCCTCCATCTGTTCTATATTTGACCTTACAGGCAACCATTATTATACAGCAAAGTGCCAAAAGTTGTGCACTTATTGGAAAATTTAGAACCAGCTGTGCTGAAGTGGTAATATCACTGGAGTAGCAATCTAGAGCCCAGGCTAATGCTCTGGAGCCATGGGTTCGAATTCCACCACAGCAGGTGGTGAAATTTGAATTCAAATAATAAATCTGGAATTTAAAAAAGCTGGTCTAATGGTGCCCATGAAACCATTGTCAATTGTTGCAAAAACCCATCTGGTTCACTAATGTCCTTTAGGGAAGGAAATCTGCTGTCCTTACCTGGTCTGGCCTACATGTGACTGCAGACCTATAGTAATGTGGTTGATTCTTAAATGCCCTCTGAAATGACGTAGCAAGCCACTCAGTTCAAGGACAGTTAGGGATGGGCAATAAATGCTGGCCTAGTCAGCTATGCCCACATCCCATAAATGAATTTTAAAAATGTGATTTACTGATGTGCCTGCATGAATATTAGCACAAAATGTGAGGCATCAGGCTGTGTAACTACCATAATAAATGAAAGATTTGAAGAAATCTTTGGCCTGATTTTAATCCCCCATCACCACCTCACCAATGTGCCTAACAAGAAGGGGAGGCGGGCTGCAGAGTGTTAAAACTAGGCAGTGTGGTTTCTTGTTCACTCTGTGCCATTTTATCAGGTCTGTCTTGGGCAGCATGCCAGGATCTTGCCACCAGCACTCAGGAGCAGAAGAAATCCAAGAAGATGTGTTTTCTAAAAGATGAATGTTTCTTTATAGGTCAGGGGGAGCAGGAGTGCTTCTCTAGGCCCTGCAAGGTAACCTTGAGCCTTCCCCACCTCAAGCTTCCCTCACCCCTTAACCTCAGTTGCCTTGATGTGAAATCCCTAATTCTGCATAATAAGTTTTGAATTTTAGCCCATGTTCCATTTCCCAAAAGCTCTGATCAGTGAAAAAAGACATTATTGGATTGTGGTAATATAATATCAATGGAGGAAAACAAAGCAGACTGCAGAGGAATTATTGGTGGAAGCAACAAAATATCTGAATAAAATGATTCAACTACTTCAATTAAAAACTGCAGAAAACGTTGTGAACATCAAATACAGGTGAGTCGAGCACATTTATTTTTCCTTTCCTTATTTTTAGGGTACTCCAGTGTCATCTGCATTCCAATGGCTTTAAGTGTGTGAAAAGGACCACGGGTGAATTATCCTTTAATTTTTGTTCCCTTGCTCTCCAATGTGAAACAAATGGCCTATGATGACACAACCAAGGTTCAGCTTTTGCAATGTTAGGAATGATGGTCACAAATCCACATGTCAGCACTCTAAATGGCATCCAGCCAGGCTTGCTAGTTTGACAGTAATAACTAAGTAGGTCTATAACAAGCAGAAATGGACCCAGTAATAACCATGAAAGCTATCAAAGAAGCAAAACTATTAAGTGATTAAATAAAGTAAGTTTTATGTGTTGGAAGATGAATAATGAACTGATTAAAATTTATAAAGTCTCTTCAAATCATTCACAAGGCTACTTAAGCTGTGTCATTGCTACCCAACCCAACTAAGTGAAATTCTGGGCAGTTATAGCTAGTTAAGGTGAGTTAATAAACATTTCTGAATGCACTTCTTTCTTAAACTCCCCACTCTCTTCACATGGACACATGTTCATACACACACACACACGTCCTCTCTTCCACATATACACATACACACCAGCTCTTTCAAATGTGCACACTCTGGACCCAGCATCACCTATTTCACATTATGTGTCTGTATGTAAATAGGTACACTCGAGTATATGGCACAATTTCTAGGCACATGGGAACAGGAGGAGGCTATTTGGCTCCTCAAGCCTGCTCTGCCATTCAATGAGATCATGACTGATCTGCAACCTGTTATGTTTTGTGCCCCAAACACGAAGAAACTAGACTCACGATTTTTTTTGTCTGTAGGCTTTATTCAAGAAGGCTGCCTGGATCTATCTTAGTTTCAGGGTTGACTGACAGCATAGTGAGCAGTCTTCCGCACAGAGCAATTACTGAGCAACCAAACACAACACAACCTAACTCCATATACCTGCCTTTGCACTTATCCCTTAATACCTTTGGTGAACAAAAATCTATCAATCTAATTTTTAAAATTAACAATTGATCTAACATCAATTGCCATTTCTAGAACAGAGTTCCAAACTTCTATCACCCATTGTGTAAAGAAGTTTTTCCTCATTTCATTCCTAAAAGGTTTGGCTCTGATTGATAGACTATGCCCCCATCTCTTAGACTCCCCAAACAACAGAAATAGTTTCTCTCTTTCTACCCTATCTGTACCTCCTAATATCTTGAAACCTCTGAATAAATCGCCCCTTAATCTTCTGAATACCAGGAAATACAACCCGTGTTTGTGCAATCCCTTGTAATTTGACCCTTTCATTTCTGTCAGTTTTCCCTGATCTCCCACCATAATTCTGATAGAAGTCCAGTGGGCTCCTCAGAGCAATGCTGTAAACAGGAATTAAGCCATGGTTACAATGACCAATCAGGAAACCCCCTGCAGAAATTCCTGGCTTTGAGTTTGTTATCCCATTCTGGTAACAATCTCCCTGGTGGAACTGGATTATTTCTGACTGTCACACTTCGGATTATTCCTGGGGAACAGTGGAGAGACCAGCAGCATTGCCTAATGCTGAGGTTTTGGGGTTTGGAATGGCTTGAAGGGTTGACCCTGAAGATTCCCTGGCTTCTAGGAAGGCACCAGAAGAATTTGGGTCATGACATTAGATGCAGATTGCTGATGCGATTTTCAACACCCTGCCTCCTGTCATCTACTAGAGCCATTTTTATTTGGAAGTTTCTGCCGACCAAAAATCTGCCTCCTCTCACCAACCTTTGAATAGTTTATGTAAGATTGCTGGTCCTCAGCTAGCCATCACATCCTAATATTGAAATATCGTCGAGCAAAAGAGCCAAACATCAAGTACTCTTTACATCAAATATTCCTGTGATTTATTACAACTATTTACAAAAGCATCTTTTGGTGTTGTAACCGAGATCCTGCCATCGGGACCAAATGGGGGTCCCAAGCTCATGCGAGGGCGGCGCAGTGGTTAGCACCGCAGCCTCACAGCTCCAGCGACCCGGGTTCAGTTCTGGGTACTGTCTGTTTGTAAGTTCTCCCTGTGACTGTGTGGGTTTCTGCTGGGTGCTCCGGTTTCCTCCCACAGCCAAAGACTTGCAGGTTGATAGGTAAATTGGCCATTGTAAATTGCCCCTAGTGTAGGTAGGTGGTAGGAGAATTGAGGGAAGGTGGGGATGTGGTAGGGAATATAGAACTAATGTTCTTCTTTGGCCTCCTTGTCTCGCGAGACAATGGGTAAGCACCTGGAGGTGGTCAGTGGTTTGTGAAGCAACGCCTGGCTATAAAGGCCAATTCTAGAGTGACAGTCTCTTCCACAGGTGCTGCAGATAAAGTTGGTTGTCGGGGCTGTTACACAGTTGGCTCTTCCCTTTCGCTTCTGTCTTTTTTCCTGCCAACTGCTAAGTCTCTTTGACTCGCCACATTTTAGCCCCGCCTTTATGGCTGCCCGCCAGCTCTGGCGATCACTGGCAACTGACTCCCATGACTTGTGATCAATGTCACAGAACTTCATGTCACATTTGCAGACATCTTTAAAGCAGAGACATGGACGGCCGGTGGGTCTGATACCAGTGACGAGCTTGCTGTACAATGTGTCCTTGGGGATCCTGCCATCTTCCATGCAGCTCACATGGCCAAGCCATCTCAAGCGCCGTTGGCTCAGTAAGGTGTATATGCTGGGGATGTTGGCTGCCTCGAGAACTTCTGTGTTGTAGATACGGTCCTGCCACCTGATGCCAAGTATTCTCCGGAGGCAGCGAAGATGGAATGAATTGAGACTTCGCTCTTGGCTGACATATGCTGTCCAGGCCTCGCTGCGTAGAGCAAGGTACTGAGGACACAGGCTTGATAGACTTGGACTTTTGTGTTCCGTGTCAGTGTGCCATTTTCCCACACTCTCTTGGCCAGTCTGGACATAGCAGTGGAAGCCTTTCCCATGGATTAATGTAGGATTAGTATAAATGGATGGTTGATGGTCGGCACAGACTCGGTGGGCTGAAGGGCCTGTTTCAGTGCTGTATCACTCTATGACTTGCCGCCAGCGGGATCAGCTCAGCAATCTTCCAGGAGGTGGCCTCCTAATTGGCCGTCTCTGCATTCACCGTCTGATTAAGGATGGTTTGCATCACAGGGCCAGCAGTTCTGGTGTCTCAGAAACCCCACCGGGAGAGTTGGGCGCTGCTAAGACAGGTCAGGGGCCATGAGGTGGTTTTCTGTATATCAGATGGTTTTCTAGAATGGTATGTTGAGGAATCAACCAGAGAATGAGCTATTTTAGATCTGGTATTACGCAATGAGAAAGGGGTTAATTAATAACCGAGTTGTAAAGGAGTCTTTAATGAGTGAGCATAATATGATAGAATTTTACTTTAAGTTTGAAAGTGATGTAGTTCAATCCAAAACTAGGGTCTTAAAAGTAAACAAAGGAAACTACAAAGGTTTGCGGGGCATGTTGTCTGTGGTAGATTGGGAAACTAAATTAAAAGGTATGACAGTAGACAGGCAATGCCGAGCATTTATAGGATCATAGGAAATGGGAGCTGGAGTAGGCCATTCAGCCCGTCGAGCCTGCTGCATCATTCAAACAGATCATGGCTGATCAACTACCTCTACGCCATTTTTCTCCACTATCCCCATATCTGCTGATGCCATTAGTATCCAGAAATCTATCGATTTCTGTCTTGAACATGCTCAATGATTGAGCTTCCACAGCCCTCTGGGGTAGAGAATTCCAAAGATCCATCACCGTCTGAGTGAAGAAATTCTTCCCCATCTCAGTCTTAAATGACCTGTCCCTTTTATACTGAGAGTGTGTCCCCTGGTTCTCAACTTACCAGCCAGTGGAAACATTCTGTCCACATATACCCTGTCACACACTGTAAGAATTTTGTAAGTTTCAAAGAGATCAATTTTCATTCTCCAAAACCCGAGGGAATACAGGCCCGGTTTCTGCAATCTCTCTTCATCGTACAGTCCTGCCATCCCGGGGATCCGTCTGGTGAACCTTCATTGCCCTCCCTCCATGCCAAGTATATCCTTCCTTAGATCAGGAGACCAAAACTGCACACAATACTCCAGGTGCAGTCTCATCAAGACTTTATACAACTGCAGCAAGATATCTTTACTCCTGTACTCAAATCTCCTTGTAATGAAGGCCAACATGCTGTTTGCCTTCCTAATTGCTTGCTGCACCTGCAGACTGAGGGTGACTCATGAACAAGGACACCCAGGTCCCTTTGGATGTCAACACTTCCCAACCTCTCACCATTTAAGAAATACTCTTGTTTTTCTACCAAAGCAGATCACTTCACACTTATTCACAATTTATTCCATCTGCCATATTCTTGCCTATTCACTTAGACTGTCCAAATCCCCTTGAAGCCTCCTTGCATCCTCCTCGCAACTTACATTCCCACCTAGTTTTGTGTTATATCAGCAAATTTGGAAATATCACATCCAAATCATTTATATAGATTGTGAACAATTGTGGCCCAAACACTGATCCTTGCAGTACCACACTAGCCTGCCATCCTGAGAATGACCCATTTGTTCCTACTCTCTGCTTTCTGTCTGTTGACCAATTCTCAATCCATTGCAATATATTACCCCCAATCCCATGTGCTCTAATTTTGTTTACTAACCTCTGTGGGACCTTATCAAAAGTCTTCTAAAAGTCCAAAAACACCATATGCACTGGTTGTCCTTTATCTAACATCCTCAAAAAACTCCAACAGATTTGTCAAACATGATTTCCCTTTCATAAGTCTATGTTGACACTGCACAATCATACTATTTTCCAAGTGTCCAGTTATTTCATCCCTTATATTTGATGCTAACATTTTCCCTACTACTGACATCAAACTAGCTGGTCTGTAGTTCTTTGTTTTCTCTCTCACTCCCTTCTTAAATAGTCGGGTTACATTTGCTACTTTCCAGTCTGCAGGAATCTTTCCAGAATCTATAGAATTTTGAAAGAAAGCCACCAATGCATCCACTATCTCTAAAGCTACCTCCTTCAATACTCTGAGATGTCGCTCATCTGGTCCAGGAAATTTATCAACTTTCAATCAATTAATTTTTCGAGTACTTTATTGATACTAATTTCTTTCAGTTCCTCATTTTCACAAGTTTCTTGGTTCCTTAGTATTTCTGGGAGATTTTCTGTGTTGTCCTCTGTGAAGACAGACACAAAGTAATAGCTTTGTCTCTCCGCCATTTTCTCATTCTCCATCACAAACTCTCCTGCAGTGGACCCACATTCATTCTTGCTAATCTTTTCCTTTTCACATATCTAAAGAAGCTTTTGCAGTCCATCTTTATGATTCTAGCTAGCTTGTATTCATAATCTCTTTTTCCTTTATCAGTTTCTTGGTCCTCCTCTGTTGGATTCTAAATTGCTCCCAATCCTCAGGCGTACCACTTTTTCTGTTGACCTTATATGTCATTTCATTTGACCTAATGCAATCTTTAACTTCTTTTGTTAGCCATGGTTGATTCACCTTTCCTGGTGGGTCTTTATGTCTTAGAGGAATGTATATTCATTGTAAATGGTGTAATACTTCTTTAAATACTCGCCATTGCCTGTCTACTGTCAAATCCTTTAATGTTTTTCCCAATCCACCATAGCCAACTTGCCCCTCATTCCTTCATAGTTTCCTTTGTTCAGATTTAAGACTCTAGTTTCAGAATGACCTATATTTCTTTCAAACTTAATGTAAAATTCTATCATATTGTGGTCACTATTTCCTAATGGCTCCTTTACAGCAAGGTTATTAATTAGCCCTTTCTCATTACATAATACTAAATGTAAAATATCCCGATCCCTAGTTGGTTTTTCAATATACTGCTCCAGACATCCATCTCGTACACAGTCCAGGAATTCATCCTCCACAGCATTAGTGCTAATTAGGTTTACCCAATCTATATGTAAATTTAAGTCACCCATTATTACTGTATTGCCCATGCTACATGCAGCTCTAACTTCCTGATTTATACAATGCCCAACATCACCACTACAGTTTGGTGACCTATAAACAACACCCACCAATGTTTGTTGCGCCTTGCTGTCTCTTGGCTCCACCCAAACTGATTCTACACCTTGCTGCTTCGATCTAAGATTCTTTCTCACTAATGTATTGATCCTGTCTCTTATTAACACTGCTACCCCACCTCCTTTTCCCCTCTCTCTATCCTTCCTAAATGACAAATATCCCTGAATATTCAGTTCCCAGTCCTGGTCACCCTGTAACCACGTTTCTGTAATGGCAATTAAATCGTACCCATTTACCTCTGTTTGTGACTTCAAATCATCTATCTTGTTGCAAATGCTGCATGCATTCAGATAGAGAGTCCTTAACTTTGTTTTACCATTATTCCTCATTTTGATCCTATTTGATGTTTGCCTTCGTCTCGTCTGCCTTCTAATTTCGCTTACCACTTTTCTACTTCCTGTTACCAGTTTTGCTTCCCTCCAATCTGAGCTCCCTCTTAAGTTCTCTCTTCGAATTAATACATGGTTTACAACAAATTTACATTCCTTTGAGGCACAAAAACCTAGTAGGAAATGTGATCCAACCATGGCCAACAAGAGAAATTAAAGATTGTATTAGATCAAAGGAAGAGGCTTAAGTAGAACAAAGAACAAAGAACAGTACAGCACAGGAACAGGCCATTCAGCCCTCCAAGCCTGCGCCGATCTTGATGCCTGCCTAAACTAACACCTTCTGCACTTCCGGGGCCCATATCCCTCTATTCGCTTCCTATTCATGTATTTGTCAAGATGTCTCTTAAACGTCGCTATCGTATCTGCTTCCACCACCTCCCCTGGCAGCATGTTCCAGGCACTCACCACCTTCTGTGTAAAAAGCTTGCCTCGCACATCCCCTCTAAACTTTGCCCCTCTCACCTTAAACCTATGTCCCCTAGTAACTGATTCTTCCACCCTGGGAAAAAGCTTCTGACTATCCACTCTGTCCATGCCGCTCATAACTTTGTAAACCTCTATCATGTCGCCCCTCCACCTCCGTCGTTCCAGTGATAACAATCCGAGTTTTTCCAACCTCTCCTCATAGCTAATGCCCTCCAGACCAGGCATCATCCTGGTAAACCTCCTCTGTACCCTCCAAAGCCTCCACATCCTTCTGGTAGTGTGGCAACCAGAATTGCACGCAATATTCTAAGTGTGGCCTAACTAAGCTTCTGTACAGCTGCAACATGACTTGCCAATTTTTATACTCTATGTCCCGACCGATGAATGCAAGCATGCTGTCTGTCTTCTTGACTACCTTATCCACCTGCGTTGCCACTTTCAGTGGCCTGTGGACCTGTACGCCCAGATCTCTCTGCCTGTCAATACTCTTAAGGGTTCTGCCATTTACTATAAACCTCCCACCTGCATTAGACCTTCCAAAATGCATTACCTCACATTGGTCCGGATTAAACTCCATCTGCCATTTCTCCGCCCAAGTCTCCAACCGATCTATATCCTGCTGTATCCTCTGACAATCCTCATCATTATCTGCAACTCCACCAACCTTTGTGTCGTCCGCAAACTTACTAATCAGGCCAGCTACATCTTCCTCCAAATCATTTATATATAGTACAAACAGCAAAGGTCCCAGCACTGTTCCCTGCGGAACACCACTAGTCACATCCCTCCATTCAGAAAAACACCCATCCACTGATACCCTCTATCTTCTATGACCGAGCCAGTTCTGTATCCATCTTGCCAGCTCACCTCTGATCCCGTGTGACTTCACCTTTTGTACCAGTCTGCCATGAGGGACCTTGTCAAAGGCTTTACTGAAGTCCATATAGATAACATCCACTGCCCTTCCTTCATCAATCATCTTCATCACTTCCTCAAAAAACTCAATCAAATTAGTAAGACATGACCTCCCCTTCACAAAACCATGCTGTCTCTCGCTAATAAGATCATTTGTTTCCAAATGGGAGTAAATCCTGTCCCGAATAATCCTCTCTAATAGTTTCCCTACCACTGACGTAAGGCTTACCGGCCTATAATTTCCTGGATTATCCTTACCACCCTTCTTAAACAAAGGAACAACACTGGCTATTCTCCAGTCCTCTGGGACCTCACCTGTAGCCAATGAGGATGCAAAGATTTCTGTCAAGGCCCCAGCAATTTCCTCCCTTGCCTCCCTCAGTATTCTAGGGTAGATTCCATCAGGCCCTGGGGACTTATCTACCTTAATGCTTTGCAAGACACCCAACACCTCCTCCTTTTTGATAATGAGATGACTGAGACTATCTGCACTCCCTTCCCTAGGCTCATCATCCACCAAGTCCTTCTCTTTGGTGAATACTGATGCAAAGTACTCATTTAGCACCTCACCCATTTCCTCTGGCTCCACACATAGATTCCCATTTCTGTCCTTGAGTGGGCCAACCCTTTCCCTGGTTACCCTCTTGCTCTTTATATATGTATAAAAAGCCTTGGGATTTTCCTTAATCCTGTTTGCCAATGACTTTTCATGACCCCTTTTAGCCCTCCTAACTCCTTGCTTAAGTTCCTTCCTACTGTCTTTATATTCCTCAAGTGCTTCGTCTGTTCCTAACCTTCCAGCCCTTACAAATGCTTCCTTTTTCTTTTTGACTAGGCTCACAATATCCCGCGTTATCCAAGCTTCCCGAAACTTGCCAAACTTGTCTTTCTTTCTCACAGGAACATGCTGGTCCTGGATTCTAATCAGCTGACGTTTGAAAGACTCCCAAATGTCAGATGTTGATTTACCCTCAAACAGCCGCCCCCAATCTAAATTCTTCAGTTCCTGCCTAATTTTAATTATAATTATAATTAGCCTTCCCCCAATTTAGCACCTTCACCCGAGGCCTACTCTTATCCTTATCCACAAGTACCTCAAAACTTATGGAATTATGGTCACTGCTCCCGAAATGCTCCCCCACTGAAACTTCGACCACCTGGCCGGGCTCATTCCCCAATACCAGGTCCAGAATGGCCCCATCCCTAGTTGGATTATCTACATACTGTTTCAAGAAGCCCTCCTGGATGCACCTCACAAATTCTGTCCCATCCAAGCCCCTGGCACTAAGTGAGTCCCAGTCAATATTGGAGTAGTTAAAATTACCCACCACCACAACCCTGTTACCTTTACATCAGTATGCCTGAGAATTGGGAGCATTTTCGAATTCAACAAAGGAGGACCAAGAAACTGATAAAGAGAAAATAGAATATGAAAGTAAATTAGAGAAAAACATAAAAACGGACTGTAAAAGCTTCTATAGGTATGTAAAAGGGAAAAAATTAGCAAAGATATCAAGTGATATGGGGATAGTGTGGAAAAATGGCATTGAAGTGGAAGATCAGCTATGATCTAGTTGAATGGCGAGCAGACTCAAGGGGCTACTGATCCTATTTCCTATGTTCCTAACATTGTGCATGAAACACAAAAACTTAGCATGCAGGTGCAGCAAGTAATTAGGAAGGCAAATGGAATTTTGGCCTTTATTGCTAGGGGGTTTAGAGTTTAAAAATAGGGAAGTCTTGTTACAACTGTACAGGGTGTTGATGAGGCCACACCTGGAGTACTGCGTACAGTTTTGGTCCCCGTATTTAAGGAAGGCTTTACTAGCATTGGAGGCAGTTCAGAAAAGGTTCACTCGGCTGATTACTGGGATGAAGGGGTTGTCTTATCAAGAACGGCTAAACAGGTTAGGCCTTTATTCATTGGAGTTTAGAAGAATGAGAGGTGATCTTATTGAAACATATAAGATTCTGAGGGGGCTTGACAGGGTAAACGTTGAGAATATGTTTCCACTGGTGGGGGAATCTCAAACTAGGGGACATAATTACAGAATAAGGGGTCACACATTTAAAATAGATGCGAAGGAATTTCTTCTCGCAGAGGGTAGTGAATCTCTGGAATTCTCTACCTCAGAGCTTTGTGGAGGCTAGGTCACTGAATGTATTTAAGGAGGAGGTAGATAGATTTTTGAAATCATGGGGAGTCGAGGGTTACACGGAGCGGGCCCGAAAGAGGAGTTGAGGCCTGGGACAGGTCAGCCGTGATCTTATTGAATGGCGGGGCAGGCTTGAGGGTCTGAATGGCCTACTCCTGCTCTTATTTCTTATGTTCTTATGGAGGCACTCTCAGTGGTCTGCACAGCAGTGAAGAAATAAAAAACCTCTAGGCCAGCAGGCCCATCAGGATGGAAGGGAAACTCCTCCACTGGATCAGGATAGACTGCAATTGTGGCCTTTAATGCTCGTGGCGCCATCAGCAGGACATGGGACTCAGCTCAGCTCCCAGCCTGTTGCAGAGAGGCCGCCTTCACTGAGGTGTGCAAAATCACCCCTAATTAGGACCTTGAGCAGCGTAATTGACTGCCTGCCTCTTTGGAACGGGCAGCCGATCCTATTCCCAGCCTGTCCCAGGAAAGTTCTCCAGCAGCAGGAATACATCAGGAACCATCCCAATATGACTCCCCCCTATTTTCCCAGCTCCCCCCACCTTCATGCCTGCCATCATGGGGCCTGGAAAATTCAGCCCACGAGTTCAAATCCCACCATGGCAGCTGGAGAATTTAAATTCAGTTAATTAAATAAGTCTGGAATTAAAAGCTAAGTATTAGTGATGGAGACAATGAAGCATCCAGATTGTTGTAAAAATCCATCTGGTACACTACTGTCTGGTAGGGAAGGAAATCTGCTGTCGTTACCCGTCCCAGCCTGTACATGACTCCAGACACACAGCAATGTGATTGACTCTTAACTGCCCTCTGAAATGGCCTAGCAAGCTTCTCAGTTGTATTCAAAAAGCTGGCTCACCACCACCTTCTCAAGGGCAGTTTAGGGATGTTTAGGCAGTTTTTCTGTGCCCTATTTCAATTCCACTTCTCCATTCTGCCTGGTGTCTGAGATGTAGGCAGCTGCTACAAATATTATGAAGCTCTTAGGATGGTGGTGGCCTTTTTCTCAAGATCTCCAGGTTTTGGGATGCGCTCGGCACCGGATAACTCTTTGTCATGGGCTCCTTGGCAGCCTGATGCTCCAATTATGAAGGTTTCTGCAGAGATCTGATGGAGAGTTCCTCATTACTTCCTTCATAAGGGGACACAGCCTCTGGGGCACGAGCGCACCAGCTTCTCCATGAGTCCTGGCAGCAGGATTCTGGTTGATAATGATCAGTACCTCACAAAATCAGAAAGGTCCTTCTAACCCTGGGAGTGCCTCCACTGAGTATCATTCTGTGCCTCCAAAATGTTGCCCTGTATAATTTATAATCTGGTCAAAAAGAACCTCTCCACATGGTCCCATAATGCCTGCAATCCTTTATATGCCAATATTTATCCCTCAATCAACATCACTAAAACCAGATTATCTGGTCATTATCACATTGCTGTTCGTGGAATTTTGCTGTGCACAAATTGGCTGCTGCATTTCCCACATTATAACAGTGACTGCAAAGCACTTTGAGATAACCTGAGATTGCGAAAGGTGCTATATAAATGTAAATCTTTCTTTTGACTGACTTGCCTAGCTGACTCGTGATGTGAGGGAGGGTTTGCAAAGGCTCCTGCAGCTGCCATTTTCTCCTGCAATAAGCTACTGATGCTCAGCATGGCAATGGACTTCTGCCATTTGCCTTGTACTTTGGAAGAAGTCATGGAGAACCTTCACATGCGTTTGATAATCACCGAGCGGCCTCTTTGTTCATAGGACCACTGCGATCATTGTCCTTCAGCTCTGAAGTCAGGGGCTGGCACGCCTTACGCCTCTGCTCAATTATATCCAGATCCAGTTTCACATCTGCATCATCTGTCTTCCCAGCACTTTATGTTTTACCATCTGTCACCTCCTTGTCTATCAAGTGTTATCTTGCATGGTTATTATTAGGTTTCTGAGTGTGAGGGAGAGGCTTACTGATGGAATGGGTGAGTTCTTGTTCGAGGTAGTGATAACTGCAAGGTCTTACTCTTCAGAAAACCCTGCTGCAACCAGACTTGTAGCCTCTGAAAGAAAAAAAACCAATCCTGGTAAAGTCGGTGTGCTTGAGAAGTATTCTGTCCTAATCAGTCACGAGATTTCTTAAGAAGAAAATGGTAGTTGATGGAGAAATTGAAGAATGCACGGAAACATTAAAAAGGTATGCGTTCTCATGAGCCCTTTGAACTCAGAAACTCCCACATCTCCTGCCTTAAATGTGAGGCCAGAGTTGAAGTCAAATATTATTATTGCTTCCTCTTCATGTGCTGCCAAATGCCACATGTGGGCACATCCCCCTCCAGTAGCCTGGTATTCCTTGGCATGGTGTGCTGTGTTCTGCTGCAGGAGAAACATCGAGTATTAACTAGCTGTGACAGTCTTCAGATCCTGCAGTCACAGGCAATTACAGGATGTGAAACACTGAAGGTGACTGCTGCCAAGTTACTTTACTTCTGTGACTAGGGACAAAATATTATGTGATGCCCTAAAGAGCAATGTTCTAGGGAATATACTTCTAGGGAATATTCATGCACTTCTCAGTTACTTGTCTGAAAATATCTTTACCTTTCCTGACCTAGTGAGGTCATTAAACTTTTTTGACATTACAAGTGGGTCCTTGGGGTTATAGTCTCCTCTCATAGCCACACCTACCTGCTTCCACAGAGCTACTATATACAGATGGCCTATTCCCTGGTATTTAAACAATGGTAGCTCTCCATTTTCCTTTTTGTCACAACAGCTCCTTCGTTGCAGCCTCGGAAAAATTATAAGCTGCTCTTTTTCCTTCTTTAACTGCAACCATTTCAATCCCACCTAGATTCTGCTCAGCTCTTTAACTTTAAGTAGGGAAGTTACAACCTTCCTCTGTCCTATTTCCAAACTTTCCAGGCTCCCTGGCCCATATGGCCGCCCACTGGCAGAACTCCCACCCTTCTCCCCTTAATATCCTAATATTATTGCTTTTAATATTGACCCAAATGGAAATAAAAATCGGGAGAGATGTAACACGGACAGTCGACTCGCTAATACCTGTTTTACACTAGACGACTGATGACACGAACAGTTGGTGAGAAAGTCCTGCAGCCTCTGAGACTGGTACATCCAAATCCAGCAATTGCGTCAGAGTTTCAGCGCCAGGCGACGGTCCAAGATCGGGTGAGAGACTTTGTACGGGGGCCAGCAACGGTTAACGGCGCACTGGGTCAAAACCATAGGGAGAGAAGTCGATCTTGAGTGAAGAGATGACTCAGGAGTCGCGTGGAATTGGCAGCCATTGTTCAGCCAGACCGCGGAGAGAAAACACAGGAAAGGTTGGAAAGTGCGGGAAATCCCCAAAAGACTGCGAAAACTACATTCAAGCCTGCAAGATTTTAAAACAAAGGGGAACACCCTAGAAAGCCTTACTAAAGCTAAGAAAGTAATATGGATTCAAAATTTGGAACGCCAGAAAGTTTCCAAGATCTAGAAGGACCCAATAGCTCAAAATTGGTCTATTTGGAGGAAAAGATTCCTGAGGTTTAGGATTGCTTCCCAACTCCATACAAAGTTAGAAGTTGAACAGGTCAACACCCTTCTATCACTGGCCCGGGTCACTGACCCGAAACGTTAACTCTGCTTCTGAAGGGTCACTGACCCGAAACGTTAACTCTGCTTCTCTTTCCACAGATGCTGCCAGACCTGCAGAGTGATTCCAGCATTTCTTGTTTTTGTTTCAGATTTCCAGCATCCGCAGTATTTTGCTTTTATTACAACACCCTTCTATATTCAGTCGGTGCAATTGTGGATGACTTAATTGTCCGACAAGGGATCAATGAGGCTTCCGATAAATTTGAAGATGTCCTTCAAGCTTTTGACAAATATTTTAATCTTTGCCGCAATAAAATCTTGCAAAGGGCCAAATTTAATAAGTGGGCACAGAAGATTGATGAATCTGTAGACTCCCATATTAATGATCTGTCACAATTGGCAGAAGAATGCAAATAAGACGAATTAAATGCAGATCTAATCAGAGACAGGATAGTCATCAGCATAGCTGATGAATCCTTGTCAGACCTGTTGTGAACCAAGGAAGACTTTACACTGGAAAAGGCCATTCAAATTGTTAGACAGGCTGAAGATCACAAACAGAATAAGGATATCCTATGAGCTGAAGACAAGCCCTGGATGAGAAGGAGTCCAATGCCCATCCAACTGGTTAAGCCAACAACTGGTTAAGGAACAGAAAAAACATACAGGTGATAAGGTACATGACACAGAAAAACCTTGCCAATGTTGTGGAGCCAGGAAGGCCCACAGATGACAGCAGTGGCCAGCAAGTAAAGCTGAGTGTTTTAATTGTGGAAAAACTGGACACTATGGGAAGATGTGCCACAGCCAAATTTTTTCACTTAGGGGTACAAAGCAGAAGACCTTCACTCAAAGAGCAGTGAATCAAGTACAGCAATATCCACAAGAGAAAGAACCAGGAGATTTCTTGGGAGAAACCAGTAACCCAGACCAAGATTTCTGGACAGCAGACATCTATGGGAATGGACACCTGATGAATGTTAAGCTTGACACAGGGGTTAGTGTCACAGTATTGTCTGACCAAGAGCCATGGGTTAGGAGACATTACCTGCAACTGACAGATATACAGTTGCATCGTCCAGGCAGGACACAACTGAGTGTAAAAGGCAAACTCCAAGCAACTCTTCAGTTTAAAGGGAGACAACTGGAAGAGACCTTGTTAGTCTTACATAATCAAGAATTTTCCTTACTGAGCAGGAATGCATGCTTAGAACTGCAGTTGATTAAGAAGGTATCCGAAGCCGAGCAAACAAAGGTAAACAATTCCTTCCAATCGTCAGCCGATGTGTTATCGAGGGCAACAGTAGATCATCCAACTCAGGAAGACGTTAAGTACGTATGTGACATCAAATCATAGTCACAACACACAGCACAAAATTGGCTTGCCGGCACACAGACGTTGTGAGAAATACGACAAGCACAGAAGAATGATGAAGAGTGCATCCACATTAGACAATATTGTACATATGGGTGGCCACAAGAAAGTCCAGGAGGGAGAACAATGAAGACGTTCCATAAGTATAGGAAATACTTTATCATAATTGATGACTTATTAATTTACAATGACAGAATTGTTATTCCTACTTCAATGAGATCTGATATCTTAGATTAATTGCACCAAGGCTATTTGGGTATAACCAAGTGCACAGCGAGGGCACAATCTTCGGTATGGTGGCCTGGGATATCTAAGGATATCGAGACCATGATCAATAACTGTCAGACATGAGTGATACAGAGGCCAGAACAGTGTGAACCATTGTTGACTACCCGATTTTCAACTAGACCTGGGCAAAGCCTAGGCATGGATTTATTCATGTTTGGTGGGAAGTCATATATCATCATTAGCAATTACTTTTCCAGGTGGATAGAAGTCTGACGATTCCATTCTACGACTACCACGGTAGTTATCAGAATCCTTCAGGACATCTTCACGACACATGGGATTCTGGATGAAATATTATCAGACAACAGATCACAGTTCATGAACAAATGTTTTACGCAGTTTGCCGTGAAGTTGGGCTTTCAGCATCGAGCTCAGTGAGGTATCTGCAGTCCAATGGTGAGGCAGAACAGGGTGTGTGAACTATAAAATCTTTACTCGAGAAAAATGAAGATCTTTCTATCTCATTCCTAATTTATCATTCAACGTGTGGATTATCACCAGCAGAATTACTAATGGGAAGAAAGCTAAGAGCACAGCATCCAGTACTGTCTCAACAATTAATTCCTGGATTGAAGACTCAAGACTACAAGAAAGTTTGTGAAAGAGAAAACTCCTACAGAAGGAAACAAACCCTAAATTACAATAGGAGATTTTGAGTGAGAGGCTTATACAAGTTAAACAATGGTCAACAAATTTTGATACATGACCTGGAATGAGAAGGTACAGTAATACATAAACATGAGGACTATCAGCGATCGTATGTTATATGAACGACTGAAGGAAACATACAAAGGAATTGGAGGAATGCAAAAGCAACAGCCAGTAATCCATCTGCAAGATCCAGATGAAGATGAACAAACCCAAACCAAACAAAATACTACAACCTGCAGAAACGAAAACCGAGTCAACAACCCAGACTTACTACAAAGTCTACTGATCATCCCAGACAGATTACAACCAGATTGGGGAGAGTCGTGAACCTGTGATGAGACTGAATCTGCGAAGTCAGAGACTTGGGGGGACAGAGAGTAGTAGGGAAGTCATAAATGTATATATGTTTGGAAAAATGTTGGATAAAGACTTTGGGGGAGATGTAGTATAAGGATGTAAAGGGTTAACACAGAAGACAGTGAGACAGACACCTCCCACTCTAAGAGGGATGATGTAACAGTCACATAAGATAGGCTTGAGAAGAAGGAACAGAACAGAGGATGTTTGCTTAAGTGGGTTGAGAAGTGTGTATATAGTATAATGCAAATAATACACAGTTTTGAGTTGACCTTTACCTGAGCCTGAGACTTTCTTTAGAATGTCCTGCAAAAATATTAATTCAACAACATGCAACATACCCCACATTGTGCAAAGCTTCCCTGTATTGGAAAACTTTGCAACTCACTGAATTTGGTGCCCCACCTATCAGGTGTTCCAGCTTTACCTGCCCCAATTCAGCCCCAGAATGCGAGGGTGTCCCATGACTGCACCATCATTAAATTGGCTCTTAACTGTGGCTTACAGAGACTCGGCTTAAAGTAAAATCCCTCTCAACCATTCTTATCCACTGATCTAAAATATATTTATTGATGCAGGAACAAAGATCATAGTAATAACAAGACAGCTGGTAAAAGTAGGGAAAATCCCAAGATATTCTAAAAGTATATCAATGGGAAGAGGATAACCAGGGAAAGAGTAGGACCCATTAGGGGCCAAGGAGGAAATCTGTGGGTGGAGCCAGAGGACATTGGTAGGGTGTTGAACGAATATTTCACATCTGTCTTCACCCAAGAGAATGAGGATGTAGACATGGAACTCAGAGAGAGAGACTGTGAGGTTGAGCAAATTGTTGGAGGGAGTGACAAGGTATTGGAGGTTTTGGAAGGCTTAAAAGTGGACAAATCTCCAGGTCCGGACGATTTGTGTCCCAGGATGCTGTGGGAGGCGAGGGTGGAGATTGCAGGGGCCCGGACCCAAATTTTTAATTCCTCTCTGGCCACGGGGGAGATGCCAGAGGACTGGAGAACAGCTGGTGGTCCCACTATTTAAGAAAGGTTGTAGAGATAAGCCAGGGAACTACAAACCAGTGAGTCTCACGTCAGTGGTCGGGAAACTATTGGACAAAATTCTGAAGGAGAGAATCTATCACCAGTTGGAGAGGCAAAATTTGATTAGGAATAGTCAGCATGGCTTTGTCAGAGGGAGGTCATGCCTAACAAATTTGATTGAATTTTTTGAGCGTGTGACCAGGTGTGTAGATGAGGGTAGTGCAGTTGATGTAGTTTACATGGATTTCAGCAAAGCCTTTGACAAGGTCCCACATGGGAGACTTGTCAAGAAAGCAAATGCACATGGGATACAGGGTAACTTGATAAGGTGGATTCAAAATTGGCTTAGCTGTAGGAGACAGAGAGTGATGACAGACGGCTGTTTTCGTGACTGGAAGCCAGTGTCCAGTGGCGTACCACAGGGATCTGTGCTGGGTCCCCTATTGTTGTCATTTATATAAACAACATAGATGACTATGTGGGGGGTAGGATCAGTAAGTTCGCAGATGACACAAAGATTGGCCGAGTGGTTAATAGTGAGGTTGAGTGTCTTGGGTTACAGGAAGATATGGACGGGATGGTCAAATGGGCAGAAAAGTGGCAGATGGAATTTAACCCTGAAAAGTGTGAGGTGATACACTTGGGAAGGAGTAATGTGACACAGAAGTATTCAATGAATGGCCTGACACTGGGAAGTTCTAAGGAACAATGGGACCTTGGCGTGTTTGTCCACAGATCTCTGAAGGCAAAAGAGCAGGTTAATAGGGTGGTGAAAAAGGCATGTGGGACACTTGTCTTTATCAATCGAGGCATAGATTACAAAAGCAGGGAGGTCATGTTGGAGTTGTATAGAACTTTGGTAAAGCCACAGCTGGAGTACTGTGTGCAATTCTGGTCGCCACATTATAGGAAGGATGTGATTGCACTGAAGGGGGTGCAGAGGCGATTCACCAGGATGTTGCCTGGGTTGGAACATTTAAGCTATGAAGAGAGTTTGAATAGGCTTGGGTTGTTTTCGCTGGAGCAGAGAAGACTGAGGGGTGACCTGATCGAGGTGTACAAGATTATGAGGGGCATCGACAGGGTGGATAGGGAGCAGCTTAGTTGAAGGGTCAGTTACAAGGGGACACAAGTTTAAGGTGAGGAATGGAGGTTTAAGGGGGTTTTGAGGAAGAACTTTTTTACCCAGAGGGTGGTGATGGTCTGGAATGCACTGCCTGGGAGGGTGGTAGAGGCGGGTTGCCTCACATCCTTTAAAAAGTACCTGGATGAGCACTTGGCACGTCATAACATTCAAGGCTATGAGCCAAGTGCTGGCAAATGGGATTAGGTAGACAGGTCAGGTGTCTTTAATGCATCAGTGCAGACTCGATGGGCCGAAGGACCTCTTCTGCACTGTATTATTCTGTGATTCTGTGAGCTATTGCTTGACTTGTGTCAGGATGAGAAGGCACTTCCCTGTCCCCTCAATCTAGCAACAGCCAAGGTAAGATTTGTGCATTGTCTAACATTAGTAGCTTTATCTAGTTGGGCAGAGCTACCTTTCACTAGTCTGGAGTTACCCTTTGAATACTGCAAATGTCATAATATATTTATAATTTCTATCATGTAGGCGCTTAAACAAAATTCTTTATACATTCCTAATGCCAACCCTTACAAAGTAGAACAGTAATTAAATTGTAAACATTGTAATCATGGCATATAAAACTGCTTTGTTTACTAGGATATTTTTGCTGAATTTGTGGTGATACCAGCAGGAATTTCACTTGCAGCTTAGCTCCAATGAGACTCAAGTGTTTTGATATCAGAGTCCAACTGGAGCTGGAACAATGCAGTAGAAACCGTTGTCCATTGTAACACTGAGACGTTATAAAAGCAATTATGGATTTAGGAAGGTATATGGGAAATGTGCAATTGCATACACAAGGTTTCAGCACCATCTCAGTAGCAGTGGAGAATATTCAGAGAAATACAGAGTATGAGATCAGGTCCCCATCTGCTACTCCATACTCTCACAACCACTTTCTCCACAAGCTACCATTTACAGTGGGAAGCAAAAGTCAGGGTTTTGTTTCTTCAGAGGAGAGAGATGGAATTTTCAGATTCTTTGAAGTCCTTTCACCTGTCTCAGACCTGTCCAAAGAAGCATGGGCCCCAAGTCTGCCACAGAGCTTATGTGACACATCAACAGGCTCAAGCTTTGATTACTATGGTGAGCTTCTTTTGATCTTTAGTGCTCCAATGTCGATCAAGATAGATAGAATCATGATGGTATAATTTAGCAAGAGGAACTCGTTCAGCAGAAACATTACTGATTGGCCACTTTTGGATGCACTTCTGTGCTGTCTTAGTTCCACACTTGGCTGGTGTAACAATTGGCAATGTAGAAAATTAGCACTTGGAAGTTCATCCTGAACATTTCCATGATGACAATCATGGGGTGATCTGGGGCTGCATCTATTTAAAACAGTAAGACCAAGCCAATTTTCATGTTACAACTCCAGAGCCAAAAGGAAGCATATGTGTTAACTAGACACTTGAGGATTTGATTTCCTCTGTATAATATTTTCAATATACTGTTTTTTTTTATTTGTTTCGTGGGATGTGGACATCGCTGGCCAGATCAGCATTTATTGCTCATCCCTAATTGCCCATGAGAAGGGGGTGGTGAGCTGCCTTCTTGAACCACTGCAGTCCACGTGGGGTAGGTATACCCACAGTGCTCTTAGCAGTCTTAGATAGGACAATTTCAGGGTAGAGGACAGGAGGCAGAAAATTAGCAAGTGACTCTGAAAGACAGAAGAAGCAAAGGTTAAAAAGTGTGCAGCACAGGAATTTGGCAGTGTTAAAGGGTATTTATTTAAATGCAAGGAGTATAGTAAATAAAGCCAATGGGCTGAGGGCACAGATAGATAGATGGCAACATGATATCGTTGCTATAACAGAAACTTGGCTTAAGAAGGGACAAGAACGGCAACTCAACATCCCTGTAAATAGAGTTTTCAGGTGGGATAGAGAGGGAGATAGAAAAGGAGGTGGTGTAGCGTTATTAGTGAAGGAATCAGTAACAGCTTTGAGGAGGGTTGATATAGAGTCATAGAGAGATACAGCACTGAAACAGGCCCTTCGGCCCACCGAGTCTGTGCCGACCATCAACCACCCATTTATACTAATCCTACATTAATCCCATATTCCCTACCACATCCCCACCTTCCCTCAATTCTCCTACTACCTACCTATACTAGGAGCAATTTACAATGACCAATTTACCTCTCAACCTGCAAGTCTTTGGGTGTGGGAGGAAACCGGAGCACCCGGCAGAAACCCACACGGTCACAGGGAGAACTTGCAAACTCTGCACAGGCAGTACCCAGAACCGAACCCGGGTTGCTGGAGCTGTGAGGCTGCGGTGCTAACAACTGCGCCACTCTGCTAAATGAATCATCCAATGAGGCCATATTGGTGGAGCTCAGAAATACATAAAGGGCAGCCACACCACTAGGAGCATACTCTAGAACCCCAAATAGTGAGAGGGAGGTAGAAGAATAAATATGTATGCAAATTTATGAGTGCAAAAACTATAGGGCAATAATAGTTGGGGATTTCTACTACCCCAATATCAACTGGGATACAAACAGTGTGAAGGGCACAGAGGGGACAAAATTCTTGAACTGTGTTCAAGAGAACTTTTTTAGCCAGCACATAACAAGCCAACTGAGAGGGGGCGCAATTCTAGATTTAGTCTTCAGTAATGAAGCTGGGCAAGTGGAGGAAGTAACAGTGGGTGACCATTTTGGAGATAGTGACCATAATATAGTAAGATTTAGCATAATCATGGAAAAGGACAAAGATAAAACAGGAGTAAGAGTTCTAAATTGGGGGAAGGTGAATTTTAAGAAGCTGAGAGGTGATCTGGTGAAAGTGGACTGGATACAGCTACTTGAAGGAAAATCAGTGGCAAACCAGTGGGAGGCATTCAAAAGCGAGATTCTACAGGCATTGTGTAGGCATGTACCCACAAAGCCAAAGGGTGGTATGGCCAAATCTAGAGCCTCCTGGTTATCTAAAAGCTTACAGGGTAAGTTAAAGCAGAAAAAGAAAGCTTGTGACGATCACAAAAAACTTAATACTTTAGAAAGCCTGGAGGAGCATAGAAAGCGCAGGGGACTTGTGCTTTGTAGATGGTCAACAGGCTTTAGGGAGTCAGGAGGTGAGTTACTCACCTCAATGTTCCTAGCCTCTCACCTGCTGTTGTAGCCATGGTATTTATATGGCTACTCCAGTTCAGTTTCTAGTCAATGGTAACCCCCTGGATGTTGATCATGGGGGATTCAGCGATGGTAATGCCATTGAATGTCAAGGGGATCTGCTTAGATTCTCTCTTGTTGGAGATGGTCATCTCACTTGTGTGGCACGAATGTTACTTGCTACTTATCAGCCCAAGCCTGGATATTGTCCAAGTCTGCTGTATTTCTACATGGACTGCTTCAGTATCTGAGGAGTCGAGAATGGTGCTGAACATTGTGCAATCATCAGTGAGCATCCCTACTTCTGAACTAATGATTGAAGCAAGGTCATTGATGAAGTAGCTGAAGACGGTTGGGCCTCGGACACTACCCTGAGGAACTCCTGCAGTGGTGTCCTGGAACTGAGATGATTGACCTCCAACAACCACAACCATCTTCCTTTGTGCTAGGTACGATTCCAACCAGCGGAGATTTTCCCCCTGATTCCCATTGCATCCAGTTTTGCTAGGGTTCCTTGATGCCATACTCGGTCAAATGCTGCCTTGATGTTAAGAGCTGTCACTCTCACCTCACCTCTTGAGTTCAGCTGTTTTGTCCATGTTTGAACCAAGGCTGTAATGAGGTCAGGAGCTGAGTGGCCCAAGTGGAACCCAAACTGAGCGTCACTGAGCAGGTTATTGCTAAACAAGTACCACTTGATAGCACTGTCAATGACACCTTCCATCACTTTACTGATGATCGAGAGTAGACTGATGGGGCGGTAATTGGCCAGGTTGGATTTGTCTTACTTTTTGTGTACAGGACACACCTGGGCAATTTTCTGCCTTGCCGGGTAGATGCCAGTGTTTTAGCTTGGCTAGGGGCATGACAAGTTCTGGAGCATAGGTCGGCAGTACTATTGCCAGAACGTTGTCAGGGCTCATAGCCTTTGCACTATCCAGTGCCTTCAGTCGTTTCTTGATATCACGCGGAGTGAATCGAATTGGCTGAAGACTGGCATCTGTGATGCCGGGAACTTCAGGAGGAGGCTGAGATGGATCATCCACTCGGCACTTCTGGCTGAAGATTGTTGCAAATGCTTCAGCATTATCTTTTGCACTGATGTGCTGGGCTCCCCCATCATTGAGGATGGGGATATTTGTGGAGCCACCTCTTCCCATTAGTTGTTTAATTGTCCACCACCATTCACGACTGCAGAGCTTAGATCTGACCCATTGGTTGTGGGATTGCTTAGCTCTGTCTATTGCATGCTGCTTCTGCTGTTTGGCATGCAAGTAGTCCTGGGTTGTAGCTTTACCAGGTTGACACGTCATTTTGAGGCATGCCCTCCTGCACTCTTCATTGAACCAGGGTTGATCCCCGGCTTGATAGTAATGGTAGAGTGGGGGATATGCCGGGCCATGAGGTTACAGATTGTAGTTGAGTACAATTCTGCTGCTGCTGATGGCCCACAGTGCCTCGTGGGTGCCCAGTTTTGCATTGCTAGATCTGTTCGAAATCTATCCCATTTAGCACAGTGGTAGTGCCACACAACACGATGGAGGTATCCTCAATGTGAAGTCCAGAAGATCTGTGCGGTGGTCACTCCTACCAATAATGTCATGGACAGATGCATCTGCAGCAGGTAGATTGGTGAGGATGAGGTCAAGTATGTTTTTCCCCCTTGTTGGTTCCCTCACCACCTGCCGCAGACCCAGTCTAGCAGCTATAACCTTTAGGACTCGGCCAGTAGTGGTACTACTGAGCCACTCTTGGTGATGGGACATTGAAGTCCCCCACCCAGAGTACATTCTGCACCTTTGCCACCCTCAGTGCTTCCTCCAAGTGCTGTTCAACATGGAGGAGTACTGACTCATCAGTTGAGAGGAAGCGGTAGGTGGTAATCAGCAGGAGGTTTCCTTGCCCATGTTTGACCTGATGCTATGAGACTTCATGGATTCAATGTTGAGGACTCCCAGGGCAACACCCTCCTGACTGTATACCACTGTGCCACCACCTCTGCTGGTGGGACAGTATGCACCCAGGGAGGTCTGTAGGGCATGATTTGGTGAGTATGACATATGTTGCTTGACTAGTCTGTGGGACAGCTCTCCCAACTTTGGCACAAGCTCTCAGATGTTAGTAAGGAGGACTTTGCAGGGCCGACAGGGCTGGGTTTGCCATTGTTAGTTTCGGTGCCTAGGCCGATGTTGGGTGGTCCATCCGGTTTCATTCCTTATTGACTTTGTAGCAGTTAGGTACAACTGAATGGCTTTTTAGGCCATTTCAGAGGGCATTTTAAGAGCCAACCACATTGCTGTGGGTCTGGAGTCACATGTAGGCCAGACCAGGTAAGGACAGCAGATTTCCTTCCCTAAAGGACGTTAGTGAACCAGATGGGTTTTTGCGACAATCGCCAATGGTTTCATGGCCATCATTAGACAATCTCTTTTAATTCCAGATTTTATTTAATTAATTGAATTCAAATTCCATCTTCTGCCAAGGTGGGATTCAAACCCATGTCCGCAGAGGAATACCCCAGGTCTCTGGGTTACTAGTCCAGTGACAATGCCACTATGCTACCACCTCCCCTGGTTAAGTTATTTGCTCTTATTTCCTTATTGTGCCATTTTAATGCAGCCATTAACCCACTTAAACTAAACAGGTTGACAACTGAATTAAAAAACATGCTGAGGAATTCAATGTGAGCACATTAATCAATGCAGGAAGAGAAATTTAGCCCTCTTGTTCTTGGGGGAGAAAATGGCCTAGATTTTGTGGCATTTGCTGTCATTACTCCTATGAAACTGACAGTGATTTCTGGAATCCACACATGCACAGTTAAATGCGGAAATCCAAAGTTGCTCTCAATGATTGTACGCTTCTCCAGAGGGCGCACTGTTGAGGTGCCTCCAGAATGCAATCAATTAGAAATCTATGAACTGCCACTCTTACATTCTTACACTCTTGGTCTTGCTGTTGAAACCCTTGAAAATGTTACACTTTATTAAATGAGGTGTAACTGGGTTTATAACGGTGTACTAACTTCCAAATTACTCCTTAATACCTTGCTGGCCTTGAAAGAGTAATTTTATATTGGTTGAATGTCAAATTTCTCCATTATGATAAGAAATTTCACATATTTTTTAAGTTTGTTTATTATATTTTATCTTCTGCCTTAATCCTAAGTGTACGTCCCAATCATTTCATTTTGCTATCTGTAAAAATGTAAAATTAAAAGTAAAGAGATTCAATGTTGTTTTTTACTTCCTGGTTTGCCATCATTGAGGATACTTTAATGTGATTGGCTGTTTACCATGCTAGATGGCATCACTGCTGTTGGACACCTGGAGATCACCTTGACTTAGCACCAGAAACAAGCTGACATCAGGAAAGGGGACATCCATGCCATTGATATTGGTAGATCCTTGTGGACCACTTTCTTTGAGGTCCGCAGTGAGTGCCGTTGTTTCAGCCAAGGTTTGTTTATGAGCTGCCCCTTCCTCTGATTCTGAAAGTGTTGCAGAAAATTAAAAAAAAAGAGATTTGCATTTCCACAGCACAATTCATGACCTCAGGACATCCCACTTTATATCCAATTAAGCACTATTGAAGTGCTAGCCACTGCTGCACTGTGGTGAATACAGCAGCCAATTAGTGCACAGCAAAATCCCACACGCACCAATGTGAAATGACCTATGTTACAGGGTCCTACATTCTTGGAGTCTTCTTTCTTTTACAAACAATAGTACTTGATCGATTTAAGTTCCAAACACTGTTTTTGAATGAACAAATACACAATGCCAGATCACATGATGTTAGTAAAAAATTGGCCCGAACACCAGGGATAACTCCCCGGCTCTTCTTCAAGAAGTACCACGGGATCTTTTACATCCAGCTGAGAGGGCAGATGAAGCCTCACTTTAACACCTCAGAAGACAGCACCTCCGACAGTGCAGCACTCTCTCAGTATCGCACTGGGAGTGTCAACCTAGATTTTGTGCTTAAATCTCTGGAGTGGGTCTTGAGCTCAGAACCTGTTGAGTCAGAGGCATGAGTGCTACCAATTGTTAAATGGGAGACATGATCAAATGAGGTCTGATAAAAATCATGTAGAATACTGAAAATGGAGCGGTGAAAAGTGATATTAGAAGGGCTAAAAAGGAACATGAAAACATGTGAGCTGATAATATAAAAGTAAAGTTGGCTTTTATAAATACAGGAATTTTTTCAGGTTGGCAAAGGGAGTCTAATTGTGTTGGATGAAGGTGTGGTGGGGGTTAAATATTTTATATAGAAATACATAGCAGTTAGAAAAGCAAAATTTTTTTAAAAGGTGTGAAACTGGTAAGTGTTGATGTTCAGAGAGACTTGGAGGGTACTCATACAAGGAATGCTCAAAGTTAACATGCAAGTGCAGCAGGTTATTAGGAAGGCAAATGGCATGTTGGCCTTTATTACAAGGGGGTTGGAGTACAGGAATAAAGAAGTCTTATTAAAATTGTACAGGGCTTTGGTGAGACCGCACCTTTAATACTGCGTGCAGTTTTGGTCTCCATATTTAAGAAAGAATATACTTGCACTGGAGGCAGTGCAGCAAAGATTTACTAAATTGGTCCCTGGGATGAGAGGGTTGTCCGATGATGAGAGGCTGAATAAATTGGGCCTATATTCTCTGGAGTTTAGAAGAATGAGAGGTGATAACAGACATACGAGATTCTGAAAGGGCTCGATAGGGTAGAAGCTGAGAGATTCTTTCCACTGGTCAGGGACTCTAGATAGCGGGGACACAGTCACAGGATAAGGGGTCAATCATTCAGGACTGAGATGAGGAGAAATTACTACACTGAAAGGGTTGTGAATCTTTGAAACTCTCTACCACAGAGGGTTGTGGGTGCTCCTTCGTTGAATACATTTAAGGCTGGGATAGACAGATTTTTGGTCTTGCAGGGAATCAAGGGATATGGGGAGCGGGCAGGAAAGTGGAATTGAAGCCCAAGATCAGCCATGATCATATTGAATGGCAGAGCAGGCTCAATGGGTCATATGGTCTACTCCTGCTCCTATTTCTTGTGTTCTTGAGAACACAAAAACAGTGATACAACCTAACCAATTCCATGTCGGTGTTCACCCTCCAGACAAGCAAATAGTCTAATCACATTTACTCACCCTATTCCCATATCCCTTCAACCCCTTTTCCTTCATCCACCTATCCAATTTAATCTTAAATGTTGGCATCATTTCTGCCTTAACCACTAACCATGAAAGTGAATTCCACAGCCTCAAATTGCATTTCTCTATACAAATGAAGGTGGATATGGGAATCTACATGCACCAGAGGACATGGAATAATTGTTAAAAAAAAGTCTGTTGAAAATAAATTGCTTCTCAGGGATTGAGGATTGGTTAAATCACAGAAGACAGAGAGTTGGGATTAATGGGTCTTTTTCAGGTTGGAAAGACGTAACTAGTGGAGTTCCACAAGGATCAGTCCTAGGGCCTCAATTAATTACTATCTATATTAATGACTTGGAGGAGGGGGGCAGAGTGTAATATATCCAAATTTGCTGATGATGCAAAAGTAGCTGGGAGGGCATGTTGTGATGAGGACATAAGGAATCTACAAAGGGATATAGACAGGTTGAGTGAGTGGGCAAAAACTTGGCAGATGGAGTTTAATGTAGGAAAGTGTGAGGCCATGCACTTTGGTGGGAAGAATCAAAAGGCAGACAATTATTTAAATGGAGAGAGACTTCAAAAAAAGTGCAGGACAAGAGGGATCTGAGTGTTGTTGTGCATGAAACACAAAAAGCTAACATGCAGGTACAGCAAGTAATTAAGAAGGCAAATAGAATTCTGGCCTTTATTGCTAGGGGGTTGAAATTTAAAAATAGGGAAGTCTTGTTACAACTGTACAGGGTGTTGGTAAGGCCGCACCTGGAGTAGTGTGTATAGTTTTGGTCCCTGTATTTAAGAAAGGATATACTGGCATTGGAAGCAGTTCAGAGATTCACGAGGCTGATTCCTGGGATGAAGGAGTTGACTTATCAAGAACGGCTAAACAGGTTAGGCTTTTATTTATTAGAGTTTAGTAGAATGATGGGTGATCTTATTGAAACGTACAAGATTCTGAGGGGGCTTGATGGGTTAGATGTTGAGAAGATGTTTCCACTGGTGGGGGAATCTCAAACTAGGGGACATGGCTACAGAATAAGGGGACACTCATTTAAAACTGAGATGCAAAGAAATTTCTTCTCTCAGAGGGTAGTGAATGTCTGGAAATCTCTGCCCGAGAGAGTTGTGGAGGTAGCTGACTGTAAGTGTATAAAGAGGAGGTAGATAGATTTTTGGAATATCGGGGAGTTGAGGGCTATGAGGAGCTGGCACGAAAGAGGAGTTGAGTCTGGGGCAGATCAACCATGATCTTATTGAATGGCGGCGCAGGCTTGAGGGGCCGAATGGCCTACTCCTGCCCCTATTTCTTATGTTCTTATGTAGAACATAGGAAAGGTTCTGGCCAAAATTTTTCAATCCTCCGTAAATATGGAAGTTGTCTTGTGGGACTATAAAGTAGTCAAGATAACACCATTGTTCAGGAGAT
Organism: Heterodontus francisci; assembly: GCF_036365525.1. NCBI lineage: Eukaryota > Metazoa > Chordata > Chondrichthyes > Heterodontiformes > Heterodontidae > Heterodontus > Heterodontus francisci. The sequence goes on along the minus strand of NC_090375.1, from coordinate 184,711,299 downwards.
GGAAGAAGGATAAACCAGTGGGGGTAAATACAGTCTAATTAGCCTAACGTCAGTTGTGAGAAAACTCTTGGGGCCGGATTTTTAAAGCCCATTGAGTCTGAGCACAGAGGCGAGCGTGATTTGAATATCATGTTCTCGGAGGTCGGCACTGGGACCTGCCCCCTCTGGAATGCAATGCCATTTTTAATGGGACACTGGCAGCGAGGGAATGGGTTGGACACACGCCTCCATGCCTATTGAGCTCAAAAAAGAGATTATTAACAGGCTTTGTCAGCAGGTTTTTAATTTTCAAAGACTGGTAACATGCAGGGCGCCATGGGGGGAAGACGACAGGGTGTTCAAGACATGAACACTGCGGGGTAGGGCCATGAGGGCTATGGGAAGGGCTGATTTAAATACTGCAGAGGCACAAAGTCTAGCTCAGCTGCTCCAAAAGTGGCAGAGTAGCCATTGCTGGAGCCGGAAGACTTGCTTTCCTCAGTGGTGAGTGACAGGAATCCGGAGAGCCATGTGAGGCCGCTGCCATTGTTTAGTCAGCTGGGGTTGGCAGGGGAAGGTAATGGTGAATGCACAAAGCCCAGCTGTGGGAGTTCAGATGGGAACAGGCTACTCTGACATTGGACAGAGCAGCCAGGATGAGCTGCAGCAGATGTGACCTCCTGGACAGCAGCAGGCCAGAGGAGCACAGCGGGGAGGCTGCAAGGGAAAGATGGCATGATCCAGAACATCCAGTATACTACCCAAGAGTCATCTACCTGCAAATGACAGAGCACCAGTGCCGTAGGAGACTGTGGCTATCCAGGCTGATTGTCTTGGACCTGCGTGCTCTGATTCACAATGACCTGAGGCCTCGCGGCCCCCAAGGCAGTCCAATACCAGCGGCAGTCAAGGTCTTCATCACCTTGAATTTCTATGCAACCAGATCATTCTATGGAGCAGCTATGGACCTAGGTGGCATCTCGTAGTCAGAAACTCATCACGCCACTATGCAGGCCACGGATGTCATTTTCAGGAAGGCGCAGGACTACATCCACTTTGACACAGAGGGGCCTGCGAAGATACAGATGGCATTGGGTACAGGCTCCATTGCTGGATTCCCCCAGGTATAGGGTATCATCGCTTGTGCCCGTGTGGCCAGCAAGACACCCAGTGACCCGCCAGTGAGATCCATCAATACGAAGGGCTTCCACTCCCTCAATGTTCAACTGGTCTGCAACCACAACAAGAGTTTCCTCCATGTGTGCGCTCGCTTTCCTGGCAGCTGGCAGTCCAGGCTGCTTCAGTCCTTCACTCCATCCCCAAAAGTTCATGGGTGGATCCAAGGGGACATGGGAGAATCCTTGAAGAGATAGCTACTGGCCCTCTATGCGAGCCCCAGACAGAAGCACAGAGGTGAAACAACCAATGCCACCTGCTAAGCAGGCCAACCATTGAGCAGGCCATCAGGTTTCTAAAGATGCAATTATGGTGCCTGGATCAGTCGGGCAGCTCCCTCCAATATCCTACTGCAAGGGTCTTGGTCATTGTCATGTCTGCTGTGCTCTCCATAAGGTGGCCCTCCAGAGAGGTATGGACCTTGAGGACAGTGAGGCCCTGGAAGGAGACAGCTCATCGAGGAAGGAGCAGGTGGTAAGAGAGGATAAGGAATAGGGAGTAGAGGGGAACAACACTGAACAGAGCGGTGCCCCTTCTGTACAATGGTGGCCTCCTCCTGCCACCCTCTGGGAAGAGAACATCCCTCCTCTCCTTCATGGCCTCCAGTGTTAGATCCAGGTGGACATCAATGAAGCAAGAGTCTGCCCTGCCCCTAGTGCCAGGCCTCCAGCTCCCCTGTGACATCTCAATTCTATTTGGTACTGTGGAAGGCAGATCTCTCCCTCAGGACAACAAGCAGCCTCAGTGATGGCTGCCGTGGGAGTCTACATGATCCCCACACTTGGCTTGACCCACTGTCATTTTCAAACCTACTGGCTCAAAGCGGACAGGAAATCCATCTTTATACCAGTTGAGGACTTAGCCATTGAAAATTGCAATCTGAATCAGCTTCCCACAGGAGGCAGGATTCTGACCCAAAACCAGACCCAATTCCTGTTTCCTACCTCCATAATGAAAATCTAACCATCAGAGAGGTCATCAGTGCAATGAGCTCTTTATGTTGTCTAATACAACATAAATGAGATGCGTGGAGTCCAGTTATGCTGAAGATCTAAAACAGTTTATTACTGCATCCGGGTACTTATCTCATTAGCATACTAAGATCTTAAAGGGACATCACTCTTAAAGGCAATCATACAACATCCCCCTTCTTTCCAAAGATAAGTCTCGTATGCTAAAAGTAAAAACAAAACATTAGATAACTTCAAAATTATTTACGCATGGATAAAGATTGTGAAATTTACAAATATAGAGGCTCAAAAGTCCATATATCGTCTCAGTGGTTTGACAGTTCTTGCTCGGGGAGTTTGCGGCTCATCTGTTGCTGTTCTTTCTGAAGTTTCTTCCTCTCTGCATTCAGTTTCTGTTGCTCTGCCTTCAGCCTGCTAACATACTCTGTTGCTTTTATCAAAGTTTGAGGCCTTATCATACCTGGAAAGTTCCAGCACCTCGTCCCAAAGAGCCAATAGACAATACTTGAACTCATTCCTCCTCGGTCTCATCAGGACATTGCATGTCCTTTGCCTCACCTCATGTTCTGCGACTGAAGGCTTGGGCCTCAAGGTTGAGGACTTGTTGAGGGAAGAGTACTTGGTCTCATTGAAATACCTGTCCATTCTGGCTCATTGTGGTACAGTAGAGTGTAGAGGTGAAGGCGCGACATAGTTGTGCTGTTGCTGGGTTTCTGGACTGCACCATTTGATGCTGGCCAGAGTCCGCTAGTGGGTTCCAGTCCTTGGAGATTTCCCCTTGGCAATTGACCTCACTGCCATGCTGGAGTGCTAAAAAACACTGCCTGGTGACAAAGCACTTTCACCATCTGTGTTCGGATCTTCATTCTCTTGGTGTTGCATCTTCAAGGAGGGGCTGATACTCTCCAAACCAGAACTACTGAGATCCTGGAGGAATTGTGACTGAATGTGGATACCATTGGTCTCTTTTGCTGTAATGGGTAACTTGGTGACCTCATGGATGGTTATGATGTGGAGGTCCTTACACGCTGGTAGTCCTGCCACTGCTGGTCCGCTCGTGTCTACTATGTAGGAGGTTTGTGGTTTCCATGCCGACTTGCCATATCGGCATTGCATTGTAAATGTGCCACTGTGAGGGATGGGTGACCCATTATATGCAGATAACTTGGCCGTTGTTGGTTGTATCATTGATTTCCAATGACTCCAGTACATATTTTTGAGTATTCGGACTGGTAGAATATTTGCACTGGTTCCAGTGTCAATCATGAGCCTGAGTGTATGTTTGCCGGCTTTCTTTGCGCACAAGATGTTAATCGAGGCAAAAGCTTCCAGTTGTTTGAATTCATCAACGTGATGTGTCAGGTTGACAACGTGGAATGCCTGTTCATCTTCTGGCTGAGAATTACTCCTCATTGAGTCTTGCCTCAGGTCTGTTTCGCTGTGGACTTCGTGTATCGGAATGTGTTTATGCAGGTCTCTGGCACTTTCCCTGCGCTGCTGTTGCCCTGTTTCTGCACCTGTCTCTGTTTGTCTGTGTCCTGCTGCGGCTTCTGGCCATATCTTTGGAGCCAGATTTCTTGCATAGGTAGGTCCAGTGTCCTTTAGCACCACACGTCTTGTGCAGGTCACAAAATGCAGGGCAATTTCTCCGTGAGTGGGACAGACTGCACTACCACGCAGCTTGCTTGCTCTTTTCGGCCTGGTTATGGTGCCAATACTGTTGGCTGCAGCTAGTGCTTGCAGGTGCTGTTATCCAGCTACAATGGCTTCATACTTCCTGCCATCTTCTAGCAGTGCATCAATGCTGTGACATTTCTTTTTCCCCAAGAGATCTTCTGAAATACTTCAATGAGTGTCGATACAATCACCAGCTCCATTATTCAGTTCAGCAGCTCAGTTTCTGAGAAGTCTCATTCGTTGCCCTTTATACGGCATCTGCTGACGAACTGGTCTTTTGATTCCTGCAGCTGTTGCCTGTAGGACATCAATTCCAAGCAGTGAATTATAAAATTCACTCATAATCGGAGCTGATCTTCCAGCACTTTCCATATCTAGGTGGGAGCTTTCCAGTCCTCATCAGATAATCCAGAGGTGTTGATTCTGTGTAATCCCTCATTTCCAATTGCTATTAGTATTTTTACGGCCTGTTTTTATGGTTCTGCAATCACTTGGTCTGTAAAGCATAACTGCATTCTTTGTTTGAACGGTTGGAACTTGAACAGGATATCCATGGCATTCCAGGTCACGTCGGGACATTTGGTATCCATATTTCTGCTGTTGTTTTGCTTTAAAACTTGCTTTAAGACTTATTCTATGACTTTGCACTGACTTCCCTTTCAGAAACTTTTCTGTTATTTAGACTAGCTGCTTTGATTGACTGGAGCAGGTACTTGCTAGTGCTGTGTGTTTATCTTTCTCCAGCACTTAAGCCTGCTCTGTTTGTACAGCTGCTGACTAGCTGCTAGTGATTATGTTCTTCACGCTTGAGTGATTTTCATGGTTTTTTTACTGTGGCTTTGTGAATGGAAGTTCTTATTCATGCTCAAGTTGTTTAATGGGTTTTTTAAAACTTTGTCTGCAGATGAAGGCCCTGCAGTCATCTGGGTCTTCCCGTGTTTTTTCTAAAGAATGCCTCCTGTAATGGCACCGATCTCGTTCAGCTCAGGAAAGGAGTCGCGTCTTCCCCTTTTTTCTCTACATGGAGCTTTTGAAAAAATCATTCTATTGAAGGACTTCACGGCTTTTTTTTAAAGCAGTATCCCTCACCGCTTGGCACAATGACTCACCTGATTTATTTGCAGCCTGTCGTTCTGTGCTCTGTCTTCTACAGCTTGAGGTAAGTTCTTTTTTTACTGTTTGAGCCAATATTTTTCTTGAACTTTCTCCCTAGTGACTGTAGGAAAGATCATTTTCAAAACTGTTTTACCTGTGGTCTTCAAACTTAGACGTTGTCTTCTCATCACAGCTGCCACCATGTAATTAGCAATAAAACTGTAGAGGAGGAATTCCTGCAGTGCGTACGTGATGGTTTTTTGGACCAATACATTGAGAAACCAACTAGAGAACAGACCATCCTGGACTGGGTATTGTGTAATGAGAAAGGATTAGTTAACAATCTTGTTGTGTGGTGTCCCTTGGGGAAGAGCAACCATTAACATGATAGAATTCTTCATTAAGATGGAGAGTGAAAGAGCTGATTCCGAGACTAGGGTCCTGAATCTAAATAAAGGAAACTATGAAGGTATGAGGCGTGAGCTGGCTATGATAGATTGGGGAACGTTACTTAAAGGGTTGACAGTGGATAGGCAATGGCTAGCATTTAAAAAGCACGCGGATGAATTACAACAATTGTTCATTCCTGTCTGGCGCAAAAATAAAAGAGGAAGGGTGGCTCAACCGTGACTTACAAAAGAAATTAGAGATAGTATTAGATCCAAGGAGGAGAAATATAAAATGGCCAGAACAAGTAGCAAACCTGAGGATTGGGAGCAGTTTAGAATTCAGCAAAGGAGGACGAAGGGTTTGATTAAGAAGGGGAAAATAGAGTACGAGAGTAAGCTTGCAGAGAACATAAAAACTAACTGTAAAAGCTTCTATAGATATGTGAAGAGAAAAAGATTAGTGAAGACAAATGTGGGTCCCTTACAGTCAGAAATGGGGGAATTTATAATGGGGAACAAAGAAATGACAGACCAATTAAATACATACTTTGGTTCTGTCTTCACAAAGGAGGACACAAATTACCTTCCAGAAATGTTGGGGAATATAGGTTCTAGTGAGAAGGAGGAACTGTATGAAATCAGTATTAGTAGGGAAACGGTGTTAGGGAAATTGATGGGATTGAAGGCCAATAAATCCCCAGGGCCTGATAATCTACATCCCAGAGTACTTAAGGATGTGGTCCTAGAAATAGTAGATGCATTGCTGGTCATTTTTCAAAATTCTATAGACTCTGGGACAGTTCCAACAGATTGGAGGGTAGCTAATGTAACCCCACTATTTAAAAATGGAGGTAGAGAGAAAACAGGGAATTATAGACCAGTCAGCCTGACATCAGTAGTGGGGAAAATGCTAGAGTCCATTATAAAAGGTGTAATAGCAGAGCACTTGGAAAACAATGACAGGATCGGACAAAGTCAACATGGATTTACGAAAGGGAAATCATGTTTAACAAATCTACTGGAATTTTTTGAGGATGTAACTATTAGAATAGATAAGGGCGAACGAGTGGATGTGGTGTATTTGGACTTTCAGAAGGCTTTCTATAAGGTCCCACATAAGAGATTAGCATGCAAAATTAAAGTACATGGGATTGGGGGTAAGGTACTGACATGGATAGAGAACTGGTTGGCAGACAGGAAACAAAGAGTAGGAATAAATGGATCTTTTTCTGGGTGGCAGGCAGTGACTAGTGGGGTACTGCAGGGATCAGTGCTAGAATCCCAGCTATTCACAATATATACTAATGATATAGATGAGGGAATTAAATGTAATATTTCCAAGTTTGCAGATGACACAAAGCTGGGTGGGAGGGTGAGCTGTGAGGAGGATGCAGAGAGGCTCCAGTGTGATTTGGACAGGTTGAGTGAGTGGGCAAGTTCATGGCAGATGCAGTATAATGTGGATAAATGTGAGGTTATCCACTCTGGTGGCCATAACAGAAAGGCAGATTATTATCTGAACAGCGATAGATTGGGAAAGAGGGAGGTGTAGCGAGTCCTGGGTGCCCTTGTGCAACAGTCGCTGAAAGTAAGCATGCAGGTGGAGCAGGCAGTTAAAAAGGCAAATGGTATGTTGGCCTTCATAGCGAGAGGATTCGAGTACAGGAGCAAGGATGTCTTGCTGCAATTATACAAGGCCTTGGTGAGACCACATCTGGAGGATTGTGTGCAGTTTTATACTCCTTATCTGAGGAAGGATGTTCTTGCTATGGAGGGAGTGCAGCGAAGGTTCACCAGACTGATTCCTGGGATGGCAGGACTGATGTATGAAGGGAGATTGGGTCGATTAGGCTTGTATTCGCTAGAGTTTAGAAGAATGAGAGGGGATCTCATAGAAAGCTACAAAATTCTAACAGGACTGGACAGACTAGATGTTCCCGATGGTGGGTGAGTCCAGGACCAGGGGTCAAAGTCTAAGGATAAGGGGTAAGCCATTTAGAACTGAGATGAGGAGGGATTTCTTCACCCAGAGAGTGGTGAACCTGTGAAATTCTCTACCATGGAAAGCAGTTGAGGCCAAATCATTAAATATATTCAAGAAAGGGGTAGATATAGTTCTTAGGGCTAAAGGGATCAAGGGATACGGGGAGAAAGCAGGAACAGGGTACTGAGTTTGGATGATCAGCCATGATCATATTGAATGTCGGTGCAGGTTTGAAGGGCTGAATGGCCTACTCCTGCTCCTATTTTTCTATGTTTCTAATGAGCTGCCACCATATAATGAGTTATTTTATGTTATCCGATGCAACACATATGAAATGCATGGAGTCCAGTTGTGCTGAAGATCTCAAACAGGTTTATTACAGCTAACTATTATGTACAGTACACAGCAAACTATTTACAGAACTTGCCTCTAGGTGTTACAGTTTCAGAGTGACTCTGGCTCTGAGTCACATGACTGCATCCTGGTACTTAGCTAATTAGCTTACTATGATCTTAAAGGGACATCACTCTTAAAGGCAATCATACAACAATCAGAAAGGTCATCAACCTGAAACGTTATCTCTGTTTCTCTCATCACAGATGCTGCAGACTTGCTGAGTACTTCCAGCACTTTCTGTTTTTATTTCAGATTTCCAGCATCTGCAGTATTTTGCTTTAATTACAGAGTTGAAATATTGGGCTGAATTTTACCAGCTTTCCAATGTCGGGGGCTGTGGCAGGGGAGCCTGGAAAATTCTTCTGGAGAGGCCAGCCATGACTCTTGATGCCGGGAAGGCCCCGCTGCATTTTACCAGCAGCAGCGAGGCCTTGGTGCAGCCTCCCTCCCGCCACTCGGCAGCGGAGCCTTCATCTGAATATGGTAATCATATTAAAAGTAATGAATAAACATAACTGGGTAACGACAAGCGTCCCACTCCAATATTCCAGCCGCTGGCTGGAACTCCCACGCCTTCGGATCTCCGTACGGGTATCCGTTGTGTGACATTGATGGGGAGGGGGAGGGAGGAGTTAAATTTGTAGTCGGGGGCGGGTGGGTAGTGGGGAAAACCGCTCTGATTGGCTGTGGGGGTGGTGGGAAGCTGGGAGGTTGGTGAAAGTTCGGCATATTAAAAAGTGGTTTTCTGGGGGGATAGATCATTTTAATTATGGAGAACTCAGTGGGGGTGGGAAAGAGGATTCAAAGTTTAAATAAAATTTTATGCACAGAGGCGCCAGATGCTGTTGCTGGGGACAGAGCAGCCACTCCGTCTACGTCATTGGGGGCAGCCATTCCACCCCCTCCATTTAAAGAGCCCCCATGCACAAGTCGCGCGTGCGCCACGCCTTCTTTGAAGCTCGCCGCCAGAAACAGCGACGAGCTTATAAAATTCAGCCCATTGGGACAATCTCCATTGGAACAGAGAATGCCAAGATAAGATTTAATAGAGAGTTTTTAGAATTGTAAATAATTTTAATGGTGAAGAGGGAAAAATTGCAGAGACAGTGATGAGGAGCCAACAATTTATAACTATCACTAAAGCAGCGAGGAGAGAGGTTTGGTGGAATTGTTTTATGCAAAGCGTTGTTGGAGCATGGAATGCAGTTCAACGGAGAATGCTTGAAGCAAGGTCCATTGCATCTTTTAAGGAAAAAATGGATGAATATATGAAACAGAGAAAAATATGGGAATGTGGAAGAGGGGGCTGGGATTAGTTTTCGATTGCTCTAGCAAAGAGCCAGCACGATGGGCTGAATGGTCCCAACAAAGAGAAACCACAGGCTAAAACCTTAATTTGCTCAAAAGCATTATTGAGTTTTCTTTTTTATTATTTATTCAATCTATCGATGGAGCCCATGGTTTAGTCTTGATCAGTCATTTGTTTTGATGCTAGGAATGCTTTACTGGCATTCCGAGGGTTAAAGTGATAATTGCAGGATGCCACTTTATTTATACATGCATCTATTTTTTGATCAGCCAACCAGTGCAAACATTCCCCACCAGCCAGCTGTTTTGGCAACAAATATGTGACAAGATTAACCTGTGTGGTGCTCACCACTGAAACAGTGTAATTCCAACGTGCATAATTTATGAAAAATAAAATGTTGAGTTGGAGAAATGTCAGTAACTTTAATTACCATTTTGCCTCATTTAATTTCTTCTGCAATTTGAAGATGTTGCCCATATGTACACAATAGAGCAGATGTGGAAAGCTTTCCTTGTAGAGATCATTGACTGGGAACGTTCTGTGTAACAAGAAAAGAACCCTGGAACCAAACAAGGTTGGATATGTTATAAAAATGAAAAATGCCGGAAAACACTCAGCAGGTCAGGCAGCATCTGTGAAGTGAGGAATAGAGTTAATGCTTCAGGTCGATAACCTTTCATCAGAACTGGAAGAAGTTAGAGATTTAACAGTTTTTAAGCAAGTACAGAGGCAGGGATAAGAGGAAGGCAAGGAAAGAACAAAGGGATAGAGATAGGGCAGGAGTGAAGAAACGATAGAAGTGATGATGGTGCAAGGGGGAGGTAATGGGACAAGTAAAGAAACAAAGAATGAATGCAGAGGAGGTGTAAATGGCAGAACCATTACCAGCCTCTGCTGTCCAAGGAAATGGCAGGGGTAGTTATGACCTATGTTGTGACTTTAATTTCCTTGTAGTTGCTTCCCTGTCACCATAACTTTGTCAAGACTTGTGCTGCACTACTGACCAAGTTACATTGGTGGAGTGGGAACAGCTCAGAGGACGCTCCCAGAGGACGCTCCCAGAGGACGTTCCCAGAGGCCAGTGATTGAAGCACGTGAAAAAGGTTGAAATGGTGCACGAGTAATTCATTGTTGCTATTCAGTCACACCACAATATGTGCTGTATTTCTGCTCGGTATGTTCTTATGTTTCAGATCTTTTTCATTGATCTGTTGTGCCATTCTTTTTACCATTGAACCTTCTTCCTGCCTCTGTGCATGTAGTTGAATCCACATGAACCTTTTATTACCAGTACCCCCCCCCACCACCCCCCCCCCCCCATGAGGAAATAATGAGTGGAACTCTCCATCTGTTGTGGTCTAGCATCACCACAGCAATATCAGCTACCAGCCTGCCACAAGCCTGCTACAATTTACTCCCGGGCTGCTATACTAGGCAGGACTAAAGTAGTAATACCATTCCTAATAGGTTTTACCACCACTGTAAGGGAGGGAAATATAGTTCAGGTACAACCATAAAGGCTGCAGCCAGTTAAAGGGGACCATCAATTTTTGAGCAGAAGGAATAATCATCTAATTATCGAATGGGTTCAGCACAGAAGTAGGTCATTCAACCCGTCCTGTCTGTGCTGGCTGTCTGTCTGCAAGAGTAGCTCAGCTGGTCCCACACCCCTGCCTTTTCGCCATAGCCCTGCAAATATTTTCTCTTCAGATAATTATTCAATTCCCTTTTGAAAGCTACGACCAAATCTGCCACTTACAGGCAATGCATTCCAGAGCCTAACCACTCTGCATTTTTCCTCATGTCGCCTCTGGTTCTTTTGCCAATCACCTTAAATCGGTGTCCTTTTATTCTCGACCCTTCCACCAATGGGAACAATTTCTCCGTACCTACCTTGTCCAGACCCCTCGTGATTATGAACACTTCTATCAAACCTCCTGTCAACTTTCTCTTCTCGAAGGAGAACAACACCAGTTTTGCCAATCTATCCACATAATTGAAGTCTCTCATCCCCGGAACAGTTCTCATAAATCTTTTCTGCATCCTCTCCACAGTCTTCACGTCCTTCCTAAAGTGAGGTGCCCAGAACAGGACACAATAATCCAGTTGAGGCCGAACCAGTGTTTTATAAAGGTTCACCATAACTTCCTTGTTTTTGTCCTCAATGCCTCTTTTCATAAAACCCAGGATTCCATATGCCTTATTAATCACTGTCTCAACCTACCCTGCCACCTTCAATAATTTGTGCACATATACCCACAGTTCCCTCTGCTTTTGCACCACCTTGAGAATTGTGCCCTTTATTTTATATTGCCTTTCCTCATTCTTCCTACCAAAATGTAGCACCTCACACTTCTCTGCATTAAGTTTCATCTGCCACGCGTCCACCCATTTCACCAGCCTGTCTGTGTCCTCTTGAAGTTTATCGCAATTCTCCTCACAGTTCGCAATACTTCCAAGTTTTGTATCATCTGCAAATTTTGCAATTGTGCCCTGCACACCCAAGTCTAGATCATTAATATAGATCAAGAAAAGCAGTGGTCCCATTACCGACTCCTGGGGAACCCCACTATATCCCTTCCTCCAGTCCCAAAAGTATCTGTTCATCGATACTTTCTGTTTCCTGTCATTCAGTCAACTTATACTGCTCCTTTTATTCAATGGGCTTCAACTTTGCTGACAAGCCTGTAATTTGTCACTTTATCAAACACCTTCTGAAAGTTCATGGACACCACATCAACAGCATTACCCTCATCAACTCTCTCTGTTACCCCATCAAAAACACAATAGAAAATAGTTAAACATGATTTGCCTTTAACAAATCTGTGCTGGTTTTTCATAATTAATCCATGCTTGTCCAAGTGACTGTTATGTTTGTCCCAGAAATTCTAAAAGCTTTCTCACCACTGAGGTTAAACTGACTGGCCTGTAGTCGCTGGGTTTATCCTTACACCCTTTTTTGAACAAGGGTATAACATTTGCAATTCTCCAGTCCTCTGGTACCACCCCTGTATCTATGGAGGATTGGAAGATTATAGCCAGTACTTCTGCTATTTCCACTCTTACTTCTCTCAGTATCCTCGGATGCATCTGATCCTGTCCTGGTGATTTACTTTAAGTAAAGCCAGCTTTTCTAATACCTCCTCTTTATCAATGTTTAGCCCATCCAGTGTCTCAACTACCTCCTTTTTCACTACAACTTTGGCAACATCTTCATCCTTGGTAACAACTGATACAAAGTACTCATTTAGTAGCTCGGGCATGCCTTCTGCCTGCACGCATAAATCCCCTTTTTGTTCCCAATTGGCCCTACTCCTCCTTTTACTATCCTTTTACTATTTATATGCCTATAGAAGACTTTAGGATTCCCTTTAATGTTAGCTACCAGTCTCTACTCATACTTTCTCACTGCTGCTCTTATTCCTTTTTTCATTTCCCCTCTGAACTTTCTATACTCAGCCTGCTTCTCATGGCAGAAATAGCTGAGGTGACAGCAACAGCACCTCAATGGGACAATGGGTGATCAGCAGCTGCAAGGGCCACCCAGATTCTCAGATGTATTTCTGGGGGTGTCACTGGCTAAAGTGAGTCCCAGAAAAGGCAGTCTCCTGGGCACGGAAGGCAGGAGGGGTAGTGCAATCTGCCTGGAGGGAGGGAGCAGAGGCAGCCTGTGCAACCTGCAACAACCCAACAACTCCCACAATGCAAGAAGAGGGTGACCAAGATAAGTCAAGGCACAGCAACCTTGACCACATTTCCTTGACCACTCACGTCCTAACCTACTGTACTCCTCGAGGGAACCTTTAGCTTCACCGAAAGCTCCACTGTTTGCTGCCAGATTCACAGGTTCAGCTGCTGCCATTCCCACAACTCCATCATGCCCCCTTACTTTTGCAAGCAGCAGCAGAGAAACACACACCAGGGAAGAAGTAGCTGCTGAGTGAGAAGGGTTTTCAACTGAGTACGGTGAGCATGAGAAGATGGGAGTGGAAGAGAGGGAGAGTGCAATTCCTTAGTGGAGAGTTGAGAAACGAATGCCCTTGGCTGAGGAGCCTAAGGTCCCACTCTTCGAAAGAGCTATGTTAGGGAGCATTAATCTTACGAGAAGGCAATAAAGACAGTTTCCGTTCATATGGCTGAGATGATGGACAATCCTCTACCTGTATCAGCAACATGTCACGTCCCACAACCTGCATGAAGATCTGAGAGACTGTGGCAGCCTGGGAGATTTCTACAGCATCAGGACATCAGAAATTGAGAGAAAATTGAGAGAGTGTCAAGTAGCAGTAACAGATTAAGAGCACAAGGAAGTAAATTAATTAACACACGGGGGTAGACATAGTGTTAAGAAGTAGTTTCAGCTAGAGTGATTTAAGTTTTTGGAGAATATGTTGCCCTATAAAGTAAACATGGCTTGTGCATATCGAGTTCTGAGTTCACTTCTGTGTTTTCTTTTTATCTCTGGCTGTCCTGCTCCATGCTCTTTTCTTTCTATACATCCTCCTTGTGCTGTGTTCATCATCATTGCCTTCAGCCTCTGGAAGCAGAAAATCTTTCTCCGCTGCAATATTATCCAGAATGCAGCAAGCAACACTGATTCTTGACGTGCTCACTGTATTGCAAATTTATGCAGTTACCCAAAACCAGTGGCAAACCATCACGTACCCACCACATTCATAAATAAATGTAGAGACAAGATAGACACAGAGAATGAAGTGAGAGCAGCATTTGAGAAATGTTGTTTCAGTTTGTTTCTGACTGTATTGTTGCATTGAAATAAGCACACACATCGACACATCAACCATACCAGAAATGCCAGAAAATGGATTTGTTCATCTGGGACAAGACTCTGACTATGACATTCCAGTGGGGGGAGTGAAGAGGAATGTTGTAGTGATAGGAAACAATATAGTCAGGGGGATAGAGACTGTTCTCTGTAGCTGCAACCGGGAGCTCCAATGGCTGTGTTGCCTGCCAGGGTGCCAGGGTTAAGGACAGCTCCTCGCAGGTGGAGAGGAACCTGGACTGGGAGAGGGAGGATCCAGTTATCATAGTCCATGTGGGAACCAATGACATAGGTAGAACCAGAAATGATGTTCTGCTTAGAGAATTTGAGGATTTAGGGTCCAAACTTAATTCAGAACATCAAAGGTAATCATCTCTGGATTGTTACCTGAGCTACATGCAAATTGGCACAGCATCAAGCAGATTGAAGAACTAAATGCATGGCTCAAACAGTGGTGTGGGAAGAAGGGGTTTCAATTCTTGGGGCACTGGCATCAGTACTCAGGGAAGAGGGAGCTATTCCGTTGGGATGGGATTCACTTAAACCCGGCTGGAACCAGTGTCCTGGCCAATCACATAACTAGGGCTGTGGACAGGACTTTAAACTTACAGAGGGGGGGAGAAGGTTTGGGTAAAGGGCAATTTAGAAATCCAAAGAGAGAGGTTAGGGCATCGGAGCAGGATAGTGATGTGGGTATCTCCCAACAGAATGGGACATGAAGGGGCAGAGAGTTTAACAAAAATTGTACATTGGCAAATAAGGTCATTGCAGGGAAAAGAGGTAACAAAAAATGAAATTGAAGTTCCTTTATCTGAATGCACAAAGCTCCTGTAATAAGATGAATGAACTAGTGGCACGAATAGAGGTAAATAATCTAGATCTAATTGCCATTATCGATACACGGTTACAAGGAGATCAAGGTTGGGAAATGAATATTCCAGGGTACACAGTATTTCGGAGAGACAGACAGAATGGCAAAGGAGGAGGAGTAGCCCTGATAGTAAAGGATGGCATAAGGACATTAGTAAGAGGGATCTAGCCTCAGAAGATCATGAAGTAGAATCAGTTTGGGTGGAAATTAGGAATAGCAGGAATCAGAAAACACTGGTGGGAGTAATTTACAGGCCCCCTAACTGTAGTTATATTATTGGACAGAACATTAAATGGGAAATTGTTGGAGCATGTAAAAAAGGTAATGTATTAATTGTTTAGTTTTAGTTTAGTTTAGAGATACAGCACTGAAACAGGCCCTTCGGCCCACTGAGTCTGTGCCGACCATCAACCACCAATTTATACTAATCCTACACTAAACCCATATTCCTACCACATCCCCACCTGTCCTTATATATTTCCCTACCACCTACCTATACTAGGGGCAATTTATAATGGCCAATTAACCTATCGACCTGCAAGTCTTTGGCATGTGGGAGGAAACCGAAGCACCGGAGGAAACCCACGCAGACACAGGGAGAACTTGCAAACTCCACACAGGCAGTACCCAGAATTGAACCCGGGTCACTGGAGCAGTGAGGCTGCGGTGCTAACCACTGCGCCACTGTGCCGCCCTGTGGGGGACTTTAATCTGCATATAGACTGGGACAATCAAATTGGCAACAGTGGTTAATTAGCAAAGTTGTGGTAAAAGATCCACTGGGAAACTGTAATCATAATACCATTGAATTTCATGTTAAGTTTGAAAGTGACACATTTCAATCATGAACAAGAATCTTAAACAAAGCTAATTACGAAGGTATGAGGGGAGAACTGGCTAAGGTTAATTGGGTAAATAGACTGGAAAGTAGGGCGGTCAATGAACAGTGGGAAACATTTAGAGAAACAATTCAAAGGGTTCAATAAAAGTACATTCATTTAAAAACAAAAACTCATCCAGAAAGACCCATTCATAGCTCACTCAGGAATTTAAGGAGAATATTAGACTAAAAGAAGAGGCTTGCAATGTTGGAAAAAAATAGTAGCAAGTCTGAGGATTGGGAATGTTTTAGAAAACAGCAAAGGGCCACCAAAAAGTTGATAAAAAGGGAAAAAAATAAAATGACAATAAACTAGCCAGCAATATAAAAACGGATTGTAAGAGCTTTTATAAGTACATAAAAAGGAAGAGAGTAGCTAAAATAGACATTGGTCCCTTAGAGGCAGAGACAGGAGAAATCATCATGGGGAATGAGGAAATGGCAGAGGCATTGAACAAATATTTAGTGTCTGTCTTATAGTGGAAGACACACGTTCCATACCAGAAATAGGCAGTAACCTAGGGACTAAAAGGAGTGAGGAAATTAAGGATATTGATACTAATCGAGTAAAAGTATTGGAGAAACTTGAGGGACTGAAATCTAACAAGTCCCCGGGACCAGATGGCCTACATCCTATGGTTCTAAAAGAGATAGCTGCAGAGATAGTGGATGCATTGGCTATGATTTTCCAGAATTCCTGAGATTCAGGAATGGTCCCGTCAGATTGGAAGTTGGCAAATGTTATGCCGCTTTTCAAGAAAGGAGGTAGAGAGTAAACAGGGAACTATAAGCCAGTTAGCCTAACTTCAGTTGTTAGGAAGATGCTGGAAACTATTATTAAAGAAGTCTTAACATTGCACTTGGAAAAGCATAGTATAATTAGAACAAATCAGCATGGTTTTACTTAAGGGAGATCCTGTTTGACAAATTTATTAGAATTTTTGGAGGATGCAACTCGAAGGGTAGATAAAGGGGAATCAGTTGGTATACCTAGATTTTCAAAAGGCATTCGATAAGGTGCCACATAAAAGATTTAAAAGATTAATAGGCAAGATAAGGACTCATGGTGTTGGGGGTAATATATTAGCATGGATTGATGATTGGTTAACAGACAGGAAACAGAGACTCGGCATAAATAGGGCATTTTCAAGTTGGCAGGCAGTTAATAGTGGGGTGCCACAAGGATCAGTGCTGGGGCCTCAGCTATTTACACTCTGTTAATGACTTGGATGAAGAGATAGAGAGTAATGTATCTAGGTTTACTGATGATACAAAGCTTGGTGGAAAGGTAAGCTGCGGGAGGACGTAGAGAGGCTGCAAAGAGATATAGACAGGTTAAGTGAGTAGGTAACAAGATGGCAAATGGAGTATAATGTAGGGAAGTGTGAAGTTGTTCAATTTGGTAGTAAAAATAGAAAAGCAGAATGTTTTTTAAAAGGTGAGAAACTGCTAAGTGTTGATGTTCAGAGAGACCTGGGGGTACCCGTACAAGGAACGCATAGGGTTAACATGCAGGTGCAGCGGGCTATTCGGAAGGCAAATGGCATGTTGGCCTTTATTGCATGGGGACTGGAGTACAGAAATAAAGAAGTCTTACTAAATTGTACAGGGCTTTGGTGAGATCGCACCTGGAATATTGTGTGCACTTTTGGTCTCCACATTTAAGAAAGAATATACTTGCACTGGAGGCAGTGCAGTGAAGATTTACTAAATTGGTCCCTGGGATGAGGGGGTTGTCCTATGATGAGAGGCTGAATAAATTGGGCCTATATTCTCTGGAGTTTAGAAAAATGAGAGGTGATCTAATTGAGACATACAAGATTCTGAAAGGGCTTGATAGGGTCGAAGCTGAGAGATTTTTTCCACTGGTCAGGGAATCTAGAACACGAGGACACAGTCTCAGGATAAGGGGTCGATCATTCAGGACTGAGATGAGGAGAAATTACTTCATTCAAAGGATTGTGAATCTTTGGAATTCTCTACCCTAGAGGATTGTAGATGCTCCATCATTGAATACATTTAAAACTGGGATAGATAGATTTTTTGGTCTCACAGGGAATCAAAGGGATATGGGGAGCAGGCAGGAAAGTGGAATTGAAGCCCAAGATCAGATATAATCCTATTGAATGGCGGAGCAGGCTCGATGGGCCATATGGTCTACTTCTGCTCCTATATCTTGTGTTCTTCTATGACCTAGAAATCCCACACAGTGAGATGCACTACTTTTAATCCAATGGTAAATGGGTCTGCCTGCCAATGGGCTGGAGAGTTATTCACAGCAGGATTTCCTGGGTCAGTTCATTTGCATATCCATTGGATTAATGATTGGTGTCCAACCCATGTAAAACAGGAGAGTCATTTGTTTAAAATCTCCTTAGGTTACCATGACTGACTGTCTTTATGTGAGTGTAGCTAATTTTCAGGCCACCGAATGCTATCATTACCCCTGTGTGCTCCAGCCCTAAACTGCATGGTCTCCTAGCAGTACTTTTTCCACCTGTCTCTTTGCTAACCCAGACCCTGAGAAGACAGGTCCCAATGTTAGTGGGTGTGTTAACATCTGCAGGATTGTGTGGCCATGTTGGCTCTTGGTTGCCCTGGCATGCTTTCTTTCCTGCAGCACCATGTTGGTATGCTGTGGTGGGGTTGCTTTTGAAGAACTATCCAGTGGAATGGCTAGTTGGGATTCATATACTGTGGTGGCATGATCTGGAGACCACAACCACAGCTGCCTTTGAGAAGAGAAGCCCCCACCAGAACTGCATGTACCAATATTCTATGTTTTATCTCTTTCTGCAGATGTAGGTATGTGAGTGCCAACAAGAGGGCCAGTGGCACCTGTAAGTTCATCATTCTATAGAACCTCTTTATTTTATGAGCATGGTAACTCAGAGGATTCCCTTTGGAATATTCATTGGTGCTAATAAAGTGAATTGGGTGGGAGAAAAATAATTCAAAACAATTGATGAAGCCTTGGTAGCAGCAGAAATGGAGAAATGTTATTTGAAATGTTAAGCTACAAGTTCTTTTTTCCCAGTGATTTATACTTATGTTCATTTCTCATCTGTTTGGGCACACACTGATGAGTGAATTTGGGCTAATTCAGAATTATTATTATTTTTAACAAGTAAATTATAAAATCGTAGAATGGTTACAGAACAGAAAGAGGCCATTCGGCCTGTCATGTCCATGCCAGCTCTCTGCAAGAGCAACTCAGCTAATCCCACACCCCCAATTAGCACAATAAAATGATTTATTTGTGAGCTTGGGAGTGGCCTGATGAAATTCTGCAAAAGGAATGTTCGAGGTCAGTGCACCAACCAGAAAACAGGACATTCTGCCTTAAACTCAAATTTATGCAAATCCTGGTTTTGCATTCCATGCCATAAATATGAACTGATTATTTTCCAACGTATTTGTTTGTCATTAACCTGCAATAACTTTCCTTTTACTGACTGCTATTTCTACTGACTGGGACATTAGGTGATTGGGCCTGTTTGCATTGCTAATCATACTTAGCAGCCTCTTCATTGCACAGTATGCTTCCTGAAATCACTGATGGGTCGGTAACCTGTCATGCCACGTGTATGTTTTTTTTGTTTATCAAGCTGCTCCGCGTCAATTCCATGCCCTTGTGAAACTGCACAGCTTCAAGGTTGTCACTAAGTGTTCAGAGGTGCCCTAATCAGCAAAGCAGTGACTGCTGCTGACGCTGAGGTGCTCATTCAAATTAGATCAAAGTCTGGTCAATAGCAGGAAATCTCCATCAGGGACCTGACGTTGCTTAATGTAACACATTAGCATATCAGTGGCAGGAACGGTGGGAGGGAAGGAATGGGAGGAAGCAACAAATTGCCTCAATCAACCATGATTTTAACCATTTGAAGGTTAGGGTGAGTACAAGGTTGAAATTTTCCAAGGGATAACACATTCAGGAAATATTAGAATGTTTTTGCACCAAAACACATACACTTGAAATTTCGATCTATCTGATTTATTCCAGATATATTACAAATATGAATGGTGTTTTTCTAATTGTACAGCAAGTTGTTAAAACTAACAAAACTATTGTTAGGAGATTATGGTATGTTTCCTCCTGTTTTGAGTAGTTACCCACAGAAGAAATTATGATCTGCTGCAGTAAACTAAGTTTCACTTTTCAAACATACATGTTAACAATAGAACTCATGTTAATGCAAAGTCACTTTTTTGCAATAAAAATTACATTTTTTAATTCTTTGAATTAATCAACTCTGAATTAAGAGTAGATCTTTTAATATACAATTCATTACTTTTCACCTGTAGTTTCTGCCAGAGCTCCTCACTGTGAACTGAGATCTGTAATCACAGTCTGAGCTCTCAATGGTGCTGGCATCCAGTGGATGACAGTGTGATAATCTCAATCTACTAACCAATTCACCCCCAAACAATGTGTAGTATTCTGGCCTCTTGTGCATTAAGTGAGTGGGAAAAACTGTGGCAGATGGAGTTTAATGGGGAAAAGTGTGATGTTTGGACCTAAGAAATATAGATCTGAGTATTTTCTAAATGGTGAGGAGCTGGCAACTATGGAGGAGCAGAGAGATTTTAGGGGTCCATTTACAGAGATCACTGAAAGCTATTGGACAGGTACAAAAAATTAAAAAGGCTAATGGAATGTTGGACTTTAATCACAAAAATCCTGGAAGCTGAAGGAATGGAAGTTATGGTTAAAGCTGCAAAGAGCTCTGGTCAGACCCCATTTGCAGCATCACAGTGGGCGGCACAGTGGCGCAGTGGTTAGCACCGCAGCCTCACAGCTCCAGAGACCCGGGTTCGATTCTGGGTACTGCCTGTGCGGAGTTTGCAAGTTCTCCCTGTGTCTGCGTGGGTTTCCTCTGGGTGCTCCGGTTTCCTCCCACATGCCAAAGACTTGCAGGTTGATAGGTTAATTGGCCATTATAAATTGCCCCTAGTATAGGTAGGTGGTAGGGAAATATATAGGGACAGGTGGGGATGTGATAGGAATATGGGATTAGTGTAGGATTAGTATAAATGGGTGGTTGATGGTCGGCACAGACTCGGTGGGCCGAAGGGCCTGTTTCAGTGCTGTATCTCTAAACTAAACTAAACATCACATTCAGCTCTGGGCACTGCATCTCAGGAAGAATATATGGCATTGGAGGGGGTGCAATGCAGATTCACCAGCAAGATACTGGGGCTAAAAGGGTTAAATTATGAGCACAAGTTGCATAGACTAGGCCTGTATTCCCTTGAATATAGAAGATTAAAAGGGTGATCTAATTGAAGTTGTTAAGATGATTAAAGGATATGATAGGTTAGATACAGATAAACCATCTCCTCTAGCAGGAGAATCCATAAAACGGGTATAACCTTAAAATTAGAGCTAGGCCATTCAAGGGGTGATGTCAGGAAGCACTTCTTTATACAAAGGGCAAGGGAAGTCTAGAGCTCTCTCCCCCAAAAAGCTGCTAAGGCTAGGTCAATTGAAAATTCCAAAACTGAGATTGATAGATTTTTGTTAGACAAAGATGTTAATAGCATATGAATTGGGTGTTAATTGTATTCAGATGGTGAAATTAATTGGGTACCCACCTGTGCTCACAATAGGAGCAGACTGACTGAGGGGTTGTTGTTTGGAAGTGTATGAAATGTGTCTCTGCAACAAAAAGCTTCTCAGTGTATAAAGAGCAGGATCCAATTCTATCTTTCACTGCCTGGCTATCTGTGTTCTAATAAAAAAAATTAATACCTCTTTATATGGCTTACTGTCAAACTTTGTCTGGTACTGCTTCTGGGAGAGTGCCTTTGAAGAATATTTACATTAAAAGTGCTATATTAATACAAGTTGTTATTATTGTACAAGCTTTAACTTAAAGACACAAAAGCACTAAATACAATTATTTTTAAAGGCATTTAGTTATATGATGGAAACAAAATTCATGTCATATTAGCGAAAAGTTCAATGAACAAGCCTGGGAGGAGTTAATATAACTCCCTTCCATTCCTACGGTGTTCCTGGGCCTATTCCTAATCATTGTCTTATTTTTCACAATCCACAAAATCTTGATCTGTATTCTCTATATGTCACAGTAATCTAATCAGCAGGCACTAATCTTCACAAGTCACATGATCAATAAACCTGTGTTGTCTAATATTGCAAAGCCTGCATTTTCCATCTACTGGCATTAAAGAATGAACCTGGTACACCAGAAAACTTAGCCCTGAAAATCCATTTACTGAACCACCTCAGTAAGTACTTGAACCTTTAGTCATAAAACTGAAAATCACATATATTAAAAGATAATAGAATTCCAAGCATGCTATTTTGCCAGTTCAGGAAATTCTTATAAATCTCTTCATAGTTTGCATTGATGGCTTGTGACTTCATCTAAATGCCTTAAATGTGTAACTATTCACAAATTAACATTTACCCACCTATCCTTGCAAGCCTACCATGCCATTTTGCAGATGTAGTAAAATGTCTGGTGATGTCAAGCACTGTTACAAAAGTCACTCAATATTTTAACATGACTACTGGTATTTAGCTAGCCTGTGTTCATCGGCCTCAATAATAAGAAATGGTCATATATATTTAGTGGAAATTTGCATTTAATTTTAGTTAATTGAGTGCTTTTTTGTCTTTTTTTCCCTCAGCATAAAATAGCTTTCAATTTTCCAAGCATTTGTGGGTAAAAATCTCTTTTGAAATCTCATAAATGGCCTGCATTTATTACATTGGTATTAATAATGGATAAATGTCTTTGCTACTGGATGTTCTTCAAGATCCACATAAATGTCAAAAAGAGTATTTTCATATAACCCAATGTTTTACCAGAAGCACATTATTGAAAAAACAATATAGTACAGGCTTTAAAATTAGAATGTCTACCATTAAAGGGTTTGCACCTTGAAAATTATTTCTCTTTTGGAAACTCCTGCAGTCAGTCAGTCTTGCAGTCACATTAAATTAAACTACAGGTTTGTAAATCTTCAGAGCATCAGTACAAATTCCCCTCACCACCACCACCACCAACCCCCCCACCCCCCCCATCCCTTCTCCCCCCACCAATGACCTCAAACAATAGAATTTGTGTGTCTTGTTTCTCTTCCCTCATCTGCTGCCAGGGATATTACTTTAATCACCTCTGCAGAGGTCAGGAATGAAATAAATGGTGCAATAATTGCTGTCTTTCGCAAGAAAAACGCAGCCTCGTCTGAAATGCAGAGCCTGCCATCCCCAGATGTTGCAGAAACATCAACTACACCCAAGAAAAATTGGATTAGTCACATTCTTGTCTTCTAATGGACACACTCTGTGATCTTTAGAGCTTCATTTACTGGGTTAATAGTGCTTTGCCTGAGTTCCTTTCAGAACCTGTAGGAAGAAATATTCCTGTGCAGGCCACAGTCACTGACACGAGTAATATCATATTCATCACAAGCAGACCTCATATCTCATTACTGCACGAAGAGTTTGCCTGAGGCTTCTGAGCACAGTCAGGCCAGACCATCATGTGGAGTCATACAGGTATATTGTGAAATGATTTAATGCGATAATAATGTCCACTTTGTGAGACAGATTGTGTTTTTTATAGTAGCTGATGGTTAATGAATGATACATTAGCAAACACACTAAAATATTATTGGGAAATGTAGATGAAGACACACTCTTCTTCCCTGAATAAAAGATGAAAGCCAGGATGACGGAATCAGTGAGATTGCCAGGCTTTACTTTTGAAATATGTCAACAAATTCACTCAGGAATATTAAAAAAGCCATAAAATTATTACCGACATGGACTGATATACCTCATCTTTAATGAAATGAAGAGCAGCAAAATAGCAAAGAGAACAAGGGCACTGTTGTGCCAGTTTATTGGATGAACATTTTGCAGATTAATCTGGCTTGGTCTTTATCTAACACTGCAGTGAACATATTGCCAGACTGTGAAATGACTTAAGAATAGAGAGTTCTGCTCCAGCGGCTCTCTCCCAATGCAAAAGAAATTATACCGAACCATTATTTTGCTCAGGAACTCTTTATTACAGTTTTATGATTGAAAGAACAAATGTATCTGTGTGCTCTTTAATATTAACAACAAGCAATGCCAACAGGCTAAATCTGTACAAAATGACTGGAACCCTCTGAGGGCTGTGATAACATTGCTGCACCACATTCAAAAAATCTGTCATACTTAAAATTGTTTGGTTTATTCAGTGATTGTTATTAGTGAAGGAGTACTCCAAATGCTGGCAATCTCTATTTTTTATTGCTCATTAATTTTTAGAATATTCACTGTTGGAATGTTACAGGATTTATCTTTGTGTGTTAAAAAGGAACAAATAGTTTTGTGCACGGCAGATGCCAGTTTAAAGGTTAACGAAGACAATGTGTTTAAGTACAGAATCAGGATATTATGACTTCTTTTTTCACAATAAGGTGCTCTGACATAGCCACGTCTTTTTTTTTGGTCTGGAAAATGAATTATGTAAACCCTCTCAACCTAAAACTGTTTCAAGTCAATTAATTGTTGTAATTACTTAAGATTTCTTCTTGATGACTATTGCTCTCTGGAGATTAGATGATAACCTGTCATCTCTGTGCCTGATAAATTAAACCTGATTTGTGCTTTGCTACAATCCCTGTTCTTGCACTGGGATGTCGGCAAACACTGAAAAGGAGAGTCTGGAAAAAAAAATCACTTAATCATTGTGTTGATTTTAGAAATCAATCTTGCCCTGCACACTGACCTACACAATAGATAGCAGTTACACAGGCCCACTCACTTCGTATGTACCCTTTACCTCCTGTCAGAATTCAGTGGATTCCATTTGTGCCACAGTTGTTTTAAGGCATCACGACTTAAGCAACTCAAAAATAAAAATTAAACATTGAAGCAGAATATATTTATCTTTGATCTGAGCTGAAGGACTGGCAGGGCTGCTATAACTGACTCAGCTGGGCGTAGACTCAGGAGAAGTCAATCAGGGTCCCAGCTGTTCACTGACCCCTGCTGGAAAGCATATGTGCATGGGCCTGGGCTGCAGGCAGGATTGAGCACAGCTGTGACACCCTCCACAGTCGAACAGCCTGCCAGCACAGTCTTTTGACTCTCAAATATGAAGAATGGTGTTTTGAGTGAGGCCAACCAGTGTACGTTGAAACATATCCAACATGAGCCAGTATCCTTAAAAAAAGGCAAAACAAGGATGCAGATGTGCCTGAGTTAAATGCAATTCAAATAATGAGCATTCAGCAAGATTCAGGACTTCACTTGTGTGGTTATTAGTTTCGCTGACTTATCTGGTCTTATAACCTAGTCTCACCTGAGTTGGAATTGGGGTGCAAACCAAATCCACAAATACAGAGAATATACATACACAAAAGCACAGGTTCACACAAACACACAAATAAGAAGCAAAATAATGATGCTTATGCCTAACTTATGTTTTTATATTTCAGTTTCTGCCTCTTTCATTGTCAGTACATCTCACATTCAAATCCAGGGGTAACCCTCATTACAATGAAGTTTTATACACTAGTGGTCCACTGTATTTCTGAGTGGTCCAGTGGAGCCTCTTGTGGTCCTCTGAGCCCCACAAATAAGATGAAATGGACTGTCCCGAGCCTCTGCAACTGTGCCGCCATCTGATACTAGTTGGAGATTGCAAGGCGCTGTTCAGTCCAAAATTGGCACACAGGGCCGATGGATGTCATAGGACCCCAATTTGCATTTGAGATGGTCCAACTTGGGGGGGGGGGGCGGGGTAAATCCAGCAGACTACAGTAGGCCGGGGGGTGGGGTTGGAGATATTGCCATGACTACAGCAACAGTGGTAACCATGTGGTAAGCCATTGCCTGGAGTACTGCCACCACATTTCTGCTGGGAGGGAGGCCTGAAATTTCACAGTCATTTATTGGCCCTCATTAAAAGGCTGCATAAGGCATTTCTTCTAGTGAAGAGTTGCAAGGCCCCACTGTGTGCTTTATTATATGATAATGATAATTACCTGTCGCTGTTTGTTGCAGTCCTATTAATTGGTGGTTCCATTGCATACTATTTGTGTGTTGTTTGTTGCTGCATCCCGCTGTGAACTACGGATCTCTTCTGGAGGTGACATGCTTTCAAGACGTGCATTCTTGAGGTTAGTTTAACTAATTCGTAATTCAGTAGAGTACTAACCCCAGCTCAGCAGTATATTAACTTGTGTAAGATTTTTCATCGTCCACTGTGTCCTTCCTTAATGACAGAAGGGTGATAACATTCTTGTGTTAAATGGCCTTGTGTCTTTAAGCAAAACATGTTTTATACCTAATAGTGACAGGCCTGGCGTAATAAAACAATAAAGATCTGCAGGGTTATCAGTTCACTATTCCAGAAATGGTAGCAGATGATGAAGGGAGCAGGACGCAGAGTTGAAGCCTTTGGCTGAGCACTGTGGTGGTCTCGCTACAGTGGAGCAGTGGAGTCTGTTCTGGTAATCTCCTTGCAATAGGTTTATAGGCAGCACATACTAACACACCAGTCATAGGCTTAACCATTGAAAGCAAATTATGTCTAATCCAGGCACAGGAAAACAATGTGATATAACCAATAATAATGCTCTTCATTTTATAGTGTTTTTTATGTGTTTAAAGTTTAACGGGTAATTTTTCAGTTATTGTATATAGAAAATTGAATCCAATTGAAAATCTAGGGATAAAAATTAGTTTTGCTTTTGCTAACTGAAAATCAGGATAAAAGCAAAAATTGACGCAAAAATAAACAATTCTTTCAGCATTCTTTTGCTTGTTGTTTACCATCAGTGTAATTTTTCTTTTGAAAATACTTAGTCTTCTGATTTTATTTGATTTAGATTAGAGCTGGAAGGCTCACGGAACCAATCTTGTGAGCCTCCCAAAAAATGACATGATTTTGGTTTCGGTTGGCTAGTCTGCCCACTTCCAGGTGACAGTCAGTTAAAAAACTGAGGAGAAAATATTTAAAAATGCAGAAATTTATCAGTGAAAATAACTAAATGCTGCAAAGAAGCCTACTCGTAAGTTGGCATGAGCTTCTCACACACACGCAGCGAGTGGTAATAACCTGGAACTCACAGCCCACGAGGGTGGTAGAAGCAGAGACAATCAATGACTTCAAAAGGAAATTGGATGGGTATTTGAAGGAAATAAACTTGCAGGCTATGGGGATCGAGCTGGGGAGTGGGACTGCGGATTGCTCTGTGGAGAGCCAGCATGGACCTGGTGTGCCAAATGGCCTTCTTCAATGCCTTATATGACTCTATGTCCTTATTTTTATTATAAGCATAGACAGGCAAATAGTTAACTTATGATCCTGTGGTCCATGTTTCACATATTACATGAATGCAGTGACACCTGTCTTAAACAGCTCACAGTCAATAAAATCCTTCCAAGCTTGTCTTAAGTTCTCGACATCTTTCACAGTAATGCCATTTTTTGTAAAAATAGAAATGCTTTGTGCTTCCTTGGTAGTTCTTTGGCAATAGTCATGGGAAAGAAACAAAGGGCCCAGGTGTAACTCAGTGTAAGTGAATGGGTTAAAATCGAGCCCAGAAAGTCTGGCAAAAAAATGCCCTTTAACTGCACCTGCAGAACCAAAATCACCCAATTCATGAGATCTTGGAGAAGCCAAAGCAAAAGATGTACTTCCAAGAACATTCCTCTTCATGGAGATGGGGGAGCGAAGGAGCTCAACTCAAAATGGTTAACCTATTTAAGGAGGAGAAGTCAAGGTTTTAAAGCTGCTCTCAATAATGGATCTCCAGTTTTGCTTCTTATTCCTTAGCATCATAAAACTGGGAGCTGTGTGATTGGATTTCATCGAGTCTGTCTGTGGAGACTAAATGACAAAAGTAGGCAGCATCCCTCTTTTACCCCCATCTACTGTATAGCATTTGAAGGACAGTAGATGCAGCTTTGCATTGACCTTTAGTGCCTGCATATTGCCTGGAGCCCTGTCATCCTGCAGGGTTTGATATATTTTCATGTATCACAGCATGACTTGAATTTCAAGTCGTGATCGACAGGAGCTTTCCAGAGCATGTACCCAATGAGATATTTTTCCTTGTTGTTTTATTTTGCTGCAGAGGATTATGACCCAGCCTGGAGAAGCCCACTTTATACCATAAACCTCATTAAACAAAAATCCGTCAGAGAAACTTTCTTTATTGCTGATCAGCAGCTGTAATCAGTACCTTTTCATCAAGGTTATTCCCTACCCCGTCCTCGACCGCCACCCCCCTCATCTGCTGCACTGGAGGAATGAAATCTCTTCAAGTGGTATTTACTCGGAAGCATCTGTTTTCTTTCACAAGATCAAATCTCTTTTGACTTCACTGCTCGTCCTGGGCCAGGAAACCACGATCTCTGGTTTCCTAGCAACCAGGATGCTCAGCAGCCAGTGTAAATGCAGAAGATGAGCTTGCAAAGGTCAATTGATTGTGGCTGCCTCGTCCTTTGGTGATATGTTATTGTTGACACCCTCTTCCAGTGTTACACTAATACACCATGATTAGTTTTTATTTGTGTTTGTGTACTGAGGTTTATTTGGGTTTTTAAAAAAAATACAAGAGGGGAAGTCTGAGTGAAAAGCAGCCATGGAAAAAAAAGCTGAAATCATTGAAATCATCTGACTGCTGACTATCCTGCTGTGCTGCCTCGGGCAGTTACATATTTCCATTGAGTTATTTTATGATCAGGCCAGTATGTTATTGAAATATTATCCCTTTAGACGAGCTCATTCTGGTAGAAGATGACAGATTCTCAGCACAGTGATTTAGTCCACAGACCAAATACAAGATTGTGCCCAAACATAGTTTGAGAGAGTCTGGTCACAGTGGAAAGCTCACACATCAGAATGGAAGCAACCTAGAGCACCTAAGTTAAAAGGAAATCTTACAGTTGTATCTGTAAAGGTTGCAGACTGCTAAGACAAGTAGCAGAAAATGTAAAAGCAAAATACTGCGGATGCTGGAAATCTGAAACAAAAACAAGAAATGCTGGATTCACTCAGCAGGTCTGGCAGCATCTGTGGAAAGAGAAGCAGAGTTAACGTTTCGGGTCAGTGACCCTTCTTCGGACCCTTCCGAAGAAGGGTCACTGACCCGAAACGTTAACTCTGCTTCTCTTTCCACAGATGCTGCCAGACCTGCTGAGTGAATCCAGCATTTCTTGTTTTTGTAGCAGAAAATGTAAGTGTGTGACTTGAACAAAATAAACTCATTTCACTAATCTATACTTCAGCTTATTCTCATGGGATATTTTCTTGCGTGATAAAGCTGATTAATACATGAGATTGCCCAGCAGTTTACTGTGTTCAAATAGAGATAGCTAAGAGAGATAATAAGACTTGTCGAGACACAAACTTTGTATCAGACCATACCTCAATAAGATCTTATCAAAGGGTTTCAGTTGTCCTCATGGTCTTCAAGGACAAGGTTCAAGAATTTTATAGCCATAAACTGAACAATGAGGTAAGGTGAAGTCTCAAAATCACTGCCAGAGTACCAATTATTTCTGATACCATGTACAACAAAGATCACAGAGTAGTTCCAAATAGTTTTCAGACCTTTTGGTGTCTCACAGGCAGCCAGTGCACCCACCAGAGTTCACTTGTGATAGCTTCTGTGCTGAAAGGATGACAATTGTGTCACACTCATTGAAAATTTGTGGCATTATAAAAACAATTGATCACCAAAAAAAATGTACCAGGATATATTATATTCCACTGATCTTTATAAACAAAAATTGATAAGCTAGGAGTTGACAATCAAATAAAAACAAATGTTAAATTGAGTGTATAAGTACAGATCAGAGAACTAAAGAGGATGATCAGGTTTACAGGAATATTGTTAATATATTCTTATTTGGAGCTTTGAGCTCACAAATAGTTATGAATATCGATGTCTGTCTATCTATCATCTATCTGTCTATGTCTCTACAAATATCCATCTTTTATCTTTGAGCAATCCATCTAGGAACATAGGAACAGGAAGAGACCATTCAGCCTCTTGAACCTGTTCTATCATTTCGTTAACTCCATCTAGCCACCTTGATTCCATATCCCTTAACACTCTTGCTGAACGAAAATCTATCAATTTCAGTTCTTAAATTTATGATTGACCCCCGGCATCAATAGCTTTTTATAAACATACGAACATATGAACTAGGAGCAGGAGTAGGGCTATTCAGCCCCTCGAGCCTGCTCCACCACTCTATAAGATCATGGCTGATCTGTTTGTGGACTCTCTCCTGCCTACCCCCGATACCTTTTGACTCCTTTGGGGGAGAGAGTTCCAGATTTCCACTATCGATTGCATAAAAAGGCTACCCGATCTATGAAAAATAGAGATGTTAACATAATACAGTAAGGTCACAAACTTAATGCAGGATTTCCAAAGAAACATGAAGACATCATTTTAAAAGTATGTTAAAGGTGATGCAAGCATATACATACAGCTAAGCACTTCTAAGGTATAATTCAGAATCACCCAATGTCTCGATAATGTACAAAGAATTAAATAGAATTATGGTTTGGTTGCAGTACAAGGTCTGAAAAAAACAGAGATGTTTGCACTCTGTATGTCTGATTACTAGAGGTCATATTGTGTTCTGGAATATCCTGGAAGATGTTTGGCAATACCGCTTGTCCTGCATCACATGTCCGTTTCGATATTCTGCCCTGCCGACAAGAAAAAGCAATTTTAAGTGAACATTTGCTACCCTGCACATATTATTGATCTAACCAGTGAATTCAGATAGCGAACATAAATCATTTGAAGTTTTTCTCTCAAAGTTGATGATGCTGCCTGGAAACCTCAATTGGATTAATACCTTGAAAATCTGCTTGATATGTCTGTTATTCCAGTTACTTTTATGAAAGTAAATTACTTAAAGCAAATTAATATGCTGAAAGTGATCCAGTAGCTTGGGTAGTCAAGTACTTGACCCCCACATACCAATTGGAAGGACCCAAGTTTGATTATGATTCAGAGCTAACTATTTATCACTGCAGCTTGCTTTTTTCCTCAGTTATAGCTGCAATGGTAGCTGGAGGATCACACAGAACTGAGGTGTTGTACATCAGCAGGAGGAAGTAATGAGTGAAGGAGGAGGAAACCTTGGTAGAGCCATGGCCACTTTTGAGTCCATAATTGAACTGCCCCTCTGATCAGCCATTCATCTCAGTAGGAGTGAGCAGAGACAAGGATTGGGAGGGGGGGGGATGAAAAAGAAAGCAGACATTGATAAAAGTCCTTGACCAAATTACTGTCTAGACTTGACTAATTTAACAATCCAGCCTAATGGTTGTCGAGAAGATTCTCTACCTCTTTAATACAAATAATCAGATTCTATTATTAATGTGAGTCTCGAGGTATTTTTACCTAGTCCCCATTACCTCTCAACACCTCTTAAAATAGCTCTTAAATACTAATGAACTCTATCCGTTACATTAATGCGATATCTGATGGTTTTGAATTTGGAAATAAAGCTGCAAAGCAAAATGCATTTTTGATCATTTCTATTTGCCGTTCCCATAGAAATTTCACAGACTAAATGTTCAATGATGTTCTGCTTTTCGCAGAGCTGCTGCAGCTAGATAGATTGATTCGAAACAGTGATTGCTGCAAGTTTTGCTTCAGTTAATTCTTAAAGCATTGTCATGTCCCCGTTAGCTGCACAGTAGTCACTGTGATATGATGAATTTAATTCATTAAAGTTATATTGAAAGCAGAAGCGTTGGCTCTGCAGACGTGTCACAACCAAACTACAAATGAAACCGATAACTGCAGCACTTGGACCAGGCACAAACACAGAACTTGGCCAAGAAGAGGAATGACGTTAACTCCTAGAACACTGAAGAAAGAAACAATGGGACTGTCAGAGGTGCTGTCTTTCGGATGAGATATTAAACCTCGGTCCCATCTGCTATCTCGGGTGAACGTAAAAGATCACAAGGTACTATTTCAAAGAAATGCAGGGCAGTTATCCCCAGTGTTCTGGCCAATATTTATCTTTCAGTCAACATCACTAAAAAACAGATTATCTGTTCATTATCACATTTCTGCTTGTGGGAGCTTGCTATGCACAAATTGACTGCCAGGTTTCCTACATTAAGACAGTGACTACTCTTCAAAAAAAGTACTTCATTGGCTGAAAAATGCTTTGGAAAGTCCTGAGGTTGTAAAAGGCACATTGTAAATGTCAGTCTTTCAGTCACTTATACCAGAAACTGCATATGTATGGACAACTGGAGAGGACAGGATCAGGCACAACTGTAATTCCACCCATGGATCAATAGCCCACAGAGGCTAAATTCCGACATGAAGAATGGGTACTTATGAGAGATACTACAAGAGGAATAAATGCTAGTCAGCAAAATTCACTGACCGGCACTTCTGCACTCAGATTAAGGCCAGAGTTTTACAGTGGGTGGACGGGAGCCGGCCTCCGACATAAAAGTCGGTGGCGAGCCTGCTTCCACCTCGCCTGGGGATCTGTTCCATATTTTGCGGGTCCCCAGGCTTTAACTGTGCCGAGGCAGGACTTCCACCCGCTTGAGGTAGGAAGTCCCGCCTCATTGAGCTGCCAGCCAATCAGCGGGCCGGCAGCTCTTAGTCCCAGCAGCACCACGGGGAGCGGTGGCCACTGCTGGGACTGTAGCCCAGCCGGATAGAAGATGTGGAGCCAGGAGACAAGGTGAGTTTTGGTTGCCTTGCTGGGGGGTAATCGGTCGGGCCCTGGCGAGGCAAGGATGGTCGGTTGAGGGGAAGGGAGGGGGTGTTGGGTGCTGCGGGTGGTTGGGGTAGTGGGGGCATCCCTCTATCAGGCACCCTGTGCCCGATGAGCAGGGCACCACCCCTCCCCCACCCCCCCGCCTCGGGACGATCAGCAGCCGCCTAGTTTTCCCGGTGGTATTTCCCGACTCCAGGACGCCCTCTTGAAACGTGTAAAATCCGCTTGGAGACGGGAGAAAGCCCTTACTTAAGTGGCCATTAAGTGGCCACAATCTCGCTAGTTGGGGTGGCATAAAATTCTGGCCTAAGTTTCTTTTTTCATGTAGGGCAGTGGCATGTTGAGAGATCTCTAGATCAGGGTAAAATAGGTGAACTTCCCACCCTCTCATTTCTGGTGACAGTGACGCATGTTCCTACATGTTCCTAGCTAATAATAGCTCCCCAACACCTCTGTAACCATGCCCCTTCGGATATCCTGAGACTGTGAAACGCCAGGTAAAAATAATACACAGAGGAATTTAGCATGGTAAACAATCATATGTGAACTTTGCCAGTTGGTACATCTACCTTCTGGAGTCCTGCTTGGCTGATGATAGTATTCCAAGCATGACCAAGAGGCGAGGAAATTTAAACAGGAATTCTGATTTTTTGTTTCTAGATTCAAAAAGGACACATTTCACTTTGTTCTATATGTTCTATTTTACTAAGAGATGTACTTTGTTTCCAGCAGCTTGTTTCATGTTTAACCAGAGTCCCAAATAGCTGCGTGTGTCTGCAATGCAAAAAACCATTGGATCCAACGACTGGAAGAGGAAGAATGTCAGTTGCTGTGTTGTTGGTGTTGGCAATGGGAACTATCTCACCAACAAACCAGAAGCAGGCGTACTGAAAGATGTGTCAGCAGGGGTGTAGCTTTTACTCCTACTTGCCAGGTTATCCTCAACTCACGCAAGACTTGGCCACTGGCGAGTTATACCCCCAACTTTCTTGTGTAGATCAGGCCTTATCACACAACTTTCTGTGAAGAAGAATCCTTTGTTTCAAAGCTCGTAGATGGTCCCTAAGTATCTCTTTAAGTGAATCCTGGAAAAATATGCCTTCCTGCTGATTACTAATGAAAGCTGAAAAGCCGAATACCATTAGCCTGCTCCATTGCTGACCAATATAAATTTTCACTACTTTGTGAGTAGACAGGTAGAAAAATACTAATAGAAATATGTAGATGTACAATGGAAAAAAAACCCTACTCTAAAAACTCCTATCAATTCCAATTGAAAGAAAACACAAATAATTGGTCTGATTGGGAAAAAATTTTGCAAATTGCACACACTGTGATATTTAATCTGCTAGATATCACAGCTTGATGTGATTGGTTAGGTAACCAGGTCTAACATTTGATTGCAGTTGTTTTTCTTCTAAGCGTCACCAAGCATGTTCTTCCGTCTATTATTCTTAATCTGCTGACATTTGCCGATGGTTCTGTTGGCTAGACCTGATGGAATCTTGCAAGACTTCAGTGGGCTGAATTTAGCACAGCCATTTGGAGCAAGAATTATGTATTGATGCATGACCGTGTCGGGGAAATGGTAAATAATATACATAGAGAATACAATGCAAAAAGTCAAGGGTTCCAAAGCAATTATCTGATGAATCCAGTTATTTTTTTATCTAGGCCTGAACATCACTGCCAGTAAAAAGCAAATCCCCTAATTCCTTTTCACAGAAATGGACCTAATTATTATCTGGTCCTTCTCAAGTGGAATTCCATGGATGAAAAAAAATAGCCAGTTTATTTATGTCCAACATCATAATTAGCACCAGGGTAAAGAGTTTGCAATTAAAATTAAATGATTGGATGCTCATCCAGTAGAGGATTTACAACTTCTAATTAGGCAGGGTATAGATTGTGTATGTCCGAATCATCTGCCTGAATTACTTTTTTGTGTCTCTTCTTGTTTTTACTACATGAACCATTTCCATTAATGGGTTACATCAATAAAAAGGTGATTATGTTAAACTCTTGATAGCCTTTGATCCCTGGCCTATATGCTTACTTTGTATTACTTGAGTTTTGCTGAAGACATATTTCTTTTCAAACTTCAAAAATGTTTGCTATCTCTCTAGCCCTTAGGAGGTGAATTCAACCAAGCTCTGTGTCATAGTGACAGTGCTTAGATCACTAAGATCGCCAATTACGCAGGCATGTATGGTATTGACTACCTGTGCAGTGAACCACAAATTTCCACATGGTATGAGAAATTGTTTGCCCAGGGTGTAGCACCTCTCCAACTCACCAAACCTGAAGGACACTTCATGTCTCTATATTGACATCAACACATCTGAACTCCAAGCAGTCTATTGTGGCATCGGCCCATCCACAGTCTTTGCGACAACAGCACATTTGAGTCATGCCTTAGGTTTTCCTGCCACTGTTTGTGACATCAGGCAAACCTGAATCACAATTCAATGCACCTTATTTTTTAAACCATCAGTTCACCTTCTACGCTTTGTTTTCCCTGATAATTAAAAAGGTACACCCCAACGGACAATGGATATTTTCTTTTCACAGATATGATGCCTGCTAAATAGATAGATTTTTGCTGAGATTGATAAGAGTTTTGTTAGGCAAGGGTATCAAGGGATATGGAGCAAAGGTGGGAAAATGGAGTTGACTTACAGATTGAGTCAAATCAAATTCGCAGGCCCAATGTTCCTACGAATCAGAGCAACTGGCCCTGGTAGCAAGTCAGAATGGTATCAAAGACTTTTGTTGAGGAAAAATTGTACCCAATGAGAAAAAGCATTCTCATATGGAGCATGTCAACAAAACTATATTTAACTCATTA
This sequence comes from Heterodontus francisci, assembly GCF_036365525.1. Taxonomy (NCBI): domain Eukaryota; kingdom Metazoa; phylum Chordata; class Chondrichthyes; order Heterodontiformes; family Heterodontidae; genus Heterodontus; species Heterodontus francisci. The sequence continues at coordinate 184,676,179 of NC_090375.1, read as the reverse complement.
AGCACCTGGGAAAAGAAGAATCTATTAGCTGATTTTATACATAGGATAATATAACATGGAGCAGTTACAAGATTAAAGAATGCCACTGATAATCAGAAACAATTAACAATCACTTCAAATAGTTTATATTCGGCAGATGGGATTACAACCTTGAAATCATTCTCTTCGATCTGTTACTGAGTTTACATTTTGAAAGACAGTCATGTTTATGTTTGTTAATCATACATTTTCAGTGCTGCCCTATGTTTGTACAGAAACTCCAGTTATGCTTTAAGCTGGCAGCTTTCTTTTTGTTGGTTCTTCTGTTAGTGGATTAAAATAAATTTCTACTTCTCGAAAATGGTTATAAAATATAGGCTTGATGGGAAGAGGTGAGGCATTGGATAGGACAGTGACTGTCACAAGATCATCTGGTCATTATCACATTTCTGTTTATGTGCGAACTTGCTGCTGTGTTTCCTACAGTGACTACACTTCGAAAGTACTTCATTGGCCGTAAGGCACTTCAGGACATGCTGAGATTGTGGAAGGTGCTAAATAAATGTAAGCTTTTTTTTTCACACTATCCTTTCATTTGTGGGAACAGCGGTTGTATCCAGTTCAGTCTCATGGCTGAACGTCTCCTCTATCCGTTGGTTATAACGCTCCTAAACGAAATGTGTTTGGCCCGTCTGTACCCAACTCAAAGTAAAGGTAAGCACACGTGATAAAACTGTTCCCATTTCAGCACGAATGGGAATGCATTGAAAATCTCAGACAGACGACAGGACTGATGCAGTAAGTGTTAAGGCAGAGTAGAGGGAGTTTTATTGGGCACTAAGTATATGCTTTACATGATTCTGTGATTTCTTGAAGATGACGCTGGGTGTCCAAAATGGGAAAATATTACGTTTTCCAAGTAACATCAAGGAAAGAAAGAAAGATTTGCATTTATATAGTGTCTTTCATGACCACAGGATACCCCAACGTGCCTTTACAGCCAATTAAGTACTTTTTGAAGTGTCACTATTATGACCTGGGAAATGAGGCAGCCAATTTGCACACAGCGAGCTCCTACAACAGCAATGTGATAATGACCAGATAATCTGTTTTAGTGCTGTTGATTGAGGGATAAATATTGACAAGGACACCAGGGAGAACTCGCCTGCTCTTCTTCCAAAAGTGTCATGGGATCTTTTACGTCCACCTGAGAGGGCGGACGTGGGCTTGGTTTAAAGTCTTGTCCAAATGATGGAAGACATTGATGGAAGTTGACAGCATATTAATGCTGCATTTTAGCAAGGTATATATTAATTGATTTGAAAATATAACACAAATTGAATAACTCTTCAGACCTCAATTGCAAATCCAGCAACTCTTCAAGTCCAAGGGCACAAATTCAATATATCTTCACGTCATGCATTACACAGCATTTTAAAATGGTATTACAAACATTCACAGTTTTACACATCAGCCCAAAGAGATGAACCAAGAATGTTTTTTGCAAACATTACAAAATAGAAATTGTGGGTGCATTTTTAATGTTTTTAAACTGAATTTACCAGTCAAAGGGTTAAGTGTTAATATGTATTCTTGCCTTAGGCAATATTTCTGTTCACTTCTGGTTCTGATGAGTATGGAAAACATTAACTTCAGGGTTCAGAACGAGTAAAATTCCCCAGCACAGCCCTGACATATCCCTGATCAAACTTGTTAACCAGGCTGTCCAGGGAACTACAAGGGTTAAAAACTGTCAAAGAGGCAGATATTCCGGGTCAAGCAGATCAAAAGCATCCTCCGAGCTTAGTGAACAGCTCTAAGCCTTTACTGTTCAACAAAGACAACTGTAACCTTTCATATACTATACAGGTCAGTGGGACTACAGAAAGGATCACAATCTACTGATGAACACATTACACCACTCGGGCCCACACAGGCCTCTGAACTTGAAGATTAGTTAAATAAGCAATGAAGTGGACTTGCAAACGTGACAACTGGCTATTGGCCTGGATTAATGAGAGCCTTTCTTTTTGAAGTGCAAGTTCCAGGTGTGGAGTGCAGAAGGTTAAGACGGGTCTACAAAAGTAATAACCTAGGTTGTCCAGGTGCCACAGCAACATAGAGTACAGCCACCAACACAAGTAGCCAGGCAGCAGAACAGGGCCAGGTCAATAAGTAGGCTCATGGCTCTGAGTTTTATAGAATCATAGAATTAAAAATGAAAAACATTGCTCCTGTATTAATAAAGATTGAAGGCTTTCACCGTCTGGTTTAAATTTAAGACATTTCCAAACACCCCACTTGAGAACTGTCTGGTCCAAAACACAGACAGGTGGCAAGTTTAAAAACATGGGTAGGTGCAGCCCATGATTTTGCAGCTATTAAAACACATCAACGGAAAGTGGTGTGCTGTAAGCACCTGACTTACCGATGTGTGGGCAAAGCTCTGAGCTGGGAACGCACAGAGAACACTTACCTCTTAGTGGGAATGCAGCTCAACTTCCCATGCAATAAAAAAATGTGCAACATGCACAGAATCCCTAATGGTGTAATGAGATATGCTTTCAATCCCTGCTATCATATATATTAATGTATATGTTCTATTTTTTTTAATAATCTTGTGAAAGTGTTTCCCTGCTCAGACACTGGGTTTGTTATTGGAACTATGGATACACAGGATACCTCCAAAAAACAAAGTCGCAATCTATCTAGACACTCAAGCCTAGTATTGCTGCATTTCTCTCTTTAAAAGGAAATCAAGATGTGAATGTCGCTACTTGTCTTGAATAACTGATTTCTGTTATTTAAAATGGATTACATTTTTGTGGTTATTGTACTGATAATAAAAGATACACCTTGGGCTGGATTTTAAGGTCCCCCCTTGGTGAGATCGGAGGCAGGGGGGCACAGAGTATAATGACGGGTGGCAGAGGGGCAGTGGGGCAGAGGGCCTGTCGCCTCCCTGTTGCCCAGCGATCATCCCGGGGGCTGGATAGGCCGACGATGGTCTGCCCCCCCAGAAGCCAATTGAGGCCCTTAAGTGGCCTATTATTAGGCAATTAGGGGCCTCTTCCTGCTACCGCTGGGATCTTACTATTGGTGGGGGGCGGGGGGGGGGGGGGGTGGGAAGCCCTCCGCTGTGCAGGGAGGATGCCTTGTAAATTAGGCGCCCTCCCTGCAGGCTTGGGGTGGGGTCCCTCCTACATGGGCAATTTGTGGCCCACGGAGGATCCCCACTGGGAACCAGTTTATCCCCCGGGACCCCCCTCCCCCTGGACCGCAAGACCACCCCCCTGCATCCCTTTGCTGGGGCCTTCTGGACTGGCTCCAGCAAGCCCACCTCATCTACCTCTGTTCCAGGGTTCCACCACTGGGCCTATGTCTGAGGCCTCTGTCGAACCGGCAGTGGCCACCACTGAGTAGCCCTGAGAGGTTTGGATTGGACCTGTTTCTTTGAACCCCTGGAATGAGGTACTTTGATTCAACTGACAGAATTGCTAGGCCACGTCAGAGGGCAGTTAAGAGTCAATCAGGTTGGTGTAAGACTGGGTAGGACAGAAAATCTCATTCCCTAAAGGATATTAATGAACACACAACAATCCAACACTTTATAGTCACTTTTAACAGTTTTTAAATTACCAAAAGTTTAATATGTATTTAAGTTCTCAAACTGCCATGGTGGAATTTGAACTCCCATTCTCTGCATAATTAATCTAGGCACCTGGATTATCTGTGCAATAATTTAGCCATCACACTACCATACCCCTATAAAAAAAAAAGCCAGAAATATAACTCAATGTGCCCTTTCAAATGCACACTATTCTGTTCCAATGCAAGCTAGAGATAGTCCAGGGTTTTTCTACTTCAGCTTTCTATAACCTGTGACTTGGCTCCCTTGCTGTGAACTTCAGAGAAAATAGGTGGCTATTCTGGGCTCTTCATCAAATAGTTGCTTGATACATATTGCATTGTTTAACTGAATATGGAGTAAAGCCTGCTGAAATTGCCCTTTTCATGTCTATTAGACCCTGAGAACTATGGAAGTATGTAGCACAGTACAAGGCCAACTTTTTATTTATTCATCCCCAGGATGTGAGAGCAAAGCCAGCATTTATTGTCCATCCCTAATGAAAAGGTGATGGTGAGCCACCTTCGTGAACCGCTACAGTCTGTATGGTAAAGGTACTCCCTCAGTGCTGTGAAGGAGGGCATTCCAGGATTTTAATCCAGCAACGATGAAGGAACAGCCAATATATTTCCAAGTCAGGATGATTTGTGAGGCTTGGAAAGGAACTTGAAAGTGGTGGTGTTCCCACTGTCTATTGCCTTTGTCCTTCTAAGGGGTAGAGGTCACGGGTTTGGGAGGTGCAGTCGAAGACGTTTTGGCCTATTGTATCTGTCTCCTCTTGGCAAGAGGAGACTTCCCCTGCATTCTCCACAGCCTTGTATCTTCCTCTACTTCAAAGAATTATTCATTTTCTCTAAAAAGATATAGTGGTTCCATACTCCAACAAACTTTTGCATTAAGAAATTCTCTGATCTTTTATGGATTGTTGTTTTTACAGCAAAGTGGTTCCAATGGCAGGGTGGGACTAGAAATGAAAAATAACACAATTAAGTTTTCAGATAAAGAATCCCAAATGCATACGCTCAAATTTGAATCCAAACCTATCTGCTTCTCAGAAATATATGGTGCACAGCAGGTGAAAGCTGTCAAAGCATTCAATTCAGCATGGCTTATTTGTGTCTCAATACCATCTCTAACACATGATACTGTCTAGTGGACAAGCTGTACCGAACATAGCTGAGAATGTCATGCTTGAGACTGGGGGACATTGCAGGTACATGGAAGTTGGTATTGGTTTGTCTAGTGCCTCATAGAATCATACAGCACAGAAGGAGGCCATTTGGCCCATTGTGCCTGTTCTGGCTCTTTGGTAGAGCTATCCATTTAATATCACTCACCTGCTCTTTCCCCATAGCCTTGTAAATTTTTCCTTTCAAGTATCTATCTAATTCTGTTTTCTGCTTCCACCACCCTTTCAGGCAATGCATACCAGATTATAACAACTCGCTGAGTAAAATAATGTTTCTCATATTGCCTCAGTTTCTTTTATCAATCACGTTAAGTCTGTGCCTTTCTGCCACTGGAAAGAGTTTCTCGCTATTTACTCTATCAAAACTGTTCATGACTTTGAACATGCTATTGAATCTCCTCTTAACCTTCTTTGCTCTAAGAAGAACAACCCTAGCTTCTCCAGTCTCTCCACATTAATGAAGTCCCTCATACCTGATACCGTTCGAATCAATCTCTTCCGCACCCTCTCTAAGGTCCTGACATCCTTTCTGAAGTGTGATGTCCAGAATTGAACGCAATACTCCAGCTCAGGTCTAATCAGTGATTCATAAACATTGAGTGCAACTTCCTTGTTTTGTATTCTATGCCTCTATTTATAAAGCCAAGGATCTTATATGTTCTTTAACAGCCTTCTCAACTTCTCCTGCGACCATCAAAGATTTGGGTACATACACCCCATGGTCTCTCTGTTCTTGCACCCCATTAAAATGGTACATTTAGCCTCAGCTAGGTATGAGAGGTGTTACACAAGAACACACAAATAGGAGCAGAAATAGACCATATGGCCCATCGAGCCTGCTCCGCCATTCAATACGTTCATGGTTGATCTTGGGCTTCAATTCCACTTTCCTGCCCGCTCCCCATATCCCTTGATTCTCTGCGAGACCAAAAATCTATCTATCCCAGCCTTAAATGTATTCAATGATGGAGCATCCATCAAATAAAAAACCCTTCTAATTCACTAATGTCCTTTAGGGAAGGAAATCTGCCGTTCTTACCTGGTCTGGCCTACATATGACTCCAGATCCACAGCAATGTGGTTGACTCTTAAAATGCCCTCTGAAATGGCCATTCAGTTTAAGGGCAATTAGGGATGGACAATAAATGCTGGCCTAACCAGCGACGCCCACATCCCATGAATAAATTTTTTTTTAATCCACAATCGTCTAGGGTAGAGAATTCCAAAGATTCAGAACCCTTTGAGAGAAGTAATTTCTCCTCATCTCAGTCCTGAATGATTGACCCCTTATCCTGAGACTGTTCTAGATCCCCTGACCAGTGGGAACAATCTTTCAGCTTCTACCCTATCAAGCCCTTTCAGAATCTTGTATGTCTCAATTAGATCACCTTTCATTCTTCTAAACTCTGGAGAATATAGGCTCAATTTATACAGCCTCTTTATACAGCATCTGTGGAGAGAGAAGCAGAGTTCTAATGAAGAGTCACTGACCTGAAACGTTAACTCTGCTTCTCTCTCCACAGCTGCTGCCAGACCTGCTGAGTATTTCCAGCATTTCTTGTTTTTATATCCTTTCTTAAATGTGGAGACCAAAACTGCACACAATATTCCAGGTGTGGTCTCACCAAAGCCCTGTACAATTTTAGTAAGACTTCTTTATTCCTGTACTCCAATCCCCTTGCAATAAAGGCCAACATGCCATTAGCCTTCCGAATAGCCTGCTGCACCTGCATGTTAACTTTGTGTTTTCCTTGTACGTGTACCCCCAAATCTCTCTGAACATCAACACTTAGCAGTTTCACACCTTTTAAAAAATATTCTGCTTTTCTATTTTTACAACCAAAATGAACAACTTCACACATTATACTCCATTTGCCATCTTGTCGCCCACTCATTTAATCTCTTTGCAGCTCCTCCCGCAGCTTACCTTTCCACCGAGCTTTGTATCATCAGCAAATGTAGATTCATTACTCTGTCTTTTCATCCAAGTTATTAATATGAGAGTAAATAGCTGAGGCCCCAGCACTGATCCTTGTAGCACCCCACTATTCACTGCCTGCTAACTTGAAAATGCCCCATTTATGCTCACTCTCTGCTTCCTGTCTGTTAACCAATCCTCTATCCACGCTAATATATTCCCCCAACACCATGAGCCCTTATCTTGCCTATTAATCTTTCATGTGGCACATTATCGAATGCCTTTTGAAAATCCAGGTCTACCACATCTACTGGTTCCCCTTTATCTACCCTACTAGTTACATCCTCCAAAAACGCTAATAAATTTGTCAAACAGGATCTCCCTTAAGTAAAACCATGCTGATTTGTTCTAATTATACTATGCTTTTCCAAGTGCAATGTTAAGACTTCTTTAATAATAGTTTCCAGCATCTTCCCAACAACTGAAGTTAGGCTAACTGGCTTATAGTTCCCTGTTTACTCTCTACCTCCTTTCTTGAAAAGTGGCAAAATGTTTACCAACTTCCAATCTGACGGGACCATTCCTGAATCTAAGGAATTCTGAAAAATCATAGCCAACGCATCCACTATCTCTGCAGCTATCTCTTTTAGAACCCTAGGTTGTAGGCCATCTGGTCTCAGAGACTTGTCAGATTTTAGTCCCTCAAGTTTCTCCAATACTTTTTCTCAGTTGATATCAATATCCTTAATTTCCTCACTCTTCTTAGCCTCAAGATTACTGCCTATTTCTGGTATGGAACTTGTGTCTTCTACTGTGAAGACAGACACAAAATATTTGTTCAATGCCTCTGCCATTTCCTCATTCCCCATGATGATTTCTCCTGTCTCTGCCTCTAAGGGACCAATGTCTATTTTTTATTTATTTTTTTTATTTTAAGATACAGCACTGAAACAGGCCCTTCGGCCCACCATGTCTGTGCCGACCAACAACCACCCATTTATACTAACCCTACAGTAATCCCATATGCCCTACCACCTACCTACACTAGGGGCAATTTATAACAGCCAATTTATCTATCACCTGCAAGTCTTTTGGCGGTGGGAGGAAACCGGAGCACCCGGCGAAAACCCACGCAAACACAGGGAGAACTTGCAAACTCCACACAGACAGAACCCAGAATTTAACCCAGGTCCCTGGAGCTGTGAGGCTGCGGTGCTAACCACTGCGCCACTGTGCTGCCCTACTTTAGCTACTCTCTTCCTTGTTATGTATTTATAAAAGCTCTTACAATCCGTTTTTATATTGCTCGCTAGTTTACTCTCATGTTTTATTTTTTCCCTTTTTATCAACTTTTTTGGTGGCCCTTTGCTGTTTTCTAAAACACTCCCGATCTTCAGACTTGGTCCTGTTTTTTGCAACATTGCAAGCCTCTTCTTTTAGTCTAATACTCTCCCTAACTTCCTGAGTGAGTCACGGATGGGTCTTTCTGGACGAGTTTTTGTTTTTGAACGGAATGTACTTTGGTTGAACCTTTTGAATTGTTTTTTTAAATGTTTCCCACTGTTCATTTACCATCATACCTTCCAGTCTATTTACCCAATTAACCTTAGCCAGTTCTCCCCTCATACCTTCGTAATTGACTTTGTTTAAGTTTAAGATTCTTGTTTGTGATTGAAATGTGTCACTTTCAAACTTAACATGAAATTCAATGGTATTATGATCACTGTTTCCCAGTGGATCCTTTACTATGACATTGCTTATTAACTCTGATTCATTACACAATATGAGATCTAAGATAGCTTTATCCCTAGTCAGTTCTACAATGTATTGCTCCAAGAAACTGTCACGAAAGCATTCTACAAATTCATCTTCTGAACCACTGTTGCCAATTTGATTGTCCCAGTCTATTTGCAGATTAAAGGCCTCCACAATTAATACATTACCTTTTTTACATGCTCCAACAATTTCCCATTTAACATTCTGTCCAATGATATAACTACTGTTAGGGGGCCTGTAACTTACTCCCACCAGTGTTTTCTGACTCATGCTATTCCTAATTTCCACCCAAACTGATTCTACTTCATGATCTTCTAAGGACAGATCCCTTTTTATTAATGTCCTTATGCCATCCTTTACTATCAGGACTACCCCTCCTCCTTTGCCATTCTGTCTGTCTCTCCAAAATACTGTGTACCCTGTAATATTTATTTCCCAACCTTGATCTCCTTGTAACCATGTATCAATAATGGCAATTAGATCTAGATTATTTACCTCTATTCGTGCCACTAGTTCATCTATCTTATTACAGATGCTTCGTGCATTCAGATAAAGGAACTTCAATTTCATTTGTTTTTACCTCTATTCCCTGCAATGACCTTATTTGCCAATGTACAATTTTTGTTAAACTCTCTGTCCCATTCTGTTGGGAGTTACCCACATTACTATCCTGCTCCGATGACCTGACCTCTCTTTGGATTTCTAAATTTCCCTTCATCTAAACCCTCCATCCCCCCCCAACTCCCTAGTTAGTTTAAAGCCCTGTCCACAGCCCTAGTTATGTTACATCGAGTCTACAGCATAGAAACAGTCCATTCGGCCTAACTGATTATGCCTGTGTGGTTGACATTGGTGTCCACTTTTTGACTGTATGTGGGGACCTTCTTCCACAATTAAAGCCTTATGCCCTGGGATCTCAGTTCACAGTGAAACAATCAATAAGAGTGAGATGGGAACCAAAGTCTATTCACATATATTGAATATTATTTGGCTGGAGGACTGAATTTTAAACGTGGGGTCGGGAACCTGACGCCCAGATGTTTTCTGGATCCTGACCCTGCACCTGAGCTGTGTCGTTAATGTGACCCGATCTTCAAATCCTAATGCCCTAATTCAGCAGAAGGTGAGCTCGGTGCCCAATTAGTGGCACTAAGCGTCTGCAGAGCTCAAGTGTCAAAGGCAGGCCGCAGCCAAGATGGGGCCTGCCGCTGCCTTGCCGATGAGAGCAGGCAGCTCTGTGCAGGGCCAGCGGAATAAAGAGGTGCAGCAGCGCATCCAGAAGTAAACTGTCCTGTTATTGACCTGGCACAAGATGCCCGTGGACCCTTAACATTGCATGGTGGAACAATAAAGTTTGTCCTCTGCTCTCTGTGAGCCCAACAGCTGTGCACAATTGCGCTGCACCACAGCAGTCTGGCTTGTGGGAATTGCCTTTGAAAATTGTAGTGCGGATCCCCCCGCCGCCCCTTAATGAGCTCCTCCTTGAGCTTAATGGGCCCTTAATTGGAGGTGAACAGCTTCCCTATTCCCTCCTCAACAACACCCCCCCTCCCACCCCAACCACCTCCCCCCCCCCCCCCCCGCCCTCACATTGAAAATTGCAGACTATCAAATTGATTTTCAAATTGTGCCCACATCAGTTCCCGAGCTCCTCAACAAAGAACAAAGAACAAAAGAACAAAGATAATTACAGCACAGGAACAGGCCCTTCGGCCCTCCAAGCCTGCGCCGATCCAGATCCTCTCTCTAAACATGTCGCCTATTTTCTAAGGTTCTGTATCTCTTTTCTTCCTGCCCATTCATGTATCTGTCTAGATACATCTTAAAAGACTCCATCGTGCCCGCATCTACCACCTCCGCTGGCAATGCGTTCCAGGTGCCCACCACCCTCTGCGTAAAGAACTTTCCACGCATATCCCCCCTAAACTTTTCCCCTTTCACTTTGAACTCGTGTCCTCTAGTAATTGAAACCCCCACTCTGGGAAAAAGCCTCTTGCTATCCACCCTGTCTATACCTCTCATGATTTTGTACACCTCAATCAGGTCCCCCCTCAACCTCCGTCTTTCTAATGAAAATAATCCTAATCTGCTCAACCTCTCTTCATAGCTAGCGCCCTCCATACCAGGCAACATCCTGGTGAACCTCCTCTGCACCCTCTCCAAAGCATCCACATCCTTTTGATAATGTGGCGACCAGAACTGTACGCAGTATTCCAAATGTGGCCGAACCAAAGTCCTATACAACTGTAACATGACCTGCCAACTCTTGTACTCAATGCCCCGTCCGATGAAGGAAAGCATGCCGTATGCCTTCTTGACCACTCTATTTACCTGCGTTGCCACCTTCAGGGAACAGTGGACCTGAACACCCAAATCTCTCTGGACATCAATTTTCCCCAGGACTTTTCCATTTACTGTATAAACTTTGAAAAACCAGCCCTGGGAATCAGCGACAGGACAATAGAGAGCTTGTAGTGTTCTCATAGAACACAAGTCTCCATTGGTCCACAAGACAGTACTAGGGGGCATAAATTTAAGATAATCACATAAAGAATGGAAAAGGTTACAAAACATTTCTTTTTACACAGTGGCTAGGAATTCTCTATCACCATCCATGGTTGAAGCAACGTTTATAAATTCTTTATCGAGGGAATTAGATATTTGGGTGAAAAGAAGATAAAAGGGTATAGGGGGTGAGGAGAGGAGTGGAATTAAAATAGGTGGCCCATGGGATGACTTGAGGGCCAAATAGCCTGACTGTGCTCTATCATTCTATAATTGTATGGGAGTGAAGCAGACAGTTTCTAAACATTCCTTGGAGAAAGCCTTCAATTGAGTTCTTGTCTTAAACTCACTGACATTTTTCATTCTTTAAAATTTCTCATCTACAATTTTTTCACTCTAATTACTATTATGCAGGGGCACATTGAGCACTGTGGAGACAGGGGAAGGGAAAATAGAGGTGATTGTGATGCATAGGTAGAATGGAAAGTGAAGGAGTGGAAGTGAACCTGATGGGCCAAATAGTCTCCATCTGTGCTGTAAATTACTCTATGACTCTATCACAGTGCATCACATTCTAACCACAAATATTAATGTTTGATATCTTCAGTTTTGGTTTTCTGTTATCTGTAAAATTTATTCCTTGTCATATAATATTCTCGGTTTTATATTTTAGTGAGCTGAATCAAGGTTTAAGAGTGAAAACTGTAATATAATAGTTTTACAATTTATATAATAAGGGTATATGTCGCTGATGGGAGCACATAGGTGTTCCTGTAGATTGTAGACATGTCACAAAGCAGCTAGTCTCTAAACAGGAGACAGGAGCTTTTCAAAAAGTAATCAAGTTAAGTAAGGAGGGAATGACTCCTGAACATTACAACAGTGATTCTACACGTTCCACTGTGATGCATTACCCAACATTGGCAGCTTCCACATTGTGTCCCATCAGGATAGACCATATCCTCTGGTTACCACAGGATAAATCGTCCTTGTCATCACAAAGGTGCTAATCTCTCTGATTTTCATCCCGTGAGTTTACCTGTACGTGTCCACAACATTATCATTTGTGTCAATATTGTAACTATTATCTTTCAGAATTTCATCAGGATTCACAAAAATAGGAGATCTTCAGCCATGTTTTCGATGCCACCATCACATCACACCATCTCCTCCCGAACCAACATTACATGCACAGAATGATACACCACAGAAGGAGGCCTTTCGGCCCATTGTGCCTGTGCCAGCTCTTATCCAATTAGTCCCACTCCCCAGCTCTTTCCAAGCAGCTCTGCAATTTTTTTTCCCATCAGGTTAACAAAAACAACTTCCTGGCAGAAACCTTATAAGGTCATAGTGTGTGTCACAAATATTAATAGTCCATCTTATTAATCACCTGTTCTGGAAGGGGAAATCAATAAAATGCAATTTTCCTAATTTCAGATTTGCAAGTAATGGCTTGTGATGCTCACTATTGCAATGCCTCCAATCTTACGCCAGCCAGTGCCCAGCCTATGGGGAAAGTACCAGATGCCAGCAGAAAGTTCCAGCATGGACTTGATGGGCCGAATGGTCTCCCTCCATTTGGTAGATGACTCTATGACTCTATGATGTACAAGAGTAAAATACTGCAGATGCTGGAAATCTGAAATAAAAACAGAGAATTCTGGAAATGCTCAGCTGACCTGGAAGCATCTGTGGAGAGAAAAACAACTCACTAACATTTCAGGCCAATGGCCTTTCATCAGAACTTCTGATGAAAGTTCATCAACCTTCAACGTTAACTCTGTTTCTCTCTCTGCAGATGCTGCCAGACCTGCCAGGTGATGTAACTGTGTTGAAGACTCAAACTTAAAATGTGCTTCTTGCCCTCAGCCCCTCCCCACGTGATTTTCTAAGCTTGAAGCTGGAACACATAGCAGGACAAACATTTCACGTGCTTAAGTATCGATATAAGATTAAATTCTCAAAAGTTATCAACAACTCACCCTTGATCAGACAATAACCCTGCTGCAGGTACTATCACAAACTAGGTGTTGCATCTCCTGCGTTTGCACAGGAAGGTGCTGTGGGAAGGGGAGGCAGTGTTGGGGTGATTGAGGAGTGGACCAGGGTGTTGCAGAAGGAAAGGTCCCTTCAGAATGCTGAAAGGGGAGGAAAGGGAGAGCTGTGTTTGGTGGTGGCATCACACTGGAGGTGACAGAAATGGCAGAGGATGATCCACTGAACACGGCAATGCCTGACCGTTCACCTCCTCATCGTCTAAGGCCCCAAACACTCCTTCCAGATGATGTAGTAATTTACTTGTACTTCTTTCAATTTAGTAAACTGGATTCGCTGCTCACAATGTGGTCTTCTCTACACTGGGGAGACCAAATGCAGATTGGGTGACCTCTTTGCAGAACACCGCCATCCAGTCCAGAAGCATGACTCTGAGCTTTCGGTCGCTTTACATTTTAATTTTCCGCTCCACTCTTACTCTGACCTCTCTGTCCTCAGCCTCCTACACAGTTCCAATGAAGTCAGTGGTGGTAATGGTTCTGCTGTAACCATTCATATCTCCTCTGAACCTATCTTTTGTTTCTTTACTTGTTCCATCACCACTCTCTTTGCTTTGCACCATCGTCGCTTTTGTCATTTAATCACCTCTGGCTTCCACCCTATCACAGAGCTTCCTCTTTGTTCTTTCCCTCCTTTTCCAAGGCTCTCTACTTGCTTACAAACTGTTAAATCTCCAACTTCTTTCAGCTCTGATGAAAGGTCTTTGACCAGAAACGTTAACTCTGTTTCTCTCAGAACACCCGAAGCCTGCTTAGCATTGGCCATTTGAGATATTTAGAGTTAGATTCTCAACATGCTGATAGCTGCCGAACTGGTGATGCAGGTTGGCCACTTGTTGTGGAAACTGCCTGAATTTTAACTCTGTTGAAATGAATGGAAATGAAAATCGGGCTATTTCTATTTCTGGCGATTGAACAGGGCAAGTTGAAAATCTACTCCGTGGAAATTAAAGGAGCATTCATTTAAATGTTATATTTGACTCCCGAGCTTCTACTTACCTGTATGATTCATAAAGAAAAACATTGGGCACTCCTGTCGTGGAATATCAGAGTATAAACAACATTATGATGTGTAGAATCTGAGCATTACTTTTCGCTCTGATAGAACTGTGTTCAGTCAGATTAAAATAAAAACAAGAACATGTGATATTTGAACTATGTTATTTCAGGAGAACAAGTCTCAGGGAGCTCCTGTTAATCCATTTGTGTTCATTTTTAAGAGTGAAGAAATGGGTGCAAGAAGAGGCCGTGACTGCAATTTTCCACTAGGTGGCACAGGTTCAGACAAGCTTTGAATAATTGCACTTTTCCAGTCTCTTAAATACTGCAGGAAATACCAGAGAGGGAGGCAGCAGTGGCTCCAGATATATGTGCAATCAGCATCTTTTCTCTTCCCTCAGCTCCTTTATCCAACTGCTCCGCATTTTTAGAGCAGTGTCAGGCTGAAAATGGCAGGCACTTATTGGGAGGACAGCTGCAGTAAATACAGGAGATTGTGTCTATCTAGCTTTCATTGCCTACTTGTTAAATGCCCCTCATGACATGTGCCAGGTTGTTACATACTGTGAGCAGCTTCGTAGATATACTTACATTGTTATATCTACCTTGTCATCCTTTAGGCTGTTCTGACAAAATTGTGCTTAATGGTAGAACACAATGAATGTTCTGTCAGTGAGTCAGTGACACAGCAAGAAATCAAAAAGTGAATAAAGAAAGGAACCAAAAGCAGCTCAGTGCCCCGTAGCTTTGACGAAGACAAACTCTTGATCCAGTGAATCTATTTATCTCTCCAAGAAATTCTGGATGTCAGGGATCTGGAGATGGAATTGATCACAGTAAAAAAAAATCTCCTAATTTTCCAGGTCTCAGAGACATTTATTTCAGCAGCAATTGCAGGATTGTGAGTTCAACCTTTTAGCTTTCCCGCTTGCTGGCTTTTCGTGCTTGATTTGTTATTGAAACTTCACTGTCCATTTGTACCTACCAGCCTTGCCCGCAGGCATCTTGTTCAGCTTAGTTATGTCTTCTAAGGAGTACGATAAAGTAGAAAAGGGTCCGCATTAAGAATCGGCTATTTTCCCCCAATCCCTCCCAGTTACTCATGTACAGATTGGTGTCATCCAATACAAATTATAGTATGCATTAAGCATCCCCACAGTTTCCTTAATTAAATGAGAATTAGAGAGAATTATTATAATTTCGGTGCATGGACCTGTTGTCAGAAAGACAGGTAGAGTAACTTGTGGCATTGCACACTGCCAGCTAGTTTGTGAATGATTTACAGGCCCTAAGTACAGACTCGCTTAAAACATCACAAAGTCCAGAGTACAAATTGCATATTACAAGGAATTAACAGCACACAAATTGTAATGTTAAGGCTTTAGATTAAAATCTCCGTCTATTGGCGACAACAGCTGTAAGTTATAAAAACGTATGGGTTGCATTTCTAGTTGTTTAGACGATACTTGTGTTTGTGAATATAGTGGGTCTGATGAGGTTGGTCTTTTTTTTATAAAAACATAGTATTGATTAATACATTTTCTTGGGTTCATTTGGAGTTTGAACTAAGTTCTAGTTCTCAGTTTCTTTGACCATAGGCACAGTTGCCTGTTTACATAGAAACAACTTCATTAGAGACAAAGGGACACTTTTCAAAAGTCACAGTGAGTATAAATTACAAATCCAATTTTGTATTTGCAACGGCCTAGAAATCGGTTCTCGGTGCGGGGAATGATGCAGCTAGGGCAGCCACCTGTTTCCAACCTGAAAAATGGGTGGCAGCAGTTTTAAACTGGGGTGGCGGGAAGACGTGGTAATTCCTGACATACAACAGTGGCTACACTTCAGAGGTGCTTCATTGGCTGTAAAGCACTTTGGCACATCCTGAGATCACAAACAAGCGCTATAGAAATGCAAGTCTTTCTTTGGATGCACCCCCACCACCCTTAGCTTCCCCTCCCCCAGACCCAGTCCACCAGCTAGCTTAGCATAGGAGAGACCGATTACCCACCAACCACAGCTCACCAGCTGCATTCAAGTGAGGGCCGAACCTGAAATTGGATGTAGGAGGGTAGTGCGTTATGTCCATTTTGGCATGAATCTTTAATGAAAGATTTGTCTAAAATACCTCTTGTTTATAAATACCTCTAATTTACTGAAAAGTCATTGTGAGTATAAATTGTAAATCTAATCCTGTGCTCTCCATGGCAGGAATTTTGCCTTTGTGCAAAAGTTTAAGATGCCAGATATTGGAGCAGTCGCCAGATGTACATCGCTCCCAATTTTCTCTCCCATTGGAAATGACAATTGGGAAAGATATATAAAGGGAGGCTGATCCAATGTCACTCATCTTCCCCTATCGCCCAAAGTTGAAATGACTCCAGTGGCATTTTACTGTAATTATCAACATGAAATTTCCCACATTCCTGAAAGCTGAAGCTGACAACATAAGCCTGTTAACAGACATAAGATAAAAGCAAAGTACTGCAGATGCTGGAAATCTGAAATAAAAACAAAAAGTGCTGGAAATACTCAACAGGTCTGGCAGCATCTGTTAATAGACACCCTGGGCTGGATTTTCGGCCAAGATCTGAGGCTGGCAGGAGCTAAAAATATCCCTGTTAGCCAGCCTGCCAGTTCCCGGCTCCATTCCACTTCTGGGCCACTTTTGCAAAGGTGGGGTCGGGGGCTGGCATGGCTACCCACCCACATGTGACAGGTAGCCAATCAGGCTCATTAAGCACCTAATTGAGGCCAATTAAAAGAGGCCGACTGGAATTTTCCATTTAGCCTCCAGGTTCCCGCAGGCGGTGGGGGACAGTTTTGGTGCCTGGCAGTAGCCTCCTGACAGCAGGCCAGTGGGGGACTGGCACTCCAGGACTAGAGACCTCCCTGCCTGCCCTGGTTACAGAAGCAGCCACAGCCACACTGTGAAGGGCTTCCCCACTGCAACCTCCCCCAACCACCATCCCCCCTCCACCCAACAGTGGTGGCCTGGCTGCTGAATCTACTTTTTAATTAAAGATTTAAAAAAGTTTGTGAAAGTGCGCCTATATCTTGAAGCGCCCTCTCTCTTACTTAACATCACAGTCTATTGCTTCTTTCAAGCTAGAAGGCCACTGATTGGCCTATCCACCATCCTCTATTGGATGGCGAACTCACTCTCTGGTCATTATTTGGCCACCCCAGGGAAAATCACAGGTGAGTGACTATTAGCCCCTGGGGGTAAGTTTGGAACCTGGAAATAGTCCCAACTTCTGTTTCCTGTCCCCGGAGTGAAAATCCAGTCCCCCTCTCCCCACCCACCCCGTCTGAACAAATGTTAGTTTAAAGGAAAGATTTGTTGAAGCACCGGTCCAGTTTCCAAAGCATTTCTAGTAGAACTAATTGGATAAAAGAAGTATTTGCTCAGGCACTGATCAATTCCTTATAGAATCTTAAAAGGGTCTCTGCTGCCACATCAACAGTTTGGAATTAGGCTTCGATCATTGCATCTCCCTCAGTGCCAATTATTTTTTGTAGTGATCTGGATGGAATGCACTTGCCTGAAAAGGTGCTGCAAGCAGATTCAACAGAAACTTTCAAAAGGGAATTAGACATATACTTGAAAAGGAAAAAATTGCAGAGGTATGGGGAAAGAGCTGGGAGAGTAAGACAAATTGGATAGCTCTATCAAAGAGCTGGCATTGGAATGGTGGGCTGAATAGCCTTCTGTGCTCTATGATTTTTTTCGCCATGCAAAAACATTTTTGTAAATTTAGTTTGCGGTTAAGTATGGAGAAGTTACAGCAACAGATACGCCGGGTGAGTCAGTAACATTGGGCTGGATGCTTCAAAAATGGCGACCCACCCGTGATACAGAGCTGCCGCGATCTCAAGCGCGGTGGCTCATTGAAATAGCCAGGAAGGACCGCACCCCCTCCCCCCCACCCCCCCCCTCCCCCGATCACGTGGAGGGGGCGGGCAGTCCATCCCCGGCAACGGTGTCAGCTGCCTGTGCCCAGGCACTGACGCCATTTTTAAAGGGCTGTTAGCCCTATCTGCTTATTTAAAAGTTTAATTGAATCAAATTAAATAAATAAATTTCTTTTGCACCTCTCCCCCCCCTCCCCCAATAACAATAAAATCAACTATTTGCCCTACCCCCGCAAAACCTTTACCATCTGACCTTCCCCCCACCCCCCCCCCCCCCCCACCGCATCAAACATTAACCTACCATCCTTACTACCATCCCCTACACCCATGACGTTAATTTGACCCCGTCCCCCACTACTCCACGCTCCCGCACTGATAAACTGACCTCTTCCCCCCACTCCCCACCAGTGTTGCGCCTCGATTTCCCGGACGGTGATCCAAAGGCGTAGGACTACCGGCCGCTGGGCCGTAGATCACATTGGGCCATCAAGAGGAGGCGTAAGTATATTTAAATTAATTAATTTAATTGATTTAAATATTCATATTGTGCTCCCGTCACCTAGCGCCAGGGAGGATGCCATGGTGCCTTGCCGCCACCAGGGGCCCTGCCGGTTTCAAGGTCCATGGCAGACCTCATCCGGTGCTGTCTTCAGGCTCCCCCTGCCATGGATCCAGACATCGAGGGCTCCTTAAAATCCAGCCCATTATCACGCCACCAACCGAGCAGGTCATTTTAAACAAAGACACATCACTGGATGGTGGTGACCCTTTAATGGAAATACTTGTGTATCATTTACTTGGTAGAAGGGCATTTTTAGTTGTGGCTCAGTTGGTAGTATTCTTGCTTCTGAGTCAGCAAAGTCAGGGCTTCAAGTCCCACTCCAGGATTTAAGAACAAAATTCTGGGCTGACACTCCAGTGCAGTACTGAAGAAGTGCTACACTGCCAGAGGTGACATCTTTTGGTTGAGATGTGAAACCAAGACCCAGTCTGGCCTCTCAGATGGGCATAAAGATCCCATAGTGTTATTTCAAAGAAGTACAGGGGAGTTCTCCCCGGTGTCCTGACCAATATTTATCCCTCAATCAACATCACAAAAACGGATTATATAGTCATTATCACATTGCTGTCTTGCTGTGCACAATTTTGCTGCCGTGTTCCCAACATTACAAAAGTAACTACACTTCAAAAGTACTTCATTGGCTATAAAGTGCTTTGAGAGATCCGGTGGTCATGAAAGGCGCTATATAAATGCAAGACTTTTAAAAAATCCCCTCTGCTGTCAACTGAAGAAAAAAAGTCTAATTCATTTAACATAACATTATAAAATTCACCCAAGAGTGGATATTACTGTAGCTTGAAACATGGTTATATTGGCTCCTTGAAAACTAAAACTAACTAGTCATTAATATGAAATTCATGCAAAAGTTGTAACTGTATGCTCCAGATAATTAATCCTCTGGGTACTGAATGTCCTTGGTAGCTTTCACACTCTGTGGGCGTCTTGTATCTGAAGTGTCTAGACACGAGCACTGAATGTTACGCTCATTGCACTAAAAACACGAGGTACGTTTCAAGTCACACCATTCTTGACTGAACACAGGCTTCGCCACTTGGCAGCTTAGAGTACTTGTGGAAGGGGAGAGAGAAAGGGAGAACTGACAAAAGCTGAAGCAGGGTTCATTATGTGAATTACCTCAACCACCAACCAAAAAGGGACGGTGAAGAACTGGCAGAATAATAATAAAACAAAAATGAAAATCAAATTGCTGCTCTGACTGCTGCTCCCATGTGCAGTGATGTATGATCAGTAAGACGTGCTGGGGGTTAGAGAACACTCAGAGGTCACAAAGTTGCTGATTGCCAGGTAGGTTTTCATGTCCCCATGTTGTCAAGCAATCTTTGCCTTCATAAAATTACCCATAAAACATTCATAGAGGTAGATTAGGTTTTAAAATCTACCTAATGTAGCATGAAATTCTGACTCCATGCTCTAGCGATCATAGTTGTGAGTGGTGACCTATTTTTTCACTCTGCAATCACAATATTCCATCTTTACCCTTTTCAACTGTTTTTTTCGCAAGATTAAGACCATAAGAGATCATAATTTCCTCTGCCTTTCATTACGCAGCTTGGTTAGACTGGACTGTTACATTACTCATGTAATTTAGTTTGTTCACTAGTGCCTTGACATTTGATGAAATTGAAATTTCAATACATACTCAACTGCGAGGACATTTATAAAATGAAAAATAGCTGCCTTTTCAGTCATGAAAAACATAATTAAAATAAATTCTGGGATGCAACCCTTACAGATATTTTGTTCACCGGGTTTATATATATATACATATGTAGTGTAGAAAGTTAAGGGATGATTTGATCAAAGTTTTCAAGATATTAACAGATAGGAACAGATAGGGTAAATAGAAAGAAACTATTTCTGCTAGTTGGAGAGTTGAGGACCAGAAACACAGTCTAAAAATTAAAGCCCGACCCTTCAAGAGTGAAATTACACAAAGGATGGTAGAAGTTTGGAACTCTTCTGCAAGTGGCAATTGATGCCAGATCAATTGTTAATTATAAAACAGAGATTGATAGATTTTTGATAACCAAAGATATTAAGGAATATTATGCAAAGGCGGGTATATAGAGTTCAGTCGCAAATCAACCATGACCTCATTGAATGGTGGAGCAGGATCAAGGGGCTATATGGCCTACTCCTGTTCCTATGTTCCTATATTCCTAAGTAATTTAAAATTACATTTTGTATATACATAAATAAATATAGTTAGATTCACATCTTCCAGTACCTGTGTCATAGGTGAATTGTATTCGTCATTTTACTGTTACGCAGAGGGAAGGTAAAGGATCCTTCCGAGTGCTAGCCAGACTCACTTTTATTCCTATAAATTCATTACACAACTGTGTAGCCGAGGATTTATAGTCAATAGTGAGGTATAATTAGCCTGACAAACAGAAATCAAAAACATTGTCACTCAGATCCCCAGGAAGTGCCTGCTCATAGCTCTTTAAAGAGTTTTTGATTCATAGAAATGAGACTACCTCATTCCTTTCTTCGTGTTAATAGGATTATAAACCAGGTGCTAATCCCACATGGTCACTGCTCCGTGTGGTATCTCAAGTGCAGAAGTAGGAGTTTATTTGGGTTAATTTAAAATCAGGTGACTGCAATAATCTGGGAAAATGTGCAAATTCACTACTTCAAATAAATTCTACGCTTCCGTAAAATGTGGCACAAGTTTGCAAGCAGCACCTCTGTTACGTAACACTCTTAACATAGTTTAATGGAAAGTGTGGATTTTAATCTTGCACTTTTAAAAATTGCTCTTTTTAAAAAAAATTTTTTTAAGAAACCTGGGCTGGATTTTTAAATCTGTTTGGGGTTCGGATCGGAGGGGACCAGACGTGTGATTTGGCGTCATAGGCCTCTGTGCCAGTTTGTTCCTACGATCCCAACCCCGAGCCATTTTGAATGAGGGCTGAGGCCAATTAAAGCCCCATTCCCGAGCTAATTAGAATTTCCAATCGGCAATGCAGGCAACCCAAGTTGACCTGGACATGGTGGACCCAGGACAGGAAGTGGGGGCAATGATGGATCAAGGGAGGGGACCCCCCCCCCCCCTTGCTGGGCTACAGCTGCAGCCACTGGCCATCCCAAGAGCACGATAATTAGGAGCAGGAGTAGGCTATTCGGCCCCTCGAGCCTGCTCAACTATTCCATAAGCTCATGGCTGATCTGATTGGGCTGCAACTCCACTTTTCTGTCTGACCACCCACCTCCCCCTCTCCCCATAACCCTTGACTCCCTTGTCAATCAAAAATCTGTCTAACTCAACCTTGAATATATTCAATAACACAGCCCCTGCTCCCTGGGGAAGAGAATTCTACAGACTAACAATCCTCTGAGAGAAAAACATTCTCCTCATCTCTGTCTTATATGGGAGACCCCTAATTTTTAAACTGTGTCCCCTAGTTCTAGATTCCCCCATAAAGGGAAACATCCTCCCGGCATCCACCCTGTTAAATCCCCTCAGGATTTTATATGTTTCACTAAGATCACTTCTCATTCTTCCAAACTCCAATGGATACAGAACCAACCTGCTTAACCTTTCCTCATAAGATAACCTCTTCACCCCTGGAATCAGTCGAGTAAATCTTCTCTGAACTGCTTCTAATGGAATTATATTCTTTCTTAAGTAAGGAGACAAAAACTGTATACAGTACTCCAGATGTGGTCTAAGGCCATGTCCAGCAGGTAGTAACACTTCCCTACTTTGATATTCTATTCCCCTTGCAATAAACACCAACATTCCATTTGCCTTCCTAATCACTTGCTGTACCTGCATACTAACTCTTCTGTGATTCATGTACCAGCTGTCTCTCTCCATTTAAATAATATACTTCCTGCCAAAGAGGACAGGTTCATAATTTCCTACATTATACTTTATCTGCCAAGTTTTTTCCCACTCACTTAACCTATCTAAATCCCTTTGTAGCCTCTTTGGGCTGAAATGGCGGCCCAGCTGCGCAGGCTGCACATTATGGAGCTGCTGCAATATTCAGCGCGGCAGCACATTTAAATAGCCAGGGCAAACCGCCCACCCCAATGATGTGGTGGGGGCAGGCTATCCATCCCCGGCAATGGCACGCACCATTTATAAAGGGCTTTGAGCCTTACATTTCAATTTAAATATTTAGAGATTGAAGGAAAAAATTAAAAGCATTTATTTCACCCCTCTCCCATTCCCCCCCCAGTAATTATAGCATTATTTACTTGCTCTCCCCCAACAAAACACCTTGTCCGCCTGACCTCCCCCGCTCAAAGTGCATAAACTCGACACTCTAACCCTTCCCACCAATGATATGACTTTGACCCCACTCCCCCCACCTCTCGCATTGAGAAACTTACCTGCTCCCCCCTCTCCACCAGTGTTCCGCCTCGGTTCCCCAGGTGGGGATCCGAAGGCGCATGAAGATCGCACCGAGACATACGGTGGGAGCATAACGGTAATTAATTCATTAATTTACATTTATTTCAATGTGTTAATGGGGGCTCCGTCACTGATCGGCAGGGGGGCTGCCACGAGTCCTCGCCACCACCAGCAATATCGGGCTATGCCCTCTCGGTGTCGGGGTGCGTGGTGGCCCTCTCCCGGAAGCATTTTCCAGCACCCAGTGCCACAACCCCCGACATCAGAATCATAAAATTATAGACTGTTTAAGGCACAGAAAGAGGCCACTTGACCCATCGTGTCTGTGCCGGCTGAAAAACGATCCACCCATTCTAAACCCACCTTCCAGCATTTGGTCCGTAGCCCTGCAGATTATGGCACATAAGGTGCATTTCCAGACTCTTTTTGAATGAATTAAGGGTTTCTGCCTCAACTACCCTTTCAGGCAGTGAGTTCCAGATCCCACCACCCTCTGGGTGAAAAATGTTTCCTCATCTCCCCTCTAATCTTCTACCAATCATTTCAAATCTATGCCCCCTAGTCACTGACCTCTCAGCTAAGGCGACTAGACCCTTCACCTCCACTGTATCCAGGCCCCTCAAAAATTTGTACATTTCAATCAGATCTCCCCTCAGCCTTCTCTGTTCCAAGGAGAACAGCCCCAGCCTATCCAATCTTTCCTCATATCTGCATTTTTCCAGTCCTGGCAACATCCTCGTAAATCTCCTTTGTACCCTCTCTAGCACAATTATATCCTTTCTGTAATGAGGTGACCAGAACTGCACACAGTACTCAAGTTGTGGCCTAACCAATGAGTTATACAGTTCCAGCATAACCTCCCTGCTCTTATATTCAATACCTTGGCTAATAAAGAAAAGGAATCCCTAGGAGGTACAGAGGATCAGAGGGACCTTGGTGTACTTGTCCATAGATCACTGAAGGCAGCAGCACAGGTAGATAAGGTGGTTAGGAAGGCATATGGGATACTTGCCTTTATTAGCCGAGGCATAGAATATAAGAGCCGTGAGGTTATGATGGAGCTGTATAAAACGCTAGTTAGGCCACAGCTGGAGTACTGTGTACAGTTCTGGTTACCACACTATAGGAAGGATGTGATTGCAATGGAGAGGGTGCAAAGGAGATTCACCAGGATGTTGCCTGGGCTGGAACATTTCAGCTATGAAGAGAAATTGGATTGGCTAGGGTTGTTTTCCTTAGAGCGGAGAAGACTGAGGGGGAACCTGATTGAGGTATACAAAATTATGAGGGGCATTGATAGGGTAGATAGGAAGAAACTTTTTCCCTTAGCGGAGGTATCAATAACCAGGGGGAATAGATTTAAGGTAAGGGGCAGAAGGTTTAGAGGGGATTTGAAGAAATATTTTTTCACGAGAGGGTGGTTGGAATCTGGAACACACACTGCCTGAAGGGGTGGTTGAGGCAGGAACCTTCACAACATTTAAGAAGTATTTAGATGAACAATTGAAACACCATAACATACAAGGCTATGGGCTAAGTGCTGGAAAATGGGATTAGAATAGTTAGGTGCTTGATGGCTGGCATGGACATGATGGGCTGAAGGGCCTGTTTCTGTACCGTATAACTATATGACTCTAAAAGAAAGTCTGTAAAATTCAGCCCATTATGTCCTCTTGACAACTTATCTTCCTACCTTTCTTTGTATCATCAGCAAATTTAGCTACCATACAATCAGTCCCTTCATCCAAGTCATTGACATAGATTGTAAATAGTTGAGGTCCCAGCACTGATCCCTGTTACACTCCACTAGTAACAGCTTGCCAACCTGAAAATGATTCATTTATCCCTACTCTCGGCTTCCAAAAAAAATCCTCTGTCCATGCTCATATGTTGCCCCTTCAGGATCATCGCCAGGCAGCTGTGGCTTTTTAAACATTAAAAAAAACTTACCTGGCCTTCTCCCTCCCTCTCTCCATCTTCAGATTGGCAGCTCCCACCTCAGCCAGTGGGGATGCTGATCACTGAGTGCTGGAGGGCCTTCATTCTCCCTCTAATGTCAGGAGCCCACCTGCTGTTCCCCGATTAGATGGCGAGCCCGCTTCCTGGCCTATAATTGGCTGAAGATTTGAAAATGCCTGTGGGCCTGCTTAAGCTATGCCGTGCGGAGTCAGGACCTGGAACCAGCCTCCATTTCTGGTTCCCAACCCCTGATTGAAAATCCAGCCCTAGATGTCTGATTTTTTTTTGTTAGTTTCGTCCAGAGAACGTGTTCATTATATGGAGGTGTGAATTCCTGTGAATTTGCAACCAGGGACATATGTTATGCTCGAATTTCCTCACTCATTTACCACCCCCCACCATCCATCCATTCCTGCAACCGATTGCACTGTGGCTCATTATAATATCTCCACACCCAGGCTAAAAAGCCTTACAAGCAAATTTCCAATGATTATATTGTTTAAAGATGGGCGTAAAATTAAGTGCAGAATTTTAGGTACAACAAAAAACAAAGTCATTCTGGTGGTGTTTTCTTGCGATTTCTTAAGCATTTTTTAATTTATCCTCACAGATCTGCACTGTATTTTCTGTTTCTTTGAACACATTCTTATGGCATGTGTATGAGTCACATTAAAAATTGAAAAGCTTCCACAATTGCATGTTCTTGAACATGCTGTGCCCGATGTGCATGGATGATTGTCGGAATGCTTGAAACTTTAATATTCCTATTTAAAGAAAGAATATATAGTGTGAGTTCAGCACTCTCCTCAGGCTCCAATTGTGCTGATTTCTGCTTGTTTACACTGATGTCCACTTGTTTACGCCCATTTTGACAATCCATCACATGAGACTACCAGGAAATTTAGTCATAAATTGACATTGGCGGAATGAGTGTAATTTTTAATTCTAATCTAATTTTTAGCTTTAATCTTTAATTCCTCGGACTTGACTTTTAAAGGGATGCTCAAAACTAATTGGCCTTATTTTCAGTATTGCACGTGGATGAATGATTCAACCCTTATATTTAATAGCTTAAAAATATGTAAAAACCCATTCGAGATGGTGGGCCTTAACTGGGACTTCCTTTTTGATGTAGCCAGAGCTTGAGCATGAAAACATTTTAATATTGTGCCCCTGTGTTTTCTCCCAGCTTTCTCCAGCAAATGGTCTGAGAGTGGAGTGGAAGGATCCTGGGAACCAAGATGAAGTAACAAAAACACACTTCAGCAGCTAATCTCAGAAAAGCCCAAGTCCGGGAATGATTTGAAATATTTTGCAAAGTTATTTTCAAAGTTATATTTCTACATTGCAATGGGGACTACACTAGTGTCCTAGGCCCAACCATCTTCAGCTGCTTCATCAATGACCTTCCCCCCATGACAAGGTCAGAAGGGGGCATGCTCGCTGATGATTGCACAATGTTCAGCACCATTCGCGACTCCTCAGAAGCAGCCCGTGTCCAGATGCAGCAAGACCTGGACAACATCCAGGCTTGGGCTGATAAGTGGCAAGTAACATTTGTGCCATACAAGTGCCAGGCAATGACCATCTCTGACAAGAGAGAATCTAACCATCTCCCCTTGATGTTCAATGGCATTATCATCACTGAATCCTCCACTATTAACATCCTGGGTGTTGCCATTGACCAGAAACTGAACTGGACCAGCCATATAAATACCGTGGCTACAAGAGCAGGTCAGAGGCTAGGAATCCTGCATCCAGTAACTGACCACCTGATTCCCCAAAGCCTGTCCACCATCTACAAGGCACAAGTCAGGAGTGTGATGGAATACTCACCACTTGCCTGGATGCTCACACCATCCAGGACAAAGCAGCTCACTTGATTGGCACCCCATCCACCATCTTCAACATTCAATTCCTTCACCACCGACGCACAGTGGCAGCAGTGTGTACCATCTACAAGATGCACTGCAGCAACTCACCACGGCACCTTCAACAGCACCTTCCAAACCTGCAACCTCTACCACCAAAAGAACAAGGGCAGCAGATACATGGGAACACCACCAACTGCAAGTTCCCCTCCACGTAAGACACCATCCTGACTTGGAACTATAGTGCCGTTCCTTCACTGTCACTGGGTCAAAATCCTGGAACTCCTTTCCTAACAGCACTGTTGGTGTACCTACCCCACATGGACTGCAGCAGTTCGAAAAGGCAGTGCACCACCACCTTCTCAAGGGCAATTAGGGATGGGCAATAAATGCTGGTCTATCCAGTGACACCCACGTCCCATGAATGAATAAAAAAAAACTTCAAAAAGTATTTCATTAGCTGTTAGGCACTTTAGGCCATCTTATGATTGTGAAGGATGCTTAATAATAGAAGTTTGTTCTTTTGTAATTTATTTTTAGTCTTAATGTCATTCTTTCAGAATATATCATTGTGAGTTGGTAGACCCGATGCCAGGAAATGGGATCGCCACATCCCAATTATGTTGACTGGGGGAGTGGGAATAGCTGAATTGCTCTTGTGGAGAGCCAGCATGGACCCGGCAGGCCGAATGGCCTCTTTCTGTGCTGTAACAATTCTGAGATTCTATGATTTATTCTATGACTTCAGTGCATCTGTGGTGCAGGTGACACCAATGCTACTAGCAGGATCTGGCCTTGCTCCAATCACATATCAGGATCCAAAATACTTGAGAGTGACATGAAACCTTCACTTGGGAGCCCAGCCACCAAGCATGAAATGGCTGATGTTTGACACGTTGTCATTGAATTTCCACAAACTGTTCTGAGCGTGGTGGGAACACTGATACAGTTAAAGAGACAAAACCATCATATCTTTGGCTTGTTGCTCACTTTCCAATCTAGCTTCTCTCAGCTTAAAACAAGATTGCTTATCTTTTAATGTAACTGGCAAAAAAAAAAAATCATTTCTGAGGTTTTTTTAAGTCGCTTTCCGTTAGAAAAAAACTACCAGATCCATTATGAGTTTCAGTACACTGAAAAACCACGAAGTATGAAAGCAATTGTCATCTCGGTACCAGTGTACATGGTCATGAGTTCTGATGAAAGGTCATCGATCTGAAACGTTAACTCTGTTTTTCTCTCCACAGATGCTGCCAGACCTGCTGAGTATTTCCAGCACTTTCAGTTTTCATTTCAGATTTCCAGCATGTGCACTATTTTGCTTTTGTACATGGTTATGAGATTTTGTTGCGATATTCAAACTCCAGGAGGAAAAATATGATAGAAAAGTTTCCCTTTCATTCAAGCCTATCAGTTACCACTTTGGCAGTTCTGATGCTCACATCATCATCTGTTCCTTTATTAAATTGAAATCAATAATGTACCGTTGGGGTTGTTTGAATTTTCCATCAAAAACACAGTCCCAAAGGAAATCTTTTGCCTGCATACCAGGCATACACTGACTTGAGTTTTGGCTGGGACACCACTTACACTCCTCTACATGCAGATATAACCTTACAACATCTTAACAAACATGCACATTCATGGAACCCAATGTTTACACTAATCCTATTGAGGTATCAAATGAAGCCATTACAAGGGAAGAAATACTAATTGAATCACTGCAGCCTCTAAAAAGCTGAACTTAAAGAAATCCAGATAATGAGCAATTTAGGATGGAAGGTTTATCATAGGTAGATTTGAGGTTTTTTTTGAAACATTGAAAAATACATTGCTTATGGTATGAAATAAACCTTTGATAGCAACAGACTTTTCTATCCACAGAAACAAAAACATTTCAGTACATCTAGATATAAAGTATGGGGTTTTATAGAGAAATAAGGCTGAATTCTTTAACTTGTAGGCCATAGGTTCAATGCAGTTGATCTCCATAACCTGTGTGAAATACCATCTCACTCATGCTTGAATTCTGAGCTTTTCATGGTCACTGTGCTCCGCTCATATAGCCTTCATCTTGCATATTGCATTACTGGGTCCGTGCACCCAACACTACCTGAAAGACATTTCTGATTATCTGCAAAAATAATTGAAAAAAAGAAATGAAATTGCTGCATTTTGTACTGAAGCAGGAATCTCAGATCTGTTACAAAGTGAAATTGCCCCAGTGGCTAAAATGGCAGAATCCAAACAGAGATTTTACACAAAGGCCTGAACTTCCTGACAAACGTCCCTAAATAGTGCTGCTAAAATGTTCTCTAAATCTCCACGTAGCTCTTGGAAGAAAACAGAAAGACTTTTCATTTCTATAGCACCTATCACAACCTCAGGATGTCCCAAAGTTCTTTGCAACCAATGAAAGTGTGGTCACTGCTGTAATGCAGCCAATAACAAGCTCCCACAAACAGCAATGTCATAATGACCAGATAATCTGTTTTAGTGATGTTAGTTGAGGGATAAATATTGGCCAGGACACTGGGGATAACTCCCCTGCTCTTCTTCCAATAGTGGCCATATGCCTTTCTTTTACGCTATTAGATACCCGCAGTTTTACACTGTACTGGAAGAACACAATTAAAAATTGATGTCGATACATGTAAATAGTATCAATTTCTAAAATATATATCTGGCATTAACAATCTGATAGTATTTCATATTATTAATACTGTGGCCAATGTTAATGGGCAAACAGTTAATGGATTGGTACAACATTCCTCGGTTGCTATTTTAGAAGAGGCACCAGCCCCTTTAAAATCATAGAATCTTATAGCCCAGAAGGAGGCCATTCAGTCTATCATGCCAGTGCTAGCTCTCTGAAAGAGCTATCAGTTAGTACCACTCTCCTGTTCTTTTTCCATAGCCCTGCAATTTATTCCTTTTTATGTCTATATCCAAATATATTTAAGATAAATAGGTTAGCACAATCATTAAAACGATAGATAGAAAAATGTCATACGAGTCCATTAAGCCTTCAGCTGCTTATATTGTTGAGAATTAGATGCTAGGTTGCAGTTTTGGAGGCTGAGAATAAATTCCATTTATAAATTCTGAAAGCAACGTATCAGTTAATGGTCTTGTTTTGCCAAGCCCTGTTTAACTGATTGATAAATGCAATCGTTGTATTAATTGAGCTGATTATTATGTTAGTTAGGTGATTCAGTTGCAGGCAGTGATCACACTAAGAATCTCCATTCCTGTTGAAGCCAAGGGCACTTGATCACATGTGCAGAATTACCTCGCCAAGCTGGATTATTCGTTGCTTCGCAGAGTCCCTTTAATCAGTCAATAGATGTGTTTGAATTCTTTTCCCTCAGCTTGACTCATGCTGCCTTGTTCAGCTTCATCAGCGCCCCTTCCCCATCCAGCCAGAACCTGCCTGAAAAGTTAAAAACCGGCAAAGAGCAAAAGTCCAAGGTTTTGACCAATATAAGGAAGGAAAGTTGGGTTCAACAGAACTAGCAGAGCTGCTGGTGTATAGTGACTGAATAAATCAAACACATGTTTTGTTAGATGTAATTCAAAAGTGGTTTAGGGATCACATCCCACAATTCCATTTGCATTTCCATGAAAATAGAAAAGTAGGAGCCTTGGGAATTAGCCATTATCCTCTCTGGACATGATTGGCTGCTTCAATAATATTCTGTTGCTATTTTTAAGACTAGCTCCATCAGAATATTTTATATTCTGACGGGATAAATATATATATTTTTTAAATCAGGTCTAATCAATAACAACAGCCAAAATTGAACATTCGAATGCTACACAAAAGACTCCGCATCAGCCATGATAATTCAAAAGTGATGCAGAAATAGCATTCGGACACTTTAACATCTTCTGCACAGCACCTTCCACATAGCCCAGACCACTGTAATTTATGAGAGTGCTACTTCGAATGACCTGCTTCAAGCTGGAGCTAACCGAATGGACCAACGAGGGGGAACTAGATGAGGAAAAGTGAAGGAAAGAAATTCTGTCAGGTCAATCTGCACCTGGTTTTGTCTCCTTTCCCGCTGACAACCTAAAGGTTGACAGACATGTTATGGAGTGAGCAGTGCACACAGAATAATGGCTGCCTTGTCACATTGTTGGCTGGCCGCTATCAGCCTCATTGAGCAGGCCATTGTTACATTAAACATCATTACTGGTTTCAAGGAAGCATGACCATTTTTTTTCTCTTCTGGAACATAGGGCTTACTGCTGTAGGCAGGGTTGGCTAATGATTATTCCCGTTTTAGCTGCTACCAGTAGCTTATATATTATGATTTATGGAAAGGGAAACATTAGACTTCAGTGTAATGGCTGTAAAGTTGAGCAAAGACTAATGTGTCTCTGTAACCAGGCAAAGCAAATGAGTGGGCAGGTGCTTGATATGTTTAAGTGCATGTCAAAGATGGCAAATGACTTCATTTTGATAATGATGATAAACTTTATTTTTTAACAATGTCACTTGACATAATGATCTTTTTGCAGCATAAGTGACTGAGGCAGGCTCTGGAATAAATTATATCAGTGTGTCTTAAATGTGAATCTCTCTAGCTAAGAAATATCATCTGAATTGTAAATGTATCTCTCTGTTGCCATTTGTTCCACATTAAGTTTCCTGAAGGTGACTGGAATGATAAGCAATTGGCTTGTACACCACAGTCTGTGGTGGTATGCAATCTGTTTTACTGGTTGATCTTAGCCCTGGCTGTAACAGTGCCCCTGTACCTGTTGGTAATGACATTGGGAAACCCATGTGGGTGAAAGTGCAGGGTATGTGTATCTGCTCACATTGTCAATTAATGGCGTTTGACGTTTTGAAGAGGTACATTTCAATCTAGCTGGACGGGAAAATAATGTGGCTAGTTGGAAATGAATATCATTTTGCAGATTACTCTTGTAATCCTGATATGGAACTTTTTTCAATAGAACAGTAAAAAAACAAAAGTGATTCAACTATCTGACAATCCAACAAAATTCTAGTAATAGGGGACATTGCATTTCAGAACAGCCTTGACCAATACTTCTAAATTATGTATTTTAAGTCCTTGCCACAAGCCCCATTAGCATTCAGTGGAACACAATCACATTTCACATTCTAGGTGTATTGTGGTGGCTGTGAATTATCTGGCTACAGTTATTCAAAAATTAAAAAGAAAGAACTTGCATCTATATAGCACCTTCCATGACCTCAGGATATCCCAAAGTGGGCTACAACCAATAAAGTACTTTTGAAGTGTAGTCCCTGCTGTAATATATTAGATGTGCGCTGTATGTTAACACAATCTTGCAACATTCCACTGTACTCTAATTTAACAAGGCGTTAAACCATTTTGCCTCAACATCTTCATGGAAATACCAAATGAGATAACGTTTACTTACTAATACCGCACAACCTGATTTCTGCCCCTAGCTTATTATTCCTGCTACTAACCATAGTGGAAACAAGTCACCAGGAAACATAGGTGCACTTTTAACATGAAGGATTGAATTATTAGACACTATCTTCCAAAGGATTGGAAAAGGATCCACGTAGGCAGAAGGGATTACAATGCCAGAGGAAGATCAGAGTGGGGAATCAATAAAAGTTAAATCAGTCAAGGAGCTGGAGATGATATCTGTCTCAGACAATATTTGCACAGATGGGGATGAGGAATTATCAAAATGTGGCAGATGGGTTTAGAGGAATAGAGGAACGTGCTATTGTATACTAAATAATGTCTCCTATTTGGGCCATGGGGATGTAAAAACAACACATTTAAAAGAAGAGGCAGCAATAAAAAGGAAAATCAACTTGGTAACAGATACTACCCTACTTCCTACCCTTCACTTGGTGACTCCTCATGGAAGCATAACTGAAATCAGTAATTCCAGAAGTAATAAGCAATAAAATTACATTTCATGATTCCATAACTTATTGTTCACCACTGTGACACATTTATCTTTGCCTCCATTTTCTCCAACCAATTATCTAAACTATATTTTCCATCCCATCACTTCATATAAATATAGCTCTGGGATCAATATACCCCACTTACATTAACCCATCTGCATTATCTGTCAATTAATGATTTCTTGTTACTCAGTCAAACATGTCCTGACTAATTCATACTTGCCTTTTGAGTGTTGATTTTCATCTCTTCACATGTACTTACTTTTAAACTAGCCAACCTTCTCCAAAGAAAAATGTTTGTATAATCTTCCTAGAAATATAACCTTGCTCATACTTACAGCATACTTTATATTGTTGTTTTCAATATACCTACAGTTTACTTTCAACAAATCACAGCAAATTTGTTCCTCTTTACAATGTTACGTTGAGCATCATTTGTCTCATTCAGAGTCTCTTTAAATTGGTAATAAAATCAAATGTCAAATCAATAAGCTTCAAATGAATGTTTGAGATTAGTTTATGCTGTGGTGGGAGATGGAACTGGTTAAAGAACATGGCATGGCCAGATACTTTAATTACATTAAGGTGCCTCATTCTAGAATAAAAAATGTTGAAATATTCACTGTAGCACGTAATTGATAAAAAGGAACTGGATGGTCAGAATTTCTGAAGGTCCTCAGATTGGAGTGCTGTAGGATCCCTTTAAGAACCCAACCATACTATAACCCCATAAGATGTTGCAATTCAGTAAAAAAAAACAATAGTTACATCTGCAACATCCTCAGTTGAAAAAAGGTATAATACAGAGAAATAGGAACAAAGCAGGCATCTGGGAATAGGGTCAACAACAACAGAGGCTGGCTGGGTTGAATGGTCTGTTTACATGTGTAAAATCTATGCAATACCTGTTTCTGTCTACCTCATGGTGCAGAGTCACCTGCTCACAACTGACCTTATGTTTTTAAGTGCGCGCAAGTATAAGTATGTGTGCGAGCATAATGTATTTGTGCATGTACATGTGTGTGTATTTGTGTGCATACATGCGTGTGTATGTGAGTGCGAGTATGTGTCTGTGTAGCGTTGTGTTATGAATGCTGGACTTTGCAATATGATTATGTTTTTAAGAAGTGTGATTTTTAAAAGTTTAAGATGGAGTCCAGAAGCTCAGGTGACCTCACATCCACTCTGCTAAAGGACAAGATGGATCAAAAACTTTTTTTGAAAAAACAGACTGCAGTGGTAACACCTGAAGACAGTGGGTTTCACCCTCCCAGCCTTTTGGGTCGTAAAACAAGGGGTCAGTGATTCTGAAGATGCAAATGTACCAAGCAGTTGTGAACAAATGGGAACAATGGAAGGCCCAGGTGGCTCTGTGAAACCAGACTTCTGGACTCTGCATATTGAAACAAACAGGTCAATAAGCTATTGACTTCTGAGTCCAAATAAATTTAACAGATTTTCTGAAGGCAGACAGGCTGTAAGAGAAGAAACTAGTGGTTGCAGACTCAAGAGAGAGAGAGGGAGAGAGGGAACACCTACTCTTGGAAGCCAGAGACAGCGAAAGGCTGCAAAGGTTTGAACCTGTTTTGAAAGGTGACATTTTCAGAGAAGTAGAAGACCAGCAGGATCACCAGGAATTGCCTTATTCATGGGCGTCCAGGTCAAAAGTGCTCGGAGAAGTGAGCAAAGAGGACTTTGATTTTTGGAACGTTCTGGGCGATCCAACCTATTGCTACTCAGAAGAGTTTAGGACTGTTAACCACAAAGAGTTTCACCATCAAAAGGGACAGTGTAACATATAAATGTGGTGTGAGGATTTCAAGTATTTTAATAAATAAAGAAAATACCTTTCTTTGTAATCTGGTGTATCAGCTATTTACAAAGTACTATTTGGTTAACGGCGATGTCTTTTCGTTTCATTGTTTTAATAAAAGTCTTAAAATGTGAAATATTGTTGTGTAATTCCTTGGATTAGTCTGGGGGGTTCATATCTCTCATTTTAACGTTAACAGTCTCACTGAGATTATAACAGGGTGGGAGACAGTTCTGGTGCTGATGCCAGGAGAATGCAGTCAGTCAGTTTATCAGTGGAGCAAAATAGCACGAATATCAGCAACAGTCATCTCTGGATTCATATAATGATACAAGGGCAGCCTCAATACAAAAGCTTAGCACTCGCTAACATCATCCCAGGCCTGCATTGCCCTATTCCTCATTTTGTATGCACAGTGAGCTCACAAGCAGGACTGGGCCTACTTTAAGGAGCTCACTAACATTGGGGGAGGAAAGGGGACCCGGAAATAGTGTGGATCTACAGCAACAACATACATAACTGGAATCGTGAACCTGTAATTGAAATGAATAAAATTTCATAGCTGTAATGGTATGCAGCTGGAGAATTATGATGCTCTATTCCCAACCCTGTAACCTCCTCTCCATGAGGAAAAGGGAGTGCATATATCAAAGGATCATGAACATCCTGTATCCCACTGATCTGTCAAACTTTTACTTTTTTATGGTTTGTACAATCCAATTTACTTCCATCACCAGGCATAATGGCAGTAATTTCTGGTGCAGGGAGAGCATTGCACTGTAGATGATCAGATCCACATTAGAACAACTCACCATCCACACTTCACAGTTAGGATGTGTTGTGTGATTGCCTTTAAGTGTGATGTCCCTTTAAGATTTTAGTATACTAATGAGCTCAGTTTCAAGGATGTAGTCATGTGACTTAGAGCCAGAGTCACTCTGCAACTGTAACACCCAGTGGAAGGTTCTGTAAATATTTAGCTCTGTACTGTATATAATATTTAGCTACCTGTTTTGAGATCTTTAATCAACTGGACTCCACGCATCTCATTTATGTTGCATCAGACAACATAAAAGAGCTCATTACGTAATGGTAGCTATGGTGAGAAGACAAGATCCAAGATTGAAGACCACAGGAAAACAGCTTTAAAAACTACCTTCCTACCGCTAAAAAAGAGAAAGTTAAAATAAATACTGGCCCAAAAAGTGTAAAGGAGAAAAGAAAAACTCACCTCCAGCTGTAGAATACAGAGCTTTGAATGACAGGCTGCAAATCAATCACTGTGATCGGGTGAGTCCTTGTCCTGATGGTCCAGGTATCCCCAATGAAAAAAAGCTTTGAGGTGCTTGCAAAGCTGATTTTTCTAAAGGCTCAGTGAAAGAAAAAAACAGGGAAAACCCAATCCCTATCTCAGGCTAATTGATTATTTTCAAAGACTCCTCCAGGCTGCTCGAGGTTTGCACATTTGCAGGAGGTGCCCGAAAGCAAAAAGCGCTGGAATCCTCCATTCACACAGCTCAAAGCTAAAGTTTAAAAAAAAACCATTCAAGCATGATGAGCTTTCATTCACTCAGCCAAACCTTTTTAAAAATCCATTCAAACCACTCAAGCATGAAGAATTGCCTATTAAAGGCTGTATAAACAAACTCCACCGGGAAAAAAAACACTTGAAATGCTTATTGCATGGCTGTGTAAACAGACAGACTAGAGTGCTGGAAGCTAAAGAGAAAGCACTTACAAACACCTTTTCCTGCCAATCAAAGCAGCCAGTTCAAATAACGGAAAGTTTCTTATAGGGAAGACAGTACAGAGTCATAGAACAAGTCTCAAAGCAGGTTTTAAAGCAAAAGATTAGAACAAAGAACAAAGAACAGTACAGCACAGGAACAGGCCATTCGGTCCTCCAAGCCTGTGCCAATCTTGATGCCTGCCTAAACTAAAACCTTCTGCACTTCCGGGGACCGTATCCCTCTATTCTCTTCCTGTTCATGTATTTGTCAAAATGGCTCTTAAATGTCACTATCATACCTGCTCCCACCACCTCCCCTGGCAGCAAGTTCCAGGCACTCACCACCCTCTGTGTAAAGAACTTGCCTCGCACATACCCTCTAAACTTTGCCCCTCTCACCTTAAACCTATGTCCCCTAGTAACTGACTCTTCCATCCTGGGGAAAAGCTTGACTATCCACTCTGCCCATGCCGCTCATAACTTTGTAAACCTCTATCATGTCGCCCCTCCACCTCCGTTGTTCCAGTGAAAATAATATGAGTTTATCCAACCTCTCCTCATAGCTAATGCCCTCCAGACCAGGACCCAATATCATGGTAAACCTCTTCTGTATCCTCTCCAAAGCCTCCACGTCCTTCTGGTAGTGTGGCGACCAGAATTGCATGCAATATTCTAAGTGTGGCCTAACTAATGATCTGTACAGCTGCAACATGACTTGCCAATTTTTATACTCTATGCCCCGACCAATGAAGGCTAGCATGCCGTATGCCTTCTTGACTACCTTATCCACCTGCGTTGCCACTTTCAGTGACCTGTGGACCTGTACGCCCAGATCTCTCTGCCTGTCAATACTCCTAAGGGTTCTGCCATTTACTGTATCCTTCCCATCTGCATCAGACCTTCCAGAATGCATTACCTCACATTTGTCCGGATTAAACTCCATCTGCCATTTCTCTGCCCAAGTCTCCAACCGATCTATATCCTGCTGTATCCTCTGACAATCCTCATCACTATCCGCAACTCCGCCAACCTTTGTATTGTCCGCAAACTTACTAATCAGACCAGCTATATTGTCCTCCAAATCATTTATATATACTACAAACAGCAAAGGTCCCAGCACTGATCCCTGCGGAACACCACTAGTCACATCCCTCCATTCAGAAAAGCACCCTTCCACTGCTACCCTCTGTCTTCTATGACCGAGCCAGTTCTGTATCCATCTTGCCAGCTCACCTCTGATCCCGTGTGACTTCACCTTTAGTACCAGTCTGCCATGAGGGATCTTGTCAAAGGCTTTACTGAAGTCCATATAGACAACATCCACTGCCCTTCCTTCATTAATCATCTTTGTCACTTCCTCAAAAAACTCAATCAAATTAGTGAGACACGACCTCCCCTTCAC
Organism: Heterodontus francisci; assembly: GCF_036365525.1. NCBI lineage: Eukaryota > Metazoa > Chordata > Chondrichthyes > Heterodontiformes > Heterodontidae > Heterodontus > Heterodontus francisci. The sequence continues at coordinate 184,638,555 of NC_090375.1, read as the reverse complement.
AAAACCATGCTGCCTCTCGCTAATAAGTTTGTTTGTTTCCAAATGGGAGTAAATCCTGTCCCGAAGAATCCTCTCTAATAATTTCCCTACCACTGACGTAAGGCTCACCGGCCTATAATTTCCTGGATTATCCTTGCTACCCTTCTTAAACAAAGGAACAACATTGGCTATTCTCCAGTCCTCTGGGACCTCACCTATAGCCAATGAGGATACAAAGATTTCTGTCAAGGCCCCAGCAATTTTTTCCCTTGCCTCCCTCAGTATTCTAGGGTAGATCCCATCAGGCCCTGGGGACCTATCTACCTTAATGCTTTGCAAGACGCCCAACACCTCCTCCTTTTTGATAACGACATGACCGAGATTAGCTGAAAGATGTATACCAAATTTCCCAGCACGAACTGTAAAGCCATGGATATCCTATCCTAGTTCCAACTTTTCAAACAGAGAATGCAGCTATGTTTCACAGACCAAATAATTGTAGAACCAGAAAACCAGGCTGTAAAAATACTAATAGCAGTTAGAAATGAGGGATTACACAGGATTAATACCTCAGGCTTATCAGAAAGATCCGACAAAGATCTGGAAAGTGCTAGAAGATCAGCTCAGATTAAGAGTGAATTTTAGAATTCACTGCCTGGAACTGATGCACTACAAGCAACAGCCACAGGAATCAATAGACCAGTTCATCAGTGGATGCCGTAGTAAGGGCAACAAATGCAACATCTCAGAAACTGAGCTGTCAGACCGAATAATGGAATTGGTTGATTGTATCAACACCCATTGAAGCATTTCAGAAAGACCACTTGGGGAAACGAAAGATCACAGCATTGATGCACTGCTGGAGGATGGCAGGAAATACGAAATCATTGTAGCTGGAAACAGCACTTGCAAGCATTAGGTGCAGCTAACAGTATTAGCACGATAACCAGGTCGAAAAGAGCAAGCAAGCTGCGTGGTTGGTCCCACCCACAGTGAAGTTGTCCTGTATTTCAAGACCTGTGCAAGGCATGAGGTGCAAAAGGACACTAGGCCTGCCTATGTGTGAAATCTGGCTCCAAAGACGAAGCCAGTAGGACACAAACAGACAAAAGACAGGTGCAGCAACAGGGCAACAGCAGCAAGGAAAGCACCAGAAACCTGCATAAACGCAAGCCCATACATGAAGTACACAGTGAAACAGACCTGAGACAAGGCTCAGAGAGAAGGAATTCTCAGTCAGAAGATGATCAGGCATTCCACATTGTGAACCCGACACATCATGTTGATGAATTCAAACAACTGGAAGCTTTCACTGCTATTAACATTATGTGCCCAAAGACAGCTGACAAACATACACTCAGGGTCAAGATTGACACTGGCTGCAGTGCAAATATTCTACCAGTCTGAATCCTGAAGGATATGTATCAGAGTCATTGGAAATCAATGATACAACCGACAACTGCCAAGCTATCTACATGTAACGGGTCACCCATCCCGTGCAGTGGAACGTTAACATTGCAATGCAGCTATGGCAAGTCAGCATGGAAACCACAAATATTCTTCCTGGTAGACATGAGCAGAGCAGCAGTGGCAGGATTACCAACGTGTAAAGACCTCAGCATCATAACCATCCATGAGAGCATTGCAAAAGAGGAAATCTCTAAGGACCAGAAACCGCTTGCAGACTCTGACCAACATCAAATGGTGCAGTCTGGAAACCCAGAAACAGCACAACTATGCTCCACCTTCACTTCTGCTCTCTAGAGAACTGCCAGCACCACAACGAGCCAGAACAGACAGGAACCTCCATGAGACCAGGTACTCTTCCCCCAACAAGTCCTCGACCTTGAGCCCAAGACTTTAAGATGTGGAAGATGAGGAGAGGTGAAGGACACACAATGTCCTGGAGAGGCAGAGGAGAAATGAGTTGAAGCATTGACTGTTGGTTCTTCGAGATGAGGTGCCGGAACTTTCCAAGAATGACAAGGCCTCGAAGGTGGTCATCTTGAGAAAAGCAACAGAGTATATTAGCAGACTGAAGGCAGAGCAACATAAACTGAATGCAGAAAGAGATAAACTTCAGAAAAAAACAGCAGCAGATAAGACACAAATTTCCCAAGCAAGAGTTGTCAAACCACCAAGACGATATATGGACTTTTGAACATCCATATTTGTAAAGTTCATAATCTCGATCCATGTGTAAATAATTTTGATCTTATCTAATTTTGTATGTTTTTAATTTTAGCATACAAGTTTAGCATTCTTTGGAAAGAAAGGGGATGGTTGCCTTTAGAGTGATGTCCCTTTAAGATCTTAGTATGCTAATGAGCTCAGTACCAGGATGTAGTCATGTGACTCAGAGCCACTCTGCAACTGTAACACCAAGGGAAGGTTCTATAAATATTTAGCTCTGCATTGTATATAATATTTAGCTGTAATAGACCTGTTTTGAGATCTTCAACCAACTGGACTCCACACATCTCATTTATGTTGCATCAGACAACATAAAGAACTCATTACAGGAGGTTGTTCAGTTAAGTAAAATACAGGGTGCAGTCATGCATCATTGCCTGAAGCCCTATCAAAATTTCTTCATTCAAATCATCAACTATCACCATGCAGTGAACAGCTTCAGTATTCACTCTCCTGGATGGATAGTTGACTGAATTTTGGAACACAATGTCCATATGGCAAGAACAGACTAGTGTCCTGATAAATGGAGGCCTTAATTCAAAAAGTATAGACACAACGTCACCCATCTGCCAAACCCATACCCAACTGAGTTCGCAGTGAAGTTAATGCCAACATAGAGTAGTATGTACAAATCAGTAACTCTCTAACAAATCATTGAGGGGTACATACGAACAAGCGTATGAATTAGGAGCAGGAGTAGGCCCTTCGAGCCATTCAACATGATCATGGCTGATTGGATTGTAACCTCAACTCCACATTCCCACCTCCCTCTGATAACTTTTCACCCCCTTGCTTATGAAAAATCTATCTACCTCTGTCTTAAAAATATTCAAAGACTCTGCTTCCACTGCCTTTTGAGGAAGAGAGTTCCAAAGACTCACGACCCTCTGAGAGAAAACATTTCTCCTCATCTCTGTCTTAAATGGACAAACCCTTATTTTTAAACAGTGACCCCTAGTTCTAGATTCTCCCATAAGAGGAAACATCCTTTCCACATCCACCCTGTTAAGACCCCTCAAGATCTTATGTTTTAATCATGTTGCCTTTTACTCTTCTAAATTCCAGTGGATATAAGCCTAGCCTGTCCAATCTTTCCTCATAAGACAACCTTCCCAATCCAGGTATTAGTCTAGTAAACCTTTTCTGAACTGCTTCCAATGCATTTACATCCTTCCTTAAATAAGGAGACCAATACTTTACACAGTACTCCAGATGTAGTCTCACCAATGCCCTGTATAACTGTAGCATAACCTCCCTACTTTTGTATTCAATTCCCGTTGCAATAAATGATAACTTTCTATTAGCTTTCCTAATTACTTGCTGTACCTGCATACTAACCTTTTGTGATTCATGCACTAGGACATCCAGATCCCTCTGCAGCCCCAGAGCTCTGCAATCTCTCACCATTTATATAATATGTTTCTTTTTTATTCTTCCTGGCAAAATGGACAATTTCACATTATCCCGCATTATACTCCATTTGCCAGATCTTTGTCTGCTCATTTAACCTATCTATATCCCTTTGTAGCCTCCTTATATCCTCTTCACAACTTACTTTCCTATCTATCTTTGAGTCATTAGCAAATTTAGCAACTATACCTTCAGTCCCTTCATTCATGTCATTTATATAAATTGTAAAAAGTTGAGGCCCCAGCACAGATCCCTGTGGCACACCACTCATTACATCTTGCCAACCAGAAAATGACCCATTTATGCCTGCTGTCTGTTTCCTGTTAGCTAGCCAATCTTTTATCCATTACAAAATTTACCTCCTACACCATGAGCTTTTAATATCCACAATAACCTTTGATGTGGCTCCTTATCAAATGTCTTCTGGAAATCTAAGTACAGTACATCAACCGGTTCCCCTTTATCCACAGCATGTGTTACTTCTTCAAAGAACTCCAATAAATTGGTTAAATAAGAGTTTCCTTTTACAAAACCATGTTGACTCTGCCTGATTACCTTGAACTTTTCTAAGTTCCCTGCTGTAACATCTTTAATAATAGCTTCTAACATTTTCCCTAAGACAGATGTGTAGCTAAATGGCCTGTAGTTTCCTGCTTTTTGTCTCCCTCTCTTTTTGAATAACGAGAACATTGGCAATTTTACAATCTAATGGAACCTTCCCTGAATCTAGGGAATTTTGGAAAATTAAAACCAACACATCAACTATCTCACTGACACTTCTTTTAAGATCCTAGGATGAAGTCCAGCAGGTCCTGGGGATTTGTCAGCCCGCAGCTCCAACAATTTGCCCAGTACCACTTCCCTGGTGATTGTAATTTTCTTGAATTCTTCCCTCTCTTCCATTTCCTGATTTACTGCAATTTCTGGGATGTTACTTGTATCCTGTACAGTGAAGACCAATGGAGGATTCTTTATCCTGCATTACAGCATTGATTACACTTCAAACATTTTCTGTAAAGCACTTTGCAATGTCCTGAGGTCAACACTAAGTGCCTTTTAATGATGGACAGCCACCCTCCCGGAGCCAGCAAGCAAGCTGCATGGATTTTCTTACTGTGCTCCCCTTGCAGTGACAGGCCCGCCCACCGCTGGGCTAATTGCGGCAGCGGCAGGATGAGGCCCTTAATTGAGCATTAATTGCCCACTTAAGGGCCTCAATCGGACTTAATTTCGGCAGAGGCGGGAAGATGGTTTGGTCCCCCATCCCCCCCACCACCATCTCACATTATTACATGCTGTCCACACCTCCAAACCCGTCGTGGGGAGAGCATAAATTCCCCCCACTGGCCTTAATCAAACCTTATGCCCAAATGAGATGCCTCATGCACAGTAGATGGGTCTGAACACAATGTTCACTGACATCTGCTACAGCGATGGAATCATGAGAACTCTCAGCACATTGAAAATCTCATCTTGTATACAGCTCCTGAAACATCCCTCACCTATCAATAGAGATGGCAGATATCCCAAAAGAAAACACAGAAGAAGCACTACAAAGGCTGTTTCTGGTCTTCGTTGCTGATGTAAATTGTGAACCAAAATAATATTCTGAAAGTGAGCTGAGTAATACTGTGTTATTGGCTCTTAACACAAGCATACCAAACACCATAACAATGACTGGTAAATGAAAGGAAGGGTTCATTATTGAAGAACAACAGGATCCTTAGGAGAGCTGTTCAATACACAGGCTACCTGCTGACTAACACTGCTCCAACTATTGTACACATGTTAACTTTCATAACTTCCTATGATGATGTATATTGAAGTTTTACATATTCAGTATATGTTAATCAGTATTAAAGCAATTAAAGCAATATCACAACAAGTTCTTGTTCTTTGGCCTCCTTATTTCGAGAGACAATGGGTAAGCGTCTGGAGGTGGTCAGTGGTGTGTGGAGCATCGCCTGGAGTGGCTATAAAGGCCAATTCTAGACTGACAGGCTCTTCCACAGGTGCTGCAGAAAAATTTGTTTGTCGGGGCTGTTACACAGTTGGTTCTCCCCTTGCGTTTTTGTCTTTTTTCCTGCCAATTGCTAAGTCTCTTCGACTCGCCACACTTTAGCCCCGCCTTTATGGCTGCCCGCCAGCTCTGGCGAACGCTGGCAACTGACTCCCACGACTTGTGATCAATATCACAGGACTTCATGTCGCGTTTGCAGACGTCTTTAAAGCGGAGACATGGACGGCCGGTGGGTCTGATACCAGTGGCGAGCTCGCTGTACAATGTATCTTTGGGGATCCTGCCATCTTCCATGCGGTTCACATGGCCAAGGCATCTCAAGCGCTGCTGACTCAGTAGTGTGTATAAGCTGGGGATGTTGGCCGCCTCGAGGACTTCTGTGTTGGAGATACGATCCTGCAAACTGATGCCAAGTATTCTCCGGAGGCAGCGAAGATGGAATGAATTGAGACGTCGCTCTTGGCTGACATACGTTGTCCAGGCCTCGCTGCCATAGAGCAAGGTACTGAGGACACAGGCTTGATACACTCGGACTTTTGTGTTCCATGTCAGTGCGCCATTTTCCCACACTCTCTTGGCCAGTCTGGACATAGCAGTGGAAGCCTTTCCCATGCGCTTGTCGATTTCTGCATCGAGAGACAGGTTACTGGTGATAGTTGAGCCTAGGTAGGTGAAATCTTGAACCACTTCCAGAGTGTGGTCGCCGATATTGATGGATGGAGCATTTCTGACGTCCTGTCCCATGATGTTCATTTTCTTGAGGCTGATGTTTCGGCCAAATTCATTGCAGGCAGCTGCAATCCTGTCGATGAGACTCTGCAGGCACTCCTCAGTGTGGGATGTTAAAGCAGCATCGTCAACAAAGAGGAGTTCCCTGATGAGGACTTTCCGTACTTTGGTCTTTGCTCTTAGACGGGCAAGGTTGAACAACCTGCCACCTGATCTTGTGTGGAGGAAAATTCCTTCTTCAGAAGACTTGAACGCATGTGAGAGCAGCAGGGAGAAGAAAATCCCAAACAGTGTGGGTGCGAGAACACAGCCCTGTTTCACGCCACTCAGGATAGGAAAGGGGTCTGATGAGGTGCTGCCATGTTGAATTGTGCCTTTCATATTGTCATGGAATGAGCTGATGATACTTAGTAGCTTTGGTGGACATCCAATCTTTTCTATGGCAAGAACATTCATGTGACACCAGCAGATGCAATCTTTTACCTACTTGGTAGCTTGTATTTGGAAGACATGATTCATCAGCAGCAGGTGAGCTTTTACCTTCTCCCCACCACCTGAAGGTTCAGATGAGTTGTCCATGGACAGCAATGCATGACCTCAACCATTCACAGTTCCTTTGATGTGAAAGCCAGGAAACCTCCCACAAATGTTCAATTTATTGAGGTTCTGTGGGAACGAGAGAGACTCACGGTTGGTGTGTTGCCTCCCAGGTGCCAGGGTTCGTGATGTCTCGGATCGTGTTTTTGGGATCCTTAAGGGAGAGGGGGAGCAGCCCCAAGTTGTGGTCCACATAGGCACCAACAACATAGGTAGGAAGTGAGATGGGGATTTAAGGCAGAAATTCAGGGAGCTAGGGTGGAAGCTTAGAGCGAGAACAAACAGAGTTGTTATCTCTGGGTTGTTGCCCGTGCCACGTGATAGCGAAGCGAGGAATAGGGAGAGAGAGGAGTTGAACACGTGGCTGCAGGGATGGTGTAGGAGGGAGGGTTTTGGTTTCCTGGATAATTGGGGCTCTTTCTGGGGTAGGTGGGACCTCTACAAACAGGATGGTCTTCACCTGAACCAGAGGGGTACCAATATCCTGGGGGGGGAGGTTTGCTAGTGCTCTTCGGGGGGGTTTAAACTAATTCAGCAGGGGAATGGGAACCTAAATTGTAGTTCCAGTGTACAGGATGTTGAGAGTAGTGAGGTCAGGAATAAGGTTACAAGGTCGCAAGAGGGCACTGGCAAGCAAGTTGGTTTAAAGTGTGTCTACTTCAACGCCAGGAGCATCCGGAATAAGGTGGGTGAGCTTGCAGCATGGGTTGGTACCTGGGATCTCGAGGTAGTGGCCATTTCGGAGACATGGGTAGAGCAGGGGCAGGAATGGATGTTGCAGGTTCCGGGATTTAGATGTTTCAGTAAGAACAGAGAAGATGGTAAAAGAGGGGGGGGGTGTGGCATTGTTAATCAAGGAGAGTATTACAGCGGCAGAAAGGACGTTTGAGGACTCGTCTACTGAGGTAGTATGGGCCGAGGTTAGAAACAGGAGAGGAGAGGTCACCCTGTTGGGAGTCTTCTATAGACCTCCGAATAGTTCCAGAGATGTAGAGGAAATGATAGCGAAGATGATTCTCGACTGGGGCGAGAGTAACAGGGTAGTTGTTATGGGGGACTTTAACTTTCCAAATATTGACTGGAAATACTATAGTTCGAGTACTTTAGATGGGTCAGTTTTTGTCCAGTGTGTGCAGGAGGGTTTTCTGACACAGTATGTAGACAGGCCAACCAGGGGCGATGCCACATTGGATTTGGTACTGGGTAATGAACCCGGCCAGGTGTTAGATTTAGATGTAGGTGAGCACTTTGGTGATAGTGATCACAATTCGGTTAGATTTAGCTTAGCGATGGGCAGGGTATATACCGCAGGGCAAGAATTATAGCTGGGGGAAAGGAAATTATGATGCGATTAGGCAAGATTTAGGATGCGTAGGATGGGGAAGGAAACTGCCGGGGATGGGCACAATCGAAATGTGGAGCTTATTCAAGGACCAGCTACTGCGTGTCCTTGATAAGTATGCACCTGTCAGGCAGGGAGGAAGTTGTCGAGCGAGGGAGCCGTGGTTTACTAAAGAGTTGAAGCGCTTGTCAAGAGGAAGAAGAAGGCTTATGTTAGGATGAGACGTGAAGGCTCAGTTAGGGCGCTTGAGAGTTACAAGCTAGCCAGGAAGGATCTAAAGGGAGAGCTAAGAAGAGCAAGGAGAGGACACGAGAAGTCATTGGCGGATAGGATCAAGGAAAACCCTAAGGCTTTCTATAGGTATATCAGGAATAAAAGAATGACTAGAGTTAGATTAGGGCCAATCAAGGATAGTAGTGGGAAGTTGTGTGTGGAATCAGAGGAGATAGGGGAAGCGTTAAATGAATATTTTTCGTCAGTATTTACAGTAGAGAAAGAAAATGTTGTCGAGGAGAATACTGAGATTCAGACTACTAGGCTAGATGGGATTGAGGTTCACAAGGAGGAGGTGTTAGCAATTTTGGAAAGTGTGAAAATAGATAGGTCCCCTGGGCCAGATGGGATTTATCCTAGGATTCTCTGGGAAGCCAGGGAGGAGATTGCAGAGCCTTTGTCCTTGATCTTTATGTCGTCATTGTCGACAGGAATAGTGCCGGAAGACTGGAGGATAGCAAATGTTGTCCCCTTGTAATGTTCTAATTCTAATTCTAATTGATTCATCATTCATCCCATATGAACCTGAGATGAGCTTCCGACACCATATCGGCTCTATCATCAAGACTGCCTACTTCCACCTCCATAACATCGCCCATCTCACCACTGCCTCAGCTCATCTGCTGCTGAAACCCTAGACTCACCTATTCCAATGCTCTCCTGACTGGTCAGTAAAGACATATAAATGCAAGTTGTTATTGCTCTTGTTGATTTCTCAAGACATCAGCATTCAGCTGATCATCCCAATGAAATAGGAAGTGCCACCATAGTGGAAGACCGGTCAACCTCTCCGCCAACAACCAGTATGACAACCATCGCAAACACTAATTTTCACAAAGCTGACAGGCAGGTGTGTGGTGGAAAATGAAGAGAATCAGTATTTGAGGCACTCTTTTCATCTTTAGAAGTGAACGTCTCTGGACATATCAAAACCAGTAGCAAACACAGTAGCTCATGACAACGAGTGCATGACATCCACAATAGGGAAAATACTCCATATCAGTTAGCCAGACATCAGGACCCAATGACAACAATAAAGACACGCTAATAGGGAATTTAGGAGGAACTTCTTACTACTCTAGGAATAGTAAGAGTGTGGAAAGCGCTAACACAAGGACTTGTTGAGGCAAATAGCATAGACAAATTTAAGGGGAAGCTAGAGAAGCACATGAAGGAGAACGGAATAGAAGGATATGCCGATAGGGTGAGATGAAGAGGGGTGGGAGGAGGCTCATGTGCTGCATAAATAGGAGCATGAACCAGCTGGGCAGAATGGCCTGTTTCTGTGCTGTCGACTTGATGTAACTCAATGATACAGAGCCAGATAGAGTTATAGATACAGATATAAATAACCAATTTCCCATGGCATTGCACTTAGGTAGTCTGGAAGGTGAGAAGGGTAGAGGACTGAGAGACGATTAGACTAGGACCTAACCAGAACCAAAATATTGCCTTAACTTAGTTGGAAAATTCATCCTTGTAAGTCACAAGGTTGTGGGTTCAAGATTCACACCTTAATCTAGGCGGACATTTCAATGTAATACTGAGGGAGTACTCTCTACAGCAAAATGTCCTCTTAAACCTTTCTGCTCTGTCTCCTCCACCCTCACCTCCAACAATAAATGTGAGGAGTTCATGGATTTCTTTGTCACTAAGATTGAGACTATCTGATCAGCTCTCTCTGCTACTACCCTCCCTTCCCTAGCCCACCAGGATAAACTTCCTCTAAGGTGCCCACTGCCCTAGCCTTGACCTTGCATCTTTCTATACTTTCTCTCCTATCGCCCCTCATGCCCTCCTCGAGCTTATCTTGTCCATGAGACCCATCTCCTGATCCTTTGACCTTATTCCCACTAAACTACTGACCACCCAGTTTTGCTTCCTGGTCCTCATGTTAGCTGATATTGTTAATGGGTCTCTCTCTTCAGGTATTGTTCCCCTTCTTTTCAAATCTACCGTCATCACAGCTCTCCTCAAAAAAGCCCGGAACACCACTCTCCTTGCAAACTGCCACCTCATCTCCAACCTCCTTTTCCTCTCCAAAACCTTTGACTGTCTCCAAAATCCATGCCATCTTTCATGGAACTTTCTGTCTGAATCCCTCCAATCAGGTTTCCACCCTATCACATTACTGAAACAGCTCTTATCAAAGTCAAAAATGGCATCCTATGTGTCAAATATAAACTATCCCTCCTCATCCTTCTTAACCTGTCTGCAGCCTTTGACATGGTTTACCACAACATCCTCCTGCAAAGTATCTCCTCAATTGTCCAGCTGGAGGGGAGAGCTGCACTCACCTGGTTCCAATCTTATCTATCCAGTCGTAGCCAGAGTATCACCTACAATGGCTTCTCTTCCCACTCCCTCACCTCTGGTGTCCCCCAAGGATCTATCCTTGGCTCTCCAGTTTTTCATCTACATGCTGCCCCTTGGTGACATCATCTGAAAATACAAGGTCAGGTTCCACATGTGTGCTGACAACACCCAGCTCTACCTTATCACCGCCTCTCTCGACTCCTCCACTGTCTCTACCTTGTCAGACTGCTTGTGTGGCATCCAACACAAGAATGAGCAGAAATTTCGACCAACAAAATATTGAGAAGACCAAAGCAATTGTTTTCAGTCTGCACCACATATGCTGTTTCCTAACCGTCAACTCCATCCCTCTCCCTGGCAACTGTCTGAGACTGAACCAGACTGTTCACAACCTTGGTGTCATATTTGACCCCGAGATGAGCTTCCAACCACATATCCATGCCATCACTAAGACTGCCTATTTCCTCATCCATAAGATCTTTGAAGCTGCTTCAGTTCATCTGCTGTTGAAACCTTCATCCATGCCTTTGCTACCTCTAGACTTGACTATTCCAAAGCTCTCTTTACTGATCTCCCATCTTCCACTCTCCATAAACTTAAGCTCATCCAAAACTCTGCTGTTTGTGTCCTAACTCGTACCAAGTCCTCTTCACCTATCACCCCTCTGCTCAATGACCTACAGTGGTTCCTGGTCAAACAACACCTCAATTTTAAAATTCTTGTTTTCAAATCCCTAAATGGCCTCATCCCTTCCTTCTTCCATAACTTCCTCCAGCTCTACGACCCTCCTAGATATCTGCACCCTTTCAATTCTGGCCTCTTGTGCACCCCATATTTTAATTGCTCTAACATTGGTGGCTGTGCCTTCAGCTGCTGAGGCCCTAAGCTCTGGAATTCCTTCCCTAAACCTCCCCCTCTCTTCTTCCCTTTCTTCCTTTAAGATGCTCCATAAAACCTACCTCTTGGACTAAGCTTTTGTTCATCAGCCTTAACGTCCCCTTACATGGCTTGGTGTCAAATTTTGTTTCATAACGCTGCTCTGATGTGCTAAAGATGCTATATAAATGCAAGTTGTTGGTGTTCTTGTACTGCCCCAGAAATCTGAGCATGCCCTGGGGTCATAGGAAACAATCCCCACATCAGAATGGTTAAGCCTGATGCGCATGTGATATCAGGCCTTGGACCTCATAATCTTCGATTCGGTGAACTGGAGACACCTAATTGGCATCCTGAGTCAATGCGGTGAAGAGGACTCCAAGATTGGGCCTCCATGACACCAACAACGGCCCTCAAATAGGTTATTAAAGTAGCTCAGGAAGGGGGGGGACGATCTGGAAGGGAAAGAAGACAAACAGTGATCACGGTAGGTGGGGTAAAGGACAGTGATGATAGGTGAGACCAGAGTCTGTGATCAAAAGGGGACATAGGCCAGGATCAGGGAAAGTGTAGTGGTGGCAATACAGGAGGGTCAAGGTTGCAATCGGGGGTGCCAAGAACCCCCCCATCCTCTTCCTCATCTATTTGTTGCCCATTGGCCACACCATCCACAGACACAGGGTGAGCTGGAAGACATGCTGGAAATCCCAGGCTGGATGCAGCAGTGCACTGATAGTTATTTGGGTGGGAAGCCCGAGGAGAATCCACCTTGGAAAGATTGTACTTCGCATATATTTCATAGATTGTGAGAGCTCAAGTCATGACACTAGATGAAATTTCCCCATAATGATATCCCTGAGCAAGACGGGAACACATTTATTGCCTCTTCCCTCATTTCACCCCCCACCCCCCCAAAAAATCAGTAATTTTGAAAGAATTAATCCGTTCTCAACAAGTGCTGAAGCTGAACATGTAATTGCCCAACAAGACAGTGTGAAGCTGTCAATCAGGCAATTGGTCCCTTGAGTTAAGAGCAAATCAGTTTGATTGTAGTCATCTGAACCATGCCAAGTCATGTGGCTTTTGAGTGAAGGGTAATTAGGAGGTCATTTGCAACTTTGTCGCCTGGGCGGTAACCTGAACTCAGTGGGATGAAACATGGGCAGGTTCTACAACAGGTGGGCAAACCACTCGCCTGCTTACTGCCTGGGTCACGAGGCTGAGAATGATCCCCATTGCGTCGGCAATAAATCCAAAGTTTCAGCGGATGTCAATTGCTTCCCATTATTTAAGTAGCACTTTTGCAGAGAGTTTCATCAACTAAACATACATGCAGAATATATGTCATTATATTTGCAATATTTTATTTACCTTGCAAATGTAATTGTTATCAGGATGAAATATACTTCTACTATCTGTTGCTATGTCAACATATTAACAAAACTGTTATTCTTAGACATTAAACCGCGACCCCGTCTGCCCTCTCAAGTGGATGTAAAAGAGTCCATGGCACTATTTTGAAGAAGAGCAGAGGAGTTCTCCCCAATGTCCTGCCAAATATTTATGCCTCAATCAACATCACAAAAATAGATTATCTGGTCATTATCACATTACTGCTTGTGGGAGCTTGCTGTATGCAAATTGGCTGCTGCGTTTCCTAAATAGTGACTAAACTTCAAAAATGCATCATCGGCAGTAAATCACTTTGGGATGCCCTTTGGTTGTGAAAGGCACTGAAGAAATACAAGTCCTTTTTTAGTCTAAAAATTAATCTCTAATAAACAGCTATGCATGTGAGCATTTCTTGTGCCAAATTTATTGTAACATCATGCCCCTCACAGGAAATATTACCCTGCATCACTATTATTCAATATTACATGCTTATTTATACAATGGGCCCCTGTTTAATGTTGACACACCAACTTGTTTTGTTGAATGATCATTTTCTTTAACCCACTGACTGGAGATCTGAATTTTTTTTAAAGAAATTTTTTAAAAGAACAGATTAAAAAAAGATGACTTTGCTGGCAGCTTGGAATGGTCACCTAATTTGCAACACTGTGTTCTACATTGCAAGGCTTGTGAGGAGGGAGATGAAATGTCTGCTCATTTCCCAGCAAGAACCAAGACCCAGGAAGTTTAAGGGAACTAACTATTCTTTTAGCAAGAAGAAATATTGCTAACTGCTATGTTTGAATCACTAAGTGACTGTCATGTGAAAAGCCCCTCTGTGATTTTAAGCTGCAGCAGAGGAGAAGCTTCTGGATTCTGACATGTGCAGACCCCAGTTGAGGTCTCTCTCTCTCTTTCCATTCCAACTTGAAAGCTTTCAAATCCTGCCTGTTGACTGACCACCTTTCATACTCCAGCTACAATCAGAAATCCCGTTGGAGGAAATCATCTGCATTGTTGTCTCCAAGAGATCCACCAAACCAGTCATCTATCTCTTCAAACTAAAAGCCTCAGGACAACCGAATTCAGCTAGAAGCCAGCCGAATCACCAAACACCACAAACTTTATACCCCTTTGTTCTATGAACTCTACCTCAACCAATCTACCTTTCCTCACTCTGTAACCTATTTCTGTGTGTGTAAACCTCTAGTGTGTGCGTGTGAGTGAAAGTTGGTGTGTAGTTTATTATTTCATTAGTTCGGTTTAGGTACAATAAAGTTAACCTCTTTATTTGTTAAATTCAAGAAAACTTGTCCAATTGGTTCTTGTTATGATCACAGCAAGTAAGTAATCAAACACATACTGAATTGGCCAGTACATCCACTTTAACCTGTTGTGGTCAAACAAGGAGAGGGAAAAGAGCGAAGCCCTTCGACCCATCCTCACTTTACTGTAACAATGTTCTTATCTATGTCACTGGTATTATTTGCTGGGGTGGAAATTGGACCTCATTTTTACCAGTTTCCAGACAGAATGCAACAAGATTCAATTTAGGGAGTCAAATTCCCAAGGCCGAACAATCTCGGAGATGCATCTGGCACGATATTGGTTCGAGTGCTGTACGGAGGCAGGTGTTATGTCATTGAATATGCTAATATTAGGTTTAAAGCCTGTTTTGGCCTGAATGCAGCAGGCTGTCTTTAGGGTTCCTAGTTCAAATGTGGCCTAACGAGCAGTGCTAAAAGGCACCATTGCAGGCTGCCACCAGGAAGGTAATTCTTTCCAAAAAATAGTTTGCTAATACCATGGCTGCTGCTGGCCACTGTCCTGCCCTTCCCGATTGGCCCACTATTGCCAACCCCTTCCCCCCTACCCCCGGGCTTAACTGAGTCCCTGGGCTGGCATTCCATCTGGCCTCTATGGCCATGACTGTCACCCACAGCACGCCAATACTATCCTAATGAGGCTGAAGGATCAATTTATAGTGGCCCTGTCACTGGCCCCACTGTGCAACTGCACTGAACTGGGATTGCGCCTTAATTCGGACAAAATCCAATTTCCAGGCCATTGTGTCCATTGCTCCCTCACTAATAAACCATTGGGCAGCACAGTGGTGAGCACCGCAGCCTCACAGCTCCAGCGACCAGGGTTCAATTCTGGGTACCGCCTGTGCAGAGTTTGCAGGTTCTCCCTATGATCACGTGGGTTTCTGCCGGGTGCTCCGGTTTCCTCCCACAGCCAAAGACTTGCAAGTTGATAGGTAAATTGGCCATTATAAATGGCCCCTAATGTAGGTAGGTGGTAGGAGAATGGTGGGGATGTGGTAGGGAATATGGGATTAATGTAGGATTAGTATAAATGGGTGCTCGATGGTCGGCACAGACTCGGTGGGCCAAAGGGCCTGTTTCAGTGCTGTATCTCTCTATGACTCTATTACTGCATAATACACTAGCAGACATGGCTGTGTTAGGAGACGCCCACCCTATGGCCGGGAGTTTACACTTGGCAGACAGGAGCCGTCTACCGACTGATAAGTCGATGGCGAGCCCGCTTCCACCTGGCCTGGGGATCTGACCCGCATTTTGCGGGTCCTCGGCCTTTAAGTGTTCTGAGCCAGGACTTCCACCCGCTTACGGCAGGAAGTCCCGCCCAATAGAGCTACCAGCCACTCAGTGGACCGGCAGCTCTCTGGCCCAGCAGCACCACCAGGAGCGGTGGCGACTGCTGGGACTGCAGCCCAGCTTCGTAAGGAAGATGTCGGGGTAACCCGGAACACAGGTAGGTTTTGTTGCCTCTCCGGGGGTGATCGGTCGGGCCCTGGTGAGGCAAGAGTGGTCGACTGGGGGGATGGGGGGGCGGGGCGTGTTGGGTGCTGGGGGTGGTTGGGGCAGCGGGGGCGGGCCTCTGTCGGGGGCAGGGTGCCCAATCATGAGGGGCCCCCTCCCAGGCCATCAGAGAGCCTGCTTTTAACAGGTGGCTTTTCCCGGGCTTGGGCTGCCCGTTTGACAGGGGTAAAATCCCCGTGGCGGTGTGCAGAGTCCCTTAAGTGGCCGTTAAGTGGCCAATTAAGGGCCTTGATTGGCCTGGGGAGGGCGGGCTATTTTTCGCCGCCGCCGCCCCGCCCAGCGGTGGAGGTGGGAGCGGGTCAGGAAGGGCCCCCTGATCCTCCTGCTCCATTTTATGCCCCCCCTCCCGCCACCTTCCTGCTCTTTGGTGGGGGAGGGGTCGTAAAAGGTCCAGCCTGTGTGTAGGACTCATCAAGGCATAAAAGAGGAAAGAGAACTTAAAATGATAAAGTGAAGAATTCAAAAGAATTCAAAAACACACACATACAAAAGATTAAAAGAATCAATGCCTTTTGTTGCTATGAGAGGCAAGTCGGGCTCTATGCTGTGTGCTAAGTGGAAGCTATAGTTTATACTTTATGCACCTGTATCACAATCTGATCAGCATCCGATGTGTAAAACAAAGATAAGTTCAGAGTGAAAGGAGACTGGAATTTAGTTTCACAAATCAAAGATGGTTGGGGTCAAAAGCATGGCCTAATTTTGCCATTAGTGTTTCTGACCTCTTGACCCAGAGCCCTTCTCATAACAGATTGGGTGGCTTGGTGGCTCCCCGTGTTTCGAATAAAGACACAGCTACTCACGCACATTTTCTTGCAGTAATTTGGATGTGCACTGCTAACTGTATTGTTTCAGAACCGAACACCAAAGCATTTGAAGAATCAAACAAATGCTTCAGGTGCCAGCCCATTGACATTCCCTGATTGATAAAGTGCAAGTTAAAGAAACTAGTTAATGAAGTGATGACAAGAACAAACATTTGGAGAAAATTACCTCTGCATCGACTCTATGGCCTTTACATGCCTGGAAATCTTCTTTCACTTTGTTGGGCATCTGAGGAGATTTTGATGCTTGGCTTTCACAATCGTATGAGATTCAAACATTTTCTTGATTTTTCAAATAAAGGTTCAGTTGACGTTCCTCTTCAAAGAATAAGTTGTGGGTCAGACGTATTTTCACACGAAGCAGCAGCAAAATTTAAAAGCAGCCCCAGCAAGGGGCCGACCAACTCTTAAAGGATGTATGTATCTGCCCCAGGATAGAAATAACATCCTTTTTTAGGGGCCACGTCTGTTTAAAGAGCCTGATAGTTGAAGCCAGGAAAGCAGAGAGCTAGTAAGTAATCTTTTATATTAAAAAAATGTAATTACCAGACAATTTCCTTCACCATCTGTGGCCCAGCAATCATTAAAGTGAGAAAAAAAGTGCATAACATTTTTTGAAAGCATGAGATTTTTTATTCAGTTAAACCAGGGCCCACGGGCCAGGATCTGGCCCGTCAAATGCTTCCATCTGGCCCGCGGATGTAAACTGTTCCCGGGGCCGTTCCTCATCCTCACCGTGACTGGAGATGAGAAATTTCCCTTTGTCAGTCTGACTTTAAACTATTGCGCTGTCAGTTTCACAGGTGACAGCTGCTGACTCTCACACAGTTGCAGAGAGTGGCAAGCTCTTTTAAGGTTCTTTTAAAAGTCAGCTGTTTTAAGAAGGATCATTGTCAATTTCAAAGCTGACAGCTGCTGACATCGGGAACAGCTGCTTCCCAAGAAACTTAGGGTCTTCCGGTGGATTCTGACTTTTAAAAAAAACCTACAACAGGTTTGGATGTGGGGAAGGATAAAATTCGGAGGGAAAGTGGTGGGGGATTTTGGGGTAATTAAGCCCCAAATAAGGGCCTCTTCCCACCACAGCCGCAATTACCCATGTGGCAGGCAGTCCTGACGCCACAAGGGAAGTACAGCATGAAGAACCGTGTGGCTGGTTCCCGGCTCTGTGGGGGGTTGTCCTGGAGCCAGGATTGGGAAGGGGGGGAGCCTCGCTGAGGGCCAGCCCCTTGCCCTTGCTACTGATGCCCCACCCCACCTCCCCTCCCCCGCGGCCCCCACCCCACGAGACCACAGATGTAAAGAGCTTGAGGTCATGAAATATGCCATGTAAATGGAAGTCTTTCCTTCTTTCTGAATTTCCTTTTTACGTGAAAGCAAAAATTCAGTCAGATAACCAAATCTTTAAAATAATGAAAAGTGTAGGTAAGGTTGAAATAAGCAAGCTATTTAACTTGAGTAGTAAGTGTTAAATTAAGGAACACTTGTAAAAAAATTCACAAAGTTTAAGGAAGTTTAGGAGTTAGAAAATATTTTTTCCCACCTGTTGGCAGATATGTGCAGCAGACTCTGAAAGTAGCTGCTTCAGAGTTAACTAATACCTTTTAAATGTGTTAAGAAGTGGGATTGAGGATTATTGTTGCATTAATAGTTCTGCTGGATTGTTTTGAGGCAAATTGGGAGAAGGAATTTAGTCTTCCTTTAACTAGATCAATTGGTGTTGGTGGGGACTCAGTGATAGATTAATCATACATAAATGTGAGGTAGGCTCTAGACTTAAATTCTTATTGAAATTTCAGTTAAGATTTAAACAATACATCCAAAACCTAGTATGGATCTCAACAGCGGGTATGAAGAAAGGAAGGATCACGCCTTTATAGAGCACATCATTATGTCCTTAAAAATCCCAGGTTCCTTCAAACCCATCAGTTATATTTTGAAGAGTAATCACCTGTGGTTACGCAGGCAGAAAGATACGTAGAACAAGCCCAAAAATAACAAATGAGATAAATAAGCAGCTAATTTCCTTTTGATGGAGAAAAGTTAAACCAGACACATCCCAGTTCTTCTTCAATGAGTGCTATGGCATCTTTTACATTAACCTAAATAGACGGTGTCTCATCCAAAGATGCCATCTCCAACAATTTATGACTATTCAAAGTTGCCTTCTATGGTGTTCCACCTTTAGACAGGGCCAGTTATGTCATATTTGGCAGCCATGGCTTTCCTCCATTGATCTGGGGTTGCCCAAAGCTCTTAGGTGATATTTGTTACAGAATCACAGAATTATTACAGCACAGAAGGAGGCCATTCAGCCCATCGTGTCTGCATTGGCTTTCCGAATGAGCAATTCACCTAGTGCCATTCTTCCGCCTTCTCCCCATAACCCTGCACACTCTTCCTTTCCAGATAACAGTCTAATTCCCTTTTGAATAGTTTGATTGAGCCTGCCTGCACCACACTCTCAGACAGCGCATTCCAGATCCTAACCACTTGCTGCATAAATTTTTTTTCCTAATGTCGCCATTGCTTCTTTTGCCAATCGCCTTATATCAAGTCCTCTGGTACTCGATCCTTTTGCCAATAGGAACAGTTTCTCTCTATCTACTCTGTCAAGATCCCTCGTGATTTTGAACACCTCTATCAAATCTCCTCTCAACCTTCTCTTCTTTAAGGAGAACAGCCCCAGTGTCTCCAATCTATCTACGATTGTTGATGCTTCTTACCCTCCTTGGCTCCAGGCCTTCACACTGGAGCAAGATCTCCACCCCAGATCTCCAATTCCATCCTGCCCTGGCTTATTCCACTCCTGGCTCTCAGTCGGTCTCTGGATGTGAGGACAATCACAGAAGTTCAGAGTGTAGCAGACTAAGGGGGAGAAGAACTCACTCCAGTACGAAAACTGGGCCAGCGAGGAGTCATCAACAAACTTAGGGCTGGATTTTATTCCAACAACAGGAGTCCTGCTGGGCTGGAAGGCAGGTCAGGGGGAGACCCTGGCCTCGGCCCTCCATTGCTATCTCACAACAGGCAACCAATCAACTGCCTATCATCAGAGACACTGTCCCTTTAAGGGATGAACTCCCGCTTTCAGAGCTGCCAGCCAATTGGAGGTCTGGCAGATCTACAGTACCGGCAGTACCACTGGGAGCATTGGCCACTGACGATACTACACCGAAACATTGGGGACCCCGGGATAGGTATGTGGGGTCAGGTTCACTGGGGCCATTCAGGCAGGCCCAGGTTTGGGGTGGAGTGTTAGGAGGGTGAGAAGTTTTATCCACCGTGAGGGGGGGGCTCTCTGGTGGCCCTGGATAGTCCCCAAAGGAGGGACCCCCCCCACAACCCCGCTGGGAGACCATCAGGCTTTACCTGGCGGCATCTCCACATGGCAGCAGGCCCCTCCATCATCCATAAAATTGCAGTGGAGGCAGGAAGAGGACCTTAAGTGGTTATTAATTGGCTACTTAAGGGCTTCAATTGGCCTGAGGCGGAAGTCCGTCCTCAGCCTTCCACATCCCGGACAAAATGGCGGGGGCCCAGACAAGGTCATGAACGAATTGGAAGACTTACATTTCTATAGCGCCTTTCATGACCTCAGAACATCCCAAATTTCTTTACAGCCAATGAAGTACTTTTGAAGTGTAGTCACTGGTGTAATGTAGGAATCACTGCAGCCAATTTGTGCACAGCAAGCTCCCACAAACAGCAACATGATAACGACCAGATCATCTGTTTTAATGATTTTGGTTGAAAGACATAATTGGCCAGGACACTGGGGAGAACTCCCCTACTCTTCTTCTAAATGGTGCAGATGCAAATTGGATTTAGCCACACTACCTGAAGGTGAAGCACCACCAGGGGAAGTAGGTAAGGAGGCAGGTTCGAGTTGCCAACTCTAGTTGGATGTATTTCTGGAGATTTTGTCACATGATCTTCTGCTCCCAAGCACCCCACCCAGTGAAATGGTGTTTACCCCTATCCCAAATATACATATAACTAATAAATAAAAGTGTCCAATGGAAATGAAAAAAAAAACAGGCAATTCCCCAATGATTTACCTCCTGTGTTGCTCACAACGGTGCCCAGGAGATCAATCTTTAATTCCTGCAGAGTTGATGATCCCTAAGGCAGGTGGTGACTCGAAACAGGAGCAGGAGCCTGCATGGAAAGAAAATGCTTCTTTTTAACTTATGTAAAAGTATAAAATAATTAAAATCATTTAAAGTTTAACACATTAATAAAATAATAACTTACCTTTAAGCAGATAAACAGGATAGTGTCAGAGCTGAGAAAAACAGCCTGGAGATTTGTTCTGCCAAGCCACGCAGAGTTTATATTATTTTGTTCTCGATGAAGGTGTTTTCCACATAGCCATGTTAGAGTGTAAGACCCTGAAGATCACTACAATCACTCAGCTAAGAATGATGTGGTGGGATTACTCGCCTGCTGGCCAATTGCACCCTTGAGCTCATCGGAATCTCCGGGGGTCAGGTGCCAATAGAAGTAATGGTGAAGCTGGGGCACTTACTAGGTGGTAGGGGAGAAATTTTCTGGTGGAGGTAAACCATTAGGTCTCTATTGTTGACTGTGATAGAAGCAGGAATTTCTGTCCGAGATCAGAAGCAATGACTTTGTGTTAAGCTTTTAGTTAGCTCCCATTTCCAGAAAGGACAGTGAGGAAATTGGACTTGCCGCAGCTGTCAGCCCACTTCCAACCACTAGCTTCATGCAAGTGTTGGGGGCATCAGAGATGGGACTGGCAGCAATTCTGGTGGATGATACAAAGGTTTGCTCCCACCATCAAACTTTTTCCCTGCCACCTAGTGCATACTGCAGCTTCGCCACTACCTCCGTTGGAACCTGCCCATCTAATGGGAATGTCCCTGACCCCGGGCGTGCTGCAGCTGTGGTGTTACTGCCCTGGGTACCTGGCTACTGTAAGAAAATACCGTTAATGGCATGAGTTACCATAGGTTCAACTGACCAATACACAGGAAGTCCCACTCCATTATTGTTCTTTAGGTTAGGAGTGCAAGATGCTGTAGTATTAGCAATACAGAAGTAGTAATAATAGTAGTTGTAGTAATTGTAGTTATAGTAGTACTAGCAATAGTAGCAGTACTCCACCATTGTCCTTTAGGTTAAAGATGCTTTATGAGTGCAAGATGTTGTTGTTGTATTAGCAATACAGATATTAGTAATAATAGTCGTTGTAGTAGTGATCATTATTGTAGTTATAGTAGTATTAGCAGTCGACTATTGACATGCTGTTCTCCCTTCGTCAGATACAGGAGAAATGCCGTGAACAACAGATGCCCCTCTACATTGCTTTCATTGATCTCACCAAAGCCTTTGACCTCGTCAGCAGACGTGGTCTCTTCAGACTACTAGAAAAGATCGGATGTCCACCAAAGCTACTAAGTATCATCACCTCATTCCATGACAATATGAAAGGCACAATTCAACATGGTGGCTCCTCATCAGAGCCCTTTCCTATCCTGAGTGGTGTGAAACAGGGCTGTGTTCTCGCACCCACACTTTTTGGGATTTTCTTCTCCCTGCTGCTTTCACATGCGTTCAAATCCTCTGAAGAAGGAATTTTCCTCCACACAAGATCAGGGGGCAGGTTGTTCAACCTTGCCCGTCTAAGAGCGAAGTCCAAAGTACGGAAAGTCCTCATCAGAGAACTCCTCTTTGCTGACGATGCTGCTTTAACATCTCACACTGAAGAATGCCTGCAGAGTCTCATCGACAGGTTTGCGTCTGCCTGCAATGAATTTGGCCTAACCATCAGCCTCAAGAAAACGAACATCATGGGGCAGGATGTCAGAAATGCTCCATCCATCAATATTGGCGACCACGCTCTGGAAGTGGTTCAAGAGTTCACCTACCTAGGCTCAACTATCACCAGTAACCTGTCTCTAGATGCAGAAATCAACAAGCGCATGGGTAAGGCTTCCACTGCTATGTTCAGACTGGCCAAGAGAGTGTGGGAAAATGGCGCACTGACACGGAACACAAAAGTCCGAGTGTATCAGGCCTGTGTCCTCAGTACCTTGCTCTACGGCAGCGAGGCCTGGACAACGTATGCCAGCCAAGAGCGACGTCTCAATTCATTCCATCTTCGCTGCCTTCGGAGAATACTTGGCATCAGGTGGCAGGACTATATCTCCAACACAGAAGTCCTTGAAGCGGCCAACATCCCCAGCTTATACACACTACTGAGTCAGCGGCGCTTGAGATGGCTTGGCCATGTGAGCCGCATGGAAGATGGCAGGATCCCCAAAGACACATTGTACAGCGAGCTCGCCACTGGTATCAGACCCACCGGCCGTCCATGTCTCCGTTATAAAGACGTCTGCAAACGCGACATGAAATCGTGTGACATTGATCACAAGTCGTGGGAGTCAGTTGCCAGCATTCGCCAGAGCTGGCGGGCAGCCATAAAGACAGGGCTAAATTGTGGCGAGTCGAAGAGACTTAGTAGTTGGCAGGAAAAAAAACAGAGGCGCAAGGGGAGAGCCAACTGTGCAACAGCCCCAACAAACAAATTTCTCTGCAGCACCTGTGGAAGAGCCTGTTACTCCAGAATTGGCCTTTATAGCCACTCCAGGCGCTGCTTCACAAACCACTGACCACCTCCAGGCGCTTACCCATTGTCTCTCGAGATAAGGAGGCCCAAAAGAAAAAGAAAAGAAGAAAAGTACTCCACCATTGTCCTTTAGGTTCTTTTTTTTCTTTTCTTTTGGGCCTCCTTATCTCGAGAGACAATGGATACGCGCCTGGAGGTGGTCAGTGGTTTGTGAAGCAGCGCCTGGAGTGGCTATAAAGGCCAATTCTGGAGTGACAGGCTCTTCCACAGGTGCTGCAGAGAAATTTGTTTGTTGGGGCTGTTGCACAGTTGGCTCTCCCCTTGCGCCTCTGTCTTTTTTCCTGCCAACTACTAAGTCTCTTCGACTCGCCACAATTTAGCCCTGTCTTTATGGCTGCCCGCCAGCTCTGGCGAATGCTGGCAACTGACTCCCACGACTTGTGATCAATGTCACACGATTTCATGTCGCGTTTGCAGACGTCTTTATAACGGAGACATGGACGGCCGGTGGGTCTGATACCAGTGGCGAGCTCGCTGTACAATGTGTCTTTGGGGATCCTGCCATCTTCCATGCGGCTCACATGGCCAAGCCATCTCAAGCGCCGCTGACTCAGTAGTGTGTATAAGCTGGGGATGTTGGCCGCTTCAAGGACTTCTGTGTTGGAGATATAGTCCTGCCACCTGATGCCAAGTATTCTCCGAAGGCAGCGAAGATGGAATGAATTGAGACGTCGCTCTTGGCTGGCATACGTTGTCCAGGCCTCGCTGCCGTAGAGCAAGGTACTGAGGACACAGGCCTGATACACTCGGACTTTTGTGTTCCGTGTCAGTGCGCCATTTTCCCACACTCTCTTGGCCAGTCTGAACATAGCAGTGGAAGCCTTACCCATGCGCTTGTTGATTTCTGCATCTAGAGACAGGTTACTGGTGATAGTTGAGCCTAGGTAGGTGAACTCTTGAACCACTTCCAGAGCGTGGTCGCCAATATTGATGGATGGAGCATTTCTGACATCCTGCCCCATGATGTTCGTTTTCTTGAGGCTGATGGTTAGGCCAAATTCATTGCAGGCAGACGCAAACCTGTCGATGAGACTCTGCAGGCATTCTTCAGTGTGAGATGTTAAAGCAGCATCGTCAGCAAAGAGGAGTTCTCTGATGAGGACTTTCCGTACTTTGGACTTCGCTCTTAGACGGGCAAGGTTGAACAACCTGCCCCCTGATCTTGTGTGGAGGAAAATTCCTTCTTCAGAGGATTTGAACGCATGTGAAAGCAGCAGGGAGAAGAAAATCCCAAAAAGTGTGGGTGCGAGAACACAGCCCTGTTTCACACCACTCAGGATAGGAAAGGGCTCTGATGAGGAGCCACCATGTTGAATTGTGCCTTTCATATTGTCATGGAATGAGGTGATGATACTTAGTAGCTTTGGTGGACATCCGATCTTTTCTAGTAGTCTGAAGAGACCACGTCTGCTGACGAGGTCAAAGGCTTTGGTGAGATCAATGAAAGCAATGTAGAGGGGCATCTGTTGTTCACGGCATTTCTCCTGTATCTGACAAAGGGAGAACAGCATGTCAATAGTCGATCTCTCTGCACGAAAGCCACACTGTGCCTCAGGGTAGACGCGCTCGGCCAGCTTCTGGAGCCTGTTCAGAGCGACTCGAGCAAAGACTTTCCCCACTATGCTGAGCAGGGAGATTCCACGGTAGTTGTTGCAGTCACCGCGGTCACCTTTGTTTTTATAGAGGGTGATGATGTTGGCATCGCGCATGTCCTGGGGTACTGCTCCCTCGTCCCAGCACAGGCATAGCAGTTCATGTAGTGCTGAGAGTATAGCAGGCTTGGCACTCTTGATTATTTCAGGGGTAATGCTGTCCTTCCCAGGGGCTTTTCCGCTGGCTAGGGAATCAATGGCATCACTGAGTTCCGATTTGGTTGGCTGTATGTCCAGCTCATCCATGACTGGTAGAGGCTGGGCTGCATTGAGGGCAGTCTCAGTGACAGCATTCTCCCTGGAGTACAGTTCTAGGTAGTGCTCAACTCAGCGGTCCATCTGTTTGCGTTGGTCAGTGATTATGTCCCCCGATTTAGATTTGAGGGGGGTGATCTTCTTGATGGTTGGCCCAAGAGCCAACCATTAGGTTAATGGTGCTTTATAAGCACAATATGTTGTAGTAGTAATAGTAGTATTCGTAGTACATATAATAGTAGCCATAGTAGTTATTGTAGGAGTCAAATTAGTTATAGTCGTAGTAATACTAGTTATAGCAGTCATAATTATAGTAGTAGTCAAAGTAGTTATACTGGTATTAGTAATATTAAATATAGTAATAAGTAATAAGTAGTCGAGTAGTTATAGTAATATTAGTTATAGCAGCTGTAGTTATGGCAATAGTCAAAGTAGTTATAGTAATATTAATTATAGCAGCAGCAGTTCTAGTAACAGTAGTTAAAGTAGTTTTAGTGGTACTAGTAATATTAGTTATAGCAGTAGTCATTACAGTCGTCAAAGTAGTTATAAAAGTAGTGGTTATACTAATTATAGCAGTAGTAGTAGCTACCACACCACATATATAAAGTGAAGGCCCAGTAACACCATGCCTGGATATCTAGGACTGGGCAATAGATACGGTCTAATCAAAATTGGCCCCTGCGAACAAAAAAAACTTGGATACTCATTGAATTGACCCAGACAACCGCCATGTATCAATACATTTAATACTTTATTTGATCTTTTGCTAAGTTGAAAAACCTAAATTAAACATGTAATATCCACCACGGTTAGATAGGTTCTTATTAATAATGCATTACAGTTTTTTTTCTGACAATGAATTCCTGCAGCTATGTGCAGGAGAAATGTAACATTAACCTGTATACAACAAATATTTTATTAAAGCGACTTTCCATAATTCCTTTCTTCGGTTCTTTTGCAATGTAAAAAAGTCTTGATTCGGAAGCTTAAAATAATGATCAATTGAAATGGTTCGTTTGACCCAGAGTTAAAAAGTTACAGCACTAGTTAATAAGGCATCTTTTTTACCTTGTCAGTGACTACACATTGGAGGGAGATTCTGGAAACATGAGCTCTGAAAATTTACTGTAGTTATTATTTCAATCATTTTCATGATTTTTTTGACTGCTCAAATGTGAAACTTCTTTTGCAATAATTCATTCAGATCTTTTGAGGGCCTTGTTGTTTTCTCTTCATAATAAATGACTGATTCACATGATTAGAAGAAAAAAAATAAACTCTTTGGGCTTGAAATTATACTGCAAAATACTAGAATACAAACACCTAAAATGTTTGTAGGAAATTTCTTTGCTCTGCAATTTTTATAGAGCTATTCATCTGTTTATTTTAAAATAAATGAATGCCTCTGTTAAAATATTGGGGAAATATTAACCCTTTTATGCATTCATACTCTACTATCTCTAGGAGTAATTTTGAGGTCATTGTTTTCCACTCTACAAGGTGTAACATTGCTGACAAAAGGTCGAGGTAAGAACTAATTCTGTCATCAGTATAACAATCAAAGTGATTCCATCCCAGTTATTATTTTACCTAACGTAGAACCAAAGTCTGTCAAGGCTGTGAAGTCTGTCATTTACTTGGCATGGTAGTCTTCCAATCACAACAAGTCTTGAGGCACATTATAGGGAGGAAGGACTCAACAGCAGTGACAGTGAAAGTCTTTAACTATCTCATACCAAAATGGCAGGAAGGGGTAAAGGTACAAGAGATGCTTTCATTGCAGAAATGAAAAATTGCAGGTTGCATTGTACACTGTGCGGAAGACAATTGATAGCTGCAAGTGATTGCAAGGCAGTAAATTTATCAGAGGAGTTCAGATGATAACATAAACTGCAGTGGTAAAGCTTGAGCAGTTTTTATCACCTGGTTTATCACAGTTATATGAACCTGACTTGAAATTAGATCTTTGTGCTCATTCCTCTGCTTTCAGTTTGTATGTAACATATTCTGTGGAGCTGATTGAGCTCGTTTCCTTGTCATTTTGGGCCCTGTCATTTTGCTGGGTGCAGGTGTTATGGTGAACAGCACCTGCCAGGTATTCTTCCTGACGACAATAGCATCCCTACTGTACTTTGACTGCATGATAATCAGCAGCTGGTTACAGAAAAATAACCCAGTAAATTGCAGACTAGGAATGGCCCTGACCCTAATGATTAATTGGCCAGCAATCAGCTAGTTTAAACTGTTTGCAAGTAGACGTCACACTGTTCCATAAATGTTGTCAAATTTGTCTATTTGAGCCTTGCATTATAGGCCAATGTTGAGATTTTATTCCCTTCATTTGTTTGGAGTTGTCTATTTCTGGACAGTCATCCTAATAATTCAGACTGAGCAGACAAAGATCTCTGGATTTCTGATCTTAAATTTGTGAAATTGGCCTGACGTCATCAGCCAGATCATTGGAAAAGGAATACTTGCTTTGAATAATAAAGTTGGTTTCCTTGGTTGCTCAAAATCAGTAGCATAAAACCCCCCAAAAAAATCTATTAGCAAAATAATACAGTGGAAGGAAGAAAGATAGCATGTAGAAGTCTGCAGTTGGAATTGTTTTCATGTGCAAATTATGAGCATGTCACTCAGCTGCAAGAACAACATCACATTCCACTCAAGCCAAACAACCGTGTTGCCTCAGGACAGAAGGAAAACAAAGGTGTGCTCAGGCATGAAATAGAGCACTATCACAAGAGTCTCCGAGGACCGAGGAAAGCTCTCAAGGGAGATCTTAGGTGGCCTTCCAGCTTCCTAGTGCCCTGTAACCTGAAACTTAGTCATAATGCTGAGCTTTCTATGAAAGTGAGGAGTGAGGAAAGGTTTGGGCATGGAGGGGGGGGATGTGCAGAGGGTGAAGCGGGGAGCGTTGAAAAACTGAGAAGAACGCTGAAAGAAGACCCGAAACAATAAAGGTCAGAGACGTTGCTGAAAGTAGAATTTCCTGATCATATCAGATTGGAGCAATCTTTGACTAGTGGATAAATAAATACTATATTTAGTCCTCATGATGTTCTAAGACGAAACACAATTAACTAAAGATGGCAATGCCAAAATGGGGCATTGTTACAGGGCAAGGATAAGGACATAAAGCAGAAGAGTCCTTGTTTTTATATATTCTTGTAATGTAAAAGGTAGTGTCCAAATTTTAAAGAAGCAAATATGAGCCCTATACAACTGCCCCTTCAGAGTGCAGGAGCTTGATAATTTGGAGAATAAAAATGCTGGGATCAGATTGTCCATCCCTACCCACATCCATTTAAAGATCGGGCCTGCATAAGCTTGTTTAAAATAAGCCAATTCTGATTAGGTAGGAGCCTCTGAGCGCAAGTATAGGAGCATTAATGGCAAACAATGCAAGGCACCTAGGCTTGATGTCCACATGTCAGGGTAGTGTGATGCCACCACAGATTTTAGAAATTATTTTTTTTTTTAATTCATTCCTGGGATGTGGGCATCGCTAGCAAGGCCAGCATTTATTGCCCATCCCTAATTGCCCTTGAGAAGGTGGTGGTGAGCTGCCTTCTTGAACCGCTGCAGTCCATGTGTCCAATCTTCTGCCTGAAGTGGTACCAAAGGGCAATTGGGGTGGCTTTTGGGTCTGAGCATATTAAGTATTGGTCCAATCCATGTCATAAAATGCTAAGCAATATGCAGCAAATGGATCTGTACTACCGTTTGTTAAAATTTGCCAAATGTTGTCTTTTACTGGAGATTAAACAGAGGTGCAGTAAGGTAGAAGTAGGGGTAAGGGAATCGTGCTAGGGTGTAGTAAGATATGTATGGCAGAAAGTACAGTCAAATAGAAGATACTTGGCATCTTCATAGGTACAAAATAAGGTACTTTTCGGAATAGTAATTGTTACGTTGCAGGATTTTCGACTATTTAGCTGAGAAAAGATTTGGGGTTGAAGCCATGATTTGGTTTTGATATGAAGTCAAGTCTGCTTTAATTCCCAAAGGTCTAGCATGTTTTTCTTCCTTAACAGAGTAAAGGCTAGAACAGTTTGAACAAGGGGAGATCAGGGTGTCTGAATGTGCGCTCCGGCAAGATAGTGGCCTGGAATAGCCTGTATATTAGTGCCCAGCAGCAGACGTAATACAGCACAAAACACATACTTGGCCTAAGGAATCAAGAATAATTGGGCATAAATGATTTACGCACATAAACAAATTTTCTTTCATGAACATCTAGAGATTCTTCCACCCATTTCATCACCGACCATTATAATGACCTCGCCCCACATTATAGAGGTGAATACACTGCAATTGTGCTTTCTCAGAGGCTCTCTCCAAATTTCGACCAGATTTTCAAGTGCACAGGTCCTGCCATTCATCTGAAGCAAGTGTAAATCAGCTGCTCCAGGAAACGTTGAAACCATTTTCGTCCTATTGCCACAGACAGGGATGGCAAGAAGCAGGCATGGAGTCATCCTGAGGGAGAGTAGCAGCTACCTAGCACCTGAAGCCATGGCAATGTTCTGGAGACTGCACTTCAGAACACCTCCAACTCTGAGGCAGAACAGAGTGCAGGAGAAAGGTGATGATCTGGAAGCCCCTGTCAATGCTGATCCCCAGAGACAAGGTGGTGGGTGTCTGAGCATCCATGGCAGCAAAGTGAGCTATGAGAGCCATTGTCAGAGCTGTCAGCAGAGGCTCCATCTTAGTGGGAACCACTGTTGTGTTCATGGAACTGACCATGAGGACTGAATGGTCTCCATGTGCTGCTAGAAGCTCCAACACAAGTTGGGCTCCACCATACTCTGAGTCATCATGCCCAAGCTGTGTGACATGCTGCCTATTGCACCTGGTGTATGCCATCAGCCTTCTTTGGTAGACTGGGCCTTCATTGCCAATATCTGAGGAGAGTTGTCACCTGTGGCTTCCTAACCTCCTGCCTTAACCCCTGCACACTTGTTGCTGATGATACAGCACATGAAGGCACATCCTCTGACCTACTCTCTGCCGTATGCATGGTGGCAGCCTCTGAGATGGTGCTTGACAGGGACAGACCTAGCGATGTGGTGTCTTCAGGAAGGCTGGCCTGCTCTCCCTGAAGTGGCACAAGGTCGTTGACCTTTTCAGCCCATGAAATGGAAAATAAGGTGAAGACTAAGCTTTTACTGTGAGTGGAGAGCAGTGCGCCATGAGTGTCTGGTGGAAGCAGCTGCAGTTTCTCATAGGGAATGTATCGGGTGAGATAGGAGTCAGAAAGATAAATGAGGATAAGGTGTGGTGAAACCTTGCATGAAATCTCCTTCAGCGTTGACACTCGCCCTGCTGAGACTCTCCTCTACCTGTGATGGCTAGCAAGTTATCTTCCAGAGGTGTGAGGGTGTGAAAGCAGACTCAGCTTTCTCCTGCTGCAAGTTGTTTGTGAGCTTTTCCTGCAACGGGGCAGGGAGTGTGTTAAGGACAGTCAAGTGAGGTATTTTGATTATTTGCAGATCACAGTCCTTGTGTTGTGTGGAAGTTGTGAGGTGTGAGAAAGTGAGGTTTGCAGTAGTGGTGCAAGTAGGAGTTACAATGGGAAGGGAGTGTCGTGAGTAACATGACTGCAGGTGTGAGAAGACTGTAATCGAAGTGAGAGGTAATATTATTACCTTGACAATTCTGGTCAAGTCATTGAACTGCTCTCGGCATTGCAGCCATGTCATGGTAGCTAAGCCCCTGACATTGACCTTAGTGATCCCTTCCCACTGTCAGAGAAGATATTGTTGGGAGGGCTTTCTGTACCCTGGGCAAATAGAATCAGTCTCCTCCTGTCAACAGCCTGGACCAGCTCCTCCAAAGCTTCATTTAAGAATACAGGTGCCCTCTCAGTACTTCTTCCAGTCATTTTATTCCTTTGAGAACACTTACCTGCTGTCTACAGCTGGAAAGACCCCCCCTCCTTTAAGAAGTGCTGTGTGCCTTTAAGTGTCATTAGTCAAGTCCAGTTTTTATCCCCCTCCCCCCACCCCACCCCTAAACAGGCAAACAGGAAATATCTAATGCAGGTAGTGTTGTCTGACCCTTGGCAATGAACTGGCAGCACCAATGTTGCATGCTCCCTGTGACCACACGAACATATGTGTGCAATGCATGTCCTGCCTCCTGCATGCCTATATTCAGCTGCAATTGAATCTCAAGGCCTAGTTTTTGTAAGTCGAAAATAGGTTGGATGTAATTTTGATGTTGAATTGCTGTATTTATTTTGATTTATGTTTGTGAATTTGTTTCTTGCAATAAATTTGACTGATAATTTATCACAAATGGCATTGTCTGAGGATAAGGTTTTCCACCAGTAAAAGAAAACAGGAATTCATGGTGAGTACCCTAGGTGTCTTCCAGTAAAGGGACAGTGCTAATCCGGTGGTACACTAACCCATTCATTACATGCACATGGTTTGAAGTTCCAATTTATAGGAGATCTGGTTTGCCCATGGAAGCTGCCTTGTTACCATGTATTCCATTAGAATATTTTGGAAAGGATCAAATTGTAACAAAGGCTGGGAATGTCCTTGTAGCTGCTCCTGCAAAGTTACGGTGGTGGAGTGGGAGCAATTCTGAGGAAGTACCCAGTCGATATATTAGTTTTTGCCAGTGGTTGCTACGGTTGCGATATAAATGACATTTATTACATATTCCTGCAGTGCCAGTCTTAAATGATATTCCAGCAGTGGGGTTACACACTACTGAATGTAAACACCTTCATATTAAAGGTAAAATTTAATCTGATCGGTTGTCATTTTTAAATATACCCATGGAGTGATTTTTTAAAATCCAGACGATTTTTATCATGGAATTGGCTTTTAACTGGGATTTGATAGCCAAGGTAACAGAAGAAACAATAAAGATTTGCGAAATGAAACAGTAAAAGTCATATCAGCAAAAGTCAGCCTGTGCTTAAAGCTTGTTAACCATCCATCATAATCCTAAAATTCTCTGCATGCCATAACCAATTTAATTTTAAAAGCGGTTGTCCAACCTTGCAATGACAAATCATTACCCGAATTAAACTTCACAGATGAACTGTTCAGTTCGTACTTTTGACATTATCTTTAAGAGAGATTTGGACAAATTAGTTAAAATAGTACAAAGGCTGGAGCAGAAAAATTCTTTAAAGCTTTTCAAGAACATACCAAGCTACAGAGTAAGGTACAATCTGACACTAGTGATAAACTAGGTCACTTTGATTTTCATGGAAGAGTGGCTAATCTGAATTTACTGTTGAATTTGTTGTACAGTAACACTCGTTTAAATTCTTTCCCAAACTTAATCAGGCATGCGACTGGGAAGATGAATCAACTGAGGTAAAATAACACCTCAAATCACATATAATCTTTAATCCAGAAAGAGGTACAATTTTATTTGATACTGAATATATTGAATGATTTTTTTTAAATGAGGAATTGAATTTTAAAGGAACTTTTGAAAAATGTGTATTTATATAGCACCTCAGATGTCCCAAAGCACTTCACAGCCAATTAAATACTTTCAGATGTGCAGGCATTATTGTAATGCAGGCATTTGAATGGACAATAAAAAGATGCGCATTTATATAGTGCCTTTTACAACATTCCAAAGCACTTTACAGTTAATAAAGTACTTTTGAAGTGTGTTCATTGTTGTAATGCAGGAAACAGAGCAGCCAACTTGCACACTGCAAGCTCCCACAAACAACAACGTGATAATGGCCAGATAATCTGTTTTTGTGCTCTTGATTGAGGGATAAGTATTTTGTCCAGGACAACAGGGATAAAAGCCCTGCTCTTATTCAGAATTGTGCTATGGGATCTTATGCCTTCACCTGAGGGAGAAGATGGGAGCTCAGTTTAACATCTCACCCAAGCAACAGCAATGCTGCACTCATCCACTGCTGAATTCATGCATCAGTCTTGAATATTATACTCAAGTCTTGGAATGGAATTTGAACCCACAACCTTCTGATTCATGGGTAACAGTGCTATCAATTGAGTCAAAGTTGACACTACATTGAGCCACAGTGGTTCATGCACCCTTCCTTCAACATGCACATCCACAATCGCACCACTCGAATATCATAATAGGGATTCATATCATAGAACATAGGAGCAAGAGTAGGCCATTCAGCCCACCAAGCCTGCTCTGCCATTCAATAAGATCATGGCTGATCAATGCCTTTTTTCCACACTATCCCCATATCCCTCTATGTCATTGGTATTTAGAAATCTGTCAATCTCTGCTTTAAACATACTCAATGATTGAGCTTCCACAGCCCTCTGGCGTAGAGAATTCCAAAGATTCACAACCCTCTGAGTAAAGAAATTTCTCCTCATCTCCATCCTAAGTGGCTTCCCCTTATTTTGAAATTGTGTCCCCTGGTTCTAGACTCCCCAACCAGGGAAAACATCTTACCTGCATCTACCCTGTCTATCCCTTTAAGTATTTTGTAGGTTTCAGTGAGATCACCTCTCAGTCTTCAAAACTCTAGAGAATACAGGCCCAATTTCCCCAATCTCTCTTCATATGACAGTCCCACCATCCCGGGAACAAGTCTGGTGAACCTTCGTTGCACTTCCTCTATGGCAATAATATCCTTCCTAAGGTAAGGGGCCCAAAACTGCACACACTACTCCAGGTGAGGTCTAAACAAGGTTCTATACAATTGAAGCAAGACTTCACTACTCCTGTACTCAATTCCTCTTGTGATAAAGGCTAACATACCATTAACCTTCCTAATTGCTTGCTGCACCGGCATGTCAGTTTTCAGTGACTTAGTGACGAGGACACCCAGGTCCTTCTGTACATCTACTCTTTCTAATTTCTTACCATTTAAGAAATACTCTGCACATCTGTTCCTCCTGCGAAAGTGGATAACCTCACATTTTTCCACATTATATTCCATCTGCCATGTTCTTGCCCACTCAGTCAGTCTGTCGAAATCCCCTTGAAGCCACTTTGCATCTTCCTCACAACATACTAGTTTAGTGTCATCCATGAACTTGGAAATATTACATTTGATATTACATTACATTTGATCCCCACATCCAAATCATTGAAATATATTGTGAACAGCTGGGGCGCAAGTACTGATCATGCGGAACCCCACTAGTCACAGCCTGCCAACACGAGAATGACCCATTTATTCCTACTCACTGTTTTCTGCCTGTTAACTAATCCTTAATCCATGCCAGTATATTACTTCCTATCCCATGTACTTTAATTTTTCTAACCAAACTCCTGTGGGGGACTTTACCAAAAGCCTTCTGAAAGTCCAAGTATACCACATCCACCGACTCCCCTTTATCAATTCTGTAAGTAACATCCTCAAAAAACTCCAACAGGTGCATCAAACTTGATTTCCCATTCATAAATCCATGTTGACTATACCCAATCAGATCATTATTATCACATCCTTCAGAAAAGATTCTAGCATTTTCCCCACTACTGATGTAAGGCTAACAGGTCTGTAGTTCCCTGTTTTCTCTCTCCTTCCCTTCTTAAATAGTGGAGTGACATTTGCTACCTTCCAATCTGCAGGAACCATTCCAGAATCTATAGAATTTTGGAAGATGAGCACCAACGTATCCATTATCTCCATCGCTACCTCTTTTAACACTCTCGGATATAGAGTATCAGATCCCGGGTACTTATCAACCTTCAGCCCCATTAATTTCTCCAATACAACCTTCTTACTAATTTACTAATTTCCTTCAATTCCTCATTCTCCCCAAGTCCCTTGGATCTCTAATTCTGGGAAATTTCTTGTATCTTCCTCAGTGAAGACAGACACAAAGTAATCATTTAGCTTCTCTGCCATTTCTCTATTCCCATTATAAATTCTCCAGATTCTGCCTGTAATGGACCCACATTTGTCTTAGCCTAACGTTTTCTTTTTATGTACTTATAGAAGCTTTTACAGTCCATTTTTATGTTTCTTGGTACTTCATATTCATATTCTATTCTTCCTTTCTTTATCAGTTTCTTGGTCTTCCTTTTCTGTATTCTAAAATCCTCCCAATCCTCACGTTTACTACTATTTCTGGCAACTTCATAGGCCTTTTCTTTATACAATCTTTAACTTCCTTTGTTAGCCACAGTTGACTAACTTTTCTTTTTGGGATTTGTGCCTTGAAGGAATGTATAGTTGCTGTAAACTATGTAATAATTCTTTAAAGACTATCCATTGCCTATGTATTGTCATACCTTTTAATATATTTTCCCAATCCACCTCAGCCAATTTCCCCCTCATACCTTCATAATTTCCTTCGTTCAAATTTAACAGCCTGGCTTCAGATTCAACTACCTCATTTTCAAACATAATGTAAAATTCTATCATATTATGGTCACTCATCCCTAAAGGTTCTTTTACAGCAAGATTTTTAATTAGCCTTTCTCATTACATAATACTAGATCTAAGATAGCCTGCTCTCTAGTCGGTTCCTCAATATGCTGCTCTAGAAAACCATCCCTAACACACTCCAGAAACTCGTCCTCCACAACATTAGTTCTTATTAGGTTTACCCAGTATATATGCAGATTTAAGTCACCCATGATTACTTTACTATCCATGCTACATGCTTCTCTAATCTCCACACTACCACTAATGTTTGGTGGCCTATAAACAATTCCTACCAATGTTATTTATTTTTATTTATTTGTTTGCTGCCCTTTGCTATTAGCTCCACCAAACAGATTCCACATTTTGTTCTTTCGATCTGAGATCCTCCCTTACTAATGTACTGATCCCATCCCTTATTATCAGCGCAACACCACCCTCCTTTTCCTTTTTGCCTGTCCTTCCTAACTGTTGAATATCCTTGAACATTCAGTTCCCAGTCTTGGTCACCCTGTAGACACGTTTCCGTAATGGTCATTTACCTCTATTTGTGCCTTTAAATCCTTTACCTTGTTGTGAATGCTGCATGCTTTCAGGTAGAGTGCCCTTAACGTTCATTTAATGTACAGCAATCTTGCATGTCATGCAATTTTGACATTGGCAGTGCATTGGTGCATATGCACACTCACCAATCACACGAGAAATTAAACATGTGGAGGTTAAATTAAAATATATTGTCCTGAGGCAAAAATATGAGTAATATTAAAAATGACCCTGGCAAGATGCTGAAGAAAGTGATGGTAGCAGCAAAAGTAGCTGCCAGTTTTCCAGGGGAGGTAAGCCATATTTAATCACAAGAGATAGTAGATTTTAGTCTGAAGTTCTTCAAAATGAGGACAACCATGACTGCATAGGATCACGTAGACTATAAAACTGTGGAAAATTTGTTTCACCTCAGCAACCAAAGATTGAAAGTGTCTCACAAGCTGAGTTTTGGTCAACTGACAACTTTAAAAGAGATTGATAGATTTTTGTTTGACAAGATTATTAAGGTATGGAACCAAGGTGGGTAGATGGAGTTAAGATACGGATCAGCCATGATCTAATTGAATGGCAGAACAGGTTCAAGGGGCTGAATGGCCAACTCCTATTCCTGTGTTCCTCTGTATTGTGTAATAATGTTGGGTTAATCAGTAATCTCTTAATTAAAGATCCTCTGGGGAAAAGGTGATCATAATACAATTCCATATTAAGTTTGAGAACGATATACTCAAGTCCAAAGCAAGAACTTAAATAAAGCCAATTGCATAGGTATGAGGGGAAAGCTGTCTATGGTTAATTGGATAAATAGACTAAAAGGTATGGCAGCATAATTTGAAATGTTTAACAAAAATAAGTTCCATTAAAAAATAAAAACTCAGCTTGAAAGAGCCCTCTGTGGCTTACTAGAGAAGTTAAGGATAGCATTAGATTAAAACAAGAGGCTTATAATGTTGCAAAAAATAATAGTAAGCCTGAGGATTGGGAGAGTTTTAGAAACCAGCAAAGGGCAACCAAAAAGTTGATAAAAAGGGAAAAAAGACAATATGAGTAAACTAACCAGCAATATAAAATAGATTTTAAGAGCTTTTTTCAAATATATAAGAAGCTAAAGTAAAAGTTGGTCCCTTACAGGTAGACACAGGAGAAACAATCATGAGAAATGAGGAAATAGGAGAGGCATTGAACAAGTATTTTGGGAAGAGTTTTCCCTGGCCGATGGAGATGGTTTGGGTGGCAGGAGGCAAGAAAATTTGGGGAAAAATGCATCATACCAGTTTGTTGACAAGTTCCAGCCTCTGTCCGCTTTTCCCAGGGTTGGGCTGGGTGAACATACGAATTAGGAGCAGAAGTAGGCCATTTGACCCCTCGAGCCTGCTCCGCCATTCAATAAGATCATGGCTGATCTGTTTGTGTCTCAAATTTCACACTCCCATATACCCCGATAACCTTTGATCCCCTTGCCTAAGAATCTATCTACAGCTGCCTTAAAAATATGGAATTAATATGGACTTAATATGGAATTCAATTGTATTATGATCACCTTTTCCCCAGAGGATCTTTAATTAATGTCCCCGCCTCCATCAGCTTCTGAGGCAGATAATTCCAAAGTCGCACAATCCTCTGAGAGAAAACAATTCTCCTCATCTCTGTCCTAAAAGGTGCCCCCTAATTTTAAAACAGTGCCCCCTAGTTCTGGACTCATCCACAAGAGGAAGCATTGTTGCCACATCCACCTTGGCAAGATTGTTCAAGATCTTCAATCAAGTCTGCCCTCATTCTTCTAAACTCTAGTGAAAACAAGCCCAATCTGTCCAACCTCTCCTCATGAGACAACCCGCTCATTCCAGGTATCAATCCAGTAAACTTAGAGAGTTCAGTGCTGGTCAGAAGGCCATGGTGAAAAACCATTGAGGTGAGAAGGAGAAGTACGTGTTTGGAGTTGTTGTAAAAAGACTAGATGCATTCACATATCCAGTAAAGATTGGAGAGAGACTCTGTCAGTGTCATGTAGATCATTTGTTTGAAAGGAAATCTGACAAAGGAAGAGTGTGAGAAACCTCGTATAGACCAAATCCTAGAGCCCCAAGAGAAAGTCAGAAAAAAAAGTGCAAGTCACGAAGAAACTGAAAGTTTGCCAGATTCACAGAGTCCACTGGCACAGCAAAATGAGTCACAGTCTTTGATTAAGATTAATCAATCAATTTCACAGTCCTAACTATTAATTGGAGTTGGTAGTCAAAGCCAAAGTTCAGGGTTGACACAGTCTGAAATGTTGAGAGTCAAGTTAATGAAAATGGAAGCAGATACCCAGACAGAAAGAGAATGAAGCCAGACAGGTTAATTGAAAGTATGTAGGACACAAGAAAAAATAAAATGTTCTTTTCATTACTTCTTGTCAATGATGATATTTTTGCTAAAGATGTACTTGTGTTAAGGGAAAACAGGTGTGATGCCAGCAACCCATGTGTCCATGGCATGAAGCCAATTAAGGTAGTTAAGGGATCAACTGCCAGAGATTTTCCCAGAACACATTTTGGAAAGTGTGAAAATAGATAAGTCCCCTGGGCCAGATGGGATTTACCCTAGGATTCTCTGGGAAGCTAGGGAGGAGATTGCAGAGCCTTTGTCCTTGATCTTTATGTCATCATTGTCAACAGGAATAGTGCCGGAAGACTGGAGGATAGCAAATGTTGTCCCCTTGTTCAAGAAGGGGAGTAGAGACAGCCCTGGTAATTATAGACCTGTGAGCCTTACTTCGGTTGTGGGTAAAATGTTGGAAAAGGTTATAAGAGACAGGATTTATAATCATCTTGAAAAGAATAAGTTCATTAGAGATAGTCAGCACGGTTTTGTGACGGGTAGGTCGTGCCTCACAAACCTTATTGAGTTTTTCGAGAAGGTGACCAAACAGGTGGATGAGGGTAAAGCAGTGGATGTGGTGTATATGGATTTCAGTAAGGCGTTTGATAAGGTTCCCCACGATAGGCTATTGTGGAAAATACGGAAGTATGGGGTTGAAGGTGATTTAGAGCTTTGGATCAGAAATTGGCTAGCTGAAAGAAAACAGAGGGTGGTGGTTGATGGCAAATGTTCATCCTGGAGTTTAGTTACTAGTGGTGTACCGCAAGGATCTGTTTTGGGGCCACTGCTGTTTGTCATTTTTATAAATGACCTGGAAGAGGGTGTAGAAGGGTGGGTTAGTAAATTTGCAGATGACACTAAGGTCGGTGGAGTTGTGGATAGTGCCGAAGGATGTTGTAGGGTACAGAGGGACATAGATAGGCTGCAGAGCTGGGCTGAGAGATGGCAAATGGAGTTTAATGCAGAAAAGTGCGAGGTGATTCACTTTGGAAGGAGTAACAGGAATGCAGAGTACTGGGCTAATGGGAAGATTCTTGGTAGTGTCGATGAACAGAGAGATCTTGGTGTCCAGGTGCATAAATCCCTGAAGGTTGCTACCCAGGTTAATAGGGCTGTTAAGAAGGCATATGGTGTGTTAGCTTTTATTAGTAGGGGGATCGAGTTTCGGAGCCACGAGGTCATGCTGCAGCTGTACAAAACTCTGGTGAGACCGCACCTGGAGTATTGCGTGCAGTTCTGGTCACCGCATTATAGGAAGGATGTGGAAGCTATGGAAAGGGTGCAGAGGAGATTTACTAGGATGTTGCCTGGTATGGAGGGAAGGTCTTACGAGGAAAGGCTGAGGGACTTGAGGTTGTTTTCGTTGGAGAGAAGGAGGAGGAGAGGTGACTTAATAGAGACATATAAGATAATCAGAGGGTTAGATAGGGTGGATAGTGAGCGTCTTTTTCCTCGGATGGTGATGGCAAACACGAGGGGACATAACTTCAAGTTGAGGGGTGATAGATATAGGACAGATGTGAGAGGTAGTTTCTTTACTCAGAGAGTAGTAAGGGCGTGGAACGCCCTGCCTGCAGCAGTAGTAGATTTGCCAACTTTAAGGGCATTTAAGTGGTCATTGGATAGACATATGGATGAAAATGGAATAGTGTAGGTCAGATGGTTTCACAGGTCGGCGCAACATCGAGGGCCGAAGGGCCTGTACTGCGCTGTAATGTTCTAATTCTAATTCTAATTCTCAAAGCCAATTTTGCCAGTGCGCACAGGCACCCCCACAAACCCCCCTCCCCCACCCCTCCGGCCAACAACCTGTCAGCACCCTGGAACTCAGAGGAGGTAGCTGCACAGCAGGAGGTCAGAACTGCAAGAGATCTCAAGGGTTTTTACTGTTTACCGGCAATAAATGGCAAGACTGATGCATTCCCGTATCAGAGGCTTGCTATAACCAGAGGATGTCCTGGAGACTGATGTCTCCGATAGTGTTGAGACAGATGCAGTGCCAGCCGCTCTCCTGATAATGGTAGTGCCTCCATTGCATACCTGCTGCTTGCCCCTTAGCAGCGCTCTCACTCGTGACACCATGAAGGTTGCCGGTCGCCTTAGCAAAGGACCTCGCTATTACCACGTTCCGCCTCTGGAACCCGCCCACCATCCCTAATTGGACCGCATTCCTGGAAGCGGGTTCTTAACTGATCACGTAAGATCGTGCCTGAAGTGCTGCTGTTGCTTCAAATGGGGTCAGGACCCGAAAATGGTCCCAAAGTCAAAAAACTTTCAAAGTCTGGAAGGTTCAACCCTTTGTGTCTGTCTTCAGTGTGGAAGGCACAAATTACATACCAGAAATAGAGGGTAACCAAGGGGCTAGTAAGAGTTGAGGAACTTAAAAGTGTTTAATACCAGCTGAGAAAAAATAATAGAGAAACTTAAGGGACTAAAAGCTGACAAATCCCCTTGACCCAATGGTCTGCACCCTAGGGTTCTAAATGAGGTAGTTGTAGAGATAGTGGATGCCCTGGTTATGATTTTCCAAATTTCCCTAGCTTCTAGAATGGATTGGAAGTTAGAAAATATAAAACTTCTATTCAAGAAAGGTGGGAAAGAAAAAGAGGGAGCTATAGACCACCAACCATGTTGGGAAAATGCTGGAATCTATTATTAAGGAAGTCCTAACAATGCACTTAGAAAATCATAGCATGATCAGACAGATGTCAACATGGTTTTACGGAGGGGAAATTATGTTTGACGAATTTATCAGTAGGGCAGATAAAGGGGAGCCAGTAGATTTAGTATACTTGGATTTCCAAAAGGCATTTGATAAGGTGCCACACAAAAGGTTAATACACTAGATAAGGGCCCATGGGGTTGGGGGTAATATATTAGCACAGTTGGAGGAATGATTAACAGACAGGAAACAGAGAGTAGGGATAAAAGGGGAATTTTCAAGTTGGCAGGCTATAACTAGTGGAGTGTCACAATAATCAGTGCTAGGACTTCAGCTATTTATAATCTATATTAATGACTTAGACAAAGAGATTGAGAGTAATGTATTCAAGTTTGCTGATGATACAAAGTTAGGTGGGAAATGCAAGCTGTGAGGAGGACACAAAGTGGCTGCATAGAGATATAGACTGGTTAAGTGAGTGGGCAACAAGGTGGCATGTGGAGTATAATTTGGGGCACTGTGAGATTTTTCACTTTGGGTATTAAGAATAGAAAGGCAAAATATTTTTTAAACATTTGAAACTTCTAAATGTTGATGTTCAGAGAGACTTGGGTGTACTCGTACAAGGAACACAGAAAGTTAGCATGCAGGTATAGCAAGAAATTAGGAAAGCAAATAACATGTTGGCCTTTATTGCAAGGGGATTGGGGTACAGGAATAAGGATGTTTTGATACAATTGTACAGGGCTTTGGCGAGACCAGATCTGGAGTACGGTGCACAGTTTTGTTCTCCACATCTAAGGAAGGATAGACTTGAATTAGAGACGGTACAGCGAAGGTTCACTAGATTGGTTCCTGGGATAAGAGAGTTGTCCTATGATGAGATGCTGAGTAAATTGGGCCTACACTCTCTGGAGTTTAGAAGAATGAGAGTTGATCTAATTGAAATGTACAAGAGTCTGAAGGGGTTTGATAGGGTAGACATTGAGAGATTGTTTCTGCTGGCTGAGAATCTAGAACATGGGGGAACAGATAAGGAATTGATCATTTAGGACTGAGATGAGGAGAAATTTCTTCACTCAGTGGATTGTGAATCTTCGAAATTCTCTACCCCAGAGAGTTGTGGATGCTCCATCGTTGAGTATATTCAAGACTGAGATTGACAGATTTTTGGTCTTTCAGGGAATCAATGGATATGGGGAACGGGCAAGAAAGTGGAGTTGAGGCAGAGGATCAGCCATGATCATTTTGAATGGCGGTGTAGGCTCAAGAGGCCATATGGTCTACTCCTGCTCCTATTTCGTATATTCTTACGTTCTCTTACTTTCCTGTGTTTCTGCAAAACTGGGATTAGTATTGGCTTGAACTGCAGTCCCTGAATTTAACTTCAATTCAAGGAAGTATGGTACAAACCAATGCCCAATATAACTAAATCAGGTATAAGGGCAGTTGTACTCCTCCCTGTTTTACACATTTGGGGAGTTAGGTTTAGGATCCTTGACCCTTGCACAGGGACAGCTGTGGACATCTGTGCTCTCCCCTTCCAATGGTCTGTGGCCATATTAAGGCAATGAGCAGTGGCAAGTGGTCCTGCATCTAAACTTACAACCCTTTGCTTGGAAGTCAGGTTTATGTTCTGATCCTACCTTGCATCTTCCATAAACTTGAGCTCATCTAAAACTCTGCTGCCAATATCCCAACTCACACTAAATCCCCTTTATCCATTAATCCTGTGCTCACTGAATTACATTAGCTCCCAGTCCAGCAATTTTAAAATTCTCAACTTGATTTTCAAATCTGTCCAAGCCTCGCCCTCCCACCCCATCACTGTAACCACTGACACTCTGAGATATCTGCACTCTTCCAATCCCCAATTTTAATTGCCTCCCCCCCCCCCCATTGGTGACTGCCTAGGCCATAAACTCTGGAATTCCCTCCACAAACCTCTCTGCCTCTCTACCTCTCCTTCTTTAAGACGCTTCTTAAAACCTACCTCTTTCACCAAGCTTTTGGTCACGTGTACTAATATCTCCTTCTGTGGCTTGGTGACAAATTTTGTTTGCTAGCGCTCTTGTGAAGAGCTTTAGGACACTTTACTATGTTAAAGGTGATGTACAAATGCAAGTTGTTGTTGTTGTATTTGTGCAAAGCAGGCTCAAGACTATAAAGACGCTAAACATGGCCTCCTCAATCCAGAGAAATATAGAATGGTTACAGCACAGAAGGAGGCCATTCAGCCCATCATGTCTAAGCTGACTGTCTGCAAAAGCAACTCACCTAGTCCCACTCCCCCGCCATTTCCCCGTTGCCCTGCAAATATTTTCTCTTCAGATAATTATCCAATCCTCTTTTGAAAGCCACAATTGAATCTGCCTCCACCACATTCTCAGGCAGTGCATTCCAGATCCTAAACACACACTGTATAAAAATGGTTTTGCTCATGTTGCTGTTGCTTCTTTTGCCAATCACCTTAAATTGGAGTCCTCTGGTTCTCAATCCTTCCGCCCACAGGATCATTTTTGTCCAATCTACTTTGTCCAGATCCCTCAACTCCTCTTAATCTTCCCTTCTTTCAGGACAACTGCCCCAGCTTCTCCAATCTATCCTCTTCCATGGAGACATTCTCATCAATCTTTTCTGCACCCTCTGTAATACCTTCACATCCTTCCTAAAGTGTGGTGCCCAGAATTAGATACAATACTCCAGTTGAGGCCGAACCAGTGTTTTATGCAGGTTTATCATAGCTGCCTTACTTTTGTACTCTGTGCCCCTAGTTATAAAGCCTAGGATTCTGTATGCTTTATTAACTGCTTTCACAACCTGCCCTGCAAACTTCAATGAATTGTGCACATGCACCCTAGGTCACTCCATTCCTGCACCCTCTTTAGAACTGTACCCTTTAATTTGTATAGCCTCTCCTCATTCTTCCTACCTAAATGAATCACTTCACACTTCCCTGCGTTAAATTTCATCTGCCACTGTCCGCCCATTCCACCAGCCTGTCTATGTCCTTTTGAAGTTTATTGCTATCCACCTCACAGTTCACAATACTTCCAAGTTTTGTGTCATTCGCAAATTTTGAAATTGTGCCCTGTATG
This sequence comes from Heterodontus francisci, assembly GCF_036365525.1. Classification (NCBI taxonomy): domain Eukaryota; kingdom Metazoa; phylum Chordata; class Chondrichthyes; order Heterodontiformes; family Heterodontidae; genus Heterodontus; species Heterodontus francisci. The sequence continues at coordinate 184,594,178 of NC_090375.1, read as the reverse complement.
CCAAAGTCTAGGTTATTAATATAGATCAAAAAATGCAGTGGTCCTAACAGTGACTCCTGGGGAATCCCACTATATGCCTTCTTCCATTCTGAAAAACAACCGTTTACCACTAAGTCTCTGTTGTATTATTGCTTTAAGAGTGATTTTCCTTTAAGAACTCAGTGTGATAATGAGCTAAGTACCAGGATGTAGTCTTGTGACTAGAAGCTACAGTTACTCTGTACTGCAACACCCTGGAAAAAGGTTCTGCATATAGTTTGCTCTGCATTGTATGTATTAGTTTTAGCTGTTAATAAACCTAGAGATCTTCAAGGAACTGGAATTGATGTACCTCATTGTGTTGCTTAAGGTAACACAAAGAAGCGCATGACAATCTCCAGAGTCAACATGGTTTTGTGAAAGGGAAATCATGTTTAACCAGTTTATTGGCATTCTTTGAAGAAATTACAAGTGCTATGGCTAAAGCGAACCAGTGGATGTAATGTACTTAGATTTCCAGAAGGCATTTGATAAGGAGCCACATCAAAGGTTATTGTGAAAAATAAAATCTCATGGTGTAGGGGGTAACATGTTGGCATAGATACAAGATTGGTTAGCTAACAGGAAACAGAGAGTAGGCGTAAATGGGTCACTTTCTGGTTGGCAAGATGTAACGAGTGGTGTGCCACAGGGATCTATGCTGGGGCCTCAACTTTTTACAATTTATATAAATGACTTGGATGAAGGGACCGAAGCTATGGTAGATAAATTTGCTGATGACACAAAGATAGGTAGGAAAGTAAGTTATGAAGAGGATATAATGAGGCTACAAAGGGATATAATAGGTTAAGTGAGTGGGCAAAGATCTGGCAAATAGAATATAATGTGGGAAAATGTAAAATTATCCACTTTGGCAAGGAGAATAAAAAGAAACATATTATCTAGATGGTGAGAGGATGCAGAGGGAGCTGGGTGTCCACGTGCATGAATCGCAAAAGGCTAGTATGCAGATACAGCAAGTGATTAGGAAAGCTAATAGAATGTAATCGTTTATTGCGAGGGGAATTGAATATGAAAGTAGGGAGATTATGCTATAGTTATACAGGGCATTGATGAGACCACATCTGGAGTACTGGTCTCTTTATTTAAGGAATGATGTAAAAGTGTTGGAAGCAGTTCAGAGAAGGTTTACTAGACTAATACCCGGAATGGGCGGGTTGTCTTAGGAGGAAAGGTTGGACAGGCTAGGCTTGTATCCGCTGGAGTTTAGAAGAGTAAGAGGCGACTTGATTGAAACATATAAGATTCTGAGGGGTCTTGACAGTGTGGATGTGGAAAGGATGTTTCCTGTTGTGGGAGAATCTAGAACTAGGGGTCACTGTTTAAAAATAAGGTGTCACCCATTTAAGACAGAGATGAGGAGAATTTTTTTTCTTTCAGAGGGTCGTGAGTCTTTGGAATTCTTCCTCAAAAGGTGCTGGAAGCAGTGTCTTTGAATATTTTTAAGACAGAGGTAGATAGATTCTTGATGAGCAAGGGGGTGAAAGGCTATTGGGGGTAGGCAGGAATATGAACTTGAGGTTACAATCTGATCAGCCATGATCTTGTTGAATGGCGGACCAGGCTCGAGGGGCCGAGTGGCCTACTCCTGCTCCTAATTCATATGCTCGTTTGAACTGCTTCCTGTCACTCAACCAATTTTTTACCCATACTGCTATTGTCCCTTTTATTTCATGGGCTCTAACTTTTCTGACAAGCGTGTTATATGGCACTTATCAAATGCCTTTTGGAAGTCCATGTACACCACATCAATTGCATTACCCTCGTCGACCTTCTTGGTTATCTCTTCAAAACACTCAAGCAACTTAGTTGGAACACGATTTTCCCTTTACAAATCTGTGCTGGCTTTCCTTAATTAATCCACATTTGTCCAAGTCTTTATTTTGTCCCAAATTATGCTTTCTAAAAGCTTTCCCACCATGGAGGTTGAACTGATAGGCCTGTAGTTGCTCCATAATATGTAGATTCTTTTAAGTACAGAGAAGGGGTTGCATTTTCCAACTAAACACTTAAGAATAAGGCCTTTGTAAGACCTTCTCCTGGGATATTCCTTAAATCCTGTTGATATGCGTGATGCATCTCGGAGAATCTTACAAAATGAAACAAGCTTTTGTTTCAAGTTATATTGATTTCAACCTTTTTTATAATCAAGTTCAATCTTGCTGAACATTATCAAAATATATAAAAATACCACTATTTTTGAGAAAGCTTGCAGCATTAAGAAATGTTCTATTGTCGCACATAATTTGTAATTATGATATTTATAAACTGCAAAGACAGCATAGATAAACAAATAAAAAAGGATTAAGAAGTAATAATCTGTGTGACACAGCTAAAAAGTTACATTTGAGTTAATTAAAACTCAGGCTGCTTTTGTACTATTCATGCCCTGAAGATTATTTGAGAACTTTTCTTGGCAGTAGTTTTTCATCAGTGGCACTTTTGTTTTTGCCAACAATTGAGGATTTTTTAGAAAAACTCAGATGGAAAATGCCCAAGTACAATTCTCTAGCAGCCGTCCACATATTCCTTGAATTAACATCGGATTCTGCCTCAGCTCATCTGCTGCTGAAACCCTTATCCATGCCTTTTCTACCTCTACACATGACTATTCCAATGCATTCCTGGTCGACCTCCCACATTATGCCCTCCGTAAACTTGAGGTCATCCAAACCTCTGCTGCCCGTGTCCTAACTTGCACCAAGTCCTACTCCCCTATCACCCCTGTCTGTACGCATTGACCTACATTGCCTCCCAGTCAAGCAAAGGCTCAATTTTAAAATTCTCATCCTTGTTTTGAAAGTCCTCCAGGTTTCTCCCGTCCGTGTCTCTGTAAACTCCTCCAGCCTCACAACCCTCAAGATATCTGCGCTCTTCTAATTCTGGCCTCTTGAGCATCCCCAGTTTTACTTGGTTCACCATTGGTGGCCATGCCTTCAGCTGCCTAGGCCCCAAACTCTTGGAATTCCTTCCCTAAACCTGTCCTACTCTATTCCTCTCTCTGCTCCCTTAAGATACTCCTTAGAACCTACCTCTCTGACTAATCTTTTGGCCACCTGACCTAATATTGCTTTATATGGCTCGGTGTCTAATTTTGTTTTATAACACTCCTGTGAAGCACCTTGGGATATTTTATTACATTAAAGCTGCTATATAAATATAAGTTGTTGTTGATTCCTCTTTGTCCCTTTATTAAGATTGACTACACAACATCCCCAAATGTTTACTTCAGAGAATGAAGCATTTTCAACATTAAACCCTCAAAGGTAAGAATCATTTAAGATATCTGAATCAATTTTAACACTTTTTAAATGAAAATAGAGAAGGAAAAGAGATCTCCTGTCTGATTGCAATCCATTGTTACAGCACACCGTACCACTTTTGCTTCTAAAGTGTGCTGGAACTCATATTATGACATTAAATATTATTGAATTCTTTCGATCTGTAGAGCACTACTTTTGCCCAAAGCACTGTAAAATTTTAGTATTTAGTAGTGTAACATGGCTAATTTCTCATAGTAACGTGGGTCTGTTGGTAGCACTCTCAATCCCTCTTCAGAGAATTGAGCATAAAAATCTGGGCTGATGCTCCGGTGCAGTACTGAGGGAGTGCTACACTGTCTGAGGTGCCGCCTTTCAGCTGAGGTGTTAACACAAGATCCTGACTGCTTTTTCAGGTGGATGTAAAAGATCCCATTGCACTATTTCAAAGAGCAGGGGGGTTACTACAGTGTCCTGGTTAATAGTTACCCCTCAATCAACATCACAAAAACAGATTACCTGGTCATGATCACATTGCTGTCTGTGGGAGCTTGCTGTGCACAGAATTGTCCGCCACATTTTCTCCATTACAACAATGAATACCTCAAAAGTACTTCTTTATCTATAAAGCATTTTGGGACGTCTCAAGATCATGAAAGGCACTTTAAATAAATGGAAGTCTTTTGATTTTCTTTTAATTGATTCATGCTAATCTTGTGACATCACAAACCAATCAGATTCTCACAAGTAATATAAGGCAGCAATATGTTTTCATTTCCTACTTTTAATTTTTAACCAATTTTTTGCATTTTCCTTGTTTTTTTATTTCTGCTCTTGCCCAGCTGGGTCCCAGCGCAGTTTATTTGCTCTTACACAACATGAATGCCCCCAATTCTGTGAACGCAACTGCACTCCGAGGTTGCAATCCACTCAGCATCTATGTCCAATCCAGCCTCTCTCCCTACCTACAGCCAACTCCAGATCAGCCTGGTTTCTTTATCCTTCCTGAATCTCCCCTCCCTCCATCCCAACTTGCCCCACTGGGCTACAGTGGCCAGCCTCCTTATTATCTATCCTTGGTTGATGTCCCTAGTTTGAATTGATTTTTTTTTCTCACCTCCTATCCTCTTTTTTTTTCCACAACCAGGAAGTATGAGGCCTTGTGTGTGCGGGTGTGAATTCCTTGATTTCTAAACACTCAGGTATGGAGCAAATCAGAATGGACGGGGGTGGTGGGTGCATAAAAAAGTAAAGACTGATCTTTCATGTTACCAAAGATTGAATACTTCTGTGCAGAAAACAATATTTAAAAAGGGAACTTCTAAATGCATGTCTGAATGTTTCATGAGTATGAGCGTGCAATGAAATTTCAAACTCAAAAAGATCACTTTCACCAATGACTTAGTTGGTAAGTGTGCTGCCCAAATGCAGCAGGGTCGTTTCAGATCTGATTACAACCTGTGCTGGGAGATTGCTGCATTTGGCTTTAGTACCACTTAGCTAAGAAAAGAAAAGTCAGCCAGCGTATCTTCCCCTGATTGCTGTCCCCTACGGTAAATGTCCATGTGTGAAGGTCAGGCAGGGAAATGAGATAAAGGCACAGTCAAGTGTAATATATTCGGGTGGCACTAACAGAGAAAATGGACACCAAGCATGACCAGTTCATGGAGGTGTTTATTTACGTCATCACATCATTATGTCATTACATCATTAGCATAATATAAAAATAAATTACGCAGCTTCCCCTTTCAAAAGAAAAATATTTTTCTTTCTGTTTCTCTTAATGAACGATATCTACAAATCAAGTTTAATAACCAGTTTACAAAGATTTTCTGATCTACTTACAGGTTCTGGCGTAGAGTCAAGTTTTGGATTGCTTGGTTTTGGTTCCGTACTTAAAGACGATCTTGTTTCTTTCTCAGAAATCAGTACTTCAGACACTGAAGTCTCAACTAGTTCGAACTCTGCCATGAGCTCGTGATCAAGTGGATTGTGCTCATGTTTTGGTTTATCCCTTGCCAGGATCCTGTGATCGACATGACTATTTCTAATTTTTCCGTCAATTTCAACCAAGTATCTTTTGGTTCCACACACTTCTAATATATTTCCCACATCCTACTTGTGTGACTTGTAAGGGCGACTCAAAACACGAACATGCTCATTTTACCTGAAACTGCGTTCTCTCTTGTTTGTGTCATACTGACATTTTTGACTGAACTGTTTGTGTTCAACTTTAGCAGTCAAGTTTGGGTAGGACGAGACTCAAACGTGCCCTTACCCATCATCAAAAGCTTAGCAGGCTTATACCCTGTACTGGAGCGTGAGGTTGTTCTATACTTCAGCAGGAAATTAGCCAGCCACTGCTTTATACTGACATTTGAACACCCTTGCAGCACTTGTTTCTTGAGTGCTTCTTTAACTATCTTAATGGATCTTTCAGCTGCTTCATTTGATGCAGGATGAGAAGGAGGGGTGAGGGTACTTTTGATATCATTTTGCATCATGAAATTTTGGAATGGAGCAAAATGAAATTGAGGACCATTGTCTGAGACAAGCTCCTCTGGTAGTCTATGACAAGCAAAAAACAATCGTAACTCATCTATTGTTCAGCATTGATGTTTTGACCCATATGCTTTGCTTTGATCCACTTCGAGTGGCTATCTTTGAGTACTGAGAAATTGTCATTTTCCTTTTCACAACATCCAAATGAACTCTTTGGAAATGGTTGAGTTGGCCATGGTCACAATTGCAAAGGAGTTTTTGGCTGCTTATTTCTACAGTTTTGGCAGATTGTGCATTTGGTAACCAATGATTCTAGGTCACTGACCAGACCACACCAATAAACATGGATTTCATACTGACTGTCCCTGTTTGTTCAGTATGCAGTACTGCCAGAATTCTATCCCTCAAAGAACCAGGCACCACCACTCTATGACCCCACTTAATGCAGCCCTGTTTACATGACAACTCATTGCAATGATTATGGAATGGCGTCAGTTCCCCATCTGTACACTGGTCAAATTCTGTACATCCATTCAATGTCTGTTTGTCGACTGTTTTCAACACTGAGTTTCAGCTGCAATTTCAGTTGCAGTGATTGGAAAGTTATCATCATCTACAGCTTCGCAGCCTACTTCTGAGTCTTCATGCGGCAAATACAACAGTGCGTCAGTGATAGCATTCTCCTTCAAACTACAATATTTGATATTGTAGTCATACTGTAAGCGAAGTACAGTCCACTGCTGCATCCTTGATGCTGCCATTGTCAGTATTCCAGACTTTGGTCCCAGAATAGCAATTCAGGGTTTACGATCTGTTACTGGCATGAAGATTCTACCCAACAAAAACTGGAAAAACCTTTTGATTCCGAAGATGATTCCAAGCACTTCCTTTTCTATCTGCACATAGTTGCATTCACTCTTGGTCTGGGTACGCGACATAAATGCTATGGGCTTCTATTGTCCACCATCCAGGACATGACTGATCAGTGCTCCAACTCCATAGTTTGAAGTGTCGCATGTTAGCTTCAGATCATGATTTGTGTCATAATGAGTAACGAGTAATGCTTCACTGGTCAAGCTTCTCTTGTGCGCATCATAAGTATCTTGTTGTGCTTTAGACCATTCCCATTTCACATCTTTCTTCAACAACACCTGCAGTGGAGCTAACACCATTACAAGCTCAGGCAGGAATTGCGAGTAGTATTGAACCATGCCGAGAAAAGATCGAAGCTCGGCACATCTTTTGGCATTGGGGCATCGACTATAGTCTCTATCTTTTCCTTCACTGGGTGTAGTCCTTTCTCAATGATTTTTCAAACCAAAGAACACTACCTCGGATTGCACGTAAGCACACTTGCTCTTTTTCAACTTCGCATTGTGCTCATTGAGCCTTTTTAACACTTCATCCAACACTTGAAGATTCTCTTCCTCTGTTGTGGTCACGGCCAAAACATCACTCTGATTGCACAAACAATGCGGCACTCCTTGCACAATTGTTCAGTTCAACAATTTCAAAGCATGACTGGCCTTTTTTATTTTTATATTTTTTATTGTTTTATTTTATTTTTAACCATGTGCCTGTTTTTCATGTGGACAAAACTGCTCATTATTCTACTATTAACACTCTCTCTGGACTAATGCTTTGTCTTTCACCACAAGCATTAACACTTCATTTGCCTTTCTCCCAGGACAGCTTTGTTATTTAATCTCTCCTGCCCTCTGCCCTATCACACACCCTCCCTTTTCTTCTCTTCTCCACCAACCCTTCCCCCACTTCATTTACTTAAAAACTAATTCTTTTCTAACCTTTGCCAGTTCTGCTAAAAGTTCACAGACCTGAAACATTAACTCTGTTTCTCTCTCCACAGATGCTGCCTGACCTGCTGAGTATTTCCAGCACTTTCTGTTTTTTTTCAGTTCAAGGAAATGTTTATTTTCATCATTGCCTCATCACATCATGTCATTATGTCATTAGCATAATATGCAAATACATTACATCAAGCAACATCCCGACATGCATTTTCTGGATTGGCATGACAAATGGCCCCATTCGCGAGGTATAGCTGGTGCCCACAAGCCCCATCAATTGTACTTCAACAGATTCATGACCAGGGCAGTAAATCATAGCAATGCCAACACCTCCAAATTCCCCTCGAAGTAATAACGCTATCCTGACTTAGGCATATATCACCATTCCTTCGTGGTTGTAGAGTCAAGATCCTAGAATTCTCCAATGACAGCAACACGAGAGAAGCATCAGGCGAAGGATAGCACCTCCACTATCTTGAAACAACTGAGGATGGCCATAAATGCAGCTTCACCAGCAAAAGAGACTCCAGGATGGTATATTGCCTCCCTGGTGCTCGGGTCAAGGATGTCTCAGAGCAGTTACAGGACATTCTGAAGGGGGAGGGTGAATAGCCAGTGGTTGTGGTACACATTGATACAAACATAAAAAAAAACTTAAAAGCAGAATATAGGGAGCTAGGAAGTAAGTTGAAAAGTAGGACCTCAAAGGTAGTGATCTCAGAATTACTACCAGTGCCACGTGCTAGTCAAAGTAGAAATAGCAGGATAAATCGGATGAATACGTGGCTGAAGAGATGGTGTGAGGGGGAGGGTTTTATTTCCTGGGACATTGGGACCGGTTTAGATTAGATTAGATTAGAGATACAGCACTGAAACAGGCCCTTCGGCCCACCGAGTCTGTGCCGAACATCAACCACCCATTCATACTAATCCTACACTAATCCCATATGCCTACCAAACATCCCCACCTGTCCTTATATTTCCCTACCACCTACCTATACTAGTGACAATTTATAATGGCCAATTTACCTATCAACCTGCAAGTCTTTTGGCTTGTGGGAGGAAACCGGAGCACCCGGAGAAAACCCACGCAGACACAGGGAGAACTTGCAAACTCCACACAGGCAGTACCCGGAATCGAACCCGGGTCCCTGGAGCTGTGAGGCTGCGGTGCTAACCACTGCGCCACTGTGCCGCCCCAAATTCTGGGGGAGGTGGGACCAGTATAAACTGGACGAGTTACACCTGGGCAGGACCGGGACTGAAGTCCTCGGGGGAGTATTGCTCGAGTGGTTGGGGAGGGTTTAAACTAAAATGGCAGGGGGATAGGAACCTCTGCAAGGAGTCAGAGGAGGGGGGATCAAAAGACAGAAAGGGGAAATAAGAAAAGTGATAGGCAGAGAAATCAAGGGCCAGAATCAAACAGGGCCACAGTGAAAAATAGTGGGAAGGGGACAAGTAACGTTAAAAAGACAAGCCTTAAGGCTTTGTGCCTTAACGCGCAGAGCATTCGCAATAAAGTGGATGAATTAATCAAGCAAATAGATGTAAACGGGTATGATATAGTCAGGATTACGGAGACATGGCTGCAAGGTGACCAGGGATGGGAAATGAACATCCAGGGATATTCAGTATTTAGGAAGGACCAGACAAAAAGCAAAAAGCGGTGGAGTTGCATTGCTAGTTAAAGAGGAAATTGATGGAATAGTGAGGAAGGATATTAGCTCTGACGATGTGGAATCTGTATGGATAGAGCTGAGAAACACTAAGGGGCAAAAAACATTAGTGGGGGTTGTATATAGACCCCCAAACTGTAGTGGTGGTGTTGGGAATAGCATTAAACAGGAAATTAGAGACGCATGCGATAAAGGAACATCTGTAATTATGGTTGGCTTTAATCTGCATATAGATTGGGCAAATCAAATTAGTCACAATACCATAGAGGAGGAATTCTTGGAGTGTATACAGGATGGTTTTCTGGACCAATACGTTGAGCAACCAACTAGAGAACAGGCCATCCTAGACTGGATATTATGTAATGAGAGAGGAATAATTAACAATCTAGTGGTGCGAGACCCCTTGGGGATGAGCGACCATAATATGATAAAATTCTTCATCAAGACGGAGAGTGGCGTAGTTGATTCTGAGACTAGGGTCCTGAATCTTAGTAAAGGAAACTTCGAAGGTATGAGGCGCGAGTTGGCCATGACGGATTGGGAAACGTTACTTAAAGGGATGACGGTGGATAGGCAATGGCAAACATTTAAAGAGCGCATGGATGAACTGCAACAATTGTTTATCCCTGTCTGGCGCAAAAGTAAAACGGGAAAGGTAGCCAAACCATGGCTTACAAGGGAAATTAGAGATAGCATTAGATCCAAGGAAGAGGCATATAGATTTGCCAGGAAAAACAACAGACCTGAGGATTGGGAGCAGTTTAGAATTCAGCAAAGGAGAACCAAGGGATTGATTAAGAAGGGGAAAATAGAGTACGAGAGTAAGCTTGCGGGGAACATAGAAACTGACTGTAAACGTTTCTATAGGCATGTGAAGAGAAAAAGATTGGTGAAGACAAATGTAGGCCCCTTACAGTCAGAAACAGGGGAATTTATTATGGGGAACAAAGAAGTGCATACTTTGGTTTCTTCACAAAGGAGGACACAAATATCACACCAGAAATGTTGGGGAACACAGGGTTAGTAAGAGAGAGAAACTGAAAGAAATCAGTATTAGTAGAGAAATGGTGTTGGGGAATTTGATGGGATTGAAGGCCGATAAATCCCCAGGGCCTGATGGTATGCATCCCAGAATACTTAAGGAAGTGACCCTAGAAATAGTGGATGCAAGTGGTTATCTTCCAAGATTCTATAGACTCTGGAACAGTTCCTACAGATTGGAGGGTAGCTAATGTAACCCCACCATTTAAAAAGGGAGGTCGAGAGGAAGCAGGGAATTATAGACCAGTCAGCCTGATGTCAGTAGTGGGGAAAATTCTAGAGTCCATTATCAAAGATTTTATAGCAGAGCACTTAGAGAACAGTGATAGAATGGGGCAGAGTCAGTATGGATTTACGAAAGGGAAATCATGCTTGACAAATCTACTAGAATTCTTCGAGGATGTAACTAGTAGAGTTATTGAGGGGAGCCAGTAGATGTGGTTTATTTGGACTTTCAGAAGGCTTTCAACAAAGTCCCACATAAGAGATTAGCATGTAAAATTAAAGCGCATGGGATTGGGGGTAGTGTATTGCAATGGATAGAAAATTGGTTGGCAGACAGGAAACAAAGAATAGGGATAAATGGGTCTTTTTCCGAATGGCAGGCAGTGACTAGTGGGGTACCGCAGGGATCGGTGCTAGGACCCCAGCTATTCACAATATACATTAATGATTTAGATGAGGGAACTAAATGTAATATCTCCAAATTAGCAGATGACACAAAACTGGGTGGGAGGGTGAGTTGTGAGAAGGATGCAGAGAGGCTTCAGGGTGATTCGGACAAGTTGAATGAGTGGGCTAATGCATGGCAAATGCAGTATAATGTGGATAGTTATAAGGTTATCCACTTTGGTAGCAAAAACAGGAAGGCAGATTATTATCTGAATGGCTATAAACTGAGAGAGCGGAATATGCAGCGAGACCTGGGTGTTCAGTCGCTGAAGGTGAGTACAGGAGCAGGGATGTCTTGCTGCGATTTTGCAGGGCCTTGGTGAGGCCACACCTGAAATATTGTGTGCAGTTTTGGTCTCCTTATCTGAGGAAGGATGTTCTTGCTACAGAGGGAGTGCAGCGAAGGTTTACCAGACTGATTCCTGGGATGGCGGGACTGACATATGAGGAGAGATTGAGTCAGTTAAGATTATATTCGCTGAAGTTCGGAAGAGTGAGGGGGGATCTCATAGAAACCTATAAAATTCTAACAGGACTTGACAGGGTAGATGCAGGAAGGATATTCCCGATGGTGGGGGAGTCTAGAAACGGGGGTCATAGCCTAAGGAAATGGTGTAAACCTTTCAGGACTGTGATGAGAAGAAATTTCTTCACCCAGAGTGTGGTGAGCCTGTGGAATTCGTTACAGAAAGCAGTTGAGACCAAAACATTGTATGTTTTCAAGAAGGAGTTAAATATAGCTCTTGGGTCTAATGGGATCAAAGGGTATGGGGCGAAAGCGGGAACAGGCTACTGAGTTGGATGATCAGCCATGATCATAATGAATGGCGGAGCAGACTCGACGGGCCGAATGGCCTACTCCTGCTCCTATTTTCTATGTTTCTATGACCCACATCTTGAGAACAAGTAAGAAAATTGAATCAGAATCTTTAGGAGAGGACAGGAAACTAGGCACAATTTTTTTTAAAAAGACAATATTCAAAGGGTTGAAACCCGTTGTTTTCTGAGCACATGGTAGAACAATTCTGTATTACACATCAGACATAAGAGGCAGGAATGCTTCTCAGCAGTGGTTCCACTGGTAGCACTGTTGCCACTGCATCAGAAGATCTGGTTTCAAGTCCCACCCTAGAAACTTGGCTGATACTCCAGTGTAGTATGCACTGTTGGAGGTGCTGTGGTCTGAATCAGACATTAAACCAAATCCCTGTCTGCCCTCTCAGATGGGTGTAAAAGATCCAGTGGCACTATTTTGAAGAAGAGCAGGAGAGTTCTCCCTATTGTCCTGCCGAACATTTATCCCTCGCCCAACATCACTTAAAAAATGTCATCCTTATTGCATTGCTGTTTGTGGGAGCTTGCTGTGCACAAATTGGTTGTCACGTTACCTACATTACAACAGTGAGCTCCACTTCAAAAAGTCCTGAGGTTGTGAAAGGCGCTTTTCTAACTTTCTTAATAGCACGTTTGCCTAATCCTGTAAGCCAACATACAGTCCACGTTTTCTTTTTTACAGCAATATCTGAATGCTACATTTGCACAAATGGCCTCTTGACTGTTTTCTAAGATTCAGATATGACATTTCATTATCATGATCATTTTACTGTACAGCTACAAATGTACTTTTAATTTAGCTTATAGCAGATATATTTCACACTTGAGGTAGAACAAAATCATACGGGCACGCAGCAGATGCATACTTAATAGAAAGAAACATTACAAGTTTACTAAAGATTTATATGTGAGCTTTTTTTTTCATTTTTCCATCAGGGCTGTTAAACCAACCAGTAAGTTGTGTTTTTCCTCAGTACATTTATCTGAAAAATACTTATATGAAAATGGTTCTATAATTACTGATGAGTGGTCCTACAGCAACCAGTCATTCTTCTATACACAAAGAAGATGATATAAATGGATTCATACTGCATTGAATACTCAAAATATGTTTTTGCAATGACTCATCAATCTTTAAAAAATATCTTGTTTTCCATATTTGTTTTTCTAGATTGTTCTTCTCTGCCTTTTCTCCTCTTCCGTTCCTGCCATGCTGATAGCTGATCCATGAAACATGAACAAAGCTCGAATATTTCTCACAGCATTAATATCATTGTCACTCCCTGGGGTGATTAGACCGAGGAATCTGTAACCAACAGTCCATTCATGCCCAATTTTTCAAACTTCAATAGCAACAACAACTTGTATTTACATAGTGCCTTTAACAGAGTAAAATGTCCCAAGGTGCTTCACGTGAGCAATTATCAAGCAAAATTTGATACTGAGCCACATAAAGTGATATTAGGACAGGTGACCAAAAGCTTGGTCAAAGAGATATGTTATAAGGGGTGTCTGCAATTAGAAGAGAGAGATAGAGAGCAGAGAGGCTCAAGGAGGGAATTACAAAGCTTAGGGTTTAGGCAGCTAAAGGCCCGGCCGCCAATGGCAGGACGATTAAAATTGCAGATTTGCAAGAGATCAGAATTGGAAGGGCACCAATATCTTGGAGGGATGTAAGACTGGCAGAGATTACAGAGATAGGAAGGGGCAAGGCCATGGCAGGATTTGAGAACAAGGATGAGAATTTTAAAATGGAGGCATTGCTGGACCATGAGCCAATGTAGGTCAGCAATATTGGATTCGACGGAAGAAAATTAAGTGCAATAACTATATTGACAGACTACACAGTTTGGTCAGACTTATTTATTGTGTTACAACCAGGTGAGGAAGGGGTCTAGGGCTCCTCTCTCAGCCTTTTCCTGGTTTGGCTGTAACAGGGTTTAACTTTTAAAACAGTGTTTTAGCTTCCCCTCAGTGAGTCCTCTCTAATTGTAAGTGTAAAGAAATCAACTAAACAGGTTTTCTCAGATTTAAACAGGAAAGGTGTAAGTTTATTAACCTTAAAACTCTAACTCAGTTAAAACGACTAAAAATACGTGACGCGACCACACTAGCATGCGTACGCGATAAACATACATGCAAATAGAGACAGAGGGGTAGGAAGAATTAAAGGGGAAAGGTTTGTAGTAGTAGATGGAATTCAGTTACTGGTTTTGGGTTGGAGGTAAAGTCTTTGATTGGAGTTAAGTCTTGCAGTTTTCGTTAGGGCCCAGTGCGCACTTCCAACTTGTTTCACTGGTACCAGAAGCTTGCAGGGGTCTTCTGTCTTGAGGCTTAAGTTACTTCCATGGGTCCCTAGAACTTTGTATGAGTGAGAAAGAGAAGCCTTGCTTCTCCTTGGTCTTCCAAAATGCGGTCAGTTCCTTTCTGTGTCGGGCACAATTCAAAGAGCCCTAGGTTATTCATGTGACTAGCTGCTTGTTTGAAACAGCCTCACCTCTGAGGTTTGTCAGTTCCGCCAAGCTTACCAGACACACACAGTTGATGGGGGGTGGTGGTGGTGGAATGCTGGTTCTTACACATTCAATGACTCTCAATGTCTTTTGATCGTCACTATTGACAAAACCCATCTGGCTAATTGAATCCAAGAGTACTTCCATCGTCTCTCTGGGCAACTATCTCTCGGAATGCAAAAATGTACAGCCATGTTTTCAGCCACTGTTCTGTGGTCTTTTTAAAACAAGTTATGTTCAATGTCCAGTTCAAATAATGTTCCATATAACACAATTAATATATTTCCATTTGGCAAGTGTGGTTTCCATCACAATTGTATAATTGGAATGCAAACAATTTTTAGGGCTGTTCAAATTATAACTTGGCCTAGCACTATTCAATGGTGTTGTTGCTAGGCAATGTACTGGCTCTGGAAAATTAAAATGGATTTACTTATTTTCTTGAGGAAGGAGATATATCATGCAGCAATTTAAATTGGAATCTATTCACATAATTCCATGAAAAATCCCACATATTACAAGGTATACTTTTGTCCCAAAGGATGGGTTTTAATGTGAGTTGCATTGAAGGGAGAGTTGCATGGGATTTTTGCAGAAACCTATGCAGTTCCACATTGGCTACAGTACCTGTTAGAATGGGGATGGTTGTGAACCATTACTATGTGTAACTAATAGATTATGAATCTATTTGTATGACTGTTGCCAAGAGAGTCCTTGTGAGCATAAATTGGCAGGTAGTGTAAATTGTCTTTGGTAAGTGCCATTGAATTAGGACTCTTCCAGCCAGTGAGTGGGAAAAACTGGGCTACTTGTGAATAAAGAGATAAAATGCATTCCCCAGATGATTAAAAAGTGTACAATATATTATAATTTAATTTTTTTGGTTACACCTCATTTTCTCTCTCACACCATTTGGCCAGCCATCAGTTGCAGCAAACTACAGTAAAAGCTTTGTTATCCAGCATGTGCCGAACCTGAGAGGTGTCGGATAATTAAAAATTCCAGTTAATCAAGAGCTGAGCTTACCAAGGCAATACAATACAATAGTTTTAATTTTAAGAGAAATTATTACATACAAAGTACAAGAAGATGTACAATACAGAAATCTTGAGACAGTAAAGATGCATAGAAATCTTGAGGTACACTTCTTCTTTGGCCTCCTTGTCTCGAGAGACAATGGATACGCGCCTGGAGGTGGTCAGTGGTTTGTGGAGCAGCACCTGGAGTGGCTAGAGGGCCAATTCTAGAGTGACAGACTCTTCCACAGGTGCTGCAGAAAAATTTGTTTGTCGGGGCTGTTACACAGTTGGTTCTCCCCTTGCGCTTCTGTCTTTTTTCCTGCCAACTGCTAAGTCTCTTCGACTCACCACACTTTAGCCCCGCCTTTATGGCTGCCCGCCAGCTCTGGCGATCACTGGCAACTGACTCCTATGACTTGTGATCAATGTCACAGGACTTCATGTCGTGTTTGCAGACGTCTTTAAAGCGGAGACATGGACGGCCGGTGGGTCTGATACCAGTGGCAAGCTCGCTGTACAATGTGTCTTTGGGGATCCTGCCATCTTCCATGCGGCTCACATAGCCAAGCCATCTCAAGTGCCGCTGACTCAGTAGTGTGTATAAGCTGGGGATGTTGGCCGCCTTGAGGACTTCTGTGTTGGAGATACGGTCCTGCCACCTGATGCCAAGTATTCTCCGGAGGCAGCGAAGATGGAATGAATTGAGACGTCGCTCTTGGCTGACATACGTTGTCCAGGCCTCGATGCCATAGAGCAAGGTACTGAGGACACAGGCTTGATACACTCTGACTTTTGTGTTCCGTGTGAGTGTGCCATTTTCCCACACTCTCTTGGCCAGTCTGGACATAACAGTGGAAGCCTTTCCCATGCGCTTGTTGATTTCTGCATCTAGAGACAGGTTACTGGTGCTATTTGAGCCTAGGTAGGTGAACCCTTGAACCACTTCCAGAGTGTGGTCGCCGTTATTGATGGATGGAGCATTTCTGACGTCCTGTCCCATGATGTTCATTTTCTTGAGGCTGATGGTTAGGCCAAATCCATTGCAGGCAGCCGCAAACCTGTCGATGAGACTCTGCAGACACTCTTCAGTGTGAGATGTTAAAGCAGCATCGTCAGTAAAGAGGAGTTCTCTGATGAGGACTTTCCGTACTTTGGTCTTCGCTCTTAGACGGGCAAGGTTGAACAACCTGCCCCCTGATCTTGTGTGGAGGAAAATTCCTTGTTCTGAAGACTTGAACGCATGTGAGAGCAGCAGGGAGAAGAAAATCCCAAGCAGTGTGGGTACGAGAACACAGCCCTGTTTCACGCCACTCAGGATAGGAAAGGGGTCTGATGAGGTGCCGCTATGCTGAATTGTGCCTTTCATATTGTTATGGAATGAGGTGATGATACTTAGTAGCTTTGGTGGACATCCGATCTTTTCTAGTAGTGTGAAGAGACCACGTCTGCTGACGAGGTCAAAGGCTTTGGTGAGATCAATGAAAGCAATGTAGAGGGACATCTGTTGTTCGTGGCATTTCTCCTGTATCTGACAAAGGGAGAACAGCATGTCAATGGTCGATCTCTCTGCACGAAAGCCACACTGTGCCTCAGGCTAGATGCGCTCAGCCAGCTTCTGGAGCCTGTTTAATGCGACTCGAGCAAAGACTTTCCTCACTATGCTGAGCAGGGAGATTCCACTGTAGTTGTTGCAGTCACCGCGGTCACCTTTGGTTTTTATAGAGAGTGATGATATTGGCATCGCGCATGTCCTGAGGTACTGCTCCCTCGTCCCAGCACAGGCAAAGCAGTTCATGTAGTGCCGAGAGTATAGCAGGCTTGGCACTAAATTACACTAAAGCACTAAACTCACGTCACTACTGTATGGGCATCGCATGAAGTACACCCAGATTACTTACACTGCACATAAAACCAAAATTATTTACAGTACTGTATGTACAGTAATTTATTGCTTCTTTGGAGATTCAGGAGACACTTGGGACTCTGGCAGTTCCTTAGGGTCATCTTGCCGTTCCTCAAGGTCAAAAACTTGAATAGGATGGACTGCCAGCAGTGCCACTAAGATGACTGTCGGTAGCATCACTAACTACTGCCGAGAACAATCAACTGCACTCGGGAAAATTCAGCCTGGGGGAGCTTGGGAGGTGTCTGGAGATGCCAGATGGATTCCAGTTACTACAATCAAGACTTTTTAAGGGAGATTTTGGAAATTCCTCATCGAGCGTACCGGTTGGTAAAGTGCCAGATAACAAAGCTTGTACTGTGCCAGTTTTCAGGGCATTCCTCACCACTCAATGACCACTCATTAGACAGCTTGGTTTCTCCAAATATCTGTTTAGCCATCAGTCAGGGTTTTCTCACCCGTAAACCAATGACCCGACCAAGATGATAACTGACAATGCGTGGAGTGTGAGGAGTAAATTTGTGACCAGAGCGTCTATTGACACCACTGTTTCAGCCAATGAGTTGGGCGGGAGGTACAGCAGGACTCACAGCAAACAGAGTATTTCCTCAACAAGCAGAGTATTTAAACAAAGTACCTACTAACTACACTGCAGCAGAGTCTCCCAACCAAAGCAGGATTATTTTGCCTGCAAAAATGCAGTGAGCGGATGATAGTTATATATTACAATCAATCCCATTTACTTATAGTAGTGCGGTCTCCGTCATGATCGGCTGGGGGAAATGAATCAATCATCTCCATTCTGGCCAGGGACTTGTGGTGTCACTACATGCAGCTATTTGTGACATTGTGACAGGTACATTGACGCATTGTGCAACTTCACTGCTTTGCATTTCTTGCAAGGGGAAGGCCAACCCAATCCCAAAACAATTAAAACTGGGTGCATTTGAATCTTTATAAATTAACTCTGGGATTGTTCTCCTCAGATCAGAGAAGGTTAAGGGAAAATTCAATAGTTGTGTTCAAAATATTATGAGGTTTTGATAGGGTAAATAAAGAGTGACTGTTTCCACTGGCGGGGAGGTCAGTAACAAGAGGACACAAATTTAATGTAATTGTGAAAAGAACCAGAGGGAAGATGAGTATATTTTTTATGCTGGAAGTTATGATGATTTGGAAGGCACTCCTGAAAAGGTGGTGGAAGCAGATTCAATAGTAGCCTTCAACAGGGAATTGGATAAATACTTGAAGGGGAACAATTTGCAGGGCTGTGGGGAAAGAGCAGGGGAGTGTGACTAATTGGTTAGCTCTACCAGCACAAGCACAATGGGCCAAATAGCCTCCTTCGGAGCTATATGATGCGATGAATCTAATTCAAAATGGCCTAATCTGGAATCCTAATTCAGTTTGTTGCTCTTCCTCAATGTCAAACCTTACACAAGAACAGCTCTGCTCTCTACTGATCAAAAGAAATGCTACATTTTAAAGTGAACATTTTCTATAGCTGCCTAGCTTTTCAATTCAGCGTAAAATACTCCTGTGTAGAATTCTACCCTCGCCTAATATCATGGAATGACAGGCAATTCATATCTGGTGACGGATTGGGTTTATTACTGAAATTTCTGCCTTTGTGCTGCTGTCAAAAATGTTGTGGCACATGGCACAATGCAATCAAAAGCCAAAACTCATTGGAAGAATCATGTGAAGGTCTTGGACCCTGCCTCTCCCACATGTGAAAGATGATTGACCTGAAAAGCATGGTTATTAGGTGTTCCAAAAGCCAACTACAGGAGTGAATAAAAACAGGATTTAATCATCTTAACAGGGCTACATTTTCACGCAGGGCAGTCAGCTTTAAGCTGTAGCTAATCCATCAAGCAGAGGTAGGATGACTACTAACAAGACAGGTATTATGGAAAATAGCATGGAGTAAGGGGTGCATGGAGTAAGGGGAGACTTCGCTTGAGTGAGACGTAGTCAGAGTGTGAAGGTGGGAATTTGGTTCATATGGGAATTCGGTGCAGAGGGGGCAAGAGGTGCTCATTTTTCAGCCCCCAGTAGCTGTAGAAGACGTAAGTTGCTACCCGGAGATAGAGGGCAAACTTGAGACAGTGACACCACAGGAAAGCTATAAGGTGATTGGCTGGTGAGTAACTGCTGTTAAGAAGTACCTGGAAGTTGTTAGGTTAGTGCACTGCTGTTAGCGTGCATGTGTTAATAGCTGGAAATTAGAAAAATGTAAAAGAAAAATTATAATTTAGGTAGCTACTTTCTAATTATTTAAGACATGCAAGCAGAAGGGGAGTAAGAAGCTGGTGAGTCTACTGTTCTGTTTTATTTTTAAGTGGTAAGGTTTATTGTATTAGCAGGGATTAAATTAGTATCCCCCAGTAAGTGCTAGTGCAGAGAGGCATTAATTTAAAACATTAATTAAGAAAATGACTAATTAATTTGTTATTTAAAACACAATCATGATGACAGGACAGGTGATGTGTTGCAGCTGCAGTATGTGGGAGCTGGTGGACACCAGCAAACATGCCTGCAGTAAGTGTATACGGCTCGAGGAGCTTCGGCTCAAAGTCAGTGAGCTGGAAGCTGAACTACAGGCACTGCGTTGCTTCAGGGAGGGGGACAGTTTACCTGGACGCTTTGTTTCAGAAGGCATAGGATAGCATCTTCTGATTTGGTCAGGGACGGGGGGTGTGACTGCGAGTGAGGCAGGTAAGGGGATCAAGATGGCAGAAGTGGAGGAACCTCAGCCCTTGCAATTGTCCAATAGGTTTGAGGTTCTTTCAGCTTGTATAGATGAGAGCGAGGGCTGCATAATGGATGAGCAAACTGACCATGGCACTGTGGTACAGGAAGCCATTCAAGCGGGGGGAGTAAATAGGAATGTAGTGGTAGTAGGAGACAGTATAGTCAGGGGTATAGACGTAGTTCTCTGCAGCCAAGGGTGAGAGTCCAGAAGGCTGTGTTGCCTGCCCAGTGCCAAGGTTTGGGACACCTGCTCATGGCTGAAGAGGAACTTGCAGTTGTCATGGTCCACTTGGGTACCAATGACATAGATAAGACTAGGAAAGAGGTTCTGCATAGGGAGAATGAGCAGCTAGGGGCTAAAGTAAAAAACAGAACCTCAAAGATAATAATCCTGAATTATTACCTGAGCCACAAGGAAATTGATGTAGGGTAAATAAGATTAGAGAGGTGAATCTGTGGCTCAAAGACTGGTGTGGTAGAAATGGGTTTAGATTCATGAGGCACTGACACCAGTACTGAGGAAAGTGGGAGCTGTACCGTAGGGACAGTCTTCACCTGAACCGTGCTGGGACCAGTGTTCTGGTGAGTAAAATAACTAGGGTGGGAGAGAGGGCTGTAAACAAAATAGTGGGGGGAATGGATCATGAGAGGAGATTTGCTAAATCAAAGGGAAACAACAAGGCAGTAGAGCAGAGTAACGATTTGAGTAATGATAACCAGAGTGTGGCAGGAAGGGACAGAGCCTACAAATTTAAGAGTGCACCAGCAGATAAGACCAGAGATTGCAGAAGTAGTAAAAAGATAGACATAAAGGCTCTGTATCTGAATGCACGCTGCATTCATAACAAAATGGTGAATTGTTAGCGCAGATAGAAATAAATATGTGTGACCTGATGGCCGTTACAGAGACATGGAATTTTATGGCCCTACGCAGGAGAGGGCTGGAGGTGGGAGGGGTCATAAAATTGAATGGGAGGCGGGGGTGTGGCTCCCGTGCCTTCCCACCCCCCCGGTGCAATTTTACGAGGGGCGGTGGGGAGAAATGGCCCACCCACCCCAGGCCGATTAAGGCCCTTAAGTGGCCAATTAACTACTACTTAAGGGCCTCCCACCGCCGCTGGTATTTTACCAGCAGTGGGTGGGAGGCTCAGTACCTCCAAGAGGCTGCACAGTGAAACCTGGCGGCTTCCTTGCAGGCTAGGGGTGCCTCCTGATTGGGCACCCTGTGGCCTATGGAGGGCCCCTCCCATGGCTCAAGCCGTCCCCACTGCACTACATTCCCACCCCACTCCCCCTAACTGACCCTCCCCTCCCCTTGCCTTGCCGGAGCCCGGCTGATTGGCCCCGGCAAAGCCCCATATACTGACCTTCATTCCGAGGCAGGCGTCCTTCTTCTGGCTCTTGCTCTTCTGTCTGGGTGAAACATAGAAACATAGAAAATAGGAGCAGGAGTAGGCCATTTGGCCCTTCGAGCCTGCTCCGCCATTATGATCATGGCTGATCATCCAACTCAGTAGCCTGTTCCGGCTTTCGCCCCATACCCTTTGATCCCTTTAGACCCAAGAACTATATTTAACACCTTTTTGAAAACATTCAATGCTTTGGCCTCAATTGCTTTCTGTGGTAGCGAATTCCACAGGCTCACCACACTCTGGGGGAAGAAATTTCTCCTCATCTCAGTCCTGAAAGATTTACCCTGTATCCTTAGACTATGACCCCTGGTTCTGGACTCCCCCACCATCGGGAACATCCTTCCTGCATCTACCCTGTCAAGTCCTGTTAGAATTTTATATGTTTCTATGAGATTCCCCCCTCAGTCTTCTGAACTCCAGTGAATATAATCCTAACTGACTCAAACTCTCCTCATTATGTCAGTCCCGCCATCCCAGGAATCAGTCTGGTAAACCTTCGCGTCACTCCCTCCATAGCAAGAACATCCTTCCTCAGATAAGGAGGCCAAAACTGCACACAATATTCCAGGTGTGGCCTCACCAAGGCCCTGTATAATTGCAGCAAGACATCCCTGCTCCTGTACTCGAATACTCTCGCTATGAAGGCCAACATACCATTTGCTTTATTTACCACCTGTTGCCACTGCATGCTTACCTTCAGCGACTGGTGTATGAGAACATCCAGGTCTCGCTGCATATTCCCCTCTCTTAGTTTATAGCCATTCAGATAATAATCTGCCTTCCTGTTTTTGCTACCCAAGTGGATAACTTCACATTTATCCACATTATACTGCATCTGCAATGCATTAGCCCACTCACTCAACTTGTCACATGCTAATCTCTTATGTGGGACTTTGTTGAAAGCCTTCTAAAAGTCCAAATAAACCACATCCACTGGCTCCCCCTCATCAACTCTACCAGTTACATCCTCGAAGAATTCTAGTAGATTTGTCAAGCATGATTTCCCTTTCATAAATCTATGCTGACTCTGCCCCATTCTAACACTGTTCTCTAAGTACTCTGCTATAAAATCTTTGATAATGGACTCTAGAATTTTCCCTACTACCGATGTCAGGCTGACTGGTCTATAATTCCCTGCTTTCTCTCTAACTCCCTTTTAAATAGTGGGGTTACATTAGCTACCCTCCAATCCATAGGAACTGTTCCAGAGTCTATAGAATCTTGGAAGATGACCATCAATGCACCACTATTTCTAGGGCCACTTCCTTAAGTACTCTGGGATGCAGACCATCAGGCCCTGGGGATTTATCGGACTTCAATCCCATCACTTTCCCCAACACCATTTCTCTACTAATACTGATTTCCTTCAGTTCCTCTCTCTCACTAAGCGCTGTGTTCCCCAACATTTCTGGTATGATATTTGTGTCCTCCTTTGTGAAGACAGAACCAAAGTATGCATTTAGTTGGTCAGCCATTTCTTTGTTCCCCATAATAAATTCCCGTTTTTATTTGTATTCACCAATCTCTTTCTCTTCACATACCTACAGAAACTTTTACAGGCAGTTTTTATGTTCCCTGCAAGCTTACTCTCGTACTCTATTTTCCCCTTCTTAATCAATCCTTTGGTCCTCCTTTGCTGAATTCGAACTGCTCCCAATCCTCAAGTCTGTTGTTTTTTTGGGGAAATTTATATGCCTCTTCCTTGGATCTAATGCTATGTCTAATTTCCCTTGTAAGCCATGGTTTGGCTACCTTTCCCGTTTTACTTTTGCGCCAGACAGGGTTAATCAATTGTTGCAGTTCATCCATGCGCTCTTTAAATGTTTGCCATTGCCTATCCACCATCATCCCTTTAAGTAATGTTTCCGAATCCGTCATAGCCAACTCGCGCCTCATACCTTCGTAGTTTCCTTTACTAAGATTCAGGACCCTAGTCTCAGAATCAAAATTGTCACTCTCCATCTTGATGAAGAATTCTATCATATTATGGTCGCTCATCCCCAAGGGGTCTCGCACCACTAGATTGTCAAATATTCCTCTCTCATTGCACAATACCCAGTCTAGGATGGCCTGTTCGCTAGTTGGTTGCTCAACGTATTGGTCCAGAAAACCATCCTGTATACACTCCAAGAATTCCTCCTCTACGGTATTGTGACTAATTTGATTTGCCCAATCTATATACAGATTAAAGTCACCCATAATTACAGATGTTCCTTTATTGCATGCATCTCTAATTTCCTGTTTAATGCCATTCCCAACATCACCACTACAGTTTGGGGGTCTATATACAACCCCCACTAACGGTTTCTGCCCCTTAGTGTTTCTCAGCTCTACCCATACAGATTCCACGTCATCAGAGCTAATATCTTTCCTCACTATTGCGTCGATTTCCTCTTTAACCAGCAATGCAACTCCACCACCTTTTGCTTTTTGTCTGTCCTTCCTAAATACTGAATATTCCTGGATGTTCATTTCCCATCCCTGATCACGTTGCAGGCATGTCTCCGTAATCCCAACTATATCATACCTGTTTACATCTATTTGCGCTATTAATTCATCCACTTTATTGCAAATGCTCCGCGTGTTAAGGCAGAAAGCCTTAAGGCTCCCGATGACGCTGCTGGGACTGAGAGCTGTTGGACCACTGATAGGCCAGAAGCTCTTGGAGGTGGGACTGTCTGCCTCAGAGGGCCAGAAGTCCCGCCCAAGGCCAATTAAGGGTCTGGTCCATGCAATATCATAGCCTGGCTCCCAGGCCTGTCGGAGGTGAGCTCACTCCCACCTTTTTGGCCAGTGGACAGGGCCTCCTGCCCAATGTAAAATTCCAAATATGGTTGCAAGGTGACCAAGGCTCAGGCCTAAATATTGAAGGGTATTCGACATTTTGAAAAGAGAGGAAGGTGGGAAAAGATGGTGGGGTAGCGTTGTTAATTAAGGATGTCATTAGTACAGTAGCAAGAAATGACCTTAGCTCAGAAAAGCAAGATGTAGATTCAGCTTGGGTAGAGATAAGAAATAGGAAAGGTAAGAGGTCGCTTGTGGGAGTAGTTTATAGGCCCCTTAACAGTTGCTTCACTGTAGGACGGAGTATACAGGAAGAAATAAATGGGGCATGTAAGAAAGGTACAGCAGTAGTGTGACTTTAATCTACATGTGGATTGGGCGTATCAGATTGGCAAAGGTAGCCTGGAAAATGAGTTCATAGAGTATATTTGGGACAATTTCTTAGAGCAGTACGTTCTAGAGCCAAATAGGGAGCAGGCTATTCTAGACCTGGTAATGTGCAATGAGACAGGATGAATCAATTATCTCACGATAAAAGAGCTTCTAGGTGACATAATAGAATTTCACATCCAGTATGAAGGGGAGAAGTGTGGATCTAAGACTTGTGTTTTAAACCTAAATAAAGGTAATTACAAGGATATGAAGGCAGAGCTAGCTAAAGTGAACTGGGAAACTAAGTTAAAAGGCAGGATTGTAGAGATACAGTAGCAGACTTTTATAGATATAACAGATATTTACTAACTCTCAGCAAAGATTTATCCCAATGTGAAAGAAAGATTCTTTGAGAAGAATGCGTCACCTGTGCTAAATAAGGACATTAAATATAGTATAAAATTAAAAGAAACACTGTACAAATCTGCAAAGATTAGTGGTAGGTCAGAAGATTAGACAGATTTTAAGAACCAGCAAAGAACGACAAAAAAAATTAAGAGGGAAAAAGTAGAGTATGAGAAAAAATTAGCAAATGATATAAAAACAAATAGTAAGAGTTTCTACAAGTCTTTAAATAGGATTTAAGTATTTAAAGCTGGTGTTGGTCCTCCAGAGAGTGAGTCTGTGGAATTGATAATGGAAAACAAGGAAATGGTGGAGGCGTTGAACAGGTATCTTCTGTCTGTTTTCACTGCAGAAGACTTAGAAAACCTGTCAAAGATATTTGAAAATCAAGAGGTGAAAGGGAGGGAAGAACTCAAATCAGTCACCATCACCAGGGAAAGGGTGCTGAGAAAACTATTGGACCTAAAGGCTGACAAGTCTCCAGGACCAGATGGCCTGCATCCTAGGGTCTTAAAAGAAGTGGCTGCAGAGATAGTAGAGGCTTTGGTTATAATCTTCCCAAACTCTGGAAGGGTCCCAGTGGATTGGAAAAAGGCAAATGTGACACCTTTATTCAAGAAAGGAGGGAGACAGAAAGCAGGAAACTATAGGCCAGCTGGCCTAACATCTGTCATAGGGAAATAACTAGAATCCATTATTGCAGAGTTTATAGCAGGATACTTAGAAAATCATAATGGGATCAGATAAAGTCAATGTGGTTTTGTGAAAGGGACGTTGTGTTTAACTAATTTATTAGAGTTCTTCCAGGAAGTAACAAGCAAGGTGGATAAAGTGGAGCCTGTAGATGTGGTGTACTTAGATTTCCAAAAGACATTTGATAAGGTGCCACATCAAAATTTACTACACAAGATAAGTGCACATGGTGTAGGAGGGTAATGCATGAATAAAGTACTGGTTAGCTAACAAGAAGCAGAGTGTAGGAATAAATGGATCTTTTTCAGGTTGGCAAGCTCTAATGAGTAGAATGCCACAGGGATCAGTGCTGGGGCCTCAACTATTGACAATATATATCAATAACTTGGGTGAAGGGACTGAATGTATGGGACCTAGATTTATTGATGACACCAAGATAGGAAGGAAAGTAAGTTGTCAAGAGGAGGTAAGAAGTCTACAAAAGGATATAGATAGGTTAAATGAGTGGGGAAAAAACTGGCAGATGGAGTATAATGTGGGAAAATGTGAACTTGTCCACTTTGGCAGGAAGAAGAGAAAGGCTGTATAGTATTTAAATGGGGAGAGATTGCAGAACTCGGTGGTACAGAGAATCTGGGCGTCCTGGTACAGGAATGGCAAAAGGTACAGCAAATGATTGGGAAGGCAAATGGAATGTTGGCATTTATTACAAGAGGAATCAAGTGTAAAAGCAGGGGAGTTTTACTGCAGCTGTACAGGACGTTTGTGAGACCACATCTGAAGTACTGTGTGCATTTTTGGTCTCCTTATTTGAAAAGGATATAATTGTGTTAGAAGCAGTTCAGAGAAGACTAATTCCAAGGATGAAGGGCTTATCTTATGAAGAATGTTTGAACAGGTTGGGCCTATACTTATTGGAGTTTAGAAGAATGAGAGGTGATTATATTGATACATATAAGTTCCTAAAGGAACTTGATAGAGTGGTGCTGGGAGGATGGTTCCTCCTGTGGGGGAGGCGAGAACCAGAGGACACATTTTAAGTATAAGAGGTCTCCCATTTAACATGGAGAAGAGGAGAAATATTTTTTCTCAGATGGTTGTTAGTCAGTAGAATTCTCGTCCCCAGAAAGCAGTGGAGCCTGGGTCATTGAATTGATTCATGGCTGAGCTAGATTGATTTGCAGCCCCAACATTCTATAATGCAGCAAA
Source organism: Heterodontus francisci (assembly GCF_036365525.1). Lineage (NCBI taxonomy): Eukaryota > Metazoa > Chordata > Chondrichthyes > Heterodontiformes > Heterodontidae > Heterodontus > Heterodontus francisci. The sequence continues at coordinate 184,567,279 of NC_090375.1, read as the reverse complement.
AACATTTATTACTGCAGCACCACATTCAGTACTGCAGCATTAAATTTATTACTGCAGCAGCACATTCATTACTGCAGCAGCACATTCATTTCTGCAGCACCACATTCATTTCTGCAGCACCACATTCATTACAACAGCGTCACATTCATTACTGCAGTCTCTCTTTCTCTTTGGCCTCCTTGTCACGAGAGACAATGGGTAAGCGCCTGGAGGTGGTCAGCGGTTTGTGAAGCAGCGCCTGGATTGGCTATAAAGGCTAATTCTAGAGTGACAGACTCTTCCACAGGTGCTACAGATAAATTTAGTTATTGGGGCTGTTACACAGTTGGCTCTCTCCTTGCACTTCTGTCTTTTTTCCTGCCAACTGCTAAGTCTGTTCAACTCGCCACTCTTTAGCACCGCCTTTATGGCTGTCCGCCAGCTCTGGCGAACGCTGGCAACTGACTCCCACGACTTGTAATCAATGTCACAGGACTTCATGTTGCGTTTGCAGACATCTTTAAAGCGGAGACATGGACAGCCAGTGGGTCTGATAGCAGTGACGAGCTCGCTGTACAATGTGGCCTTGGGGATCCTGCCATCTTCCGTGCGGCTCACATGGCCAAGCCATCTCAAGTGCCGCTGGCTCAGTAGGGTGTATATGCTGGGGAGGTTGGCTGCCTCGAGGACTTCTGCGTTGGAGATACGGTCCTGCCACCTGATGCCAAGTATTCTCCGGAGGCAGCGAAGGTGGAATGAATTGAGATGTCGCTCTTGGCTGACATACGTTGTCCAGGCCTCGCTGAAGTAGAGCAAGGTACTGAGGACACAGGCTTGATACACTCGGACATTTGTGTTCCGTGTCAGTGCACCATTTTCCCACACCCTCTTGGCCAGTCTGGACATAGCAGTGGACGCCTTTCCCATGCACTTGTTGATTTCTGCATCGAGAGACAGGTTATTGGTGATAGTTGAGCCTTGGTAGGTGAACTCTTGAACCACTTCCAGAGTATGGTCGCCGATATTGATGGATGGAGCATTTCTGACGTCCTGTCCCATGATGTTCGTTGTCTTGAGGCTGATGGTTAGGCCAAATTCATTGCAGGCAGCCGCAATCCTGTCGATAAGTCTCTGCAGACACTCTTCAGTGTGGGATGTTAATGCAGCATCTTCAGCAAAGAGCAGTTCCCTGATGAGGACTTTCCGTACTTTGGTCTTCGTTCTAAGACGGGCAAGGTTGAACAACCTGCCATCTGATCTTGTGTGGATGAAAGTTCCTTCTTCTGAAGACTTGAACGCATGTGAGAGCAGCAGTGAGAAGAAAATCCCAAACAGTGTATGTGCGTGAACACAGCCCTGTTTCACACCACTCAGGATAGGAAAGGGGTCTGATGAGGCACCGTTATGCTGAATTGTGCCTTTCATATTGTCATGGAATGAGGTGATGATACTTAGTAGCTTTGGTGGACATCCAATCTTTGTTAGCAGTCTGAAGAGACCACGTCAGCTGACGAGGTCAAAGGCTTTGGTGAGATCAATGAAAGCAACGTAGAGGGGCATCTGTTGTTCATGGCATTTCTCCTGTAGCTGGCGAAGGGAGAACAGCATGTCAATGGTGGATCTCTCTGCTCGAAAGCCACACTGTGCCTCAGGGTAGACACGCTCAGCCAGTTTCTGGAGTCTGTTTAAAACAACTCGAGCAAAGACTTCCCACTATGCTGAGCAGGGAGATTCCACAGTAGTTGTTGTTGCAGTCACCGCGGTCACCCTGGTTCTTATAGAGGGTGATGATATTGGCATCGTGCATGTCCTGTGGTACTGCTCCCTCATCCCAGCACAGGCAAAGCAGTTCATGGAGTGCTGAGTTCATGAGCAGGCTTGGCACTCTTGATTATTTCAGGGGTAATGCCGTCCTTCCCAGGGGATTTTCCACTGGCTAGAGAATCAATGGCATCACTGAGTTCCGATTTTGTTGGCTGTTTGTCCAGCTCATCCATTACTGGCACAGACTGGGCTGCATTGAGGGCGGTCTCAGTGATAACATTTTCCCTGGAGTACAGTTCTAGGTAGTGTTCCACCCAGCGGTCCATTTGCTTGCGTTGGTCAGTGATCGTGTCCCCAGATTTAGACCTGAGGGTGGGGCGACCTTCTTGATGGTTGGCCCAAAAGCTCTCATAATGCCATCATACATTCCTCTGATGTTTCCTGTGTTGGAGGCCAGCTGTATAGGACTGCATAGGTGTTGCCAGTAGTCATTGGCACAGCGTCCGGCTGTTCTTTGTGCTGCGCTTCTGGCTACTTTAAGTGCTACGGATGTTAACTCACTGGGGGATTTCTTGTAGTTCAACACTGCAATGCGCTTAGCAGCTATGACAGGTTCCAGCTCTTCAAAGTGAGATTGAAACCAGTCTGCATTCTGCTTCACACGTCTACCATAGGTGGTCATTGCTGAGGTTCCACATTACTGCAGTATCACATTCATTACTGCAACACCAACAATCATGACTGCAGCACCAACATTCATTACTGCAGCACCAACATTCCTTACTGCAGCTCCAACATTCCTTACTGCAGCACCAACATTCATTACTGCAGCACCAACATTCATTACTGCAGCACCAACATTCCTTACTGCAGCACCAACATTCATTACTGCAGCACCAACATTCATTACTGCAACACCAACATTCATTACTGCAGCACCAACATTCCTTACTGCAGCTCCAACATTCCTTACTGCAGCACCAACATTCCTTACTGCAGCACCAACATTCATTCCTGCAGCTCCAACATTCCTTACTGCAGCACCAACATTCATGACTGCAGCACCAACATTCATTACTGCAGCACCAACATTCATTACTGCAGCACCAACATTCCTTACTGCAGCTCCAACATTCCTTACTGCAGCACCAACATTCCTTACTGCAGCACCAACATTCCTTACTGCAGCACCAACATTCATTCCTGCAGCACCAACATTCATTCCTGCAGCAACACATTCATTACTGCAGCTCCAACATTCATTACTGCAGCACCAACATTCCTCACTGCAGCTCCAACATTCCTTACTGCAGCACCAACATTCCTTACTGCAGCACCAACATTCATTCCTGCAGCACCAACATTCATTCCTGCAGCATCACCATTCATTACTGCAGCTCCAACATTCCTTACTGCAGCACCAACATTCCTTACTGCAGCACCAACATTCCTTACTGCAGCACCAACATTCATTCCTGCAGCTCCAACATTCCTTACTGCAGCACCAACATTCATGACTGCAGCACCAACATTCATTACTGCAGCACCAACATTCATTACTGCAGCACCAACATTCCTTACTGCAGCTCCAACATTCCTTACTGCAGCACCAACATTCATTCCTGCAGCATCACCATTCATTACTGCAGCACCAACATTCCTTACTGCAGCTCCAACAGTCCTTACTGCAGCACCAACATTCCTTACTGCAGCACCAACATTCATTACTACAGCACCAACATTCATTACTGCAGCATCACATTCATGACTTCAACCTCACATTCATGAATGGAGCGCCAACATTCAATATCGCAGCATCTCATTCATTACTGCAGTATCGCAATCATTACTGCTGCTCCAACATTCATTACTGCAGCACCAACATCCATTACTGTAGCATCACACTCATTACTGCAGCACCAACATTCATTACTGATTCAACAACATTCAATACTGCAGCATCACATTCCTTACTGCAGCATCACATTCATGAATGCAGCACCTGAATTCATTACTGCAACATCAACATTCATTACTGCAGCATCACATTCATTACAAGCAACATAAACATTCATTTCTGCAGCATCACAGTCCTTACTGCAGCATCACATTCATGACTGCAGCACCAACATTCATTACTACAACATAAACATTGATTACTGCAGCATCACATTCATTACTGAAGCACCAACATTCATTACTATAACATCACATTCATGACTGCAGCACCAACATTCATTACTACAACATGATCATTCATTACTGCAGCATCACATTCATTAATGCAACATAAACATTTGTTACCATTCATTACTGCAGTATCACATTCATTACTGCAGCATCACATTCATGACTTCAAGGTCACATTCATGAATGGAGCACCAATATTTAATGCTGCAGCATCTCATTCATTACTGCAGCACCAACATTCATTCCTGCAGAATCACCATTCATTACTGCAGCAACGACATTGGTTACTGCAGCACCAACATTCATTACTGCAGCATCACATTCATTACTGCAGCACCAACATTCATTACTGCAGCACCAACATTCGTTACTGCAGCACCAACATTCATTACTGCAGCAGCATCACATTCATTACTGCAGCACCAACATTCATTACTGCAGCATCACATTCGTTACTGCAGCACCAACATTCATTACTGCAGCACCAACATTCATTACTGCAGCATCACATTCATGACTGCAGCATCACATTCATTACTGCAGCACCAACATTCATTCCTGCAGCTTCACCATTCATTACTGCAGCACCAACATTCATGACTGCAGCATCACATTCATTACTGCAGCACCAACATTCATTACTGCAGCACCAACATTCATTACTGCAGCATCACATTCGTTACTGCAGCATCACATTCGTTACTGCAGCACCAACATTCATTACTGCAGCACCAACATTCATTACTGCAGCATCACATTCGTTACTGCAGCACCAACATTCATTACTGCAGCACCAACATTCATTACTGCAGCATCACATTCGTTACTGCAGCACCAACATTCATTACTGCAGCACCAACATTCATTACTGCAGCACCAACATTCATGACTGCAGAATCACATTCATTACTGCAGCACCAACATTCATTACTGCAGCACCAACATTCATTACTGCAGGATCACATTCATTACTGCAGCACCAACATTCATTCCTGCAGCTTCACCATTCATTACTGCAGCACCAACATTCATGACTGCAGCATCACATTCATTACTGCAGCACCAACATTCATTACTGCAGGATCACATTCATTACTGCAGCACCAACATTCATTCCTGCAGCTTCACCATTCATTACTGCAGCACCAACATTCATTACTGCAGCACCAACATTCATTACTGCAGCATCACATTCATTGCTGCAGCATCACATTCATGACTGCAGCATCACATTCGTTACTGCAGCACCAACATTCATTACTGCAGCACCAACATTCATTACTGCAGCACCAACATTCATTACTGCAGCATCACATTCATGACTGCAGCATCACATTCATTACTGCAGCACCAACATTCATTCCTGCAGCTTCACCATTCATTACTGCAGCACCAACATTCATTCCTGCAGCACCAACATTCATTACTGCAGCATCTCATTCATTACTGCAGCACCAACATTCATTACTGCAGCACCAACATTCATTACTGCAGCACCAACATTCATTCCTGCAGCACCAACATTCATTACTGCAGCACCAACATTCATTCCTGCAGCACCAACATTCATTACTGCAGCACCAACATTCATTCCTGCAGCACCAACATTCATTCCTGCAGCACCAACATTCATTACTGCAGCACCAACATTCATTCCTGCAGCACCAACATTCATTCCTGCAGCACCAACATTCATTACTGCAGCATCACATTCATGACTTCAAGGTCACATTCATGAATGGAGTGCCAACATTCATTACTGCAGCATCTCATTCATTACTGCAGCACCAACATTCATTACTGCAGCATCTCATTCATTACTGCAGCACCAACATTCATTACTGCAGCACCAACATTCATTACTGCAGCATCTCATTCATTACTGCAGCACCAACATTCATTACTGCAGCACCAACATTCATTACTGCAGCACCAACATTCATTACTGCAGCACCAACATTCATTACTGCAGTATCACATTCATGACTGCAGCAAAAACATTCATTACCACAGTGTCACCTTCAGGACTGGAGCATCAACCTTTTCATGAGTGCAGCACTAGCATTTTATACTGCAACATCTCATTCATTACTGCGGCATCAACATTCATTCCTGCAGCATCAACATTGATTACCGTAGCATCACATTGATTACTGCAACAGAAACATTCATTATTGCATTACCAACATTCATTACTGCAGCACCAACATTCATTACTGTAGCATCACACTCATTACTGCATCAACAACATTCATTACTGCAGCATCTCATTCATTACTGCAGCACCAACATTCATTACTGTAGCATCACACTCATTACTGCATCAACAACATTCATTACTGCAGCATCTCATTCATTACTGCAGCACCAACAGTCATTACTGCAGCATCTCATTCATTACTGCAGCACCAACAAACATTACTGCAGTACCAACATTCATTGCTGCAGCACAAACAATCATGACGGCAGCACCAACAGTCATTACTGCAGCATCAACATTCATTACTGCAGCACCAAAATTCATTATTGCAGCTTCACATTCATAATTGCTGGGTCATATTCACGACTGCAGCACCAACGTTCACTACTGCAGCACCAACAGTCACTACTGCAGCATCTCATTCATGACTGCAGCATCACATTCATTACTGCAACATGAACATTCATTACTCCAGCATCACATTCATTACTGCAGCATCAGATTCATGACTGCAGCACCAACATTCTTTACTGCATCATCACATTCCTTCCTGCAACAGTAACATTCCTTGGTGCAGCATCACATTCATTACTTCAGCATTACATTTGTTACTGTAGCAAAAACATTTAATACTGCAGCATCACGTTCATCACTGCAGCACCAACATTCACTACTGCAGCACCAACATTCACTACTGCAGCATCTCATTCATGAATGCAGCATCGCATTTATTACTGCAACATAAACATTCATTAATGCAGAATCACGTTTATGACTGCTGCACCAACATTCATTACTCCAGCATCACATTGATTACTGCAACAGAAACATTCATTACTCCAGCATCACTTTCATGAATGCAACCCCAGAATTCATGACTGCAGCATCACATTCCTAACTGCAACATGAATATTCATTACTGCAGCATCACATTCATGACTGCAGCACCAACATTCATTATTGCAGCACCAACATTCATTACTGAAACTTGAGCATTCATTACTGAAGGGTCACATTTAATTATGCAACATAAATATTTGTTCCTGCAACATCAGATTCATTACTGCAGCATCACATTCTTTGCTGCAGGATCACATATTACTGCAACATAAATATTCATTACGGCAACAGAAAGATTCCTTAGTGCAGCATCACATTCATAACTGCAACACCAACATTCATTATTGCAGCACCAATAATCATTTCTACAACATCACATTCATGAATGCAGCACCGACATTCATTACTGCAGCACCAACATTCATTATTGCAGCACCAATATTCATTTCTACAACATCACATTCATGAATGCAGCATCAACATTCATTACTGTAGCACCAACATTCATTACTGTAGCACCAACATTTATTACTGCAGCACCAACATTCATTACTGCAGCACCAACATTCATTACTGCAGCACCAACATTCTTTACTGCAGGATCACATTCATGACATCAAGGTCACATTCATGAATGGAGCGCCAACATTCAATACTGCAGCATCTCATTCATTACTGCAGCACCAACATTCATTCCTGCAGTATCACATTCATTACTGCAGCATCAACATTCATTACTGCAGTATCACATTCATGACTGCAGCAAAAACATTCATTACCACAGTGTCACCTTCATGACTGGAGCATCAACCTTTTCATGAGTGCAGCACCAGCATTTTATACTGCAACATCTCATTCATTACTGCAGCATCACATTGATTACTGCAACAGAAACATTCATTACTGCATCACCAACATTCATTACTGCAGCACCAACATTCACTACTGCAGCATCTCATTCATGACTGCAACATGAACATTCATTACGGCAGCATCACGTTCATGACTGCTGCACCAACATTCATTACTCCAGCATCACATTCATTACTGCAGCATCAGATTCATGACTGCAGCACCAACATTCTTTACTGCAGCATCACATTCCTTCCTGCAACAGTAACATTCCTTGGTGCAGCATCACGTTCATGACTGCAGCACCAACATTCACTACTGCAGCACCAACATTCACTACTGCAGCATCACATTCATGACTGCAACATAAACATTCATTACTTCAGCATCACATTCATGAATGCAACCCCAGAATTCATGACTGCAGCATCACATTCCTAACTGCAACATGAATATTCATTACTGCAGCACCACATTCATTACTGCAGCATCACATTCATTACTGCAGCATCATATTCATTACTGCAGTATCACGTTCATTACTGCAGCACCAACATTCATTACTGCAGCATCACATTCATTACAGCAGCACCAACAGTCATTACTAAAACATCAGCATTCATTACTGCAACATCACATTCATTAATGCAACATAGATATTTGTTACTGCAGCACCAACATTCATTACTGCAGCACCAACATTCATTACTGCAGCACCAACATTCACTACTGCAGCATCACATTCATGACTGCAGCATCGCATTCATTACTGCAACATAAACATTCATTACTTCAGCATCACATTCATGAATGCAACCCCAGAATTCATGACTGCAGCATCACATTCCTAACTGCAACATGAATATTCATTACTGCAGCATCATATTCATTACTGCAGTATCACGTTCATTACTGCAGCACCAACATTCATTACTGCGGCATCACATTCATTACAGCAGCACCAACAGTCATTACTAAAACATCAGCATTCATTACTGCAACATCACATTCATTAATGCAACATAGATATTTGTTACTGCAGCACCAACATTCATTACTGCAGCACCAGCATTCATTACTGCAGCACCAACATTCATTACAGCAACATCACATTCATTACTGTAGCATCAATATTCATTACCGCAGCACCACATTCATTACTGCAGCATCACATTCATTACTGCAGCATCATATTCATTACTGCAGTATCACGTTCATTACTGCAGCACCAACATTCATTACTGCAGCATCACATTCATTACAGCAGCACCAACAGTCATTACTAAAACATCAGCATTCATTACTGCAACATCACATTCATTAATGCAACATAGATATTTGTTACTGCAGCACCAACATTCATTACTGCAGCACCAACATTCATTACTGCAGCACCAACATTCATTACTGCAGCACCAACATTCATTACTGCAGCACCAACATTCATTACAGCAGCATCACATTCATTACAGCAGCATCACATTCATTACTGCAGCACCAACATGCATTACTGCAGCATCACATTCATTACTGCAGCATCAATATTAATTACTGCAGCATCAATATTCAGTACTGCAGCATCACATTCATTACTGCAGCATCACATTCATTACTGCAGCATTACATTCATTACTGCAGCACCAACATTCATTACTGCAGCACCAACATTCATTACAGCAGCATCACATTCATTACAGCAGCATCACATTCATTACAGCAGCATCACATTCATTACTGCAGCATCAATATTCATTACCGCAGCACCACATTCATTACTGCAACATCACATTCATTAATGCAACATAAATATTTGTTACTGCAGCATCACATTCATAACTACAGCACCAACATTCATTATTGCAGCACAAATATTCATTTCTACAGCATCACATTCATTACAGCAGCACCAACAGTCATTACTAAAACATCAGCATTCATTACTGCAACATCACATTCATTAATGCAACATAAATATTTGTTACTGCAGCACCAACATTCATTACTGCAGCACCAACATTCAATACTGCCGCACCAACATTCAATACTGCCGCACCAACATTCATTACTGCAGCACCAACATTCATTACTGCAGCAGCATCACATTCATTACTGCAGCATCAATATTCATTACCGCAGCACCACATTCATTACTGCAGCATCACGTTCATTACTGCAGCACCAACATTGAATACTGCAGCGTCTCATTCATGACTGCAGCATCACACTCATTACTGCTGCAGCAACATTCATTACTACAGCATCACATTCATTATTGCAGCGTCCAATTCTTTGCTGCAGAATCGCATATTACTGCAACATAAGCATTCATTACTGCAATATCGCCTATCATTACTGTGGCATTGCATTCAATCCTGCATCACCAACATTCATTACTGCAGCAGCAACATTCATCACTGTAGCATCAAATTCATTACTGCAGCACCAACATTCAATACTGCAGCACCAACATTCATCCCTGCTGCACAAACCTTCATCCCTGCAGCACCAACGTTCATTACTGCAGCAACATATTTATTATTGCAGTATCACATTCATTACTGCAGCACAAACATTCATTCCTGCAGCATCACATTTAATCATGCAGCACCAACATTTAATAATGCAGCATCACATTCATTACTGCAACATTAACATTCATTACTGCAGCATCACAATCATTAATGCTGCACCAACATTCATTGCTGCAGGTTTACAATCATTACTGCAGCATCACATTCCTTTCTGCAGGATCATATTTATTATTGCAGCCTCACCCTCCTTACTACTTTCAATACTGCAACACCACATTCATTACAGCAGCATCAACGTTCAGTACTTCAGCACCAATTTTCATTTCTGCAACATCACATTCATTTCTGCAACATCACAGCCGTTAGTGCAGCAACAAATTCATTAATGCAGCATGACACTCATTACTGCAGGAACAACCGTCAGTACTGCAGCACCACATTCATTAATGCTGCACCAACATTCATTGCTGCAGGTTCACAATCATTACTGCAGCATCACATTCATTATTGCCGAATCACATTCATCCCTGCAGCACCAACATTCATCCCTGCAGCACCAACATTCATCCCTGCAGCACCAACATTCATTACTGCAGCACCAACATTCATTACTGTAAATCCAATATTTATTACTTCAGCATCAACATTTATTCTGCAGCATCACATTCATTAATGCTGTACCAGTCTTCATTAATGCTGTACCAGTCTTCATTAATGCAGCACTAACATTCATTACTGCAACATCAACATTCATTGCTGCAGGTTCACAATCATTACTGTAGCATCACATTCATGAAAGTCGCATCACATTCATTAATGCTGCACCAACATTCATTTCTGTAGCATCACATTCATTCATGCAGCACCAACATTCAATATTGCAGCATCACATTCATTACTGTAGCATCACATTCATTAATGCTGCACCAACATTCATTCATGCAGCATCAACATTCATTTCTGTCGTATCTCATTCATTAATGCTACACCAATTTTCATTAATGCAGCACCAACATTTATATCTGGAGCATCACTTTCATTAATGCAGCACCAACATTCATGAATGCAGCACCAACATTCATTACTGCTGCACCAACATTCATTACTGCCGCTTCACATTCATTATTGTAGCTCCAGCATTTATTACTTCAGCAGCAATATTCATTAATGCAGCAACACTTTCATTATTGTAGCATCACACTCCTTACTGCAGCAACAACCATCAACACTGCAGAACCAACATTCATGAATGCAGCACAAATATTCATTACTGCTGCACCAACATCTATTACTTCAGCAGCAACATTCATTACCACAGCACCACTTTCATTATTGCAGCATCACACTCCTTACTGCAGAACCAACATTCATTGCTGCAACACAAACCCTCCTTACTGCAGCACTAACATTCATTAATGCAGCAGCAACATTCATTCAAGCAGCATCACATTCATTGATGCAGCATCACATTCATTAATGCAGCACCACATTCATTCCTGCGGCACCATCATTCATTGATGCAGCATCACATTCATTCATGCAGTACACACATTCATTATTGCAAGAACAACATTCATTGATGCAGGATCACATTTGTTAATGCAGCACCAACATTCATTCATGTAGCATCACATTCATTACTGCAACATCAACATTCATTATTGCAGCATGACATTCATTCCTGCAGCACCAACATTCATTACTGTAACATCACATTCATTAAGGCAGCACCAACATTCATTTCTGCAGCATTACATTCATTCCTGAGGCACAAACATTCATAATTGCAACATCAACAATCATTACTGCAGCATCATATTCGTTGCTGAAGGATCACATTCATTACTGTGGCATCACATTCATTAATTCAGCAGCAACATTCTTTCTTGCAGCATCACATTCATTACTGTATATCCAATATTTATTACTTCAGCACCAACATTCATTACTGCTGCGCCAACATTCATTTCTGTAGCATCTCATTCATTAATGCTGCACCAACATTCATTGCTGCCGCTTCACATTCATTACTGTAGCTCCAACATTTATTACTTCAGCAGCAACATTCATTGCCACAGCACCCCATTCATTCTTGCAGCATTACACACCTTACTGCAGCTACAACCTTCAATACTGGAGCACCACCTTTCAATACTGGAGCACCCACGTTCATTAGTGCAGCATCACATTTGGTATTGCAACATTACATCCATTACTTAAGCACCAACAATCATTATTGTGACATCAACAGTCATTACTGGAACACCAACTTTCATTACTGCAGCATCACATTCATTAATATAGCACAAACATTCATGTCTGGAATATCAACATTCATTACTGCAGCAACAAATTCATTAACGCAGCACCAACATTTATTACTCCAGCAACAACATTCATTACTGCAGCAGCACATTCATTGCTGTCGCACCATATGCATTACTGCAACATCACTTTCATTACTGCAGCATCATATTGTCATGCCAACGTGCTTTGTTGAATGAAAATTTTCTTTAATCTACCGACTGGACCTCTAATTTTTTTTAAAGATATTTAAAAAGGAACAGATAAAAGAAAACTTTGCTCGCAGCTTAAGGTGGCCACCTAATTTGCAACACTGGATCCTGCATTGCAAGGCCTGTGAGGAGGGAGATGAAATGTCTGCTCATCCCAGCAAGAACCAAGACCCAGGAATTTTAAGGAAACTGTCTGTTCTTTTTAGCAAAAAGAACTACACTGCCAACTATTATGCTTGAATCACTGGGTAACTGTCATGTGACAAGCAATCCCCCCCCCCCCCAATCTGTCATTTTAAGCTGGTGTTTCTCTGCAGCAGAGAGGAGACGCATCTGGACTCTGACACACACAAACCGAAGTGAGGGTCCATCTATCTCTCACTCTCTCTCTCTCTCTCTGTCTCTCTGTCCATTCCATCTTGCAAGCTTCGTACCCCACCTGTTGACTGACCAAATTTGCATACTCTGGCTACAATCAGAAACCTCTTTGGAGGAAATCAACAACATCGCTGCCTGCAAGAAACCCACCAAATCAGTCATCTACCTCTTCAAACTAAAAGCTTCAGGACCACCAAATTCAGCTAGAAGCCAGACAAATCATCAAACTTCACAGACTGTATACCCCTTTTTGTATGGACTCTAACTTGACCAATCAACCTTCCCTACTCTGTAACCTATTTGTGCATGTGTGTGAATCTCTTGTTTGTATGTGCTTGTGAAAGTTGGAGCATAGTTTATTATTTTAATTAGTTCAGTTTAAGTACAATAAAGTTAACTTCTTTATTTGTTAAACTCAAGAAAACCTTTCCAATTGGTTCTTGTCATGATCATAGCAAGGAAGTAATCAAACACCTCCTGAATTGGCCAGTACATCCACTTTAAAAAAGAATTAAACCTGCTGTGGTCAAACAAGGAGAGGAAAAAGAGGGAAGCCCTTCGACCCATTCTCACCTGACTGTAACAGCATCCATTACTGAAATACCACATTCATTACTGCAGCACCAACATTCATTACTGCAGCAGCACATTGATTGTGGCAGCACCAGCATTCATTCACAGTTTCACGTTCATTACTGCAGCACTTCCCTCATTATTGCAGCACCATCATGCATGCATGCTTTTGTCTAATATGTTGTAACCCTATCACTGCCCCACCTCTCCTCCCTTTCCCAACCCCAATCTTAATAAGAATATAAGAAATAGAAGCAGGAGTAAGCAATCTAGCCCGTCGAGACTATTCCATCATTCAGTATGGCCATGGCTGATCTTGGACTTCAACTCCATTTTCCTGCCCACGTCCCATATCGCTCAGGTCTAACCCCAACATGGTCATCAAACCTGCAGACAAGGGTGATGCTGTTGTTGTATGGCGTACCGACCTCTACCTTGCAGAGGCATAGCGCCAACTCTCAGACACTTCTTCCTATCTCCCTCTGGATCATGACCCCACCACTGAACATCAAGCTACTGTCCACAGGACAGTCACTGACCTCATCTCCTCTGGAGATCTTCCCTCTACAACTTCCAACCTCTTAGTCCCGCAACCCTGGACAGCCCACTTCTACCTCATTCCCAAAATCCACAAGCAGGACTGTCCCGGCAGACCTATTGTGTCAGCCTGTTCCCGCCCCATTGAACTTACTTCTTCCTATTTTGACTCTATCTTTTCTCCGCTGGTCCAGTCTCTTCCCACCTATATCCGTGACTCTTCTGACGCCCTACGTCATTTTGACAATTTCCAGTTTCCTGGCCCCAACCGCCGCCTCTGCACTATGGATGTCCAATTTCTCTACACCACCTTCTCCCATTAGGATGGTTTGAGGGCTCTCCGCTTCTTCCTGGAACAGAGGCCCAACCAGTCCCCATCCATCACCACCCTCCTCCGCCAGGCTGAGCTTGTTCTCACATTGGACAACTTCTCCTTCAATTCTACTCACTTCCTTCAAGTAAAAGGTGTTGCTATGGGTACCCGCATGGGTCCTAGCTACACCTGTCTTTTTGTGGGATCTGTCGAGCATTCCTTGTTCCAGACCTACTCAGGCCCCCTCCCCCAACTCCTTTTCCAGTACATTAATGGCTGTATTGGTGGACTTTCCTGCTCCGCCCCGAACTGGAAAACTTTATCAACTTTGTTTCTAATTTCTACCCTTCTCTCACCTATACATGGTCCATCTCTGACACTTCCCTTCCCTTCCTCGACTTCTCTGTCTCCACCTCTGGGGATAGGCGTTCTACTAATATCCATTATAAGCCCACCGACTCCCACAGCTACCTCGACTACACTTCTTCACACCCTGCCTCCATTCCATTCTCCCAGTTTCTCCGTCTCCAATGCATCTGCTCTGATGGTGCTACCTTCCATGACGGCGCTTCTGATATGTCTTCCATTTTCCTCAACCGAGGATTCCCCCCACTGTGGTTGACAGGGCCCTCAACCGTGTCCATCCCATTTCCCTCACCTCTACCCTCACCCCTTCCCCTCCCTCCCAGAACCGCGACAGGGTTCCCCCTGTCCTCACTTTCCACCCCTTCAGCCTCAATATCCAAAGGATCATCCTCCACCATTTCCACCACCTCCAGCATGATGCCACTACCAAACGTATCTTCCCCTCCCTTCCCCTGTCAGCATTCCGAAGGGATCATTCCCTCCGTGACACCCTGGTCCACTCCTCCATTACCCCCACCACCTCGTCTCCTTCCCCTGCAATCGCAAGAGGTGTAATACCTGCCCATTTACCGCCTCTCTCCTCACTATCCCGGGCCCCAAACACTCCTTTCAGGTGAAGCAGCGATTTACTTGTACTTCTTTCAATTTAGGATACTGTATTCGCTGCTCACAATGTGGGCTCCTCTACACTAGGGAGACCAAACGCAGACTGGGTGACCGCTTTGCGGAACATCTCTGCTCAGTCCGCAAGCAGGACCCTGAGCTTCCTGTTGCTTGCCATTTCAACACACTGCCACCACCCCCCCCACTCTCATGCTCATAT
The DNA here is from genome assembly GCF_036365525.1 of Heterodontus francisci. Taxonomy (NCBI): domain Eukaryota; kingdom Metazoa; phylum Chordata; class Chondrichthyes; order Heterodontiformes; family Heterodontidae; genus Heterodontus; species Heterodontus francisci. The sequence goes on along the minus strand of NC_090375.1, from coordinate 184,551,417 downwards.
CTCTGTCCTGGAATTGCTGCAGTGTTCCAGTGAACATCAACGCAAGCTCGAGGAACAGCATCTCATTTACTGATTAGGCACACTACAGCCTGCCGGACTGAACATTGAGTTCAATAATTTCAGAGCATGAAGGGCCCCCCTTTTTACTTTTATTTTTAGTTATATTTTCTTTTTTATATATTTTTTGTGTTTATTTTATTTTATTTCATCTTAGTTTGTTCAGTTTGCTTACCCACTGTTTTTTTTTCGTGTTTGTACTTGCGGCTGTTCAATTTTCAGTTGTTAACACACTATCTGTACTAATGCTTTGTCCTTCAACACACCATTAACATATTGTTTGCCTTTGCTCCATGACCTTCTGGTCAGCTATTCTGTGACCTTGTCCTATTTACACCTTCTCCTTTGTTATCTCTTGCCCCACCCCCGCTTTACTTGCTGAATACATTTTACATTTCTAATATTTGCCAGTTCTGAAGAAGGGTCACTGACCTGAAACGTTAACTCTGCTTCTCTCTCCACAGATGCTGCCAGACCTACTGAGTTTTTCCAGCATTTCTTGTTTTTACCCAATATCCCTTGATTCTTTGAGCGGCCTAAAATCTGTCAATCTCAGCTTTAAATATATTCAACGATTGAGCATCCAATACCTTCAGGGGTAGGGAATTCCAAAGTTTCACACCCTGTTGGATGAAGAAATTTCTCCTCATCTCCGTCCTCAATGATCGTCTCTGTAGCCTGAGACTGTGCCTTCATGTTCTAGATTCCCCAGCCAGGGGAAACAATCTCAGTGTCTACCCTGTCAAACCCCTTCAGAATCTTGTATGTTTCAATGAGATCACCTCTCATTCTTCTAAACTCCAGAGAATATAGGCCCAATTTACTCAACCTTTCATAGGACAACCTGCAAATCCCAAGGACCAATTTAGTGAACCTTCACTAAACTGCCTCCTATACAACTAAATCCTTTCTTAACTATGGAGACCAAAGCTGCACACAGTGCGCTGAATTTATTGCAGCTGTTTGAGATGGGAATGGTGGCGTGGAGAACAGAGAATCACGTCAGAAGCATCCAGCTGAAAATCTGATTTTGTGACATCAGTTCCGGACTTAGCAGCGGAAAAGCACCAAGGTAGAATTGCCACCCTGGAGTGACAAGAATGTATTTTAAATTGCTGAGCACTTACTTTTCATACATTTGCATCTAATTCATCGCGATTCACTGGGGGACGTGAGATTAAGTGGACGACAGACGGCACTCATGTGCCTTCGGATTCCCGACCGTTCAAAGCTGGCGCCACCGAGGTGAGGCTGCAATGCTGCAATCGTCAGGCAGCCGTGATCAAGACTGTAAAGGGGGACTGGAGGACGTTATTGGCCTAAAGTGCTGTGTGCTCTGCAAGGGGTCGGGGTCTCGGGTCCTCTGCAAGGGTGGGGTCAGGGTCTCGGGTGCTCTGCAAGGGGAGGGGACTTGGATTTGGGTGGCTGTATTAGGTGACCAAACTGCTGGGTGAGATGTTTGGCCGTCCATACTGCTGGATAAGAGGGTCGGCCATCATCAGGGGTGGGCACTGAGGGCTATCAGTGTCTGCCGGGAGAAGTAGCAAAGGCACAGCTGCCAAGGCACAGTCGTCTCTGCATCGACAGTGCTCTGTAGGCCCACTAATCATCTGGCACAGGGCTCATACACCCTGTCTATTTGCACCCACGTGGCATGATGCGGTGCCTCCAATGGAGGGAGGGCCAAGAGGCAGCTGTGCCTGCCCATGAAGCTCCACAACAAGAGCAGCAGCAGCCGGCCGTGCCAAGAAGGGTTCACCTGTGCCAGGACTGTGCTGTAGGACGAGTTGAGACCTATGGGATTTGGGGATCTCCCTATGCCAGTGGCCCTGATGATCACATTGGCACTAAACCTTTACGCATCTGGATCATTCATCGTATCCACCAGGGACATATGTGGGGTCTCCCAGGCAGCAGCCCACCACTGCATCAGGGAGGTGATCACAGCCCTGTTCAAGAGAGCCGGTGACTATGTGCATTATCGGACTGATCCTGACAGTCAGACTGAGAGGACCATCGCAGGATTTCCCCACGTGCAAAGTGTGATAGATTGCATGCATGTGCCCATCAAGGGTCCCACAGTCCATCCAGCCGCAATCATCAACAAGAAGGGCTTCATTCAATCAATGTTCAACTGGTCTGTGACCACCGAAAGTGTTTCCTGCAGGTGTACGCCCGCTTCCCGGAAAGCAGCCACAATGCCTACATACTTTGACACTCCCAGGTGTCACAGCTTTTCAGACCCCCAACTCACCTTCAGGGATGGATTCTCGAGGACAAGGACATTGAAGACTTGGCTACTGAAGGCTGTGAGGAACCCTTGCATTGCAGCAAGGAGAAATACAACACTTGCCGTGACTCCACCCAAGCAGGCACTAAACTTTTACAGATGTGGATCATTCATCGTATCCACCAGGGACATATATGGGGTCTCCCAGGCAGCAGCCCACTGCTGTGCTGCTGAAGATGAGATTCCAGTATCTGGACCAATCCGGTGGAGGCCTGCAGTATGCCCCAGCAAGAGCCTCGTGTATTGTGGTGGTCTGCTGTGATTTGCCCAATCTAGCACAGCACAGGGGGCAGGCCTTGCATGAAGAGGACATGATTGAGCGACACTCTTCCATTGACGAGGAGGATGCGGAGGAGGGCGATGAGCAGGCAGCACTGGATGTTGAAGCCCTTGCACCAGAGGTCAGACACATTGAGCAATGGGCCAAGGAGGCAAGAGACAATTTCATACTTACCCGCTTCCAACCACAATGATGGCCACTCAGAGAGAAAACAATAAAGACTCACCTCAATGCATGTTGTCTGTCATCGCCTTTCTATTTGTGTTCTGTGCTTAGCGCCCAGCTGAACCATGCACTATAGCCCATGGGAGATCATATTCAAATTGGGGCTGTGCCTACATTGGCCTCCACTAAGGGGGCAGAGGGAAGTCAGCAGTTCACAATTAATGCGTGATAGAATAATCACTTTTACACAATGAAGGTTAATGGTTTGAACAAAAAGAACTTTATATGTTGCAGCACGTCAAATTTCAAACACCCATGAACCCCCAAGTGTCTCCAGGTGGTTTTATTTATACATTTACATGTGTTTCTACAAGGTGTGGCCCCAGCGCTAGCAGCTGGGCTGGAGGCAGGCTGCTGATCGCATTACCCCTTGGCCTATGATAACTTTGGGGGCTGTCCTCTGGCTCCCTGAGGCCTGGAAGGCCCTGGTTGCCTGAGGGTTTCCTCCACAGATGCAGGACTCCTCAGGTGTTGCGGCTGCTGAAGCTGGGCTCACTGGGGGATGGGCTGAGGAGTGAGTGTCCACAGTAGCAGCGCCCTGAGGAAAGCCCCCAGCTGTGGAGGTCAGAAACTCACCGAGGTGAAAGTATCTGCGCTGGGAAAGGTGCAGGAGAATCAAGGGCTGGTGCTTCCTCTGATTGCGGTTCCTCCTCAGAGGTTGACGGCTGTCCCACTTCTGCTGGAGTCTCATGTGGATGCCGACCTACATGAGAACACAAATGTGTGGGCTAGACTGTGTAAATCTCGTCATGCCAACCATCCTTGATGTAGGTCTCCAGAAGTGAAATGTATGTCGATGGAGGACAATCCTCACTCTCTTGTACGGAGACTCCGATTTCTCCATCAGATATGGAGTGGCTGCCCTGTATCCCCATCAATTCTAATGTCTCTTCCTCTGCTGTGGAGAGAAGCCGAGGATCTGGGATGCCTCCGCCAGTCTAGGGTGCCTCCCTCCTGTTGTGGGCCCTCTTATCCTGCAAGTGGAAAGAGGGAGATAATCATACTTCACATAGAGATCAACATGACCATTTGGCTAGTGTCAGCCCCTCGTCCCCTACTGGGGTATCACATTTGGCTCATGGTCCCGTCCACTCCCAGGGGAGTTATTGGGGTTGAGCTGTGAAAGAAGGTGACCTGTAGCTGAGATGCAGCCATGCAATTGACAGGATGAGGTGATGCCTAACCCCCTCTGTCATCACCATTGTATTGCCTCCCTCCCCATGTCCTGCATCCTCCTGTTATGGAGCAGTCACCTTGCCAGAATGCAGGAGGTCGTTGACCCTCTTGCATCACTGTACTCATGTCTGGGGGGTGACCCCACCGCTGTTGACCTCCTCAGCTATCTCTATCCAGGCTTGCTTTGTCAGGCAGGAGGGCCTCTTGCCATTGCTGGGGAAGAGAACCTCCCGCCTTTCCCTTGCAGCCTGGAGGAGAATCTCGAGGGATGCATCATTAAACCATGGGGCCACTTCGTGTCTTGTCTCTGCCATCCTGCGGGGTCCGCCTCTGGGGGGAGTGGGTGGGGAGTCCAGAGTCACTGCAACATGGGTCTCAGTTTTGATGAGCTGGCAGCAATGCAAACAGGGCTGGCAGGGCTTTAAATATGGCGCCAGCACCTGCTCCAGAGTCATCTGATGCTATATTCGGTGTCTTACATCCCACCCTGCCCCTGATTGGACTGGTCCCACGCCACCATTATGCAAAATGGCTGCCCACCACATGATCATGGTGGGGCAACCGTACCCATTTCTGGGTCTGCCACCAGGACCCATAGCAGGCTCACTAAATTCAGCCCAGTATTCCAAGTGTGGTCTCACCAAAGCCCTGTACAATTATAGCAAGACTTCCTTACTCCAATCTCCTTGCAATAAAGGCCAACATGCCCCTTGCCTTACTAATTGCTTCCTGTGTCTGTACAAACACTCCCAAGTCTCTCTGAACATCAGCATTTACAAGATTCACACTTTTTGAAATATATTCTGCTTTTCTATTCTTACGACCAAAGTGAATAACCTCACACTTACCCACATTATACTTAACCTGCCACCTTGCTGCCCACTCACTTAACCTGTTCATATCTCTTTGCAGCCTCTCGCTGTCCTGCTCACAGCTTGCATTTCCACCTACCTTTATATCGTCAACAAACTTAGATACATTACTCTCTGTCCCTTCATCTAAATCATTAATATAGAGTGTAAATAGCTGAGGCCCCAGCACTGATCCTTGTGGCACTCCACTATTCACTGACTGCCAACTTGAAAATGTCCCATTTATGCCCACTCTTTGCTTTCTGTCTGTTAACCAATCCTCTATCCAAGCTAAAATATTACCCCAGCTCCATGAGCCCTTATCTTGCCTATTAACCTTTGTGTGGCACCCTATCAAATTCCTTTTGGAAATCCAGGTATACTACATCTACTGGTTCCCCTTCTCTAGCCTACTGTTACATCCTCAGAAAACTCTAGTAATTTTGTTAAACATGATTTTCCTTTTGTAAAACCATGTTGACTTTGCCTGATCATACTATGCTTTTCTAAGTGCATTATTAAGACTTCCTTAATAGATTTCAGCGTTTTTCCAATGGCTGTTGTCAGGCTAACTGACCTCTCGTTCCTTATTTTCTTTCTCGCTCCTTTCTTGAATGGCCTTACTGTGGCAATACTTTTGTTACTAAACCTTGGCTTAAGATGTTTTCATGTTTCTTTTTAACCTATGTTATGAGACCATCATTCAGGTGACTGGTAGCAAGTACTTCATTTCATCGAACATGGATTGCCTAGCCACCAAGAATCATGTGATAATGAGGTTGGAGCTTATACATTAGATAAATTTCACAAACAGCGATTAAGGTGAAAATTGGGTTCCATATGAACTTAAGTATTCTGTATGATTTCAGTGATAATATATATTATCTAATTATAATAACAACGTGATAATGACCAGCAAATCATTTTTTAGTGATGTTGGTTGAGGGATAAATATTGGCCAGGACTCCAGGGAGAATCTTATGCTTTTCCTCACAATAGTGCCTTGGGACTTTTTACGTCCACCTGAGAGGGCAAACAGGGCCTCAGTTTAACGCTTCAGCTGAAAGCCGGCACCTCCAACAGTGCAGCACTCCTCCAATACTGCACTAAAGTGTCAGCCGAGACCACGTACTCGAGGCTCGAGTGAAGTTTGAACTTAGGACCTTCGGAATCAGAGGTGAGTGCTCCCAAATGAGTCTATAAACTCCGACTCACTGCCCAGTATTGTACAGACCCTTACAATCAGTTTAAAATCCCAATACCAGAGGTGACAGTACAACTGGTTAGTGTGTCCCTAAAGCAAAAATAACCAGGAGCAAATTTCCTTTGCAATATAGGAGGACAGCATTATGCAATTTGTGACCTATCTAACAGTGGCATCGAGCTAATCATTTTAATATGTTAATACCTGGATCACATTGATGTGCGTAGTATCTACTTCGTTGTGTTGTGTCTTTTAATCATATCTGTCCCCTTCCTCCCAGCTCCATGCAACTATTTCAAATAAGCTTTTAAACTAAACAACAGTATCTTGCATTTATGTTTTAAACAAAGAAATGTAAATACATGATGGTGAAAGAATGCTTCCATAGTGCACGTGTGGCAATTATTAAGGTAACAGTTCATTAAGTGAAAAGTTCCAGTGTGTGTGCCAGTCCACATGATCAAAGATTGCCCTTTTCCTGCACCAGAAGCATTTGTGATTTCTGAGAATTAATAAAGGATGTATGACGAGGAGCAGTGGTGTGTGGAAAGTGAACTGCTGAGTAACATCAGACCAAATAACCTATGAACTCTGCAGCATGCTTGAATCCTAAGAGACATCACAAGAGGTGCATTTCTTCCATAGAATGCTAATTACCTATTGTGTGTATGTTAATACCAGAGAGCGGTGACGTGACTTTGGAGTCATACATGATTGGTGCTTGCTTCACATGTTGGAGTGATGCATGTTAGTTGCCCACATCACTTAAAAAAAGTTATCATATCTTTCTTGTAAGCAATCTAATGAAATAAAATATTGCAACTTCTTTCAATTTGTATACAATCCATTGCACAAATCTCGGGGAGTGAAGTCAGGATCCTGTATTCTTTGTGAACAGGATAGCCTGAAAGATAATTCAATGGTTTAATTGCATTTTAAAATTAGCTAATTAAGAGTTAGAAAAAAGCACAGAAATACAATAATAACTGAAAGAAAAATACAACCAGGGCCCATTGTGTTGTGGTGACTGAATAATTCAAATTCCATTTTAACATGTGGGATCCCAAGGTTTTTACTAGTGATTTGGGGATCATATTCCACAATTGTATTTTGCATATGACTGAAAATTAGAGTCATAGAGTTATACAGCACAGAAACAGGCCCTTCAGCCCACCGTGTCTGTGCTGGCCATCAAGCACCTAACTATTCTAATCCCATTTTCCAGCACTTGGCCCGTAGCTACCAAAACATCCATATTTATGCTGCACGCGATTCTATTCTATAATATTTCGCCCTCAACCAACATTACAAAAACTGATTATCTGGTCATTATCACATTGCTGTTTGTGGGAGCTTGCTGCACTCGAATTGGCTGCCACATTTCCTGCATTACAACAGTGACTACACTTCAAAAATATTTCATTGCCCGTAAAGTGCTTTGCGATGTCCTGAGGCCAAGAAAGATGCTGTGGAAAAGTAAGTCTTTCTTTCCATCTTTCTTTTGACGTTGCATCATGACTCATTGAAGCTTTCAGCCAACAAGCCACACTTATTGGCCAAGAACACATGACCCACATGAGCCCAGAAATTATGTGGGCAATATTAATGGACCAACACACTGGTACAACATTCCTCCACCTTTTAAATGACAACAACAGTGGAATATCACACAAGTGTGTTAAGCATTCATCCACTGATGTGATTGACAGTAATTTCTAGGCTGTGATGCCAACTTTAAAAACACCCTTAGATCATTAAGGAAGATGGGGAGGTGGGGGGGGGGGGGGTGGCTGGTTGTTGGGGGAGACATGGAGAAAAACCTTTGCCTTTCAAAAAATAAAACACAACAAAAAAAAATGCACCAGTCAAGCTTTCCTGAGCGCTTCAGCCAGCGTTTCAGAAACAGCCTCGGGTAAGACAACAAAGAAGGTTCTTCAAAATCCATTAAACATTTCACAGCCATTTCCCTCCAGGGCCTGAGCATGGAGCCAATAAACAGGTAAATGGAAGTGACAGTGTATTATTGAGGGGCGCCTGTTTGTGCATGAAGTTAGATAATGTGCTCTTCTCTGTCATTATATTCAATATCTGAATTCCCTGAATGCTGTCAAGGCAGGACTGCAATGTCATGAAGGGATGTCTTTTACCAGGGATTAAGAATGATGATTGCCATCCATGAGTATGTAAAGTAATAGCAGGTATTGGGGTGTAACGAATTAACATTAGGGATAAATGCAGACTTCATCTAGATATTTTCCAGTTCAGGTTTTTCCATTTCTCCTTTTATTCAGTGTATTGCATTTACCACTAATAGGGTATCTGACGTCGCATTGGTTCAACAATTTTTAGTATCTACAAACTTCCAACAGATATTCTTTTTGGTTCAAATTTGCCTTTTTTTAAAGGATTTTTTTTTATTGTGCTTCTGTCCCATCTGATGTTCCTCCCTTGCCACCTACCATCCTCAGTGGAGGTGAAGGACAATGATCTGTACCAAAGTTGCTCTATCACAACCTGCCAGAGGTGCATAAGAGAGGTTTGGGGTAGCTCACTACCCAGTCTTTGCTTCCTGCGTTGTCAGCCATAGTTCAAGCCCTACTTCAGACATAATCCAGGCTGACAATTCTATGCAGTACTGAGGGATTGGACAGAAGTGTCGTCTTTCAGATGAGATGCTAAACCAATGCCCTATCAGGTGGGCATAAATGATCCCAGGGCACTATTTTGAGGACCAACAGGGGAGATCTCCCTAGTGTCCTGGGCAATATTTATCCGTCAACTAACATCGCTAAAAAAAATATGATCTGGTCATTATCACATTGTTGTTTTGTGGGTATTATTGTTTACACCAGGTTGCTGGATATAGTATATATATCTGATTTATCTCAGAGTAATGCAGATGCTTGTTTTAAATCACCAACTGTTTTATTTACAGCACTTTGAAATGTATCGGTTCTTACAAGATCTCTGTACAATGTCTTCTCAGAGTAGTACCTTCTAGTTTCAGTTTTAACTCTTAAGTTCCACCCATAGGCTTAATCAATTAAACACCGTGAACACAGATAAGTGACAGACTAATGCAATCAAACTCAGATCAATCAAACACTACTGTACAGATTTAAAAACTAAGACCAGTCGGAAATTTAAAAAATCTAATTAAATAAAATAGAGATGCAGGGCCAGGCGATGTGTTGTACCTGCAAGATGTGGGAGCTGGTGGACCCCATTGTGGTTCCTAGTGACCACATCTGTAGCAAGTGTTGGCTGCTCGAGGAGCTCCGGCTCAGTGTCGATGATCTGGGTGGCACAGTGGCGCAGTGGTTAGCACTGCAGCCTCACAGCTCCAGGGACCCGGGTTCGATTCTGGGTACTGCCTGTGCGGAGTTTGCAAGTTCTCCCTGTGTCTGCGTGGGTTTTCGCCGGGTGCTCCGGTTTCCTCCCACATCCAAAGACTTGCAGGTGATAGGTAAATTGGCCATTGTAAATTGTCCCTAGTGTGGGGAGGTGATAGGGAATATGGGATTGCTGTAGGGTTAGTATAAATGGGTGGTTGTTGGTCGGCACAGACTCGGTGGGCCGAAGGGCTTGTTCCAGTGCTGTATCTCTAAATAAATAAATACTACATTTTCCCCCTTTTGACTAAAGACATTGGCCGGAATTTTACGCTGGGTGGACGGGAGCCGGACTCCGACGTAAATGTCAGTGCCAATCCTGCTCCCGCCCAGCCTGGGGATCCTTCCCGTATTTTACGGATCCCCAAGCTTCAATTGGCCCGAAGCGGGACTTCCACCCACTTGAGGGAGGAGGTCCCGCCTCAGTGAGCTGCCGGACAATCAGCGGGCCGGCAGCTCTTAGTCTCAGCAGCGCCAGCAGGAGTGGTGGCCACTGCTGGGACTTCAGCCCAGCCGACTGAGGAGGACGCAATGGAACCGGGACAGAAGGTAAGTTTGGGCAGCCTCACCAGGGGAATCAGTCGTGCCCTGGTGAGGCTAGGGTGGTCGTTTGGGGGGAGGGTTCGTCTTGGAGCCCGGGGTTGGGTTGGGAGGCAAGGGTGGCCCTGAATCGGGCACCCTGTCATCAAACAGATAAGCATGGGTACCGAGCAAACATTTCATCTGAAACAAAAACAAGAAATGCTGGAATCACTCAGCAGGTCTGGCAGCATCTGTGGAAAGAGAAGCAGAGTTAACGTTTCGGGTCAGTGACCCTTCTTCGGAACATTTCATCTGCTTTGGACCTGACACTGATGAAGCAAGTTTGCGGTTGTGATTTGACCATTTGATTCCAACCCAATCTCCAACTTTAAACTGAGGTTCCCTTGCGCCTGTACATTTGTCAAAGTATGCTTTTGCTTTACCTTGTCGCTTTGCAATTTCATCTGCTTTCGCTCTGAGATTCTCGTTAACTGTTAGTGATGGCTTAAGAATGGTCTTCTTTGGCCTCCTTGTCTCGAGAGACAATGGGTAAGCGCCTGGAGGTGGTCAGTGGTTTGTGGAGCAGCGCCTGGAGTGGCTATAAAGGCCAATTCTAGAGTGACAGACTCTTCCACAGGTGCTACAGATAAAATTGGTTGACAGGGCTGTTACACAGTTGGCTCTCCCCTTGCGCTTCTGTCTTTTTTCCTGCCAACTGCCAAGTCTCTTCGACTCGTCACTCTTTAGCCCCGCCTTTATGCTTGCCCGCCAGCTCTGGCAATCGCTGGCAACTGACTCCCACGACTTGTGATCAATGTCACAGGACTTCATGTCGCGTTTGCAGACGTCTTTAAAGCGGAGCCATGGACGGCCGGTGGGTCTGATACCAGTGACGAGCTCGCTGTACAATGTGTCGTTGTGGATCCTGCCATCTTCTATGCGGCTCACATAGCCAAGCCATCTCAGGCGCCGCTGGCTTAGTAGGGTGTATATGCTGGGGATGTTGGCCACCTCAAGGACTTCTGTGTTGGAGATACGGTCCTGCCACCTGATGTCAAGGATTCTCCGGAGGCAGCGAAGATGGAATGAATTGAGACGTCGCTCTTGGCTGATGTACGTTGTCCAGGCCTCACTGCCGTAGAGCAAGGTACTGAGGACACAGGCTTGATACACTTGGACTTTTGTGTTCTGTGTCAGTGCGCCATTTTCCCACACTCTCTTGGCCAGTCTGGACATAGCAGAGGAAGCCTTTCCCATGCGCTTGTTTAATTCTGCATCGAGGGACAGGTTACTGGTGATAGTTGAGCCTAGGTAGGTGAACCCTTGAACCACTTCCAGAGTGTGATCGCCGATATCGATAGATGGGTCAGTGGCATGCAAAAGTTATGACCTATCATAAGTGAGGCTGATGTTTTGCCAGTCAGAGAGTGTGGGTGGATCAATATGTGCGGAGTAGGATGTGAATGAATTGTTTGAATATTTTCCCCTCCGACATACTAGCTTTCAGACTTTCCTTTATCACCCTGTTGAATCATTCAACGCCACCATTCGATTGTGGCTTGTAGCGTGATGTCAGATGGTGATGAATTCCGTAAATTTCGATGAACTTTCTAAATTGACTGGAAACAAACTGTGGTCCATTGTCTGCAGTGATAGTCTCCGGCAAACCCCATTGTGTAAATAACTTGTCCAGAATGTTGTTACGACCAGGTGAGGAAGGGGTCTCAGGCTCCCCTCTGGCTCCTTTCCTGGTTTGGCCCTAACAGGGTTTAACTTTTAAAACACAGTGTTTTAACTTAACATCTCAATGAGTTCTTACTCACTGCTCTCTAATTGTAATTGTAAATGAATCAACCAGACAGGTTTTCTTAGGTTTAAACAAGAAAGATGTAAATTTATTAGCCTTAACACCCTAACTCAGTTAAAGTTACTAAAAATACCACGCTAGCATGCATACATGATAAACATACACGAAAATAGAAACAGAGGAGTAGAAAGAATTAAAGGGGAAAAGTTTGTAGTAGTAGATGGAATTCAGTTACTGTCTTTAATTTGGATGTAGAGTCCTTGATTGGAGTTAAGTTTTTCAGTTCTCGCTGGGGCCCAGTGTACATTTTCAAACTTGTTTCGCTGGTACCAGAAAGCTGAAGAGGTCCTCTGTCTTGAGGCTTAAGCTGCTTTCGTGGGTCCCTTCGACTTTTTGAGAGACAGGGAGAGAGCAGTGCTTTCTTCGTGAAGTTCAATTGTAGTCTGCCCTTTCTGTGTGGCACAATTCAAAAATTCCCCGGGTTGACCAGGTTAATCATGTGGCCAACTCTTTGTTTGAAGCAGCATTGTCTGTGAGGCTTGTTGATTTTGAATGTTCGCCAGTCACAATCAGTGGTGGGGGGGCGGGTGGTGGGGGGAGTGCTGGCTCTTACACAGACAATGGTTCTCAATGTCTTTTGATCATCACCATTGACAAAACCCATCTCACTAATTGAATCAGGGAGCACTTCCATTGTTTATCTATGCAACTGTCTCTCAGAATGCAAATATGCAGCCATGTTTTCAGCCATTCAGCTCTGTGTTCCTTTTGAACAAGTTACGTTCAATGTCCAGTAAAAATCCAAATAGTGTTCCATAGGACAAAATTAATTTGTTTCCATTTGGCCAGAGTGGTTTCCGACACAATGTCAATGACCAAAGTGGTTGAAATGGAATTTGTTGTAGCGATTTCCAGCCATTTGCTGTTCAGATCGTGAACAACAAGCAAAAAACATTGATTCCTAGGGGCTGCTTGCACTTCTCCAAAAATATCACCTTGGAGTTGTTGCCATGATTTTGTTGGCCATGGGATCAATTGTAGAGGTGCAGGACATGGTTTAACTGAGTGTACAAGCTACACAGTTTCTAATGAACTCTTCTGTACAGCAATCTATTCCTGGCCACCAGACTGCTTCGTGGGATTGTTGTTTCATCTTAACAACACCCAGATGTCCTTCATGGACAAGATGCAATGCACGTTGCTGTAGCACCTATGGGATAACTGCTTGAGTTCCATATGCAACACAGTTATCACCAAATAATGCAAATTCGTAGCATACTCTGTAAAACAAGATAAGTTCTTCCCCTATAACACAAGGCTATTCAGATTTGAGATACTGACTTACTTGCTTCAGTACGTTGTCTGCTGCTGACTCTGTCTCCAACTCGTCTCATGTAACAAGATTCAAGGTCACGAGTGAAATCACAGTGATCATATAGTCTTCAACGTCGCAAGTTACTTTGCTATCGCCAACACTATCTGCGACAGTATTACAGCTAAGCATATTCGCTACTCGGTTGCGTGAACCTTCAAGGTACTCGACCTCGAAGTTATACTGATGTAAGCAATCTGACCATCTGTAGTTGCGGAAAGGTTGATGACCAGATCCTGACATAGCTAATAATGTAGTCAATGCTTAGTGATCGGTGCGAAAAGTAAACTTTCTACCAAAAAGATACATGTGCCGATGTTCACATGCGTAGGCTAGTGCTTCCCGCTCTCCAGTAGAACATTTACGTTTAGTTTCCGACAACAGGTGTGACACATGAGCTATTGCTCATTCGTATCCATCAATGGACTGTGAGAGTACAGCTCCAATTCTAGTTCCTGACGCATCTGCTGTGATATACGTTTCTGCATTTGGGCTGAAATGCACGAGGACTGGTGGAAATGCTATCCTCGCCGTTAATGTTTCAAATGCTTATTGCTGTGTGACAGTCCATTCCCATTGAGCCGCCCTACACAGTAGCTTCTGAAGAGGCTCCGTGATCTCTGCGTAATTAGGAACTTTAGGACGTTGAATTTATGAAAGAAACTGGCAGTACCTAGAAACTATGCAAGCTCTTTCACATTAGACGGTGTTGGAAGTGCACGAAGGGCTCTGACGTTGTCTTGTGTTGACTTTATTCCAGCTGCTGTCACTCTGTAACCTAGAAATTCAATCTCAGCTGCCGCAAATATGCATTTGTCCTTGCTGAGTGGCAAATTGTGTTTTGCTAGTCGAGTGAGCACTACTGATAATCGTTGATCATGTTCAGCTTTGTCCCTTCCTAGACAATGACGTCATCAAGTAGGTTGAGCGTCCCCTCAACATCCGACAAGATGGAAAAAACCGATCTTCTGGAATGCGCTCGGTGCTGAACTTAGTCCATATGGCATTCTTCGGTACTGACACACCTTCATGGGTAACAAAAGGTGTAAGATATCGGCTTTGTTCTGCTAGAGGTATCTGAAGATAACTCCATCACATATCGAGCTTTGTGAAGACTGTGGAGTCATGAAATGATGCTGACAGTTCTTGAATTGTAGGAAGTGGATACTTGTCTGGTATGATAGCTTTGTTGACTGCCTTTAAGTCAATGCATAGTCTAAGTTCGCCATTTGTTCTGTTGTGCAATGACTAGATTTGATATCCACACCAATGAGTCGATTCATTCAATTATACCATCTGCTTCTAGTTGTTTCAGCTTCTATGACACTTCAGCATGGATTGCAAACAGCAGCCATCTCAAATTTTGTGAAACTGGTCAAATTGATTTGTCAACACGAAAAACATGACCGTACCCTTTCATCTCCCCAAATCCAGTAAATAAGGAAGGATACCGGCATGTATAATCTACATTATCAATCCCATTAATATGTGCTCTGGTGGGGTCAGCAAGTTTGAATCCAAGCCTATCAAAGATTTCCCCCCATAAGGCTTTGGCCTTTAGCTATGTAGAACATGAAGCTGTCTAGGGTGACATTTTTGTAGCATACTGGAACTGTGATCATCCCCAAAACTGGAATGATAGTGTTGTCATAAGCTTGAAGAGTGTCTGTTGCAGGAGTGAGAGAGAATTGCGAAAATACTAATGGTAGAGTTTGTCACTCAAAATAGATACTTTCGTGCCAACATCGATAAGAAGTGACACTGAGATACCTGCAATCTCGACTGAGCACTCCTTAAACTGACCTGGTGCTTTACGTTTTGTAATGGTAAATACATGTTGTACCTCACTCTCAGGAAGAGACTCCCCCACATGTCAAACCGATGAAGTGTTTTTCTCTGACAACCTGCACATCTTTACAAAATGGTTTCACTTTGAACATAAGTTATGCTTTCTCACTCCAGCTGGACATGTGACTCAATGAACAATTCCACAATTTGAGCACAGTTTTGAAGGTAACGTAAGAACATAAGAAGAACATAAGAAATAGGAGCAGGAGTAGGCCATTCAGCCCCTCAAACCTGCCCCGCCATTCAATAAGATCATGGCTGATCTTTCCCAGGCCTCAACTCCTCTTTTGGGCCTGCTCCGCATAACCCTTGACTCCCCGAGATTTCAAAAATCTATCTACCTCTTCCTTAAATACATTTAGTGATCTAGCTTCCACAGCTCTCTCAGGGAGAGAATTCCAGAGATTCACCACCCTCAGAGAGAAGAAATTCCTTTGCATCTCAGTTTTAAATCTGTGCCCCCTTATTCTGTAACTATGTCCCCTAGTTTGAGATTCCCCCCCCTAGTGGAAACATCTTCTCAACATCTACCCTGACAAGCCCCATAAAATCTTATATGTTTCAACAAGATCACCTCTCATTCTTCTAAACTCCAATGAATAAAGGCCTAACCTGTTTAGCCATTCTTGATAAGACAACCCCTTCATCCCAGGAATCAGCCTAGTGAACCTTTTCTGAACTGCCTCCAATGCTAGTATATCCTTCTTTAAATACGGGGACCAAAATTGTACACAGTACTCCAGGTGTGGCCTCACCAGCACCCTGTACAGTTGTAACAAGACTTCCCTATTTTTAAACTCTAACCCCCTAGCAGTAAAATCCAGAATTCCATTAGCCTTCCTAATTACTTGTTGCACCTGCATGCTAACCTTTTGTGTCTCATGCACAAGAACACCCAAATCCCTCTGTACAGCAGTATTTTGTAGTATTTCTCCATCTAAATAATAATCTGCCTTTTTATTCTTCCAGCAAAGTGGATTACCTCACACTTTCCCACATTGAACACCATCTGCCAGGTTTTTGCCCACTCACTTAACCTATCTATATCTCTTTGCAGATTCTTTGTGCCCTCATCACAACATGCCTTCCCAACTATTTTTGTATCATCAGCAAATCTGGATACACTACACTCTGTCCCTTCCTCTATGTCATTAATATAAATAGTAAATAGTTGAGGCCCTAGGACCGATCCTTGTGGCACCCCACTAGTTACGGCTTCCCAACCTGAAAAAGACCCATTGATCCCGACTCTCTGCCTTCTGTGTGTTAGCCAATCCTCAATCCATGCCAACTCACTACCCCCAATACCCTGAGCTCTTATTTTGTGCAATAACCTTTTATGTGGCACCTTATCGAACACCTTCTGAAAATCCAAATACACTACATCTACCAGTTCCCTTTTATCCACTCTGCTTGTTATATCCTCAAAGAACCCTAACAAATTTGTCAAACATGATTTCCCTTTCATAAAACCATGTTGACTCTGTTTGATTGCATTATGTTTTTCTAAATGTTCTGCTATTTCTTTCTTAATAATGGACTCTAGCATTTTCCCAATGACTGATGTTAAGCTAACTGGTCTGTAGTTTCCTGCTTTCTGTCTCCCTCCTTTCTTGAATAAGGGTGTCACATTAGCCGTTTTCCAATCCGCTGGTACCTACCGGAATCCAGTGAATTTTAGTATATTATGACCAATGCCTCCACTATCTATGCAACCACTTCTTTTAAAACCCTTGGATGCAGGCCATCACGTCCTGGCATCTTGTCTGCCTTTAGTCCCATCAGTTTGTCCAGCACCTTTTCCCTCGTGATAGAGATTGTTACAAGTTCCTCCTTCCCATTTACACCTTGTTCATCTATTATTTTGGGATGTTTATAGTGTCCTCCACCATGAAGACTGATACAAAATATTGGTTTAAATTATCTGCCATTTCCCTGTTCCCTGTAATTAATTCTCCAGTCTCATCCTCCAAGGGTCCCACACTTACTTTAGCTACTCTCTTCCTTTTAATATACCCATAGAAGCTCTTATTGTTTGTTTTTATATTTCTTGCCAATTTACTCTCATAATCAATTTTCTCCCTCTTTATTAGTTTTTTTGTCATCCGTTGCTGGTTTCTAAAAAAATTCCCAATCTTCTGGCCTACCACTCGTTTTTGCCTCATTGTACGTCTTTGTTTTTGATTTGATACTCTCCTTAATTTCCTTTGTTATCCACGGGTGGTTCATCGTTCTATTCAAGTCCTTCCTTCTGACTGGAATAAATGTTCACTGAGTGTTATGAAATTTCTGCTTAAAAGTCTGCCACTGCTCATCTGCTGACTTCCCCTGTAATCTATCTTCCCAGCCCACTTTAGACAACTCTTTCTTCATATCTCTGTAATTGCCCTTGTTTAAGTTGAAGACACTGGTTTGAGACCTGAGTTGCTCACCCTCAAACTGAATTTGAAATTCTACCATGTTATGATCGCTTCCCCCAAAGGAGTCTTAACTACGAAATCTCTTATTAATCCTACGTCATTACACAATACCAAATCTAAAATAGCCTGTTCCCTGGTAGGTTCTACAATATATTGCTCTAAGTAACAATCCCAGAGGCAGTCTACAAATGCGTCTTCCATACTACCCTTGCCAATTTGATTTGTCCAGTCTATATGCAGATTAAAATCACCCATGATAATTGCAATGCCCTTCTTGCATGCCTCCATTATTTCCTGATTAATATCTTGTCCTACAGAGAGGCAACTCTTTGGGAGCCTATAGACAACTCCCACCCGTGATTTCTTTCCCTTGCTATTCCTTATTTCCACCCAAACTGATTCTACATCACTGGCCATGATGGGGCACATTTTGATGAGGTTGCTGAGATCTTCTTGTCCTTAACCCTTGCACTGAAGCTGGTTGGGCAAGCTGTATCTGCAACCCTGAGTCTAAGGGTGCTTGTGTGTGTAACCTCTTTGAATCTAACATGGCAGATTCAATTTGAACTGCTAAGGTTATGGCTTTTTCCAAGGTTAAATTATCATCCTCCATGAGGAGATGTTCCCTAATTCATGGAATTGAAGTCTTTTCAATTAATTGGTCACGAATCAGTTCATTGGTTAGTGTGCCCAATTTACATGTAGATGCCAATTGCTGCAATGCTGTCACGTATTGTTTGATGGATTCACCATGTCCCTGGGATCACTGGCAGAATGTGTATCGCTCTCTCATCATACTTGGTAGTAAACAGACTAATACAATCGAACCCAGATCAATCAAACACTGCAGTGGGAGCTTTCTGTGCACAAATTGGCTGCCGCGTTTCCTACATTACAACTGTAACTACACTTGGAAAGTACTCATGGCTGTAAAACTCTTCGGGACATCCTGAGGTCATGAAAGACACTGTAGAAATGCAAAACCTTTCCTTTCATACAAAAGCAAAATACTGCAGATGCTGGAAATCTGAAATAAAAAATGAGAAAATGCTGGGAATACTCAGCAGGTCGGGCAGCATCTGTGGGGAGAGAAACAGAGTTAATGGGCTGAAGTTTATTCTGCTGACAGGGCCATTCATGCAGGCCCCATTGACAGGATGGGGTAATGGTTGGTGAGGGTTGGGGGGGATCTTCTCAGGAGGGGTGATTATCACCACCAGGGGGCCCTCAAGGGACTCTGGATTGCCCCAAAGGAAGGACACACCCCACTTCCAACCCCACTTGGAGGCTGCCAGATTTTACCTGGCAGTATTTCCCTGCAATGGCGGGCCACTCCACCTTCTGTTGTATTGAGGTGGAGGTGAGAGGAGGCCCTTA
Source organism: Heterodontus francisci (assembly GCF_036365525.1). Classification (NCBI taxonomy): domain Eukaryota; kingdom Metazoa; phylum Chordata; class Chondrichthyes; order Heterodontiformes; family Heterodontidae; genus Heterodontus; species Heterodontus francisci. Next base: position 184,532,596 of record NC_090375.1, on the reverse strand, counting down.
ATTGGCCATTAATTGGCCACTTAAGGGCCTCAATTTGCTTGGGGTGGGAAGGCTATCCTCGGTTTTCCCCCATCCGGATTAAATTGGAAGGTAACGAGCATTCCAACCACAGACTTCCAACGCAATTTTATAGACCCCCCTTTGCCTCCGTTCCCGCCCCTTAGGGGACCCATAAAATAAAACCCAATGTTTCAGGTCCATGATCTTTCATCTGGCGATATCAGATGCTGCCAGAACTGCTGAGTATTTCCAGAATTTTCTGTTTTTATTTGCTTTCCTTTGTTTTGAAGACAGGGTGCATTCTCAAGAATAGTTTCTTGGATATCCAGCACAGCACTGACCTCCTAATAACATTTCCCATTCCGAAACTGAGAAAATGATCGGAAAATCTAAAACATGAGCTACTTCAACCCCTCATTAACTGTCCAGACACTTGAAAAAAGCTAGTCTCAGGAGAATGAGACGTTACCCATTGTGAATGTTCAATTAAAGTGTTACCTTCGTTGTTTGGTGTTTGGCTGATTTTATTTTTAACCGTTTTAGTGTGAGTATAATTTTTGGTTTCCAACACCATCTACTCAAGTTAATTTCTACAGACCTCTGATTCTACAAGTTGTGTAAAACAGGGTAAGTTTAGAGAAATGCAGGGAACCACTGGAATGAGGTATTCGGCAGGCAGAGCTGAACAGCTTTCCAGCAAAGTTCGTGTTATCTTAAATGTCCATGCAGAACTGGGACAGTCCTCCTCAAAGTATTAACAGTTATGTTATGGTTTCTGTTTTATGTACGCTTTGCCCTTAAAAAAGAACGAAACACAGTTAAGAGCAGTTGAAAAGGGAGGGGATGACGCTAACCACTAATTTACACCTTGCCGGAGGCATTTATTCAAACCTAAGTGTAGGTTCATACAGGCCACAAAGGGTCAATAGTAGGGCAGGCCATTGTTTAATTGGCCTTTCTTTTGTTGTATACTTACATGCAAATACATAATATCACATATTTAAAATCTACCCACCAGTAAGTTATTTAAAGGAATGTCCCTTGAGTTTGTTTTAGTTGCTTGGGAAGTAACAACATCCTCAGTTTTGTATTTTATGTTTGCATTTTCTTCTTAAACTTAGCAGATTCGACCTGACTTACGGGACATTTTGACCAAATGCAAATGCGGTTGGACATTGGGAATGGGGCTTTTCTGTGCACTTACACTCATCAGATCAGTTGACAAAAGTGGCACGTCATAACACAATGCACAACCTACTTTCAATAGTTTCCTCACTCTCTTTGCTGTATTCGAAAATTAAAGGTAATTTTCACGTCACGACTGCCCAATTCGCGACCAAAAACTGGGACCGGTGCCTGAGTTGACCTAGCAAGTGGAATGGCCGCCTTGCCTCTGGTCTGCCTGTTGCAATCTTCAGGTAGATATCAATTTAAGCAGCCAGAGCTGCTACCAGAATCAGGCCGGGCCTCATGAATTAATGCAAATCAGGTCAGCAGACTGAGTGACAGCCCCGACCAATATTCTTCACTCTGCCCACATTGCCACCACAGACCCTTATCCCACCCAGCAAACACAACCAGTAAAATTCAGTAGGTGACCATTTTAAGCACACGTTCCAAGGTTCCTTAACCATAGTCGAGCAAAACTGGCCGCAAGTCTGGCATTAATTTCTACTGCAATTGCTTGTGCATTGGGGCCTTAATGCTTCCAAATGCAATCCCCTTGCTCCATAGATGCTGTATAAATCCTGTCTGCTGTGAGAAACTGCTGCTCCATTTCACTCCTGATGCTCCCACACCTCCCCTTTAAGACACCCCATCAGAATTTCAGCCCCCAAAATCAGCGAGCAGTCTATAACAAGAAGCTACATTTATATAGCGCCGTTCATGTAATAAAACGTCCCAAGTCACTTCACAGGAGTGTTATCAGATAAAATTTGACACCAAGCACATAAAGAGATATTGGGACAGACGACTAAAAGCTTGGTCAAAGACGTAGGTTTTGAGGAGTGACTTAAGAAGGAGAGAGAGGGAGAGAGGTTTCGGGAGGGAGTTCCAGAGCTTCAGCCTAGGCAGCTTAAGGCACAGCCACCAATGGTGGAGCAATAATGGAAATCAAGGATGGGCAAGAGTCCTGAATTGGAGGAGTGCAGAGATCTCGGAGAGTTGTAGGGCTGGAGGAGGTGAGAGAGAAAGGGAGGGGCCAGGCCATGGAAGGATCTGAAAACGAGGAGTGTGTTCGTTCTTCACATTGCAAGTTTGGCAACATAATGCAAATGTGGCATGACGACAAAAATGGTTCAGGATTTACACTGCCACCCTCAGGCGCAGGGAAATGCATACTCCTCTCACGTGTTTAAGGCAATGGAAAAAAATCTCCCCTACTGTGTATTTATACAGACACTATCTACTTAAATTAAATATTAATAATTGGATGTCCCTGTTACTTTAATATATTGAATTTTTTCCATTGATTATCACTGAAGCCATCCTTCTTGCAGTAATTGCATTGCATATTCCTGCTGTGCATATAAAACATGGTGTATTTGCTATTTGGAGATAATTTTATAAATGATAAAACCTGTGAAAATAGCTTTCTATTTCTTTATGCAACGCAGTTACAGTCGGACAAGTCTCCCTTGATGTTTTAGGCATCCTTTTCATCCCTCTGTCAGCCCATTTCTTGCATCTTTTTTTAAGAAGTCAGGAAAGATTACAACAGTGTACCTTTTAATCTGCTCCAGCATTCTCCAAGTGCTCTGTCGTAAGCAAAGGCCAGATATAAAACTATGAAAAGGTCACTGCTCCAACAAACTAAGGCGACTTTTATCAACAGCTCCTGAAAGAATGTTGATGGATTTATATATATGTATGAGGTTCCAGCAGGAAGTCGTCGCTCTCCTTTTCCCCTTCCCCTCCACCCTTACCTGCCTGTTCACTATTCAGAAAGCAATCCAGTGTAGCCTCTTCCAACTAGCTGTTTTGCCTGCAAAATAAAGATTCCAGACCCAATTCAAGTCGATCCCTCCCTCAGTTGGATCTGGGCTCCAGACTGGAGGCAGGAACTGAAAGGCCAAGTGCTGAATAGTTCCCTCATCCTACCCTAGGGAGAAGGGTATTTCCCCCAAGGCTCCCTGCCAGGTGTATCATCATTATCACATTGCTGTTTGTGGGAGCTTGCTGTGTGCAAATTGGCTGCCATGTTTCCTACATTACAACACTTTTAAAAGTACTTCATTGGTTGAAAAGGGCTTTGGGACATCCTGAGGTTGTGAAAGGAACTATATAAATGCAAGCTTGTTCTCTGTAAGGAACTCTGAACATGCCACTTCATCACAAAGGCTCAATGACAGAGGAAATCGGAGCACCCACTGTCTGCAGCAAGAAGAGCCTAAAATGCAGCTACAGCAGAAATGAATGCATCTTACTCACATCAGTAGAATTCATTGTAATGGAGGAATTAGATGTGATTGGGTTTCTGGTCTGTTCTATAAACTATCTTTTCAATCTTTTTTCACTTTAATTCATTTGCTGCTGTTGTTAAGCTATGAGTCTCAGTATAATAATGATCACGTTGCTAGCACTGGCACACTCTGCTCAAATGAGGCTTCAGAGAATTTGCGCAAGATTTGTGTCTTTAAATGCATTTAGTCCCACGAAATGAAAGTATTAGGAGGAAAAACTCCACAACGCACATATGAAAAATGACAGTTCTTTTTTCTCTAGGAGTTTATGATATCATTTTGAATCCTTCCATTAGATTGTGGCCTTTCAATCACTCCCTGGTGACTATTCTTCAGCAGATATACTGAATGTGGAGCATCCACCAGCACAGACACTAACTTGATGCTAAAAGAAGAGTGAAATACTTTTTCTGCAAAAAGTTTCTGGCACAAAACAGAATCTTTTTGAAAAGAAAACCCTCAGTCTTTCAGATGTTTAATTATAGTTGGTTTGAAGCAATGACTTTAAAAGCTTTTTTTATCCTTCGTAAAATTTACAAGTGACAATCTACACTAAAACACACATGGGAATTCTCCCAAAAAATGCTTTAAAAAAAATCAGTGGCATCAATTTTGATTTTATGACATGCACACAGTATCCGAGAAAATAATTAATAGAGCACCAGGAGGCAGGTATAATATCTATAATGTAATCACTGGATTAACTTTCCATTAACAGTGCAAGGACTGCTCCCAGGTTGTGTCAGCCAGTTACACTACACATTGTCTGTTTTCGCATACCTATCTGTGACGTAACTATTTCTACAATAAAGGCCTAAAGGCTTTTTGCTGCTGTTTCTGCACCAGTGCAAAATGCAAAATGGTTTCAGTTTCAAATCAACGTAAATGAATTATGATCGAATTCAGAGTCATTTATTATTTCGCAAAAAAACCCATGACCTCTTCTTGGATCAGACATTTTAGTTTTAATATCAACCAAGTTTTGATCACATGGCCAACTTTTTTTTTAACTTGCGTTTATATAGCAGCTTCAACACATTGAAACATCCCGAGATGATTCACAGAAGAGTTATTGAACAACATTTGACACTGAGTCACATAAGGAGATATTAGGATAGGTGACCAAAAGCTTGTCAGAGAGGCAGGTTTGTGTCAATGTGAAGCTGAAACTTGACATGGCTGTGGATATCTCAGAGTGAGCTTTTAGGCTGTTGTCTATTGTTTTAAAGGAGACATTAACACATCCACTAAAATGCCGAACAAAGACATTTTATGTAAACTCATTAATGGGGTAACTTTCCAGCTTCTGGCAATGGTAGCACATATTGGGAAATCAAGTGCTCACTGCACGCAAATATCCAAATTGCATTGGATAGTCATGGCTCCCCAGCAGCAGCACTTACTCCTCAAGTGCTCATGTGCTTATACAGCACTTTGTGACTACACCCCAAAAACTGAGAATAGGTGTGAATTTGCTGAACTGATGGCGCTTCATGAGTTGCCCAGAGGTGCAAGACCAGCTTGAGGAAGTAGGGCTTATATCGAACCACAGAAAAGTTATGGTACAGAAGGAGGCCATTCAGCCCATCGTGTCTGAAAAAAAAACTAGCCGCCCAATCTAATCCCACCTTCCAGCACCTGGTCTGTAGCCTTGCAGGTTACAACACTTCAGGTGCAGGTTCAGGTACCTTTTAAATGAGTTGAAGGTTTCTGCCTCTACCACTGATCCAACTTGTCTTTAAGTCAGAATGGTTGTGGGTTCAAGTCCCACTTCAGTGGCTTTTGCACATATCTAGGCCAATACTAGTGCAGTACAGAAGGAAAATTATACTGTTGGATGTGTTGTCTTTCAGCTGAGATGTTAAACCAAGACTTGCTCTCTTGATTGAAAAACAAGAGATTTCCTAGCCAACATTTATTCCCGACCCATCATCTAAAACAGATGGCATCGGCATGTATTTTTTTTTTGCTGTTTGTGGGAGCTTGCTGTGTTTAAATTAGCTGTTGCATTTCCTACATTCCAACAGTGACAAAACTTGAACAAAGTACTTATTTGGTTGTGAAGTGCTTTGCAATGCCCCAACATTGTGAAAGCTATATAACTATGCTATGTAAATGCAAGTTTCTCTGCTTTTGCTCTGGAACAGTTGTATTAAACATTCAGCAATGCAAAGTGACGATTAAAAAAATTCTGAGACTATCTAAGTATCTGGGAACATTTAGACTTCATCTAATTAATTCTGACTTGTGTCCACTTGTTGAGGTACTAACTGTTCCAATGTAATGATTGACTGGAACTCTACGTAGCTGGGCTAGATTTTCAACTTGTCATTACAATAGCAACTACACTCAAAAGTGCTTCATTGGTTGTAAAGTGCTTTGGGATTTCCTGAAGTCAAGAAAGGCACTATATAAATGCAAGTTCGTTCTTCCTTTTCTCTTTATGGAATCCCTTGCATGTGATGGGTTTACCTGTACCACATCCCTCCCTAAAACTGTTAAAACTGAAATGCACAACCCAAATATTTCATAGGGTTATTGGGAAACAATAAACTACTCTGGGAACTATTTCATTCCTTCCTCTAAACATTTATAGACCATTAAATAATCACATTTGTATTTGTTTTATATCTAGTTCCAAAGTGCAGAGACACAAGTGTCCTAGTTTAAGTTGACCCATGCTACTACGACACTGCATGGGCACAGTTATTTTTACTGCTTTGTTTTTAAGAACCAATATTGCCTAATGGAGCAGTTTTATGCTGTGATTGTATGTTTGTCCAGAAGGGTTTAACAACTCATGTCCCTTGTCATAACCCTTAGCGCCATTAAACTGTGAGCTAAAATTGGAATGTTATCCCTGGGCTGTGTTTGTTCTCCAGGGTGAAAGTGACTGCAACTTGACAATAATAACAATATTTTCTAATCAGCCTTTCCATCAGTATTTCATGGTTTTGCTGGCGAATGTATGCCACAGTTCGGAGAACAGACAAAGTCAACAGTTTACTGGTATTTGACTCGGCTGCTTTCATATCATTGATATTTACACACATTTTGCCTGTCTAGTTCCAGTTAAACTATCTGTGTTCCGAGATCATTCATACTGTTTCTCGGGTGTGAGTTTCAATGCCAGCCTCTTTGTTGTGATGTATTGTCTTATAAGTGTCTAATGGTAAGTTGAGGTAACACCATTTGTAAAAGCTGTGAAAGTAAGTGATGCTAGACTGGAGACTTCTCAAATCCCAAAAGTGCTGAGTGTTGCAAATTCAATAGTCATCATGTCAGCATGACTTCAAAACCAATAAACACCTTTCTATCTATAAATGGGGGAGGCGGTGACATAGTGGTATTATCACTGGACTAATAACCCAGAGACCCAAGGTATTGCTCTGGAGACATGGGTTCGAATCCCACCACAGCAGAGGTGGAATTTGAATTTAATCAATAAATCTAGAATTAAAAGCTAGTCTAATGATGGCCATGAAACCATTGTCGATTGTTGTAAAAACTCATCTGGTTCACTAATGTCCTTTAGGGAAGGAAATCTGCTGTCCTTACCTGGTCTGGGCTACATGTGACTCCAGACCCAGAGCAATGTGGTTAACTCTTACATGCCCTCTGAAATGGCCTAGCGAGCCATTCAGTTGTACCGAACCACTATGAAGTCAATGAAAAGGAATGAAACTGGACGGACCACCCGGCATCAACCTAGGCACCGGAAACGACAACGGCAAACCCAGCCCTGTCAATCCTGCAAAGTCCTCCTTACTAACATCTGGGGGCTTGTGCCAAAGTTGGGAGAGCTGTCCCACAGGTTAGTCAAACAACAGCCTGATGTAGTCAGACTCACCGAATCATACCTTACAGACAATGTCCCAGACACTGCAATCACTATCCCTGGGTATGTCCTGTCCCACCGGCAGGACAGACCCAGCAGAGGTGGCGGGACAGTGGTCTACAGTAGGGAGGGAGTTGCCCTGGGAGTCCTCAACATCGACTCCGGACCCCATGTCTCATGGCATTAAGTCAAACATGGGCAAGGTAACCTCCTACTGATTACCACCTACCGCCCTCCCTCAGCTGATGAGTCAGTACTCCTCCATGTTGAACACCATTTGGAGGAAGTACTGAGGGTGGCAAGGGCACAAAATGTACTCTGGGTGGGGGACTTCAATCTCCATCACCAAGAGTGCCTCGGTAACACCACTACTGACCGAGCTGGCCGAGTCCGAAAGGACATAGCTGCTGGACTGGGTCTGCAGCAGGTTGTGGAGGAACCAACATGAGGGAAAAGCATACTTGACCTTGTCCTCACCAATCTGCCTGCCGCAGGTGCTTCTGTCCATGACTGATTTGGTAGGAGTGACCACCGCACAGTCCGCGTGGAGACGAAGTCCCGCCTTCACATTGAGGATACCGTCCATCATGTTGTGTGGCGCTATCTCCGTGCTAAATGGGATAGAACAGATCTAGCAATTCAAACTGGGCATCCATGAGGCGCTGTGGGCCATCAGCAGCAGCAGAATTGTACTCAACCACAATCTGTAACCTCATGGCCCGGCATATTCCCCACTCTACCATTACCATCAAGCCAGGAGACCAACCCTGGTTCAATGAAGAGTGCAGGAGGGCATGCCAGGAGCAGCACCAGGCATACCTCAAAATGAGGTGTCAACCTGGTGAAGCTACAACCCAGGACTACTTGCATGCCAAACTGCATAAGCAGCATGTAATAGACAGAGCTAAGCGATCCCATAACCAACAGGTGAGATCTAAGCTCTGCAGTCCTGCCACATCCAATCGTGAATGGTGGTGGACAATTAAACAACTAACTGGAGGAGGTGGCTCCACAAATATCCCCATCCTCAATGATGGGGGAGCCCAGCACATCAGTGCAATAGATAAGGCTGAAGCCTTTGCAACAATCTTCTGCCAGAAGTGCCAAGTTGATGATCCATCTCGGCCCCCTTCTGAAGTCCCCAGCATCACAAATGCCAGACTTCAGCTAATTCGATTCACTCCGCGTGATATCAAGAAACAACTGAAGGCACTGGATACTGAAAAGGCTATGGGTCCTGACAATATTCCGGCAATAGTACTGAAGACCTGTGCTCCAGAAGTTGCCGCGCCCCTAGCCAAGCTTTTCCAGTATAGCGACAACACTGGCATCTACCCTGCAATGTGGAAAATTGCCCAGGTATGTCCTGTACACAAAAAGCAGGACAAGTCCAACCCGGCTCAGTGATGCTCAGTTTGGGTTCCGCCAGGGCCACTCAGCTCCTGACCTCATTACAGCCTTGGTTCAAACATGGACAAAAGAGCTGAACTCAAGAGGTTTAGTTTAGTTTAGAGATACAGCACTGAAACAGGCCCTTCGGCCCACCGAGTCTGTGCTGACCATTAACCACCCATCCATACCAATCCTACACCAATCCCATATTCCTATCACATCCCCACCTGTCCCTATATTTCCCTACCACCTACCTATACTAGGGGCAATTTATAATGGCCAATTTACCTATCAACCTGCAAGTCTTTGGCATGTGGGAGGAAACCGGAGCACCCGGAGGAAACCCACGCAGACACAGGGAGAACTTGCAAACTCCACACAGGCAGTACCTAGAATTGAACCCGGGTCGCTGGAGCTGTGAGGCTGCGGTGCTAACCACTGCGCCACTGTGCCGCCCTCACCCAGGTGAGGTGAGAGTGACTGCCCTTGGCATCAAGGCAGCATTTGACCGAGTGTGGCTTCAAGGAGCCCTAGCAAAACTGAGGTGAATGGGAATCAGGGGGAAAACTCTCTGCTGGTTGGAGTCATACCTAGCGCAAAGGAATATGGCTGTGGTTGTTGGAGGTCAATCTTCTGAGCTCCAGGACATCACTGCAGGAGTTCCTCAGGGTAGTGTCCTAGTCCCAACCATCTTCAGCTGCTTCATCAATGACCTTCCTTCAATCATAAGGTCAGAAGTGGGGATGTTCGCTGATGATTACACAATGTTCTGCACCATTCGTGACTCCTCAGATACTGAAGCAGTCCGTGTACAAATGCGGCAAGACCTGGACAATATCCAGGCTTGGGCTGATACGTGGCAAGTAACATTTGCGCCACACAAGTGCCAGGCAATGACCATCTCCAACAAGAGAGAATCTAACCATCTCCCCTTGACATTCAACGGCCTTACCATCGCTGAATCCCCCACTATCAACATCCTAGGGGCTTCCATTGACCAGAAACTGAACTGGAGTAGCCATATAAATACCGTGGCTACAAGAGCAGGTCAAAGGCTAGGAATTCTGCAGCGAGTAACTCACCTCCTGACTCCCCAAAGTCTGTCCACCATCTACAAGGCACAAGTCAGGAGTGTGATGGAATACTCTCCACTTGCCTGGATGGTTGCAGCTCCAACAACACTCAAGAAGCTCAACACCATCCAGAACAAAGCAGCCCACTTGATTGGCACACCATCCACAAATATTCACTCCCTCCACCACCGACGCACAGTGGCAGCAGTGTATACCATCTACAAGATGCACTGCAGCACCGCACCAAGTCTCCTTCAACAGCACCTTTCAAACCCGCGACCTCTGCCACCTCGAAGGACAAGAGCAGCAGATGCATGGGAACATCACCACCTGCAAGTTTCCCTCCAAGTCACACACCATCCTGACTTGGAACTATATCGCCGTTCCCCCACTGTCGCTGGTTCAAAATCCTGGAACTCCCTTCCTAACAGCATTGTGGGTATACCTACCTCACATGGACTGCAATGGTTCAAGAAGGCAGCTCACCACCACCTTCGTAAGGGCAATTAGGGATGGACAATAAATGCTGGCATAGCCAGTGACGCCCACATCCCATGAATGAATTAAAAAAAATATAATTAGTATGCTATTATGTCATTCTCGCTGTACAGGGAGGATGACCAAAACCTCACACTAACTTATAATTTGTTAAATTTCCAATTGAACTTTTGTTTCACTTAATCAATAGGTAGGAGACCTTTTCTTTTTCCCATCCATTATCCAGCATTAGTACACTTATTGCTTTTCTGCAAAAGCCTCCAATGCCTGTTATGCAATATGCCTCATTGAGGAATAAGTGCTGCGGCATTGCACTGAACGTGCATCAATAGAAAAATAAATAAGGAACAAAACTATTCCAGTCATTGAAAGAAAGAAGCAAAGACGGATGGAAGGAAGGAAAAAAAACCCGAAAGGAGCAAATGAGAGTGCCAATCTGTTCTAAAATAAAAACAGAAAGTGCTGGAAATATTCAGCAGGTCTGGCAGCATCTGTGGAGAGAGAAGCAGAGTTAATGTTTTAGGTCTGTTCTGTTGGCTGCCTCGCTCAGTTAAAGCCAATGGGCAACATTGTATTTGGCAGACCTTGACCATTGGCTTTTCCAGCCTTTTTGCCTGAAGTATTGGCAGATTATTTTACAATCAAATTTCAGTCTGTAGTTTGTGGAGACACCTGAATTGTTGTTTGTTTTATCAGCGATAATGATGACTTCTTTCATGTGACAAGAAGGTTATCCAGTACTCAAGCACCATTGGAATTATCCATTTAGAAGAGATGGTCATGTTGGAGCAGTGAATAAACTTCCACTGTAAATCTATCCTAACAGGGAGACTTACATAAACTGTTACTTCTTAATTACCATCTGCCATTCTTCTGAACCCATTTCCTTAATTATCAAGTGGCCTTTCCTACATCTCCTTTGATACAGCTGATGCTACTTGAAGATATATTTCTCCAAAAGAATCATTATAATCTCTTTGTATCAATGCTAAACTTGGATTTTCCTCTGCTATAGTGAATGATAAAATTCCCCAATCATTATCCCCACCATTATCATACACCTGAAATTATTTAACTTCCCACACTATAATCTTCAACCTCTTTCTCTATTGGGGTGTGTTTTAATTGTTGGGCAGTACTTTGTTTATGGTACATGATTTCATTTGGTTTTTCAGAAGCTTTTTTATTTCCTCATGTTTAATACTAATGGGCTGCTCCCTCACGGAGCCATTTTCTCTTTATTTTTCTGTTGATCCTGAAGCCTTTGACAGCCCAGGGCAGGTAAAAGTCTGTCATCAGAAAGTTTGCATCCAAAGGATCTTTCTGAGAGCCATTCTGTGCTTCTTGTCCGAATTTCTTCAGTCTGCAATGCATTTGTTATATATGACAAACTAGGTTGAGTTGAAAGCCATCTCTCTCTCTCTCTCTCTCTCACACACTTGCTTCCCTTTCCTATTCCAGATGTTACCCTCACATAAGAGCTTGCAATACATAGAATGACATAGAATCTTACAGTACAGAAACAACCATTTGGTCCAACTGATCTACAGTGTTTATGCTCTACACGAGCCTGCTCCAAACTTGCTTCATTTCACCCTAACAACACATCTTTCTATTTCCTTTCTCCCTCATGTATTCATCTAGCTTCCCCATGCTGACATAGCCATTAATTTCAACTCGTCTGCATCTCTCCTGCTCGTTATACGGATTTGAGAATGGTTATCATGAATGGAATTCTCTTCTGATTTGCTTATGTGTGAAAACAGATTTACAAATATATCATGAACAAAAGAATTGATAAAAGCCACGATGGCATTAAAATCAGGGAGGTGGTACATGACAAGATGCACTGCCCCATTAAATGACCTATGAATATGCCTGGTAGATGGTAAATGAGCAAAGGAGGTAAAGCAGTGAGGTGGATTTTACCAAACCCACGATGCTGGGCCCCGTGGCGGGGGGGTGGGGGGGGTGGGCCAGAAGATGGTGATGGCAGAGGCCCGCTATGGAACTCAACACCAGGAGCACCTGGCCCAATCCTCCTGGCGGCAGTGAGGCTCCGTGGCAACCCCCTGGCCGCTGGGCAACGGGACCCAGATTTGAATATGTAAACAGCCACTTATCATACATTATTATGCATGCTGCTGCAATTCGGCCATCAGTTCACGATATTAAGCTGGACATATGGCACATACATGCCTTCACTTTCACGTCTGCGAAAGGCTGGTTGCACCAAGGCATCAGTCCTCTGAGCCTGTGAAGCTGGGTGGGTGTGTGTTGTGAAAGGGGTCTCAACTCTGCAATTTTGAAGGGAGGTACCCCGTACCTTATTCCCTGAATGTTTGGGGGCAGTGGTGGGGGGGAAACAATGGCAGTCCATGACTCCTTTATGTGGGGTGAGGGCCACAAATAGTAGCTGGTTTAAGGTCATGTCGCTGGTGGGCCAATCCAAGCAACTGCAATAATATGACCGTGGTCATGCTGCCCCTCTCTTATTTAAAGCTAAAACGCTCAATGTCATGCCATACCATATAGATGATGTCGGACCACAGCTGACGCACCAATTCACATCACTCTCTGCCCTGATAGATACCATTGACCTACTGAAGGATCCGCGTTCACCTCCAGCATACAGATGGGGCTGGTTCATCCTTTCTTTCTTGATCCACGTACCTTGAGGAGGCTGAACCAAGAGACAGGCACAACCCACGTGGAAGCTCATGGACGCGAGCAGCAGCAGCTACCAAGGCGCATTCGATGACAGAGAAGACAGTGGGTCTACAGACCCCACATGACATCCTGCAGATGTCAAAGCGCCAGTGTCAGAGGTGACTGCGGACGTCCAGAGAGGCGGTGACACATCTCTGTGCGCTGCTGAATGATGACCTGCAACCAATGGGGTTTGCTAGACACCCTATGCCTGTGGCCCTCAAAGTGGCAGTGGCTCTTAACTTCTACACCTCCGCATCATTCCAGGGATCCACCAGTGACCTGTGTGGGGTTTCACAGTCAGCAGTGCACAGCTGTATCAGGGAGGTCACTGATGCCTTATACAGGAGGGCCGGTAACTATTTTTGCTTCAGGACGGACCCTGAGAGTCAGGCCCAGAAGGCCCTCGGATTTGGGGCCATCATGGCAATCCCACAGGTGTAAAGGGTCATAGACTGCACACATGTGGCCATCAAAGCTCCAGTTGGGCAACCAGCTACATACCTCAATAGAAAGGGCTTCTACTCCCTCAATGTGCAGCTAGTATGTGACCACAGGAAGTGCTTCCTGCAAGTGTGTGCCCGCTTTCCAGGCAGCTGCCATGACTCATTCATCCAATGCCAGTCCCAGGTGCCACTGCTCTTCACCGCACCAGCTCAGATCCAGGGATGGATTCTTGGGGACAAGGGCTAGACATGGCTCCTGACGCCATTGAGAAACCTCACCAGCGATGCAGAGGAGAGATACAATGCCTGCCACAGCTCAACACGAGCTACCATTGAGCAGGCCATCGGCACGCTGAAGATGTGCTTCTGCTGCCTGGATAGATCGGGTGTGGCCCTATAGTACTTACCAGAAAGGGTTGCACACATCATTGCTGTATACTGCACAACTTTGCTATACGGCGGGAGGAGGCCTTGCAGGATGATGAGAGATGGGAGCAGGAGACATCCTGGGACGATGAGGACGTCCAGCAGCAGCCGTGCATGGGAGGATGGACAGCATCGATGCAGTGCATACATGGTGAGCAACGGATGCACAACAATGCTGTATTACTGAACACTTCCACAATCCCTAAAGTGTACCATATTCTCCCCATATCACATACCACCGTGCTTTATCTGGTCGGCAGTCTTCTGCATTTGTGACATCTGTGTCTCCACCATTACTGGCAGCAGATGACTGAGCCATTGCCCATGTGACTGCATCCGTGTAGTGCCACATCACGTATACTGGCACGGCAATTATGTTATTCCATACTTTGGCAGTTCTGTCAGGTCAATGATGTAATGGGAGGACACATAATTGGTACATGCTGGCATTCGTCATTCACACAGTAAAAAGGAGACACATGTTAAAAAAGCACATTTAGTGAGAAGGAATTAGTACCTAGGCATGTCACCCGTGAAAACCCATATGTGCCATGGTGTCTTTTTGAAATGCTTGTGGATACTCCTTCATGGTGCTACCTCTGAGCTAGCAGCTTGACTAGAGGCAGGCTGCTGATCAGGACACCCTTTGGCTTTGGATGACTCAGGCAGTCGTTCTCTGGGCGCAGGAGGCCTGGAGGGCCCCGGCTGCCTGAGGGCCTCCTGCACCAGTCCAGGGCTGTCCTCAGATGTCATGGCTGCTGGAGCTGGACTCATTGGTGGAGGGGCTGAGGAGCCAGTGTCCACATTAGAATCACCCTGAAGGAGGACCCCAGATGTGGTGACCTGGCTCATCTCCTCCCTCTCAAGGCTCATAGGAACCTCGCTGCTCTCCTGAGAAGGACCATTAGCAGAGACACTCTCCAGGCCCCTGGACCCTCTCTCGCCTAGCTACTGCTGCATCCAGCTCATGGCCAAGGTGAGGGTTTGCAGGTCAGTGCGCATCTGTGAAATGTGGCTCTCCATGAGGATTGCCAACCTCTCCATGGAGGAAGCCATGCACATACCTGGGACATGGCAGCTGAGGCCTCAATGGACCTCCCCATCGTCCGCTCAAGGCTGCATATGGCCTCTGGCATCTCTGCCAGATGTTGCCTTACCCTGTAACTCCAGCATGCCCTGTGCAGTCAACACCAGAGGATCATCATCAGCCTGGGGCTCAGCATGGTCCTGGCCACCCACAGTCCTCCGACTGCCAGTGACATTGCCTTTCTCAGCCTCAGCCAGCTGTTCAGGTGTGTGTGGTGCTCTCACCAGCTTGTGACCCAGACTCTAAAGCCGAATGGATTCCCACCGAGGTGACTGTATCTGCACCGGTGGAAGGTGCGGGAGTGTCATGGGACACTGCGTCCTCTGAGGTTGTCTCTTCCTCAGAGGTGCTGGAAGTCTCCAGGACCTCCAATGCCAACTCAGAGCATCGCCCTGCAAGATACAATGTGAAGAGCACAGTTTTACTTTTTATGGTGTACATGTCATGATTATGACAATATTGTCTCCAGAAATAATATGTTATGAGTAATCATTGTGTTCACCCGGGATCCCGAGCTCCACGTCTGAAACGGAATGTCCTCCCTGGCTGCCAGCTAGCTCCAGGGCCTCCTCCTCAGCCTGTGATAGTGGTCTAATCTCTGACATCCCTCCCCCGGTCCTGGAGGATTCCTTCGCATTGTGGGTCCTCTTCGCCTGGAAGAGCAAGGATGAAGATATTGAACATTGTCAAACAACACGACGCTTTTCACAACAGGGGCGTTAAAACAAAAGGTGGGGGAAGCTCAGTCTGTAATATGGACTCAGCCTGTCATGTAGGTGCTATGCTCTGAGATGCAAGCAAGGATAGGTTTTTTCACACATGCAGCCACTCATGTAGCATCAATCCTCCCGGCCCGACCTCCCTGTCTTTAACAAGGCAGTGGCATCCATGTGCCACTCTGTGTGGGGACACTCAGGTCAAACGGAGCCATAGAACAAAGTGCCAGTTACCTTTGCCGAGCGCATGAGATCGTTCATCCTCTTGCGGTACTGGATTCAGTTTCGGCGGATGACCCCACGGCAGCTTACCTCCTCTGCAATCTCTGCCCAGGCTTGCTTGGTCAGGCGGGAGGGTCTCATCTTACTATCGCTGGGGAAAAGGGCCTCCCGCCTTGCCTGTGCAGCCTGGAAAAGAGTGAACAGTGGGGCCACCCTTCCTCGCACTTCTACCATCTCAAGTGCCTTGCCGGGGTAGTTCCTTGGCAGATGGGGCTCTTCAGACGTCACTGCTGGCTGGTCAGCTCCAGGTTTTAAATGTACAAGAGGTTGCATGCAGGGCTGGCTGCATTTAAATATGGCGCCAGCATCTGCTGACTTGTCAGCTGACGCCGTTCCCAGCGTCACACAGCCCACCCCCACCACGTGATTGGTGGGGTGGTGCGGGCCGACCCGGATATGCTAACGAGCTGCCGCTCGGGAGATCATGGGAGCTCTTCGGCCATTTTTTGAGCTCGCCTATGTGGCCTCCTAAACTATGTTAATTAGACACTGGTTATGCCTGCTACCTAAGAATGCAGTCTTCAGTCAACTCTTCAGTGAACCCTCTCCAATGATAACAGGACTGCCAAGACTGAAGGCAATGAGATAAATTTTCATCTTCAACACTCTGCATGCCAAGAGCACATTTAAGTGATTTGAACTAATGCCCCACCACGCCTCCCCCCGCCCCACAAGCCCCATAAATTTCTGCCCATTATAATGAATGCTTCAATCCACTCTTGATCCTCGTGTAAGATATGCCAGGAAGTTCATTTTAACATTAACTAATCAGCGTTTATTTTGTGTACTTAGCAAGTTGTTACCTGTAACCTGTATATTTGATTGACTTTAGAGCTGGTAAAGTTGCCATCAATATGTGTTGCCATCATAAAGTTATTTAACCTGCCTATACGGAGGAGATAGTTCAAGGGCCTGGTGGAAGAACATAACACCATTGCTTCAGTAATCATGTCAGCTCTCAAAATATATTCTTTTCATCTTGGTGATTAATGTTTTATTAAGTTAAAAGCACTATATAAATGCAAGTTGTTATTGTTGGTGTTATTATACTGCTTGAAAAAAAGATGGTAAAAACGCAGCAATTAGCTTATAAAAGTCTTTACATATCTAGCACCTTCTCCACTGTGAGCTGATACCAGCCCTGCAAATAAAGTTTCAGAGCAGACTGGTCCAGGACCTGAATTAGTCCCAAAAACATTCCCAACATAATGACACTTCCCCTCTAAGTTTGCCTATTATTATTTAATATTAGGATTTTATTTCAGTGTGTAGGTCACCTGCCTTTCAGCCATGCTTCAGGTGTCTTTGGGGATGGGGGAGGGAAGATAGCGGGAATGGGGCTAATTCACAATTATAATAATGCAATGTTTAAATATTTGCAGATTTTTAAATCCACTTGATTTGAGTGCAGATTTTACCACGATTGGAATTCTGTATCAATCATGTTAGAAATAAAATCTGTTTTCAAAAGTTATTTCCAATCGTGGCATAAAGAGCAGCCAGCGAAAAGGCAACCGACTCGGCGAAGAGGCAGCAAGCAAGCTTGCGATTATCAAACGCCATACATGTGCGCTTGCTAGTGAAAGTTGAAGATTATTTCAAATAATCTACTCTGTATGCAGGTCTGGGTCAATGCAGCAGTCAGGGGGCAGATCTGATCTGCTGTGACAGACAGTGATGAGTAATTGCTCTAATTACTCTCCTATCCACTACATCAACTGGAGAAAGATAATGTCATAACTACCTTCAGAGGACAAATCACCCCCGCAACCTGACATCCATGACAGCAATGCATTCATATTAATAGAAGGTAATTTAGAGTTGCTGGCATTCAACAGGGAAGGTGCACGAAGGAGTGCAGCAAATCCTAGGAAGTTGTACGAAGATAAGGACCTCATTAGAGTAGCTGGGATTTGTTGACTTGCTGCTGCAATAAGCTGGTGGAAAATGACAAGCGCATAGCGTGTCAGCGGCTCGGTGACAGTTTACATTTTCTTCTATTGTGATCGTTAGGGGAGAGTGCGACCACAATTCAGTATCAATGTATTGCTGCATTATTACAAATAACACGTCAAACATTTTATTCAGCTCTGCATAGTCCGTGTAAAACTCATGCTTAACTGTAGCCTTGACAGACACAAAGGAAAACTCGCATTAGGGTCATTAGTGAGTCAAATCCTCATGAAGATTTTATTTCCTCCAGTGCTTTATTGCTTAACACATTCAGGTAAAGAGTCCTTTGTGGAATGTATAAAGCAATGATTCACCAACAAGTTAACAACTGCATTAAAGTAAGAAGCAAAGGGACTGTACACAACCATGTTGAGCAGTAAAGGAAACAAAAATATTCAATGCGATCAAGGAACAAATGATGAGCCAAGGCCTGAAACATTGGACTGGATTTTTACATCCTGCCTGGGCCAGGAACAGAGGTGGAATTTCACGCTGCTGGCCTGCATGCCAGTTCCTGCCTCCATCCTGTCCCCGGGCCATTTTCCTGGAGGCAGGATGGGAGATGGGGATTGGAGGGGGGCAGCAGGGTTACCCGCCCGCAAGCAGCAGGTAGCCAATTGACCCAATTTAAGGCCTGTCAATGGAGGCCGACTGGGCGGACGCCTGCATTTTGAAGCATCTTCTCCCTCACTTACCTGTCATGGCATCTTGCTGCTGCTTTCAAGTGGAAGGCTTCTGATTGGCCCTCCAGTTTCGAGAGCCCACCCACTGTCTTTAATTGGATGGCAGGCCCACCCTCTGGCCATTACAATAACGCTCCAGGGAAAATCACAATGAGTGACATTTGATCCGGACGGTGGGGTTTGGAAGCCCCTAGGGAAAATCCTGCCCATTAACTCTGTTCCTCCCTCTGCAGATGTTGCTGGCATGCTGAGTATTTCCAGCATTTTCTGTTTCTATTTCAGATTTTCAGCAACCATGATATTTTGTTTTTGTGCCGTTCTCTACCTATCATTCCTATTAAATGTTCCAGGTGATTTTGGTTTCATATGGTTGATATTCAGATCCATGGCTGTGGCAGTGAAGCTCCCACAATGATTCACTGGGTAAAGGCATCACTGCATGTAGAAGTGAGTGAGTCAATCAGATCAGGAAGATTGCAGTGTCTTTCTTCTGTTTGAGCTGAGCTATTTGATTTCAGCTGAGACACCTGGCGAATGGCCTTAATGTTCTGAACTAATGTGCAATGCTCCCGACTGCCATCTAGATTTGCAAATCAGGGGTGGTCATTAGAGGAAGTGCAGCCAAAGGGAGGGAGTTCCCACACCAACAATCTTCTTGACCATGGCCTTCCTACGAGGTGATCTGGATGCTGTGAGCAATCCAACGTATAAATCACTGACTGGGTGGAAGTGCGTCCAGGTGAGGTTTATGGCCTGGAAATTATTGAAACCAGAGTTTGGATCAACTCTCGGGGATATGATTAGCTTGCTTGTCTGCTCTTCTGCCACGTTTCCCACATTCCGACCCTGCCGCTAATGGGCACCCAAGATGCATCCATTCTGGCATGGACACCCACTGAAGAAATTCCATTAAATTGCTCCTGCCCTGGAGCTGGATGCACCAACAGGGTCAGCAGCAGACACCAATGGAGCAGTGCTGAAGGAGGTTATAGTTAACCTGTCACTGTTGTGTACCATAGAAGAGGAACCATTCCACATTCTACAAAATCTATAACAAAAATCAGTATTGTCAAACAGTCTTTAAAGTCTTAATCCAAAATTGTTTTGTGTTTGTCTTCAGCATTTGTATTAATTGAGAAACCCAGGTGAAGGACAAACCGTCATAGCATTGGACACCATCAATTTTGAAAAAAGTAGGAAAGGAAGGTGCAATAAATTTAGAATTCATGACTCGGTATTGCCAAGATCGGGTTCTCAAAGCCTGTACATCATAAGAGGAAATGTAGCCTACGACTCACACTTCTGAAGTGCTGCAAAAGAATGAGTTTAAGTAGGACACAGTTCAACCACTCTTTGGCTGAAACACAGTGAGGATATTGGGAGGAGGAAGATTTCATGGAAGCTTAAGAGAAACAAGGGAATTACAGAGGCTCAGGTCATTATCCTTCTTTTACCCCTGCTCTTTCCACCAATACTCTCACCAGCCCTCCTCCTCTCATGAAGGAGTTGACTCCAATCTGGGGCACATTTCCATTGTTGTTGGTCATCTTCAGTACCTCACCCAAGTGATCATTTGTCTTGTTTGAGCCAAGGTACTATTTTGACAAATCGGGCAATGAGCACTAACTTGATTGTTAATAATTTTTCTAGTACTACAAGCACAATAAGTGGGTGTCTTTATGGCACAATTACATGAAATCAATTAACGAAATGAGTTTCGAGAAAACGTAGTGTAAAACAGGCAATATCGATTCAGTACTTCAGTGGAAATGAAAATAGAGGTATAACGGGCAGCTGAATTGTGTTACGCTGTCACCCAAGGTCAAAATTACCCCCCTTGTTTTTGTCTAATTTGTATTTTGTGCAGGCATTTGTTATGTCTATCAACTCAACATATTCAACAGCACTTTTAAAGTTTTCTTCCTTACTTCTGCTGTAGTTATAAAGTAAATCATTACGGTACAGTAGTAGGAAAGTGGATACAGCCCTCTTATTTAATCAGTGTCAGCCATGGCTCAGTAGGTAGCACTCTCACCTCTGTGTCAGAAGGTTGTGTGTTGATGTCCTACTCCAGGACCTGAGCACAAATTCAAGACAGACACTCCAGTATAGGATTGAGGGAGTGCTGCACTGGCAGAAGTGCCATCTTTCGAATGAGACGTTAAGCCGAGACTCCGTCTGCCTTCTCAGGCTGGCATAAAGATCCCATGGCACTATTTCAAGGAAGGGCAGGGGAGTTAGTCCCCAATGTCCTGATTATCCCTCAATCAACATCTAAAAAAAACAGATTATCTGTTCATTATCACATTGCTGTTTGTGGGAGACTGCTGTGTACAAATTGGCTGTCACATTTCTTACATTACAACAGTGACTACACTTCAGAGAGTACTTAATTGGTAGCTTTGGGACATCCTGTGGTCATGAAGACACTTTAGAAATTCAAGTCTTTCTTTTTTTAATACAAGGCAGCTCAGTGTTGTTGATACACATTATTAGATTAAACCATTGGGTAAGTCCTCTCACTTTAATATTAATTGTTTCAAAATAGAAACATGCAGGATCCATATGCTGTCCTTATGTTGACAATAGGCACGTCAACAGCTACATGCCAGTTAACAATTCTAGATAATCCAATCTTATAGAACGTAACTCTTAGCCATACAGTACATGAAGATTCCAGCATAATCTTTGGTTTGGTTTCAGTTAGCTGTTCTCATGCAGGGTAGCAGGAGTGCTGTCGCTGGCCTTTGTGCCTTTATCAAATAGCCAACTAACATTCACTGTCAATGGCCACACAGGAGAAAATATTGGAAGGTGGCTGGCATTTGTAGAACTGAATCCAGCATGAGTCATCCAATTGGTTGAGCGAGTCCAGAACAAGAGGGCATAACCTTAAAATTAGAGTTGGACTGTTCAGGGGTGATGTCAGGCAGCACTTCTTCACACAAAGGGTGGTGGAAATCTGGAACTCTCTCTCCCCCAAAAGGCTGTTGAGGCTGGGGGTGAATTGAAAATTTTAAAACTGAGATACTAGCTTTTTGTTAGGCAAGAGTATTATGGGTCAAGGAACCAAGGCAGGTAGATGGAGTTAGGATACAGATCAACCATGATATAATTGAATGGGTGGAACAGGAGCGAGGGGCTGAATGGCTTACTCGTGTTCCCACATTCTTATCATATCCAGGAGAGGACGGAAAAAAACTGGAAATAATAAAAAGAAAGCTTGAATTGTTTCACTACATCTTCGAGGCATTCTCTGTTTGATTTATTTTCTCTCGATTTTTCTGCCAGTTTACACCCCTCTCACCCTGCAGACTTTATCTTCTTCCTGTCAACAGCTCAATCGGAACTGGTTGCCTTCCTTTACTTTGTCAAGTGGTGATTCTTTATGTGTGAGCATTGGTTGGCTATTCGCCTACAGGAGCATGATGGCCGAGCCCAATCCTGTCCTGATGGGGTATTCACACATGTATATTTCCAGGGTGGCACGGTAGTGAGGATTGTAATCGGCATTAGAATGGTGGTCAATTTTCTGCTTCGTAATCTGGGCATTGGGAGGTAACCAAGGCTAAAATTAGCACACCTAATGTCTGCCCCGCCAGACATTTTCTACTGTTACTGTGGAGTCTCGAAATCCCATCCTCTACCAATGTTTCTTCTTAAGCTTTTCACGCGTGCATACTATTTCGCTGCCACTACCATCAAATACTCCCTCTAAGCTGACATTGGAACCAAAATCTCTACTCCAGCTGCACAGTTCATGGTACCTCTTAGGCAAATAGTCCCAGTTGGGTGAAGCCCTCATATTGTCACTCCAAGCTCACTGTTAAGATTCAGGAGCAAATATTATGCAGCAGAGATCATGCAACAAAGGGAATATCTGTTTGCTCTCAAAGTGAAACAAGATTTTATTCCAATTCAATTTGGCTGTGGTTGAAATCCCGTTAGAGGGTTTGGTAAGCAATCTGACAACGTTATCTCTTGATAAATAGTTTAGAAAACATAAAGTAGACTTCACTATCCACAGTTACTGCTGTGATTTCATGCCCAAAGGCTACTGATGCTTTAAGCCCCTCAGCTTGCTACATCAATGAGAATTAATGCTAGCAGCCATTGAAAAGAAGCATGCAAGTGTATTTGTGTTTCAACGGCCCACATTCAAACATTATGTTCAGTTTATAATTGGAAATGTGTTTATCAAGTGAGGGAAGACAGTGTGCTGTGAATGGATGATTTCCCATCTTTGCTAAGAGTGCTAAGCACCCCCAGAGTGAAGCACAGGTTAAGATCAAACCTTTAAGGAGTATGTACAGCAGAGGCAACGCTGGCAAGATTCTATTATTCTTATAAATTGTACACAGACAGGTGTCAAACGGCAACAGAGATTGGCACATTTTTTTCCACCAATAAATTTCAAGCTATCCCTTAAAATTAAATTTTCAATTCCACTTCAAAATATGGGAACTTTCAGTTCACTGTCTCATGCCACGTGTCTTCCTTTTATGGATTCACTCAGAGTATTATGTAAACTACTACTATAGCCAAGTGTCGTAACCAGGTTGGTAATAGGTGTCACAAAGCCCACACTGTCTGCCAATCCCTGCAGTTGCCTGTAGGTCATTACTCTTCCACTCTCTGTGCTGTCCCACTCGCTCAGCTTTGGCTTCAGTGTGATATTTTTCCATCCGGGACCATACCCAAAGGTGCTAATCTTTAGCCACTGCCCTCTGTGAAGTGACTGAATCATACAATCATACAGCACAGAAGGAGGCCTTTCGGCCCTTCATGCCTGTGCTGGCTCTTCGCCAGAATTACCTCATTAGTCCCACTCACCTTATTCTTTCCTAACAGCTCTTCAATTTTTTTCCCCCTTTTTAGTGGTAATGTCACTAGACTAGTAACCCAGAGCCCCAGGCTAATGCTCTCAAGACATGGCTTCAAATCCCACCACGGCAGATGGTGGAATTTGAATCTAATTAATGAATCTGAAATTAAAAGCTAGTCTAGTGACGATCATGAAACCATTGTCGATTGTTGTAAAAACCCATCTGATTCACTAATGTCTTTCAGGGAAGGAAATCTGCCGTCCTTACCTGGTCTGGCCTACATGTGACTCCAGACCCACAGCAATGTGGTTGACTCTTAACTGCCCTCTGAAATGGCCTAGCAAGCCACTCAGTTGTATCAAACCACTACAAAGTCTAAAAAAAGGAATGAAACCGGATGGACCACCCAGCATCAGCCAAGCCACTGGAAGCGACAACAGCAAATCCATCCCTGTCGACCCTGCAAACAAACAAACATGCGAACATACGAATTAGGAGCAGGAGTAGGCCATTCGGCCTCTCGAACCAGCTCCGCCATTCAATAAGATCATGGCTGAGCTAATTGCAACCTCAACTCCACATGCCCGCCTACCCCCAATAACCTTTCAACCAAAGTCCTCCATACTAATATCTGGGGGCTTGTGCCAAAATTAAGAGAACTGTCCGACAGACTAGTCAAGCAACAACCTGACATAGTCATACTCATGGAATCATACCTTACAGACAATGTCCCAGACACCACCATCACCATCCCTGGGTATGTCCTGTCCCACCGGCAGGACAGACCCACCAGAGGTGGCGGCACAGTGGTATATAGTCAGGAGGGAGTTGCCCTGGGAGTCCTCAACATCGACTCCGGACCCCATGAAGTCTCATGGCATCAGGTTAAACATGGGCAAGGAAACCTCCTGCTGGTTACCACCTACGATCCCCGCCCCCGATACCCCCCACCACCACCTCGGCTGATGAATCAGTGCTTCTCCATGTTGAACACCAACTGGAAAAAGCACTAAGGGTAACAAAGCAATGAATATACTCTGGGTGGGTGACTTCAATGTCCATCACCAAGAGTGGGTCTGGAGCACCACAACTGAACGAGCTGGCCGAGTCCTAAATGACATAGCTGCTAGACTGGGTCTGCGGCATGAGGTGAGGGAACCAACAAGAGGGAAAAACCTACTTGACCTCATCCTCACCAATCTGCCTGTCGCAGATGCATCTGTCCATGATAGTATTGGTAGGAGTGACCGCCGCACAGTCCATGTGGAGACGAAATCCCATCTTCACACTGGGGGGTACCCTCCATCGTGTTGTGTGGCACTACCATCATGCTAAATGGGATAGATTTCGAACAGATCTATCGACTCAAAACTGGGCACCCATGAGGCGCTGTGGGCCATCAGCAGCAGCAGAGATGTATTCAACCACAATTTGTAACCTCATGGCCCGGCATATCCCCCACTCTACCATTACCATCAAGCCGGGGGTCCAACCCTGGTTCAATGAAGAGTGCAGGAGGACTGTATCTCCAACACAGAAGTCCTCGAGGCGGCCAACATCCCCAGCTTATACACCCTACTGAGTCAACGGCGCTTGAGATGACTTGGCCATGTGAGCATGGAATATGGCAGGATCCCCAAGGACACATTGTACAGCGAGCTCGCCACTGATATCAGACCCACCAGCCGTCCATGTCTCCGCTTTAAAGATGGCTGCAAATGCGACATGAAGTCCTGTGACATTGATCACAAGTCGTGGGAGTCAGTTGCCAGCGATTGCCAGAGCTGGTGGGCAGCCATAAAGGCGGGGCTAAAGTGTGGCGAGTCGAAGAGACTTAGCAGTTGGCAGGAAAAAAGACAGAGGCGCAAGGGGAGAGCCAACTGTGTAACAGCCCCGACAACCAATTTTATCTGCAACACCTGTGGAAGAGTCTGTCACTCTAGTATTGGCCTTTATAGCCACTCCAGGCGCTGCTCCACAAACCACTGACCACCTGCAGGCACTTACCCATTGTCTCCCGAGACAAGGAGGCCAAAGAAGAAGGAGGGCATGCCAGGGGCAGCACCAGGCATACCTCAAAATGAGGTGTCAACCTGGTGAAGCTACAAGACAAGAGTACTTGCATGCCAAACAGCAGAAACAGCATGCAATAGACAGATGATCCCACAACCAATGGATCAGATCTAAGCTCTGCAGTCCTGCCACATCCAGTCGTGAATGGTGGTGACAATTAAACAACTAACAGGAGGAGAAGACTCCACAAACATCACCATCCTTGACGATGGGGGAGCCCAGCACATCAGTGCAAAAGATAAGGCTGATGCACTTGCATCCATCTTCAGCCAGAAATGCCGCGTGGATGATACATCTCGGCCTTCTCCTGACGTACCCAGCATCACAGATGCCAGTCTTCAGCCAATCACATTCACTCCGCGTGATATCAAGTAACGACTGAAGGCACTGGATACTGCAATGGCTATGGTCCCTGACAACATTCCGGCAATAGTACTGAAGACTTGTGCCCCAGGACTAGCCATGCCCCTAGCTAAGCTGTTCCAGTACAGCTACAGGCACAGTGGCGCAGTGGTTAGCACTGCAGCCTCACAGCTCCAGCGACCCGGGTTCAATTCCGGGTACTGCCTGTGTGGAGTTTGCAAGTTTTCCCTGTGTCTGCGTGGGTTTCCTCCGGGTGCTCCGGTTTCCTCCCACATGCCAAAGACTTGCAGGTTGATAGGTTAATTGGCCATTATAAATTGCCCCTAGTATAGGTAGGTGGTAGGGAAAATATAGGGACAGGTGGGGATGTGGTAGTAACGTGGGATTAGTGCAGGATTAGTATAAATGGGTGGTTGATGGTCAGCACAGACTCGGTGGGCCGAAGGGCCTGTTTCAGTGCTGTATCTCTAAACTAAACTACAACACTGACATCTACCCGGCAATGTGGAAAATTGCCCAGGTATGTCCTGTGCATAAAAAGCAGAACAAATCTGACCCGGCCAATTACTGCCCCATCAGTCTACTCTCGATCATCAGCAAAGTGATGGAAGGGGTTGTCGACAGTGCTATCAAGTGGCACTTGGTCAGCAATAACCTGCTCAGTTTGCGTTCCGCCAGGGCCACTCAGCTCCTGACCTCATTACAGCCGTGGTCCAAACATGGACAAAAGAGCTGAACTCAAGAGGTGAGGTGAGAGTGACTGCCCTTGACATCAAGGCAGCATTTGACCGAGTATGGCATCAAGGAGCCCTGGAAAAACTGGAGTCAATGGGAATCAGGGGACAACTCTCTGCTGGTTGGAGTCATATCTAGCACAAAGGAAGATGGTTGTGGTTGTTGGAGGTCAATCATCTCAGTCCCAGGACATCACTGCAGGAGTTCCTCAAGGTAGTGTCCTAGGCTCAACCATCTTCAGCTGCTTCATCAATGACCTTCCCGCCATCATAAGGTCAGAATTGGGGATGTTCGCTGATAATTGCACGCTGTTCAGCACCATTTGCGACTCCTCAGATACTGAAGCAGTCCGTGTAGAAATGCAATAAGATCTGGAGAATATCCAGGCATGGGCTGCTAAGTGGCAAGTAACATTTGCACCACATAAGTGCCAGGCAATGACCATCTCAAACAAGAGAGAATCTAACCATCTCCCCTTGAAATTCAATGGCATTACTGTCACTGAATCCCTCACTATCAACATTCTGGGGGTTACCATTGACCAGAAACTGAACTGGACTAGCCACATAAATACCATGGCTACAGAGCAGGTCAGAGGCTGCTAATTCTGCGGTGAGCAACTCACCTCCTGACTCCCCAATCCCTGTCCACCATCTACAAGGCACAAGTCAGGAGTGTGATGGAATACTCTCCACTTGCCTAGATGGTTGCAGCTCCAACAAAACTCAAGAAGCTCAACACCATCCAGAACAAATAAGCCTGCTTCATTGGCACCCCATCTACCATCTTCAACATTCAGTCCCTCCACCACCAACGCACAGTAGCAGCAGTATGTACAATCTACTAGATGAACTGCTGCAACTCACCAAGGCTCCTTCGACAGCACCTTCCAAATCCATGACCTCTACCACCTGAAGAACAAGGGCAGCAGATGCATAGGAACACCACCACCTGCAAGTTCCCCTCCAAGCCACACACCATCCTGACTTGGAACTAAATCGCCATTCCTTCACTGTCGCTGGGTCAAAACCCTGGAACTCCTAACAGCACTGTGGGTGTACCAACAGCCCATGGACTGCAGCGGTTCAAAAAGGCAGCTCACCACCACCTTCTCAAGAGCAATTAGGGATGGACAATAAATGCTGGCCTGGCCAGCATCGCCCACATCCCATGAATGAATAAAAAAAAAGTATATATCCAACTCCCTTTCAAAAGTTGCTATTGAATCTGATTCATTATCCCTTTCATTTTTATTTAGAGATACAGCACTGAAACAGGCCCTTCGGCCCACCGAGTCTGTGCCAACCAACAACCACCCATTTATACTAACCCTACAGCAATCCCATATTCCCTACCACCTACCTACACTAGGGGCAATTTACAACAGCCAATTTACCTATCACCCGCAAGTCTTTGGCAGTGGGAGGAAACCGGAGCACCCGGAGAAAACCCACGCAGTCACAGGGAGAACTTGCAAACTCCGCACAGGCAGTACCCAGAATTGAACCCAGGCCCCTGGAGCTGTGAGGCTGCAGTGCTAACCACTACGCCACTGTGCCACCCCAGTGCATTCCAGATCACTGAACTACCAGTGAACTTTCAATGTTTCCCTGCTAATATGATGACATCAGCAATATATCCACCCAATAAAATGATGATAGGGATTTGATATTAATGTGTTACGGTCAAGTGAGGAGGGGTCGAAGGGCTTCCCTCTTTTCCACCTCCTTGTTTTACCACAACAGATTTAATTCTTTCTGAATGTGGATGCACTGGCCAATTCAGTAGGTGTTTGATTGTTTCTTGTTATGATCATAGCAAGTAAGTAATCAGACAGGTTTTCCTGCGTTAACAAAAAAAGAGGTTAACTTTATTGTACCTAAACCAAACTAATAAAATAATAAACAACACACTCACTTTCACTTTCACTTTCACACACTCTGGTGGTTTACACACACAAATAGGTTACAGAGTGGGAAAAGGTAGATTGGTTGAGTAGAGTCCATAAAAAAGATATACAGTCTGTAAAGTTTGGTGATTCTGCATGGCTTCTCACTGAATTCAGTGGTCCTGAGGCTTTTAGTTTGAAGAGGTAGATGACTGGTTTGGTGAGTCTCTTGGAGACAGCGATGTGGATGATTTCCTCCAAAGGGGTTTCTGATTGTAGCCGGAGTATGCAAAGGTGGTCAGTCAACAACAGGATTTGAAAGCTTTCAAGCTGGAATAGAGAGAGGGAGGGAGAGAGAGGGTGGGACCCCCACTTAGGGTCTGCTCATGTCAGAGTCCAGTTGCTTCTCCTTTGCTGCAAAGAAAACACCACTTAAAACCACAAGTGAAGAGGGGTTTGTCACATGACAGTCACTCAGTCATACAAACATAGCAGTTAGCAGCACTTCTCTGCTTGCTGAGAGGACAGGTAGTTGTTTTAAACTTCCTGGGTCTTGGTTCTTGTACGGAAATGCAGACATTTCGTCTTTCTCCTCACAATCATTGCAGTGTAGGATACGGTGTTGCAAACTAGGTGATCATCTTAAGCTGAAAGGATGACTTTCCTGGCAGCTTGTCTTTTAAAAATGTAATTTAAAAACATAAATTCAGATCTCCAGCCAGTGGATTAAAGAAAATTATCATTCAACAAAACACATTGGCGTAACAAATGCAGCGCAGAAGTCTTCTCGCAATGTCTCTGAAGCCATATCTTCAGAATAGTGGCCCCCACTTATTTCACCGCCAGTGCCACAGTTCTAGTCATCTTTCTCCAATTAGTTTCCTACATGATGGAAAGTTCTGTGTGGTCGAGTCCACTGGGAGCTGGAATGAGTCTGCCCAGACATGTTTTACTCAAAGCTGCTGAAAGCCTTCGGCAATGGGAAGCTTTCATCCCATTTGTCTGAGCTGGATTCAAAAACAGGTCCTAAAGGTCAAAAGTGTTCCAACCTACCCTTCAACCTGTCCTCTGACCCCGCCACAATCTCCATGCCATGCCACCCAGTTTTGCCATTCTGAGCAATCATTACAAAGATACACACAATTTTCGATTAAGTTCCAGAAACCCTGGAAATGACAATCAGCTCTGTTACTTTACAAATGCTTGACATACGTATCAAATTTCTCTGCTATTTTAATGGGAATATTAAATGTATTAACGCATCCATTAAATAGTGCACAGCAGCATTTGATACAAACAAGTTAACCTTTCATAACATAACAATAATTTCCAAGTCTTTTCAATGTTCAGTGAAAATAAATCAAACATTAGTATTCATATATCATAACTCATGACAAAATATAAAAACGAAAAAACACATTAGGTTTAAAAGCCTTTTCATGTTACTGTGAAAGGATCTGGGATTGTTCTTTGCTGCCAACAGATGTGAGCCAATGCACAGAAATTGGGAAACTAGGAATGAAATAAAACTATTGCTTTTAAATGACTATTCCAATTTCTTTCATTCTTGCACGGGATGTGGGCGTCAGTGGCCAGGCCAGCATTTATTGCCCATCCCTAATTGCACTTGAGAAGGTGATGGTGAGCTGCCTTCTTGAACCGCTGCAGTCCTTGGGGTGTAGGTACGCCAACAGTGCTTTTAGGAAGGGAGTTCCAGGATTTCGCCCCAGCGACAGTGAAGGAACGGCAATATAGTTCCAAGTCAGGATGGTGTGTCACTTGGACAGGAACTTGCAGGTGGTGGTGTTCCCATGCATCTGCTGCTCTTGTCCTTCTAGGTGGTAGAGGGCGCGAGTTTGGAAGGTGCTGTTGAAGGAACTTTGGTTGAGTTGCTGCAGTGCATCTTGTAGATAGTAGACACTGCTGCCATTGTGCATCGGTGGTGGAGGGTCTGAATGTTTGTGAATGGGGTGCCAATCAAGCGGGCTGCTTTGTCCTAGATGGTGTTGAGCTTCTTGAGTGTTGTTGGAGCTGCACCCATCCAGGCAAGTGGAGAGTATTCCATCACACTCCTGACTTGTGCCTTGTAGATGGTGGACAGGCTTTGGGGAGTCAGGAGGTGAGTTACTCGCCACAGAATTCCTAACCTCTGACCAGCTCTTGTAGCCACGGCATTTATGTGGCTGGTCCAGTTCAGCTTCTGATCAATGGTACCCCCAGAATGTTGATAGTGGGGGATTCAGCAATGGTAATGCCTTTGAATGTGAAGGGGAAATGGTTAGATTCGCTCTTGTTGGAAATGGTCATTGCTTGCACTTGTGTGGCGCAAATGTGACTTACTACTTATCAGCTCAAGCCTGGATGTTGTCCAGGTTTTGCTGCATATGGACACAGGCTGCTTCAATATTTGAGGAGTCACGAATGGTACCGAACATTGTACAATCATCAACAAATATCCCCACTTCTGACCTTATGGAGGAGGGAAGGTCATTGATGAAGCAGCTGAAGATGGCTGGTCCAAGGACACTAACCTGAGGAACTCCTGCAGTGACATCCTAGGACTGAGATGATTGACCTCCAACAACCATGAGATAAATTTCCTAAAAATTCCAAAGTTCATTTCAATTCTTCATGGATTGTGTGACATTACAATGGAGAGAACAGTGAGGCTTCTTTATTAAGAAGAAAATTGTTATAGTTTCATGCATTTCTTTCAAATGGCATTGGCAGGAGTTCATTGACAGCTGAGGTGTGCATGTGGCTGCAGCAGTTTAAAGCACGGATTTTGTCTTACGCTAGTAAGCAAATTTATAACACTTACCTTAGTCTTGAGTGTGAACCTGACATCCAGATTCATCACAAAACACCAAGGTATTAGCCAAGCATTTCTTAACATGGGTAGAAGTCAAGATTCTGCAGATGTGAAATTGGTCTTGGGAGTTGGCACAAAACAGATAGCGAATTGGCAGCCATTTTTACATTGCAAACAATTTTCTTTTCCATTTAAAATTGTGTGGGGTGTAAAACTAGCTGCCAATTCACTTACACTCATTTATCAGTACCTCCCAAAACCAGTTTCACTCCCTGCATCTCACAAATGGAAAAGAAGGACTGTTATAAAGTTTTCATAAATTATACAAATCTCCGCTGCCTCTGCATCGTCAACCTGCTCGTCCAACATCTAATCTTGGACTGATACCATTATTATGACCAGGTGAGAAAGGGGTCTAGGGTTCCCTCTCAGCCTTCACCTGGTCTTATTGTAACAGGGTTTAATTTTTAAACACACCATGTTTTTAGCTCTCCCTTGGTGAATCCTTATTCACTGCGTTCCAATTATAAGGCAAATAAACCAGCACATACAGGTTTTCTTAGGTTTAAAGAAGAAAAGTTGAAATTTATTAATCTTAAACTCGAATTCGATTAATGCCTACGGATGCACAACGTGCCCACGCTAGCATGTATACGCAATACACACATGCAGATAGAGACAGAAAAGAGCAGAAGGAAATAAAGTGGAAAAGTTTGAGACAATCTCGGAAGAGGGTTTTTGTTATGGTTCTTCGAGCTCATTGTAGAGTCCTTGATTGGAGGCAGGTCTTGCTTTTGGTTGGGGCCCAGTATTCTTCTTAAACCTTGTTCGATATAGGAGACCTTTCTCTCTTGGGGTTCATGTGCCTTTAGTGGATTTGGAGTTCCGTGACAAAGAGGGGGAGAGCCAGAAAGGAGAGGTCTTCCTCAGTCCAGGAGCATACTGCAGTTTCTCAGTTCAAAACACAATTCAGAAAAATCGGGTTGCCAAGCAGGCTAGTCACGTGACCAGTTGGTCTGACCATGCCTATTCATGGATTCGGCCATCCCAGTAGTCACCCTGAAATTTGAGCTCCCTCACCTTCAATGTCTGCTGCTCAAAGTCCATTGTGGGTTAAATTGGATAAGGGAAGTAACCCCTTTGTCTCCACAAGCACTGTCTGTTAATATGCAAATGTTTTTCCAGCCAAGTGCCTGGTGAATTTTTTGAACAAGTCCTTTCTTCACTTCTGCAACAGTTTTCAAACCAGTGTTCATATGACAAAATTAATATGCCTCATTCTTGGCAGGTGGGGGTCTAGCATGATACTTCCACACCCAGTGGAATGAAATGTGATTTGAGAAAAACGCATTTCATTAAAAGGGTCGAGAGAAAATATGAGATACAGAAAAAAAACATACATTTCTCTCATTCATTCATTCATAAATCCTAAAATTTATTACAGTCTGTCTTTTCTTAGTGGCAGTACTGCTTCAATTGCCCCTTTTTGGCATCCCAATAAACATGTGGTTCTTTGGGCAAGTTTTTCTTCAGTTTTCCCATTTCCATGGCTGCCTAGGGTCTTTGAGATGGTTAGGTTTAATTAGCCCTGAGTTGGAATTTTTTTTTCAGGAGAGTCAGTAGTGGGCGGGTCTATCCTGAACTCGCTTTCAGTGCTTTGCTGAATCATGCAAAGGCTTTTGACTTCAGGGATGGGTAGTTCTCTTTTTTCCTGACTGTGGGGGGGAGGATTCTTTGCTAATCTTCCCCTTTGTCCTCTGGGACACTCCTGCCTGCAGGGATTTGTGCAGACTCTACTGCATACCCCTGTGGCACTTCGACTAGGTGAAGTATCTCCCTCACGATTTCTCTGCCCCCTAGAGGTCTTTCTTTGTCTCTGCAGGTTCCTGTAAATGCTGTTAGCAACTCTGGTGGGGTGCTTCAAGTATCTGCATTTACATTGGAGGATGTGGGGTCTAACTTTTCACATTTCGCAGGTTTGGCTGACCAGACAGTAGGGATTTTCATCCGGGAGTCCTGGACTTCCTTTAACCTGCCCTCTCAGTCGCTTTTTCCCATTCCCTTTCTAACTTTTTGCCTGTCTTGTGTCTGCCTGTCCCCTTTTGTTCTCGGTGGGAGTCTCTTACTGTTCACCTACCGTCTGCTGGAGGGTCCCCCTAGCATCGATACAGGACTGGGCGGCACAGTGGCGCAGTGGTTAGCATCGCAGCCTCACATCTCCAGCGACCCGGGTTCAATTCTGGGTACTGCCTGTGTGGAGTTTGCAAGTTCTCCCTGGGTCTGCGTGGGTTTTCTCCGGGTGCTCCGGTTTCCTCCCACATGCCAAAAGACTTGCAGGTTGATAGGTAAATTGGCCATTATAAATTGCCCCTAGTATAGGTAGGTGGTAGGGAAATATAGGGACAGGCGGGGATGTGGTAGGAATATGGAATTAGTGTAGGATTAGTATAAATGGGTGGTTGATGGTCGGCACAGACTCGGTGGGCCGAAGGGCCTGTTTCAGTGCTGTATCTCTAAACTAAACTTAGGGGAGCAGGTTTCACTGTAGCTTAGGGTTTCCCCTCAACCTGGCACATATGGCAACTCCTGCAGTATTCCACTGCATCTTTTGGCCAGTTTTGGCCAGTCAAACTGCTATCTTATGCGAGCTTTGGTTTTTCGTATACCGGCATGTACAGCCACTGCAGTCTCGTGGGACCTTCCTAATATTCCTCTCTGGTACCTCTGCAGCACCACTAACTGGTGAACTACTGTCCACTCCTTGCTCTCAGGTCTGTGAGGAGAACTCCATTTCCTCATCAGTATCTCATTCTTTAAATAGTAACAATCAGGGACTCCCTCTGCTTCACTTTCAGACTGGGCAGCCTGTGATAACTCTCGCAATACTGGGTCGGCTCGCTGAGCCTCTGCTAGGGAAAATCCATTTAATTCATTCCCTGGGTCTTCTAACTTCCCAAAGAAAGTCTCGGACAGGCAGACCTCATAACCATCTGCCTGCAATGCCAATGCTGTCTCCTCTGGGAGAGCTGGTTTGATCATGACCTGACCCACTACACATTCAGGGAAATTGCAGCGGACTGTCACCTGCCACTTCCCTGTCTCTCTGACCTCCTGCGGTCTCTCTTTTACTACTTGGGGCTACAACCTTCACCCCCACCAGATCATTACCTAGGAGCAGGTCAACACTGTCCACAGGCAAACTAGGGACCATCCCTACAGTCACCAATCCCAAAACTAGGTCGCACTCCAGGTGCACCCGGTGCACAGGTACAGGCATACACTGCCCTCCAATACAATTAACCACCATTCTGGTGTTCACTGCATTCTCTGGGGAAAAGGTCAGGCCTTTTCCCAGTAAAAGGGATCTAATGGCCCCTGTGTCCCTGAGAATTACTAAGGGCTTGCTTGCCCCCCTTGAGGGGTATGGGGTTACTTTCCCTTCAGACACAAAACCCTGATAGCCTTCAGGAATCCTATTACATTTTACTGCACTTGCAGCATTAAGCTTCCTGTGTCTCACTCTTACTACAGTTAAAGCCACAACATGTTCTGTTGTGCTTTCCATCAGGTTCTCTTCTTCACTGAGTGGTGTGCCCTGATTAACCCTACTGGTTTTCCCTTTAGTTTCCAGTAGCCAGCTTTTGAATGCCCTGCCTTATTACAATGGAAGCACACAGGTCTCCGGGTCTCACTCCTGCTTACCGCACCTTCCTTTTTGGCTAGAGGAGGGCCCCCTTGTGTTTCCTGCTTTACTTTCTCTCCCAGAACTGCTTGGGCTCTTATCACCTTCCCAACCATTGTCCTTTTTGTATTTGTGGGGTTGATTATGAAAGGTTCTCCCTTGGGAAACCAACTTATAAATTAAAGTAAACTCATTGGCCAGAATGGCCGCTTGCTGGGCTCTCTGAACCTGCAGCTCCTCTACATGGGTCTTTATGAAGAGTGGAAGAGAGTGTTTAAATTCTTCTAACAGAATTACTTCTCTAAGATTCTCATAGCTGAGCTGTATTTTAAGAGCCCTCAGCCCCTTGTCAAAAGCCAGCTGCTTACTTCTTTCAAACTCCAGATAAGTTTGATTCGTTTGCTTCTTGAGGGTTCTAAACTTTTGGCGATAGGCTTCAGGTACTAATTCATATGCCCCGAGGATAGTATTTTTGTCAGTTCATAATTTGAAGAACTATCATCTGGCAACAGGGAATAAACCTCATGGGCTTATTTTGTAATAAAAGAGGCCAGGTCTCAGCTGGCCATTATAGCTGCCTTGTCAGTTTCTCAAAGGACACAAAAAACTCTTCTACATCTTCCTCATTGAATTTTGCAATTAGTTGAGCTAGTTAGAACAATTCTGTACCCAACCCTGAGTTATGCTCCTCCATATTGGCCATGCTTTCACCGGGGTTACTCTGTCGCCCTCTAGTTAACCCAAGTCACTTCAGCTCTCTCTCTTTGCATTCCTTCCGGAATATTCTTTCTCTTTCTCTCTCCTGTCTCTCCTGTTCCTTCTCCTGTCTTTCTTTTTCTTCACGTTCCTTCTGGAAGGCTCTCTCCTTCTCCCTCTCCTGCCTCTCTCTCTTTTTTGCCCTTTCCTCAAATTCAAGTTTTCTCTGTTTCAGTTGTATCTTTGCTAACATTACCCTGTCGGAATCTGCTTCTAACCCTGTTTCTGCTTCTTCAGATTCAAGGGAAAAATGGTTGGCCACTAGTCTTAGGAGTTCAGACTTCCTAGCCTTGCCACGTACAGTGATCCCACACAGCTCAGCCATTTTCCTCAACTCCTCCATAGACAGTGCTTTTAACTTATCCCAAGTTACTTCACCCTGGCTTGGGGAGCTACTAGCTTCAGTTGCAAACATATTAGTATTCAAGCACACAACCACAGGAAAACCTGTATTGAAATCTTGCTCTTTTTTGATTGGTTACAATTTGGCTTCCCACTTCCAATTTCTCTTGTTTGTCTGTGGGTCAATCCCGGACGAGCCCCCAAATTTCTGTTACACCCAGGTGAGAAAGGAGTCTAAGGTTCCCTCTCAGCCTTCACCTGGTCTTCCCGTAACCGGGTTTAATTTTTAAACACACTGTGTTTTTATCTCCCCCTTGTTGAATCCTTGTTCATTGCTTTCCAATTTTAAGGCAAAGAAACCAGCATATACAGGTTTTCTTAGGTTTAAAGAAGAAAGATGAAATGTATTAAACTTAAGCCTAACTCTAATTTGGTTAATGCCTACAGATACATGACTTGCCCACACTAGCATGCATATGTGATACACACTTGCAGATAGAGACAGAAAAGAGCAGGAGAAAATAAAGTGGAAAAGTTTGAGACAATCTCTGAAGAGAGTTTTTGTTACAGTTCTCCGAGCTCATTGTAGAGTCCTTGATTGTAGGTAGGTCTTGTTTTTTGTTGGGGCCCAGTATTCTTCTTAAACCTTGTTCGATGTCGGAGACTTTTCTCTCTTGGGGTTCGTGTGTCTTCAGTGGATTTGGAGTTCTGTGAGAAAGAGGAGGATAGCAAGAAAGGAGAGGTCTTCTCCCAGCGGTCATCCTGAAATTTGAGCTCCCTCACCTTCAATGCCTGGTTCTCAAAGTCCATTGTAGGTTAAATTGGATAAGGGAAGTAACCCCTTTTGTCTCCACAAGCACTGGTGATTTGCATTAATATGCAAATATCTTTCCAGCCAAGGGCCTGGTGATTTTTTTAAACAAGTCCTTTCTTCACTTCAGCAACAGTTTTCAAATCAATGTTCATATGATAAAATTAATACGCCTCATTCTTGGCAGGTAGGGGTCTAGCATGACACCATTGTCCTCTGACCCCACTGTAATCTCCATATCCTTGCTATCAATTCCAACCCCCTGCCCAGCCACTGTCTCAGGCTGAACCAGACTCTTCACAACTTTATTGCCCTATTCGATCCCAAGTTGAGCTTCTGACATCAAATCCTCTCCATCACAAAGACTGCCAACTTTCTTTAACTTCTGTAATATCACCTGTCTCCGCCTGTGCCTCAGCCCATCTGCTGCTTCAACTCTCATCCATGCTTTTTCCACCTCCATCTCAACTATTCCAATAATCTCCTGGCCTGCCGCCCATCTTCCACCCTCCAAAAACTTCAACTCATTCAAAGCTCTGCTGCCCATATCTTATCCCACAGCAGGTTCCTCTTCTTGATAATCTCTATTGTCTCCCAGTTCCCCAATGCCTACTGTTAAATTAAGTTCTCATCTCGTATTGAAATCCATTCGGGGCTTAACTCCTTCCTGACTCTGTAATCCCCTCTAGCACTACAGTTCCTTTCCCCCAGAACTCTGCATACCTCCAACTCAAACTTCTTGTGCGGCCACATCCCTTCGCTCCATCGTTGACGGCCGTGCCTTCAACCATTTACAACAACAACTTACTTTTTATAGCACCTTTAACATAGCAAAATGTCCGTAGGCTCTGAGTTTTCATCCCTGAACCCCTCCACCTCCACCTCTTTCTCCTACTTTTGCACCCTCCTTAAAACCCAACTCTTTGACCAATCTTTGGCCACCACTTCTATTCTCTCCTTCTTTGTCTCAACATCCACTGTAGTTTGATTATGCTTCTGTGAAGTGCCTTAAGACATTTTTCTCTAGTAAAGGCACTATATAAATGCAAGTATTCATTTAGAACAAAATACATAAATGCAAGTATGCAGGTTCCTTCTTGTTTCAGTGACCAATTAAAGGGAGCAGACAATTCATAAACATAAGAATATTCCAAAATAAGAAACCCTGAGGTAGATTTTTGACTTCACTGCACTGCCTAGGCAGTAATCTGGCAGAACAGACAAACTGCATTTTATGACCCATTCAATTCAATGAAATGAAAATCAGATCGGATCTCTACAGGAATAGCCCATTAGTCCCAGTGAGCATGTCCCTTTTTGATTGATCTCTAATTCATCTACCTATCTTTTCACTGTATCCTTTAATTCCTACTCTTTCCAAATCACATCTAGTTGCCTCCTGAATGCCTTCATACAGTATAACAAAGAATTACATAGAATGGACAGCACAGAAACAGGCTATTTGGCCCAACTGGTCCATGCTCCACATGAGCATTCCCCCCGCCCCCCCCTCACCACCAACTGTCTTCATCTAACCCTATCAGCATAACTTTTTATTCCTTTCACTTTCTTGTGTTTACCCAACTTCCTGCTATTTTATTATTCGTTCATTGGATGTGGGCATCGCTGGCAAGACCAGCATTTATTACCCATCCTTAATTGCCCTTGAGAAAGTGGTGGTGAGCTGCAGTCCATGTGATGTAGGTACACCCACAGTGCTGTTAAGGAGGGGGTTCCAGGATTTTGACCCAATGATCATGCAGGAACAGTGTATATTTCTGAGTCTGGATGGTGTGTGGCTGTGAGTTCCACAATCTAACCACTCTCTGGGTAAAGAAGCTTCTCCTGAATTCCTTATTGAATTTAGTAGTCACTATCTTCTATTTATGGTCTCCCCACAAGTGGAAACATCTTGTCAATGTCTACTCTGCAGCTTTCTCTGGTCATTTATTGCAATCGATTCTTATCCCTAGCATAGCTATTTTTAACTTAACTGCAATTTCCCCTCCAAGCCACACACCATCCTGACTTGGAACTATATCGCCGTTCCTTCACTGTTGCTGGGTCAAAATCCTGGAACTCCCTTCCTAACAGCACTGTGGGTGTACCTACCCCACATGGATTGCAGCGGTTCAAAAAGGCGGTTTACCACCATCTTCTCAAGGGCAATTAGGGACGGGCAATAAATGCTGGCCTGGCCAGTGACGCCCACATCCCATGAAATGAATAAAAAAACACTTATGGTCCTTGATATTTGAACACATCACTATAGTAAATAATTTCTCGAGATCAAATTTGTCAATCCCTTCATAATTTAGAAGATCTGTTAGATCACCTTGAAGTCTTTCCTGATTTTAAACACATTGCTCTATATATTCCAATAATGTTTTAATTGAATAATAACACTAGCTTTTTCACAGTGGGTCATGAGGCAGGAATGTCTACACACCATAACAGAGGTTGAAGGGCATAGAACAAAAACATCCAGATCATATTTTTCCTTTGTAGAT
This sequence comes from Heterodontus francisci, assembly GCF_036365525.1. Classification (NCBI taxonomy): domain Eukaryota; kingdom Metazoa; phylum Chordata; class Chondrichthyes; order Heterodontiformes; family Heterodontidae; genus Heterodontus; species Heterodontus francisci. The sequence continues at coordinate 184,493,231 of NC_090375.1, read as the reverse complement.
AACATATATAGCAAACAATGGCAATAATATTTGAAAACTCTGCCAAATCATAGCAACTACATAAGTTGGTCGGGCAGGTCTGCACAGGAATAAAATTATACCCGTGATATTTTATCTTATTCACTTCTGCTGTATCATTGGCCCTTTAATCTTTTCTTTCCATTCAATTGTACGCACGACCTTTATATGAACCCATGAATAATAACAGTGACAATAACCGCTGCGGATAACCCAGTGATTGTTTGGGACAGTTAGAATGGGATTTTGAGACTAATAACTGCAGAGGGATCGTACATTTCCATCCAATCTGTCCTGATGGGTCCAGGATGGCAGACAGCAGTGAGTCAGGCAAAACAGATTGTGTTTGTAAACTTTTAGTCATTTTTTTTTTCAACATAGATCAGCCTTTCATTTCCCCAGCACAAAGGAGATGATATTTGAGAATATCTTTCTTACCCTGCAGAAAATTAGAATTTTTTTAAAAAGTGACTTTGTAATGAGGTTGGGAATGCATTTTGGAAGTGAAGGCAACATAGTCTGACTTTGAGTCTCCAAACAAAATGGAAATTAGCATCAGTGAGCTCCGTTGCTGACTGCGTCCTGATCCAAACTAGACAGTATCTCCGTGCCGCTTCACACAGGCTATTTGTCAAAATACCACATGCTGTTTATTAACTTAATGAAGAAGGATGACCGGTCCAGCCATACAGGCTGATGCTTTCCTTTGACAGCCTATCAGAAATATTTCATAACGTGTTACAGACTTTCCACAAGTACTTGAAAGCATGTGGGAAGTCTACAAAGGTCTGTGGTGAGGTTCGTGTTATTTAAAATAACGTAGCGTGGATTTTATTTCTCAAGGCTTGAGGGGAAAAGTGTGCATGGAAAACAACAAAGGAATGATCACCTGCAGCTATTAGGCCACTAAAAAAATGACCAGTATTGTTGGTGCACAATACAATTAGATGTGAAATTGTCATTCCGGATCCTATTCCATTCTGTATCAACAATTTGCAGCATGTTTACAAATACAAGATCTTGGTGTGTTTTTGGAATACGTATTTGATAATATCCATCCTTAAGCTACAGACTAGTATGTTAACAATGAGCAGTTTGTTTCTTTTGTGTGGTAGAAAATGTGTATGTTGCTTCAACTATTTCCTGCCAGTTGATGTCAGAGTGCTTTAATCAGCAAAATCCTGCTGAGTGATTCCAGCATTCTTGTTTTTGTTTCAGATTTCCAGCATCCGCAGTATTTTGCTTTTATCAAATTAAAGGTTACTGCCCTGTGGCTCCCATAACAGAGAGCATGGCTGAGGTCTTCCCACTTCTGCACCGGTCAGCCAGCAATCGTCAGGCCACTGAAGTGAATGGATCAAAGCCTGTGAACTGCACAAGTGGAAAGTCCAGCCTCAGTGGCTCAATATCCCTACATTGGACAGTTTTCATCAAAAGGGATGGTCCTGTTTCAATAGCCACCCATTTTTACCAAGTGAAAGGACATAACAAGCTATATAAATGGAAGTAATTCTTTTTTTCGCTTTAATTCTAGGCCCATTTGGAGGATTGTAAAGATATCTTTGGTGCTTATCAGATACATTCAGCATGACAAGTCTGAGTTGCTTCAACCGTCAAAAATGTGTGACAGAGAAAAAATTCTGCTGCCAATAAGTTAAATAGAAATGATTAGCAAATAGAAGTTTGGGAATTTATAAGTGGATTGCAATGTAAACCATGTGCACTATATTTAAAATGACTTCAGTTTTTTTGCACTAGGCATAACCCCCTCCGTCCCCCTCACCCCACCCTCCATCCCCTCCCTGGCCACAACAAAACAATATTTCAGCAAAGGAAAGTTTTGTTTTAATACACAGAAGTATTGACTGTCAGTGTTTCAAAGTATACCTCTTCCCCAAGTATCAAAAATAATCATTAAAGCAAAATACTGCGGATGCTGGAAATCTGAAATAAAAACAAGAAATGCTGGAACCACTCAGCAGGTCTGGCAGCATCTGTGAAAAGAGAAGCAGAGTTAACGTTTCGGGTCAGTGACCCTTCATCGGAACTGACAAATATTAGAAAAGTCACAGGTTATAAGCAAGTGAGATGGGGGTGGGGCAAGAGATAACAAAGGAGAAGGTGTAGATTGGACAAGTCCACATAGCTGACCAAAAGGTCATGGAGCAAAGGCAAACAATATGTTAATGGTGTGTTGAAAGACAAAGCATTAGTACAGATTAGGTGTTAACAGACTGAATATTGAACAGCAGCAAGTGCAAACATGAAAAAAACAGTGGGTAAGCAAACTGAACAAACTAAGATGAAATTAAATAAATGCAAAAAAAAAAAAAAATTGTAAAAAATGTAAAAAAGAAAAAATAACTAAAAATGAAAGTAAAATGGGGGGCTGTCATGCTCTGAAATTATTGAACTCAATGGTCAGTCCGGCAGGCTGTAGTGCGCCTAATCGGTAGATGAGATGCTGTTCCTCGAGCTTGCGTTGATGTTCACTGGAACACTGCAGCAATCCCAGGACAGAGATGTGAGCATGAGAGCAGGGGGGAGTGTTGAAATGGCCAGCAACCGGAAGCTCTGGGTCCTGCTTGCGGACTGAGCGGAGATGTTCTGCAAAGCGGTCACCCAGTCTGCGCTTGGTCTCCCCAATGTAGAGGAGACCACATTGTGAGCAGCGAATACAGTATACTACATTGAAAGAAGTACAAGTAAATCGCTGCTTCACCTGAAAGGAGTGTTTGGGGCCTGGGATAGTGAGGAGAGAGGAGGTAAATGGGCAGGTATTACACCTCCTGCGATTGCAGGGGAAGGTGCCACGGGACGGGGACGAGGTGGTGGGTGTAATGGAGGAGTGGACCAGGGTGTCGCGGAGGGAACGATCCCTTCGGAATGCTGACAGGGGAAGGGAGGGGAAAATGCAACTGGTAGTGGCATCAAAAATAATCAAATACTGCTACAGCACCTCATTTTAATTGTCGCTTTCAATATTTCTGACAAGTTGCACTCACGTGGCCAATAACTAAGAAATGTTTGCACTTGACAATTTGAAATATTTGACGGCTAAGTTTACTGTGCTAGGTAAGGTGAGATTGTTTGTAACTAGGACTCTGTAACAATCAGCATTGACAAGTGAGGATACAGGAAGGCAGGGAGGCAGGTTTGTCCTGATCCTGACACTGTGACTGGCAGCAGATGTGTGTTTACAGAAAGTATCTTTGTCAATCTGTGAAGTTATCGGAGATGACTATTAATTGTTGAATGAAGGAATGTCGCCAATAAGTACCATCAAATTGAAGATGAAAATTAGAGAGCATTGAAGTTTCTTCATTCATCAGGGTCTCTAACTTTCACTTCCCCAATTTTCGCCACCTCAAGATCTGAGGTCAACTTGAAGTGCCCAGACTTCAATGAAAACCCTGAGAAAAACAAAAAACAATGCTTTGCATCACGAGAAGCAAACTAATTCAAGTGATGCCAAAGAGAAATGTAGCCCAGAAATGGCAAACAGTTAAAGCTGCTGAAGTCGCAATGTGTAATCTTTGAAATTAAATGCAGATTGTTATATGATAGCAGGACTGGGTATAAAATCACTGATCCTTGAATAAGCTACTGCTCAGCTTCATGTTTTTTTAGTGTCATGCAGTTGGCCCAGAGGCTCAGTTTCCACTTCCCCTCCCACCCGCAACTCCTTCCCCACCCTGTCTGTTTATGGGCTATGAAAAAAGTCGAAAGCATTGTTTAGCATGAGCATAGGAGCACCTGAAAGTACAGGACTAAACCAAGCAGTCCATGTGGACAGTCTCAAAAACAAATAACTCTCAATTACCCTCTCCTCTAATATTTATCCAATTCTCCCTTCAGTTTTGCCACACTATCTGCTTCTGTGATGTCTGACGCCTCAAATTCTAAAGTGTACCATTCCTCTTCTAATCTTCAGTCCCTGGCTCCTGTTTCTGGTGTTTGTGCCAATCTTGAACATATTAGTTATCTATTTCCTAAGAATCTCAAATGCTTGAATGATCTCTTCCCCCAGCCCTCCTTTCTCCAGAGTGGACAATTGCAGCATCTTCATTCCTCTCTTCATTGCCTCAGATGCTTTAAGTTGCATGTCAGATTGCTTGGCTCTTTTCTGCACTGCCCCCCCAGACCCTGGATATTCTTTCTGTAGCACAGTGAGCACAATGGTACACTGTACTACACATGTGGCATTACCAGACTCCACACTCATCGGGGTAGAAATTCGCTTGGGACAAAGCAGACACGATTTGAATGGACTGCCTATTATACACCCCACATGATATTCCATTTCATTGGGTCAGGTGGGTGTACAACAGGTGGCAAATACAATATTGCTCATTTTACACCACTGCCCCAGACAACATTTTAGAGATATTGTTTTAGTTTTAGAGATACAGCACTGAAACAGGCCCTTCGGCCCACCGAGTCTGTGCCGACCATCAACCACCCATTTATACTAATCCTACAATAATCCCATATTCCTACCACATCCCCACCTGTCCCTATATTTCCCTACCACCTACCTATACTAGGGGCAATTGCTAATGGCCAATTTACCTATCAACCTGCAAGTCTTTTGGCTGTGGGAGGAAACCGGAGCACCCGGAGAAAACCCACGCAGACACATTCTACCCCATTACCACCTCCTGGGATCATGCCCAATGCCTCTGGCTAAACATCCCAGGATACTGTTAGCTTCCCATATCCAGCTGCCGCCGCCTGTACTGTTGGGATTAAATCTTGACAGGAGAGGACTGCGTAGGCAGTGGAGTTTTTGAATCCACAGCATGTGTAGTTTTGCTTTGACAGGTTTCCCTCCCAGAAAGTCAGCCTGATTGACAGGCTTGGCTACCAGTCAGACAGGAGACTCTCTGGAGAAGGCCTCAGCCACAGGTAAGTCATTTGCTGTTTCTTGTGGGAGTGCGGTGAGGGGTGAGGTGGGGTCTGGTCCCTGACATCTTGGGGAGGGTGTATGGCAGGGGCCCTGATGGGGGGAGCTTTCTGGGGGAGGGAGCACTTACCTTCTCCCCAAAGCTGTCCTCTCCTCCCTTCAGCTGCCGGGTTTCCCAAGGCCTGGGAAGCCCATCCGGCCGGAGTTAAACCCACAAATCTGAGGCTGCCAGTATCATTAAAATATTTAATTGGCCAACCCGCCCCCTGGGCACAGGTTGGCTGCCTGCCCCTTCTCCCACCTCCATTAAACCTGCAAGGTTGGGGGGCAGCTTGGGCTGGGGTCAGGTTTGGGATTTTCCAGGTTTTAGATTTCAGCTGACCCCAATCCACCTGGTTGGTTGCGCCGAGCAACCCATCCCAACCCAACAGCCTCCACATCCCTCTCCTGCAGCCTTGAAGCTGCCATTGGGAAAATAATGTTTGTGTTGCAATAGATAAAATAAAATGTTTAGCCATTATTTGAAGTTAGTCCAAAAATGCCCTGCAGGGGTTCCTTATTTCCCAATCCCTGTTATGACCTGACTAAACCTGCCGACACTTTTCCTGTACTTGTGGCATTATCTGACTCCAGTACATAGCCCTGTCAAATTGATTGCCTGAGTTGTAAACTCTCTGTACAGCCCAAATATGCACTCGCATATGGAGTTAGACAGCCGTGAATTTAGCCATATTGTTCTGGACCTGTATCATAATGTGACCCATCTGATCAACGTAGCTATCTTATTAATCAACTAAGCATGCTCAGTTGGCAGGGACTTATAGGAATATTGGTTCTCCCTAGCATCATTTCAATGGGAGAAGGAATGCAATTGCCTGGATGGAGTGGGACCATTTGGAAATATTCAATACCAATAAGAATGGTGCATTAGACTGCGTGCAACTTTAACAGCAGCCAGAACATAAACAGAAATACTTTCGTCAGCAAATTTGTAGCAGCAAGCAATGTCCAAATTTTTCTAAAGAAAATATTAGAGTCGCCAGACAAATTTCTATCTGATGACTTAAATAATCTTTACCCTTAAAATCTTACCTATAAAAAGGAAAGTCCATGGAAAGAAAATAAGTAACAATGACCTACTTCGGACGTATTTAGAAAAAGACTTGCAATTCCATAACACTTTGCACAACCTTAAGATGCGCCAAAGCGCTTTACAGGCAATGGCTGGAATTTTTGCCCCCTCCCCCGTTCCCCCCCACCAACCCTGGGAGCAGGCTGATAGGCAGGGGATCCATGAAATTGGGTAGGATGACGGGACCACTTTGCCCGTTGCCTACCTGCCCCCATTGGTACCTTACCAGTGGCAGGGCAGGCGGCCTGCCCACCCTTAGGCTAATTGAAGCCCTTAAGTGTCCAATTAATGGCCACTTGAGGGCTTCTTCCCACTGCCACTGGTATTTTACCGTGGCGGATGGACACTTTGCTACCTGAGGCTGCCCAGTAAAGCCTGGCGACCTTCTTCCAGGCTAGGGTGGGGGTGGGGGGTCCTCCTGATCAGGCACCCTGTGCCCCTCCCAGCCATGTCCAGTGACTAACTCTAACCACTACCCCACTCCACGCCACCCCTCGCTGGGGCTTGGCTGATTGGCCCCGGCAAGCCCCGACCCCACCCATCGGTTCCAAGGTCGGCGTCCATTGTGGCTCTTCTCACTGGTGCTGTCCCAGGTCCCGGTGGCACTGCTGGGACTGAAGACCTGCCGGCCCTCTGATTGGCCAGCGGTGCTTGGAGGCAGGACATCCTGCCTCAGAGGGGTAGAAGCCACGACTGCAGGCAATTAACTGCCGGAGCCACACGTAACTACAGCATGGCTTCCAGGGCCAGCAGAGGCAGGCTCACCCCAGCTTTCCAGCCGGTGGTCGGGGCCACTGCCTCCTCGTGAAATTCCAGCCAATGGAGTACTTTTGAAATGTCGTTGTTGTATTGTAGGAAACACAGAAGTCAATTTACGCACAGCGAGATCGCACAAACAGCAATGACCAGATCATCTGTGTTTCAGTGATATTAGCTGAGGGATATATATATATGGCCCAGGACACCGGGGAGAACACCCCTGTTCTTCTTTGAAATAAGTCATTGATTATACTGCGCCTTGAGTACACTTGCCAATTTTTGACTGTTAGATTGTCATCTGAAAGGCAAAGTAAACTTAAATTAATTCCAAACAGCACTTGAGAAGAAATTAAACCCTCTGCCACATTGTACATGAGACTTCGAGCAACTGAGATTATAAAAGGTAAATAAAGGTTGAGGGGGCCTATGCCTACGTTTTAGCATGTGTCTCTGGTCACAGACTGCACAAAACTCACATGGGCCTTGTGCTATGAGCACAATGACTGAAAGATATCAAACTGGTCTGAATTTCTTTTAATTTTAATGCCTTTCAAACTTGTCCTGTTACATGTTTCATTATCTCACATGGGGCCTAGTTATGCAGGGTGCACCAAACATTTTCTCACTCCTGGTTTGGGGTTGGGAAGTGGAATCTGGGTTCAGTAATAGATAGTGCCGTTTAACACTTTGTAAATGTCTTTTCTGTCATGATGCACATCTGACGTTTTAATTAATTTAATTTGGAAAATGTTGCTCCTACCAAACACATCATTTTCTCTCAGATTGTTTTAATTGCGTGTATTATCTGATTTAGTAAGTTCTCATCTACACATGAAAGGCTGCAATAAAGAGAGATATGATAAATAAGATGATTAATTACTCTGCCTCCATCATTCGATTGTTTAATTAATTTACGATGTAATCTCGTATACAAAAATTAAAATATATTCTTCGACAAACTTGTATCTATCTGTTCCCCTTCCTCCCCCATAGCCCAGCTTGCCTGCTTCCTTCAGTGTGTACTTTTGTCCAATACCATAGTGACATCCATTGTCTGTATCGTGTATTACAATCATGATTAAATACTGGCAACCTTGAATCCAGGACTGTAAAATTACTGATTCCATGAACTGGCCATTTTTCGAGAAGAGGAGGAGAGAGAGCCAGTGTTGCCAAAGTCAAAATCTTTAGATCTTCTTTAATGCTGAAACACACAGGAAAAAGTTACATTTTGTTCACAAGCAAGATGACTCTCCTGTGTGTGAGATTACATCTTAAATTAATTAAACAGTCGAAGGGAAAATACCATTAATTGAATAACACTGCCAAAGAGGCAGCACAGGCCAGATGAGTTGAATGGCCTCCTTCTGTGCTGTCTTGTTCAATGATTCCATGACTTGGGGTTGCCCACTCTGGTTGCAGGTATTCCTGAAGGCTTCATCACATGACCTCCCACCTCCAAATGCCCTGCCCCTACACCACTGCCATTGGTCACCCACCACTTCCATCCTATAGCCATCCCGCCTTCCCAGACCTGGGAAAGTGAACAGCCTTGCTTGGACAGTTCTTAACTATCGTTACGACCAGGTGAGAAAGGTATCTAGGGGTCTTTTGCTATATTCACCTGGTGTTACTGTAGGAGAGTTATTTTTTAGCACACTGTGTTTTGAGCTCCCCCTTTGTGGATCCTTGTTTACAGCTTTCCAATTATAAGACAAAGAAACCAATTCACACAGGTTTTCTGAGGTTTAAAGAAGTAAGATGAAATGTTATTAAAACTTAAACTTAAACTCTAATATGGTTAACGCCTATGGATATACGACGCGCCCACGCTAGCATGCATATGTGATACACACATGCAAATACGAATAGAAAAGAGGAGAGGAAAATATAGTAGAGAGGGGTTTGAGGCAATACCAGAAGAGTTTCTTGTTTACTGTGCTTCGAGTTCACTTGATTGTAGGTTGTCTTGCTCTTCTTAAACCTTGTTCACGTAGGAGGGACTTTTCTCTCTTTGAGGTTCATGTGTTTTCACAAGATTCAGTTCCATGGGAAAGAGATGGAGGCAAGCAGGACTGGAGAGGAGATTCTGTTCCAACCGGAAGCACACGGCTTTCTCCGTTCAAATCCTCTGTTGGAAGTTCAAATTCAAAACCTCCAACATTAGTCAGTCATGTGACCAAAACTGATCTGACCACTTCTTCTGTGTATTGGGGAAGCAACGACTGGGTCCCCATTGTTCCAACACTGTCGGTTACTATGCAAATGTCTTTCCAGTCAGGGGCTTGCAATTTTAAGTTTTAATGTTCATGTGGCAAAATCATGTGTGCCTCAGTCTTGGTAGGTGAGAGGTTTGCCTGACACCTCCACACCCAGGGGAATGAAATGCGATTTGAAGAAAAATAGCGCATTTCATTAGAGAGTTTGAGAGAAATATAAAATACATAATGAAAAACCATGCATTTCTCTCATTCATTTCCACTCACTCACCAATCTTAAAGCTTATTAAAAATGGTCTGTTCTGGATACCAGGGCTGCTTTACAAAGACTTTTGACTTCAGGGGATGGGTGGTTTCCATTTCGTCTGACTGTGGGGGAGGAGTCTTTGTTACTCCGCCCTTTGTTCTCTGGGACTCTCCTACCTGAGGGTATTTGTGCAGACTTGGCTGCGCTCTCCTGTAGCACTTCGACTAGGTGAGGCATCACCCTCACAGTTTCTGTGCCCCCTAGAGGTCTCTCTTTGTCTCTGCAGGTTCCTGTAAATGCTGGGGTGCCTCTAGAGCCTGCGTTTACATAGGAGGATGTGGGGTTTAACTTTTCACATTTTTCAGGGTTATTTGACCAGACAGTAGGGGTTTTCATCTGGGATTCTTCCCGGACTTCCTTTAACCTGCCTGCTTGATCACATTTTCCCCTTCTCTTTCTTTCTAAACTTTCACCAGGCATGTGCTTGCCTGCCCCTTTTGTTCTCGGCAGGAACCCCTTGCAATTCACCAACCCTCTGTGGAGGGTCCTCCTAACACCGGTACAGGACTTAGGGGTGCAGGTTTCACTGTAGGTTGGGGTTTCCCCTTAACCTGGCACGTGTAGCAACTCCTGCAGTACTGCACCACATCTTTGTGGAGTTTTGGCCAGTCAAACTGTTGTATTGTGTGGGCTTTGGTTTTTCATATGCTGGCATGTACAGCCACTATGGTCTCGTGGGCCCTTCTTAATATTTCTCCCCGGTATCTCTGTGGTACCACTAAATGGTGAACTACTATCCACTCCTTGCTCTCAAGTCTGTGAGGAGAACCCCACTCCCTCATCAGTACCTCATTCTTTAAATAGTAGCAATCAGGGACTCCCTCTGCTTCACTTTCAGACTGGGCAGCCTGTGCTAACTGTCACAATACTGGGTCAGCTCCCTGAGCCTCAGCTAGGGAAAATCCATTTAATTCATTCGCTGCGTCTCCTAACTTTCCAAAGAAAGTCTCGGATTGACAGACCTCATGGTCATCTGCCTGCAGTGTCAATGCAGTCTCCTCTGTGGGAGCTGTTTTGATCATGGCCTGATCCACTACACATTCAGGGACTCTGCAGGGGTCCATCTCCTGCCACTGCCCTGTTTCTCTGACCTCCTGCGGTCTTTTTTTCACTACTGGGGGGGCTACCACCTTCACCCCTGCCAGATCATCACCTAGCAGCAGGTCAACCCCGTCCACAGGCAAACTAGGGATAATCCCTACAGTCACCAATCCTGAAACTAGGTCGCACTTCAAGTGCACCCGATGTAAAGGTACAGGCACACACTGTCCTCCAATACCATTCACCACCATTCTGGAGTTCACTGCACTCTCTGGGAGAAAGGTCAGGCCTTTTCCCAGTAAATGGGATCTGGTGGCCCCTGCATCCCTGAGAATTACTATGGGCTTGCTTGCCCCACTCAAGAGGTATGGGGTTACTTTCCCTTCAAATATAAAACCCTGATAAGCTTCAGGAATCCTATTAACTTTTCCTGCACTGGCCATTTACTTCCTGAGTTACACTCTTACTGCAGTTACAGCCACAGCTTGTTCTGCTGTGCTTTCCATCAGGGTCCCATCTGCATTGAGTGGGTGTGCCCTGATTAACCCTACTGGTCTTTACTTTAGTTTCCAGCAGTCCACTTTTAAATGCCCTGCCTTGTAACAATGGAAGCACATAGATCTCTGTGTCTCACTCTTGCTCACAGCACCTTCCTTTTTGGCTGAAGGAGGGCCCCCTGTGTCTCCTACTTTCCTTTCTCTTCCAGGACTGCCTGGGCAGATATCACCTTCCCACCCTTTGTCCTTTTCAGATTTGTGGGGGTGATTAGGAAAGGTTCTCCCCTGGGAAACCAACTTATAAATTAAAGCAAATTCATCGGCCAAAATGGCCACTTGCCGGGCTCCCTGAACCTGCTGCTCCTCTACATGGTTCTTCACTGAGAATGGGAGAGGGTTTTTAAATTCCTTTAACAGGATTACTTCTCTGAGAGTCTCATAGCTGAGCTGCATTTTTAAAGCCCTCAGCCACTTGTCAAAAGCCAGCTGCTTACTTCTTTCAAACCCCAGATAAGTTTGATTAGTTTGCTTCTTGAGGGTTCTAAACTTTTGGTGGTAGGCTTCAGGTACTAATTCATATGCCCCGAGGAAAGAATTTTTGGTCAGTTTGTAACTTAATGAACTCTCATCTGGCAACAGGAAATAAACCTCATGGGCTTTTCCAGTTAGTTTGCTTTGCAATAAGAGAGACCGGTTCTCAGCTGGCCATTTTAGCTGCCTTGCCAGTTTCTCAAAAGACACGAAAAATTCTTCCACATCTTCCTCATTGGATTTTGGAATTAATTGAGTGAATTTTAGCAATCTTGTACCCAGCTCTGACTTGTGCTCCTCCATATTGGCCAGGCTTTCACTAGTTACTCTGTCACCCCCTAGCTAACTCAAGCTGCTTCAGCTCTCTCTCTTTGGATTCTTTCTGGAATATTCTTTTTTTCTCTCTCTTCTCTCTCTCTTTCCTTCTCCTGTCTTTCATTTTCTTCACGTTCCTTTTGGAAGGCTCTCTCTTTCCCTTCCCGTTCCTTCTGGAAGGCTCTCTCTTTCCCCTCTCCCACCTCTCTCTCTCTGTTTCTCTTTCCTCTAATTCAAGTTTCCTTTGTTCCAGTTGTATCTTTGCTAACAATACCCTGTCGGATTCTGTTTCGAACCCTGCTTTTTCAGATTCAAGCAAAAAATGGTCAGCCACTAGCCTTAGGAGTTCAGTCTTCCTAGCCTTGCCACGTACAGTGATCCCACACTGATCAGCCATTTCTCTCAACTCCTCCATAGACAGTGCTTTTAACTTATCCCAAGTTACTTCACCCTGGCTTGGAGAGCTACTCGTTTTAGTTGCAGACATGTTAGTATTCAATCACACACAACCACAAGAAAAACTGTATTGATCTTTTGCTCTTTTTTATTGGGAACAGTTTGGCTTCCCACTTCCAATTTCATTTGTTCATCTGTGGGTAAAATTCCAGACGCTAGCAACCAAATTTCTGTTACAACCAGGTGAGAAAGGTGTCTAGGAGTCTTTTGCTGTCTTCACCTGATCTTATTTTTTTTTAACCAGTGTTTTGAGCTCCCCTTCGTGAATCCTTATTCACAGCTTTCCAATTATAAGACAAAGAAACCAATTCACACAGGTTTTCTGAGGTTTAAAGAAGAAAGATGAAATGTTATTAAAACTTAAACTTAAACTCTAATACGGTTAATGCCTACGGATATACGACACACCCGCGCTAGCATGCACACACGATACACACATGCAAATATGGACAGAAAAGAGGAGAGGAAGATATAGTAGAGAGGGGTTTGAGGCAATATCAGAAGAGTTTCTTGTTTACTGTGCTTTGAGCTCACTTGATTGCAGGTAGTCTTGCTGTTCGTCAGGGCCCAGTGTTCTTCTTAAACCTTGTTCACGTCGGAGACTTTTCTGTCTTTGAGGTTCATGTGTTTTCACAAGATTCACTTCCATGAGAAAGAAATGAAGGCAGGCAGGACTGGAGAGGAGGTTCTGTTCCAACCGGAAGCACACGGCTTTCTCCATTCAAATCCTCTGTTGGAAGTTCAAATTCAAAACTTCCAATGGTCAGTCAGTCATGTGACCAAAACTGGTCTGACCACTTCTTCTGTGTATTGGGGAAGCAACGACTGGGTCCCCATTGTTCCAACACTGTCGGTTACTATGCAAATGTCTTTCCAATCAGGGGCTTGCAATTTTAAGTTTTAATGTTCATGTGACGAAATCATGTGTGCCTCATTCTTGGCAGTTTTGACAACTATCAAACAGCCGATTATCCCATCTCCACTATTTATGCAACCAATAAGTGACAGTTGTTCATCGAAAGTGAAAAATGAATGCACCTTTTTTATTCAATGTCCCTCTGATATTTTCTTTCACCCTGGTTGCTTGTAGCGGTGTAATCTGTAATTGCTGGAAATGCCAGGACAATCCTGGAGTGTCAGTAGAAATGTGCTTGCTTTTTAGGCCAGGTATATTGCACAGTTTGAATCGAAATAAAGCATTTTCGACTGTCCATTGACAGAAATTCTGAAGTGTTCCTAAAACCTGAGGTGAACAGAATTAGCCGGGGGAGGGCTGGTGGAATGTGGTGAGGCTACTTTTTTTTACCTTCACACTGACTACAATATTACTGTTGTGTTAAAAAAAAAAGCTTAGGAAGAGAATAGGAAAGCGTATTTAAAAATATTACAGGGACATTAAAGCAGATTATACAGGATTGATGATGCAACATTAATTTAGGCATGTCATCATTATGTGACACAGAATAAATAATATAATGAAAATTGATACAAATCATTCCAAGCCAACTCAATATTATTTGAGCTATGCCCTGATCTATGCAGCACGGTTTCCTCTACCAACAAATATTTAAAACTGCTTACTGTTTGGATTTCAGTCAGATTTGAATGAAGTGTAGGTTTGGTCAGTTTATTTTCTGCATCAAAACGTTATAATCCAGCAAATTTGTTTGCAGGATAGACTCAGCTGAATGGCAGGATATATTACCACTCAATACAAGGCATAAAAATGAGCTTACAGCATTCATTTAGAGTGAGAGAAACATTTAACATATTGACTAAGGAGTTCTAATGGCTCATGTGGGTTGAAATCGTACTGTGTGATATTAATAATAAACATATTAGTGTGCTCATATGTAATTCATCTACCCGTCTCCGATTTAAATGAAACTGTATCTGTTTCCTATTTAAATGAAAGTGTCACTGTCGTTAAAATAAACAGGTCAATGCTTTAGTTAAAATAGCAGACAAAGGGAGCTCATACAGATGAATTGATGCATTTATTACTAACATCAGACCCTATGATTTTAGCGCAATTATTTCTACAGAAAAAAAATCTACGGCCCAAAATTCCTCTTCTAATAAACAAAAGAATGATGTCTGGGTTTTCTTTCCACAGTGAATGACCCACTAACAAAATCAAAGGAAGCTGTATTGTTGCAATGTATGGCATTTGTTAATGAGTGGTTAGTTGTGGAGAAAACACAATTAATTCTCCCCCTTTTTATTTAGATAAACAGAATTAAACCTGTTGTGGTTAAACAAGGAGAGGGAAAAGAGGGAAAAGAGAGAAGCCCTCTGACCTCTCTGCATCAGACCGTAACAATATATATTATATGTGTGTGTGTGTGTGTGTGTAATGGCTATAAAGATCGCTTTTGTTCTCAAATGATGTCTCTACTGTTCTACTGAATGCCTTTAAATATTTTTGTTTGAATAGCAGGTGCCATCACTAGAGAATTAGCTTGAGAGAATTATTGGGTCTAACAGTGGGAGGAAGCTGAATTAACATCTGCAGAGTTGCAGCCATGAGTCCAGATTGCTTCAGTGATCATATCATTTCAGCAGAATGTGTTAATTCAGCTCCCTTTCACACATTTACGCCCAAACTCTTGAAGTCACCCTTGAAGTCCCTCCCTCTCTCTCTCTCTCCAGCTTAGTACCTCTGTCATCTCTCCAGAGAAAAGCTTAAAAAGAAATTACGTAGGACCACAGAGCTTCAAGAAAAGGAAGGAAGGATGCTGCAAGAAGGTAAAAGTTGCACTGTAAGGTTCCCAGCGCAGAGTGCCATTCAAAGGGAATACCAATTGGAGAGTCAAACACAGAGATCACCACCCTAAATTTTGCGACATTCCCAATTTATGCACTTTAAGAAGAATGTGAAGTCTTTAGAGAGGGTGCAGAAAAGATTCACGAGAATCAGTCCAGGAATGGGGGACTTCAGTTATGGACAGATTGAAGCAGCTGGGGTCATTCTGCTTAGAGAGGACTGAGAGGAGATTTGATAGAAGTGTTCAAAATCATGAGCAATCTTGACGAGCGGATAGAGAGAAACTGTTCCCATTGGTGGAACAGTCAAGAACCAGAGGACACCAATTTAAGGAGAATCGCAAAAGAACCAACAGCCACATAAGAAAAAAACATTTTCCACAGCGAGTGGTTAGGATCTGGAATGCACTGCTTGAGAGTGTGATGGAGGCACGCTCAACCAAGGCTTTCAAAAGAGAATTGGATAAGCACCTGAAAGGAAAAAGTTTGTTGGGCTACAAGGAAAGGGCAGAGGAGTGGGATTAGCTGAGTTGCTCTTGCACAGAGCTAGCACAAACACAACGGGCCGAATGACCTCCTTCTGTGCTGTAACCATTCTCTGATTCTATGAGTTTCCAGCGACTGATTTTTAATGACCAAAAAATCAGGAGTGCCACTAATAGGATCGCTATGCCTGATTCGTCAATCTGCACTCCACCAGGACCAGATGGAGCATAGCAATATTTTCCTGGAAAATTAAATCCACGAACTACAAACAAAAGCAAGGAGAAATAAATCTGTTCTTACTAGGAGAAAAACATACCACTGAGATGGGACATCAGTTAAGCTGTCACAATAAGGAATTGTAGCAACAAGCAAATGAAAGCAGAGAAGATGGTCTCCTCTAGTTGTGAGCACCCTCATAGATAAATACAGGATTATTTCCTCTGGTAAGCCTTTCTATTGAAATCCTAAACTGCAACCTAAACCATTGAAGAGTAATTGCTTTGGAATTGGATTCCTAGATTCTACTACACCTAATTGAGTCTCCATGCTCGCTGACCTACATTGACTCCCAGTCCAGTGTCAGGCAAGCCCCCCCACCTGCCAAGACTGAGGCACACATTATTTTGCCAAATTAACATTAAAACTTAAAAATTGCAAGTTCCTGACTGGAAAGACATTTGCATAGTACCAGACAATGTGGAAACAAAGGGAGCCAGTCCCTGCCCCCCAATACACAGAAAGAGACCTGGTCAAACCAGTCGGTCATGTGACCATCAACTGGCCAACTAGGGGAGTTTTAAACTGGAAAAACAGATTTTGAACTCAGAACGGCGTGTGCTCATGGACTGAGAACATCTCTCCTGTCTGCCTGCTTCCATCTCTTTCCCACGGAACTGAATCTTGTGAAGACCCGTAAACTCAAAGAGAGAACAGTCTCCTATGTGAACAAGGTTTAAGACAAATACTGACCTCCAACGAAACGCAAGACCATACCTTCAATCAAGGACGACAGCGAGTTTGAGAAACAGTAACAAGATATTGCCTCAAACTGTTCTACTTATCTTTTCTTCTGCTCTTTTCTGTCCCTATTTTCATGTGTGTATCGCATGTGCATGCTAGTGTGGGCGTGTTGTATATCCATAGGTGTTAATCACATTAGAGTTTAAGTTTCAGGTTTAATAAATTTCATCTTTCTTCTTTAAACCACAGAAAGCCTGTTTGTGCTAATTTATTTGACTTATAATTGGAAAGTTGTGAAGAAGGATTCACAAAGGGGGAACTCAAAACACAGTGTGTTTAAAATTAACCCCTGTTAAAATAAGACCAGGTGAAGATGGTAACAGACCCCTAGACACCTTTCATACCTAGTCGTAACACCGGCAATGCCTCAATTTTAAAATTCTCATCCTGGTTTTCATATTTCTCCAAGGCATCACCCCATTCTTATCTCTGTAACTTCCTCCACCCCTACAACCCTCCAAGATATCTGTACTCCTCCAATTCTGGCCTCTTGCACATTCCCGAATTTCATCACTCCATCATTGGTGGCTGTGTCTTCAGCTGCCCGAGGCTGTGGAATCCTCTCCCTAAACCTTTCCACTTTCCCAACTCTCTATGTCCTTAAATCCTACCTCTTTCACCAAGCTTTTGGTTGCCTGTCCTGACATCTCCTTCTGTAGTCTGGTGTCAATTTTTTGTTTTGGTACCCCTCCTGTGAGCTCCTTGGGATATATTATGTTAAAGGCACTATATAAATGCAAGTTGGTGTTGTTGCAGCACTAAAGAGAGCCAGGTGAACTCTTGATTGAACAGACTGTAGAGAGAGAGACAAGGTTAGCCAAAGGAAAATGAAGGTAATGCAAGCAGGCCCTCCCCGTTGCACGGCATCATAAGGCATCAAATACCTTGTGCAGTTCCTGAAAGCATTGTTAAAATGTGCCTTCAACCAAAACCATTGCCGATGGTGATGTATGTCTCGCCTTCAATTTGAATCTGTATGCTGTAATTATTGTATGGCAGAAATAAAATAAATTGCATATTTAGTACTCATCTTATTGGTTCAGACTAATCTGCCTGCACATTATTCCATTAACATGTACTTTCCTTATAAATTTGCTGGAAAATTGTAATTACTGGAACAGCAATAATTATAAATCTGAAATAACTTAATCACAAGATAAATGGAATAGTCAAAAGAGCTTTCTCTCTCTTTGTTGGAAACATTAATCTGGTGATTTTGGGCTTGAGAGTTGTGTCAGTTGATCGCACGGGGCCTAAATTTATTCGCAATTCTGGCTCATTCGGGCACCAGACTGGAGAGGCCCAGAGCACTGTCCTAATTCATTCTCAGGGCCCCATCATGGTAATTCATGTGAGCAGTGGCACCAATTAGATCACAGCTTGCCTGTCGGGGGCGAATCAATTTTTAACTGGTGCTGATGCCCACAAGTATTTTGGGAGCTGAGGAGGCAATGTGAGGGAGGGGCCAAGGACTAGCCAACAGTGGACCTCATTGGTTTGTGGAGCCAGGAGGATAACCTCTGCTCCTACCAATTTCACCAAAAAAAAACATTTCTGAACATTTTAGGGCCATTTTCTGAGCCTCTGCCACTTCAGGAAGAGGAGGTCAGCCTTCCTGAAGGTGCAGTATCACCCAATCAGAACCCTGGCAAGCACCAGCTCAGATACTAGTACCACATATACTTGAGATGTAGGCTAGAGGGTGGATCTTCACATGGTGCATCACCAGGCATAGATGTGCAGGAGCAAGGGTAGAGGGTAGGTCTCCATGGGTGGTAGTCCGCCAAAACTCACTTTAAGGGCCAGAGTGTCAAAGAAAGCTAATGAACATACACCAGGAAGCTCTTGGTGCTCTGAGCAGCCTGCCAGCCTGTGCATAATGTCACAGAGCACGGCGGAGTCCAGTACCAATTTGTTTAAAGGCTTCGTGTAGAGTATGAAGACAATCCTGTCCAACACGGACTGAGTAGTCAGCTCCATGAACACGACAGTGGCTTCCACCATGATGGAGCCTCTGCTGACATCTTGGCTCCGGGGCCCTGTGTTAACAGAGCATCACATTACTCCTGCACATAGTTCTTGTGCAGAGCGGTAGGAGTGCTGAGGCACAATCTGAGGAGAGTGGCCTTGGCTCCATGTGCAAGGCACCTGCTGTCCTTTCTCAGGATGGAACCATGTCTGCTCTGCTGACACCCACTCCACCATTATCCTTCTTAGTGCCACACAGCCATATAGGCCAGACCAGTCCAGACAAGGCCGAGATGCTTCATTTCGGAGCCCGGCCCTCAAGGTCCAAGCTTCTCGACATCCCACACCATGGCCATCTAAAGTGTCCTTAATGGAAACTCAGCTGCCTTCCGCTTCCCAAACTGTAGCCACTGGGCAAACACTTAGTAGGAGCAGTAGGATAGGTAAACAAGCGCACTAGACAGGCACGAAGGGCTTGCACAAGGGTGAGTCATAATTATTTCTATTAACTATAAGATAGACATGGAATTGAGTTGTCTGATAAATTTGTCTTTTGTTCCGGATTTGGTGCTGGCATTTTTTTGTTATTCGTTCATGAGATGTGGGCGTCGCTAGCTGGGACAACATTTATTGCCCATCCCTAATTGCCCTTGAGAAGGGGGTGATGAGCTGCCTTCTTGAACCGCTGCAGTCCATGTGGGGTATATACACCCACAGTGCTGTTAGAAGGGAGTTCCAGGATTTTGACCCAGTGACAGTGAAGGAATGGCAATATAGTTCCAAGTCAGGATAGTGTGTGGCTTGGAGGGGAACTTGCAGGTGGTGATGTTCCCATGCACCTGCTGCTTTTGTCCTTCTAGGTGGTAGAGGTCGTGGGTTTGGAAGGTGCTGTCTAAGGAGCCTTGGTGCATTGTTGCAGTGCATCTTGTAGATGGTACACACTGCTGCCACTGTGCGTCAGTGGTGGAGAGAGTGAATGTTGAAGGTCGTGGATGGGGTGCCAATGAAGCTGGATGGTGTCGAGCTTCTTGAGTGTTGTTGGAGGTGCCCCCATCCAGGCAAGTGGAGAGTATTCCATAACACTCCTGACTTGTGCCTTGTAGATGATGGACAGGCTTTGGGGAGCCAGGAGGTGAGTAACTCGCCGCAGAACTCCTAGCCTCTGACCTTCTCTTGTAGCCATGGTATATATATGGCTGGTCCAGTTCAGTTTTTGGTCAATGGTAACCCCCAGGATGTTGATAGTTGGGATTCAGCGATAGTAATGCCATTGGAAGTCAAGGGGAGATTGTTAGATTCTCTCTTGTTTGAGATGGGCATTGCCTGGCACTTGTGTGGTGCAAATGTTACTTGCCACTTATCAGCCCAAGCCTGGATATTGTCAAGGTCTTGCCGCATTTCAACATGAGCTGCTTCAGTATCTGAGGAGTTGTGAATGGTGCTGAACATTGTGCAATCATCAGCAAACATCTCCACTTCTGACTTTATGATTGAATGAAGGTCATTGATGAAGGAGCTGAAGATGGTTGATCCTAGGACACTAAGCTGAGGAACACCTGCGGTGATATCCTGGGACTGAGATGATTGACCTCCAACGACCACAACCATCTTCTTTTAATCTACGTATGACTCCAATCAGCGGATAGTTTTCCCCCTGACTCCCATTGACTTCAGTTTTACTTGGCCTCCTTGATGCCATACCCAGTCAAATGCTGCCTTGATGTCAAGGGCAGTCACTCTCACCTCACCTCTTGAGTTCAGCTCTTTTGTCCATGTTTGAATCTAGGCTGTAATGAGATCAGGAGCTGAGTGACCCTGGCTGAACTCAAACTGAGCATCACTGAGCAGGTTATTGCTAAGCAAGTGCCGCTTGATGGCACGGTTGACAACACCATCCATCACTTTCCTGATGATCGAGTGTAGATTGATTGGGCAGTATTTGACCGAGTTAGATTTGTCCTGCTTTTTGTGTACAGGACATACCTGGGCAATTTTCCACATTGCCGGGTAGATGCCAGTGTTGTAGCTGTACTGGAACAGCTTGGCTAGTGGTACAGCGGGTTCTGGAGCACAGGTCTTCAGTACTATTGCCGGGATCTTGTCAGGGCCCATAGCTTTTGCAGTATCCCATGCCTTCAGTCGTTTCTTGCTGTCACGTGGAGTGAATCAAGTTGGCTGAAGACTGGCATCTGTGAAGCTGGGGACTTCAGGAGGAGGCCAATGGATCATCTGCGTGGCACTTCTGGCTGAAGATTGTTGCAAATGCTTCTGCCTTATCTTTCGCACTGATGTGCTGGGCTCCCCCATCATTGAGGATGGGGATATTTGTGGAGCCACCTCCTCCAGTTAGTTGTTTAATTGTCCACCACCATTCACGGCTGGATGTGGCAGGACTGCAGAGCTTAGATCTGATCTGTTGGTTATGGGATCGCTTCGCTCTGTCTATTGCAAGCTGTTTACGCAGGGTTGGTCTCCTGGCTTGATAGTAATGGTAGAGTGGGGGATATGGCGGGCCATGAGGTTACAGATTGTGGTTGAGTACAATTCTGCTGCTGCTGATGGCCCACAGCGCCTCATGGATGCCCAGTTTTGTGTTGCTAGATCTGTTTGAAATCTATCCCATTTAGCACGGTGATAGTGCCACACAACACGATGGACGGTATCCTCAATGTGAAGACAGGACTTTGTCTCCACAAGACTGTACAGTGGTCACTCCTCTCAATACTGTCATGGACAGATGCATCTGAAACAGGCAGATTGGTGAGGACGAGGTCAAGTATGTTTTTCCCTCTTGTTGGTTCCCTCACCACCTGCCGCATACCCAGTCTAGCAGCTATGTCCTTTAGGACTCGGCCAGCTCGGTCAGTAGTGGTGCTACCGAGCCACTCGTGGTGATGGACATTGAAGTCCCCCAGCCAGAGTACATTTTCTGCCCTTGCCACCCTCAGTGCTTCCTCCAAGCGGTGTTCAACATGGAGGAGTACTGAGTCATCAGCTGAGGGGGGGGGCGGTAGGTGGTAATCAGCAAGAGGTTTCCTTGCCCATGTTTGATCTGATGCCATGAGACTCCATGGCATCCGGAGTCGATGTTGAGGACTCCCAGGGCAACTCCCTCCCTCCACTATGCCGCCATCTCTGCTGGGTCTGTCCAGTCGGTTGGACAGGACATACCTGGGGATGGCGATAGCAGTGTCTATTAAGGTATGATTCCGTTAGTATGACTATGTCAGGCTGTTGCTTGACTAGTCTGCGGTACAGCTCTCCCAACTTTGGCACAAGCCCGCAAATGTTCGTAAAGAGGATTTTGCAGGGTCAGCAGGGCTAGGTTTGCCTTTTCCATTGTCGTTCCCGATGCATAGGTCGATGTCGGGTGGTCCATCTGGTTTCATTCCTTATTGACTTCATTCCTTATTGACTTTGTAGTGTTTGAATCAACTGAGTGGCTTGCTAGGCCATTTCGTAGGGCATTTAAGAGTGAACCACATTGCTGTGGGTCTGGAGTCACATGTAGGCCAGACCAGGTAAGGACGGCAGATTTCCTTTCCTAAATGACATTAGTGAACCAGATGAGTTTTTACAACAATCGACAATGGTTTCATGGCCATCACTAGATGAGCTTTTAATTCCAGATTTTATTAATTGAATTCAAATTCCACCTTCTGCCGTGGTGGGATTCAAACCCATGTCCCCAGAGCAATACCCCAGATCTTTGGGTTACTCGTCCAATGACAATAAAACTACACCACCACCTCACCCAGAATATTATATTTGTAGTGAAGTGAGGTCAAGACCCATTAGGCATGTAGCAGATGACCACAAGTCGGATACTCATGCGGAGATGGACTGCGAAGCTTTTCCCAAACAGTTCGGGCAGTGGAAGCTATGCTTGAGCATGCCAGTGGTCACTTAATGAGGTTTCTGCTGGCAGATTAGAGAGGGACAATATCAGACGGGCCCCCTCTGTATGACTACTATCCAATAACCTGGTGGGTACAGGGCGAGAATCGACAGCTCATGCCATTGGAGATATGTACAACAGAATGCGGATTCACTTTACTCCCACTTCGCCATCAACAGTGGGAGATCGATCAACAATTCTGGGAGAGTGCCTGGCAAACAGGGAGGGTTGGCATCCCTGGGATTCAGGGGTTGAGGGAATAATTGGACTGGGGAGGAGACAGAGGACTGTAATGTAGAAACCTAGTACATATAGGAGGAAGTTAGAGCAGTGAGGGGTGAGTCGGCAGGCAGAAGGGGCTGGGACGGGGTTAGGGGAGGTAAGAGGTTGGGAGAGGAAGGTAAAGCAGGGTTAAGGGGTGGTCCTTGATGTTAGAAAAATTAAAATCATCGGCTATAGAGATTTGACTTATTTCATTTAAATATTATTAATTTTATATATAACAACATTCTTTACATTTATGTATTAATAATATATATTCTTTACATTTATATTGATCACAATTAGCTGGGGGAGGGGTCACCACAAGAAGAGCTGGAGTTAGTAGGGCAGCAGGGTGGAAGAGGCCATATTGGGAGCAGGAATCAGGATCGTGGAGAAAGCAAAGAGCAGGTTTGGGAGTGGGGGGGTGCAGGTGCTGGGTGGAGAAGAGTGTTACGACCAAGTGAGAAAGGTGTCTAGGGGTTCCTTTCAGACCTTCACCTGGTCTTACCGTAACAGGATTTTATTTTTTAACACACTGTGTTTTGAGCTCCCCCTTGGTGAATCCGTATTCACTGCTTTCCAATTACAAAGCAAAGAAATGAGCACAAACAGGCGTTCTTAGGTTTAAAGAAGAAAAATGAAATTTACTAAACTTAAACTTAAACTCTAATTTAGTTGACGCCTACGGATACACAATATGCACACGCTAGCCTGTATATGTGATACACACATGCAAATAGAGACAGAAAAGAGCAGAAGAAAAATAAATTGGAAAGGTTTGAGGCAATATCTGAAGAGTTTGTTACTGGTCTTCCAGCTCACTGTATAGTCCTTGATTGTAGCTAGTTCTTGTTTTTCGTTGGAACCCAGTATTCTTCTTAAACCTTGTTCACTGTAGGAGACTTTTCTCTCTTGGGGTTCATGTGGCTTCAGTGGATTTCAGTTTCGTGAGAAAGAAATGGGAGCAGACAGGAGGAGAGGTGGTCTTTTCCAATCCAGGAGCAAAGAGCTTTCTACCCAAACTGTTCGTACAAATTCAAAAAACTCAAATTGTGCAGCAGGTTAGTCATGTGACTAGCTGGTTTGACTATGTCCGTTTGTGTACTCGGCCAGTTTAGCGGACAACCTGGAATGTGAGCTCCCCCACCTTCAACGTCTGGTGATCAAAAGTCCATTGTAGGTTGAATGTGTAAGGGAATGGCTGCTTTGTCCTTCCAAACACTGTCTGTTAATGTGTAAATATCTTTTCCAGCCACGGCTGATCTGTTTAACAAGTACTTTCTTCACTCCAGTAACAGTTTAAAATCAATGTTCATGACAAAATTCATGTGCCTCATTCTTGGCAGGTGGGGGCCTCGCATAACAAGAGAAAAGATGACGGAGATGTTGTTGTTGTTGTCGCTATACCACACGTGAAGATATCATCTCAGTGCATATTGTTCATTTTTCATCGGGCTGATTCCCCATGAGTGTGTGAGAAAATACCCCTGAGGATGACGTTACTGGTACCTGTCCATAACTCATGTGTTGTTTCCTTTTCCATTTAAATTTGAGATTTACCTCTCACTTTTTTCCTTGTGATTTTAAATTATTTACCTAATGTTCAATGGAATTGGTCGGATATATAATGAGGAGGAGCTGTGAGATGTCATTGTTTTTTTAACCAGGCCATATAGTATTGTTTTGATTGATGGTGTCACCCACAACATTAACCACAGCCAGCTCAGCTGTCACTCATGAGCGATCAGGTTAGTCCACCTGATAGGGATAGGGAATATATCCCACCACTCCTCATACTTACATACAGGATTGACATGCAGGTAAAGACACTATGATACCTGGAACATCATGAATAAACACTTCCTTCTTCCCCCCCCCCCCCCCCTCCCCCACTTCACCCTCTGGAAAATTCTGCTCTGACCCCCTCAGGCAATCAAAATCAATCCAGATGATTTCATTAACCATATGTACGTTAATCCACTTACCCTTTATATCACTGGTTCTCAAATTTTTTCGTCCGTGTACCACATACCAGTAGGCAGGGAAAAAGAGCCCGCAGACCACCGACTGGTCCTAACCCTTCCACTTTTGCTTGCTACCGCAAAAATCTCATCCGGATTAATGGGAAGAATGGCTCTGCTTTTGATGAGATTCCAATGAGGTGATGTCTGGTTCCAAGCTAGAGAGCTGCAGTCTCAAGTCGGGCTCCACATTCAGCCAGTTCCTTCCTCTTTGTTTTCAGCCTGACAAGTGTTGAAAATCTGATCTCGCAGTTGTATGTTCTAACAGTAACATAAATCTTGCTGCTCATGGAAACCGGTCTGGCTGTGTGACATCACACGAGTGGTGGGATGAGGGTTCAGGCCTGTCCTCTGGTATGGCCTCGGCCGTGGCATTGTGAGTCAGTGACTTGCATTTTGAACCAGCCTGGGGATCACCTGGAGGGTCCACCGTACCACACTTTGAGAACCACTCCATATGATGTGATCTCTGTCCCAGCCAAGAACCAGTCCAGTTCCTTCTTAAAAGCATGCACCACACAAGCTGGCCATGCATTCCACAGGCTTACTAGTCTCTGGGAAAAGAACTACCTAACATCCAGTCTATTTTTACTTTTGTGTAGATTAATTGCATGT
Source organism: Heterodontus francisci (assembly GCF_036365525.1). Classification (NCBI taxonomy): domain Eukaryota; kingdom Metazoa; phylum Chordata; class Chondrichthyes; order Heterodontiformes; family Heterodontidae; genus Heterodontus; species Heterodontus francisci. The sequence goes on along the minus strand of NC_090375.1, from coordinate 184,468,012 downwards.
CCCCTGGTCCTCCCCAATGTGTCAAATGGAAATAATCTATAAATAGGTATGCAATCTACCCCTTTCATTATTGTATACGCTTCTATTAGCTCACCTCTAAGGGAGCAATGCCCTAGAGTAAATAGATCAGCTCTTTAAGCTTATCTGAGTAACTAAGGTTCTTTAAACAAGGAATCATTCTCACAGCTCCCCTCTGAACCTTTTCCAAGCTCATTATATCATCCACCATGTAAGATGGCCAAAACTGGGTGCAGTACTCCAGATGCGGTTTATCCAAAAAACTGTATAATGAAAGAATAGTGCCCTTTGATTTGTACTGAATGGATCTACTATTACAATCATACACCCTGTTTGCTTTGGCTACAGTTTCTCTGCATTGGTCGGGAACTTTGAGTGATGTAGCTACAATAACACCAAGATCCTTTTCTCTCACAACCGCTTTCAGTGTTGTTCCGTGTAAATGATAACTGCTGTTCCTACCTACATGCATGACAATGCATTTATCTAGGTTAAACCTTTTCTGTGGTAGATTACTCTCCTCTACTGTTTCAACTCTTGCACAGATTTTAATATCAGCTGCAAATTTATTGATCATATCCCCAAAACCACTGTGCAGTGCATTAATAAAAACGGTGAACTGTCGTGGGCTTAACACCAATTCCTCGGGCTACACCACTAGTAAACTACCTCCAGGCTGATCCAAAAGCATTGACTACAATATTTTGGCTGTAGGACGGGAGCCAATTCCTGATCCAGCATATCAAATTACCACAGATACCATAAGAAATTATTTTGTTAAATAACCAAGTGTGAGGCATCTTATCAAAGACTTTCTGGAAATCCAGGTAGACAATGTCAACTTGATTATCCTCATCCACTATCCTTGTAACTTCTTCCAAAATCTCTACTGAATTTGTAAGACGCGACCTTCCTACCCAGAGGCCATGGGCAGAATTTTAATTGCCAAGTGTGGGATGGGGAGATTGGTTCGTGTGCAGGCAGGGGGTTAAATCCCCAAAAAATGCCGGCATGTCGGAAACCCGACATGGTCCCGCCCTTACAGGTTTTGATGGGGCACGTTCCAAGGTAAGTAAGAAATCCCAGTTGAATTGTCAAGGCAGTTATTCAAATATTTAAATAACCATGCTAGTGCAAACCGTGGCTTTGACTCAGCATTACGGCTTTAACAGCCTGCACACAGGTTTCCTCAGCTGTGTGGAACACTTCAGGGTCAACAAGGGGAGAGCACAGTGGGTGTCATTGGTCAATGAAGCTGATAGGCTGGAAAGCATTTAACCAGTGAAACTGCAAAGCTGCTGCCCTGCCTATGGGAAAGGCTTGTGCTCACAGGACTGCTTCTGAGAGCACGATTTCACTGCTTTAAAGGTGATTTCCAACTTTTTGGAAGTCATTTCACTTACCTTGGACTTTATTCACCTTGATCTGAACTTGTCTGCTGTCAGCCTTCACTGCAACATGGGAGCAGCTTATGCAGCTTTACCTTGAACCTCTGAGGAAAATGAGGAGCAGCAATACCAATGCTGATAACACCGGGAGCCACTTCAATGCCAGCAACAGGAGCAGCAACGGCAGCTGTCTTCTCCACAGCCACATGTGGCTCCACAGGACAGAGAGGATGGACACAGAGCTTCAGGTTGAAAGAGGTGAGCCCCAGCACAGGGTCAACAGGAAGAGGATCAACTTCCTGGACATGACAGAGCAACAGTGCCTCAGGAGGTTCAGGCTTTCGCAGCATGACAATATTAACATCTGCAGCCTCCTGGAACAAGACCTCCTTCTATGAGGACCAGCTAGGCACACATCGTCGATGGCCATTGAGGTCACCACTGCCCTGAATTTCTTCGCCTCCAGCTCCTTCCAGGGATTGCCTGCTGACATCTGCAGGATTTCACAATCAGCTGCCCAGAAGTGTATCTCCCAGATGACCAATACCATGTTTGCCAAGGCTGCCACTTATGTCAATGTTGAAACTGGTCAGTCAGGGCTCTCACATTTGCTGCAGTGGCTCGATTTCCACAGGTACAGGGAGTCATTGACTGCACACATGAAGCAATCAAGGCGCTCTCAGATCAAACAGCATTATTTATCAATAGGAAGGGATTCCTCTCCCTCAATGTTCAGCTCATAGCTGACCACCAGAAGGTTATTATGCATGTCTGTGCAAAACATCCTGGAAACTGCCATGATTCCTTTATTCTGTAACAGTTCCACCTCCCACAAGTTTTTGTACCTCCACACAGTGTGAGTGGGTGGCTGCTTGGAGGAAAGGGCTACCTTCTGACAGGCTGGCTCATGACACCTGTGAGGAGGCCCACCACTGATGTAGAGGAAAGATACAACCAGAACCACATGACCGCAGGGCAATCAGTGAGCACGTCATTGGGTTGCTGAAGATGTGATTCAAGTGCCTGGACAGATCTGGGGGAGCCCTTCGGTTTGCACTAGCATGGGTGTCGAGAATGTTTGTGGTCTACTGTGCCTCACACAACATGGCACAGCAGAGAGGAATGGAGCTGCAGGAGGGGGTAGTGCAGACCACACGGCACCCTCGGATAAGGAGGAGGAGCCTGATGTGACCATGGCGCCTGCAGCCGCTCACCTCGCTGCCAGAGAAGCGAGCAACAGGCTAATGCAGGCACACTTCAGTTAAACAGAGTGCGAGAAGTTATATGGCACTCCAATGCTAATCCCTCTTCCCGCCAACACAACCCCCACCTCACCCACAACACAAATCATTCCCACAGTCATAAATCCTTCCATCACATTCACAGTTTGCTGATCTTCCACTCTGGTCATACCATTTACCTGAAGGCTAATGTCCATTTCGAATTTGGGACGCAACAATGGGCATGACAGCAGATAGGAACATAGGAGCAGGAGTAGGCCATTCATCCCATCGAGCCTGCTCCGCCATTCAATGAGATCATGGCTGATCATCTACCTCATTGCCACTTTCCAGCACAATGCCCATATCCCTTGATGTCATTAGTATCCAGATATCTATCGATTTCTGTCTTAAACATGCTCAATGATTGAGCTTCCACAGCCCTCTGGGATAGAGAATTCCAAAGATTTGCCACTCTCTGAATGAAGAAATTCCTTCTCATCTCAGCCTGTCCCTTATTCTGAGACTATTTCCCTTGGTTCTAGACTCACCAGCCAGGGGAAACATCCTATCTGCATCCACCCTGTCACACCCTGTAAGAATTTTGTAAGTTTTCAATGAGATCACCTCTCATTCTTCGGAACTCTAGAGAATGCAGGTATAGTTTCTCAATTTCTCCTCATAAGACAATCCCACCAACCCAGGGATTAGTCTGGTGAACCTCCGTTGCACTCCCTCTATGGCAGGTATATCCTTCCTTAGCTGAGGAGACCAAATCAGTGCACAATACTCCAGGTGTGATCTCACCAAGGCTCTATACAATTGCAGCAAAACGCCTTTACTCCTGTACTCAAAACCCCTTGTGATGAAGGCCAACATACCATTTGCCTTCCTAATTACTTGCTGCATCTGCATGCTTGCTTTTACTGACTCATGAACAAGGACACCCTGGTCCCTTTGGACATCAACACTTCCCAACCTCTCACCATTTAAGAAAGACTCTGACTTTCTGTTTTTCTTACCAAAGTGGATAACTTCGCACTTATTCACATTATATTCCATCTGCCATGTTCTTGTCCATTCAGTTAGCCTGTCCAAGTATCCTTGAACCCTTTTTGCATCCTCCTCACAACTTACATTCCCTCCAAGTTTTGTGTCATCAGCAAATTTGGAAATATTACATTTGGTCCCCACATCCAAATCATTTATATAGATTGTGAACAGTTGTGGCCCCAGCACTGATCCTTGCTGTACCCCACTCATAACAGCCTGCCATCCTGAGAATGATCTGTTTATAATTTTGTTTACTCACCTACTGTATGGGACCTTATCAAAAGCCTTCTGAAAATCCAAATACACCACATCCACTGGTTCTCCTTTATCTATGCTACAATTAACATCCTCAAAAGACTTCAACTGGTTTGTCAAACTCTGCCCAATCATAACATTATGTTCTAAGTGTCTGGTTATCACATCCTTTATAATAGATTTGACATTTTCCCTACTACTGATGTCAAACTAACAGCACAATGGAGAGTTCAAATTAAGTGCTTGATTCATTTAAAATTCCACATATACAACAACACTGATATTACTATAAACACCCAAGCAAATCTCCTTCTGCAACTAAGAAGTCTCCCTCGTCCACTTCCTCTTACTCCTTTGTGGTTTCAGCGGAGCTGGAGGCAGGATGCTCGTTCCCCTGCTCTGAATGCTGAGATGTCTGTGAAAGACATCTTCTGAGTTTTGGAGCCCATGAAGGCCCCACCAATGACTGCCCCACCTGCACCTGTGCAGGGGCAGACTCGATCATCGAGGCAGGAGATAGCAAATGAGGCTCTGTCTGGAGGTTTGGTAGTGGGGCCAATGGGTGGCAAGGGATGTAATGTGGGAGCACCTTGAGAGAGTCCCCACATCCATGTGCCCTTTCTGCATCTTGCCTCTCATGGCCCACCTCCCTTCCCTGCTAGCCAAGAGCTGGAGAGAACTTTGCTGCACTTCAGTGAGCTATTGAGTGGCCAAAGTGATGCTTTGCTCCATCCCGTTTGAAGTGGCAGTCAAAGGGCTGGATCTTGTGCAGGAAGCGGGACTCCCGGCACTGAGCTGAAAAGTCGGGGAGAGCCCTGCCTCTGCAGTTTTTCCGGAGCGGACCTTTTGAGGGCAAAGTTGAAGGAGGCGGGATCCCAGTCCCTTTAAACACTTTATAGGGACGGGGTTCCCGCCCCCAAGAACTGTCAGCCAATCACAGGGTCGGCAGCTCAGCAGTATCGGCAGCGCCAACGGGTGCAGTGGCCACTGCCAGTACTACAGAGGCTTCAGACCCAGGCCCAGTGGTGGAACCCCGAACCAGAGGTAGGTGAGGTGGGGTTGTTGGGGCCAGTCCAGAAGGCCCCTGTGAAGGGGGTGGGGTGTTGAATGTTTGGTCCAGACCGGGTGGGGGGTGGGGGATTCCTGGGGTACAGTAGTTCCTGGGTGGGGGGGGTCCTCCATTGGTCACAAATAGCCTACAAAGGAGAGACCCCTCCCCAAGCCTGCAGGGAGGGTGCCTTGTTTTACAAGATATCTTCCCCGCCCGGCGGAGGCCCCCGCTGCTGGTAAGATCCCAGTGGCAACAAGAAGAGGCCCTTAATTGGCCATCAATAGGCCACTTAAGGGCTTCAGGGCAGGAAGGCCATCGTTGGCCTATCCCATCCTGGGGGAATTGGAACCTGCAATCCCAGCATCGGGTTCCATGGTGAGTGATGCTGTCCCAAATCTCTGGGACTCCCCCACCAGAAAGCCCACCATCGAGATGACAACAAAATCCAGCCCAGAGTGTGCAGGCCATTGGTCAGGGTCAGCATGTACTTGGTGGCTTGGAGTGTCTGATTTTCCATGCAGGTGCTCACTTTTTCCATGGAGGTCGACATCGGTGCAAATGCCTGAGACATCATGGCAATCTTGGTAGAGGCGGACTCCTCTAATCTCTCTGCAAGAGTGCACAGTGCCTGGAAATGTTGGCAAAAGCTCACATATTTCCCGTTGTTGCTCCAGAAGTGTCCTCTTTTTGAATGAACCCGAAGGCTCAGCATCTGCCTCCAGCTGAGCAGAGTTTGGAGTGGCCTACGGCCTCCAATGGGGACTCTCAACTGTTGTCCCTATCTCCAGCACCTGCTCCTGCTCACATGTGATGTGCACCTCACTATATAACAGCCTACCTATCTCTACTGCAGTACCGACCAGGGTGTGTGAATCTGCACTGGTGGAGGGTGCGCATGAGTCATGTGATGGTGCTTCCTCAGAGTACTCACTCTCCTCTGAGGACTCCTCAGCATCCTTCTGTTTCAGCTCCTCCGACATCCTTGAAGGACCTATGGGAGATTAGAACTGGAAATGCAATAGAACTGGCATGGGACAAGGGTTGAAAGTCTACATTGTGCAATCTTGACATTTGAGTTAGTGGTGATGGAATGAATGAGTGTTATGTGCCAATTGACAGTGGGATATCTAATTCTGTCACAAGGTCTGTGGGAGACCCCTTTCTCTTCATCACCTACACCCATTGGCTCTATCACCCGACTGATATCCAATGGCTCCTCCTCCACAGCGGCAGGGTGGCTATGTCTGCAGGTCCACCCCCTGTTCCCTGCCTCTCCCTGGTGATGTGCGCTCTCTTCTCCTGTAAGGAGAGAAAGGAGAGAGCTATGAGTGTGAGAAATGGATTGCGTGGAAAGAACGTTTGAGGAGGATAACTGTTAGGGATGGATGAGGGTAAGTGTCAGTGTTGGCTGTCCAGATGGGGATGTGAGGAGGTGCTGGGAGAGAGAGGAATGAGTGGAGCTGCAAGGTGTGTTGACCTAAGGAGTGCTGTTCAGGAAAATGCTGGGGAAGTCAGACAGTGAGGGTTGGCAACTGAAAGTGGTATAACACTCACCTTTCCTGCCCTTATGAGGTCATTGAACCTCTTGTGGCACTGTATCCATATTCTTGAGACCACAGTTCTGTTGCTGACTGCTTTAGGGACTTCCGGCCATGCCTGCTTAGTTTGCATGGCTGGCCTCTTCCTCCCATCTGCAGGAAACAGCACTTCTTTTCTGGTCACACTGTCTTCAGGATGACCTCCAGGTAAGACTCAGAGAACTGGAGTGGGGGGGGGGGGGGTCGTCAGTCTTCCCTCATCTTGCTCCCATCCTTCTACTACCTTCAGCCTTCAGAGACAATGCTGGATGCAGCCATTGTGACCCCTGCCTGAGTCCCTTTAAATAGAAATCCTTTCATTGACAGGTGGGGGTTGTTATAACACCCTCATTCTCCAATCGGTTGGGAAAGCCGGAAGGTGGATGGTAATGCCCTGTGTCATGCCAATGTGCTTTGTTGAATTATAATTTTGTTTAATCCACTGACTGGAGATCTGAATCTATATTTTTTGAAGAAATTAAAAAAAGAGAGAACAGCTGAAAGGATGACTTTGCTGGCAGCTTAGGATGGTCACCTAATTTGCATCCTACATTTTAAGGCTTGTGAAGAGGAGACAAAATGTCTGCTCATTTCCCAGAAAGAACCAAGACTCAAGAAGTTTAAGGGAACTACCTGGTGTTTTTAGCAAGGGAAAAATGCTGCTAACTGCCAAGTTTGAGTCACTGAGTGACTGTCATGTGACAAGCCTCTCCCCATCTGTGGTTTTAAGCTTGTGTTTTTCTGTAGCAGAGAGGAGAGAGGCTTCTGGTCTCTGACACATACAGACCCAAGTGGGGGTCTCTCGCTCTCTCTCTTCATTCGAGCTTGAAAGATTTCAAATCCCGCCTGTTGACTGACCATTTTTCATACTCCAGCTACAACCAGAAACAACGTTAGAAGAAATCATCTGTATCACTGTTTCCAAGAGACCCACTGAACCAGTCATCTATCTCTTCAAACTAAAAGCCTCAGGACCACTGAATTCAGCTAGAAGCCAGCCGAACCACAAAACCCCACAGACTGTATACCCCTTTTCTCTATGGACTCTAACTCAACCAATCCGCTTTCACCATTCTGTAACCTATTTGTGTGTGTGTAAACCTCTAGTGTGTGTGTATGAGTGAAAGTTGGCATGTAGTTTATTATTTTTATTAGTTCGATTTAGGTAAAATAAAGTTAACCTCTTTCTTTGTTAAACTCAAGAAAATCTGTCCAATTGGTTCTTGTTATGATCATCGCAAGTAAGTAATCAAACACCTACTGAATTGGCCAGTACATCCACTTTAAGAAATACTTAAACTTGTTGTGGTCGGAAAGGGATAAAAGGGAAGCCCTTCAACCCCTCCTCATTTGACCATAACAGAAATTTGGGGGCTCGTCTGGAATCAAACCCAAAGACAAATGGGAAATTGGAAGCAGGAAACCAAATTGATCCCTAGCAATAATTTAAAAACTTCAATATAGGTTTTCTTGTAGTTTTCAGTGCTAGAGTACGAAAATGTCCACATTCGAGGTTCGTACCTTCCTGGAACAGGGTGAAGTAACTTGGGCCAGGTTAAAAGCCCTATCTGTTGAAGAATTGAGGAATGTAGCTGGGCAATTAGAGATTGCTATCTGTCCAAAAGCTAGGAAGCCTGAAATCCTAAATTTTGTGGCCAACCATTTTAAAATTGACACTAAAGAACCGGAGACAGGCATAGAATCTGAAACAGACAGAGTAACATTCGCTAAGGTACAACTAGAACAGAGGAGACTAGAATTAGAATTCCAGGAGAAGGAGCAGAGAGGGTTTCAGGAAATGGGAGAAAGAAAGAGCTTTCCAGAGCGAGAAAGAGGAGAGTGAATTCCAGGAAAGGGAAAAAGAAGGAACTTTCCAGAAGGAGAAGGAGGAAAGGGAGTTAAGACAGCTCAAACTTATTAGAGGAAGACCCAATACAACCCGTGAAGGCACCGCTAGTGAGGAAGTAACCCTTATTTTAGGACCGGGTGCAAGTTCTCCCAGTTGATACCAAAGTTCAATTAAGGGGATATGGAAGCATTTTTCATCTCTTTTGAAAACCTTGCAAAACAGTTGAAATGGCCAGTAGACAACTGGATGTTGTTATTGCAAAGCAAACGAACAGGAAAAGCCCATGAGGTTTTTTTTCACTGTTGTCTAGTGAGAGTTCACAGACTATGAGATGACAAAAATTGCTATCCTGGGTGAATATGAGCTAGTACAAGACGCATACCACCAAAAATTCCAAACTCTCTGAAAGCAGCCTGAACAAATTACTTCGAGTCTGAAAGAGTTAAGCAGCTTGCTTTTGACCAGTGCATATGGGTACTTTAGATGGAGTCCACCTATGAAAATCTCAGTGAGGTGATCCTCCTTGAGGAGTTCAAAAACTCACTTCCCCTTTCCATAATAAACCACGTAGAGGAACAAAGTTTTCCAAGAGCCAGGCAGGCAGCAATCCTGGCTGATGATTATACACCTATTCACAAGCCCTTGCTCCGAGGGAAACCCTTCCTTAGTCACCTGCAAAAACCTGAAAAGGGTAGAAGGTGGGAGGGTGATAGGAGGATGAACAGCCATGGGTGAGAAGGGAGAGCTGGGCCCACAGGGGGCCCTCCTCAGGCCAAATAGGAAGATTCTGAGAACAGGAGTGACGCTCGGAAGCCTGTATGTTTCCATTGTTACAAGGCAAGGCACCCTCGAGCTGACTGCTGGAAGTTACGGGGAAAACCCATAGGTTTAGTGCAGGAAAAGGGGCCCTGATGGAAAGCAAAGCAGACCAGGCTGTGGCTTTAACTGTGGCAGTAAGACCCACCACTGAGAGTGTGGGAAAACTTAACAAAATCCCTGAGAGTTACCAAAATTTTGTGTCCAGAGGAAAAGTGACCCTATACCCCTCGAGTGAGGCAAGTAAGCCCATAGTCATACTAAGGGATATAGAGGGCACCCAATCCCTTCTGCTGGGAAAAGACAAGAGCTTTCCCCCAGAGAGTGCATTGAATGCTAGAGTGCTAATAAACGGTATCGGAAGAAGGTATATGCCCCATGTCTCTAATGGCCCCTACTCTCTCCCAGTGATCATAAAGGTCATCTGTTAGGATCCCTTCAAGCATCTTCCCACTGATGGATGTCAGGCTGATGGCCCTGTTAGTTCCCGGGCTCTGATTTGTCCCCATTTCATATATCCACCGTCATGCAGAAACTGCTGTTTGCATTATTAATGAATGAACAGTTAACATGTATGTGTGACCTTCCTTTTTTGCCCTATTTTAAAGGGGAGGGTTGTCACAGGAACACAGTAAACGTTTGTACTATAATATGGATGCCACTTTAAGGTTTATGTATTACCACAGCAGTTGTTGCATTCATTGCTTATGATTTATCTGTATAGTTTCTGAATGTCTTCTTTTAATCCAATTAGACCGCATTCAATAAGTTGTTTATTTTCCTTGTTATTGAAAAGCTACAGGTTTAAATGCCTAATAGCTTAATAGATTAGATTTTACTTGCTGACAGTACAAATGCTGCAAATTGAGTGGGTTTTTTGCAGCCTTCAGCCATTTAATCGTCAAATAATCAGATTGAGTTTCACCTAATGTACATTTGGATCTCTGTATTTCTACTGTAAATGAACAGGAGAGCCGATTTGTGTTGCTACAGAGCGTAGAAACCAATTACCCCAAACCATGTTTTCATTTTTAAAGTAATTTTTGGTAGAATTGATTTTCTGAAAACGTCATAGATACTGTTCAACATACCTGTAATTGAAAAGACAAGTGAGAATTAAAACATTGCATGCACTACAAAACGTCTCGCCACTGTAGGGTTTTGCTTTCCTTACACATCAACCGATTGATCTGTTCGTTTAGACATCTTAATTACAATATGAAAAGAGGAGAACTATAGACTAACATTTTTTATCCTTGGTGTACCATTTGTAATGTGGTTTGCATTGTGGTTATGTTACTGGGCTAGTGATACAGAAGTCTAGACTAATATTTTTGTGATCTGTGTTCAAATCCTACCAGGGGCCGCTGGGAAATTTAAATTTGATTAATTAAATAAATCTGGAATAAACAACTAGTATCAGTAATGGAAACCATGAAAATACCAAATTGTTGGAAAAATCCATCTGGTTCATTCGGTGGCTCACCCCCACCTTCTCAAGGGCAATTAGGGATGCACAATAAATGCTGGTCTTGCCTGCGATGCTCACAAGCCATGAACAAATAAAAAAATATACATATACTTTACAGAAGGAAATCTGCCTTCCATATCTGGTCTGGCCTATATGTGATTCCAGACCCACAGCAAAGTGGTTGACTCTTAACTGCCCGCTGAAATGGCCTGGCAAGCCACTCACTTGTATTCAAGAACGTGGCTCACCACCACCTTCTTAAGGGCAATTAGGGATGGGCAATAAATGCTGGCCTTGCCAGTGATGCCCACATCCTGTTAATGAATGAAAAAAATAAGGATTATAAAACCAGATTTTTAAAAAAATTTTACCAATTAAAATCAAGTTTCTGTTAAGATCAATGTTTCAAATGCTATGATTTGCAAAGAAACATGTTTTGTTTTCAATGTAATAGAGTGATCTTTTCAAGGCTATATTATAACTATTTAAGCTTTGTCCTGTTAAGCCTTTGCTCAGTGTTTAAGGGTATCACATTTATTCAATATATTCATCTACATTGTCACCTAAGCCTTATTGTTATACAGGAACACTAATAACAACAACAAATGCATTTATATTGGCACTTCTAACATAGAAAAATGTCCCAGAGCTTCACATTAGCGACTATCGAAAGTTGAGCTCAAATTTAGAGAGAGTGTAAAGTGGGAGGGCAGTAAGGGGCGCGTTGCAATAATCAGATCTAGAGGTAACAATGACATGGATGAGGGTTTCAGTAGCAGGTGAGCTGAGGCAGGTGTGGAGATGGACAAAGGTGCTGGCAGATAGCCTTGGTGATGGAGAGGATATGAGGTCAGAAGCTCATGTCGGAGTCAAATATGACACTGAGGTTGCAAACAGTCTGGTTCAGCCTCAGACAGTGGCCAGGGAAGGAACAGAGTCAGTGGCTAGGGAACAGAGTTTGGAGTGGGGACTGAAGAGAATGGCATCAGTCTTCCCAATATTTAAGTGGAGGAGATTTCTGCTCATCAAGTACTGGATGTCAGACAAGCAGTCTGATAATTTAGAGACAGTGGAGGGGCTGAGATGAAGGTGGTCAGATACAGTTGGATGTTATCGGTTTACAGTGGAACTTGACGTACTTTCAGATGATGTCGCTGAGGGGCATCATCGAGATGAGTAATGATACCCTTACTGTTCCTTCAGTTATGCCTTATTCCCATGGTTTATACATTAAATCTACCATTTCAGGAGCTCTTCCAGGGCTGGATGAGCATTGAAACAACATCATTCGTTCTTACTACAGTCAATACTTCATGGGGCCTACAGAAACCGGCAAGGCACTTGCACAGTAAGCACATTAATAGCCACTTCCAGTAGGATAGATGTTACTGAATTACTTCATTACTGAGTCACAGTTAGTTCCAGGTGTTTTATAGAGTGAACACCAGGAGTTCGCCAAAGGGGAAAATGCAAGTATAATGGTCACTTAAAGATGAGTGGTCTGCAAAGGTTGACGGGGGGGAAATGTTAAAGATAACTTTTAAAAGGTGGTAAATGTTTCCTGTATATGTTTCAACCTTTGCAAAGTTTGCTTAGGGTGCAAAAGGTGTCAGGCAAAAACACAAAGGTTGTCAAAATAAATATGAAAGCAGGAAATGGAATCTATTGGCAAGTGATGGAGTGTCACCATATCAAAACTCCCTCCTCCCACTCCCCACCCCTCCCCAGGGAAGGGGGATATCCTGCTGCAAGAGATGAGGGCAGGGGCGGTTGCCCTGCTTGGCACTCCAGGCCATCCCGCCCAAATGACAACAACGCAAGAGATGGTGGCAAAGAAATTGAGGGAGGAGGTGACCTGGACTGTCACTGGCAGGGCTGGCCTTATGGTACAAGTTGTCAGGAGGTGTCCTTGCAGCATGATCAGATAATTTGTTTTTTGACATTAGTTGAGTGTTAAGAATTGGCCAGGACTGCTATGCTCATCTTTAAATAGTGCCATGAGATCTTTTATATCCACATGAGAGAGCACAGACTCCCGAAGTTTTCTATAGACATATAAATAGTAAAAGCATGGTAAAAGGAGGAGTGGAGACGATCAGGGACCAGAAATGGGATTTACGTATGGAGGCGGATGGCATAACTGTAGTATTAAATAAATACTTTGCATCAGTCTTTACCAAGGAAGAAGATGCAACCCAGTCAATGGTGAAAGAGGAGGTAATTCGGACACTAGATGGGTTTAAAATTGATAAAGAGAACGTATTAGATAGGCTGTCTGTACGTAAAGTAGATAAAACACCAGGACGAGATGCATCCAAGGATACTGAGGGAAGTGAGGTGGAAATCGTGGAGGCGCTGGCCATAATTTTTCAGTCTTCCTTAAACTCAAAGGTGGTGCCAGAGGACTAGAGAATTGCAAACGTTACACCCTTGTTCAAAAAAGGGTCTAAAGATAAGCCCAGCAACTACAGGCCAGTCAGTTTAACTTTAGTGGTGGGGAAACTTCTAGAAAGAATAATTACGAACAAAATTAATAGTCACATGGACAAATGCTGGTTAATTAAGGAAAGCCAGCATGGATTTGTTAAGGGAAAATCATGTTTAACTAAATTGCTGGAGTTTTTTGAGGAGGTAACAGAGAGAGTTGATGAGGGCAATGCAGTTGATGTGGTGCACATGGACTTTCAAAAGGCATTTGATACAGACTTGTGTGCAAGGTTATAGCTCATGGAATAAAAGGGATGGTAGCAACATGGATATGGAATTGGCTGAGTGACAGGAAACAAAGGGTAGTGGTTAATGGATGTTTATCAGGCTGGAGGAAGGTTTGTAGTGGAGGTTCCCAGGGGTCACTGTTGGGATCCTTGCTTTTCCTGATCTATATTAATGACCTAGACCGTGGTGTACAGGGCACAATTTCAAAGTTTGCAGATGATATGAAACTTGGAAACATTGTGAACTGTGAGAAGGACAGTGTAGGTGGAATGGGCAGACAGGTGGCAGAAGAAGTTCAATGCAGAGAAATGTAAGGTGATTCATTTTGGTAAGAAGAACATGGAGAGACAATTTAAAATAAAGGATACAATTTTAAAGGGGGTGCAGGAGCAAAGGAACCTGGGTATATATGTGCATGCGTCATTGAAGGTGAAACGACAGGTTGAGAGAGTGGTTAATAAAGCATACAGTATCCTAGGCTTCATTAACAGGGACATAGAGTATAAGAGCACTGCAGCCTCACAGCTCCAGTGACCTGGGTTCGATTCTGGGTACTGCCTGTGCGGAGTTTGCAAGTTCTCCCTGTGACCGTGTGGGTTTTCACCGGGTGCTCCGGTTTTCTCCCACAGCCAAAGACTTGCAGGTTGATAGGTAAATTGACCATTATAAATTGCCCCTAGTATAGGTAGGTGATAGGGGAATTGAGGGAAGGTGGGGATGTGAGAGGGTAATGGGATTAATGTAGGATTAGTATAAATGGGTGGTTGATGGTCGGCACAGACTCGGTGGGCCGAAGGGCCTGTTTCAGTGCTGTATCTCTAAATAAAAAAATAAAGAACTTATGTTGAACTTGTATAAGACACTAGTTCGGCCTCAGCTGGAGTATTGCGTCCAGTTCTGGGCGCCACTCTTTAGGAAAGACATGAGGGCATTGGAGAAAGTACAGAAAAGATTCACGAGAATAGTTCCAGGGATGAGGAACTTCAGATATGAAGATAGATTGGAGAAATTAGGACTATTTTCCTTGGAGAAGAGAAGGCTGAGTGGTGATTTGATAGAGATATTCAAAATCATGAGGGGTCTGGACAGAGTAGATAGAGAGAAACAGTTCCCACTCATGAAATGATTGAGAATGAGAGGGCACAGATTTAAAGTATTTGGTAAAAGAAGCAAAAGTGACGAGGAAAAACTTTTTCACACAGTGAGTGGTTGAGGAGTGGAATGCACTGCCTGGGAGTGTGGTAGAGGTAGATTCAATTGAAGCATTCAGAAGGGAATTAGACAGTTAAATGAGAAGGAAGAATGTGCAGGGTTATGGGGAGAAGGCAGGGAATGGAACTGAGTGAATTGCTCTTCCAGAGAGCTGGTGAAGACCCGATGCTCTGAATGGCCTCATTCTGCACTGTAATAATTCTGTGATTCTGTACCGCCAATAACTGACAAATATCAGTACCCTGCTCCCTTCAAATTAAATAGCATAGCATACAAGGCTACGGACCAAGTGCTGGAAAATGGGATTAGAATAGTTAGGTGCTTGATGGCCGGCACAGACACAATGGGCCGAAGAGCCTGTTTCTGTGCTGTATAACTCTATGACTCTAAATCAATACAAATTCCAGTACCCTACTCCCTTCAAGTTAAACCAGTACAAATATCAGTACCCTGCTCCCTTCAAGTCAAATTAATACTCACAAACGCTGTCCCTTCCAAACAGCATTTACCATGTCGATCACTCAGAGGATTACATTCCCATTTGTGTGGATGATCAATCCCACCCGTGGTTCCCTTGCAAGTCATTGCTCTTGTCCCTAAACACACGTTTCTTACAGAACAAAAACCACACCCATGACAATGATTGACACAAACCCCTACTGATTTTGATTGTAACTTCTTAAATCTTGAAACAATTCCACACCCTGGGTTTACGAATATCTCGTTAGCATATGAAGGTGTCTTGATGGGGTGGATTCTGGTTTATCAGCATCATCAGATTGGTGAATGAATTTCACCATAATGAAACAGTTTTTGGGATTAGCATTTCCAATAGATGTAGGTGTCCATCCAGACATACTGGAACACACAACTCAATAGCTTGTAAGTGCTATTTACAGTTTTGCTACAGGAGTTCAGTGGTCGGGATAAGTCACTTAAATCTGGATAGATGCATAACATTGTATAGTGTTAAATTCCAGAAAGCTTGTTATGGAAGGATAACGTTGGAGCCTATCTTGACTCAGTTTCACATTTATTGTACAGAGTAAAAGGATTACAAATATGTAGCTCCTCGCTCAAACCCTCCACCAGTCTCAGTCAGTGTCTCCTTATAAGTGCTCAAAAAGACCCCAGTGAACACCCTCCACCTGTATATAATTAAACAATTGATACATAATTAACATATAGTCTGATTGCATCAGCTATCTCTTGACTAATATATTCATGAAGTCACTTGATTGTGCCTGTGTTGTCGTATGAATAATTTCATTTCAGCTCCCAGTTTGTTTTAAGAGTTCAGTTAAATTTCCTGTTGGTTCCTGGTATACAAAACCTGGCCCATTTCTGGTGTTTGTCAATTTACAAACTGCCTTCGCACTACAGCCGCTTGATTCTTTAATATCTGTTTACTTTACTCCGTTTACTCTGTAAGTTAAATGCATTCTTGCTGCAGGACTGTCTACAGTATCTGGGCAATTTTCCACATTGCCGGGTAGATGCCAGTGCTGTAGCCGTACTGGTACAGCTTGTCTAAGGGTCAGCTAGTTCTGGAACACAAGTCTTCAGTATTATTGCCAGAATGTTGTCAGGGTCCAATAGCCTTTGCAGTATCCAGTGCCTTTAGTCATTTCCTGATATCACATGGAGTTAATCGAATTGGCTGAAAACTGGCATCTGTGATGCTGGAGACCTCAGAGGAGGCCGAGATGGATCATCCACTTGGTACTTCTGGCTGAAGATGGTCGTAAATGCTTCAGCATTGTCTTTTGCACTGACGTGCTGGGCTCCACCTATCACTGAGGATGGGAATGTTTGTGGAGCCTCCTCCTCTGGTTTGTTGTTTAATTGTCCACCAGCATTCACAACTGGATGTGTGTCAGGACTGCAAAGCTTTGATCTGATCTGTTGGTTGTGGGATCATTTAATTCTGTCGATCGAATGCTGCTTCCGCTGTTTAGCATGCATCTAGTCCTGTGTTGTAGCTTCACCAGGCTGGCACCTCATTTTTATGTATGATTGGTGCTGCTCCTGACAGGTTCTCCTGCACACCTCATTGAATCAGGGTTGGTCCCTTTGACTTGATGGCAATGGTAGAGCGAGGGTTAAGCTAGGCCATGAGGTTACAGATTATGTTGGAACACAATTGTGCTGCTGCTCACAGTCAGTAGTGATGCTACTGAGCCACACTTGGTGGACATTGAAGTCCTTGATCCAGAGTACATTCTGTGCCCTTTCTAACATCAGCGCTTCTTCCAAGTGGTGTTCAACATGGAGGAGTACTGTTTCATCAGTTGAGGTGATAATCAGCAGGAGATATTTGACCTGATGCCATGAGACTTCATGGGGACCGGAATCAATGTTGAGGACTCCCAGGGCCAATCCCTCCCAATTGTATACTACTGTGCCACCACCTCTGGTAGGTCTGTCCTGCTGGTGGGAGGAGTCTGGGACGTTGGCTGAAAGGTATGATTCGGTGAGTATGACTATGTCAGACTGCTGTTTAACTAATCTGTGAGACATCTCTCCCAATTTTGGCACAAGTCCCCATACATTAGTGAGGAAACCTTTACAAGGTTGACTGAGCTGAGTGTGCCTTTGTTATGTCTGGTACTTAGGTCGATGCTGGGTTGCCTTTCCGGTTTTATCCCTATTGGACTTTCTCATTTGATTCAAGGAGTGGCTTGTTAGACCATTTCAGAAGCAATCACATTGCTGTGGGTCTGGAATCACATGTAGGTCAGACCAGGTAAAGAAAGCAGATTTCCTTCCCTAAAGGACACTAGTGAACCAGATGGGTTCTTAGAATTAGAATTAGAATTAGAACATTACAGCGCAGTACAGGCCCTTCGGCCCTCGATGTTGCACCGACCTGTGAAACCATCTGACCTACACTATTCCATTTTCATCCATATGTCCATCCAATGACCACTTAAATGCCCTTAAAGTTGGTGAGTCTACTACTGTTGCAGGCAGGGCGTTCCACGCCCCTACTACTCTCTGAGTAAAGAAACTACCTCTAACATCTGTCCTATATCTATCACCCCTCAACTTAAAGCTATGTCCCCTCATGTTTGCCATCACCATCCGAGGAAAAAGACTCTCACTATCCACCCTATCTAACCCTCTGATTATCTTATATGTCTCTATTAAGTCACCTCTCCTCCTCCTTCTCTCCAACGAAAACAACCCCAAGTCCCTCAGCCTTTCCTCGTAAGACCTTCCCTCCATACCAGGCAACATCCTAGTAAATCTCCTCTGCACCCTTTCCAAAGCTTCCACATCCTTCCTATAATGCGGTGACCAGAACTGCACGCAATACTCCAGGTGCGGTCTCACCAGAGTTTTGTACAGCTGCAGCATGAGCTCGTGGCTCCGAAACTCGATCCCCCTACTAATAAAAGCTAACACACCATATGCCTTCTTAACAGCCCTATTAACCTGGGTAGCAACTTTCAGGGATTTATGTACCTGGACACCAAGATCTCTCTGTTCATCTACACTACCAAGAATCTTCCCATTAGCCCAGTACTCTGCATTCCTGTTACTTCTTCCAAAGTGAATCACCTCGCACTTTTCCGCATTAAACTCCATTTGCCATCTCTCAGCCCAGCTCTGCAGCCTATCTATGTCCCTCTGTACCCTACAACATCCTTCGGCACTATCCACAACTCCATCGACCTTCGTGTCATCCGCAAATTTACTAACCCACCCTTCTACACCCTCTTCCAGGTCATTTATAAAAATGACAAACAGCAGTGGCCCCAAAACAAATCGTTGCGGTACACCACTAGTAACTAAACTCCAGGATGAACATTTGCCATCAACCACCACCCTCTGTCTTCTTTCAGCTAGCCAATTTCTGATCCAAAGCTCTAAATCACCTTCAACCCCATACTTCCGTATTTTCTGCAATAGCCTACCGTGGGGAACCTTATCAAACGCCTTACTGAAATCCATATACACCACATCCACTGCTTTACCCTTATCCACCTGTTTGGTCACCTTCTCGAAAAACTCAATAAGGTTCTAATGGCAATCAGGTAGTTTTATGGTCACCATAATTGGTGCTCGATTTTTTTAATTACAGCTTTATTTAATTATAATTATTTGATATAAATGCCCCAGTTGGCATAATGGGAGTTGAACTGTTGGCTCCAGATCACTAGTCCAGTGATATAACCACTATGCTATGATGTTCAATGGCAAAGTGATGTATTTGTATCACATCATTTAAAAATATTTTTAACTTTTTCATGCCACACCATTCATGGTGCCCTGTACTTCTTTTTGTTGATGAGGTGCACTTTTGTTCCTTGGAGAAAATGGTCTCAGGCACCCAGATGTAACAACCCACTGGAAACATATTTAAATAGGTTGATAAATATTTCTTCTACACTGAATTAAACTGGTCAAACAGTGCCTCACGGTATGGTGTGCGGGTGCTGATGTTCTATTCTCTTTTTCCACGCTGCCATTGACCAACAATTTTAAAGCATATACGACAGGTTAAGGCTGAACTTAGAAACACCACTGAGTGTACTGATTCCCCTTCTTCATTACGGTATCATCTGATGGATGTTTAACTGCATCAAGCATAACACATGGTCCCAGTGTGATAGAAGATTTATACATAGATTTGCATAGAAAGTACAACACAGAAATAGGCCATTCAGTCCAACCAGCTGTGGTCATGTTTACTGTTCATGCAAGCAGTAGTCCTAATGTCTTGAGCCGATCCTGTTCTCATATCCCTTTATTCCCC
Source organism: Heterodontus francisci (assembly GCF_036365525.1). NCBI lineage: Eukaryota > Metazoa > Chordata > Chondrichthyes > Heterodontiformes > Heterodontidae > Heterodontus > Heterodontus francisci. The sequence continues at coordinate 184,448,625 of NC_090375.1, read as the reverse complement.
TTTCCTTCAAACACCAAACTCCTGTAGTACATTCCACAGCTTCACAACACTCTGTGTAAAAAGATTTCTCTTGTTCTATGTCCTAGAGACTTACAGTTAATTTTATGTCTTTGTTCCACTCACCCAATGTTCTGTTTCTATCTACTTTCTACTTTGTCCAATCTGTTTATAATTTTAAACACCACTATCAAATCACTGCACAATCTTCTCTGTTCCAATGTAAAAACAGCCCCAGTATCTCAAGTGTGTCTTTGTATTTGTATTTCTTCATACCAGGCAGGATCCTGGTGAAACTGGACGTATCGTCCCTATTGCCTCAACTTCCTTCCTGTAGTGTAGAGCCCAAAACTACACACAATACTCCAATTCTCATCTTTCTAAGTTTTTATATAGATTCACCATTATACCTTGACTTTTCTATTCCATCTCTCTTGTCATAAAACCTAGTTTGCCAGAAGCTTTTTATGGCCTCATCTACTTCAGGTGTTGCTTTTAATGTCATGTGAACCCGAACCCAGATTCCTCTGCAGGACCCAACGTCATCACATACATGTGATAAAATAGTAAGTCTGCTCTTAGAATCACAGAATGGTTACAGCACAGAAGGAGACCATTCGGCCTGTTGTGTCCATGCTGGCTGTATGCAAGAGAAACTCAGCTAGACCCACTCCCCCACCCAATTCCCCTAGCCCTGCAAATATTTTCTCAAGTGCCTATCCAACTCCCTTTTGAAAGCCTCATGTCAGGTTTAGGGAGTTAGTGTTCCATGTCGAGAATTATGAATATAAAGTTTGAATGTGGTACAAAAAGATATTGCTTATCGTTAAATTTAATGATTTCTCAGGCACTTTTATAACATATTTCTGCATCTTTACCTTTATTAAAGTGTATTATCATTGTGAACTTGCATTTTTCAAATTCCCAGTCAAAATTTGACTCTGGAAGCTTTTCTCAGTGGTAGCTTCATAAAGTTGAGACAGGATTCTCACAATGATGAGGGATATGATCAGGCTGAAGGATGATTATTATTGGGTTCCCTTAAAAGTTGGCAAGAGCTGGGTGGTTGCAATTCCCGATATGGCCGCAGGCGACGCTGTGGTGCACAGTAGCTAACGTGGCGGAGAGGGGCGGGGCCTATTCTCACGCAGCGAGCCGACGGCCAATCAGCGGCGCTGTTTGTTGCCGGCTCGGCAAAGAACCCTTGAGCCAATGGGGGTGGTGCTCTGTAAAAGTGGTTGGGACAGGCGGAGCAAGAGAAGATGGCGTCGCCGGTGGTGGAGTTGGAGTCGCTGGAGAAGACGCTGGGGCTCCGGAAAGGTAGCAAGCTGGGGCTCAGCCAGGGCGACAGGACGGTGAGTGAACAACCCGGGAGCAGTCCGTGTGAGGGGAGAAGGACCCGAGCGGCCGGGCAACGAAGGTGTTTTAAATCGGGGCGGGAAGTTCCGGCTTCGCCTTGGTCTGCGGTAACCATGGTGATGAGTTTGGGCGGAGAATTAGGCGAGGTTCACGCCTGATCACTGCGACTGAGAGGGGCCCTTATTACAGCAGCGCCCAGTTTAAATACACGTGTCTATGAGAGAAGGAGAAGTCTGATAGAAACTGTCTACAGCCCAGACTGTCTATTAGTTCCTGGCAAAACAGTTGTAAACTATTTTAAGGGTAAATTATTGCCTCCAGTGAAAATTATTTGTTAACCTCATGGACATAACGTGGGCTGGATTTTGTTGCACCAGTGGGGCTCCAGGCTGAAAAGGCAAGGGGATTTCTGCCTTTTGGAGCACCCCTTCTCCCTGCCAATGTGATCTACTGCTGATTGGCACTTAAGTGCCCAGTACTGTGATCCCTATCCCTTTAAAGATGAGGATCCTGCCTAGAGCTGTCAGCCAATCACTGGGCTGGCAGCTCAGCAGTATTGGCAATGTCACTGGGAGCGTTTGTCACTGCCGGTCCTGCGGAGGCCTTGGACCTGAGCCCAGTGTGGGAACCCCAGACCCAAGGTGAGGATGTGGGGTCACCAGGCATATAGGGAGGGTGGCTGATTAGTGCAGATGGGAATTAAGGGTTTGCCCAGCAGGGGCCCTCTGTGGGCCATGGATTGCCCATGGAGGAGGGTCTCTCTTCCCTACCCCCAAACCACTGGTTAAATCCTAGTGTCGGCGAGAAGCGGCCACTTAAGCGCCTCAAGTTGCCTCTGGACAGGAAGACTGTCTTCAGCCTATCCTGCCCCTGGCAGAATTATGTTGTGACAAGCCCCCTGCCTCCTGTCACAATTCTGTGGACCCCCTCACTGTTTTCTCCCCCAAACCTGTCTCCGGGGAGACCATAAAATTCAGCCCCTTATGGGAGATATTGGCATTGAAATCTCCATAATTTTTTTTAGTCATTTCATGGGATGTGAGCGTCCCTGATTGCCCTTGAAAAGGCGGTGGTGAGCTGCCTTCTTGAACTGCTGAAGTCCATCTGGTGCGCTTTAGGGACCGAGAGACTCCACAGGACACAATGGTTTCCTTGCTGCTGGGAGTGATGGTGTTTCTTTGGAGTAGACAAAATAGGTTAAGTAGGGTCCATAAAAGGATAAATCATGCATGGCCAGTGACGCAATGAGCCTGGTAGGTCTTGTTCTGTGTTGTCGTGTGCAGTTAACTCACCTCCATGATGCTACTTGTTGATTGTGAATAGAAGCAAGGAACGCAGTTCGTTAAATATATATTGTACAAGATAATGTGCAGAGAGAAGTCACTAACCAAATGAGGAAGCTGTGGTTCATTTGCTGCCCGAAAACCAGTCCCAGGTCACATTACAAACCCTGTCCACCCATCTTTTGTACAGCCGTAAGCAACAGAGTGTTGTTATTATGTGTATGGAAAGAGCTGCCCGCACTAAATCTTAAAATTATACAGAATAAAACCCTACTTTTTTTTTAAGATGATTTCAAGGCTGTATTTAACTTGGAGGTTCTTCAAACATGAGCAACGTTTGAGCAGCTCATTAACTAAACCTCTGTTAGAGAATTGTCTTGTAATTTCTCTAAGGAGTTCATTATTCACTCCACGCAGTCCAGATAGACTGTGATTGTCCTATAATCTTCTGCAAATGATTCCCACAAGCAGGTTATCCGAATTAAAAAGAAGTGGACTGAGAAGAGGTTGGGACCTGCCCTTAACGGAAGTATTCCCACACAGTGTATTGAAAGAAAAGATTTTCCATTTTTTTTTTTGTTATTGAGAGTACCAAACTGTTTATACACAGCCAGAGCATGTTTTCCTGTGGTCAGGCCCCTCTCCATTGGCTTTCCAGAAGGTGGACGTCACTGCCCACAGTGCAATGCCCCCATTTGGGGGAGTTAGCATTCCTGTTGTCAGTGAGTGAGGTCACCCGAGCAAAGTAGTGGCAGGTGTATAAAAACAGGGGATATTATAAATAATGTGTGCTCCCCAAGACTTTCCTTCCCTTTTAGTGCTGTCTCTAAACCGTTAAAGTGATGAAAAAGTTCCAGCATATGCTGTCTTTGATCAACACTTAATTGGAAGTTCCCCATCCTGCCTAATGTTTCATCCTTGGGATGTGATGGTCGATGAGGTTTTCCAGTGTAATAGAGTTTTGTGTGAGGAAATCACACATCTTAAATTTTAGGTGCATAACTTCTGAAAGAATTGTTATTGGAATCAAAATAGCATGCTGAATTAATGGAATATAAAATAATATATCTATAGGTATAAGTCCATGTTTCAGTCCAAATAAGTCTCTTGTGACAATTTAGCAACTGCCTATTGAAAGTACATATACTTAAGAGAGAACTGGAGGGGTTAGTGTAATCTAACCAGAGGGGCTTCGAACAGGTCAGAAGCCATCAGCACAGAGTTGAAGCAGGTAATCTTTATGAAGTATAACGATATATATACTCTTAAGCATATGATATGTACTTTCAATAGGCGGTTGCTAAAAAGTCACACGAGACTTATTTGGAAAATAGAAGCACATGGTATTAAAGATTCAGAACGGTTTTGATCTCTTGGACGTGTAGTTGAATGTGGGTAAATGTGAAATAGTTAGTCCCTTTTCTGGTTGCTTATTTCCAGACTATGTGCTAAATGGAAGAATAGGAGAGTACTCGTCAGGATAGAAATCCAGCACTTGTAATGAATAAATCAATCAAAGCAGCAGCAGAGTACTTATAGAGGGATAGAGTTCAAATGAAATGAGATGGTGGTATTTACATAGGACTTTTTTATTCATTCATGGGATGTGGGCATCGCTGACTAGAACAGCATTTATTACCCATCCTTAATTGCCCTTGAGAAGGAGGTGGTGATGAGCTGCCTTCTTGAACTGCTGCAGTCCATAAGGGGTAGATATACCCACATTGCTGTTAGGAAGGGAGTTCCAGGATTTTGACCCATTCTGACCATATAGGAAATAGGAGTAGGACATTCGGCCTTTGAACTTGCTCCACTATTCAACTAGATCATGGCTGATCTACCTCAATGTCATTTTATTGCACTATCCCTTAATATCTTTAATATTAGAAATCCATCAATCTCTTGAATATAATTAATGACTCAGCCTCCACAGCCCTCTGGGGTAGAGAATTCCAAAGATTCACCACCCTCTGAAGAAATTCCTCCTCATCTCAGTCCTAAATGGCCTACCTACTTCTTATTTTGAGACACTGTCCCCTGGTTCTAACCCCCCCCCCCACTCAAGCCAGGAGAAACATCCTGTGTCTAGAAATTTCTAAGACTGAAAAAGGGGGTCTCATTTCCTCTAAGGTCCCCGTACTGAGTATCAATCGCATGAAACAGACTTTGGATACAATTTCCACTTAATGTGGAACACCTCTATTAACTCACCAAGCGGTAGTATATACTTTCAACACCAGTTGCTTAGTAGACCCACAGACAGAAGCTCGTTCCTGGGTGGTCAGGTCCGCTGAACGACTTCTTCCGCATGACTTCCTGTGACTGACCAAGTCACACTTCTCAGCTGCAGCAACAACATCCTTGTGAGCTGTGGCTTTAATACCCCTTTCTGACCCTGACCCCTTGACATAAAGGTAATGTTTCGAATTGGATCATCCGATTGGGTTTCAGTGCCTTATCAATCTCCCCCTTGCTATGTAAGACCACCTGCATGTGGTCATATCCTGCTCTCAGCAGGGGGAGTTCTTGAGTGCATACCACCCATTGATGTGATATCTGCATCTTGATAAGGCAAGAAGGAAACCATTCACACAGTTTTCAAAAGGCCGTTGTCAATGAGAGTGGTTGTAGGCAGGCTGTTTGATGTTTTAACAGCCCAGGCTACCACATCAATAGCATGTCCTGATTTGTCTGTCTGTGTTTGTATGTGGGGGTCTTTGTTCAGTTACATTGTTTTTTATTTTTAATCGTCTTTGGCCTCCTTGTCTCGAGAGACAATGGGTAAGTGCCTGGAGGTGGTCAGTGGTTTGTGAAGCAGCACCTGGAGTGGCTATAAAGGCCAATTTTAGAGTGACAGACTCTTCCACAGGTGCTGCAGATAAGATTGGTTGTCAAGGCTGTTACACAGTTGGCTCTCTCCTTGCGCTTCTGTCTTTTTTCCTGCCAACTGCTGAGTCTCTTTGAATCACCACACTTTAGCCCCGCCTTTATGGTTGCCCGTCAGCTCTGGCGATCACTGGCAACTGACTCCCACGACTTGTGGTCAATGTCACAGGACTTCATGTCGCATGTGCAGGCGTCTTTAAAGCGGAGACATGGACGGCCGGTGGGTCTGGTACCAGTGACGAGCTCGCTGTGCAATGTGTCCTTGGGGATCCTGCCATGTTCCATGTGGCTCACAAGGCCAAGCCATGTCAGGCGCTACTGGATTAGTAGGGTGTATATGCTGGGGATGTTGGCCGCCTCGAGGACTTTTTAATCATTCTGATAGGAATCCTAGCGATGATGCCTTCAGTCAGAATTCTTCTCCCTTCATCCTGATGTGCACATTTTTACCACCCAATGAGCTCCACACTCCAGTCTGCACAACTGGTTACATTTTACTTACGAGCAGAAATGTAGGAGTTGTTAATAAATGCCTCACAGCATAACAAAAATATGAGATATCCAAATGCCTTACACTGGTTGAGCCCTGTAAGAATGTTGTATGCATCAATGAGATCACTTCTCATTCTTTTAAACTCTACAGAATATAGAATCAGTCTCCTCATAGGACAATCCCGCCATCCCAGGGATCAGTCTGGTGAACCTTCGTTGCACTCCCTCTATGGCAAGTATATCCTTCCTGAGGTAAGGAGACCAAAACTGTACCCAATACCCCCAGCAAGGCTCTATACAATTGCAGTAAGACTTCCTTACTCCTGTACTCAACCTCTTGCAATATACGCCAACATACCATTTGTCTTCGTAATTGCTTGCTGAACCTGTATGTTAGCTTTCTGTGACTTATGAACAAGGACATGCAGGCCCCTTTGGACATCATCACTTCCCAATCTCTTGCCATTTAAGAAATACTCTGCATTTCTGCTTTTCCGAACAAAGTGGATAACTTCACATTTTTCTACATTATATTCCATCTGCTATGTTCTTGCTCACTCACTTAGCCTGTCTAAATCCCCTTGAAGCCTCTTTGCATCCTCCTTGCAACTCACACCGAGTTGTGTTATCAGCAAACTTGGAAACATTACATTTGGAGCCCACATCCAAATCATTGATATAGATTGTGCATGGCTGGGCCCCAAGCACTGATCCTTGCAGTACCCCACTAGTCACAGCCTGCCAACCCTGAGAATGACCTGCTTATTCTAACTCTGTTTTCTGTTCGTTAACCAGTTTTCAATCCATGCCAGTATTTTGCCTCCAATCCATGTGCTCTAATTTTGCTTACTAACCTGTGTGGGATTTTATCAAAAGACATTAGTCAGACTGTACACAGAGGACTGTGTGCGACCTTGGTTGCAAATCATGGCAGGAATATTACTGCCCTTGGGGGATGGGGGAAGCACAGAGATGAGCAACAAACATAAATCTCCATTTGAAAATGTTGGGTGTGTTCCTTTAGAAAGGAGTAGACTTTAAAGTGAGCTAATTGTTTCAAAGTTAATTTATTTTTCTAATTATGAAGGGATTATATAAAATTGATCTAAGTAGATGGTATAAGTGGGTGGTTTATAATTAAATAACTCCCCACATACAATAAGACGAGTAGGATTCATTTCAAAGCAGTTTGACCACCGGGAGGTGGGTGGGCCAGAAAAAAACGACATGACATCCCATTCCCCCACTCCCTCAACAAAAAATTGTGTACCTGTCCTAGCATTGTGGTCATTTTGAGTTTAGTTCCGAGTTTATTCCAGAACTGGCTGCAAACTTTTATTGGGAGGATAAATGGGTGGGGTTCACTTAGGGGTATATAGTGGCTTCTTAGCAGCTGTGGTAGAGTCTGAGTGACTTTTTCCACGCACAGCTTTGTTTTCATGTTTACTAGACTAATACCTGGAATGGGCGGGTTGTCTTGTTATGAAATGTTGGACAGGCTAGGCTGGTTTCTGCTGGAGTTTAGAAGAGTGAGGTGAGTCCCTCTTGTGGGAGAATCTAGAACTAGGGCTCGCCTATTTAAGACATGAGAAATTTTTTCTCTGAGGGCCATGAGTCTTTGGAACTCTCCTCAAAAGGCAGTGGAAGCAGAGTCTTTGATTTTTTTAAGGTAGAGGTAGATAGATCCTTGATAAGGGGGTGAAAGGTGATTTGGGGGTAGGCGGGAATGTGGAGTTGAAGTTGCAATCAGATCAGCCATGAGCTTGTTGAATGACAGAGCAGAGTTAGACTCCATTTTTTTAAAAAAAAGGTTGTGCAATCTTTGGTGATTCTGCTAGCTGAATTTGGTGGTCGAGTTTTTTTTCGTTTGAAGAGGTAGATGACTGGTTCGGTTGGTCTCTTGGAAACAGCGATGCAGATGATTTCCTCCAACGGGGTTTCTGATTGTAGCCGGAGTATGCAAAGGTGGTCAGTCAACAGGCAGGATTTGAAAGCTTTCAAGCTGGAATGGAGGGACAGAGAGGGACTTCCACTTCGGGTCTGCTCATGTCAGAGTCCAGTTGCTTCTCCTTTGCTGCAGAGAAAACACCAGCTTGAAACCACAGATGGGGAGGGGCTTGTCACATGACAGTCACTCAGTGATTCAAACATAGCATTTCGCAGTATTTCTTCTTGCTAAAAAAAGGAAAAACAGTTCCCTTAAATTTCTGGGTCTTGGTTCTTGCTGGCGAAATGCACAGACGTTTCATTTCCCTCCTCACCGTCCTTTACAATGTAGGATACAGTGTGTCAAACTAGGTAATATTTTTAAGCTGAAAGGATGACTTTGCTGGCAGCTTGTCTTTTAAAAATGTAATTTTAAAATATAAATTCAGATCTCCAGTTAGTGGGTTAAAGAAAATTTGTCACTCAAAGCACATTGACGTAACAACTTTTTTTTAATTCATTCATGGGATGTGGGCATCGCTGGCCAGGCCAGTTGCCCATCCCTAATTGCTGTTCAGAAGGTGGTGGTGAGCTGCCTTCTTGAACCGCTGCAGTCCATGTGGGGTAGGTACACCCACAGTGCTGTTGGGAAGGGAGTTCCAGGATTTTGACCCAGCGACAGTGAAGGAACGGCGATATAGTTCCAAGTCAGGATGGTGTGTGACTTGGAGGGGAACTTGCAGGTGGTGGTGTTCCCATGTATGTGCTGCCCTTGTCCTTCTATTTGGTAGAGGTCGTGGGTTTGGAAGGTGCTGTCTAAGCAGCCTTGGTGCATTGCTGCAGTGCATCTTGTAGATGGTACACACTGCTGCCACTGTGTGTCGGTGGTGGAGGGAGTGAATGTTTGTAGATGGGGTGCCAGTCAAGCGGGCTGCTTTGTCCTGGATGGTGTCGAGCTTCTTGATTATTGTTAGAGCTGCACCCATCCAGGCAAGTGGAGAGTATTCCATCACACTTGTGCCTTGTAGATGGTGGACAGGCTTTGGGGAGTCAGGAGGTGAGTTACCCGCCTCAGGATTCCTAACCTCTGACCTGCTCTTGTAGCCACGGTATTTATATGGCTACTCCAGTTCAGTTTCTGGTCAATGGTAGCCCCTAGGATGTTGATCGTGGGGGATTCAGCGATGGTAATGCTGTTAAATGTCATGGGGAGATGGTTAGATTCTCTCTTGTTGGAGATGGTCATTGCCTGGCACTTGTGTGGCGCGAATGTTACTTGCCACTTATCAGCCCAAGCCTGGATATTGTCCAGGTCTTGCTGCATTTCTACACGGACTGCTTCAGTATCTGAGGAGTCACAAATGGTGCTGAACATTGTGCAATCATCAGCGAACATCCCCACTTCTGACCTTATGATTGAAGGAAGGTCATTGATGAAACAGCTGAAGATGGTTGGGCCTAGGGCACTACCCTGAGGAACTCCTGCAGTGATGTCCTGGAGCTCAGATGATTGACGTCCAACAATCACAGCCATCTTCCTTTGTGCTAGGTATGACTCCAGCCAGCGGAGGGTTTTCTCCCTGATTCCCATTCACCTCAGTTTTGCTAGGGCTCCTTGATGCCATACTCAGTCAAATGCTGCCTTGATATCAAGAGCAGTCACTCTCACCTCACCTCTTGAGTTCAGCTCTTTTGTCCTTGTTTGAACCAAGGCTGTCATGAGGTCAGGAGCTGAGTGGCCCTGGTGGAACTCAAACTGAGCATCACTGAGCAGGTTATTGCTAAGCAAGTGCCGCTTGATGACACTGCTGATGACACCTTCCATCACTTTACCAATGATTGAGAGTAGACTGATGGGGCAGTAATTGGCCGGGTTGGACTTGTCCTGCTTTTTGTGTACAGGACATACCTGGGCAATTTTCCACATTGCTGGGTAGATGCCAGTGTTGTAGCTGTACTGGAACAGCTTGGCTAGGGGCGCGGCAAGTTCTGGAGCACAGGTCTTCAGTACTATTGCCGGAATATTGTCAGGGCCCATAGCTTTTGCAGTATCCAGTGCCTTCAGTCGTTTCTTGATATCACGCGGAGTGAATCGAATTGGCTGAAGTAAGGCATTTGCGATGCTGGGGACTTCAGGAGGAGGCCGAGATAGATCATCAACCCGGCGTTTCTGGCTGAAGATTGTTGCAAATGCTTCAGCCTTATCCTTCGCACTGATGTGCTGGGCTACCTCATCATTGAGGATGGGGATATTTGTGGAGCCACCTCCTCCAAGTAGTTGTTTAATTGTCCACCACCATTCACGGCTGGATGTGGCAGGACTGCAGAGCTTAGATCTGATCCGTTGGTTATGGGATCGCTTGGCTCTGTCTATCGCATGCTGCTTACGCAGTTTGTACTGGCTTCTTTATTTATTCAATCAAGGAATAAGGAACATTGCAATAGTAATATCTGAAGATGCAGTTGCACCACAGACTTCGGAGGCTGACATGGAGACATAGCAGAGTTTCTGTGGTGGCTTTTTTTCTCCCCTTTCCCTCCTTTGGCCAGACAGTAAGCCTCTCCAAACCCCACCCAGGAAAAATGTGGCAACGCCTCTTTTATGTATTGCTAATTATTTCCTGTATTGTGGTGTTACTCGAGCAAGAAGAGAAATAAAATGTCTGTTGCCCTGTATCCATGGGCTGAATTTTCTGATCGTGGCAGTGGGTGTGCAAAATGGCAGCGTTCCTGCTTGTCCCGTGATCAGTCATGCCGCTGCGATTATGCGGAGAGCGGCCATATTGCATAATAGAGGCAGCGCAGCTGTTCCCCCCCCAATCATGTGGTGGGGGCAGAAATGGAGACAGTGTTCACGGTGTCACCTGATGTAGGACCAGTTGCTGCCGCCATTTTTTAAAGCCTGCCAGCCCTGCATTCTGTAGAAGTTCACTGAAGCAACACTTCCGTGTTGTTCCAAAACATTAAAACTCAGCAAACCACCCCACTGGGCATCCTTCTCATGTCAGAAGTCTGAGCAAGGTTGGCCGCATGGTTCAGTGATGCCTTCCTGCTTATTCTCCTCCAGGCTGCAAGGGAAAGGCAGGAGGTTCTTTTCCCCAGTAATGGCAAGAAGAGGTCCTCCCGCCTGACCAAGCAAGCCTGGACAGAATTCGCAGAGGAGGTTAATAGTCATGGGGTCACCCGACGAAATTGGGTTGAGTATAGGAAGAGGTACAATGACCTCCTGCCTTCAGCAAAGGTAAGTGGCATGTTCCAGAATTGCTCGGTGTGATCTGGTTGTCACGACACGGTATGCCACTTGGGTGCCACCGGCATTTCAAAGACAGGGAGGTCATAACAGATGACTGGCTACATATGTGAATCAAGTCTCCCTTGTTAATACCACAGGGCAAGTTAGACCCATGACAGGTCGGTAGATCCATGATGTTGAAGTTTGGCAATGTTCAATCTCTGCATCCTTGCTCTTTAAGGAGAAGAGGTCCCATAACAGGAGGGAGACGGCAAGGACTGGTGGCGGAGTACCTGACCTGCGTCCTTTAGGTCAAGCCAAAGAGGAGGCACTGCAACCAGCCGGGAGCCAAAAAGTCATGCCATCTCGGAGGTGGAGCCCGGGGGTCCCGGCGCAGGAGAGTGATTATTGCCGATCAGATTAAAAAATGCGATAGCCATGGTGCATTAGCTCTGGCATGCTGTCCTTAATGGGATATGTGTAGCCTAAACCCCAAAAATGCTGTTTGCATTGTTTCTTGCATGTCGCCGTTTGCAGGAGACCACAGCCCCAAGAGACTGACAACAACCTCTGAGGACGAGGAGCACTCAGAGGTTGCACTGTCCCATGACTCCCCTGCACCTTCCGCCAGTGCAGAAACTTTCCACTCGGCTGTAGAATCCGGGTCACAGGCTGGTGAGAGCACCGCACACATACCTGAGCAGCTGGTTGAGGCTGAGACAGGCAAGGCCTCTGACAGTTGGAGGACTGTTGGTGCCCAGGCCCATGCTGATCCCCAGGCTGATGACTAGCCTCTGGTTTTGGCAGCACAGGGCATGCTGGAGTTGCAGGGAGAGGTAAGGCAAGATCTGGCAGAGATGCCAGAGGCCATGCATGGTGGGAGAGTCCATCCATGCCATGACTGCTGCCATGTCCCAGGCATATGAACGCATGGCTTCATCCATTGAGAGGTTGGTGACCCTCTTTTTTTTTTTAGAGATACAGCACTGAAACAGGCCCTTCGGCCCACCGAGTCTGTGCCGACCATCAACCACCCATTTATACTAATCCTACACTAATTCCATATTCCTACCACATCCCCACCTGTCCCTATATTTCCCTACCACCTACCTATACTAGGGGCAATTTATAATGGCCAATTTACCTATCAACCTGCAAGTCTTTGGCATGTGGGAGGAAACCAGAGCACCCGGAGGAAACCCACGCAGACACAGGGAGAACTTGCAAACTCCACACAGGCAGTACCCAGAATTGAACCCGGGTCGCTGGAGCTGTGAGGTTGCAGTGCTAACCACTGAACCACTGTGCCGCCCAAAGAGAGCCACAGTCCACAGATTTGCCATGTCATGCAAACCTTTGCCTTGGCCACTCAGTAGTGGCAGGGCGAGAAAAGGACCAAGCGGCCGGAGAATGTTCCAGCTCGTAGTCCTTCTCCGGTGAGTAGGGAGGCTCCAAGGAGCCTTGAGAGGGAGGAGGAGAGGACATGCTCCTGATCTCGTGTCTCCTCTCAGCGACTCCTGTGTGCACACCGGCTCCTAATCCCCTCTGTCAGTGAGCCAAGCTCCAGCAGCCGCAGCGCCTGAGTGCACTCCTGCACCGGTGCAGGAAGCTTTCAGGCAGCTGGGGTTCTCCAGGCCTCTGGCACCCGGAGGATGCCTGCCAAATTCATCCCAAGCCAAGGGACATCATGATGAGCCTGCCTCCAGTCTAGCTGCTGTTGCAGGGATGTACCATGCAGGAGCACCGGCAAATGTGCAACAGAGACCTTGATACACATAGCTATTCACGGGTGAAATAGATATCGTGTTTAATGTGATTAAAAGTTCATTGGTACAAATCCTCGGCCTTCATTGATCGATGACCACATTCCGCCATGGCATGAGTGTGACTACTGCAATCCCCTCAAATGCCTTACTACGTAGGCAAAGTGACCACTGACGACATTAACATGCCAATAAGCATGATAGTTTATTACTCGAATTATGTCACATGGGTACTAGTTGAATTAGATGTTGCTGTTCATGCTGGAGGGCGATAGTACGGAAGCAGTAAACCTGTCTACATGCATGAGGGTGAGTTTTGGTCAGAAGTAAATTTATGGCAAGTCATGGTTTTTGGACACGCTCCATTATAAGGCTCTGCCTTGCCTCCATTGTTCTAGATGTCCGCCCTCCACTCTGCTAGGATCTTCCATGGCTGCTTGACCTTTGTGTGCCCTCTGTATCCACTTCATCTGAGGAAGTTTCATACTCCCACATGTCTTCCTCTTGTAATGCCTTCCCTCTCTACAGTGTAATGTTATGTAGATCTGTGCAGAGCACAATGATGCACCCAACCTTCTGTGGGACATACTAAAGGGCTCCACCAGATCTTTCGAGACAACAGAACCGCGTCTTCAGCATGCCAATGGCCTGCTTGATGGTCGCTCTGGTGGTGCCATGACAGGCACTGTAACACTCTTCTGCATCATTGTTGGGGTGCCTTACAGGTGTCAAGCCATGTCCTCAATGGGTAGCCCTTACCCCCGAGAATCCACCCTTGGCAAGCGGCAGGACTGATCAGAGTGGTGCCTGGGACTGCCGAAGCCTGAATGTGCACACGCTTATAGGAAGTGCTTTCTGTGGTTGCATACAAGTTGTACGTTAATGGAATGAAAGCCCTTCCTGTTGATGAAGGCGGCTGGTTGGTCCATGGGAGCCTTAATGGCCACATCCATACAGTCAATCACATCTTAGACCTGTGGGAATCCCATAATGGCCCCAAATCCGATGGCCCTGTTGGCCTGACTCTCAAGGTCTGCCCTGTAGCGCACATAGTCTCCGGCCCTCCTAAACAGAGCATTGGTTCCTCCTTAATGCAGCAGTGCACTGCGGATTGAGAGACCCCACACATGCCCCCGGCGGATCCCTGGAATGATCCAGAGTGTTACGGTCAACTGAGATGGGGTTGAAGGACTTCCCTCTTTTCTTTCTCCTTGTTTTACTACAACAAGTTTAATTCCTTCTTAAAGTGGATGTACTGGCCAATTCAGTAGGTGTTTGATTGCTATGATCATAACAGGAACTAATCGGACAGGTTTTCTTGAGTTAACAAAGAAAGAGGTTGACTTTATTGTACCTAATAGGAACCAATAAAATAATAAACAATGCGCCAACTTTCACACATACACTGTGTCTCTGTCTCTATCTCTCGAGAAAAAGGTATAAAGTCTGTGAAGTTTAGTCATTTGACTGGCTTCTAGCTGAATTCGGTATTCCTGGGGCTTGTAGTTTGAAGAGATAGATGACTAGTTCATTGTGTCTCTTGGAGATAGCAATGGGGATGATTTCCTCCAACAGAATTTCGGATTGTAACTGGAGTATGCAAAAGTTGTCAGTCAACAAGCAGGATTTGAAAGCTTTCAAGCTGAAATGGAGGGAGAGAAAGAGGGACCCTCACTTAGGGCCTGCTCATGTCAGAGTCCAGTTGCTTCTCCTCTGCTGCAGAGAAAATGTCAGCTTAAAAACACAGTTGGGGAGGGACCTGTCACATGACAATCACTCAGTCATTCAAGCATAGCAGCTAGCAGTATTTATCTGCTTGCTGAGAGAATAGGTAGTTCCTTTAAACTTCCTGGGTCTTGGTTCTTGCTGGGATATTAGCAGACATTTTGTCTGTCTCCTCAGTCTTTTGCAATGTAGGATACAGTGTAGCAAACTAGGCAATCATCTTAAGCTGAAAGGATGACTTTGCTGGCAGCTTGCCCTTTCAAAATGTCTTTTTTTAAAAAAAAAATTCAGATCTCCTGTCAGTGGATTAAGGAAAATTATCATTCAACAAAACACATTGGCGTAACGAGGCATAAAAGTTTAGGGCCACAGTAATCTTCAGGGCCACAGGCATAAGGTGACCACCAAAACCATTGATTGCAAGTCATTGAGCAGTGCACAGAGGTCTGTGATGGCCTTCAGGATAGCTGCACTCTTCTCCAGCAGTTCCACTCAGACAGCCGCAGATGTCGGGCCAGTTCTATATACTTGCTGCTGTGCTCTCCGTTGCGTTCTCAGCTGCTGCTACTGCTCGCGTCTGGGAGGCCTCTCTTGCTCTGCAGCTGCCTCTTCGGCCAGCCTCCAGCGGATTCGCATCAGCACAGCACGGGACTCCAAGAAAACTGGGTGAATCATACCAATCTGTACCCTCCTTGGACCTTTGACTTCCTTCAAATGTTAAATTTACCTATCTGTGTAAAGAGATGTTGGAATTTTGGTTATGGGAAGTCTACATTAGCTCCACGGTATGGATTGATGTTAGACCCGCAGGATTTCCAAAAGTGCAAGCAATCATGAGCAAACCGCCAAAATTTCAGTGCCCTGCACTGGCCTTCCAAAACAAAACCACCTCTACACTTGCTGAGTTCTCCTAACCACCCCCTCCCCTCCACAGGCGCACCACTTGCAGAGTTCTTCCGACGCCTCCACCGCCACAGACAATGCAGTTGCCGAGTTCTTCCAACCAACCACTTCCCCTAGATAAACAGCGGTAAAGTAAATTACCCTTTCAAGTCACTGAGGACTCTCTCCTTGGTGCTGCCAGCTTTTTAAGGATGCAAATCTGAAGGTACTTGGGTGCCGCATGCCTAACACAAGATTTTGAATGCATGGTAAGATCATTATTCGATTCAGATATATGCTAAAAAGTGTTTAACATATGTAAATACCAATGTCGTCACGGCAGTGCAGAAGTGCCGCCACGGAACTTCGCTGCCTCCAACAGAATCGGAATGTGGCATTGCGGCATCGAGTTCCGTGGCAGACAAATCCATGGCGATTCTCCGCTGCCCCCCACCCCACCCGCCCCCCCCCCCCCAACCTAAAAAGCCACCGTACAGAGGAGCATAAAATTCAATCCCATTTCTGTTTGTCTCTCTGCTCCCTGCCATGCATACACCTTTCGACTGTTATTCAAATTTAAAATGCTGTTTTCTGTCCAATTATATCTGAAAGGCAGATTGTGAACTTGAAGTGAAGTGGTTGGTATTTTTATAGAAACAATGAGTGCATGGTGTTGCTTATTAGTGAACTGCCATGTTCTATTATACGTGATAAACTGAAACTCCTCCCACAGCATTGATGCTGTTTAAGAACAGTGAGTAATTTATTAGTTCTAGTGTAAATGCTCATAACCGTGGTCAAGCAGCGGAGAATGAACTCTTTCATGATGTATACATTGTTGACTGTATCGGTGTTCTCTCACCGGTTTAAAAAAAAACATAATCTTAACTATGTGCAGTTTTCACCTGAACTTTTTTTATAGAGGCCCAGCATTACAAATACAGCATTTGCCTTTCCTAAGGTGAAATACTGATGGCGTGAGAAATTTGACGCGATGCATTATTAAACTGTTCCATTTCTACCCCACCCCACCCAAAAAAAGGCAAATGGTTCCAGAATATAATAGAAAGAACCTCTTCTCCATTGGCTTAGTCTAATTTTTTTTTTCCCTGATGTGTATTGATAATAAACCCAGTGGCACCAATGAATATATTTAAATGCAAAATTCTATGTGGTCTGACTTAGTTCTTCAGGCAGCTATTCCTAAAGGATTGGTTTGATCTTTTCATAAATTATCTATCTGATCTGAATATCATTGTCATTGTATGTGATTTATTTAACTCTAAATCATACCTTTTGACTTTTTTTATATAAATGGCTGTTTTATTATTGCACTGTAGGAAGATCCTTCATTTAAATTTTCTTTCTAACTTCGCAGATTCCCGTGCTGCAGACTGAAAATGGGCCTAGTTTAGTGGGGTTGACAACCATAGCATCTCATCTCGTAAAAGTGGCCAAAAAAGAAGCACTGTTGGGAAGTACAGCAGAGAAGAGTGCTATAATTCAGCAATGGCTCGAATATAGAATAACTCAAATAGATAGGTGTAATAGTCAAGAGGATACGAGAATGATTTTAAAGGTAAGGTTAACTTCAGTTCTGAAGAGATAGCTGTGAATGAGATTTTCGAAGGTTTCCTTTTAATTCGAGAGAGATTTTGTCCTCTGTCCTCGAGAGACATTTGTACCCAAGAGATCAAATTATTATTTTTTTTAATTCTTTCGCAGTATGTGGGGCAACGCTGACTAGATCAGCATTTATTGCCCATCCCAAATTGCCCTTGACAAGGTGGTGGTGAGCCTTTTTCTTGAACCGTTGCAGTCCATGTGGTGTAGAGAAGTCCACAGTGCTGTTAGGAAGGGAGTTCCAGGATTTTGACCCAGTGACAGTGAAGGAACAGCGATATAGTTCCAAGTCCGGATGGTGTGTGGCTTGGAGGGGAACTTGCAAGTGGTGATGTTACTGTGCATTGCTGCCCTTGTCCTTTGTAGGTGGTAGATGTCGTGGGTTTGGAAGGTGCTGCAATGCTTCTTGTAGATGGTGGACACTGCTGCCTCTGTGCATCAGTAGTGGAGGGAGTGAATGTTGAAGGTGGTGGCTAGGATGCCAATCAAGTGGGCTGCTTTGTCCTGGATGGTATCGAGCTTCTTGAGTGTTGTTGGAGCTGCACTCATCCAGGCAAGTGGAGAGTATTCCATCACACTCCTGTCTTGTGCCTTGTAGGTGGTGAACAGGCATTGGGGAGTCAGGAGGTGAGTTACTCGCTGCAGAATTCCCAGCCTCTGACTTGTTCTGGTAACTGCAGCATTTATGTGGCTGGTCCAATTTAGTTTCTGATCAATGTTGATAGTGGGGGATACAACGTTGGTAACGCCATTGAACGTCAAAAGGAGATGGTTAGATTCTCTTATTTGAGGTAGTCATTGCTGGCACTTGTCTGGCACGACTGTTACTTGACACTTATCAGCTCAAGCCTGGATGTTATCCAGGTCTTGCTGCATATGGACACGGGCTGTTTCAGTATCAGGAGTTGCAAATGGTGAATATTGTGCAATCATCAGTGAACATCCCCACTTCTGACCTTGTGATGGAGGGAAGGTAATTGATGACGCAGCTGAAGATGGTTGGGCCTAGGACACTCCCCAAAGAACTCCTGCAGTAATGCCCTGGAGATGAGATGATTGACCTCCAACAACCACAACCATCTTCCTTTGTAATAAAGCAAAATACTGCAGATGCTGGAAATCTGAAATAAAAACGAGAAATGCTGGAAATACTCAGCAGGTCTGGCAGCATCTGTGGAGAGAGAAGCAGAGTTAACATTTCAGGTCAGTGACCCTTCATCAGAACTGGCAGAGCCAGAAATGTAATAGGTTTTAAGCAAGTAAAGTGGGGGTGGGGGCAAGAGATAACAAAGGAGCAGGTGTTGATAGAACAAGGTCACAGAGAATAACTGACCAGAGGTCATGGAGCAACGGCAAACGGTTTGTTAATGGTGTGGTGAAAGACAAAGCGTTAGTACGGAGAGGGTGTTAATTGACAGAAAACCGAACAGCCAGGCCCCAAGCACAATCATGAAAAAAAAGTGGGTAGGCAAGTTGAAACAAACTAAAATAAAATAAACACAAAAAAAAATAAAAAGGGGGGCCCGTCATGCTCTGAATTTATTGAACTCAATGTTCAGTCCGGCAAGCTGTAGCATGCCTAATCGGTAAATGAGATGCTGTTCCTCGAGCTTGCGTTGTTGTTCACTGGAACACTGCAGCAATCCCAGGACAGAAATGTGAGCATGAGAGCAAGGGGGAGTGTTGAAATTGCCAGCAACCGGAAGCTCTGGGTCATGCTTTCGGACTGAGCAGAGGTGTTCCGCAAAGCGGTCACCCAGTCTGCGTTTGGTCTCCGCAATGTAGAGGAGACCACATTGTGAGCAGCGAGTACAGTATCCTAAATTGAAAGACATACAAGTAAATCGTTGCTTCACCTGAAAGGAGTGTTTGGGCCTTGGATAGTGAGGAGAAAGGAGGTAAATGGGCAGGTATTACACCTCCTGCAATTCAGGGGAAGGATCTTCCTTTGTGCTTGGTATGACTCCAACCAGTGGAGATGCCCCCTCACCCCGATTCCCATTGAGTCCAGTTTTGCTAGCGTTCTACGTTGCAAGTTCGCTCGTTCTTTTTAAGTCTCTTCATGAGTCACCCTAAATAGCATGCTTTATTTACGACAAGTTAGCAAAACAAACTCCTCTTCCATCCCACCTTTTTCAAAAAGATCCATTAGATCAAAAATATGGGGTGGTGCTCAAAACTTAGTGCTTCAACATCACCTTCTATACAGGTAAGACACATCTAAATGTTGTAATTTTTATCAGAATAGTTCTGCTAAATCACTTTTGAAATAATTAAGGATAATAAATAATGAGGGAAAGTCAACTTCAATGGGGTAAAAATGGATCTGACCAAGATAAATTTGAATCAAAGGTTGCCAAACAAAACTGTAACTGAACAATGGGCTGCCTTTACAGAAGAGATAATTCGGGCACAGTCAAGGTATATTCCCACGGAGAGGAAAGGTAGGGCAAACAAATCAAAGCTCCCTGGATGACAAAATAATTAATATAAAGACAAAATGTGCTTATGACAAATGAGGGGGGGGGTTATCTTATGAGGCAAGGTTGGACAGGTTGGGCCTGTATCCATTGGAGTTTAGAAGAATGCGAGGTGATCTTATTGAAACATACAAGATCTTGAGAGGTCTTGAAGGGGTGGATGCTGAGAGGATGTTTTCCCTTATGGGAGAGACTAGAACTAGGGGATAGAGTTTAAAAATAAGACATCTCCCATTAAACACGGAGATGAGGAGAAATTGTTTCTCAATGTCATTAGGCTATGGAATTCTGTTCCCCAGAGAGCTGTGGAGGCAGGGCCATTGAATATTTTTAAGGCTGAGCTAGATAGATTCTTGATTGACAAGGCAGTCAAAGGTTGTAGGAGGTAGACAGGAAAGTAGAGTTGAGGCCACAATCAGATTAGCCATGATCTTATCAAATGATGGAGCAGGCTTGAGGGGCCGAATGGCCTACTCCTGCTCCTAATTCGTATGTTCATATGTATGTATGTCAGATGAATAGTACAACTAAGAACCAGGCTGAATATACAAGGTTTAGAGGGGAATTGAAAAAGCAAATAAGAAAAGCAGAGAGAGAGTACGATAAGAGACTGGCAGCTAACATAAAAGGGAATCCAAAAGTCTTCTGTAGGCATATAAATAGTGAAAGGGTGGTAAAAGGAGGTGTGGGGCCAATTCGGGACCAAAAAAGGATTTACGCATGGAGGCAGGGGGCATGGTTGAGATATTAAATGAATATATCGGTCTCTAACAACGAAGAAGATGCTGCATAGCTCATGGTGAAAGAGGAGGTAGTTCAGACACTTGAAGGGTTTAAAATTGATAAGGAGGTAATATTGGATAGGCTGTACATAAAGTTGATAAGGCACCAAGACCGGATGAGATGCATCCAAGGATACTGAGGGAAGTGAGAATGGAAATTGTGGAGGCGCTGGCCATAATTTTTCAATCTTCCTTAGATGTGGGTTGTGCCAGAGGACTGAAGAGTTGCAAATGTAATACCCCCGTTCAAAAAGGGTGTAAAAGATAAGCCCAGTAACTACAGGCCAATAAGTCTCTGGAAGCTTCCCCACCACTGAAGCTAAAAACGATAATTCAGGACAAAATTAATAGTCACTTGGACAAATGCAGGTTAATCAGGGAACGTCAGCATGGATTTACTAAGGGCAAATTATGTTTAACTGACTAGAGTTTTTTGATGAGGTAACAGAGGGTTGATCAGGATAATGCTGTTGATGTGGTGTACATGGACTTCCAAAAGACATTTGATAAAGTGCCGCACGACGGACTTGTGAGCAAAGTTAGAGGTCATGGGATAAAAGGAACAGTAGCAACATGGGTACGAAATTGGCTAACTGACAGGAAACAGAGTAATGGTTAATGGTTGTTTTTCAGACTGGAGGAAGGTTTGTAGTGGAGTTTCTGAGGAGTCAGTGTTAGGACCCCTGCTCTTCCCAATATACGTTAATGACCTAGATCTTGGTGTATATGGCACAATTTCAAAACTTGCAGACAATACAAAACTTGGAAGTATTGTGAACTGTGAGGAGGATAGTGTAGAACTTCAAAGGGACATCCTAGCCAGCGATGCCCACATCCCCCAAATGAATTTTTTTTTTTCAAAGGCTTGCATCGACTTTTACACAACCTTGGGACACCCCAAAGTACTTAAAATGCTTCTGTCCATATTGAGTGTTATTTTCCAATTACCAAGAGTGGACTATAGTGAGTGGTAGACATTGCAATTGATGGGCACAAAAGTCTAGCCCATATAGCTGGCTGCTTGTTGGTGTTTCCCAAAACATCCAATGGCAACAGAGGACAGACCCAAAACTAAATAAAAACAAACTCTGCCGCATGTATGTTGGGAGTGGTCTTCCATCAGTCTCCATTTTGCCATCTGATTCGTTTCATAACTACTAATTAAATCACCTATCCATATTCTGAGTAACTTTCCAAAGAGTATTGGATCTGAATGATTTTTTTACATGAAATAACTAAGCATGTGGACTGTGCTGTATGTATCCATAACAGTTCTCATGTACTAAAGTTGATGACTTAAATAAGACCTATTAATTTATATTGCTATTACATTTTGCAAAATTTGCAGAGTCCAGTCATTGCTGGCATGAATTTTACAGCTGTTATACTGCTGAGGGCCTGTTGGGGGAACTGCAGTGCTGTTTCACAGTCATTATTCTCTGCTGCAGCAACACCACCAGCACAAACTTGGTGGTATTGCAGACTGGGGTTCTTTATTTTTAGATGCATTTATATTGCAGCCAGAGCAAGTCTTAACCCCAGTTTGTTTGATCTGTCCCTTACGGCAATCTTTAATTTCATCAACACACTGCATTGCAAGGCCAGGTCAAAGCAGTGGGAAGCTACTATAAACATTCTCTCATCTCTGGCTTGGGTGACTTAAAAATGTCCTGAAGTTTAAAAGCAATGACTTCTAACTGTTGGTGATTTATTATGTACAGACCTCTGTCTACTCCAGCTTTTTTTTTTGTAGGAACTCAATTGCTACCTTGAAGATAAAGTATACATGGCTGGAAACAGCTTCACGTTAGCTGATATCATGGTCTACAATGGTCTTCATCCTATTATGGTGAGTGATTTGTACAGCCTTAGAAACTGGACTCTTGTACTAACTTAACCTCTGCTTAAGATTATAAGGATTCTGTATAACTCCTGTGAAATATGGAATTATTGTAACAAAATACAACTGTTTAAAAAAAAAAAATCCTTCCTATTTTGCACAGTAGACAATAAATGTTTAACACATTCGAGTGTTTCAGTGCAGCAAAAATACACAGGAATCCTTGCCATTACCAAGGTAAAATGGTAGAATGTGACTGGATGTGATTGGTTGCCTCCATGCCACATTTTGAATACTTTCCGATTTAACTCGATTTGGAATCGAGCATTGTTCTCGATGAGTGGTTTTCAAAATCTCTGAGCGAACCCCTTGCAAATATTAACACTCCCAAGGCCCACTGTCCGACCTCCAAAAGGTCTCTAATATATAGCAATTAAAGTAGCATGCTAGCAAGTCAAGAAATACAGAAATCTGATGTTGCAATATCTCTTGTCTTCCTGCACCCGCACAAGTTAAACCAAATAACTTACTACACCCTTGTTTTAACCATTTTTAGATCCACCCATGCAGGTACAGCTGATGCCAATATGCTCTGTAGGCTAATTTTATGCCGTCAATTGTGTAAGCACAAGAGCAATGTGAAACATTTTATGTATTGCACCTGTAGAGTTAACCAACATGTGTGTGTGTATATATATATATATATATATATATATATATATATATATATATATATATATATATATCTATATAGTGAAGATTAGTAAAGGAACTTATTTAATACTTATTTATATATAAATATCCAACTTGTTGACTCTTCCATTTATAAAATAAGGGTGCAGTTATTCATGTTATGTATTGGAGAAATAAAATCTTGCTTATAAATCGTTTTCAGTGTCCTTACTAGTTTGCAGGTCGTGAGAGACTCCAGTGCAACAGATGTTATATGATGTGATATTGTGAAATCCTATGCACTGTTTAAGACCAGAACAGTTATTTAGGAACTTTTGAAAAATGTTTCAATGGCTCCCTTTCCGTTCTAAGCTAGTAAGATAGTGGTGTACATTTCCAGTGTTCAGTACAGAACAGCATTGGTGGATTAGCTCTGTGAGTAATGATTTTACAGAAAGTCGAATATTTAAAGTTGAGATACATCTATTCATGCAATAAACTTCTTGCGATTGTCTGCACCTCTCTTTGCTACACTCACTTCTTTGTGTCATGATTTCCACACCCTTGTGACGCTTAACAGTGCCTGGAAATGACCAGCTGGTCCATCAAGCCTGCCCCATGCTCGGTTCCAGGCGCATCATGCAAACACTTGCCTCTGTAGTTGAGGGTGAAGAATTAGTGCCTCTTACATTTTAGTGAAGAGTGGAGGAAATAAACTTCCAACAGTACCAAGCTTCCCTCTAATTTTTCTTTGTGCTGCTTGTTTTTTGCATAGCGCAGTCCCTTTAAGATTGCTGTACGACCATGCAGGCACACGTCTTAAATTGAATGTTGGTTGTGCACAGCCTGTTTGCACTGTGCGGTGCGTTCCAGATGGCTGTGGGCCCACGCACCCATGCAGCTTAGAAAGAATAGTGACCAGAACCTCTTGCTTTTTTTGATGTGCTATTAATTTTAATGGTGTCCTACAATTTTTTGTGCTTTGGGAATGTGGACCACTAGTGCATGACGTGGCTACATTTACAGATTGCTTTCACATTTGGTCATGCTGAAGCATAATCCATCAAGCCCATAAACTCAGCTTTTTGCATAATATCTACTTCACTGCACATCCCTGAATCTGTCGACTGATGAAAGGTTTCCCTTGTATGTGAACACAAACTCTAGGTTTTGTTGATTTTGTGTTCCTTCTGCCTCATTTTCCCACTGATTATTTTTGAGCTTCCCTTCTGAATGTGCCCAGCTGCCTTGCACCCCATCCAAAGGGTTATTACTCATGTGAAAGCACTGACAGTAAATATTAGAAAGCTGTTCAACTGTGGGTGCATCATGGGTGAACCTGATCCCAATCCTGATCCCATCTTTTGAGCAGTTGAGCTGAAACTCTAGCTGTCTTCTTCCTTGAGACCCCTCCTTCCCCACTCCCAGGATTGGAGTAGTTTGGGTTGACTTGTGAGCACATATAGATTCTAGCGTATACAAGAACAATTTAGTTCCCTCTGCCACATTCTCAGCTGTGGTCAATTAATTCGGCACTTGAGCAGGTATCACACCAGGGGCATTTTCTGGTCCCTATGACTCAGTCACACATCATATGTTCATTTGATTATTGACCCATTTGGAACAGAAGATGTTTCAATATGTAAAGCAGCTTCTCCTGTTAACTACTTTTGAAATGTTTATTCCTAGGCTGGACTAACCCATGAAGAGAGAGAAAAATACATTAATGTGTCCCGTTGGTTCAACCATATCCAGCACTATCCAGGAGTCCGGCAACACTGTGCTGCTGTCGTCTTCATGAAGAACAGGCTCTATCCTACCGTCCACTAGAAATCTGCATACAGTCTTCATGAGTCTTGCTGAATCTGAGCATCTTGTCAGGATTGAAGTAGTGAGGGTTGACATGGGCACATTTGCTGATTCCAGCATACAGGAGAACAGGCCTCCTGTTCTTTTGTCTGCCTGGCGTGTTTGCTTTTGGTGAAAATGTAATGCACAGCAAATATTTTTTAAATTCCATTTGTTTTCTTATTTAACTCTTAAAATTTGGTAGAGTGTCAATGCCTGCTGTGTTACCACTTCTGTTTTATCAAATCATGTTAAAAATGTTTCTGCAAAGTTGGCATGAGTCTTATTTCTGAGCAGAGCCTTTCACTTTGAATGGCGCAGCATGCTAGAAATGCCAATCTCGCTCATTTTACAGAGACCGTTTTTGGTGTAATCCAATCATTAAAGGAGCCTTAGAAAAAGTTGCGACTAATCCATCCCGGTTCACCTTGCTGAAGGGAAATGCCTGGAAATCAATTTTGGTAGATGCTGCTTCGGCTGAACGATGTGGTGACACACCCTACACATGTCATTGAGGAACGATGAAAATATTCTTTGACTCTCTACCTATCCTACCTAATACTAGTGGTGAATTGGACAGTGATATTGCAGAAACCGCTTGCTCTCGACCATTATATTTAATTGTGGGGATGTAAATGGAAGAGTGCTGTTGAATATACATTTCTAAATATTTCAACTAGCCAACTGTTCTCATCAATTGCGATACAGAAAAGAAGTTCCAAAACAACCTATTTTGCATAGTTTTACATTATTTTAAAATGCATATTGTTTACATTTTTAATTTGAGTGGTAAAAAAGTGCCAATTCTAAAGAGCTTGTCAAAGGGAGCCAGTGACCTTAGCTTGACTGTGAAGATCTCTAACTTGTTTTGACTATAAAACAGCATCAGATGATACAAAGGTAGTCTCTTAAAATAAATGTATGCAGTGATCATTTTGCATTAAATGATCAATATTTATTGGGTGTCTGGAATTCATATTCTAAGGTATGCTATAATAAATTTGAACAAATTTGGTGCATTGTTGTGTGTTTGTGAAACTTATGAATAAGTCACAATACTCATCCCAACCTGAGACCACTCATTTTAATATCGAATATTGCATGTTTTGAAGTTTTATTCTGTGGAAAAAAAACTGAGTCTGAGTAAGCTTTAAATTTAAAAATCTAACTCTGGCCAGTTTCCACTTCACAATTTCTCATTGTTCTTTCATGGATGGTGTTATCGATTGAAAGCAGCCATTCAAAGTGTTGACACTCTGAGACGAAGAGCAGAACAACTGTTAAAATAGCCTTTTTGAGACTTTCTGCGGTCAGTTATAGCAGTGGTACCCAGATTGTGGCCCAGGGAGGCCACTTTTGGTCCACGCAATTTTAGATGTTACCAGAACAGGCTTTCATTGTTGCCCTTCTCTAACCACCCACCCACCCACCCCCCCTCACCTTTGCTGGCCAGTAAAAGGAAGCCCAATAGAATTACATAGAATGTACAGCACAGAAATGGGCCAATTTACCCGTGCCAGTATTTATGCTCCACTTGATGATCCTCCCAACCCTCTTCATCTAACCCTACCAGCATATCCTTCTGTCCCTTTCTCCTTCATATACTTAATTGACTTCTCCTTAAATACCTCTATGCTATTCAATAATAGACCGCAAAATTATTCTAACATTCATCAAACAAGAGAAAAGGCTACGTTAAACCTGTTGGGCCTGGTGGTGGTGGTGGGGGGGGGGGGGGTCAGTCCAGTTGTTAATTTTCACCTCAAGGAAAGTGTCACCTTCAATCAACATATGCCAGATTAGAAATCAGGAGCTCTGTGTATGGTGAATTTCAGGTGTAACATGTTGACGCATACCTGAGTATGAATAGGACATTTCCTTTGGATTGTAGCCATCAACGGGCATTTAGTGCAAAACGTTGATTTAATGCAATAATGTTTCTTTAACAGCTACAATATGGGAATGGCTTTCCGTGCCTAAGTCACCAGGAGTAGTTAGATGCAGCTACATTTTTAAGAAGCTGCTCTGCTGTGTTCAATAAAATCCACATTTATTAGTCATTAATTATTACTCATTAAACTTAACAGTTATGGCGGAATTGCCAGTCTCTGAGTTTGACTGTTGCCATGCAGTTACTATCAGAGCCCACTGGTCGGTCAGTGTAAAAAAAAAAAAAATTATAAACTGAATGAGAAAGTGGTGGTGAGCTGCCTGCTTGAACTGGGAACTTGCAGGTGGTGATCCCATGCGTCTGCTGCCCTTGTCCTTCTTGGTAGTAGAAGTTGCGGGTTTGGAAGGTGCTGATGAAGGAGTCATGGCTTTGTTTTGGAGTGTTGAGCTTTTTGAGCGTTGGAGCTGCATTCATCCAGGCAAGTGGAGAGTATTTCATCATACTCCTGACTTGTGCCTTGTAAATGGTGGACAGGTTTTGGGAGATGAGGTGAGTTATTCCCTGCAGAAATCCCAGCCTCTGACCTGCTCTTGAAGAAACAGTTCAGTTTCTGGTCAATGGTAACCCCTTGGATGTTGATATTGGGGCATTCAGCAATGATAATGCTGTTTAATGTCCTGGAGAGATGGTTAGATTCTCTCTCATTTGCACTGGAGTGCTGACTTGGGGCTGCATTAGAGTGCTAAAGTGGGAGTTTTGTGACAGAGTAATTAAGGGTTAGTTTTATCTAAAGTCTAGTCTTTTATTTAGCAAATTAACAGTTGCTGTTTGGGTTGGTTTTCGACCAGCTTTAAACAGAGTTCACTCAGGCTCTGTTTGCAGCTGCACATTGTTAATTAGATAACTGGCTTAAACCAGTTTTCAGGGGCTGGAGTCAGAGTATAAAAGTGGGCCATCTTACAGTGCTGACTTTGTTTACACTGGAGTGCTGACTTGGGGCTGCATTAGAGTGCTAAAGTAGGAGTTTTGTGACTGAGGGATTTCGGTGAGGAGGGAGCGAGGAGCTCCTTTCATTTCCTATCTGTCCTCAGAGTGTGAGGGGAGCCGAGAGTTTCCAAAGAGCACAGCTGACTGGTGAGTAAGTCCTGGTGGATATTTTTCAAACTGGATTGAATTGTAAGTCATTGTTTTAGCAAAACTTAGTTGATTTATTTTTTATTATAATAGTCGTCTAAAGTTTTTAATTTAAAGGGTTTAGTCATGGCAGGAGAGCTTAAAGCCGTGGTTTGCTCCTCTTGCTGCATGTGGGAATCCGGGAACATTTCCAGTCCCCGGGACCAGCATGTGTGCAGGAAGTGTGTCCAGCTGCAGCTCCTGGAAGCTCGGATTTCAGAGCTGGAACAGCGGCTGGAAACACTGTGGAGCGTCTGAGAGCTTCGTGGATAGCAAGTTTAGAGAGGTGGTCGCACCGCAGCTGAAGGGACTTGAAGGAAGGGAATGGGTGACCGCCAGGCAGTCCAAGAGAAACAGGCAGGTAGTTCAGGAGTCCCCTGGGGTCCCGCTTGCAAATCGGTATTCCATTTTAGAGGTTGATGAGGCTGGTTCGTCCAGGTAGTGCGGACAGAGACAAGCTTCTGGCAGCACAAGCAGCCTGTCTGCACAGGAAGGGGGAAAGAGAGGAAGAGCAATAGTAATAGGGGATTCTATAGTCAGGGTAACAGGCGCTACTGTGGCCGTCAACGTGACTCCAGGATGGTGTGTTGCCTCCCTGGTGCCAGGGTCTGGGATGTCACTGAACGGCTGCAGGGCATCCTGAAAGGGGAGGATGATAAGGCAGAGGTCATGGTACATGTTGGTACCAATGACATAGGTAGAAAGAGGGATGAGGTCTTGCATCAAGAATTCAGGGAGTTAGGCAACAGGCTAAAAAGCAGGACCTCTCGGGTTGTAATCTCTGGATTACTCCCAGTGCCACGTGCTAGCGAGTGTAGAAATAGGAGAATAGGATGAATGCGTGGCTTAAGAGTTGGTGCAGGAGGGAGGGTTTTAGATTCCTGGACCACTGGGACCGTTTCTGGGGAAGGTGGGACCTGTACAAGCGGGACGGTCTACATCTGAACCAGAGGGGGACTAACATCCTTGCTGGCAGGATTGCTTGTGCTGTTGGGAGGAGTTTAAACTAATTTGGCAGGGGGAGGGGCTGCAGACTCCTGGCAGAATAGGGACACAGCTAAACACAGGAAAGCAAACAAGTCAGAGGGAATATAGTGGAAGTAAGTTTCAAGGGAGTAAGAGCAGGATGGATATCCTCTACTTTAATGCCAGGAGTATTACAGGTAAAATGGATGAGTTAAGGGCAAGGATGGACACGTGGAATTGTGATATAGTAGCCATCACGGAGACATGGTTGATGGAGGGGCAGGATTGGCAGCTCAATATCCTGGGATATAGAATCTTCAGGCGAGACAGAGGAGGGGGTAAAAGAGGAGGGGGCATTGCAATATTAGTTAAGGAGTCAGTTACTGCAGTAAGGAGAGATGATATCTTGGAGGGGGCATCAAATGAAGCTTTATGGGTAGAGTTTAGGAATAAAAAAGGGACAGCCACATTGCTAGGTGTTTATTATAGACCCCCAGGTAGTCAGTGGGAAATTGAGGAGCAAATATGTGCACAATTCGCAGTGGACAAATCTCCAGGTCCAGACGATTTGTGTCCCAGGATGCTGTGGGAGGCGAGGGTGGAGATTGCAGGGGCTCTGACCCAAATTTTTAATTCCTCTCTGGCCACGGGGGAGGTGCCAGAGGACTGGAGAACAGCTAATGTGGTCCCACTATTTAAGAAAGGTTGTAGAGATAAGCCAGGGAACTATAGACCAGTGAGTCTCATGTCAGTGGTAGGGAAACTATTGGAGAAAATTCTGAAGGAGAGAATCTATCTCCACTTGGAGAGACAAAATTTGATTAGGAATAGTCAGCATAGCTTTGTCAGAGGGAGGTCATGCCTAACAAATTTGATTGAATTTTCTGAGCATGTGACCAGGTGTGTAGATGAGGGTAGTGTAGTTGATGTAGTTTACATGGATTTCAGCAAAGCCTTTGACAAGGTACCACATGGGAGACTTATCAAGAAAGCAAATGCACATGGGATACAGGGTAACTTGATAAGGTGGATTCAAAATTGCCTTAGCTGCAGGAGACAGAGAGTGATGACAGACGGCTGTTTTAGAAACTGGAAGCCAGTGTCCAGTGGCGTACCACAGGGATCTGTGCTGGGTCCCCTTTTGTTAGTCATCTATGTTGTTTATATAAATGACAATGTGGGGGGTAGGATCAGTAAGTTCGTGGATGACACAAAGATTGGCCAGGTGGTTAACAGTGAGGTTGAGTGTCTTGGGTTACAGGAAGATATAGATGGGATGGTCAAATGGCAGATGGAATTTAACCCTGAAAAGCATGAGGTGATACACTTTGGAAGGAGTAATGTGACACAGAAGTATTCAATGAATGGCCTGACACTGGGAAGTTCCGAGGAACAAAGGGACCTTGGCGTGTTTGTCCATAGATCTCTGAAGGCAGAAGGGCAGGTTAATAGGATGGTAAAAAAGGCATGTGGGACACTTGCCTTTATCAATCGAGGCATAGATTACAAAAGCAGGGAGGTCATGTTGGAGTTGTATAGAACTTTGGTAAGGCCACAGTGGAGTACTGTGCAATTCTGATCGCCACATTTATAGGAAGGATGTGATTGCACTGGAGGGGGTGCAGAGGCGATTCACCAGGATGTTGCCTGGGATGGAATATTTAAGCTATGAAGAGAGGTTGGATAGGCTTGGGTTGTTATCGCTGGAGCAGCGAAGACTGAGGGGTGACCTGATCGAGGTGTACAAGGTTATGAGGGGCATGGACAGGGTGGATAGGGAGCAGCTATTCTCCTTAGTTGAAGGGTCAGTTACGAGGGGACACAAGTTTAAGGTGAGGGGCAGGAGGTTTAAGGGGGATTTGAAGAACTTTTTTACCCAGAGGGTGGTGACTGTCTGGAATGCACTGCCTGGGAGGGTGGTAGAGGCGCGTTGCCTCACATCCTTTAAAAAGTACCTGGATGAGCACTTGGCATGTCATAACATTC
Organism: Heterodontus francisci; assembly: GCF_036365525.1. Taxonomy (NCBI): domain Eukaryota; kingdom Metazoa; phylum Chordata; class Chondrichthyes; order Heterodontiformes; family Heterodontidae; genus Heterodontus; species Heterodontus francisci. The sequence continues at coordinate 184,417,819 of NC_090375.1, read as the reverse complement.
AAGGCTATGGGCCAAGTGCTGGCAAATGGGATTAGGTAGACAGGTCAGGTGTCTTTAATGCATCGGTGCAGGGCCGAAGGGCCTCTTCTGCACTGTATTATTCTGTGATTCTGTTTGAGATGGTCATTGCCTGGCACTTGTATGGCCTGAATGTTACTTGCCACTTATTCGCCCAAGCCTGGATGTTGTCCAGGTCCTGCTCTATGTAGGCACAGACTGCTTCAGCATCTGAGGAGTTGCAAATGGTACTAAAGACTGTGCAATAATCAGCAAACTTCCCACTTCTGACTTTATGATGGAGGGAAGGTCATTGATGAAGCAGCTGAAGATGGTTGGGCCTAGGACACTACCCTGAGGGACTCCTCCAGCAATGTACTGGAGCTGAGATGATTGGCCTCCAACAACCACAACCATCTTCCTTTGTGCTCGGTATGACTCCAGCCAATGGAGAGTTTTCCCCTTCAATTTTGCTAGGGCTCCTTGATGTCAAGGGCAGTCACTCATGCCTCACCTCAGGTATTCAGCTCTTTTGTCTATGTTTGGACCAAGGCTGTAATGACATCTGGAGATGAGTGGCCCTGGCCTAACCCAATTTGAGATTCGATGAACAGGTTATTGCTGAGTAAGTGCCGCTTGATATCACTGTCGACACCTTTCCATCACTTTGCTGATGATCAAGAGTAGACTGATGGGGCAGTAATTGGTTGGATTGGATTTGTCCTGCTTTCTGTGGACAGGATATACCTGGGCAATTTTCCATATTGTCAGATCCCAGCGTTGTAGCTGTGCCTAACCAGCTTGGCTGAGGGCACAGCTAGTTCTGGAGCACAAGTCTTCAGTACAAAAACTGGGATGTTGTCAGTGCCCATAGGCTTTGCTGTATCCAGTGCCTTCAGCTGTTTCTTCATATCACATGGAGTCAATCGAATTGGCTGAAGACTGGCTTGTGTTATGGTGGGAACCTCAGGAGGAGACTGAGATGGGTCATCCACTTGACACTTCTAGCTGAAGATGGTTGCAAATGCTTCAGCCTTGTCTTTTGCACTGATGTGCTGGACACCACCATTATTGAGGATGTGGATGTTTTTGGATCCTCTTCCTCTGGTTAGTTGTTTAATTGTCCACCAGCATTCATGACTGGATGTGGCAGGACTGCAGAGCTTTAACCTGATATGTTGGTTGTGGGATCACTTAGCTCTGTTTGTAGCATGCTGTTTCACATGTGTTTCCTGTGATGTCGCTTCACCTCATTTTTAGGTGTGACTATGCTGCTCCTAGCACATTCTCCTGCACTCCTCGTTGAACCAGGGTTGGTCTCCTGGCTTGATGGTAATGGTAGAGTGAATCAATTTTGAGGACACCCAGGGCCACTCCCTCCTGACTATACCACTGTACCACCACCTCTGTTGGGTCTATCCTGTCCCACCCAGGAATGGTGATGGAGAAGGCTGGGATCTTGTCTGTAAGGTATGATTTGGTGAGTATGACTGCGTCAGGCTGTTGTTTGACTAGTCTGTGGGACTGTTTTCCCACTTTTGGCACGAGTCCCCCAGATGTTATTGAGGAGTACTTTGCAGTGTCAGCTGGTCAGGTGGTCCATCTGGTTTTATTCTTATTTGACTTTTCTGTAGCAGTTTGATACAACTGAGTTTCAGAGGGCAGTTAGGAGTCAACCACATTGCTGTGGGTCTGGAGTCACAGGTAGGCCAGACCAGGAGAAGGACTGTAGAGAATCCTCCCCTGAAAAACATTAATGAACTAAATGGGTTTTTATGACAATCTGATAGTTTCATGGTCACCATTACTAAGACTAGCTTATCTTTTCAGATTTATTAATTAATTAAATTGAATTTCCCTAGCTGCTGTGGTGGGATTTGAAGTTATGTGTCCAGAGCATTTGACCATGTCCCTGGACTACTAGTCTAATAACATTACCACTATGCTGCCATCCCATTTGTTAGTGTGGTGTTGGTAGACTGAAGAATGTTGGCCAGGAAAAAAAAACCTGCTCTTCTTTGAATCATATTGTTTGATCCACAACATCCACCTAAACTGGTTGATGGAGCCTTGATTAATGTCTTAGCTGAAAGACAGTGTGCTGCACTGAAGTGTCTGCCTGGGTTCTGTACCTAACTCCTAGAGTGGGACATGATCCTACAGTTGTCTCAGAGGCATAAGTGACATCAACTGAGTCAATCTATGCTTTGCTTTGAAGTCACTTCATAAGGTGTAGCATGTAAAGGGGCACTGACTTACGGTGGAAAGGGAACAATGATGCCTCATTTTCCACATAATGACATGCACAAGTAACATAATGCATTTTGCATTAACATCATCCCATTGACACACTTTCTTGTATGCTTGCTAACCACTTCCTTTACAATGACAACATTTCTAAGTGGTGGATGATTGTGAGGAGTTAGGCTGTATAGCATTTAATTGGATCACAAAGGAAGTAATGCAATTCGCATAGACAATTCAGATCAGGTTATATCCATGATTATAATTATACAAATTATTTTATTCATAGTAAAATTGCATCGTTAAGTTGTCATTACCCATGTGTCTCTTGATCTACATCCTCTGCCAACATAGGTTTGACTGTGTTTACGAGATGTCATAAAGTCAACTCTCCCAGCAGGGAGAAAGGATTAGATTACAACCCTGCAGTCACAGAAGCGTCTGTTAAGGTCCCTATCTCTTCAGGATTCATGCTGTAAACATTGAGGACACGAGGCAGGGATTGTACTGAAATGAAACTGAGTTAACTATTCTTTTAGGCAGTTTCAAGGCAGGACTTTCATTAAACAATGTTTGCTACAAAAACCGTCCATGGCTTGATCTGCTGATGCAGTCTATTATTCCAATACTAAACATACTGCTATATAAGCAGCAATGATTTGCATCCATTAATTAGCAATGGCTGCTTTCTTGTTACTAAGCATGAAAATAGACAACAGTGACTTTTTTTTAAAGAGCCTGTATCATCCATCCAGCTATTTTTGGTCAATGGAGCATGGTCAGTTTATGATACCGAATAACAACTTGTATTTAGATAGCATTTTTAACATAGTGAAACATCCCAAGGCTTTTCACAAGCGATCATCAAACAAAATTTGACACCAATTCCACATAAGGCAATATTAGGACAGATCACTGAACATGTAAAGGGAGGTAGGTTTTAAGGAGCATCTTAAAGGACAGGCAGAGAGGTTTAGGATGGGAATTTCAGAGCTTAGGGCCTAGGCAGCTGAAGGCACAGCTACCAATGTTGGAGAAAGGAAAGTTACATTCGTGTCACGCAAGTGCCAGGCAATGACCATTTCAAACAAGAGAGAATCTAACCATTTCCCTTTGACATTCAATGGCATTACCATCGCTGAATCCCCCACTATCAACATCCTGAGAGTCACCATTGACCAAAAACTGAACCAGACCAGCCACATAAATGCTGTGGCTACAAGAGCAGCTCAGAGGCTGGGAATTCTGCAGCGAGTAACTCACCTCCTGACTCCCCAATGCCTGTCCACCATCTACAAGGCACAAGTCAAGAGTGTGATGGAATACTCTCCACTTGCCTGGATGGGTGCAACTCCAACAAAACTCAAGAAGCTCAACATCATCCAGGACAAAGCAGCCCACTTGATTGGCACCATCCATCACCTTCAACATTCACTCCTCCACCAACGCACAGTGGCAGCAGTGTGTACTATCTACAAGATGCACTGCAGCAACTCACCAAGGCTCCATTGGTAGCATCTTCCAAACCCGTGACCTTTACCACCTAGAAGAACAAGGGCAGCAGATGTATGGGAACACCACGACCTTCAAGTTCCCCTCCAGGCCACACACCATCCTGACTTGGAACTATATTGCCATTCCTTCACTGTCGCTGGGTCAAAATCCTGAAAATCCCTTCCTAACCGCACTGTTGATGTATCTATACCCCAAGGACTGCAGCGGTTCAAGAAGGCAGCTCACCACCACCTTCTCAAGGGCAATTAGGGATGGGCAATAAATGCTGGCCTTGCCAGTGACACCCACGTCCCAAAAACTAATAAAAAAAGAAGAAAATCGAGGAAGGGTAAGAGGCCAGGATTGGAGGAGCACAGAGATCTTGGAGGGTCGTAGGATTGGAGGAAGAGATCAGGAGGGGCAAGGCCATGGACGGATTTGAAAACAAGGATGAGAAGATATCTAAAATGTTCACTGTGGTACCACACATTCATTACAGGCTTGCAGTCAGAAGTCAATGGAATGAAGTAAATGATTTGTGACACTATCTAACGAGGCTGTTTGCTGAATTCAAAACTTTTTAACATTTATTATAGGAGTCTATAGGTAAATAATAGCATTCAAACTTAAAATGGATAGGCTGTTTTACAAAAAAAAAACTGGATGAAGAAGTCTGGGAGAAAGTTGGCCTTCAAGAACCATAGATGTCAAATGTATTTAGCTGAGGCTCAGCTCCACATTTTGCTGTCAAAATCCTCTAATCTTTGTAGGTACTGGAGGAAGAAAAACTCTCTAAGACAATCCATCTTTCAGTCAGAAAAGGCACTAGTGTGCCTGTGTCTCTTAATGCTGCACAGATCAACAAAGGAACCCAAATTTGTGACATTTACGGTTGGAGAGGAAGTATTTTACTGGCTTCTAAGAGTCTGATTGGTTAATTAGGCAATCAGTGTGCACCATAACCTCTTTTGACATCATAACTTATTAAGAGTGAGTTTTGCTTTATTTGTTCGAAGAGACGAAGAAAATACCCTTAAGGCCTTTGTCGAGAGGCTTGGCATCTGAGGCCACAAGCTATTTTCTAGCAGGGGACTAAATTATAGAATGTGATGGCGAATCCTGTCACTTTGTATTTGTGCACATGGATTGCTTGATACAGCATGAACAGTTTGTATCTCAGAAAGCTGATCAGATATATTTGGAAAGAAAAATATTTGACTGGTTGAAGAGTGTGTAACTCAAGTGTGCTACTTTCACTGCACTTGTCCTGTGAAAGGCTGATATTGTTCAATAAGCTTGCACTGCAAACCAAGTGATAAAGTGATGACATTGTTGACACCTTCATATTTCTCCTTAAATCAGTCAAATCAATGCAACTTTTATAACTGTTGCATTAGAACACAAATAGTTTGGGAAGCAAAACTGCATTTATACTATACATGAAAAGCAAACAACTGTTCTCTCATAAATAACTGCAGGCGAGAGGTTACTATAAAAAAAATCCAAATTTGTGGCTTTTATGGTTGGAGAATTTGCTAAAATTATTTACAGAACTCTTTTACAGGGCTACAGGGGAAAAAACAGTCAAGTGGGATTAATTGGATAGCACTTTCAAAGAGCCAGCAGAAGCAGGATGGGCTGAATGGCCTCCTTCCGTGCTGTAAGATTCAACTATGATTCTACTTGCATCTGTATATCAGATTCTCTATTTATATTTGTACTACATATAAATATTATATGTACATGGCATTGTTCTTAAGAGAACTGGCAAAAATTGTTGGTTGCACTGTTACAATTTTTGTGCCACGCGTCTTGTGTGAACATTTATAGTGGGAAAACCTTTTGTCAACATTTCTCTGTCACCCTGTAATTGTAGACATCCCAGCACTTGGTGGATATGTTATATAAATCTCCTAAATTAGCCCATTAACTTGTGGGGGGGGGGGGGGGGGTGCAGGGGTTTTCCAATCTTTAGATGTTTTTATCACGATTTTCTGTTTTTGCTATGGATTTCCTGTCCATCACACATCTGTATTTACTGTCTATTTCACTTTTTAAGTGTCACACTTTTTAAAGAAATGTGTAAAGAAACAAAGGCATTTGTTTGAAATAGACAGAGAAACTCTCCAGGAACAGACAATACCAGAGTTAACATGTTAGTGTGGAATCTTAGTTGATGTCCCTATCGCTGTAATCTCCTCTACAATACCCGCAGTTCACTATTTCACTGACCTCTGGCCTCTTGTGCAACTCCACTCTTGCACGTTGTGCCAGATATTGTTCTCCTCCCGGAGTCGGGTTCCGTGGCGGTGGGGGTGGGGGGGGGGGGAACGGAGGCCGGAAAATCGGAGCAGCAGCAGCAGCTCACCATGCAATCTGACGCTGGGATTGCCAGGCCTGATCTTCCTGTCGGCGGGGAAGCTCCGTGGTGTCCCTTGCACCGCTCTGGGACAGGACTCGAGTTTGCATATTTAAATTACATCTTTGCATTAATTAAAAGGTAAATCACAGCAATCGTACCTTCAGTTCCGGATCTTCAGCGTGACGGGCGGCACTCGCACACCTTCACTTCCCATCCAAGGAAAGCTGGTGCCACTGAGGTGGGGAAGGGGGTCAACTCTGCACTATGAGTTAATGTTTCAGGTTTGCGATCCTTCATCAGAACACTCGGACTTTTGTGTTCCATGTCAGTGCGCCATTTTCCCACACCCTCTTGGCCAGTCTGGACATAGCAGCGGATGCCTTTCCCATGGGCTTGTTGATTTCTGCATCGAGAGACAGGTTACTGGTGATAGTTGAGCCTAGGTAGGTGAACACTTGAACCACTTCCAGAGCGTGGTCGCTGATATTGATGGGTGGAGCATTTCTGAGGTCCTGTCCCAATATGTTCATTTTCTTGAGGCTGATGGTTAGGCCAAATTCATTGCAGGCAGTTGCCATCCTGTCGATGAGTCTCTGCAGACACTCTTCTGTTTGGGATGTTAAAGCAGCATCGTCAGCAAAGAGGAGTTCCCTGATGAGGACTTTCCATACTTTGGTCTTCATTCTGAGACGGGCAAGGTTGAACAACCTGCCACCTGATCTTGTGTGGAGGAAAATTCCTTCTTCTGAAGACTTGAACGCATGTGAGAGCAGCAGGGAGAAGAAGATCCCAAACAATGTAGGTGTGAGAACACAGCCCTGTTTCAAACCACTCAGGATAGGAAAGGGGTCTGATGAGGCACCGGTATGCTGAATTGTACCTTTCATATTGTCATGGAATGAGGTGATGATACTTAGTAGCTTTGGTGGACATCCGATCTTTTCTAGTAGTCTGAAGAGACCACATCTGCTGTCGAGGTCAAAGGCTTTGGTGAGATCTATGAAAGCAACGTAGAGGGACAATGTAGACCGCCATGTAACAATTGTTTTTACAGCTGGGTGTCATGCTAAGCCACTTCAAAGAGCACCAGTAGTCAAATGCTTAACGTCAGAGTGGGGTCACATGCAGGCCAGACACGGTATGGCTGGAAGCTTTCCTTTTCTGTACAACATCAGTGATTTTGTTGAGATAGGGCCCCCATTTGTCTTCAATCCTAAGTTTGACAGATCACCTGACACAATTTCTGTCACATCCAACATGATCCCACCGCTAAACACATTTTTCCTCTCTGCTTCCCAAGCCTCTGTGAAACTCTAGTTCATTCTTGCACCACTCCTACCATATACTCTCCTTCCATAAGATCTTCCCATGCAAGGGCAGGAGATGCATTTACACTTTTATCTCCTCCCACACCACTGTCCAGGGATCTCAACACTTCTTCCAGCTGAAACAGAAATTTGCATCTATCTTTTCTAACCGAGTATACTGTTCTCACTTTCTCTTCTAAACTGAACAGACCAAATACAGATTAGGTGCCCACTTTTGTGAACACTTCCATTCTATTCTGAAGTGCAGATCTGAGCTCGGTCTCTTCTGACATCAATTGCCTGTATCCTAGTCACTCTGACCTCTCTATATTTATCCCTTCACATTATCCCAATGAAGCTTAACGTAAGCTCGAGGAACAGGATCTTAATATGAGGGCACTTTGCAGCTTTTTGACTTTACTAACTTTTACTGCCTGGGGTGGGGACTCTGTATCATAACCATGCTGGTAAGGTGCTCTACATTCTTGGTGTCTACCTGCTTTTCCTTCTCCCAAGGATCCTGGACCATGGGAGACTGCTTCGTTTTGCCAGACTTTCATGCTTCCATTTCTACTTTCCTTAACCCCTTCACTCTAACATTACCTCAGCTACTCATAAGTTCTCTTTGTCTTGTAAATGCCTGTAATATCTTTAATTATGCCTCCCATTGCTCTATGTTATTATCACTTCAGCCATTTAACTGCCTCCTGTTACCCATTTCAGCACTTTATTGCCCATTTTATTTCTTTATGTGCAAGTGTGTTTTTGTTTCCTCTGTCCATTTTAAATGCTGTTCATCTGTATTCTCCAGTTCTGACCAAGGGCCTACACCTGATATGTTAACTCAACTGCTGTCTCCCCAGATGCTGCTTGACCTGCGGAGTCTTTCCAGCATTTTAACTTCTTTTTCTTACAGGAAATTAATCGTGCTATAGATGGGCGCCATTCTCGTCAATTCTCACGCTGTCATTATTTTCAAAAGGATAACAATGCAAACAGTCTCTGTAGCTGAAACTGCCAACAAGGAAAGAGGTTTAAAATAAATCAAACATTTAAACCAGAACACCCAACAATAAAGTGGCAGGTGTTATCAAACTATAATTGAGACTGTGAGCTAAACATTTCATTGCTTTCAGGATTCATTTCCACAATCCTCTAATCTCTCACAATGCCAAAATTTGCACAATGGCCTTGTATATTGAATTGTTGACAACAATAACTTGCTGTTAATACGGTGCCTTTAATATCGTAAAACATTCCAAGCCCCTTCATAGGAGTGTTAACAAACAATAATTCAAACCGAGCCACATAAAGAGATATTAGGACAAGTAATCAAAAGCTTGGTCAAAGAGGGAGGTTCTAAGCAACATCTTAAAAGAAGAAATAGAGAGAGAGAGGTGGAGAGATTTAGGGAGGGAATTCCAGAGCCTGGGTAACGGAAGACATGGTCACCAATGATGGGGCAAAGGAAATTGTGGATGTGCAAGAGGCCAGAATTAGAAGAGCGCTGAGTTGTTGAAAGATTGTATGGCTGGAGGAGGTTACAGAGATAGTGATGGGTGAGGCCATGGAGAGATTTAAACACAAGGATGAGAATTTTAGGACTGCATTTTATTAGCGCTGCGCGGTGGTGTGCTTTGAACTCGGCAGCAATCTGACACAGAAGTGCCGCCGCCGAGCCCCCGCGATATTACGCACGGGGGCTCATTTAAATAGAGGGGGCAGAGCGGCCGCCTCCAATGATGTAGAGGGTGCAGCCACTGAGTCCCTGGCAACGGCGTCCGTGCCACCACGCAGGTGCCGGCGCCATTTTTAAAGGGTTTCAAGCCCTTCAGTAACATTTTAATATTTAACGGTCCTGGTCTCCGGGAAATAAAAATAAAAGTTTATTTCAACTGTAAATCCCATCTCCCATCCCCCAATATGTAAATTGCCCTCCGCCCCCATAATAAACTGTTATTGATATCCTGAACTATCCCCCCGAAATTTGTTCCCTTTGACCCTCAGCTCCTTCCCACCATCCCCATTGCTTTCCCCACTCCCCCACCTCTGCTGCCCTGAAAATCTTATTCCTCCCCCCTCACCACCAGGTTTCCGCCTCAAAACTCTGTACGGAGTTCCCAAGGTGCGCAAGGTGCGTGTTTGGCCACTATAAAATCGGTATGGGATGGCCACCGCTAGCAGGTAAGTTCATTTACATCTAATTTTTGTTAATTTAAATATTTAGAGGAAGGTCCCACCACCAAGCGGTGGGGGGGGGGCCGCAACGAGGTCCCCCCACCGCCAGAAATAAGCGGCGGGCCCTTCTCGATGTCGGGGGTCGAGGCGGGCCTCTCCCTGCAGAATTTTACGAGCCCCCCCACCCCCCCATGCTGCGACCCACGGCGTTGAGAGACTGGTAAAATCCAGCCTTTAAATTCAAGGTGTTACCGGGCCAGAAGCCAATGTAGGTCAGCGAGCACAGGATTAATGGGTGAACAAAACTTTGTGCGAGTAAAGGTACGGGCAACAGAGTTTTGAATGAACTGAAGTTTACAGATGGAGAAAAATGGGGGGCCGGCCAGGAGAGCATTGGAATATCAAGCCTGGAGCTTATGCTAAATTATCTTTATGCCAGACAGTTGGAATTTTCAATACCCTATTTTTCACAGCAGGCATGAGTCACATCAGCTCACCTAGTAACAAACTATCAAGGGTGTCCTGATATCATTTAGAAGCCTTGCAATCACAGTACTGCAAATTGACATTAATCATTCCATTTTCACTGAACATTTCCCATTCACTGCCAAGCAAAATATGCCTTTCAAAATTATGTTCATTTTTTTTGCTGTTATAAACTTATTATCCTGGTTTACGAAAAAAGAGTAGGGGAGTTCTCCCCGGTGTCCTGGCCAATACTTATCTCTCAAAAACAGTTTTAAAAAAACTGAATTAAGGGCTCTGTAACTGAATACCCGCAGCATTCACAATAAAACAAATGAATTGTCAGCTGAAATAAAAATTCACATGTATGACCTGATAGCCATTATGGAAACATGGGTACAAGGAAACCAAAGCTGAGACCTGAATATCCAAGGGTACGTGACATTCAAGAAGGACAGGAAGCTGGGAAATGTGGTGGGGTAGCTCTGATAATTAAAGAGGGCATTAGTACCGTAGTGAGAGATGATCTTAGTTCTAAAGATCATGATGTAGAATCAGTTTGGGAGGAGCTAAGGAAGAGCAAGGGCAGAAAACATTGGTCGGAGTTGTTTATAGGCCACCAAGCAGCAGAGGTAATATAAATCACAGTATAACTCGGGAAATTAGAGGTGTGTGTAACAAGGGTAATACAGTAATCATGGGGGATTTCAATCTACATATAGACTGGGTAAAGCTAATTAGCACCAATGTTGTGGTGGACGAATTCTTGGAATGTATGCAAGATGGTTTTCTGGAGCAGTACGTTGAGGAACCGACTAGGGAATGGGCTATTTTTAGATCTAGTATTGTTAAAAAGGGCTAATTAATAATCTTGTTGTAAAGAAGCCTTTAGGAAAAAAGTGACCATAATAGAATTTTACAGTAAGTTTGAAAGTGATGTAGTTCAATCAGAAACTAGGGTCTTAAATCTAAGCAAAGGAAACTATGAAGGTATGAGGAGCAAATTGGCTGTGGTAGTTTGGGAAACTACATTAAAAGGTATGACGGTAGACAGGCAATGGCTAACATTTAAAGAACTAAAACATAGTTTACAACAAAAGTACATTCCTTGAAATCACAAAAACCCAGCAAGGAAAGTGTTCCAACCGTGGTTAATGAAAAAAATCAAGGATTGAATTAGATCAAAAGAGGAGGTGTACAAAAATTGGCCATCTGGTTGATAGTGAGGGGGATAGCTGTAGACTAAAGGAAGATATCAAGAGACTGGTCGGGTGGGCAGAAAAGTGGCAAATGGAATTCAACCTGGCAAAATGTGAGATGATGCATTTGGGGAGGTCAAACAAGGCAAAGGAGTACACAACAAATGGGAGAATACTGAGAGGTGCAGAGGGCGTGAGGGACAATGGAGTGAATGTCCACATATCCCTAAAGGCAGTAGGACAGGTCAATAAGGTGGTTAGGAAGGCATATGGAATACTTTCCTCTATTAGCTGAGGTATGGAATATAAGAACATGGAGGTTATGCTGGAACTGTATAAATCATTAATTAGACCACAACTTGAGTACTATGGGCAGTTCTGGTCACTTCATTACAGAAATGATGTAATTGCACAAGAGAGGATACAGAGGAGATTTACGAGGATGTTGCAAGGACTGGAAAAATGCAGCTATGAGGAAAGATTGGATAGGCTGGGGTTGTTCTCCTTGAAACAGAGGAAGCTGAGAGGAGATTTGATTGAGATGTACAGAATTGTGAGGGGCCTGGATAGCGTAGATGGGAAGGGCCTATTTACCTTAGCAGAGAGTTCGGTGACTGGGGGGCATAGATTTAAAGTGATTGGTAGAAAGATTAGAGGGGAGATGAGGAAAGGTTTTTCACCCAGAGGGTGGTAGGGGTCTGGAACTCACTGCCTGAAAGGATAGTAGTGGCAGAAACCCTCAACTCATTTAAAAAGTGTTGGGATGTGCATCTCAAGTGCCGTAACCTGCAGGGCCACAGACCACATGCTGGAAAGTGGGATTAGGCTGGGTGGCTTGGTTTTTGGCCGCCACAGACATGACAGCCCAGGTGGTCTCTTTCTGTGCCATAAACTTTTTATGATTCCATAAAGTTTGCCAAAAAATGGTCAGCCTGAGGATTGGGAGCATTTTAGAATTCTGCAAAAGAAGACCAAGAAAAAGATTAAGAAAGGGAAAATAGAATAGAGTAAATCAGCAAAAAACATAAAAACAGACTGTAAAAGCCTCTATAGGTATGTAAAAAGGAAAAGAGCAGCAAAAACAAATGTGGATCCATTGCAAGCAGAGTCAGGAGAATTTATAATGGGAAATAAGGAAATGGCAGAGAAGCCAAACAAATACTTTGTGTCTGTATTCACAGAAGAAAATACTAAAAAAACCTCCCAGAAATAATATAGAATCAAGGGACTAATGTAAACAAGGAAATGCAAGATATTAATTTTAGTAAGAAAAAGTACTAGAGAAATTAATAGAACTTAAATAAATAAGTAAATAAATAAATACATTTCCTGGACCTGATGATCTACATCCCAGAGTGTTGAAAGAGGCGGCTGTAGATGCATTGGTGGTCATCTTTCAAAATTCTATAGACTCTGGAATGGTTCTTGCAGATTGGAAGGTGGCAATTGTAACCCCACTATTTAAGAAAGGACGGAGAGAGAAAATGGGGAACTGCAGACCTGTTAGTCTAACATCAGTCGTAAGGAAAATGCTAGAATCTATTATAAAGGATGTGATAACTTGACACTTAGAAAATAATGGTAGGATTGGGCATAGTCTTTTCCAAACCTGTTGGAGTTTTTTGAGGATGTAACTAGCAGAATAAATAAGGGGGAACCAGTGGATATGGCATATTTAGATTTTCAGAAATCTTTTGATAAGGTCCCACACAAAAGGTTAGTAAACAAATTTAGAGCACATGGGATTGGGGAGAATATACTGGAATGGATTGAGAACTGGTTAACAGACAGAAAACAGTGAGTCGGAATAAATGGGTCATTTTCAGGTTGACAGGCTGTGATTAGTGGAATACCACAAGGATCAGTGCTTGGGCCCCTGCTATTCACAATCTGTATCAATGATTTGGATGTGGGGATTAAATGTAATAATTCAAACTTTGCAGATGGCACAAAACTAGGTGGAAATGTGAGTTGTGAGGAGGAGGCTAAGCAATTGGGCAAAAATTTGGCAGATGGAATATAATGTAGAGAAATGTAAGGTTATCCACTTTGGTAGGAAAAACAGAAATACAGATTATTTCCTAATTGGTGAGAGGCTGGGAAGTGTTGTATTTCAAAGGGACTTGGGTATCTTTTTTCATGAGTCACGGAAAGCTAACATGCAGGTGCAGCAAGCAATTAAGAAGGCAAATGGTATGTTGGCTTTTATTACAAGAGGATTTGAGTATCGGAGTAAAGATGTCTTGCTGCAATTATATAGAGCCTTAGTGAGACTGCACCTGGAGTATTGTGTGCAGTTTTGGTCTCCTTACCTAAAGAAAGATACACTTGCCATAGAGGGAGTGCAACGAACGTTCACCAAACTAATTCCTGGGATGGAGGGATTGTCCTATGAGGAAAGATTAAATAGACTGGGCCTTTATTTTCTGGAGTTTAGAAGAATGAGAGGTGATCTTATTCAAACATTCAGAATTCTTACAGGGCTCGACAGGGTAGATGCAGGAAGGATGTTTCCCCTGGATTTAAACATATTAAAAACATCAAGGGATAGGGGGATAGTGCAGGAAAATAGTGTTGAAGTAGAAGATCAGCCATGTTCTCATTGAATGGCGGGGCGGGCTTGAAGGGCTGAATGGCCTACTCCTGCTCCCAGTTCTTATGTTCTTATGTTCTCAACTGACATCACTAAAACAGATTGTCTGGTCATTATCGCATTGCTGTTTGTGGGAGCTTGCTGTGTGCAAATTGGCTGCCGTATTTCCAACATTACAACAGTGACTGCACTTCAAAAGTATTTCACTGGCTGTGAAGCAGTTTGGGACATCCTGAGGTCATAAATGGCGCTATATATAAATGCAAGTTCTTTCTTTTTACTACTGTTACATAATAGAAGGTGTTATAATCCCCATGGAGATCAACAAACCAAAAGAACAGAATTTACCGAATGACCCCAGTAAACAAAACTAAATGGACAAGATTTCACTTTTATATCAACATAAATTAAACATGAATTAACAGACAAATCACGGTCTATATAAATTACAAACTACACATTAACTATCAGATACAACAAAGGTAGATCTCACAGATTTACTGGGCAGTCCACTCAGCATGTATGACACCAATTACAACCACAAAGTTTGTCAAAGCTCTGAACTTCCTCAGGTCGATCTCCAGCTCATTTCTTCCAAGCTGCAGCACCAATTGTCATCCGACAGCCATTCCCCTTTAACCCGAACTCCACAGGTATGGTCTTCACCCAAAACGACGCACATCTCCACAATCTCCTCAGCTCTGCTCACGACAGTCTTGCTGGCATGGATCTACCTGGATTACCTTTATCCGAGACCTTCAGTGACAACACTATGCACTGTCTGGCTGGATCTGGTTAATCAGTTACTTTAAGTTACAGAAACAGCTCCTGGATCTAGCCTTCACTTTCTTCAGACTGCCAGCACTACACTCCTGCATGATCTGAGCTTGGATGGCTCTATGTCCTTTTATCTGGTTCCAACCAGTTTCTATTTTCCCAGAACTCTGAAGTTTTTGTTTCAGTCTCTGTGACAGTTTTAGTTTCCCTTTCAGTTAGGCTCTGTCTGTAAAAACAAGCTTTGAAACCAGGGTCAGTGCAACTAAAAGAACATTCGACAAGTCATCTGTTCAGACAACAGTTCATACACACTCCCCCACTAGTTGAACAAACCATGGACTCTATCACAAAGGCAATTATCTACAATATAACAGATACCTAGGAGGGTTTTACAAGGCTCATTATTGGGATGTTTGGGTACTATCATACATTGCAGCTGTCAACTTCTAATGAACCTCAGCTGAAGCTCAAGATGTACTCTAGCCTTTAAAATGTTGCTATGTATTCTATAGTTTATACAAGATCTTTGGTGCTAAGGCTCTGGAGGATCTAACTAAGGA
Source organism: Heterodontus francisci (assembly GCF_036365525.1). NCBI lineage: Eukaryota > Metazoa > Chordata > Chondrichthyes > Heterodontiformes > Heterodontidae > Heterodontus > Heterodontus francisci. Next base: position 184,402,643 of record NC_090375.1, on the reverse strand, counting down.
CTTTAAGGATTAAAGGATAGTGAATTATCTTTCACTCTCTTCCTGTCATGTAAAACACATTTTACTTTCAACTTAAAACCAATTCTAGGCTAACATGCCGCCTCTGGTTCTTTTGCCAATCACCTTAAATATGCGTCCTCTGGTTACCGACCCTTCTGCCACTGGAAACAGTTTCTCCTTATTTGTTGTATCAATGCCCTTCATGATTATGAACACCTCCATCAAATGTCATCTTAACCTTCTTTGTTCTAAGGAGAACAACCCCAGCTTCTCCATTCTGTCCACGTAACTGAAACCCCTCATCCCTGGTTCCATTCTATTAAATCTCTTCTGCACCCTCGCTAAGGCCTTGACATCCTTCCTAAAACTGGAATTGTAAGGCCATGGGATCCAAGCTGACAGAAGCATAAAGATTAAGGCAAGAACGATGAAGGGCTGGCGGCTAGCTAGGACAATATGACCATAACTAAATGTACAGGTCAGAAGCCTGAAAAAATGGTGGAAGCAGATTCAGTAGTAACTTGTGTTATGAAAGTGCTTCTATATTTTTTGTTAAGTATATGTTTTTGATGACTTATATTTAAATTGTGAAGATGGATTCATTGGAAGGCTATAGATTTCATAGAAGCGGGACTTTGCTTTGTTGTTGACAGTTCATTGAAAGGACACTGAGATGTTGTTTAAAAACAGCCTTGCTGGAAGTCATGTGCTTTAAGCAACAAACAACAGAAAACTTGGTGACCTGGGGAAGATGTTTAGAGAGAAGTGACAGGTCAAGATGTATCGGGGTCAGGAGGCTTGACTCATGAGATATTGTTTTTGGTTTCACTTTGGACAGTGTGTTGGGGTGTGAACTGTTTTGACAGTTAGAGGAAACTAGCCAAAAGAGTATCCACCATCAGCTCACCTTCTTCCATCTCTTTGAGAACTTCCTGAGAATCAAGTGCAAGAAATAGAAAAACTGATGCTGCATTTCTCCTGGAAATCCTGCCAAACAGATCCTCACTGTTGCCTGAAAAGAACTGCTCTAGAAAGATCCCGTGACAGCCATCTACACGTATTTGGGACGCCAGACCAAAAAAGGGACAACTGACATCTTTCCATATCTTCTCTTTTTTCTTCAAGAATTAGCAAGTATTTGGCCAAAGTATTCTTTTTTGTCTTTTTTTTGTAACAGACCTCCACAGAGAGAATTTCTGTATTTTTTTCAGTGTGTGTGTCAGTTTGTGTGTGGGGAATTTTTAAAAGCGGAACTTTCATATTTCAATCTGTGTGTTAATGCTTTGCTCCATTACTGGTTCAGTCTTGTTTTATAATAAACTGATAATTTTGTTGTTTATTAAAGAAACCTTGTTGGTGTATTTTATTCTGGAATAAAGAGTAGAGTATATGATTGACCATTTCGGTAACTGGATAAACATTTAAATAGATGTTGTAACCTGTGGAGAAGTGGAACTAGAAAAGACAGTGCACTCCTCCTGCCTCAGTCGTAACACTTGTGAAAGGAAATTTTCTATACAGTATAAATAAAAAGGAAAAAGTTTCAGGGGTGTGGGGTAAGAACAGGATAGTAGAACTAATTGGATAGCTCTTTCATGTAATAATAGAAATGGTAACATTTTACTATACTGTACTGGACAATTGCTGTAGACTAGGGTTGCCAACAGTCCAGGATTGCCCTGAAGGATTGCCCTGAAGTCTCCAGGAAATAAAGATTAATCACTAGGATATTGCTGCAAGTAAATGAGGAAAAAAGTCATAAGGCGTTAAAAAAGTTGTTTTCTTTCATTATCTTTGAACACTTTCACCTATTAGTTATACAAGTATTGGAGATTAGACAAAAAGGTGGTTTGACACTGTCTGAATCATCCAACCGGGTAATGAGGGGTTTATTTCCCTTCCAGTTGGTGAGGGGAGGGTGTGGATGGACATTGGGCAGCACAATGGCGCAGTGGTTAGCACCACAGCCTCACAGCTCCAGTGACCCGGGTTCAATTCTGGGTACTGCCTGTGCGGAGTTTGTAAGTTCTCCCTGTGACCGTGTGGTTTTTCGCCGGGTGCTCCGGTTTCCTCCCACAGCCAAAGACTTGCAGGTTGATAGGTAAATTGGTCATTATAAATTGTCCCTAGTATAGGTAGGTAGGTGGTGGGTATGTGGTAGGAATATGGAATTAATGTAGGATTAGTATAAAATGGGTGGTTGATAGTCGGCACAGAGTCGGTGGGCTGAAGGGCCTGTTTCAGTGCTGTATCTCTAAATAAAAATTTTAGGTGATCAATGAGGGAAGTGTAGGGTTAAGGTGGCTGGAGACAAAAGGTCATTTGATGGAAGCTCCAGGAACATGTCTAACCAGAGTTGGCAACCCTACTGTGGACTGGTGAGGTTACATTAAGCTGGTCGTTATGTTGTTATACTGCGATGCATTCTTCCTAGAACAGTGAATCATTTTTGCCAGTCAAACTGTTACTGTTAGCGGGGAAGTGGTAGCTTTGTTAAAGGTGCAAAGTCTGTGAGAGTATCTGATGGTGACCCGATGCCCTGACTCATCACTCAGTGGTGTAGAACGAGAATCTATAAACAAGTCACCTTTGCTTGTGGAGTGGCACAGGGAAATGGTACCCTTGTGTGATAACCGGATGGCTTAAGGCAACGCTAGTTAGGTAGAAATTGAACTGGTGTAGCTACTGTCTATTAGAGCAGAGATAGGATTAGAGGATCTCCTGACACCACTGTGTTCTCTGATGAAGGTAACAATGATTGGTCTGTAAGTACTGCAAATAAATATTTTTGACTTTAACCTCTCTGTAAGCACATTTACATCTGTATCTGAAGTCACTGATTACACAATCAAGTATTATTCAAAAAATGAATAGTTTTGATAAAGTAAATACAGAGACACAGTTTCCAGTGGCAGGAGGGTAAGTAGCCAGAGGACACCGATTTAAGATAATTAGCAAAGGAATCTGAGAGGGGAGCTGAGGAGAATCTTTTTTACGCAGTGAGTTGTTCTGTACTTAATTGCATTGCCTGAGAAGATGGTGGAAGCAGATTCAACAGTAACTTTTAAAAGGGAATTGTAAATACAGTATAATTGAAAAGGAAAGATTTGCAGGGCTATGGGGAAAGAGAAGGGCTGTGGATAGTTCTTTCAAAGAGACAAAACAGCCACAATGGGCCAAATGGTCTCGTTCAGCCAGCAAGATTCTCTGGACCGAATTTTATCATGGGCTTTGGGACCCCAATGTTGGGCCAAAAAGCGGGTCCCAAACCCACACTTGCTGGCAGCGGGACTGACTCGGCGATTTTACTGGAGGCAGCCGCTTAATTGGCCACCTCCGGGCCTGCGTCCAATTACGGATGACGGGTGGGCTGTTGATGCTGCCGGACCAATCAGAGGACCAGCAGCTCTGAAGCCACAGCAGCATCACCGGGAGAGGTGGGCGCTGCTGAGGCAGGTCAGAGATTGAGAGGGTGCCTCGACATGGAGGTGCCCTCGGACAGGTAAGTAAAAACTAAAATTCAGGTTGGCTGAGGGGGAGTAAGCCCAGCCAATCAGACGGGAATCCCCTCCGCGGGGATCATTGGGACTGCCGAGGCTGCCTCCCCTGCCTGCATCCTCCTCAGTGGGCCATGGAACCTCTGGCTCTGATGGCCCCCTGGGCTGCCCACAGGGAGGCCTCCTCAATAAAGCTGGAGGCCTTCCCAGGCAGCGGGGGGCCGCCCCACCCTCAGCAAAATGCTGGCAGCCCAGCTTAATGGTCCCTAATTGGGGCCTTAATAATGCAAATCGGCTACCCTCCTCTGTGGAGCAGGCAGCTGATCTGCACCCGGGCCTGCCTCCTGCCCGCTGCTGGGAAACTTCCCCGACGGCAGGACAGTGATGGGACAGCGATGGGACAGCGATGGGGAGCTGTCGCAATGCGGCTCCCCGTTATTTTACCGGATGCCCCCCCACCCCTGCCTCCCAGCCTGCCACCCAGGGACTGGTAAAATTCAGCCCTACGATTCTGTGAAGAACTAACATGGACAACGATAGCATATTGGGCCATATGTGGATTTCCCAGCCATTCTTAACGCTGAGCACCAATCATCCTGACATGTGATAAAATGCTACATGGGAGAAATGAATGACAGTCATTGGCTTAAAGGGAAAATTGCCCATGGTAACAGAAAATCTAAACAAAAATTGCAAACCACAAATGGGAAAGCTGGAAACAGGAGGAAAATTGGAAGAATGAATGTAATGTTAAGGATAAAATAGTTCGGCTGCAATGGGATCTAGACTAGTTAAATGATTGGGCGAGAAGGTGGTAGCTGGAGTATAAAGTGGGGAAGTGTGAAATTATCTACTTTGGTTGGAAGAATAGAAAAGCTGAATATTTTTAAAATGTAAGAGACTTGTTCATGTTGGTATTCAAAGGGATTTGAGCATTCTTGTACATGAATCACAGAATATTAGCATCCAGCAATTAGGAAGGCAAATGGTAGGGCTAGCCTTACAAAGAGGTTGGTGAATAACATTAAGGAAGTCTTGTTGAAATTATATAGAGCCTTGGTGAGACCACACCTGAAGTGTACTCTGTACAGTTATAATCTCTGTACCTCAGGATTTTTGCCTTAGAGGGTATGCAACAAAGGTTCTTTAGATTGATTCCTGAGATGAGATAGTTGTCCTATGAGGAAAGATTGAATAGAGTGGGCCTATATGCTCTGGAGTTTTGTAGTATCAGAGGTGATCTTATTGAAACGTATAAAATTCTTAAAGAGCTCAGCCCGGTGGACGCTGAGGCTGTTTCCCCTGGCTGAGCAGTCTAGAACTAGGGATCATAGTCTCAGGATAAGGCATTGATCATTTAGGACTGAGATGAGGAGAAATTTCTTCACTCAGAGGGTTGTGAAAATTTCTCTACCCCAGAGAGCTGTGGATGCTCAGTGGTTGAATATATTCAAGGCAAAGGTTGATAGATTTTTGGGTACTAAGGGAATCAAGGGATATGAGGATAGGGTAGCAAATTGGAGTTGGTGTAGAAGATCAGCCATGATCTTATTAAATGGTGGAGCAGACTCCGCACGGCCTCCTCTTCCTCCAATTTCTTATGTTATTATGAAATCTGGTAAGGAATGTCCTTAAGATTGTGATGCAGCCTCAAAGCCTCACTATGGCACAGCACATTGGAACTGCTGCACATTGTGCCATTCAGTTTGGAGATATGAGTTTTTTCCCATGTCCCCTCGTGTTAGGTTCCTGATCTCCGTCTAGCCATAATGGGGAAGTATTGAGTAAAGGCCAGTAACTTCCCAAAGAAGAGGACAAGAAAATTGGAGGGCCAATCACCCTGTGTTGTCTTCTTGCACCTCTTAGTGTCTAGCTGTGAAGCATCATTGATTGTGAAATGGGTGTGTGATATGAGGGCAAGGAGAAAATAACTTTTTTTAAAAATGTGTAACACAGTCAAGGGGTGAAATTCCTCTGTGCTAGTGTTAGATCAGCTTATTTTTTATTGCTCTTCATTTACATGCTCTACAAAAGTTGACTTTCATTCGTAAGCCAGTACTTCTAAAGCACCAAAACTTGATCCTTTTTTGTGGAATATCTGGGATGGTAGACCATGGGATGCAGAGTGTGTGTTGGGTTATCCCCTGTAAACTGTACTTCTTAGTTAAACAGTTGGACTTCAGAGTGTCAGGCATTACAGTAACATATGTGACTGTTTCTCTCAATACCAAACTCACATGCATTGCCATTGACCAGCTAGTGGGGAGGGTGGGGATGCAGGCAAGTCCGAGGAACTCCTCATGGGTTTGCTCCTGTACCTGGCCAAGGCAGTCTCCCACAGGTCCAGGTTGGACAAGGTATGTGGTGGGGAAAGTGGGTAGCTCTGGTTACCTGTCTCCCTTCCACCGCCCTGTCCATGCTTGGGTGTCGCTGGAGAGAAAGCACGTGGTGTCTGCCGACACACTTGAGGCCTTCTTTGACCGGTGAACACCGCAGGGACTTGCAGGCGTAGCAGACACTGGCAACAGTATCATTGTTTAGTTTAATAAGTTTCCTTCATCCTTTTGTTTAAGCTCTGTTAAAAGGGGACACATTTAGTTATTTTGGTTTTCATTGATGTCAATGGGGCAACCCAATCCCTCCTTTTTGGTCAATTGTAAAAGACATACATTTCATACCATCAGCAGTCTTGTCAATGAAGGTGGGAAGTTTTGTTTCAGTGTCAGAGTTCACTTCAGAAAAGCTGGTGTGGACCTATCCCTCACAAAAATAGAAAGATAGACTAAAGCCCGTTAGCAATTAGTATTAAAAATATTTTAATTATTAAAATACCGAGTCTAGCTATCGATTCATACAAAAATAGATTTTTTTTGCGATAGAACAGATATCATTCTGGCAGTTAGAGCTAACCCAAGAAAAATATTTGCCAATTTTTCACACACTGCTAAAATTGCTTTGGAAAGTAATGTGATTCAGTGCATGACTTCCAAAGTACTTCATTGGCTATATAGTGCTTTGGGACATCCTGAGGTTGGGAAAGGAACTATATCAATGCAAGTTCTTTCTTTCATCACTTTGTTGAACATACAGGAGGTAATATCCATTGAGTGAGTGGATATTGACTACTGTATGTTTAAGGCAGCAGCACAGCTTTATGAGATAATGAATAATTTCTCTAAACGTAAATTACTATGCCGAGAGACTATATGGGAGCACATTGAATGCACTGGACTAGTCAGCTATATGTGTGAATAATTACAGTGTTCAATCTCTTTTAGGTTATCCATTATTAGCCTGCTCTACTGGCTCTTCACAGCCTTCATTACTTCTCTTTGTCTTCCAAGTGTTGCAGATTCCAAGATCAATTTAGATTAAGTGCAGCAAGCAATCAACAAACACATCTGGCACCTTTAAAATTTATGAGGGTGGTGGAAGCAAACGATCGATGATATCAAAAGGAACTTGAATGGACACTTGAGGGAAATCAACTTGCAGGGCTATGGGGATAGAGCAGGTGGTTGGAACTGACTGGATTCCTCGACAGAGAGCTGGCACAGACTTGATGGGCCAAATGGCCTCCTTCTGTGCCATAACGACTCTATGACATCCATATATGGCAGCCTCCATTTCCTCAAGTTCATCCTCATTTGCTCACCTTTGCACTCTGCTTGCAGTCTGATGCCTCTTTCTGGTTAAATGCCCGCTACCCCCCCAGTTTCTCCAAGTATGTAATCAATTGCTCATGGCCGAGGTCATGCCCCGCCCCCCCACACACCTGCTGTACCCTCTGCCTACTGGTGGGTTGGCTGACTGCACCATACACAGAGCACCTTTCGATGATTATACACTGTACTGAGGGAGGAGGGAATATCGTCAAGAAAAGACAATATAATCATTCTTTTGAAAGCTACCTCACTATTGTAAAATGAACTGACACTCAGAGGATAGAATGTGCGGTTGGATTTCCTCTATTACTTTTTAAATGTACGTCTGCATCAGTGGTTGAACCCGTAACCAGCCAACATCATGAGCATGTCTTTGATTCACCCTGTTCAGTTTATTCTATGAATCACCTTTACTTTATATCATCATACCCAGAAATTGCAGTAACCTGTCACCTTTAGAATTAACAACAGGAAGAACAATATGTTCTTTTTGCGTGCTTTTCATTCCAATAATGTAAGTAGTCAACATGCGCTCATCAGCACTATGTATAATCTACCTAGTTATTGTCAAGAATGGTACGTTCAGCACTACATCGACAAATGCAGAAAAGCACAACCTTGAATTTTACTTTTCACTTAGCATCACCATCTCCTTTCATTTTAAAGTTCCTGTAGGAAGATTCCCTTCTATTAAACTTTTGAATACCCTGCCTCTTTTGAGCACTTAAATCTTTTCAACATCCCCAGTCTGGTGAGCTAATTTGACATCTAATTGACAATGTCTAGTCCAGTTGAAACAGGCAGGTGCCCCAAGGCGAGCCAGCTGTAGTGCAGTATCTGCAAATTCTGTTTGCTGTTCCTGCTGGGTGTCATCTGTCTCCTTGGTCTTACAACGGATAATTTCTGTCCCTCTGACATCATTTGCTTGAACAGCTTCTGCCTGGGGCCTTGTCTGTCCAGGTTTGCCATCAAACACTGTAGCCCTGTACCTAATCTGACTCGGCATGGCTCCAAACACTGAAGCCTTAGGCCTTTTTTTACCAGGATCAAGATTGTATCCCACCAATGTATAACCATCACAACTGTGGCCTTGGCTTCCCATCGCAAACACAGCCGATGGACTTGTTTTGCTCACGCAAAGTATGTCCCATGCTCTAAAGCTTTCACTCGCATTACTTTCATCGCAGCTGAAGTCTGCCTCAACAGGTTTGGGTTTCCCTGCCTGTTACAAGCAGCTGACCTGGACATAGCCACTTGGATGACAAAATCCTGCAGCAGATTATCATTGTTTCATCGCCTGTGGGTAAATATGACAAGACTCAGCAAATAAGTATGGAGAGATTTCTAAATAAAATGTCCTGTACACTAATCCCAAATGGCACAATGGTTTCTGGAAGACAAGACGGTATATGTTGTAAGGGGGGATAAAAGTGATAGAGTTTGCTGGGTATATCTTTTGTTCTTTAAAAAAAGATGATGACCACATATGCTGATATATATGCTCTAGGCAACTGAAATTACCATAATTCTTTATGCTTAGATGACTGGTTAATACCACCTGACCAGCAGGACTCTATGAATGTACTGCTTCTGACTTATCTGGTCTGTTTTTATTGCATTTGTTGAAATCATAACCTGAAATATTCTAAGATCTACACAACTGTTTTCTCAACAATACTTGATCATTACAATAGCGTTCCATTTACAAAAATAGATCTGTGACTTGGTTTAGAACTAAAATCCATTCCATAATACTGTAAAAATTGTGATTACGAACATACCAACATTCGACCATACGAATTAGGAGCAGGAGTAGGCCACTCGGCCACTCGATCGGCATGTGGCCTCAACTCTGCTTTCCTGTCTGCCCCTTGTAGACAAATCACATAATTAGTGCAAACAAGTGCAAGGGTACAGACTGGTGTTATCAGAAGTCTTTGTGTACATTCAGTGCACACATTGTTTACACTCACTTAAGAAAATATAACCTTTCCATTCTGTAGGTAGCATATAAGAAAATGAAAGATAACGACCACGGATATTGTCACCACAGCATCCAAAATGGACCACAAACCTATAGTAAACGTTGTGCTAGAAAAATTAGGAAAATTACTGTCATTGCTTTCCAGGACAGTGCTCCTGAAACAACAATAGATCCATCTGTTTCTGTATTCACTTGAGCTTAATGGCCGATTGCTTTACAGCAATAAAACTTACATTAATACAGCACTTTTAATCTATTAAAACACCCCAAAGCGCATCACAAGAACGTTATCAGATACATTTGACACCGAGCCACATGAAGTGATATTAGGACAGGTGACCAAAAGCTTGGCCAATAAGGTAGGTTTTAAGGAGCGTCTTAAAGGAGGAGAGCGAGGTTGAGAGGCGGAGAGGTTTAGGGAGGGAATTGCAGGGCAATAGGGCCTAAGCAGCTCAAGACATGGTCGCCAGTGGTGGAGCAATGAAAGTCAGGGATTTTCAAGAGGCCAGAATTGGAGGAACGCAGAGATCTCAGAGGGTTGTAGGACTGGAGGTGGTTCCCGAGAGTGGGAGAAAGGGCAAGGCATTAAATGGACTTTAACATAATGTTGGTCAACGAGCACAGGGGTGGTGGATGAAGGGATGGTGTGAGTCAGGGTGTGGGCAGCAGAGTTTTGGACAAGCTGAAGTTTACAAGGAGTGGTAGGTGGGTAACTGGCCAAGAGAGCACTGCAAAAGTCGAGTAACAAAAGCACGGATGAGGGTTTCAGCAGAATTTGTTTGATGAATAGTGAATGGTTACAGTGCTAATTGTAGCAGGAGGCACAAGGTGGGAATAACCAGGTGGAATTCCTATGTCAAAGTAAATCCTCATCTGGCTTAGGTGGTCCCTCGAGTTGCTATTTTAGAATTATCATTGCCATTGTCACTCTACCTCCCCATGTCTCCCGAAACAACTTTTAGGGATGCCATCATCTCCCATGGCTGCCCACCTCCTTGCCATTCACTGCCAGGAACTGAAAAAAGTCAGGAGGCAAGTGTGCCGCACCAGATAGTTTGATTGACAGCTCTAACCAGCTGGCAGCTCTGGGCATAGAGTTACCAACTCTGGTTGGATGTACTCCTGGAGGTTTCACCTCATGATGTCCCATCTCCAACCAGTCAATCAGCCTTTATTCCTCCATCGCCAACATTTTTACAACAAAAAAAAGGTCGCTTTACAGCCAATGAAGTGCTTTTGAAGTGTAGTCACTGTTGCAATGTTGGAAATTCGGCACAGCAAGGGCTCGCAAACAGCAAGATGGTAATGACCAGTTGACCTTCTTTTAGTGATGGTGGTCGAGGGATAAATATTGATCAGAAGACTGAGGAGAACTCCTCTTCAAAACAGAGCCCTAATATAATCAGCCTGTAGAAATTGACCAGCAGAAAATAGGTACGGGTTCTGCAGGCTCAAAGGTTCTAGGAGTCTGCACTGCTTTACAGTGTCTCAGAATGTCAGATTGGGGACAGCAGCTTTTCAGAATGCAAAGGCACTATTATTACCCATAGAGGAGATATTAAAATATCAAAGGGAGTTTGAGTTTGCTAAATGCTAGATTTCTAGACTTATTTCCTTCTACCCTGGAGCCCTCATAATTAGATTCTGCCTGCTTCCTGTTTCCCCTTAACAATAATTATTTGCTGCGTTAAGAATTGCAAAGTGATTTGAAAGATCAGATGTGTTCGTTATTAGGAACACAGGAACAAGAGTAGGCCAGTCAGCCCCTCGAGCCTGTTCCGCCATTCAATTAGATCATAGCCAAGTTCAATCTTAACTCCATCTACCTGCTTTGGTTCCGTAACTCTTAATATCCTTACCTAACAAAAAGCTACAAGCAGCACGCCAAACAGCCACCACGATTCCAAGTGCGGCGGCTCATTTAAATAGCCGGGAGGGCTCCCCCCCACCCCCAACCCCTCCCCCGATCATATGGAGAGGGTGGGCTGTCCATCCCCGACAATGGCGTTAGCTGCCTGTGCGCAGACGCTGACGCCATTTCTAAAGGGCTGTTAGCCCTACCAGCAAATTTAAATATTTAAAGGAAGATTAAATGAAAATAAATACATCTCTTTTGCCCCTCTCCCACCCCCAATAACAATTAAATTAATTATTTGCCCTTCTCCCCCAAAAACACTTACCTTTACCATCTGACCTCCCCCCTCCCCCCTTCCAACTGCACAAGCTTTAAACTATAACCCTTCCCACCATTCCCTATTCCCATGATGTTAGTTTGACCTTGTGCACGCCCCCCCCACCCCACCACACTGATAAACCTACCTCTTCCCCACTTCCCACCAGCTTTGCACCTTGTTTCCCCAGACAGGGATCCGAAGGCATGACAGTGCTAGCTGCCAGAGTGAAGATGGCGGCAGGACTTCAGGAGATGACAGGATAGTAGTTAATGCAGGTATTTTAATTTATTTAAATATTTAAATTGCGGCCCCGTTGCCGAGTGACTGGGGGGGGCGGGGGGTGGGGTGGCCGCTACAAGGCTTTGCCGCCGCCGGCATTATCAGGTAGGCCTCATCCGGGGCCATCTTCAGGCCCCTTCCACACCCAGCCATGGATCCCAATGTTGAGGGCTGTATAGAATCCAGCATTTTGTGTGGAGTAGTGCGTCCTGACATCACCCCTGAGATGCTACTGAGTTATTGTTGCTCACAAGTCCCGTTAGTAAACCAGAGTTAAAGGGTTTTAATTATGCACCAGAACACAACGTCCCTACTCGCTCTTGGTGAACAACGTACAAAATCTTTTTTTTTTAATTCAGTCACAGGAGGCGGGCATCACTGGTAATACCAGCATTTATTGACCATCCCGAATTGCCCTTGAGAAGATGGTGATGAGCCACCTTCTTAAATACAAATAAGTGGCTTACTCGGCCATTTCAGAGGGCAGTTAAAAGAGTCAATCACATTGCTGTGGGTCTGGAGTCACAATGGCCGGATCAGGTAAGGACGGCAGATTTCCTTCCCTAAATGATATTAGTGAACCAGATGGTTTTTACAACAATCCAGTAGTTGCATTCCAAATTCCAAATTTTATTTAATTAACTGAGTTCAAATTCCCCAGCTGCTCTGGTGGGATTTGAACTCATGTTCTCTGGATCATTAGACTAGACCTCTGAATTACTAATCCGGTAACATAACCACTACACTCCCATAACCCTATATATATTTACACTAGACAATAAAGGCAGTGCATCTAACTAAATATAAACAAGCATTTAACCAGTGGCAGCTCAATTCCTAGGACTTCAACATTGCATTGTTATGTACGATTCTCAAGTAATACCCAGTGGTGTAGCAGTGAGCTGTACAGACCAGGCAGGTGACTGGTTTGATTCTCTATCTTTCTTTCTTTCCTTCCTGGAATATACCTTTCACAACAGAGCTGCAGTTGGAGTCTCCAACAAGCCTTGATTAGGAGCACCGTTGGGTTGGAACAGACAAGCAGTGCTCCACTTGAATGCTGCTTCCCCAAGACTCGAAGTCTAAAGTGAAAGAGTTGTAAGTTTACAGTGAGAATCTCTGCTTATAAGCTGCTTCCCCGCAGTTTGATAGTTAAATGCACTACCCAGTAGTGTAGCAGGAAGCTGCACAGACCAAGAAGCCTCGAGGTTCGATTGCCAGTCCATGCAAGTGGATGTTAGTAAGGGCAGGAGTTGGGACATTGCAAATCACCTCAGTGTCCCTGGGCTAGGGAAAAGAAAATCAGTCCAGATTCCCTGGTGCTGAGTGTTATCCAGTGATCACTGCAGAAAACAGGAATGTTGGATGAAAACAGGAAGAGGTTTGCCAGTGATATGTACTTTCCTTAGTTGACAAGCCTGCCAATAATCACTATCTAGGCTCATACATGAAGAATGTCCACTAGGATGAGGTATTTGAGAGCTACCAGCACCTGGAACATGAACGCCAGTCGGTAAGTCAGCACCTTCGGGGGAAGTAGGAAGAAAAATAATTTGAAGAGGGAAACACATAGCAGATTACAATAATGTGAACTTACTGTGACTTCAAAACAGCAAACAGAGTTGACTTGTGATTTTCCATTTCACCATTCTGTGGTGTGCTGCTGTTTTAAACTCTAAAATGAGGGGTAACCTAGCTTTACCTGAAGCGCTCAATAGTACAACAGCACAGTTAGGGTTAAAATTGACAGATCAGTAATCCAGAGGAAAGCTTCACACAGCTGGAGTACACATTGGGATTTGGTAGTGAAGGTTAGCGCATTCCATCCTGGATGGAAATCATGCAGGACACATTGGCCTTTGGGCCAAATTCCCATCAGGTTTTCCTGTTCCGAATCCATGCCTTTGTTGCCTAGACTCAAATATTCCAATGCTCTCCTGACCAGCCTCCTCCTTTGCACCCTCCGTAAACTTCAGCTCAGCCAAAACTCCTCTGCCTGTATCCTAACTTGCACCAAATCCCATTCACCCATCACCCCTGCGCTTGCTGTCCTACATTGGCCCCCGGTCCTGCAATGACTCAATTTTAAAATCCTCATCCTTGTTTTCAAATCTTTCCATGACCTCCTTATCTCTGGAACCTTCCTATCTGAGGTATCTGAGCTCCTTCAATTCTGGCCTCTTGAGCATCCCCAATATTAATTGCTCCACTATTAGCAGCCGTGCCTTCAGCTGCCTAGGCCCTAAGCTCTGGAATTAATTCCCTAACCCTCTCCGCCTCTTTACCTCTCTCTCCTCCTTTAAGACATAGTTTAAAACCTACCTCTTAGACCAAGCTTTCAGTCACCCCTCCTAATATCTGCATATGTGGCTTAGTGTCAAATTTTGTTTGATAATGCTCCTGTGAAGCACCTTGGTACATTTTATTATGTTAAAGATGTTCTTTGAGTGCCAGCTGTTTATCTTGATATTGCATAATATATTACTGAACTACACAGACCAAGCAGTTCGGAGTTAGATCCCTGGTCTTTGCTGAGTTAGGTGATCCCATTTCAGGTAAAGGTGCTGTGATTATATTCAACATTCTTATCCCATGGAGGAGAAACATGGGCCAAGACTCCACCACTGATTAATTGTGTAAAGCAGAACTACCTACCAGAAAAGATTGAACAGGTTGGGCTTCTGGTAAACAGAGATGTTTCCACTTGTGAGATACGTTACAACATTGACAAGGACACAATCAGTAAATCTAAAAGATAGTTTTTTTATTGAAGATCAAATATCGACAGCAATACTGGGAAGGTCCTGTACTTGGTTGTTACATTGCTCGATGAAGAAGGGTGTGAAAAGGCTCGTGTGGAACATAAACTCTAGTATAGACCAGCTGGGCCCAATGGCCTGTTTCAGTGCTATAAATACTTTGTAATATCTGAAAGTTTGAACAAGCCTAGAAAAATTGTATTCTTCTTTTGGGCCTCCTTATCTCGAGAGACAATGGATACGTGCCTGGAGGTGGTCAGTGGTTTGTGAAGCAGCGCCTGGAGTGGCTATAAAGGCCAATTCTGGAGTGATAGGCTCTTCCACAGGTGCTGCAGAGAAATTTGTTTGTCGGGGCTGTTGCACAGTTGGCTCTCCCCTTGCGCCTCTGTCTTTTTTCCTGCCAACTACTAAGTCTCTTCAACTCGCCACAATTTAGCCCTGTCTTTATGGCTGCCCGCCAGCTCTGGCGAATGCTGGCAACTGACTCCCACGACTTGTGATCAATGTCACACGATTTCATGTCACGTTTGCAGACGTCTTTATAGCGGAGACATGGACGGCCGGTGGGTCTGATACCAGTGGCGAGCTCGCTGTACAATGTGTCTGTGGAAGCCTTACCCATGCGCTTGTTGATTTCTGCATCTAGAGACAGGTTACTGGTGATAGTTGAGCCTAGGTAGGTGAACTCTTGAACCACTTCCAGAGCGTGGTCGCCAATATTGATGGATGGAGCATTTCTGACGTCCTGCCCCATGATGTTCGTTTTCTTGAGGCTGATGGTTAGGCCAAATTCATTGCAGGCAGACGCAAACCTGTCGATGAGACTCTGCAGGCACTCTTCAGTGTGAGATGTTAAAGCAGCATCGTCAGCAAAGAGGAGTTCTCTGATGAGGACTTTCCATACTTTGGACTTCGCTCTTAGACGGGCAAGGTTGAACAACCTGCCCCCTGATCTTGTGTGGAGGAAAATTCCTTCTTCAGAGGATTTGAACGCATGTGAAAGCAGCAGGGAGAAGAAAATCCCAAAAAGTGTGGGTGCGAGAACACAGCCCTGTTTCACACCACTCAGGATAGGAAAGGGCTCTGATGAGGAGCCACCATGTTGAATTGTGCCTTTCATATTGTCATGGAATGAGGTGATGAGACTTAGTAGCTTTGGTGGACATCCGATCTTTTCTAGTAGTCTGAAGAGACCACGTCTGCTGACGAGGTCAAAGGCTTTGGTGAGATCAATGAAAGCAATGTAGAGGGGCATCTGTTGTTCACGGCATTTCTCCTGTATCTGACGAAGGGAGAACAGCATGTCAATGGTCGATCTCTCTGCACGAAAGCCACACTGTGCCTCAGGGTAGACGCGCTCGGCCAGCTTCTGGAGCCTGTTCAGAGCGACTCGAGCAAAGACTTTCCCTACTATGCTGAGCAGGGAGATTCCGCGGTAGTTGTTGCAGTCACCGCGGTCACCTTTGTTTTTATAGAGGGTGATGATGTTGGCATCGCGCATGTCCTGGGGTACTGCTCCCTCGTCCCAGCACAGGCATAGCAGTTCATGTAGTGCTGAGAGTATAGCAGGCTTGGCACTCTTGATTATTTCAGGGGTAATGCTGTCCTTCCCAGGGGCTTTTCCGCTGGCTAGAGAATCAATGGCATCACTGAGTTCTGATTTTGTTGGCTGTATGTCCAGCTCATCCATGACTGGTAGAGGCTGGGCTGCATTGAGGGCAGTCTCAGTGACAGCATTCTCCCTGGAGTACAGTTCTAGGTAGTGCTCAACCCAGCGGTCCATTTGTTTGTGTTGGTCAGTGATTATGTCCCCTGATTTAGATTTGAGGGGGATGATCTTCTTGATGGTTGGCCCAAGAGCTCTCTTCATGCCATCATACATTCCTCTGATGTTTCCGGTGTCTGAGGCCAGCTGAATATGACTGCATAGGTGTTGCCAGTAGTCGTTTGCGCAACGCCTAGCTGTTCTTTGTGCAGTACTTCTGGCTGCTTTAAGTGCTGCGGATGTTAAATCGCTAGGGGCTTTCTTGTAGTTCAACAGTGCAATGCGCTTAGCGGCTATGACAGGTTCCAGCTCTTCATTATGAGATTGAAACCAGTCTGTAAATACGATCTGTAAAGTGCTAGGAACTAATTAGCAGGGAACTAGTTGTTATGTGTAAGTGTTCCAGTGGGGCCACATTCACAGCTGCACTGGACAGTCATGTGATATGTAACAGAAAACCAGTTACACCAGTCCTGCAGCAGGCGGCATGGTGACTGAACAAATAAATGAAAAGTTCAAGCCTTTCCAAATTTAAAGTGTGATTATTTCCAACATCTGGGAACCAGAAACAACAAGAAGACGTAACACTGGGCTTAGACAGTCACAGTTGAGTCTTTAGTAGGCATAGTTACTCAGTGTAAAAGTATTTTACACTGTTCGGAACGTTCCGATGAAGGGTCACTGACCCGAAACGTTAACTCTGCTTCTCTTTCCACAGATGCTGCCAGACCTGCTGAGTGGTTCCAGCATTTCTTGTTTTTAATCCTGCCATTTACACCTCCTCTAGACACATCTTTTGTTTCTTTACTTGTCCCATTAACACTCCCTTTGAGCCTACACTATGAACCCTTTTGTCATTTAATCTCTCCTGGCTTCCACCATATCACAGACCTTCCCTTTTGTTTTTTTTTGCCACCCTCCCCCTTTCAGTTTCTCAAAATCTATTCCTGTACATTTCTAACTTTTCCCAGCTCTGATGAAAGGTCACAGACCTGAAACGTTAACTCTGTTTCTCTCTCTAGACCTACTGAATATTTCCATTATGACAGGTTGCCAGGTCAAAAATACTATTGAGAAAGAGGCTGACTATAGAAGATCCAGAGGGGAAGTGAAAAATCAAATAAGAGAGGCAAAGAGAGAGCATGGAAAGAGATTGGCAGCTAGCATTAAAGGAAATCCCAAAGTTTTCTATAGGCATATAAATAGCAAAAGGGTGGTAAAAGGAGGAGTGGGGGAGATTAGGGACCAGAAAGGGGATTTACACATGGAGGCAGAGGACATAGCTGAGGTATTAAATGAATACTTTGCATCTGTCTTTACCAAGGAAAAAGTTGCAACCCAGGCAATGTTGAAAAATGAGGTACGTCAGACACAAGAGGGGTTTAAAATTGATAAAGAGGAAGTATTAGTTAGGCTGTCTGTACTTAAAGTGGATAAAGCACCAGGACCAGATGAGATGCTTCCAAAGATACTGGGGGAAGTGAGGGTGGAAATCGCAGAGGCATTGGTCATAATTTTTCAGTCTTCCTTAGACTCAGGGGCGGTGCCAGAGGATTGGAGAATTGCAAGCATTACACCCTTGTTCAAAAAAGGCTCTAAAGATAAGCCCAGCAACTACAGGCTGGTATCTTTAACTTCGGTGGTGGGGAAACTTCTAGAAAAAATAATTAGGGACCAAATTAATAGTCACATGGACAAATGCGAGTCAATTGAGGAAAGCCAGCATGGATTTGTTAAGGGAAAATCATGTTTAACTAACTCTCTGGAGTTTTTTTGAGGGGGTAACAGTGAGGGTTGATGAGGGCAATGCTGTTGATGTGGTGTACATGGACTTTCAAAAGGCATTTGATATAGTGCCACACAACAGACTTGTGAGCAAACTTGTAGCTCATGGAATAAAAGGGACGGTAGCAACATGGATACAAAATTGGCTGAGTGACAGAAAACAAAGAGTAGTAGTTAATGGATGTTTTCGGGCTGGAGGAAGGTTTGTAGTGGAGTTGCCCAGCATAAGTGTTGGGACGCTTGCTTTTCCTGATATATATTAATGACCTAGACCTTGGTGTACAGGGAACAATTTCAAAGTTTGCAGATGATAGGAAACTTGGAAGCATTGTGAACTGTGAGGAGGATAGTGTAGAACTTCAAAAGGACATAGACAAGTTGATGGAATGGGCAGACTGGTGGCAGATGAAGTTCAATGCAGAGAAATGTGAAGTGATTCATTTTGGTAGGAGGAACATGGAGAGATAATATAAAATAAAGGGTACAATTCTAAAAGGGATGCAGGAGCAGAGGGACCTGGGTGTATATGTGCATAAGTCATTGAAGGTGGCAGGCCCAGTTGAGAGAGTGGTGAAAAAAGCTTACAGTATCCTGGGCTTTACTAATAGAGTACAAGAGCAAGGAAGTTATGTTGAATTTGTATAAGACACTACTTCGGCCTCAGCAGGAATATTACTTCCAGTTCTGGGCGCCGGAATTTAGGAAAGATGTGAGGGCATTGGAGAGAGTGAAGATTCACGAGAATGGTTCCAGGGATGAGGAATTTCAGTTATGAAAGTAGATTGGAATGTTAGGACTGTTTTCCTTGGAGAAGAGAAAACTGAGGGGTGATTTAATAGAGATATTCAAAATCATGAGGGGTCTGGACAGAATAGATTGAGAGAAACTGTTCCCACTCATGAAAGGATCGAGAACGAGAGGGCACAGAATTAAAGTATTCGGTAAGAGAAGAAAAAGTGACATAAGGAAAAACTTTTTCATGCAGCAAGTGGTGAAGGTCTGGAATGCGCTGTCTGAGAATGCGTTGGAGGCAGGTTCAATTGATGCATTCAAAAGCAAATTAGACAGTTCTATGAAAAGGAAGAATTTTCAGGGTTACGGGGAGAAGGCGGGGGAATGGAACTGAGGGAATTGCTTTTTCAGAGAGCCAGTGTGGACATGATGGGCCGAATGGCCTCCTTCTGTGCTGTAACGATTCTGTGATTCCAGAATTTTGTGTTTTTATTTACTGTCCTCAACAGGCTCTGTTCTCCTTTCTCGTCCCATTTCCCATTGCAATTTGTCCATCTCTCTCTTATGCCGCATAATCAGTGCCAAATGCAATGTGCAGTTAACTCACCACTAAAGAAAAAAAACAAAGACTTGCATTTATATAGCCCCTTCCATGCCTTCAGCACGCCCCAAAGCACTTACAGTCAACTAAGTGCTAGCAAGCTCCTACAAATAGCAATTTTATAATCACCAGATAATCTGTCTTAATGATATTTTTTGAGGGATAAAAATTTGGTAGAAAACCAGGGAGAGCTCCCTTGCACAATAGTTCCATTGAATATTTCACATCCACCCTGAAAGGGACAGACTGGCTCTTGGTTTCATGCATCATCTATAAGTTAGCACCTCTGACACTGCAGCACTTCCTCAGTACAGCACTGGAGTATGTTATACAGACTCACGATTACACAGGCCTTCATTAAGTGTTATATGTAAAAATTATTATGGAACAATTTTTTGAAAATCATTCACACAATGTGGCCACTGCTGGCAAGACTAGCATTTAATATCCATCCCTTGTCCTTCTTGAAACGGTGCTGATGAGCCTTATTCCTGAACCACTGTAGTTCTTTGTAGCAGTTTTTTTTTTAATATAACAGGGGTGTTTGCCTGGCCACTTCAGAAGGAAATTAAGATTTAACCACATTGGTGTGGGACTGGAGTCACATGTAGGCCTGACCAGGTGTGGGCGGCAGATTTCCTTCCCTAAAGGACATTAATGAACCAGTTAGGTTTATAGACAAAACACTTGTCACTGGTCACTTTTACTGATTCCATCTTTTTATTTCCAGAGCTTTAAACTGAATTCAAATTCCCAAATTGCCCTGGTTTGATTTGGACTTGCATTTGGATTTCTTTGCTGTTATCACATGAGACACTCTGATTCCATTGCAGACTGGTTCTCAATAATGAATGACAAAAAATACAAATTCTTTAAGCATGATGTTAAAATGTTTGGTTTTGTTTTGCTTTTAAACTGGCTGTTTTACAAAGTGACCTGCTGTCCATGGGGGCAGCAGTTGGAACTCTATAGTTAATTTCAGTGGTCTTTGGGCTATGGTGGAGAAAATCAACCCAAGCTCCCTGTCCTGATCCAGTGAGCACTGCTGGAAGTACTCATGTCGGGACATCAGGTCAATGTCGGGACAACAACAAATTATATTTATATAGCGCCTTTAACGTAATAATACATCCCAAGGTGCTTCACAGGAGCATTATCAAACAAAATATGACATAGAACCACATAAGCAGAGATAAGGTCAGATAATCAAAATCTTGGTCAAAGAAATAGGTTTTCAGGAGGAAAGCAAGGTTGAGAGGTGGAGAGATTTAGGGAGGGAGGGAATTCCAAAGCTTAGGACCAAGACAACTGAAGGCACGGCCACCAATGGTGGAACAATTAAAATCAGGGATGTTCAAGAGGCCAGAATTAGTGGAGTGCAGATATCTCAGAGGGTTGTGGTGCTGGAGGAGATTACAGAGATAGTGAGAGGTGAGGCCATGAAGAGATTTGAAAACAAGGATGAGAATTTTAAAATCAAGATGTTCTTTGACTGGGAGCCAAAGTGGGTAAGCGAGCACAGGAGTGATAGGAGAACGGGACTTGGTGCGAATTAAGGCATGGGTAGCAGGGTTTTGGATGACTTCAAGTTTACAGAGAGTAGAATGTGGGAGACCAGCCAGGAGTGCATTGGAATAGTCAAGTATAGAGGTAACAAAGGCATGAATGAGGGTTTGTGCAGCAGCAGGTGAGCTGAGACAGGTCAGAGTTGGGTGACATTATGGAAGTGGAAATAGGCTGTCTTAGTGATAGCACGAATATGAGGTCAGAAGCTCTTCTCTGGGTCAAATGTGCCACCAAGGTTGCAAGCAGACTGGTTTTGTCTCAGACTATTGCCAGCGAGAGGGATGGGGTCAGTAGCTAGGGAGCAGAGTCTGGAGCAGGAACTGGAAACAGTGGCTTCAGTCTTCCCAATAATTAATTGGGAAGATATTCAACAGATGTTAGGATGGGGCTCAGCAGTGATACACTTCACAGTTGAACATACTACCAAGTCTCACTGCTCACATGTGGAGCAGTCATTTGGGAGGAAGTAAGTTGGATAAATATTTGAAAGGAAAACATTTCCAGGGTTGTGAGGAAAGAAAGAGCAGAGGAGTGGGACTAATTGGATAGCTCTACCAAAGAGCCAGCTCAGGCATGACAGGCTGAATGGCCTTCTTCAGTGCTGTATCATTCTATGATTCTATGAATAGAAGTCTGTTGACATCTGAGGAGCCATATCCCAGCAAAAATAAACGTCTGTGGGAAAGAGCACTGGAAGGAAAATGGGGAAGAGCAATAAATGTTAATGTTGTGAAAATGAACTCTCAAAGAAAAAATTGTCCTGCCCAATATTTAAAAATATATTTAATTCACACTATATTCCACATGACAAGCAGGTTTATTGGATTTAACCTGCGAAATTAGTGTACACTAATGAATCTGTAATTCCGCGTGTGCATTTATATAGCGCCTTTCCTGGCGTTAAGACGTCCCAAAGCACTTTACAATCAATGAAGAACTTTTTGAAGTGTAGTCACTATTGTAATGTAGGAAACCTAGAAGGACACATGGGAACAACACCACTTGCAAGTTCCCCTCCATCCTTGGAAATATATCAATGTTCCTTTACTATTGCTGGGTCAAATTCCTGGAACACCCCTCCTAACATCAGTGTGGGTGTACCTATATCACATGGGCTGCAGTGGTTCAAGAAGCCAGATGGTGATGTAGTGGTAATATCACTGAACTAGTAATTCAAAATCCCAGGCTTGTGTCCTAGGGACATGAGTTCAAATCCCACCAAATCTCAGTAACAGTGCCATGAAAGTATCATTGATTGTCATTAAAAACTCATCTGGCTCACTAATGCCCTTTAGAGAAGGAAATCTGCTGTCCTAAGCTGATCTGGTTTACATGTGATGCTAGACCCACAACAACGTGGGACTCTTAACTGCCCTCTGAAATGACTGAGCAAGCCACTCAAGTTGTCAATTAGGGATGGGCAACAAATGCTAGTCTTGCCAGTGACACCCACATCCCATGAAAGAATTTCAAAAAAATGCAGCCGCTGCCAATTTGCACACAGCAAGCGCCCACAAACAGCAATGTGATAATTTTAAGAGATGTTGGTTAACAATCATAAACTGATTAATTATGGTTTAATCTTGGCCAGGACCCTCCCCTGAGTCCCTCCCCCGACCTCAGGGCAAGATCTGCAGGTTCTCACTCTGCCGCCCCCTGCCGGCGGTTCCAGCTCACAGTAGAGTGGGCGGCCCTTCCGCCCTCAGCCAATCACAACCATTGTTCTTGACAACCGTTGGAACAACCAATCAGTGACTCTCATAGAATCAGTTTCTCCACCAAATCAGCTTGGGAAGAAACCATTGCCTTGTCCATTACAGGGGGTGGAGTGTTTAATCTGCTGGTTTAAAATATTTAAATACAGTTAGAAGCAGTCTGTTCATTCGGACCAAGTCCCGGGTGTTTAATCCCTCTCCCATCCTCAGTGCCTGCGGCTACCGGTTATAGAATCGCCCTGGTTGTTTGTGGTGGTTCCGGCGACTGGATCAGCTGATCCAGAGAGAGGAGCGCGGCATGGAGCGCGCGCGGAAAGGTTAGAGTGTGTTTGGGGTCAGAGATCAGGGGTCAGAAACCTCGGGGGTGTGTGTGTGTTCTCCCCACTCACATCGCCCCGCCCCCTCCCCTCCCCAGGGTCCAGTGAGTGTCCCACATTCCCCCCCCCTCCCCCCACAGGCTGGTGAGTGTCCCTCATTCCCCCCTCCCCAGTGTCCAGTGAGTGTCCCACATTCCCCCCCCTCCCCCCACAGGCTGGTGAGTGTCCCTCATTCCCCCCTCCCCAGTGTCCAGTGAGTGTCCCACATTCCCCCCCCTCCCCCCACAGGCTGGTGAGTGTCCCTCATTCCCCCCTCCCCAGTGTCCAGTGAGTGTCCCACATTCCCCCCCCTCCCCCCACAGGCTGGTGAGTGTCCCTCATTCCCCCCTCCCCAGTGTCCAGTGAGTGTCCCACATTCCCCCCCCTCCCCCCACAGGCTGGTGAGTGTCCCTCATTCCCCCCTCCCCAGTGTCCAGTGAGTGTCCCACATTCCCCCCCCTCCCCCCACAGGCTGGTGAGTGTCCCTCATTCCCCCCTCCCCAGGGTCCAGTGAGTGTCCCACATACCTCCCACCCCCCCCCAGAGGCTGGTTGTCCCACATTCCCTCCCCCCCCCCCCCTTGGAGGGGCTGGTGAGTGTCCCTCATCCCCCCCCCCCCCAGGGGCTGGTGAGTGTCCCACATTCCCCTCCCAGGGGCCAGTGATTGTCTTTCCCCCTGGGGACAGGAAGTGTCCCTGGGTGCCAGAGTGATTGGTTCCTGGCCATTGGACCCCAGCACTTTTAAATGTGTCTTTGACGATTGCCCGCCATTCTTCCTCTGTTACTCGCTCTCCCTCCTCCTCTTCCTCTTGTTTCAATGTTTGACCAGTCTAAATTTGTTGAATTTTTTTGTTATTTTGGCAGATTTGAGTGAGATTCATTCCAGGCTGTTTGACCATAGGCCCATCATCCAGGCAGACATTCGCTATTTTGTTAGAGAGTTCGAGGTCAGTATTTTTACAGGAAGGATGGGTGAATCGTATGCGTGGAAAAGCATGTACTTTCTCTGTTGGACCTATTTCCAGCCTCCCTCCTCCTCAGTAAATTGCTTGCTTTGTTTATACACCTCTCATTGTTACTGACAAAATTGCACAGCCAGTTTTAACCTGCAGAACAGAACCTGCTTGCTTTTCCCTAATGGTGGTGGTTATTGTTGTCTCTGCACCTCCCTTTGTATTTTTCTCTGGGGCTATTGTGCAATCTGGCTGCCCCCCAAGCATGTAACCCGACTCCTGAAGTGACAAAGTGAAAGACTTTTCTATGCAGCAAGTGGTTAGTATTTGGAATGCACTGCCTGATAGGGAGTTGGAAACTGATTTGGTAGTAGCTTTCAAAAGGAAATTGGATAAATACTTCAAGGAGAAAAAATTTCGGGAATATAGGGAAAGAGTGGGGGAATTGGAACTAATCAGATTGCTCTTCAGAAAAGAACTGGCACTGATTCAGTGGGCTGTATGGCCTCCTGCTGTGCTGTACTGTTTTATGATTCACTGACACCAACTGCCTCTCCTTCAGGTCCTGGTGACTGTTTTATTCTGCATGGTCTTTGGGGGTTAATTTCTCCAACCTGCTTCCTGACCCCATCACCAATTCAGTACCTCATAACACTGCTGGTGGATCAACACTCACCACCTCTTCTGTATTACTCTCCAGAATGTTCAGGCTCTTCTCCCCACAATGTAACAGAACCCTCCCAGGTTGCCTAAACATTCCATCGCTTGCCCAAATTGATGATGTAGTTGTGGTGTACATTTCATTGCCAAGACATACCTTATTCTCCAGGCACCTTCTCTTTCAAGTACATCATTCTCTCCTTCAACAGCAGTTTTGTTCTGAAAACAGTCTGATTGCAATCATCAGCACAACACAGGAGTGCTGTCCACCTCAGTCCCTTTAATTGGTATCCATTTGCATTTGAAGGATACATTCTCAGAGACAGGGACAATGCATTATTTAATGTACTTAACCATACAGACCAACATGTCCTGAGTTCGATTCCGGGTCTATGCTGTGTTGGGTGATCTCAATTGAGACAATTATAAGGATGCTACACTTGGTGCGATGGATCCTTGGTTAGGGAAGGGTAAAGGCAGCCAGGGTTTGTGCTCCGCAATTGCTCTCCAACAGCTTCACCTGGAAAATGTGAATGTGTTGATATCTTGAGGGCAGGGTCTGACTTGCCAGTGATGCTCTCTAATGGTGGAACAGCCTTTGACCAATTGCTGTTTACACATACACCTGTATAAAAAAACCACTTAGATGTGCTCCCAGCCTGATTCGGTACCACATCAGGAACGAGCTTCAGAAGGGACAGAAATTGTGTTTTTGAGGAAAAGGGGAAAGTCCAAAAATGCTGTTTTCTTTCAGTGAGAAATTGTCCTAAAACATAAAAAATTAGATGGAACACCAGGGGTAGGAACCTAAGACTGGAAGCATTCAGTACTCCCATTTGGAAACAAACAAACTTATTAGCGAGAGACAGCATGGTTTTGTGAAGGGGAGGTCGTGTCTTACTAATTTGATTGAGTTTTTTGAGGAAGTGACGAAGATGATTGATGAGGGAAGGGCGGTGGATGTTGTCTATATGGACTTTAGTAAAGCCTTTGACAAGGTCCCGCATGGCAGACTGGTGCAAAAGGTGAAGTCACACGGGATCAGATGTGAGCTGGCAAGATGGATACAGAACTGGCTCAGTCATAGAAGACAGAGGGTATCAGTGGATGGGTGTTTTTCTGAATGGAGGGATGTGACTAGTGGTGTTCCGCAGGGATCAGTGCTGGGACCGTTGCTGTTTGTAGTATATATAAATGATTTGGAGAAAAATGTAGCTGGTCTGATTAGTAAGTTTGCGGACGACACAAAGGTTGGTGGAGTTGCGGATAATGATGAGGATTGTCAGAGGATACAGCAGGATATAGATCGGTTGGAGACTTGGGCGGAGAAATGGCAGATGGAGTTTAATCCGGACAAATGTGAGGTAATGCATTTTGGAAGGTCTAATACAGGTGGGAGGTATACAGTAAATGGCAGAACCCTTGGGAGTATTGACAGGCAGAGGGATCTGGGCGTACAGGTCCACAGGTCACTGAAAGTGGCAACGCAGGTGGATAAGGTAGTCAAGAAGGCATACGACATGCTTGCCTTCATCGGTCGGGGCATAGAGTATAAAAATTGGCAAGTCATGTTGCAGCTGTACAGAACCTTAGTTAAGCCACACTTAGAATATTGCGTGCAATTCTGGTCGCCACACTACCAGAAGGACGTGGAGGCTTTGGAGAGGGTACAGAGGAGGTTTACCAGGATGTTGCCTGGTCTGGAGGGCATTAGCTATGAGGAGAGGTTGGAAAAACTCAGATTGTTTTCACTGGAAGGACGGAGGTGGAGGGGCGACATGATAGAGGTTTACAAAGTTATGAGCGGCATGGACAGAGTGGATAGTCAGAAGCTTTTTCCCAGGGTGGAAGAGTCAGTTACTAGGGGACATAGGTTTAAGGTGAGAGGGGCAAAGTTTAGAGGGGATGTGTGAGGCAAGTTCTTTACACAGAGGGTGGTGAGTGCCTGGAACTTGCTGCCAGGGGAGGTGGTGGAAGCAGGTACGATAGTGAAGTTTAAGAGACATCTTGACAAATATATGAATAGGAAGGGAATAGAGGGATATGGGCCCCGGAAGTGCAGAAGGTGTTAGATTAGGCAGGCATCAAGATCAGCGCAGGCTTGGAGGGCCGAATGGCCTGTTCCTGTGCTGTACTGTTCTTTGTACTGAAACAGGCTTCCCTCTATAAGTACAACCATGGAAGCTAGATACTAATCAGAGAATAAAACAGTACAGAAGGAGGCTATTCGACCCATCAGGTCGAAGCCAGCTCTTTGAAAGAGCGATCCAGTTAGTCCTGCTCCCCTGCTCTTTCCCCATAGCCCTGAAATTCTTTTCCCTTCAGTTGTTTCTCCAATTCTGTTTTGAAAGCTACTATTGAAACTGCTTCTGATGAAGGGTCACTGACCTGAAACGTTAACTCTGCTTATCTCTCCACACATGCTGCCAGACCTGCTGAGTATTTCTAATATTTCTTGTTTTTATTTCAGATTTCCAGCATCTGTAGTGTTTTGCTTTAATTATTGAATCTGCTTCCTCTTTTCAGGAAGTGTTTCCAGATCATCATAGCTCATGTCACCTCTGGCTCTTTTGCCAATTGTCTTACATTTGTACCCTCTGGTTACTCACCCTTCTGTCACTGATGTGAAGTTTAGGGAATTTGGTGAAAAATGAACAGTAATTGCTTTTGGCCACAAATTACCTGATCATTTATGCACATAACATTATTCCGCCTTTCATTTTGTCTTCAGAAAACTTAATTTTTTAGTCCTAATGGCTTTACTTGACATTGCTTTTGTGCTGTGGTGGTGTTTCTCACACCTTCCTGTCCCTGTGTATTCCAGTATTGATTGCAACCTGCCTTAATTTTCTTTGTTGTACAAATGATCCTAACCTCGTGGAAGATTGCTTGATTTTTAGGACGGATAAAAGTAGAATGTTTTTACATTGGTCGCCTTTTTTTGTTTCCAAAGGAGAAGCGTGGATTTCGAGAGCAGAGGGGGCTGGAAAGCGTGAACAATCTGATAGTGGAGCTCAATGACCAGACCCTTCCTAAGACCAAGGAGGCAATGAGCGGCGGCATTCCAAGTGTTCTTGCCAGGTGTAAGTTTACTGGTTTTGACACGATATATGTTTTGTGGTTTAAACACTGTGAGGGGCTTTGATAGAGTATGTAGAGAGAAACTGTTTCCAGTGGCAGGATTTAAGATTAATTGGCGAAAGAACCAGAGGGGCAATGAAGAGAATATTTTTGGTATAGAATGGATTGTTATGACCTAGAATGCATTGCCTGAAAAGTTGGTGGAAGGAGATTCAAAAGCGAGCTGGCTAAATACTTGATAATCGCTCCTCAGTTTAACTAGAATTGCCCTCTTTCTCCGCCTTTTCACTCACCCCACTACTTGGGTATCTCTGCTGATAACTTGACTCTCCATTTATGGCTTTTCTCTGCTCAGTACTGTTGTGCGGTCTCCAAGTTTGCCAGAATACCTCTTGTTAACAGGTTACACCATCTGAAGCTCTGAGTCTGAATATTTTTCCTGGCACCACTGTGGACTAGGGATGGAGGTGTAATGGTGTGCTGCTGTGCATATGCAACAGATAATTGGCAGTTTACTAATGTTATCACCACATGCCTGATGCACAGCAAGGCAGTACTCCACGTAAGTGTGCAGTGACAGGTTCCCGTCCCTGTTTCTGTACCTTGGGGGCAATTTGTCAACTTTTGGCCAGCATCTTCATTTTCGATCACCCAGTGCAGCAGCTGAGCAGGTCCTTTTGGAAGCCCACTCCTTGTTGGTCTTTTGTGATGAAGGAGGTCCCAACATCTGCAAGCTGCATCTTCTACATTCTCCTCCATTCCTCCTCTTCACTGTCCTCTTTGCCATTTTCCACTTTGCACCTAACTTTCTCTTTGTTGTGTTTCCATTGCTTCTCTTAGTGTATCCTTTCCATCTCCTGCTACCCCTCCACTGTCTCGTTCCTGATCTTCCTTGCTACACTTCACCCCCTCCTGCTTCATCTTTTCCCTCAAAATTCCCATTCTCCCTGCCATATCATTTTCACTTTCCCGATCACCTTCCTTAATCCCATCGCATGCCTCTAATTGGCCACTTTCACTCATTCACTCCCTCAGTCCCTGTTAGCTAGTTTTGTGTGAGTTCAATCAACAACAGTAAGACAATACACTCACTGGGAAAGTTCTGTTTGTTCAAAATTTAATCCTCCAAATGTGGTGAAGTAACTTACAAATTAAGCGAACCTGATTCAGTGGAGTCTATCTATCGAGCCCTTGATAGATAGATAGATATATATATATAGTCATTGAGCTCAAACGTCCCAGATCAAGTCCAAATTCCTGTTATAGTTTCACATCTTTTTATATCTTTCAGAACTCCCCATTAAAATGCCCAAATATTATAAACTGCACGCTCTAATTACAGTGATGAATGGGTGATCTATATTGCTTCTGCTGATTGAAATGCAGCGAGTGGTTAGGATCTGGAATGTGCTGGTTGAGGGTTTGGTGGAGGCAGATTTAAGTGTGGCTTTCAAAAGGGAATTGGATAAGCACCTGAAGAACAACATTTGCAGAACTATGGGGACAGAGTAGGGGAATGGGACGAGCTGAGTAGTTCTTAGAGAGCCGGCATGGACGCAACGGGCCGAATAGCTGCCTTCTGTGCTGTAACCATTCTATGATTTCTGTTCTATTGATGTGGCTGAGGATGATTTTGCATTGCACTGTACCGTCATCCTTCATTTTCTCAACCGTCTTGTTCTTCCCGATGTCACCTGATCACCTTTCAATGAAGTAGCAATGGGCTAGCGTCTAATGACACCATGTGTAGTTTCACGATCAGTCTGACCTCAGTGGTGGGTGAATTGTTAGAATCCATTCTGAGGGACAGGATAAACTGCCACTTAGAAAGGCACGGACTGATTGGGGATAGTCCACATGGATTTGTTAGGGGAAGATCATGTCTTACTAACTTAATTGAGTTTTTTGAAGAAGTAACGAGGAGATGAGGGTAGTGCAGTGGATGTGGTCTACATGGATTTTAGTAAGGCATTTGACAAGGTCCTGCATGGCAGACTGGTCAGTAAAATAAAAGCCTATGGGATACAGGGGAATGTGGCAGGTTGCATCCAGAATTGGCTCAGGGACAGGAAACAAAGGGTAGTGGCCAAAAGATGTTTTTGCGAATGGAAAGATGTTTCTAGTGGCATTCCACAGGGCTCAACGTTGGGTCCCTTGCTGTTTGTGGTATATATTAATGATTTGGACTTAAATGTGGGAGGCCTGATTGGGAAATTTTCTGATGACACAAAAATTGGCCGTGTAGTTAAGAGTGGAGAGGATAGCTGTAGACTCCAAAATGATATCAATGGTTTGGTTGAGTGGGTGGAAAAGTGGTAAATGGAATTCAATCCAGAGAAGTGTGAGGTTATGCATTTGGGGAGGGCAAATAAAGTGAGGGAATGCGCAATAAACGGGAGGATATTGAGAGGGGTAGAAGAAGTGAGAGACCTTGGAGTGCATGTCCACAGGTCCCTGAAGGTGGCAGGACAGGTAGATAGAGTGGTGAAGAAGGCATATGGAATGCTTTCCTTTATTGGAGGAGATATAGAATGCAAAAGTAAGGATGTAATTCTAGAACTGTATAAAATGCTGTTTAGGCCACAGTTGGAGTATTGCGTACAGTTCTGGTCCCCACAGTACAGAAAGGGCATAATTGTTCTGGAGAGAGTACAGAGGAGATTTACAAGAATGTTGCCAGGGCTCGAAAGTTGCAGCTATGAGGAAAGATTGGATAAGCTAAGGTTGTTTTCCCCACAACTCCGGCTCGGCTCCCTGATCCTGATCCCAGTAGTAGTACACCATTGTAAAAGGGACAATGGTGGGAGCTGATTCAATGTTTTATTACCTGCACCCCCTCCCCCCCCCACTCCCAGCTCACCCCCCTCGCACCCCCTTCCCAGCTCCCCCCTTGCACCATCTTCCCCTCGCACCCCCTCTCCCTGCACCCCTCTCCCCTACCCCCTGCAGCTCCCCCCGCACCCCCTTCCCTTCCCTCCACCCCTTCCCACCGCAGTCCTCCTCCTCGCACCCCCGCCCCCCCCCCCCGCACCCACTTCCCTCCACCTCCTCCCACCTACCCCTGTGTAGGGGCCCCAACAACCCCACTGCCTTGTGGGCGTCTCGGGAGAGATCAAGGCTAAGGGAGTAAACCCTAACAGAAAATCCGGAGCGGAACCCCGAAGGCGGTCATGTCACCTTTGGCATGTTTCCGGCAGTTCCTGCAGCCATATTGGTGCCAAACGTCGTGCTCTGCACTCCCTTGGACCCCACCAGTAAGGCCGAGAGGGGGGTTTTGACGCTTGGGCAACTCACAACCTCCATACATCCGCCCA
This sequence comes from Heterodontus francisci, assembly GCF_036365525.1. Classification (NCBI taxonomy): domain Eukaryota; kingdom Metazoa; phylum Chordata; class Chondrichthyes; order Heterodontiformes; family Heterodontidae; genus Heterodontus; species Heterodontus francisci. Next base: position 184,371,757 of record NC_090375.1, on the reverse strand, counting down.
GGCATGCGCCATGGAGAGGTCACTCCATAGTCGCCTCACAGCGACCAAATCAACACGGAAGGCAGCAGTTACAGGTTATAAGTCCAGCTCAATTGATGTAGAGATTGGGCGCCACAGATTGCCTTTGTCGGTGGGAGAGGTCATCGCATCTCACCGGACAGCTACCGCCCGCCTCAAACCGGTCAGTAAGGTTCTGTCCCGCCGCAGTCCACCTGCTTCAATGGGTGCTTGGAGCTGAGGGTCATTGCCCGAAAAGTGGACTGCAACACCGCACCAAACGACCAAAAAAGGAAAGAAGGTACCAGCCCTTCGTTTTGCAAGCTGGAATGTCAGAACTATGTGTCCTGGCCTGTCGGCTGACTTTACACAAATCAACGATTCTCGGAAGACCGCCATCATCAACAACGAGCTCAGTAGACTCAATGTGGACATTGCAGCACTTCAAAAGACACGCCTCCCTGCGAGCGGATCTCTAACAGAGCAAGACTACACCTTCTTCTGGCAGCGTAGGGATTCTGAAGAACCAAGACAGCATGGAGTGGGCTTCGCCATCAGAAACTCTTTGCTCAGCATGATAGAGCCACCCTCAAATGGCTCGGAACGCATACTGTCCATCCGCCTGTTCACCGCCTCTGGTCTAGTACACTTACTCAGCATCTACGCTCCAACACTCTGCTCCCCATCTGAAGTTAAAGACCAGGTCTATGAGGAACTCCATAATATCATTAGTAGCATCCCCAACACCGAACACCTATTCCTGCTTGGGGACCTGAATGCCAGGGTTGGGGCCGACCATGACTCATGAACCTCCTGCCTTGGGCGCTTTGGCATTGGAAGGATGAATGAGAATGGACAGAGACTGCTTGGGTTGTGTACCTATCATAACCTCTGCATCACCAACTCATTCTTTCACACTAAACCCTGTCACCAGGTTTCTTGGAGGCACCCGAGATCACGTCGTTGGCACCAGCTGGACCTCATCATCACAAGGCGAGCCTCTTTAAACAGTGTTCAAATCACACGCAGCTTCCACAGTGCGGACTGCGACACCGACCACTCCCTGGTGTGCAGCAAGGTTAGCCTCAAACCAAAGAAGCTGCATCACTCCAAGCAGAAGGGCCGCCCGCGCATCAACACTAGCGGAATTTCTCATCCACAGCTGTTACGCAAGTTTCTAAATTCACTTGAAAAAGCACTCCAAAACACTCCCACAGGGGATGCAGGGACCAAGTGGGCCCACATCAGAGACGCCATCTATGACTCAGCAATGACCACCTATGGCAATTGAGTGAAGCGGAAAGCAGACTGGTTTCAATCTCACATTGAAGAGCTGGAACCTGTCATAGCCGCTAAGCGCATTGCACTGCTGAACTACAAGAAAGCCCCCAGCAAGTTAACATCCGTAGCACTTAAAGCTGTCAGAAGCGCTGCACAAAGAACAGCCAGGCGCTGCGCAAATGACTACTGGCAACACCTATTCAGTCATATCCAGCTGGCCTCTGACACAGGAAATATCAGAGGGATGTATGATGGCATTAAGAGAGCTTTTGGGCCAACCGTCAAGAAGATTGCCCCCCTCAAATCTAAATCATGGGACACAATCACTGATCAACGCAAACAAATGGACGGCTGGGTGGAACACTACCTAGAACTGTACTCCAGGGAAAATGTTGTCACTGAGACTGCCCTCAATGCAACCCTGTCTCTGCCAGTCATGGATGAGCTGGACGAACAGCCAACAAAATCGGAACTCAGTGATGCCATTGATTCTGTAGCCAGCGGAAAAGCCCCTGGGAAGGACGGCATTACCCCTGAAATCAAGAGTGCCAAGCCTGCTATACTTTCAGCTCTGCACGAACTGCTTTGCCTGTGCTGGGACGAGGGAGCAGTACCACAGGACATGCGCGATGTCAATATCATCACCCTCTATAAGAACAAGGGTGACTGCAACAACTACCGTGGAATCTCCCTGCTCAGCATAGTGGGGAAAGTCTTCGCTTGAGTTGCTTTAAACAGGCTCCAGAAGCTGGCTGAGTGTGTCTATCCTGAGGCACAGTGTGGCTTTCGAGCAGAGAGATCCACCATTGACATGCTGTTCTCCCTTCGCCAGCTACAGGAGAAATGCCGTGAACAACAGATGCCCCTCTACATTGCTTTCATTGATCTCACCAAAGCCTTTGACCTCGTCAGCAGAAGTGGTCTCTTCAGACTATTAGAAAAGATCTGATGTCCACCAAAGCTACTAAATATCATCATCTCATTCCATGACAATATGAAAGGCACAATTCAGCATAGCGGAGCCTCATCAGACCCCTTTTCAATCCTGAGTGGCATGAAACAGGGCTGTGTTCTCGCACCTGCACTGTTTGGGATCTTCATCTCACTGCTGCTCTCACATGCTTTCAAGTCTTCAGAAGAAGGAATTTTCCTCCACACAAGGTTGTTCAATCTTGCCCGTCTAAAAGCGAAGACTAAAGTACGAAAAGTCCTGATCAGGGAACTCCTCTTTGCTGACGATGCTGCATTAACATCCCACACAGAAGAGTGTCTGCAGAGACTCATCGACAGGATTGCGGCTGCCTGCAATGAATTTGGCCTAACCATCAGCCTCAAGAAAACGAACGTCATGGGACAGGACGTCAGAAATGCCCCATCTATCGATATCGGCGATCACACTCTGGAAGTGGTTCAAGGGTTCACCTACCTAGGCTCAACTATCACCAGTAACCTGTCCCTCGATGCAGAATTAAACAAGCGCATGGGAAAGGCTTCCTCTGCTATGTCCAGACTGGCCAAGAGAGTGTGGGAAAATGGCGCACTGACACAGAACACAAAAGTCCAAGTGTATCAAGCCTGTGTCCTCAGTACCTTGCTCTACGGCAGTGAGGCCTGGACAACGTACATCAGCCAAGAGCGACGTCTCAATTCATTCCATCTTCGCTGCCTCCGGAGAATCCTTGACATCAGGTGGCAGGACCGTATCTCCAACACAGAAGTCCTTGAGGTGGCCAACATCCCCAGCATATACACCCTACTAAGCCAGCGGCGCCTGAGATGGCTTGGCTATGTGAGCCGCATAGAAGATGGCAGGATCCACAACGACACATTGTACAGCGAGCTCGTCACTGGTATCAGACCCACCGGCCGTCCATGGCTCCGCTTTAAAGACGTCTGCAAACGCGACATGAAGTCCTGTGACATTGATCACAAGTCGTGGGAGTCAGTTGCCAGCGATTGCCAGAGCTGGCGGGCAAGCATAAAGGCGGGGCTAAAGAGTGACGAGTCGAAGAGACTTAGCAGTTGGCAGGAAAAAAGACAGAAGCGCAAGGGGAGAGCCAACTGTGTAACAGCCCTGTCAACCAATTTTATCTGTAGCACCTGTGGAAGAGTCTGTCACTCTAGAATTGGCCTTTATAGCCACTCCAGGCGCTGCTCCACAAACCACTGACCACCTCCAGGCGCTTACCCATTGTCTCTCGAGACAAGGAGGCCAAAGAAGTTTTCCTTAGAACAGAGGAAGCTGAGGGGTGACTTACTTGAGGTGTACAAAATTATGAGGGGCCTAGATAGAGTAGACAGGAAGGACCTGTTTCCCCTCGTCGAGAAGTCAATTACCAGGGGGCACAGATTTAAGGTGATTGGTAGGATTAGAAGGGACATGAGGAAAACCCTTTTTCACCTATAGGGTGGTGGGTGTCTGGAATTCACTACCAGGAACGGTGGTGTAGACAGAAACCCTCAGTTCTTTTAAAAGGTACCTGGACATGCACCTGAAGTGCTGTAACCTGCGAGGCTATGGATCAGGTGCTGGAAGGTGGGATTAGATTGAGCGGCTAGTCTTTTCAGCTGGCACAGACGTGATGGGCTGAATGGCCTCCTTCTGTGCCGTACTTTTTCTATGGTTATGTGAATGTCAGGGGAATGGATCAGGGTTAGCTGTGATATCCTTATGGGAATTCCTGTACTTCCATATAAAGAATGAACTGTTGGATGAAGTACAGGAGGGCTGCTTTCACCCTATTACCATACTCTGCAAGAGATGCTGTGTAGTCTGTGTCATAAGTGTGAAAGATAACCTTGAACTCTATTTTTTGATCGTTGTGTTGCCTTGCTGAACGGAAATCTCACTCCTAATATTTCCCTAGTGCTGACTGTTCACAGACTTTTGTGCTTGTTTTTTTCAGTGCAAGCTGCAAATCACATTATGAGCAGAATCCAGCAGAGGGAGCAGGAGGCCGATCAGGTCAGTGTTACAGCTTCACAACCTCAAAATGAATCTTTTCAACATCCGAACATTTTTCTGAATGAGGATGGCGGGGGTATGGGAGGCCCCCACACCTGCTACAGTTGGCAGGGTGGCTCTGCTTATTTTCCGCTGATGCCACTGTTCTTTATTTAATTGCTCTGCGCAGAACTGAAATCTGAGTCTATTTGCGTGGTTCTGTCGCTACATTGCGGGATAGATTCTAGAACATCGGTGGGAACACAAAGCAGCTGCCCAAGAGCTGTTGTTCAAAAGTCTCAAATACAACTTTGGTATTTCAGGCCTTGGATTGTCTCTGCTGTTATAGAAATATCCATAGAGACTCACAGAGGGCATCTTTGGGCCTTTACTGGGAAGGCTGAGCATGCAGCCAGCTTATGGGCCCTGGAAACTGGCTCCACAGACTATGGTTTCCATTTGCTTTTGTTGGTATGGATGAGGTTCGGGGTATGGCAGGAGGGAACGTGCCGTGAGGTAATGCCCAATGTCTCCAAACGCACTAGCCTCTTCATTTAATATTAGCTGGAGTAATCGTTCGATTCAGCAGCATTAGTACAGTGTAAATATAGCATTAATCTCTGAACCAATTGTTCATACACCAAAAATCGCATTGCTCTAATGGAATCTTGATATATGGGCAATCCAATTTCCATTGAAAAAAGACTTTGTTTACTCGTACGGAACAATCTCACAGCACAAATGACTTTAAACAGTCGGCATTACTCCAAGGCAAATTGAAATTTATCATCCTTTCCACACCAAGGGGCATATACTAGTAATCCAGTCAGTCTGCTTAAGGTATAGCCAAGGATATGAAGTAAATTAGAATTGTTTTGTTTCTCAAATCAGTTTATGTAGAATTTACAGCACAGAAATGATAATTCGGCCCACTGGTCTAGGCCAGTGTTCAAGTTCCACTCGAGCCTCCTCCCACCCTACTTCATTTAACCCCATCAGCATAACCTTCTATTCCTTACTTCTTCATGTGCGTATCTATCTCCCCCTTAAAGGCATTATACTATTCGCCTCAACCACTCCATGTGGTAGGAAGTTCCACATTCTAACCATTCTCTGGGTTAAGAAATTTCTGCCAAATTCCTTTCTGTATTTACCAGTGACTATCTTTTATATTTATCACCCCTAGTTTTCTCCCCCACAAGTAGAAACATTTTCTCTCCGTCTAACTTATCGAATCCCTTCATATTTTTGAAGATTTCTGTCAGGTCACCCTTCAGGCTTCTCTGTTCAAGAGAAAAGAGCCCCAGCCTGTTCAGTCTTCCCTTATAGTTTAATGTTGAAGTTGACTTGCCAGCTTAGTGTGAGTGTCGCAGCCACTTTGTTGCATTGTCAGCATCATTGACCTAACTTTATTCAGTGTCGTCAATGGATAGGCCAAGTCTTTTTCACTATTGTGAATGTGAGGGAGGGGATTAAACAGCTGTATGTAGTGTGCAAACTTTCAGCAAGTGATTTTTCAAGCTTGAGCATTTACAGTTTTTAAAATTAAATTGGTGTTTGCCAATTTTGAAATCATTTATTGCATTTGGAACTTGCAAGCTTCTATTTTCTTGAGGGTGTTTTAAGTATTTTCTTGGCGAAGGGTGCCTGGGTGGGGGGAGATTTTGAGAAAGAGAGACCTTTAGCTGTTCACAGCATATGCTAGATGTACAGATTACAAGACAATGGAATAGAATGGAACAGGAGATACCAGTATTCTGATTTGGTATACTGTCAGTCATGGTAGTGACCAGACTTGTTTGTGGTCTGTTGTGCTACAATATACTGTCATCAATAGTCTTAAGTATTTAAAATGCAGGTATGGTGCAACCTTTATATTTCCTTTATATGCAGAAGACATAAATCCATTAGAGTGTGACTTAAAGTATTAAGGTTTCACAGTTAAATATTTAAAGCAACAATAAGTTTGATTGTTTTTTGAATTTAGTAAATGCTGGCCTTGCCAATGGCACCCACATCCTGTAAATGAATTTTAAAAATTGTTTGCCTTAGAGCAGAGAAGGTTAAGGGGAGATTCAATAGAAATCATGATGGTTTTTGATGCAATAAAAATGGAAAAACTGTTCCCACTGGCAGGAGGGTCAGTAACCAGAGGACACAGATTTAAGGTAATTGACAAAATAACCAGAGGGGGAAGATGATGTGTATATAATGCATACACACTGAGTTATCATCATCTGGAATGCACTGTCTGAAAGGGTGTTGGAAGTACATTCAATAATAACTTTCAAATTTGAGAAGGAAAAACAATGCAGGGCTATGGGGAAAGAGCAGGAAGTTGAACTAATTAGATAGCTCTTTCAAAGAGCTAGCATAACCACAATGGGTCAAATGGCCTCCTTCTGTGCTATATGATTCTATGTTCTCTTGAGGCTGGCAGCTGCTGATCAAGTGGTGTCTATAGGGAAGGCTTGCCCCAATTTAATAATAACTGAGTAATTTTAAAAGATGATTTCTGTACACCTAGTTAATCATTGCATTGATGCCCTGGTTTCTAGGATGAACAAGTAAGAGGATCTTGTAGATATGCTAGGCCTTGCAAAATGCTGTACATAATCCTACATTATTTCAGATTGCTGGGCAGGTAGTCTGACTGCTTGTCCAAGATTATATTTTTGTGGCCTTGGCACTCCAATATGCAGGGTCACTGGATGCCACCTGTGACCTGTTGACTTGCTACAAACCACACAATTTCAACAGACCCAATTAATTATCACTTCATAACTGCCAACTGTTAATGATTCCTGCTGATGGAGGCCCCAGCCACACTCTTACTGTTGTTGACAAACATCAGCATGAACTAGGCCTCCCACTGCTCCTTGAGCCCAGCTGCTATTGCAACAGATTGAGTCCTTGCACTGCCCTTATCACTTCTTCTTTGGCCTCCTTGTCTCGAGAGACAATGGGTAAGCACCTGGAGGTGGTCAGTGGTTTGTGGAGCAGCGCCTGGAGTGGCTATAAAGGCCAATTCTAGAGTGACAGACTCTTCCACAGGTGCTACAGATAAAACTGGTTGTTGGGGCTGTTACACAGTTGGCTCTCCCCTTGCGCTTCTGTCTTTTTTTTTCCTGCCAACTGCTAAGTCTCTTCGACTCGCCACACTTTAGCCCCGCCTTTATGGCTGCCCGCCAGCTCTGGCGATCGCTGGCAACTGACTCCCACGACTTGTGGTCAATGTCGCAGGACTTCATGTCGCGTTTGCAGACGTCTTTGAAGCGGGGAAATGGACGGCCAGTGGGTCTGATACCAGTGACGAGCTCGCTGTACAATGTGTCCTTGGGGATCCTGCCATCTTCCATGCGGCTCACATGGCCAAGCCATCTCAAGCGCCGCTGGCTCAGTAGGGTGTATATGCTGGGGATGTTGGCCGCCTCAAGGAGTTCTGTGTTGGAGATAGGGTCCTGCCACCTGATGCCAAAGATTCTCCGGAGGCAGCGAAGATGGAATGAATTGAGACGTCGCTCTTGGCTGCTGTACGTTGTCCAGGCCTCGCTGCCGTAGAGCAAGGTACTGAGGACACAGACTTGATACACTCGGACTTTTGTGTTCCGTGTCACTAATGGCAGGGATTATGGCTTCTTTGTACTGTGGGTGGGGACTCTCGCAAAAACGGGAGATGCAACTATTGAGGTCCCCATTCCCTACCATTAGTGCTGAGAAGGGGAGGAAGGGCTGTGGCCTGATCCAGTGTGTTAGCAATAGGAGTGAGTGGTTGAGGGCTTTAAGAATGATGATGAATTGGCTGGTTTTGAGGGGAATGAAACCGAACGGAAGCTGGGAGCAGTGATTATGGTGGGACTAGAAGGAGAATTCAGTGTTTGGGAAGGTGGAGACTGCTGGAAATAACAGATTGGGGTGGGAGAGTGCTGGCATGAAGTTGTGGGGTGGGGATATGAAGTAGCAGCAATTTTGAATCTTCATTCATATTTCTCCTTTCACGCTATCATGTACTTGAGGTTCATTTCTTCCATACAAGTGAAGATTACAAGTCTGTATAACTACTTAGCAGGGGACCATCAGACTTGAATTGGCTCATGGGAGGAATGTTTCAGCTTTCACCAGTTTTCTCAGGTAGTAAGTATGTGATTACATGGCTTTGGATGGGGCTTCACTCTGGCATCTTGTAGAAAGGAAGAGCTACTTGTTGGTGGGAAAAATAGCTAGTGGTCATTTTTTGTGCAAGGGAAGGCACAATTGACTCAGTAGAATTGTTCATTTTATACGGATCAGTTAGATGTGCAATCTTTTCAGAAACCTGATTTTGGTCCTTTTTGCTGTTAATTATTCTAGTTAAATGCAGTTTTAAAATGCATTGTTTGTAGAGCTTTTCATAATGGGCGATTCACTTGTATTAAGTACACGGATCTCGCTTCCGCCCATTGTACCACGCTTTTTAACACCAACTACTGGGCATCACTGCCAATTTGCCTAGACACCCAGTTCTTTAAAGTCTGAGTGACTGCTTATGGTAAATTCAGTCATATTGGCTTCTGGAAAATTGCATTGAGAGACAGCAAACAAAATTTGAAACAAAAACAGAAAATGTTGGGAACACTCAGCAGGTCAGTCAGCCTCTGTGGGGAGAACAGACGAGTTAATATTTCAGAAGTGGCCCTCTTGGTCAGAACTGCAAATGCTAGAAACCGAAATAGAAACAGAAATTGCTGAAAATGCATAACCCATCCGTTGGCATCTGTAAAGGGAAAAAGTGCTTTGTGATTTGAGTGTGTACACTTAATCGGAACAATCTTTTCGGTACAAGTGGTGAGTGACTTATGCATTCCCAGCATTTCCTGTTTATGTGTAGGAGATAGACTGTTACTGCCATTTTAGTGGTGGCCTGAGAGTTGCCTTGAATGAACTTGCACTGAACGTGTTTTACTTCAGAGACATGCAACCAAAAAGCTAGCACTTTGATGCCTTGTCTGTGAGGAAGGAAGGAGTTTCTCCTTGTGCTCTTGCTTCACTGCCCCTAAGGGGTGTCTCCACCATTCCATTCCAAGTAAACAAGGAATGTTAATTAAATTTTCAGTGGCATCATTTTGCATGTTTTTTTTAACCACTATACATAGTCTGTCTAGGAGATAAAGTCTCGCTGTGTGTTCTATCTGATTGGGGCCACTTAGTCATTTAAGCACCATGGTGCATTATTAGTTGTGAATGAGTAGTAACTGTCTCTTCCTTTTTATAAAGTTGTGGAGCATCATGCTGCGATTCAGTCCTCAGTGTTTCTGGCATGCGAGTGGCTGTATAAGGCTGAAAAGTAGAAGTTTGAAAAAATGAGAAGGAAAGAGAGAAAGAGGCAAATGTGGGAAGGAAGAAAGCTGAATTAGAGAGAGCCTTGATCTGTAAAGGACTACTTGTGAAAAGTAGCAATGACAATTCAGGACATGTTTCACCTCATTCTCGTGACGTTCTCGACTGTCAATTTAAGTTAAACTTACTTTCACCTTTTGGAGCAATGTTGATTGTAACCGTTGTGTTTCCTAATTGACAGGAAAGTTGGGAGGAGGAAAGAACTTGCCTATACATCATACCTTTCACATCCTCAGGATGTCCCAAAGCATTTCACAGCCAATGAAGTACTTTGAAGTGAAATCACTGTTGTTAAAATGGCACACTTGCTTTTTTTAAAAAAAATTATCTGGGAGGTCAGTTTTATGGAGATTTTTCTTGCTCCGACACTACAATTTCCCCCAAAGTTACAGCAGTGGAACAGGAGGAGCCACGAGAAAATTGACCCCCATTGTCTTGGTTTGCCTGTGGTTTCCTCATTAAAATTCAGTAACTTTTTGAGCTAAAATCATGGTGATTTGTTGAGCTGCATAGTAGAAATTGGGCTCCTGACATCACTTTTCTAGCTGAATGATCTCTATTTTTACAAGGTGGTGGTAGAAGAAGTAATTTTGCATTTGTGTGCATTAGTGAGATAAGATGAAACAGGGGACTGCTCTCAGGGCAAGGAGTAGGGAGAAAGGTTTGCAGAAGATTTTTAACCCAGTTGCTGTGTTGACCCAAGTTATGATTGCTACGAAGTTGAGTGGCAGATGTAAGTTTTACATAATTGAACAGGCTGAGGCTCAGTATTAAAGGGTCAATTGTTTCTTGGACAAGGATGCCAAAAAGAGTAGTTGTTCACAAGCTGCTGGCCTACATTTCAGAAATGCCGAGACCTGTTTACATCTGTCTGAATACACATTTCCTTCTTGTTGTTTGAAGAATGACCAGCTGCGAGCCAGCAGAGTGAGGCGCAAGGCTGAATGGGAGGCCTTTGTGAACGAGCAGCACCGCAAAGGTGCAGAAGCGGAGGAGGAACATGCGAAAGCGGCCGAGTGGCTGAAGGAGCAGTATGCAGTAATGGAGAAGGACTTGGTAAAGTTCAGGACATTTTAAGAAGCTGCATCACAATGCAGTTCTTGGGTCTGTGCTCTTTCCTGGTCAAGGGTGTTTAAATGTGATGATGGTGGTTGATGCATGCAGGAGGAGGAGGCGGGGGTCGGGGGGGATACATTAAAATAATTTTATTGTTCAAATAATTTGCCAATGACGTTTACTGACTGCATTACTGGTTCTTTTATGCTTACAGTGGCTGTTTCAACAGCAGAGATTATACAGACAATGTTCCAACAAGATACAGCAGAATTGTAAATATTTACAAATTATCTGAGCAAAAACTGTCTGATATTTCTATAAAAGCCTTATCACCAACATTGCAAAGTGCTTCATAGTTATTATTGAAGTGCCGTGACTATTAATATGTAGGTGGCTAGAAATGATGGTTTAAGTCATAAATTGAAATAGGATTTTTGAATACCGCTTTAGTATCTGTTGCACGTCAACATGTTCTGTTAAGTTAAATGTTAAAATAAACTTTATGCGATCCTCATTTCCAAAACATGAGTATGTGAGTGAAAATAAGAGCTTAAAGAAGGAGTTGCCTGTGTGAATTTATGGCTTATTGTCAAGCCGCATTCTTGGCAGCGTGTTGAAATTGTGATTAAAGTGCTGCAGCAGATGGAATAAATATTTTAGATTAGTTTTGATAACATTGAGCTGAAGCCAAGTTTTTCATCTACCACAGTGTTTTGACAGCCTCATCAATCACCTGCTGGTACACGGAGTAAAAACACCACCAGCACAGAGTCACTTGGAGTTTTAGTAGCCCACTATTGTGTAACTCGAGATGAAAGCAAAAGGTTTGGCATTATTTGACTTTATTTATTGCGCGGTGTGGGGGGGAAGAGAGCGCCCTTATTCTCTTGTCTAGTTTATAGAGCTCTTCAAGATGTCTCTAACATCAGGTTTTACTTTCCTGTCTACATCATAAATACATGACTAAAGTAATTAGGCCATATTTTTATATAGAGGAAAAAACCTGATAAAAGCAAGGCCGAGATTGTTGAAACTCTCACTCAGAGCAGGTGAAAGTTCTTTCAGATGCTGTTCGACCTCCTGCGTATTTCCAAAATTTTATTACAAATATCTAGAGAGCCCTTCTGAGAGTAATCTTTTTCAGTGATGTGTTCTTGCAACTGGATGGAAAGGTTCCTGCTGAACGGCATCCTTTTTCTGTTCTGTGGTATTGCACGAAAGAGAAGCTTGTAAATACTTACATTATAGGTTAATTTAAAGTTGGCTGTGGTTCATTTCACAAGTGTGAAAATTGAGCTACCCAAATCCAGATGTGGAGTTTACATTTGTTGATTGACAACCCTGATCCAGATGTGAAGTTTGCATCTGATGATTTACAGCAAAGTACAGTTTTGAAGCTTTCAAAAGAAGATTTTGAACCCTATTAACAATTCTAGGAGATTTAGACATGGAATATATCTTGCTGGTGCTGGCTGAGTTCCAGACATTTTCATTCAGACTGGTTTGTGTCTGCCACTTGTGAGTTAAGATCCTTTTGAAACAACAATGAAAAGATGTGCTTGAAATCTAAACACAACCAGAACCAGTTTTTCTTTTAATCTTGATGAAATATTTCTTTCTTTCTTTGAGATGCAATATAGGTTTCTTTAATTGTGTTAACAGCCCATTAGAATAAACTGCTTAATTTGTTTTTGAGTCCATGTGCTTGTAAATAAGATGTAAAGTGAATATATAAAAAGACAGAGGCGCAAGGGGAGAGCCAACTGTGCAACAGCCCCAACAAACAAATTTCTCTGCAGCACCTGTGGAAGAGCCTGTCACTCCAGAATTGGCCTTTATAGCCACTCCAGGCGCTGCTTCACAAACCACTGACCACCTCCAGGCGCGTATCCATTGTCTCTCGAGATAAGGAGGCCCAAAAGAAAAAGAAAGATATATATATATAATATATAATTTTATATATATGTTACACATACATGCATATGTATAACATCAACTCATCTGTTAGTGTTATGTGAAAGCTTGAGGCATTTATTGGTGCCCAAACATTTTCTCCTCTCCGCAAGGGAGTTGATTGTGCCGTTGACCCATTTTGTATCCTAGTTGTCTATCCTGATGTATCTGGTTTAAAGCTATACCTGCAAGGCATCAAAATCCCTGGTGGAGATACCTTTCCTTGTAACTTTTCAAAAAGCAGCATCATTGCAAATCAAACTATTCTGTTGAACATTATGCCATATTTGTTTCTGAAACACAGATATGCAAGTGAAAACATAACTCGATTGTCACGGATTAATTGGTAGAAGTACATTTTCACTTTAAACTACTTTGCAAATAGGAGGCCCGTGTTCCTCTGGATAGAGAGAATTGGAAATGCCAACTGCTATTGTCGCATTGAGTTTAAGGTTTTATTACTAGAGTACATTTCTGCTGTGCTACATTGAGTATTAATCTATGTGAAAGACCAAAGACTTTTCATTTTTAATTATTAATTGACATTTGTCCATTGCTTGCAAATTAATTGCATCAGTGGTTTTGTTTATTGTATAGATAGTGATATCCAATATTTATTAGTAGCCCAAATTGATTTCTTATATATACTATTCCCATCATGAACTAGAGTACTGCAGGAGTTGACTGCTGTCTTTCACTGGATGAAAATCCTCTAGAGATGTTGCTGCAGTAAGCTGCTTTTTTTCCCCCTGTAAGGCTGGCTTATATCAGAATTCGGCAGCTGAGGGCCCCACACACCACACACGTTGTTTTTGATCCGTGGAATTTTGAGTACAGCGGAGGATGGGGATGGGATCTGAGTGTGGAGAGCAGCTGTAATTTCAGACACTTAACGTAGAAGCTGACAGATCTCCAGTTACTGAAGCAATAAGGTTCAGGGGCCGTCCATTAGCTTATTTGTGAGCCAAAAAATAAATAAATACAAGGCATTGCAGGGAAGGACAACAGTCACGTAGACCAATTGTGAATTGCAGTGACATATTTTGAAGAGTTAACTGTGTTGTAAATGGTATTACATTCTGTTTTCTTTGGCAGTGTTAGCAGCTACGATTACCCTGTCCCATCAGCAAACCATCTTCAGAGCCTTGCAAGATTTGTACAAACGCCACCAACATTAAAGTTAAAAATGTAGTAAACCTACATCTGGGGTAGTTCATAAAACTAATGGAGTTGTGAGCAGGCCTGAGCTTTGAAACACTCCTGCAGAGCTGTGAAGTAAATGGATTTGGATTACATCCCCCACACAAGCTCAGCTTGTCGGGGAGATCAGGAAAGATGGAGACTATCAAGGCAAGTTATCAGGTTAGTCTTTGGGATCTAGATAAAACAGCATTAGTTGGAGACCTCAGTGCAAGTTTTACATTCGTGCTTAGCTGGTGCATATCAGAGACCCAAAGTAAGGGACAAAATCATCACACATTATAAACAAAAAAATTTCCAATTGTAATACTGCTTTGTGCATTCAGTGCAAAACTGAAGGGGCAACATAGGCAAACTTGGAGCCCTTCTGCTTACTGGACAAAGACTGATGGTGGGAAGAAATTTGTTTAGCTTTGATCTTACAGTGGTAACAACAAAAGGGACATTACCATTCCTGTATGTACAGTAGCTCTGGTTTTGGTTTTGCTCCCGGTTTTGGTCCTTTGTTCCTAATTTGGCATATATATATATAAATGTAGTTCTGCTCCTCAGAGATAACGCTAATGAGGGTAGATGGACAGAATTAAACCTAGTGGTTGTTGGGAGCACAGAAAGACTGGAAATTGTATTTTGGTATCAACTACAGCTGGCCTTTATATAGTGCCTTTAATATAGTAAAATGTCCCAAGATGCGTCACAGGAGTGTTATCAAACAAAATTTGACACCGAACCACATAAGAGATCTTTTGACGGATGACTAAAAGTTTGGTCAAAGAGGTAGGTTTTAAGGAGCGTCTCAAAGGAGGAGAGAATTTTGGGGGAAATTCCAGAGCTTATTCCCAAGGCAGCTGAAGGCACGGCCCCCAATGGCGAAGCGATTAAATTTGGGGATGTGCAAGAGAGCAGAATTGGAGGAGCGCAGAGATCGCGGAAGGTTTTAGGGCTGGAGGAGATTCTAGAGATAGTGAGGGGCAAGGCTATAGAGGGATTTGAAAGCAAAGATGAGAATTTTTAAATTGGGGTATTGACAGACTGAGCGCCAATGTAGGTCAGCAAGCACAGGATTGATGGGTAAATGGGACTTGGTGCAAGCTAGTATACAGGCAGCAGAGTTTTGGATGAGCCCAAGTTTGTCGGGTGAAAGCTGGAAGGTCAGTCAGGAGAGCATTGGGGTAGTCAAACCTGGAGGCAGCAAAGACATTGATGAGGGTTTCAGCAGCAGATGAGCTGAGACAATCACTTGTTGATTAATGCACAGAATTTCAAATTGAACTTTCTGATGACCAGGCCCAGACCTGTTAATTCAGAATAGGATAACTATCCTGCCACTAGGCCCTCCCAGTTCTTCGTCATCAATACTTTGCACGGCGGGTTTCCCCGAGATCTGAATGGTTTACACTTCATGTGAATGTCAATTGGATAATGAAAGTTTGCTACCCGACCCCTTCCACCCGGCCCTCACCCCGTCCTAAGGCCTTCTAGCACTTGTGACGACTTGTCTCCTAATCGGATAAAGAAGTTGGAGGCAAAACAACTGTACAATGAAGTAAAAATTGACAGTGATGGGTAGGCTGATGTGTGGTGATCAGAATTATTTTGGTGTTTCAAACGTTGGCCAATAGCATCCTCTACGCTCCTAAAGCTAGTGGACATTCCAGCGAGGGTAATGGCATACACGTCATTGTGTAAAGGGAATGTGCCAACCTATATCTGGGAAGGGTGAAGACTTCTTTAAAGCTTTCAGTTGTTCTGTGCTAATATACCAGCGATAGTGCATTGCAATTGTGTCCAAATATCTCCTGGTAGAAGCAGATGCCAAGACTTGCTTTGGGGTATGGTAATATAGTGGTTAAATCACTGAATTAGTGATCCGGAGACATGAGTTCAAATCCCACCACGGCAGGTGGGGAATTTAAATTCAATTCATTAACTTTTTATAATTCCAGATTTTACTTAGTATCAGTAAATGGTGGCCATGAAACGAACAGATTGTTGACTCATGTCCTTCAGGGAAGGAAATCTGCCAACCTTACCCGGTCTGACCTATATGTGACTCCAGACCCACAGCAATGTGGTTGACTCTTAACTGCCCTCTGAAATGGCCCAGCAAGCCACTCAGTTATTTTCAAGAAGGTGGCTCACCACCACCTCAAGGGCAATTAGGGCTGAGCAATAAATACCAGCCTTGCCAGTGACACATCCAGTGAATGAATAAAAAAAATCCTTGGTACGTCATTAACACCATGTGAGGGTTGAAGGAAACGACACTAATTGCCACCTCCCGCCATCTTTGCTGCTGCTTCCACTGAATTGTCTGCTTCCTCCATCTCCCATACAAACTCTTCCTTCCGCTAGCAATATTTTCAGCTCTCCCTCGGTGAAATTCGCACACCAGCTCCCTCCTCCCTTTTGACTGGCCATCTTCTCCATCCAGCTCCTTTGGCTGTTGTTGCTTTTCTGCTTTCAGCCTTTGAACTGTGATGCCAGTCATGAATTCCTCTGACCCCTCACCCACCCTGCACTCCTGCCCAGCGTCTGACCGATCTCCCAGGCTCCAGAAAACGCCTCGGGTCAGCGGGACGCACTTCTGGCCACCTGCTTGAGGTATGGTAGCACATTAACTGTCGAAAAGCCCAGACTGTCGTTTGGAATTGCAGCTAAGGTGGATCATTGGAGATACTAAAACCACAATGAGCTGAGATTTGTTTCATTACGTTCTTAATGTGACAAATACTGTGCAGAGAGAATTTATGAGACAATAACATCTGGTTGCTGATAAATGATTTAGTGCTGATCAGCATGCAGATGTTTTTGCTTCATGATCCACCCACGGAGCATTTTTTCCTTTTAATTAAAGCAACACCAGACAGAGCAGTTTATTAAACAGCCCTTTACTAAATGAGTGTGGGCTAAAAAAGGAGTTACTAAAGTTTCTGTGGGACCGTATTAATTCTTTTAAAATACAGTCTTGACAAGATCATTGTTACTGCACATATCCATTAACTGCAGTCTGGTGCAATGCCCAGCGACTATGAAGCAACTCATTAATGTGATTTACTGTGTGGGGCTATTGTTTTAGTTCCCTGTCATTGCTGATAGACTTGGTATCACAGTAATAGCAAAGTGTAAGGGTCCTGTTAATATTTTGTTCTCTTGTCCTTGCTTTTTGCTACTTTGTTTCGCAGTTGACTGAAATTATACTGATCAAAGATTATTGATCAGATTTCTACTTTCTTGGTCACTGTGAATTTTACTGTGTACACATCACATTAGTTGCATCACCCCAAGGAACAGAGAATGACCGCATGTATTTTCTTTTTAAGAGATCGTTAGAGACAAAGCTACCAACCATAAGGCCATAAACATTGGGGTATTTTGTTTCAATAAAATATCCTTTGATTTCTTTAATTCGTCCTTCAGTGACAGGGGAGATGGGGGAAATGTCCTCACCAAGTTGCTAGATGCAGCAGAACCTCAGAATGGCTTCACTTGAGATTCAATGTTCTGTTTACTCCAAACACTAAGCACATGAGGCTGGCAATGTATATATCTTTATTGACTAAACATTAATTCCCCCAATAATTAGAAAAGAGGCATAGTTTTCTCTGAATTCTCGCTAATATCTCAAAGAGAAACTTGCATTTATATAACATCTTTCATGACCTCAGGACATTCTGAAGCACTTTACAGCCAATTAAGTACTTATGTAGTTACTGTTCTAGGAAACACAGCAGCCAATTTGTGTACAGCAAACTCCCACAAACAGAAATGTGAGAACAACCAGATAATGTGTTTTTGTGATGTTGATTTTGGGATATATATTGTCCAGGACACCGGGCATAACTCCCCTGCTGCTCTTCAAAATAGTGGGATCATTTATGTCCCTCTGAGAGGACAGACAGGGCCTCAGTTTAACATCTCAATTGAAAGACAGCACCTCCAGCAGTGCAACACCCCCCTCAGTACTGAACTGGAGTGTCAGCCTTGGTTTTTGTGCTGAAGTCTCTGGAGTGGGACTATGAACCCTTAATATCCTGACTCAGAGGCAAGAGTGCTACCAACTGGGCCACAGCTGACGGAGGGAGAATGGGTGTATAGAAATTAAAACTCCCAAACTTAATGCAATATTACAAATGTGCTCTTCCTGGTGAGTTATACTGAGTTATTTTAACTTATTAAACAACATTAAGATGTACTTGGACTATCTCTGTCAATAGCTGCCTCACAATACCTTTGATGAATGGCCAATAACAAAATGCATTTCTTCTTTTTTGGCCTCCTTGTCTCGAGAGACAATGGATAAGCGCCTGGAGGTGGTCAGTGGTTTGTGAAGCAGCGCCTGGAGTGGCTATAAAGGCCAATTCTAGAGTGACAGGCTCTTCCACAGGTGCTGCAGAGAAATTTGTTTGTCGGGGCTGTTACACAGTTGTCTCTCCCCTTGCGCCTCTGTCTTTTTTCCTGCCAACTACTGAGTCTCTTCGACTCGCCACACTTCAGCTCCGTCTTTATGGCTGCCCGCCAGCTCTGGCGAACGCTGGCAACTGACTCCCACGACTTGTGATCAATGTCACAGGATTTAATGTCGCGTTTGCAGACGTCTTTAAAACGGAGACATGGACGGCCGGTGGGGCTGATACCAGTGGCGAGCTCGCTGTACAATGTGTCTTTGGGGATCCTGCCATCTTCCATGCGGCTCACATGGCCAAGCCATCTCAAGCGCCGCTGACTCAGTAGTGTGTATAAGCTGGGGGTGTTGGCCGCCTCGAGGACTTCTGTGTTGGAGATACAGTCCTGCCACCTGATGCCAAGTATTCTCCGGAGGCAGCGAAGATGGAATGAATTGAGACGTCGCTCTTGGCTGACATACGTTGTCTAGGCCTCGCTGCCATAGAGCAAGGTACTGAGGACACAGGCCTGATACACTCGGACTTTTGTGTTCCGTGTCAGTGCGCCATTTTCCCACACTCTCTTGGCCAGTCTGGACATAGCAGTGGAAGCCTTTCCCATGCGCTTGTTGATTTCTGCATCTAGAGACAGGTTACTGGTGATAGTTGAGCCTAGGTAGGTGAACTCTTGAACCACTTCCAGAGCGTGTTCGCCAATATTGATAGATGGAGCATTTCTGACGTCCTGTCCCATGATGTTCGTTTTCTTGAGGCTGATGGTTAGGCCGAATTCATTGCAGGCAGCCGCAAACCTGTCGATGAGACTCTGCAGGCACTCTTCAGTGTGGGATGTTAAAGCAGCAACGTCAGCAAAGAGGAGTTCCCTGATGAGGACTTTCCGTACTTTGGTCTTCACTCTTAGACGGGCAAAATGCATTTATTGTTTTCTTATCTATGTTATTGGACACTGAAGAGCAATCAGCAGCAGAAACCATGTCTGCTTTGTTTTTTTGTCTTGTGTTCCTTGTCATCTAGGGACTACTGCAACATCCCCATGGCTGCCATAGCTGAGAGCTTCCCTCTCTGCACAGGTTAGAGATCACATTAAAATATTGAACTACATAGCCAGTTGAATATAACTTAGGAGAACCCCCGATCACAAGTTACAGTGCTTTGGTTGGACTGCAGCTGAAGTACTGCATTCAACTCAGGTTGTGAGAGACACCAGGGAGACACTCGGGTGCTGGAAACAATGCAGAAGAGCCATACGACTTAACCTTGAAAGAAAGACGAAAGAGACGTGGGATTTTCATCCAGGAAAAAGATATCTGCCAAGTGCTATTATAAAAATATAGAAAGTAGTAAATGGTATTGAAAAGATAAATCAGCAATAATAATTTAAATTAAGTTTGGGAATCGAAAAAGGGACATTGGTCTTGACGGACAAATTAATATGGGCCATATGGCCTTCCTCACCCTTAGTTATTTTGTGATCTTGTAATTATGAATGTATAGGTTGGTACCACACCAGTCAGTGCCCAACACTTCTGTTTAGATTTGTGTCACACCACCCAGTACCCATCACCTCTTTTCAATCAGTATTAAGGTCAGTAGATTACAAGATGCTTTGCTGCCCTCTGCTTCATTGAAATCTGCGCAGAAAGTGTCCATCGTTGCTCAGTTGTTGTACGTAACTTACATTCAGGTTCACTGTGCAATGCAACTTAATGGTGAGAATAATTCAGCTGCCTGAGCTGCAGGGTGTATGGGTAACCACTAGAGGTCAGAATTATACAAATAGAGGCCACGTCCCCGAAGGTGACAATAAAAATCCCATAAATTTACCAGTTCAATAGAACAACAATGACTGTTAGAAGTATATCGTACAAACTGTTAGCAGTTATATTTTTGTGTGAATTCAATGTTCTGTAAAAACAAAAAAAATCTCAATAGCAACAGGAAATGTTTTATTTAAACATTTATTCACTGCTGAATTAGTGGGAGATTTATACTATTGCAAGACTGATGTAGCCGATATTATAACACAGCTGCTTTGTTTCGTATTGAAGTGATAGGATGGTTGCAATGCTGGATGGCATCAGTTGTCGAGATCTCGAATTCCTTATTCCTGTTTGATGTAAATCAAGTCTGTTCTTGATCTTGCAGAAGTCTCGATGGGCATTCGTTCTGTGTATCTGCAAAAAAGTCTTGCATTTATATAGCACCTTTCATGACCACAAGTAGTCCCAAAGCGCTTTACAGCCAATGAAATACTTTTGAAGTGTAGCTACTGTTGTAATGTAGGAAATGTGGCGGCCAATTTGCACACAGCAAGATCCCACAAACAACAATGTGATAATGACTAGATAATCTGTTTTTTGTGATGTTTATTGACGGATAAATATTGGCCAGGACGCCAGAGAGAACTCCACTACTCTTTTTTTGAAATAGTGTCATGGGATCTTTTACATCCACTGAAAGGGCATAAGGGGCGTGAGTTTAACATCTCAACCAAAAGACAGCACCTCTGAAGGTGCAGTACTCCCTCAGAGGCAAGAGTGCTACCAACTGGGCCACAGCTGACACTAGAGCACAGGTATGCAGATCATATTGATATGATAAGTACTGATTCTTATTGGTCTACAGTTGTAGGGGCACCAGCAGATCTCCAGGACTTCTCTCAAATGGTCAGTCTTTGTGTGTGGGCCGAGATAATTAATCTGAAGGGTATCTCCGACACGGCTCATTTTGTCCTGATATCTAGATGCACGCACTTTCCAACAAGGGTTGAGAGCCCTCGCTGTTTTATTTTCCTCCACTCCTTCAGCCAGGCCCTCCAAGGCCAATTGTATCTCCCCTACCTTCACCCTGGCAGAGAATAGCTCACACTTCATAGACCAATACATTTGCTAACTATTGGGACATTACTAGCGAGTGTAACTCAGAACCTCGCCTTGTAGCTTTGTTTGCTAACTATTCTGCACGTTATTTAAAAGCATTTTTAAAAAGCAAGCCAGTTCGGTAGGTTGGTCCCTGGGATGAGAGGGTTGACCGATAATGAGAAGCTGAGTAAATTGGATCTATACTCTCTGGCGTTTAGAAGAATGAGAGGTGATCTCATTGAAGCATTCAAGATGCTGAAGGGTTTGACAGGGTAAACACTGAGGTTGTTTCCCCAGGGTCGAGGAATCTAGAACACGGGGTTATAGTCTCAAGATAAGGGGCTGATCGTTTAGGACTGAGATGAGGAGAAATTTCTTCACTCAAAGGGTTGTGAATCTTCGGAATTCTCTACTCCAAAGGGTTGTGGATGCTCCATCGTTGAATTGATTTAAGGCTGAGATAGACCGATTTTTGGTTTCAGGGAATCCAGGGATAAGGGGAGTGGGTGGGAAATTGGAGATGAATCAGAATGTCAGCTGTGATTGTGTTGAATGACGAAGCAGGCTCGACCTGGCTGTATGATCTTCCACTGCTCCTATTTCTTATGTTCTTATAACTTTACGTTTTAGAAATTTGTGGGTTTTTTCTGCATGTTTTTGATTCTTTAATTTTTTTTTTCAAATTCACTGAACAGGTTGGCTCTCTTTTCCCTAGAAAAGACAAGGCTGAGGGAGTGACCTTTAAAATTATGAAAAGGGTTTGATAGGGTGGATGTTTCTGCCTATGGGACAGTGCAAAACTCGGAGTCATAAATATAAGACAGTTACTAATAAATTCAATAGGGAATTCAGAAGAAACTTCTCTACCCAGAGAGTAGATAGAATATGGAACTCGCTACCATAAGGGGGAGTTAAGGTTAACAGTATAGATACATTCTCCCACCATGGATCATCCAACACATCCATCCTCACGACGCTCACCTTCGCATACTAAGTGTAAAGCGAGCAGACTCATTACTTGAATGTCAAACAGCCAATTTTCCCATCTCCAGTAATTTTCAACTAGTAAAGGAGAGTGCTCAAAGAAAGCATAACTGCACCAAAATAGCCGCGGAATCTCAATAATGAAGGTTCTGCCTGCTTCCCGAGGAAGCACTTGCTTAAATCGAGACCTGCTGGAAAATAGCAGTAGGAAGGCCTTAGGCAGGATCCCAGTGGTAAGCTTATTGTATGGCCTTTTGGCCATGCTTCTGCCTAGTTCCCACCGAAATACGAGTGACAGAGGGACTGTAATCAGGGGCCGGTGCTTCTGCATGTTTTTCAGTGGCTAATTCTGGGGAACTGACCTGCTGCTTAGCAGCACATCGTGCGATTTTTACATTTCCAACTTCCTCCCTATTTGTGAAGCATCCGTGGCAGACAGCAGAATAGCAAGCGCATCCTGACTGAAGTTACCACCAGACTACACATGCAATGACACGTATACAACAAGGAATCAGCTCCATCCCCCCACCAGGCCAAAGTGAACAGCAAGAAAACTGGTACATTAAATATAAAAGGTAAGGCAAGTGATAGTCTCAGTCGTGGAGATTGAAAAGCACCCAGCAGTCTAATAATGTGCTTCAAAAATTACCATTGCTAAAAAATTTGTATCAGTGCTTACTACTGTGATAGTTTGTCTCCTTTTGTAATACCCTCAAATTAAATAGAATTCAGGCCATATTTTCTAATTACTTTAAAATATATATATATTACATAAGTCTAGTGCATAAAAACATTGCCTGAAATAGTGCTAATTCAAGTTTAATTGGTGGCCTGTGCTGAGGTTACTGATCCCAAGGGGTGAGACACTAGACTCTGCATTTTGGGGACATGTCCTCCAATCCTATCATGGGCCTCCCCTCACTTACTGACACTGTTGGTTATGCTTCTGTTATAATAATAATTGGAGGTTGAGGAGAATGGGTATGGGTGTCAGGGGGAGAGGGAGTATTAAACTTCTCCATGCACTTCGCACGCTGCAGCAACTCCAAGCAGGCTGCCTAACAGACCAATACCTGCTGGTGCACAGCACTGAGTCTCCTTCTATGGGCTGAGCAACTGAGGAATGCACTTCAATCCTCTACAGCAGAACTAAGACCCAGGCTGGGCCTGCATCTCACTCTACGGAGCTAAGACCCAGGCCTGGTCTGCATCTTGATCTATAGCAGAGCTAGGACATAGGCTGGGTCTGCATCGTGATCTATAACAGAGCTAGGACAATAGGCTAGGTCTGCATCTTGATCTATAACAGAACGAAGACTCGGCTGGGTCTGCACTCGATCTGCAACAGAACTAAGACTCGGCTGGGTCTGCATCTCGATCTATAACAGAGCTAGGACCCGGGCTGGGTCTGCATCTCGATCCATTACAGAGCTGGGACCCGGGCTGGGTCTGCATCTCCATCTATTACAGAGCTGGAGCCCGGTCTGGGTCTGCATCTCAATCTATGGACCTGTGACCCGGTCTGGGTCTGCATCTCAATCTATTACAGAGCTGGAACCCGGGCTGGGTCTGCATCTCGATCTATGGAGCTGTGACCCGGTCTGGGTCTGCATCTTGATCTATTACAGAGCTAGAGCCCGGGCTGGGTCTGCATCTCGATCTATGGAGCTGTGACCCGGTCTGGGTCTGCATCTCGATCTATGGAGCTGTGACCCGGTCTGGGTCTGCATCTCGATCTATTACAGAGCTGGAACCCGGGCTGGGTCTGCATCTCGATCTATTAAAGAGCTGGAACCCGGGCTGGGTCTGCATCTCGATCTATTACAGAGCTGGAGCCTGGGCTGGGTCTGCATCTCGATCTATGGAGCTGTGACCCGGTCTGGGTCTGCATCTCAATCTATTACAGAGCTGGAACGAGGGCTGGGTCTGCATCTCGATCTATGGAGCTGTGACCCGGTCTGGGTCTGCATCTTGATCTATTACAGAGCTGGAGCCCGGGCTGGGTCTGCATCTCGATCTATGGACCTGTGACCCGGTCTGGGTCTGCATCTCGATCTATGGACCTGTGACCCGGTCTGGGTCTGCATCTCGATCTATTACAGAGCTGGAGCCCGGGCTGGGTCTGCATCTCGATCTATTACAGAGCTGGAACGTGGGCTGGGTCTGCATCTCGATCTATGGAGCTGTGACCCGGTCTGGGTCTGCATCTCGATCTATGGACCTGTGACCCGGTCTGGGTCTGCATCTCGATCTATTACAGAGCTGGAGCCCGGGCTGGGTCTGCATCTCGATCTATTACAGAGCTGGAACGTGGGCTGGGTCTGCATCTCGATCTATGGAGCTGTGACCCGGTCTGGGTCTGCATCTCGATCTATCACAGAGCTGGAGCCCGGGCTGGGTCTGCATCTCGATCTATTACAGAGCTGGAGCCTGGGCTGGGTCTGCATCTCGATCTATGGAGCTGTGACCCGGTCTGGGTCTGCATCTCGATCTATTACAGAGCTGGAGCCCGGGCTGGGTCTGCATCTCGATCTATGGACCTGTGACCCGGTCTGGGTCTGCATCTCGATCTATAACAGAGCTGGAGCCCGGGCTGGGTCTGCATTTCGATCTATGGACCTGTGACCCGGTCTGGGTCTGCATCTCGATCTATTACAGAGCTGGAGCCCGGGCTGGGTCTGCATCTCGATCTATGGACCTGTGATCCGGTCTGGGTCTGCATCTCGATCTATTACAGAGCTGGAACGAGGGCTGGGTCTGCATCTCGATCTATGGAGCTGTGACCCGGTCTGGGTCTGCATCTCGATCTATTACAGAGCTGGAACCCGGGCTGGGTCTGCATCTCGATCTATAACCGAGCTAGGACCCAGGCTGGGTCTGCATCTCAATCTATAACCGAGCTAGGACCCTGGCTGGGTCTGCATCTCAATCTATAACCGAGCTAGGACCCTGGCTGGGTCTGCATCTCGATCTATAACCGAGCTAGGACCCAGGCTGGGTCTGCATCTCGATCTATAACAGAGCTGGGACCCGGTCTGGGTCTGCATCTGGATCTATTACAGAGCTGGAACCCGGGCTGGGTCTGCATTTCGATCTATTACAGAGCTGGAACCCGGGCTGGGTCGGCGTCTCGATCTATAACAGAGCTGGAACCCGGTCTGGGTCTGCATCTCGATCTATTACAGAGCTAGGACCTGGTCTGGGTCTGCATCTCGATCTATAACAGAGCTAGGACCCGGGCTCGGTCTGCGTCTCAATCTATTACAGAGCTGGGACCCGGGCTGGGTCTGCATCTCGATCTATTACAGAGCTGGAACCCGGGCTGGGTCTGCATCTCGATCTATTACAGAGCTGGAACCCGGGCTGGGTCTGCATCTCGATCTATAGCAGAGCTAGGACCCGGGCTGGGTCTGCATCTCGATCTATAACAGAGCTGGAACCCGGGCTGGGTCTGCATCTCGATCTATAACAGAGCTAGGACCCGGGCTCGGTCTGCGTCTCAATCTATTACAGAGCTGGGACCCGGGCTGGGTCTGCATCTCGATCTATTACAGAGCTGGAACCCGGGCTGGGTCTGCATCTCGATCTATTACAGAGCTGGAACCCGGGCTGGGTCTGCATCTCGATCTATAGCAGAGCTAGGACCTGGGCTGGGTCTGCATCTCGATCTATTACAGAGCTGGAACCCGGGCTGGGTCTGCATCTCGATCTATAGCAGAGCTAGGACCCGGGCTGGGTCTGCATCTCGATCTATAACAGAGCTGGAACCCGGGCTGCTTCTGCATCTCGATCTATAACAGAGCTGGAACCCGGGCTGGGTCTGCACCTCGATCTATTGCAGAGCTGGGACCCGGGCTGGGTCTGCATCTCGATCTATTATAGAGCTGGAACCCGGGCTGGGTCTGCGTCTCGATCTATAACAGAGCTGGGACCCGGGCTGGGTCTGCATCTCGATCTATTATAGAGCTAGGACCCGGGCTGCGTCTGCATCTCGATCTATTACAGAGCTAGGACCCGGGCTGGGTCTGCGTCTCGTTCTATTAGAGTTGGGACCCGGGCTGGGACTGCATCTCGATCTATAGCAGAGATGGAGCCCGGGCTGGGACTGCATCTCGATCTGTAACAGAGCTAGGACCCGGGCTCGGTCTGCGTCTCAATCTATTACAGAGCTGGGACCCGGGCTGGGTCTGCATCTCGATCTATTACAGAGCTGGAACCCGGGCTGGGTCTGCATCTCGATCTATTACAGAGCTGGAACCCGGGCTGGGTCTGCATCTCGATCTATAGCAGAGCTAGGACCTGGGCTGGGTCTGCATCTCGATCTATTACAGAGCTGGAACCCGGGCTGGGTCTGCATCTCGATCTATAGCAGAGCTAGGACCCGGGCTGGGTCTGCATCTCGATCTATAACAGAGCTGGAACCCGGGCTGGGTCTGCACCTCGATCTATAACAGAGCTGGGACCCGGGCTGGGTCTGCATCTCGATCTATTACAGAGTGGGGACCCGGGCTCGGTCTGTGTCTCGATCTATAACAGAGCTGGGACCCGGGCTGGGTCTGCATCTCGATCTATTACAGAGCTGGGACCCGGGCTCGGTCTGTGTCTCGATCTATAACAGAGCTGGAACCCGGGCTGGGTCTGCATCTCGATCTATAACAGAGCTGGAACCCGGTCTGGGGCTGCATCTCAATCTATTATAGAGCTAGGACCCGGGCTGCGTCTGCATCTCGATCTATTACAGAGCTGGAACCCGGGCTGGGTCTGCATCTCGATCTATAACAGAGCTGGAACCCGGGCTCGGTCTGCGTCTCGTTCTATTAGAGTTGGGACCCGGGCTGGGACTGCATCTCGATCTATTATAGAGCTAGGACCCGGGCTGCGTCTGCATCTCGATCTATTACAGAGCTAGGACCCGGGCTGGGTCTGCGTCTCGTTCTATTAGAGTTGGGACCCGGGCTGGGACTGCATCTCGATCTATTATAGAGCGAGGACCCGGGCTGGGTCAGCATCTCGATCTATAACAGAGCTGGAACCCGGGCTGGGTCTGCATCTCGATCTATAACGGAGCTGGAGCCCGGGCGGGGACTGCATCTCGATCTGTAACAGAGCTGGAACCCGGGCTGGGACTGCATCTCGATCTATAGCAGAGATGGAGCCCGGGCTGGGACTGCATCTCGATCTATAACGGAGCTGGAACCTGGGCTGGGTCTGCATCTCGATCTATTATAGAGCGAGGACCCGGGCTGGGTCAGCATCTCGATCTATAACAGAGCTGGAACCCGGGCTGGGTCTGCATCTCGATCTATAACAGAGCTGGAACCCGGGCTGGGTCTGCATCTCGATCTATAACAGAGCTGGAACCCGGGCTGGGTCTGCATCTCGATCTATAACAGAGCTGGAACCCGGGCTGGGTCTGCATCTCGATCTATTATAGAGCTAGGACCCGGGCTGCGTCTGCAGCTCGATCTATAACAGAGCTAGGACCCGGGCTGCGTCTGCAGCTCGATCTATAACAGAGCTAGGACCCGGGCTGGGTCTGCGTCTCGATCTATAACAGAGCTGGAACCCGGGCTCGGTCAGCATCTCGATCTATAACAGAGCTGGAACCCGGGCTGGGTCTGCGTCTCGATCTATAACAGAGCTGGAACCCGGGCTCGGTCAGCATCTCGATCTATAACAGAGCTGGAACCCGGGCTGGGTCTGCAGCTCGATCTATAACAGAGCTAGGACCCGGGCTGGGTCTGCATCTCGATCTATAACAGAGCTAGGACCTGGGCTTGGTCTGCATCTCGATCTATAACAGAGCTGGAACCCGGGCTGGGTCTGCATCTCGATCTATTATAGAGCTAGGACCCGGGCTCGGTCAGCATCTCGATCTATAACAGAGCTGGAACCCGGGCTGGGTCTGCATCTCGATCTATAACAGAGCTAGGACCTGGGCTTGGTCTGCATCTCGATCTATTATAGCGATGGGACCCGGGCTTGGTCTGCATCTCGATCTATAACAGAGCTAGGACCTGGGCTTGGTCTGCATCTCGATCTATAACAGAGCTGGGACCCGGTCTGGGTCTGCATCTCGATCTATAACAGAGCTAGGACCTGGGCTTGGTCTGCATCTCGATCTATTATAGCGATGGGACCCGGGCTTGGTCTGCATCTCGATCTATAACAGAGCTAGGACCTGGGCTTGGTCTGCATCTCGATCTATAACAGAGCTGGGACCCGGTCTGGGTCTGCATCTCGCTCTATAACAGAGCTAGGACCCGGGCTGTGTCTGCATCTCGAGCTATAACAGAGCTGGGACCCGGTCTGGGTCTGCATCTCGATCTATAACAGAGATAGGACCCAGGCTGGGTCTGCGTCTCGATCTATAACTGAGCTGGGACCCGGGCTGGGTCTGCATCTCGATCTATAACAGAGCTAGGACCCAGCTGGGTCTGCATCTCGATCTATAACAGAGCTGGAACCCGGGCTGGGTCTGCATCTCGATCTATTATAGAGCTAGGACCCGGGCTGGGTCTGCATGTCGATCTATGGAGCTAGGACCCGGGCTTGGTCTGCATCTCGATCTATAACAGAGCTGGGACCCGGGCTGGGTCTGCATCTCGATCTATAACAGAGCTGGGACCCGGGCTGGGTCTGCATCTCGATCTATAACAGAGCTGGGACCCGGGCTGGGTCTGCATCTCGATCTATAACAGAGCTGGGACCCGGTCTGGGTCTGCATCTCGATCTATTATAGAGCTAGGACCTGGGCTTGGTCTGCATCTCGATCTATAACAGAGCTGGAACCCGGGCTGGGTCTGCATCTCGATCTGTGGAGCTACGGCCTGTAGTATAAGGCTTTGAAAGGGTTAATGTTTGGGACAGTGTGAGTAATACCTCCCACTATGATGATTTAAGAGATTACATGTGAGAGAGACACGAAGAAGTAGCATAGCATCAGTGGAGTAAGACATACTTGTGCAAAGCTGTATATAGTTCTTCAATATGTATTAACTAGTTTTATTAAATGTTACTGAAGTCTCAGTAATCTCTCCTAGCTAGACTTCTAACATACAACATGGTGAACAGTGGTGGTTCTTGCCATATAACTCCCAGAAAATTTTGAAATGAAGGTTGGAAAATCAGGCCGGGAAAAAGTGGTGCCAAATCTGCAGAATTTGAGAAGAGGCTGTGAGGCCCTCCAGAGTTGCTCTGTGGATGAAGTGGAGGCACAGAGAGTTGGGGAGTCGGCTTGCAAAGATATTCAGGCTGCACCACAGAGGTGTGATGGTCTGTGAGAAAACAAATCCCAGTCCAGTGATCGCAGGCTTCGAGTCGGAGAACCAAGCAATCGTTGGGGATCTGGTGAGCAACCCTTAAAAATGGTTGAAAATTGTTCTTAATGGCTCACTAGACAGGCAAGGGTGGATCCAAGGGTGACACCGTTACTTGTGGCAACCACGAGGCAGAGAAAAGAAAAAAAAAAAAGTGGCTGCAAAGGTGAAGGGAGTGAGGAGATTTTTGAAATAATATTGCAATGCTGAGTTCAAGAAATAAATACCTAGTCTAGCAGAGAGATTCCCCAGAGAAAGTCAGTGACTGCAGCGGGAGTCCGTGCAAAGCTGAGCAGCATGGGAAAACTTCCAATAATTGAGGGAAAATATAAAACAGAAAGTATAATACCTAGGAACTTAGCAAAGCTATAGATCTTAAATTTATGACACCAAAGAGGTTTGGATGCATGGAAGGACCAAATCAAACCCAAAAAGATTTTTAAGGTACAGAATTGCTTTAAAATTAGACAGAAACTCTGAAGCAGGACAGTCAACACATTATTGCATAGCAGACGATGTTATTGCAAGACAAGGCATTAATGAGACATCAGATAAATTTGAAGAAGTCTTAAAAACCTTTGATAATTACTTCAACCTGAGGAGCAACAAGATTCATGCAAGGGCCAAATTCGACAGAAGGCTCCAGAAACCAGGTGAATCAGTAGGTGCTTATATTAATGATCTTTACAGGCTCTTTGAAGGATGTGAATATGGAGATCTAAAAGCAGAATTAATTTGAGACCACATTGTAGTAGGTATTGCTGAGGAATCCTTATCAGATTTATTGCAATCTAAGGAAGACTGCACCCTAGACAAAGCAATTTCGCTGGTGAGACAAGCAGAGATCTGGAAGAAGAACAGAGCAATCCTGAGAGGTGAGGAAAAACCTGGGTTCAGGAAACCTTCAGTGACTGTACAGTTCCTTAAGTACAGGACTGTAAAAGAAGCACCAGAGTAGGAGGTACACTTGGGAGGGAAAATGCAAGACACCATGAAACTGCCAGCACTGTGGCGCCAAAAAGACCCACAGGCGTGAACAGTGCCCTGCAAACAAAGCAGAATGCTTTCACTGCAAGAAAGTTTACCATTTTGGGAAGATGTGCCAAAGTAAACCCCTACGTTCACAGATTCTAACGGAAAAGTCTTCACGCATAGAGCCATTAATGGCATTGAACAATCTCCATCAGTAGAGAAATCAAAAAGCTTCCTTGATGAGATCAATGACCCTAATCATGCATTCTGGTCTGCAGACATATCACCAATTTTAAACTAGACACTGGAGCAAGTGTAACAGTTTTATCAGACAACGAACTGTGCTTATCAATGCATTATCTGCAACCAACTGAAATGCTGTTACATGGTCCAGGAGGGATTGAACTGAAAGTCAAGGGAAAGCTATAGGCAACACTCCAGTACAAGGGAAAGCAGATATTGGAAACAATGTATGTTCTACAGAATCAAGAATATTCTCTTTTAAGTAGAAGAACTTGTATCGACCTTCATCTTATTAGGAAAGTGGAAGTTAGGCAACAAGAATGCAGGAGTTACTTCCAAAAGGACTTTCCGAAATTATTTACTGATTAGGAAGACTTAAGACCGAATATAGTAAAGGCCTACTACCCGACCTGAACCCGACAAGACCCAACGACACGTGTCAGGTTCGGGTCGGGTCGGGCCCCTCTTCCAGGTCCGGCTTTCAGGCTCAGGTCGGACCGGGTCGGGCCGGACACGCACGGTAAGTACTCTGCTGGTAAGTATTAAAATTTAAAAACTTATCTGAGCTGGGAGTTCGGGACGTCAAGCAGGGAAACTGAGTCTGCGCAGTGAGCGAGTGACGTCACTATGATGTCATCGCACATGCGCTGCAGCTTCGTGGAGCTTCCCAGTCGGAAGATAAGTAAAGGGATGGTCGGGTCGGGCTTGGGTCGGGTCGAGTTGGGGTCGGGCTCGGGATGAAATTGGAGGGAGTCAGGCTCGGGTCGGGTTCTTTCTCCCAACCTGAGCAGGCCTTTAGAATATAGTATTACTTCGCAAAAAGATGCTAAGCTGGTATGTCTTTTGATGCTAAGGAAGATACCACACCCACTAATGAAGCAAGTCCAACTTCAGCAAGAAGAGATGACCAGGACGGGAGTCATTTCTCCTGTCACTGAACCTACAGAGTGGTGTTCAGGAATGGTTCCAGTTCCTAAACCTAACAGTACTCTTCGCATTTGTGTAGACTTAATCAACTTAATAAGGTGGTAGCCAGAGAAATCCATCCGATGTCCTCAGTAGACGAAAGCTTGGCAAAGTTATCCAAAAATAACATGTTCACAAAGCTCGACGCGATTAGTGGCAAGTTCCCTTGGATAAAAAGTCAAGGTTATTGACAACCTTCATTACTCCATTTGGAAACTTTTGTTTTAATCGTTTACCATTCGGTATAGTATCAGCACTGAAAATATTCCAAGAACCATATCAATCATTCTATGCGGCCTTAAAGGAGTAATATGCCATGTGGACGACATCTTAGTCCATGGGGAATCTGTCGAAGAACATGACCTGAGGGTTAGAGTGGTTTTGAATCGTCTACAAGAAGGAGGGTTGACACTAAATGAAAAGTGAATTCTCGAAAAGGTCCATTTGTTTTCTAGGGCACATCATTAGTAGCAAGGGTATAATGGCAGACCCACAAAAGATGAGAGCCATTAGTGAATTCCCAATTCCTACTTCTGTTCAAGATCAGTTGGCAAAATTTTTACCCAACCTAGCGCAAGTTACTGAACCCTTAAGACAACTATTAAGGAAAGCTCAATCACGGTGTTGGGATGCACATCAGGAGCAAGCATTTCAAATGATCAAGGAGATGCTGATTTCGCCAGATATCATAGGCATTATAACCCCTCACTACTGACCACAGTTACAGCAGACGCCTCATCTACAGGGTTTGGGGGCAGTCTTTTTGAAAGAACAGCTAGATGGATGTCGAAGAATGGATTATTATGTGTCTCGAGCATTGTCTGAGACTGCGACAATGTATGCTGTCATAGAGAAAGGAGCTCTCGCAGTCATGTGGGCTTGTGAAAGTTCTCAGATTATACCATCGGCTTGAAGGTCACCACAGAGACAGACCTCATACCCCTATTTTCTTTACTTGATGAAAAGGAACTCACTAGAATGCCTCTGAGAATCCAGAGATTCCTGTTGAGGCTATTGAGATTCACATACAAAACGGTATACGTACAGGACAAGCAACAAACAACATCAGATGCATTGTTGCATTGTCCAAAGCTACCATCCTACACAACAGGGTGTTATCTTCATTAATGGGATTGAGTCATATTCTTGGTTCACTGCATCACAATGGCCGGAAAGCTCAAAAAAGCTCCAAGAAATTCATCATGCTCAAATGCAAGATGAGGAATACATTCGTTTCTGCCAATATTGCCTGCAAGGTTAGCCGCAGCACTGTCCCAGTGGTAAGGTGATGAAAGTTTTCTTTGAACACAGAAGGCACTTCACTATTGTGGATGATTTGCTGGTATATGACGAGAGGCTGGTGATTCCGGACTCTCTCCGGGTAGACATCTTGGAGAAAATACGCCAGGGCCACATGGGTATCACGGAATGCAAAGCACGGACTCAGTCATCCGTGTGGTGGCCGAGAATATCGAGTGATGTAGAAGAAATGTTTCTAATTGGCAGGTATGCGCAGTGCACAGACAGGATCAGAGCGAACCCCTTATCTCAACCCAATTTTGAACCAGACCGTGGGAATGTCTGGGGATAGATCTATTCATGTTTAATGGAAAATCCTACCTGATTGTCATTGATTATTTTTCCAGGTGGATTGAAGTCAAACATTTGTACATAACGACTACTGAGACAATCATTTGAGCTTTAATGAAGATCTTTGCAACACATGGCATTCCTGATCAGATTGTTTCTGATAATGGTCCACAATTTGTAAACAATGACTTTACACACTTTGTGGAAAACTGTGGATTTGTACATCTTACAAGTTCCCCTAGATATCCTCAATCTAATGGTGAAGCTGAAAGAGGAGTCAAAACTATCAAAGCACTCTT
The DNA here is from genome assembly GCF_036365525.1 of Heterodontus francisci. Classification (NCBI taxonomy): domain Eukaryota; kingdom Metazoa; phylum Chordata; class Chondrichthyes; order Heterodontiformes; family Heterodontidae; genus Heterodontus; species Heterodontus francisci. The sequence continues at coordinate 184,338,310 of NC_090375.1, read as the reverse complement.
AAAGAAGAATGAAGATTTTCAAACAGCATTCCTGAACTACAGATCTACTCCATTGCAGTGTGGATTAGCACCATCAGAAATGTTGATGGGAAGGAACCTTCAAACACAGCTTCCCATCCTACCCAAAAAAATCATTTCCAGGGCTAGAAATTCTGCTCTGTCTTCCAATTTTCAAGTAATTTTTATATACTAAAAAAACAGTGGGCCCAGCACTGACCCTTGGGGAACATCACTGTCTACCATTCTCCAGTCTGAAAAGCAACCATTTATTACGATTCACTGTTTTCTGTCCTTAAGCCAATTTTTTTATCCAGTTGGACACTGACCCTCCTATTCTACGAGCCTCAATTTTGTTAGCCAGCCTTTTATGCGGTATCTTATCAAATGCTTTCTTAAAATTCATACAGACAACATCCTCTGCATTCTCTTCATCAACCTTCTCTGTTACATCATCAAAAAATTCAATTAGATTAGTCAAGTATGATCTACCTTTTACAAATCCATGCTGGCGATCCTTAATTAACTCAAACCTCTCCAAGTGTCTGCTGATATTTTCCCTGATTATTGTTTCTAAAACCTTACCCACCACTGATGTTAAACTAACTGGTCTGTAGTTGCTAGGACTCTCCTTACAACATTTCTTGAAAAAGAGTGTCACATTTGCCACTCTCCAATCCTCTGGCAGCTCCCCTGTGGAATGTGAGGAGGAGGAGGATTAGATAAATGGATGTCTTCAATGATTTCAGTCCCAGCACTGGCCACGGCCTCAGCAATATTCCTTCTGACAATATTCCTTCCGTCAGTACTGTCTCCTCCACTGGGGTGAGGATATGTAGCCGTGCTTGTCCCCTGCCAGTTAGCTCCTGCTGCCTCTGGTTGTGTGCCACCTTATCCTGCAAGAGAGAGGGAAGTGTGTCAGTGAGTGTCTTTCAATCTGTTTGGGTAATGTGGCTGTCATGGTTGAGTAGTTGGAAGCGTGTGCAAGCTGTGAAATGTGGGTGTGAGGCTTGAAGGAGTGCTAAGTATGTGAGGGCGAGGAGAAGCATACGAATGTTAGGTATGAGTCTTGATTGATAGAAATTGTTGGTAGGTGAGTGATGGGGGTGTGGTGAATTGAGCAGTGTGTGAGGCTAGTGGTGGGATATGACATTTGAAGATGCATTCACTGACATTGACCACTCATGTTGCCTGCTAATTGGAAGCAATTTGAGAGGATCTCTTATTGTTTCATTGGCTCTCAGTATTGTAAATTCTGCTGATTTTAGTTTCCCTGTACAACGAGATGCAGACCCAGCCCAGTTCCAAGCTCTGTTACAGATCGAGATGCAGACCTTGACAATTGCTCTGCTGAGTACCGCAGGGCTCCTCCAGGGCAGTCCAAGCAGCAGAAGCATTGATTCAACCCACCATTGGTCTGTTCTATCACATTTCTTGTAGCAGCATGGTTCTCATTGCATGCCTGTGTGCACATGTGCGTGGGTTGCGAACTGGAGTCATGAGCCATGTTGTCAGCGACTAGCCCTTGTCGCCCAGTAGTTACCTTCTGGTTTGTCGTGGTGGTTGAAATGCAGCTGGCACAGCGGACTGCCATAGAATGAAGGCATGATGACTGCTGCCAGGATACCTGACATTGAATTGCATGACTCACTGTCTATGGTCACACACCAGCCGGATGTTGAGGGAGTGGAATCCCTTTCAGTTCCAGCACATGACAGAACTGACATGCGGTACCCACAAATTAATGTGTGTGCAGTCAATGGCACCCTGCAACTGCAAACCTTGCAAACCCTCATGCTCATTCCACCTGCTTGTCTCTGACAAGAGAGAATGAAATGAAGTTTGAATAGAGATCCTCTGTGACCTCCCATAGCAATAGTGGACTGCAAACTGTGAGGTATTGCTAATATCACCAGCACCAGGCTGGACAGAGCCAGACACATAAAAATTCATCACCGCAGTCACTTTCACAGCTACTGGCAATGCCATCCTTGCCCTGCTGTAAAGTTGGAGTTGTGGCTGCAGCAGTTGGCAGATTTCAGTGATGACCTCTTTAATGAAACACAGACGTCTCAAATATTGGTCATCACCGAGGTTCAGGTAGGAGAATTGCTTCCTGAACACACTGGACAGAATTAGACTCCTGCTGAGAGCTCTTCTCGTCCCTCCCCCCCCCCCCCCCCCCCCCCCCGCCTGGTGGTGGGGGTCCTTCCTGCTGCTGAACACATGTTAAGAGAGGGTGACAGCTGGAGTGTGATGCTCCAAAATGGCGAGATTGGCATCAATCAGCGTTGCACGCTGATTGGTGTCATGGTCTACCTGTTCTGCATTCTTCTGGCAGGTATTCACTGTGCACGCATTAACCCCTTTACCAAGATAGCATCTGGCATGCTTCACGCCAGAAATGTGCCGCTGGCACCATTTTGGAACCCTAAGGGCACTTGTAGCACCCAAAATATGGGCGCTACCATGCTCAATTTTGCCCCCCAAGTCTCTCCAGTCTTTCCCCATAACTCAGACCACCGACACTAGGGATCAACCTTACAGCTCTTCTCTACACTGACTCCACTACTTAAACATCAGTCTTATTTCTCAGCGATCAGAAGTTGACTCAATATATGAGGCATGGTCTGGCCAGAGAACTATACAGTTCGGAAATGCCTCTCTAATGTTTTGCCTATGTACTTGCCAACATTCTATTGACTTTGCTGATTGCTGCTGTGTTTTGGCTGGACATGTTCACAGTTAAGTCTATTAAGACCCCTAGATCACTTTCAACTCCATCATCAGCTATTTAAACACCATTCATGGAGTATCTGGGTCATCTACTTTTTCTTTACGCTTTATTATTAAATTTGATCTGTCATTGTTCGCCCCATTCATATATTTTATTTAACTCACTCTGTAATTTCTTGGCTGCCATCTTCAATTCCACTGCCTCTCCTAGCGTGGTGGCAACTGAAAATCTGATCCATTAGTATTGAATTTCTCAGTCCTAGCGACTTATGTATATTAGAACCCAGTACTCCCCCACCCAGTACTCCCCTACTCCAACCCAACATACTTCCTCGGACCAGTTGTTGTAACTTTTGTTGTTTCCTACCTTACAGTCAATTTCACATTGATTCCCAAGTTTTACCCTGGATTCCCACAGCTTTGAGCTTAACTTGTAACCTTTTGTGTAGGTATTTAGCAAATACCTTTAGGAAGGCTAAGTGCACAACCTTGTAGGATTTGCCATAGTTGATTTGGGTTGCTGCAACCTCAAAGAAAATGAGAAGGTTGCTTAGCCAAGGTCTTTCCCTGCTGCTTACTCAGTTATTATCAAGATAACACCTGATTATTGATTCTGTTATTTTACATAGAATGGAAATAAGATCTGTAGGTCTGTAGTTGGCTGTGTCTGTTTTTTTTTATCCCTTTTTTACATACGGGTACTGGCACCTCCCCAGTGTTCATTGACTCCCTCATTATGATTGTCCTCATGAATCTCCTCACCAATCTTTCTCAACACTTTAGGAGAAATAACATTTAACCCTGGTGATTTATTTGTCTAGAACCCTTTCAGCTTCTCGGGCTTCCATCTCATTTACATCGAAAACCTGCATTTTGCCTTGGCGCTATTTTTAAGGAGAGAGGGCATCTTCCCTTGTGACATATTCATTCAGAATATTTACTGTCATCATCAGTTTCAAGTCTGTTCGCATCGATTAATGTTCTCATCTCTTCTCTGACAGTCTTCTTGCTATTGTGATACTGAGAGAATTCTTCACTGTTCTGTTATTTTTATCTGCTTTTTTCTTGAACAACGCTCTTGGCCCTTCGATCGCTCATTTGATGTTATTCTACATGAATCTGTATTTATAGACATCATTTTTCTCTTCATTTCACTTTCAATTTGTCAATCCATTTAGGGTCGTGCTTGTTTAGTCTGAGTTGACTGACCTTAGGTATGTACTTATCTTACACGGCCAGCATTGTTCTTTCAAAGATGATACCAGTCCCAGAAAATCACTGCAGAGGCAGGTTAAATTCCAATCATGCCTTTCAGACACCCTAGAGCTAATAGCTGCCTTGTGATGTAAACCTTCACAAAAAAGATGAAAGCCCTAAAATTCCTCAGCTTTGTCCGTGTAGGTATTGCACAATCTGAGCAAGGGAGAGGAATGTGGTCTGGGATCTGCTTCTGCTGGGTCTCTACACACTTGTGTACCTGATCCAAAATGCCAATGATGGGACAGAGGTGGTGGGGGGCGGGAAATCGGGGGAAGCATGGAAAGTACTTCACATCCCTTTCCTGACATTACTGAAAGAGGCAGGACTATCATGATGGCATCGAGCACACTGCCAGTTCCATTTCAATTATCCAATACAGGCACACCCGCGTTGCTAGGATGTTCTCCTGCTAGAAGTGGGCCCACGATGGCAGTTTCTCCAATACATACAAGATTACAATGTTTTTAATCAGCTCCACTACTGCTAGCGACAATTTTATTTTTACGATTCTTTGCTTTTCATCTGTAATGGTTCCTCCTGCCCAATGTAGTGGCAAGATGCTGCCCTGAAATTCCTACCCTGCCCCCAAATGGCAGATGTCAAGGAAGTGCCATCTGTCCCTTTATGTAAATACCCCCTTCCCTGGGATTTGGTACAGGTTCAAATCTGGAGGCAAAAGTGCCACCCTGTCCTACTGGCAGTGCCACAACCTGACAGGAATTTCAGCATTAACTGCGAAGGAAATTTGATACTTTTCACAAAAGCGCTTTGCAATACACAATCGTTGCCAACATACAATTTTCTCCTATGTGCAAAGTGCTCAGAATTGGTTGCTGAAAACTTATTTAAGGGCTTCTTAATTGCTTGTTGAACTGAGTTATGCAAAAGCCTCTGGAGATTTCCTCTGTGTATGAGCAATTCAAAGAAGGTGATATCCTCATCTAGTTAGACTTGCTGTTCCTTTCTGGAGACGGGAAAAGCTCCTCAGCTCTCAATGCCCTGAGTCAGTAGCAGCCCCTCACTGGTAAATGACTCTTGTTTCCACCTATCAGATAGAGTTGCCAATTCTGGTTGGACATATTCCAGGAGGTTTCATCACCTGACCTCCTGTGTCCAAGTTCCCATCCAATCAAATGGCCTTTTTGTCCTTTCCTGAGGAATCCAGGGCAACCCTGGAGGGTTGGCAACCCTAGCACCAAACCACTGCGAACTGCTTTCACCCACTATCAGCTCACATCTCATCCTTCCATTCCCAATAGACAGTGCACCTTCCATGCCATCCCTTAGCATGTTCTGTAGTCTCAGCCTTCTGCAGAAAATCCAATGTTTTCCCTCAGTGAAACCCCCATTTCAGACCTGATACTCAAATAAATAAAGTTATACCTTTCTGTCTGTGACAGAATCATATATAGTTGCCAATCTATATGAGTAACAGGACTTGTTAGCCATTCATTTCAGAGCAGTCTTTGGAAAGTTCTGAGAGGGTTAATCTGATAGCAGAGGATTCTCTGAGTTTCGAGATTTCAGCTGAGGGTTGACATGATGGGATGAACTAGGTGATGAATGCTGATAACTAGGTAAGCTGAATACTGCCAGCAAGGTCTAAATGAGCGGAGCTAGTGGGAATCACATAAAGGCTGCATGCAATGAGCTGAAAGAATGTACATCTCCCAGATTGTTAACATGGATGCATACCGCGTTTTCCCTAAAATGGTGTGACTGCTTGATTTATGAATTTCTACACTTTCGCAGTTAACAAGTTGCTTAGTGTAAGAAATATGAAGGGATGTGCTAATTGGCTGATTAGCAAGATTATCAAATTTGTGAGCCATGAGTCCAATGAGAGGAATCGCAGGTATACTGACCATTTTAATTGATGGCCAATACATCTAAATCAAACTGGTAAATATTAATATCAGGCTGGAAAATATTAAGTATAACAGGACTATGGTGGACAAAATGCTTTGCACTATGTTGAGTGTATTACTCAGACTGCCTTGAAAGGCTTGTTCTTGATTTCTGATAAGTAGATTAATAAATTGTATCTTTTGTTCTTTAATGTCGCCTTCTTGCTATTACTTGTCTCTTCTTTCTTGCTTTTTTCTCACACTTCTGCCTCAATCTGTCTCTCTCTTTTACTGCTGTCTTGCTTTTATCTACTCAACCTTTAGCGACATACTGAACACATTGGATTTGGCATTTTTCATCCGGTTGACTTAGAGATTAACTGGGGCTTCCTTCTAAACTCACTAAGATGGTGGAGATGGAAATCTGTTTTCATTTTTAATATGACGATCCAACATATTTTCAGCGGCAAATTTCCAGTTAGTCAGTAAGTGGGAACCTTGGAAATAAATGTGCACAATTACTCCTCATTTACCACTGAAAAGTCTGCATGGTGAAAAACTCCCTCGCAGTGTCTGGTGTGAAAAAAGAATGCCATTTTTTCCAGACGCCAGTTTGTGAACAATACAGTATTAATCATTTCTTTCCACAAACACACAAGATGGATTGTGATTTTGTAGCCAAGGAAGTAACTGAAACACTAGTTCCTGATATTCTTTTGAAATTTGTCAACTTCCTAAAACAGCCCGGAAAAAATATTTGCATCAGTCCACAGTATGAATGAACTTATGACACCATTGCTTCCTTCATTTACTACAACCCCATGTCTCATAAATCTTAGACAACCTGCTATTGTTGCCAGTCTTCGGGTCTCATTATTATCTGGAAGGTGCCTGAGGCTGGAAATGAAATAAATATGCATTGTTATCTTCAAAAATGTTTTTTCTCCCTTTTCTTTCTCCTCTTCCGTAAGGGAGTTTTATAAAGTACAGCTCCAAACATGCCAGCTGGCTGCCCTCCAGTACCATGCTCAACTGGGCATTCTTCATGTGTGAGCCTAACGGGGAGTGTTGGCCAGCTATTCAGCAATGAGAGGAATTGCAGCTAATGGGCCCACATATCAACGTCCAGAAGGAGACACTGGATAGAAATGAGCTTCAGCATCCCAGACTGGTTCGCCCATCCTTATTTGGAGACACTTTTCCAAAGAAAATGGGGGCAGATGTATGTAAAGTGGCCAAACCCAAATCGCCTATTTTACAGTGTTGCCACAAGTTTAAATTACCCCACTCTACATAATCAACAATGCCCAGGTCAGTTAGGTTGGCCATTAATTGAACTTGGGAGCTTCCATTTCATTATAGAATCATAGAATGGTTACAGCACAGAAGGAGGCCATTTGGTCCATTGGGCCCGTGCCAGCTCTCCGCAAGAGCAATTAAGTTAGACCCACTATCCCGCCCTTTCCTGGTAGCCCTCCAATTTTTTTCCAGTTAGTTGCTTATCCAATTCCCTGTTGAAAGCCACATTTGAATCTGCCTCCACCACACTCCCAGGTATCACAATCCAGATTATAACCATTCACTGAGCACAAAATGTTTTCCTCATGTCGCCATTGGTTCTTTTGCCATTCACCTTAAATCGATGTCCTCTAGTTCTCGACTCTTCGACGAATGGGATCAATTTCTCTCCATCTACTTTGTCTAGACTCCTCATGATTTTGAAAACTTCTATCAAATCTCTTCATCTTCTCTTCTGCAAGAGAACAACACCAGCTTGTCCAATCTATCCACGTAACTGAACTCCCTCATCCGTGGAACCATTCTCATCAATCTTTTCGGTACCCTCTCAAAAGCCTTCATATCCTTCCCAAAGTGTGGTGCTCAGAACTGTGCACAATGGCCTGGATTTTCCATTCCCAATAGCGGCGAACACTGAGAAGTCCGCCTCTATAAAGGGTCATAACGGCACCGCAAACTCCGGCGATCTCACTTATGGTGAAACCCGGATGTTATGGTGTGCCTCAATGGGATCAGCCCATGCCGATGGTTCCACTGTTCCGATTCTTAAAGTGGCAGGGATCATTCATTCGAGAATTTTGCCTATATGCCCACAACTTGCACAGATTTTTACCTGCAAAGAGATAGGGTTGCTAATCACAGGTGTTAGTCAGCAAAGATCTGTCACACAGGCTAATAGAGATGAAAATATCAGCAATAAAATGACAGTTCTTCCTAAATCACAATTCACTGCCATGAATGAAATAGAGTCACAAATTATATCTGGCGTCCCCGGCAACCCACCACCGCTCACCCGCTCCACCCCCAGCTCCTCACCCCCCCCACCCGCTCTAACCCCGGCTCCTCACCCCCCCCCCCATCCGCCCCACCCCCAGCTCCTCACCCGCCCCACCCCCAGCTCCTCACCCCCCCCACCCGCTCCACCCCCAGCTCCTCACCCCCCCACCCGCTCCACCCCCAGCTCCTCAACCCCCCACCCGCTCCACCCCCAGCTCCTCACCCCCCCATTCGCTCCACACCCAGCTCCTCACCCCCCCACCCGCTCCACCCCCAGCTCCTCACCCCTCCACCTGCTCCACCCCCAGCTCCTAACCCCTCCACCCGCTCCACCCCCAGCTCCTCAACCCCCCACCCTCTCCACCCCCAGCTCCTCAACCCCCCACCCGCTCCACCCCCAGCTCCTCACCCCTCCACCCGCTCCACCCCCAGCTCCTCACCCCTCCACCCGCTCCACCCCAGCTCCTCAATCCCCCACTCCACCCACAGCTCCTCACCCCCCCATCCTCTCTAACCCCGGCTCCTCACCCCCCCACCAACTCCACCCCCAGCTCCTCAACCCCCCACCCACTCCACCCCCAGCTCCTCACCCCCCCACCATCTCCACCCCCAGCTCCTCACCCCCCCCCCCAACCGCTCTAACCCCGGCTCCTCACCCCCCCACCCGCTCCACCCCCAGCTCCTCACCCCCCCCCACCCGCTCTAACCCCGGCTCCTCAGCCCCCCACCCGCTCCACCCCCAGCTCCTCACCCCCCCCCACCCGCTCTAACCCCGGCTCCTCACCCCCCCACCCGCTCCACCCCCAGCTACTCACCCCCCCCATCCGCTCTACCCCCGGCTCCTCACCCCCCCCACCCGCTCCACCCCCAGCTCCTCACCCCCCCACCCGCTCTAACCCCGGCTCCTCAGGCGATTTCACTGGGTTTTTGCCCTCCCATCAAGTGCTGTTTCTGACATCAGCGGAAGTGAGGAGTGGGAGGCTGGAGGTGGGGGGGCAGGGGAAGAAGAGCTTGGGGAGCCAGGGATGGCGGGAGGGGGGTGGGGGGTTGGGGGGAGAGGAGCTGGGAATTTGTGGGGGAGAGGAGAGGGGGAGCTGGGGTTGGAGGGGGGGGGGGAAAGGAGCAGGGGAGTCGGGGATGGAGGGGGAGAGGAGTTGGGGATGTGGGGGGCAAAGAGCGGGGGAGTCAGGGATGGAGGGGGGAGAGGGGAGAGGAGTGGGGGAGTCGGGGATGGAGTGGGGGGAAGAGGAGAGGGGGAATCGGAGATGGAAGGGGGAGAGGAGGGGGAGAGGAGCGGGAGAGTCGGGGATGGAGTGGAGGGAAGAGGAGTGGAGGAATCGGGAATGGAGGGGGGGAGAGGAGCAGGGGAATCCGGGATGGGGGGGAGCAGAGTGGGGGAGCTGGGGATGGCGGTGGGGGGGGGGGGGGCAAGAGGCATGGGGGCAGCCAGTAGGAGAGTTGTGGGAAGTGGATCCAGGGGAGAGCTGAGGGTGGGTGGAGGGGAAAGGAACCACAGTGGGGAAAGGAGCCGGGTGGCTTTAATACCTGAGGGACAGAGCCCATCAGACTTTTAAAAACTGTTATAAAATTGTTGAAAGTATTTAAAACTTTATAACAGTTTTTAAAATATTCAAAATCATAATAAAAAAATTCACCTGTCATTGAGCTGAAGACTGACCAGTTATAAGGTCAGAAGAAATAGGAACGGGAGTCGGCCATTCGGCCCCTTGAGCCTGTTCCACCATTCAATAAGATCATGGTTCATCAATTCCACACTGAGGCTTCTACGGCTGAGTCGGGCAGATGGGCAACTCACACCCAGGCATCTGCCAATGCTACTCCTCAGCAAACTAGTAGGAGATTTAAGCAAGGTGTTCCCCACTCCCCTCCCCCGACCTGCCATGTTTTGAAAAGCTGGAATCTGGGTCAGTGCTTGACAAGAGCAATCCTCTGTACAATTGACCGGGCAGCTGATTTTATTGGTCTTGAGGTCTTGTGTGTTGCTGCTTTTCTTTCAGCATTGGATGGTGCCGAGCAGAACTCAGATACCTCACCACACCATTGTCGCCACGACTGAGGTCAATGGAGGATTGACCGTGTGCTCCTCTCTGTCAGGTGTGGCCCAGTGGATTCTCTCACCTGAGTCAGAGGTTGTGAGTTCAAGACCCACTCCAGAGACTTGAGCATAAAATCTAGACTGACACTCTAGTGCAATAGTGAGGGAGTATTTTAACCCAAGTGAATAGAGACTCTGCCTCAATGTAGTTACCAGTCTGTATTGAGGATGCTTTGGGACCAAATGATCTATGCCAGTGCCAGTGCTCATGCTCCACATAAGCCTCCCTCCAGCCCTCTGCATCTAAACCTCTCAGCATAACCTTGTATTCCATTCTTCCTCATGTGTTTATCCAGCTGGTTTACCTGCCACTACAGTCGAAGATGCTGTCTTTCAGATAAGACTTTAAACCAAGGCCTGTCTGTCCTTTCTGATATGGAAGTACAAGATTCCATAGCACAATTTTGAAGAAGAGCAGGGGAGTTCTCCCCAGTGTCCTGGTCAATATTTGTCCCTGAATCAATATCACTAAACATTGCTGTTTGTGAGAGCTTACTGTGCATAAATTGGCTGCTACGTTTACAACACAGACTACACTTCAAAAGTACTTATTTGGCTGTAAAGCACTTTGGGACATCCTGAGGTCGGGAAAGACACTATATAAATGCAAGTCTTTCTTTCTACACTGCATTAGTACTCTGATGAGCATTGCCATTAAGTCTTTTACTTCTGGTGTTTTTTTTAAAATCTATATAAAATCAAGTCCTGCCTCTAGATAGAGATACAACTATCTGGCTTCCTGATTAGCATAGTTTGGGAAATGCTTTTTTCAATTTGGTGGGGAGGGTGTGGGGCGTGGAGGGTTCCTTTACATCTCAAATGTTCTGTACATTTTTAATGTTGTGTTCTTCAAGGAGCAAGCAGCTGTGTCAGAACCTGCTACACCAGCTGTTCACTGAGATACCTGTTCTGGTGGTCTGGCCCCAGATGATGAACATTCCTTCAATCTCTATTATTTTCCTTCCTAGTCTAATCCAGTCACAGTTTGGAGTCTAGCTCTATTCCACATCTGATGTCAATATTATGCAGGATTTAATATTCCAGGAATGCTATCTTGCAATTTCATAGATATTTAATGAACAGCACAGAAAGAGGTCATTTGACCCAACCAGTCTATACCAGTGTTTATGCTCCACATGAGCCTCCTCCCAATACTCTTCCTCGAAGCCTATTAGCATATTCTTTTATCTCTTACTCCTTTGTGTGCTTATCTGTCACCTTCACAGCCTTCAAGACAACAGACATGTCTCTTCTGCAAAGCCAAAGCACACCAGGTGACTACCCTTGCCATCTGGTACCACCGGGTTTTGTTTGACCAGCTGTTAAAATGGCAGCTGTCTCGTGTAGCAGATAACTAGAAACTTGCTGCACATTCCTCTAGCATTGAGTAGTCCGTGCCTGGCACCAGTCTGGTACCCACATACCAGCCTCTGATTTCAGGTTTAGTTCAACCTACCAGGAAAAGTGAGAGTGTGGCACAAATTGGGAGATTGAGGAACATTTGTAATGACTTCTCATGCCTGTCCATAGAGTCAGTGCTGTTTTCAGCTCTGGAAGATACGCTTGGCCTGCGAGCTGAATCCTGGAGCGGAATCCCTGTGCCTCTGGCTCCCAAAATATTAGGGAATCTTACAAGCATGATAGCAGAACTTTACAAGGATGATAGCAAAACTGAGAGATTATACCAATTTCCACTTGGGAGAGATCAAAACTAAGGACCATAAATATAAGATAGTCATTAATATATCTAATAGGAAATTCAGGAGAAACTTCTTTATCCAGAGAGTGGTGAGAATGTTGAACTGACTACCACAGGGAGTAATTGAGGCAAATAGCACAGATGCATCTCAGGGGAAGCTAGATAAACATGTGAGGGAGAAGGGAATAGAGGGATAAGCTAATAGGGTTAATGAAGAGGGGAGGGTGGAGGCTCGGGTAGAACATAAACACTGGAAAAACCATTTGCGCGGAATGATTGTTCTGCACTGTACACTTTATGTAATTCTAAGAAATACAAACAAACGTGTTGTTTAATGAGCCACATTTCACTGAAATTTATTATCTACTTCCTTTACGCTGTACATCCTACTTTACAAAGAACAATTCTGAGATAAAATAACTGATCTCTATTCCCAGCCTTCCACCAACACTCAACACTCAACACTGCTTTGTACCTACTCACAAAACGGTGCTGCTGCTTTCTCTATTCCCCATTAGTTGGAGCATTTCATCTCATCTTTCCTGATGATGCACCTGAGATCAGAGGTGGAGACACGGATGCAAAGGGGAAGTGCGTCCACCTCCTCCATGCACAACAACGCATCTGCAATTTCCTGCATTGCACCTGCAATTTACCTGCAATTTCCTGCATTGCACCAGACCTCTTATTATTTCTGTTTATCATCATCCTTTCTTTGCTCACTCCAAGGGCATGTACATGGAAGCTGAAATTTGGCTGACGTGTTTCAGTTTGCTGACCTGCCAGATTGTAGATGTGAAGAGTTTGCCTGCAGCTGGTTGCTTGCTTGCCACAAGTGGCTTGTGCCTTACTAAATCTTCACTTGCCGACCTTTATGAGCTGCTGGCAGGAGCTAGAGAGTGCAAGAGCTATTGACTCTCTCCAAAGATCAAGGCCACCAGTGCCAACGCACTCTATGATTATGCAAGACCAAGTCCAGGAATTTATAATTTTGTTTCCACTTTCTTTCCAAAAATCACTAGTGCAGTCTCTTCTGCAGTACAATGTCCTCCAATCTGCTCTGTGCTTTTCTAAATATCTCAATGGGTACTTGGGGTACTCGCAATCAAATTTTAACTCATATTGTCCCATCCTCAAATATTGCAGAGAAAATGTAAGCTTAGTATTATTGTTAGAAATATTCGCAGACAATGCTTTACACATTCACTTGCCACTTCTGTCTGCTGTTTCAGAGGAGGCGTGAACCCATTGATTAAATTAAATAATGTCTGAGTCACAATAAAAGCCAGATGAATGTCATTGAACATGTCAATATCAGCAATAGCAATTTCCTGGCTTATGTGTGAAATTGAGACCTCAGTTTTTTCAGTGAGGGAGTGCACAGGAGCTTGGGAGTTGGTGATGAACACATCAAGGTCGGGAATGGCCGATCTTAGTGTCAGGGTCTAATTTAAATAAGTCTTTCCAGAGTCCTGCCCGATGCCTGGGCAGATTGACTATCTGGCCAATGGGATTGGGAATGCGATGGCAGGAGGCAGGAGGCCCCAGCCGAGGGGGGGGGGGGGGGGAGGGAAGGCTCAGGCTGTGACAGGGGAGGGGGAGACAGATTGTGATAAGGGGAGTGGGATGGGGCACCTCAGGTTCATTCAGGGAAGGGCGTGGTTCACGCTGATTGGGGAGGGTAAGAATCGAGTTGCCATAAGGGGAGGGCCAGGGAGTCTTGGGCTGTGATCAGGGGAGAGGGAGGCTCAGGCTACGACCACGTGAGTGGTTGGCTCAGTCTATGATCGGAGGAGGTGAAAGGGGAGGTTGGGCTGTTATTGGGAGGGAGGTAACCAATGCAAAATGGGTCCAAGGCTCAAGATATATTGGCCTTGGAAGGAGTAGAGTGCAGATTCAGCAGAATGTTACCAGGACTCCAATGGTTAGATTATGAAGAGAGATTACATAAAGTAGTCTTTCCAAGAATATGGACGATTAAGGTGTGATTTGATTGAGGTTATTTTTAGGATTTTGAAAGGAATCGATAGGGTAAATATTGAGAAACCTTTTCCACTGGTGGAGGGATCTACAACAGGGACATAAAATCAGAACCAGGCCATTCAGGAGAGAACTTAGGAAAAACTTCTTCACACAAAGTGTGGTAGAAGTGTGGAACTCTCTCCCATAAGGCAGTAGATGTTAGCTCATATCTGAGAAGGACAGATTTTTGCTAGACAAAGTGAATTAATGGGTGTGGAGCCAAGGCAGGTGGATGGAGTTAGGATACAGAGCAGCCATGATCTCATTGAATGGTGGAACAGGTTCAAGGGGCAGAATGGCATCCACCTGTTCCTCTGTTCTCATAAGGTAATAGCCCGCTATCTCTGAAAACATGGACTTTGTTAGTTTTGCAGAGCTATGAAAAAGACCCTACAATAAACATCACAGTTTATTAGGCCAAACTTCCTCCAAGGTTCCCCCCTGCCCTAGCCCTGAACCTGTAGCTTTCCGTAGTTTCTCTCCCATCTCCCCTCATGTCCTCTCTGAGCTCAGCTTGCCCATGAGACCCAACTCCTACTCTCTAGACCCTATTCCCACTAAACTGCTGATCACCAACTTTCCTCCTGGCTCCCATGTTAGCTGATGCTATTAACAGTTCTCTCTCCTCAAGTACTGTTCCCTCTCTTTCATATCTGTCATCATCACCCCTCTCCTCAAAAAAACGCTTCATCTCTCCAACCTTGCAAACTACTGTCTCCTCTCCAACCTCCCTTTCCTGTCCAAACTTCTCCCAAATTCATGCCCATCTTTCCTGGAAATCTATGTTTGAATCCCTCCAATCAGGTTTCTGCCCCTGCCACAGTACCAAAACAGTTCTTATCAAAGTCACCAGTGACATCATATGTAACCGTGACAAGTATAACTGATCCCACCTGGTCCTTCTCGACCTGTGGGCGGCACAGTGGCGCAGTGGTTAGCACCGCAGCCTCACAGCTCCAGGGACCCGGGTTCGATTCCGGGTACTGTCTGTGTGGAGTTTGCAAGTTCTCCCTGTGTCTGCGTGGGTTTTCTCCGGGTGCTCCGGTTTCCTCCCACATGCCAAAGACTTGCAGGTTGATAGGTAAATTGGCCATTATAAATTGTCACTAGTATAGGTAGGTGGTAGGGAAATATAGGGACAGGTGGGGATGTTTGGTAGGAATAGGGGATTAGTGTAGGATTAGTATAAATGGGTGGTTGATGTTCGGCACAGACTCGGTGGGCTGAAGGGCCTGTTTCAGTGCTGTATCTCTAATCTAATCTAATCTGTCTGCAGCCTTTAACATGGTTGATTGCACCATCCTGCTCCAACGCCTCTCCACTGTTGTCCAGCAGGGTGAGGCCACTCTCATCTAGTTCCATTCTTATCTATCTAATTGTAGCCAGAGAATCACCTGCAATGGTTACTCTTTCAACTTCCGCATCATTACTTCTGCTGTTCCCCAAGGATCTATCGTTGGTCCCCTCCTATTTCTCATCTACCCCTCACGACATCATGTGAAAACACAGTGTCAGTTCTGACATGGACAGTAACGACATCTGACCAGCACCTTCCTCAACCCTCCACTGTCTCAAAATTCTCAGACTGCTTCTCTGACATCCATTACTGGATGAGCAGAAATTTCCTCCTTCCGTTCCCACCACGAACTCCGCTCCCTGGCTAGCAAATCCATCCCTCTCCCTGGCAACAGTCTGAGGCTGAACCAGAATGTTCACAACTTTGGTGTTACATTTCACCCCAAGAAAAGCTTTTGACCATATATTCATGCCATCCCTCAGACCGCCTATTTCTCCCTCCGTAACATCATCTGACTCTGCCCGTGCCTCAGCTGATCTGCTGCCGAAATGTTCTCCCATGCTTTTGTTACCTCCAGAGTAGACAATTCCAATGCACTCCTGGCTGGCCTTCCACATTCTACCCTCCATAAACTTGAGGTCATCCATAACTCTGCTGCCAATGTCCTAACTCGCACGAAGCCTAATTCACCTATCAACCCTGTGCTCACTGACCTACATTGGCTCCCACACAAGCAACACCTTGATTTTAAAATCCTCATCCTTGTTTTTAAATCCCTCAATGGCCTCGCCCCTCCATAGCTCTGTAATCTCTTCCAGCCCCACAACCCTCTGAGATATCTGCGCTCCTCTAATTCTGGTCTCTTGAGTATCCCCGATTTTTATCGCTCCACCATTGCCGGCTACTCCTTCAGCTGCCTGAGCCCTAAGCTCTGGAAGTCCCTTCCTAAACTCTCTGCCTCTCTACCTCGCTTTCCTCCATAAAACCTACTTCTTTGACCAAGCATTTGATCATCTGGCCTAACACCTCCTTATGTGGCTCAGTGTCAAATTTTGTTTTAGAATGCTCCAGTGGGATGTTTTATTACATTAAAGGCACTATATTAATAGAAGATGTTGTTGTTGAGGGAGTGACACCCACCTAAGCAGCCACCAACTTAACTGTTCTTCTAAAACAGAAAGTGTAGTCCCTGCCCAACCACCTTCCAGGTATTTTATTGATAAAATACGTGAGCTCAAAATCTGCAACAATTCTATCAGCTGTGGCTCAGCGGGTAGCACTCTTACCTTTGAGATAAAGGTTGCCGGCTCTAGTCCCACTCCAGGACTTAAACACAAAAATCTAGGCTGACATTCCAGTGCAGTACTGTGGGAGTGCTGCACTGTCGGAGGTGCTATCTTTATATGAAACATTAAACTGAGGCCCTGTCTGCCCTTTCATGTAAAAGATCCTGTGACACTATTTAAAAATAGAGCAGTGGAGTTACCCCTGGTGTCCTAACCAATACTTATCCCTCAATCAACATCACCAATACAGATTACCTGGCCACTATCACAATGTTCTTTGTGGGAGCTTGCTGTGCACAAATTGGCTGCTACGTTTCCTGCGTACAACAGTGACCATACTTA
This sequence comes from Heterodontus francisci, assembly GCF_036365525.1. Taxonomy (NCBI): domain Eukaryota; kingdom Metazoa; phylum Chordata; class Chondrichthyes; order Heterodontiformes; family Heterodontidae; genus Heterodontus; species Heterodontus francisci. The sequence goes on along the minus strand of NC_090375.1, from coordinate 184,321,413 downwards.
ACTTCATTGACTGTAAAGCAGTTTGGGATGTCCTGTGGTCATGTAGGGCGCTATATAAATGCAGGTTTTTCTTTGCTATCAGCTTTACATTTCAGATACGTTTTTGGGGGTCTTCGTAGAGAAGTTTTGAGAATGAATTGTGTTCAGGAACATACATAACACAGCTGGGCAGGTAGCCAGTTCTAAAATGAATTTTGAATCTTCAGAAAATTAAATCGAGAGCATATCTCGCCTTATTTTCACATTTCTATTTTTGGAGGAAAAAAATTCAGCCCTTTTTAAAAATTGTCTATTTTCGTTATTTTAGTTGCTCATTGTAGCATCAGTTATCTCTCCTCAGCTGAAAGAGGGATAAGAAAACTATTTGTGTGTTACTAGTGTCATGAAGACCCCCACCTGCCAAGAATGAGGCATATTAATTTCATTATATGAACATTAATTTTAAACTGTTGCTGAAGAAATTACCTGTTTTACAAGAGATCACCAGACACTTGGCTTGAGGACATTTGCATACTAAGAGACAGTGCTCGGAGAGACAAAAGAACTGCTCACTGATTCAATTAACAGATGGTGATTCACATCTTGTCTGGGTGGGAGACAGCACTACACCCACCTCTCCCCCCAGCTCCCCCCGCCCCCCACCGTGAGCTTTGAAATCCACAAACACAGGAGCACTTAAGCCAGTTAGTCACATGACTAACCTGCTGGCCAACTTGGAGTTTTGAATTGTGCTCACAGGATGGTTTAGTCAGACTGCAAATTGCAACTGAACCTGGAACAAGAGAGCTCTCTCTTGCTTTCTCATAAGCTTCCGGACCCACTGAAGACACATAAACCTCAAGAGAGAAAAGACTCCTACATTGAAACAAGTTAAAGCGTGCACTGGGCCCCAACGAACAGCAAGACTTACCAGCAATCAAATCTCAACATTAAACTCAAAGGACTGTAACTACAATCCATCTATTGCCTCAAACTTTTCCTCTTTATCCTTTTCTACTTTTTCTGTCTCTATCTGCTTGTGTGTTTATCATGCATGCATGCTAGTGTGGTCACGTTGCGTATTCGTAGCCGTTACTCGAATTTTAGTTTAAGATTATTAAACTTCCACCTTTCTTGTTTAAATATAAGAAAACTTGTCTGATTACTTTGCCTTACAATTGGAAAGTGGTGAACAAGGATTCACTGAGGGGGAGCTAAAACATAGTGTTTCTAAAATTAAACCTTGTTACGGTTAGACCAGTCAAAGGCTGAGAGGGAACCCCTAGACCCCTATCTCACCTGGTCGTAACACTAGTGTTACTGTGCAAGTGGATGTGGGGAATTCCATGAGATTATCCATATCTCCCAGTTAAAAACATCAAACCTTCATTCAGCTGCTTCCTATAATAGGGTGGCTGTGATCTAAGTCCAGAACAGCTCTTCCCAGAATTGACCTAACAGATTAATTTTCCAATTTGTCACAGCATTAAGCAGCTCAGGAAGCCTCCTCAATGGCTAAGTGGGTAAAGGAATTGGTTGGTGTCATAAAGGAAAGAAAGACTTGCGTTTGTAAGCGCCTTTCACAACTCAGGACGCCCCAAAGCGTCTTACAGTGTAGTCACTTAGATGTGATTCGTGGTCTGAATAAGTTGGTCTGGGACAGTCTTGATGGACCAGTGGTCTTTTCCTGCCTATCAGTGTTGTATTTTTGTGTGTAACCAAGGATGCTCAAAGGTGAAAAAATAAGGGACGAAATATTAACACGACAACTGATTTTTTTTGTTTCCACTTTCTTTAATATTGATTTTTATTGACATTATAAACAGAGTGTAACTTATAAGATATATATTGTGCAGTTTACATTCCCAACACATTGAGGCTTGTTTAAAGGTATGCATCATACATTTTAGCCCAATCTATATGACAGATCATTTCAACATGTCAGAGCACTTGACTAAGTGGTGCATGGGTCATGCAGGTTAAAATTTTTCTATCATGACAACATAACAAGCCTGAGATTAACATTCCTCTGGTCAATCTATAGATGGGGGCATTTTCTTTCAAGGGTTTTACATGCGATAACATATTTTAATCACAAAGAGTGAATGATTTCTCTGCATTGTTAAAATCTTCTGGGGTAGATGCATCCATGTGAGAAAGGTTATGTTGAAAGGTCAGCTTTCCTCTGTGGTAAATGGACAAATCAGTGAACTGCTCTCAGCCTGATCTGTATTAGTTGTGTCTTGTAACAGTCCTATTCTTCTCCAAAAGAGGCCTGGGATTAATTGAGGCCAAAAATGCTCATAATCACTCGTTCTATGTTGTAGGCAATCACGTTGCAAAAGATCTTGGGCAGAATTTTCCTGACCCCCTTTCCACGGGGTTGGAGGCAGTGGCGGGAAGATAGAGAGCCACTTCGGGACGGCTCCCCGATGCATCTCTGCCGCCGGGGAGGTTTCCCAGCGGCGGGCTGGGCTGCGGATCAGCTGCCCGCTCCACAGAGGCGGCTAGACAATTTAAATAATCATGGCCCCAATTGGGGATGATTTCTTGGGCTCCATGGCATTTTGTGGCCGGTGAAGCAGCACTCCACCATATGCATGGCCACCAGTTCAATGGAGGCGGCCTCCCTGCTGGAGGCTCCATGTCCCATTAACGGGGTATTTGGTCCGAATGTCGAGGTCCCAAAGCCCACAGGAAAGTCCTGCCCCTTTAATTTGCTGCATCACCAAAATGCTTACAGCAATGAGCTGTGTTCCTTCGTTCTCACCAACACTTGGATCAGAGGTACAGATAGATATTATGCAGAACCAACTTAGGCAATGCAATAGCACTTACAGATTTGTGTACTCTGGAATCAGTCACAGACTGAAGATGAATGGCTGTGTCCTATATCCGTATCTACTCTTCTTTAGATAATTGTGGCCATGCCTTCAGCTGCATCAGCCTCATTTTCTAGCATTTCCTTTCTGAAACCCTTCCTCAACTCTCCACTTCCTTCTCCTTTAAGCCCACATCTATGACCCAGTTTGTGGTCACCCTTTCTAATCTCTCCTCCTTTAAGCTTGCTTTTTTGACCTAGCTTTTGGCTATGCTTCCTAATGCAATTTTCAAGGGTACGGTAGAATAGTGGTCATATCACTCAACTAGTAATACAGAGGCCTGGACTATTGATCCAGAGAAATGAGGTCACGTCCCACTATGGCAGCTGAGGAATTTAAATTCAATTAACTACATTAATCTGAAATTTAAAAAAAAACTAGCATCAGTAATGGTGACCATGAAACTACTGGATTGCTATAAAAACCTATCTGGTTCATTACTGTACTTTAGGGAAGAAAGTCTGCGCCCTTGCCCGGTCAGGCCTACATGTGACTCCAGACCCACAGACAGCAATGTGGTTGACTCTTAACCGCCCTCTGAAACAACCTAGCCAGTAACTCAGTCAGATCAAAGTGGCTACAAAAAAGTCTAATAAGAATAAAATTGGATGGACCATCCGGCATCGACCAAGGCACTGGACACAACAAAGTCACACCCTGCCCAGTTGACCCAGCAAAGTACTCCTCACTAGCATCTGGGGAAATGTGTCAAAATTAGTAGTGCTGTCCCAAAGACTAGTCAAGCAACAGCCTGGCCTCGTCATACTCACTGAATCATACCTTACAGCCAATGTCTGGATTCCTCGATCACCATCCCTGGGTATGTCGTGTCCCAGCAGAACCATTAGAGCTGGAGGCAAAGTGGCATAGAGTCAGGAGGGAGTGGCCCTGAGAGTTCTCAACATTGAATCTGGACCTCATGAAGTCTCATGGCAGCAGGTCAAATATGGGCAAGGAAACTTCCTGCTGATTACCACCTACCGCCTCTCCATCAGCTGATGAATCAGTACTCCTCCATGTTGAACACCACTTGCAAGAAGCACTGAAGGTAACAAAGTTACAAAATGTACTCTGGGTGGGGGACTTCAATGTCCATCACCAAGAGTGGCTCGGTAGCACCATTACTGACTGAGCTGACCCAGTCCTAAATGACATAGCTGCTAGACTGGGTCTGCAGCACGTAGTGAGAGAAACAACATGAGGGAATAAGTTACTTGACCTCGTCCTCACCAATCTACCTGTCATAGATGCATCTATCCATTACAGTATTTGGTAGGAGTGACCACTGCATAGTCCTTGTAGAGATGATGTCTTGGCTTCACACTGAGGACACCTTCCATCGTGTTGTGTGACACTACACTGTGCTAAACAGAATAGATTCAGAACAGATCTAGCAGCTGAAAACTGGGAATCCATGAGGCACTGTGCCTCAGCAGCAACAGGATTGTAATCAACCACAATCTGTAACCTCATGGCTTGTCATATTCCACACTCTACCAAGCCGAGGGAACCAACCCTGGCTCAATGAGGAGTTGTAAAAGAACATGCCAGGAGCAGCACCAGGCATACCTAAAAATGAGGTACCAACCTGGTGAAGCGACAACACAAGACTACATGTATGCTAAACAGCAGAAGCAGCATGCTATAGACAGAGCTAAGCGATTCCACAACCAACAGATCAGATTAAAGCCCTGAAGTCATATCCAGTCATAACTAACAAGAGGAAGAGGCTCCACAAACATCCCCATCCTCAATAATGGGAAGCCCAGCATGTCAGTGCAAAAAACAAGGATGAAGCATTTGCAATCATCTTCAGCCACAGCTGTAGAGTAGAAGTTCCATCTCGGCCTCCTCCTGAGGTCCCCAGCATCAAAGTTGCCAATCTTCAGTCAATTTGATTCACTCTATGCAATGTCAAGAAACGGCTGAGCTTGCTGGATACAGCAAAGGCTATGGGCCCCGACAACATCCCAGCTGCAGAGCTGACGACTTGTGCTCCAGAACTAGCCGTGTCCCTAGCCAAGCTGAACCAGTATAGCTGCAACACTGGCCTCTACCCAGCAAGGTGGAGAATTGCCCCGTTGAGTCCTGTCCACAAAAAGCAGGACAAATCCAACCTGGCCAATTACTGCACATCAATCTACTCTCAATAATCAGCAAACTGATGGAAGGGGTCGTCGACAGTGCTATCAAGTGACACTTACTCACCAATAATCTGCTCACCAATGCTCAGTTTGTGTTACGCCAGGGCCACTCAGTTCCTGAACTCATTATAGTCTTGGTCCAAACATGAACAAAAGAGCTAAACTCCAGAGGTGAGGCTGCCCTTGACATCAAGGCAGCATTTGACCAAGTGTGGCATCAAGGAGCCCATGTAAAATTGAAGTCAATGGCAATAAGGGGGAAAACTGTCCATTGTTTGGCATCATATCTGGCGGCACAGTGGCGCACTGCAGCCTCTCAGCTCCAGCGACCCCGGTTCAATTCCGGGTACTGCCTGTGTGGAGTTTGCAAGTTCTCCCTGTGTCTGCGTGGGTTTCCTCCGGGTGCTCCGGTTTCCTCCCACATGCAAAAGACTTGCTGGTTGATAGGTTAATTGGCCATTATAAATTGCCCCTAGTATAGGTAGGTGGTAGGGAAATATAGGGACAGGTAGGAATATGGAATTAGTGTAGAATTAGTATAAATGGGTGGTTGATGGCTGGCACAGACTCGGTGGGCCGAAGGGCCTGTTTCAGTGCTGTATCTCAAAAAAAAAAATATCTAGCACAAAGGAAGATTGTTGTGGTTATTGGAGGCCAATCATCTCACCCCCAGGACATTGTTGCTCAGGGAGTTCCTCAGGGTAGTGTCCTCAGCCCAACTCCTTCATCAGTGACCTTCCGTCCATCATAAGATCAGAAGTGTGGATGTTCGCTGATGATTGCACAATGTTCACTATCAGTCATGACTCCTCAGATACTGAAGCATGTCCACATGCAGCAAGACCTGGACAACATCCAGACTTGGGCGGATAAGTGGCAAGTAGCATTCATGCCACACAAGTTCCAGGCAAAGACAATCTCCAACAAGAGAAAATCAAACCATCTCCCCTTGACATTGAATGGCATTATCATCATTGAATTCCCCACCATCAACATCCTGAGAGTCACCATTGACCAGAAACTTAACTGGACCAGCCATTTAAATATTGTGGCTACAAGAGCAAGTCGGAGGCTAGGAATTCTGGGCAAGTAACTCACCCCCGACTCCCCAAAGCCTGTCCACCATTTATAGGCACAAGTCAGGAGTGTGATGGAATAGTCTCCACTTGCCTGGATGGGTGCAGCTCCAACACTCAAGAAGTTTGACAACATCCAGGACAAAGCAGCCCGCTTGATTGGCACCTCGTCCACACTTCACATATTCACTCCCTCCACCACCTATGCACATTGGCAGCAGTGTGTACCATATACAAGATGCACAGCAGCAACTCAGCAAGTCTTCTTCAACAGCACATCCCAAACCAGTGACCTCTACCATCCAGAGGGCCAAGGGCAGCAAGCACATGGGAACAGCACCACCTCCAAAATCCCCTCCAAATCTTACATCATCCTGACTTGGAAAAATGTTTCCATTCCCTCATTGTCGCTGGGTCAAAAACCTGGAATTCCCTCCCTAACACTGTGGGTGTACCTACACCACACAGACTGTAGCCGTGCAAGAAGGTGGCTGACTACCACTTTCTCAAGGGAAATTAGGGATGGACAACAAATGCTGGCCTTGCCAGTGATTCCCACAGCCCATGAATGAATAAAAAAAATCCTTATGACCCTCCTTGGAGCCCATCTCTCTGACCCAGCTTTTGGTCACCCTTCCTAATCTCTCCCCTCAACTCAACGTTGATTCTTTTGATTGTTGATTGAATCTCTATCAAGTGTGTTGGGACATTTATCTATGTAAATGCAATTTGTCTGTTGTTGATATTAGCCTACCAGGAATGAATAGCATTTGTTACAAAAGCTTTGTGACATGTCTTTGAGATGATCGGTTAAAATATTAAATAGAACTGAAACCAGTTCAGACCTTGTCTGGTAAATCCGTCATTCCTGACAACATCCTAGATGTTTGCAAGCTTTGTGATTTTTTTTTTCTGGGCACAGGTGGAGCCAGAGTTTTTTTTTTTAACTGAGTCTACTCCATTTGTGGTTTTTTGTGAAGAACTTGCTCACATCTAGGTTTTTTTGTCACCTTATTTCTTGTCTAACTCTGAATTAGTAGAAGCAGAAGTGCCAGGAGATTTTGGGAAGACTGCTGTGAGAGAATTGTTTTCTTTTTACCAATTCACCCAGATCTGCCACCTTCATCGTGGGCCATTGCTAAGGTTGGAATAAGGCCAGAGTTTTCTGTTTGCACAGGGAGACAGAGCAGTGCCCAAAGTGACTCTTGCACTTGCCTGCCCCATGCTGACCAGATGCCCTGCTGTGAACCCACATTCTCTGGCAGGGTCAGTGCTGATGGACACCATTGGACACAGTCCTGGTGTAAACAGGGTCAGGCCATAAATAATATGTGTTCTTATCCTGGTTTGCAAAAAATGTCACAGAGCTCCTAAACCATGTTTACCACTCAGAAAGGGGTTTTAAATTACTCAAGCCACAAGGGCAAATCCTAATTTAGACTGGTTCACGGATAAAAATTCTTTCTAAACACATTTCAACCTCTGGTGTGTTTAAGGGATTCTAGCAAAACCCTCAAGGAGGATTAGAAAAGTTTCATCCTCCCCATCCCCCAACAATTTTAATGCTCTTTTTCCTGAAGACGGCTGGTGTCTGGGTACAAGGGCAACTGCAGTCCTCTGATGCCTCATCTAATGGCTGAATCTAGATAGTGGGTCCAATTTAAACCATGGCCATCTGACATAAATAGGGTCACAGTGGCCTGAAGATGGCATTGGAATTGAAAATTCACTTTGGAAAACTGGCCCAATTTTGAGCGCGGTTCAGTTCCAAATTGTTTGTTGACCCCAAAGCAGAAACTCTTTGCCATTATTGTAATGAGTTCTTGTTGTCTGATGCAACATAAATGAGATGCGTGGAGTCCAGTTATGCTGAAGATCTCAAACAGGTTTATTATAGCTGAACTATTATGTACAGTACAGAGCAAACTATTTACAGAACCTTCCTCTAGGTGTCACAGTTGCAGAATGACTCTGGCTTGTAGTCACATGACTATGCCCTGGTACTGAACTCATTAGCATACTAAGATTTTAAAGGGATATTACTCTTAAAGGCAATCATACAACACCCCCTTTCTTTCCAAAGATATGTCTTGTATGCTACAAGTAAAACATATAAAATTAGATAACATCAAAACTAGTTACACGTGGATAGCGATTGTGAAATTTACAAGTGTAGAGGCTTAAAAGTCCATATATCATTTTGATGATTTGACAATTCTTGCTCGGCGAATTTGTGTCTCATCTTTTGCTGTTTTTCCTCATGTTTCTCCCTCTCTGCATTCAGTTTCTGTTGTTCTGCCTTCAGCTGCTAATATACTCTGTTGCTTTTCCTCAGGATGACCACTTTTGAGGCCATGTCATTCTTGGAAAGTTCCGGCACCTCATCTTGAAAAGCCAACAGACAATCGTTCAAGTCATTCCTCCTCTGCCTCTTCAGGACATTGCGTGTCCTTCGCCTCTCCTCATCCTCAGTGTCTGAAGGGCTTGGGCTCAAGGTCGAGGTCTTGTTGGGGAGGGGGTACTTGGCCTCATGGAGATACCTCTGTGTTCTGGCAGTTCTCTAGAGAGCAGAAGTGAAGGCACGGCATAGTTGTGCTGTTGCTGGATTTCCAGACTGCACCGTTTGATGCTGGCCAGATTCTGCAAGTGGGTTCCTTGGAGATTTCCCCTTGGCAATACTTCCCACTGCCAGCCTTTGTTTTTCAGTAGTGACAACATCAATCTCTTCTTCTGAGTCGCTGGAGCATGAGGAAACACTGCCTGTTGACAAAGAACTTTCACCATCTGAGTTTGGATCTTCATTCTCTTGCTGTGGCATCTTTGAGAAGGAGCTGATACTTTCCAAACCCAAACCACTGGGACCCTGGCAGAACTTGACTCAATGCGGATACCCTTGGTCTCTTCTGCTGTAATTGGTATCTTGGTGAACTCATGGATGGTTATAATGTTGAGGTCCTTACACGTTGGTAGTCCTGCCACTGCTGGTCCACTTGCATGTATCAGGTAGAATATTTGCAGTTTCCATGCCGACTTGCCATAGCTGCATTGTATTGTTAGTGTGCCACTGCAAGGAATGGGTAACCCGTTGTATGCAGATAACTTTGCAGTTGTCGGTTGTATTATTGATTTCCACCGACGCTGGTACATATCCTTCAGGATCCGGACTGGTAGGATATTTGCACTGGCTCCAGTGTCAGTCTTAACCCTGAGTGTATATTTACCAACTTTCTTTGGGCTTGTGATGTTAATGGTAGCAAAAGCTTCAAGCTGTTTGACTCCATCAACATGATGTGTCAGGTTCACAATGTGAAACACCTTCTCGTCGTCTGGCTGAGAATTGCTTCTCTCTGAGTCTTTTCTTAGGTCTGTTTCACAGTGGACCTCGTGTATCGGCTTGCATTTAAGCAAGTCTCTGGTGCTTTCCTTGCTGCTGTTGCCCTGTTGCTGCACCTGTTGCCTGTTTGGTTTTGTCTTACTGTGACTCCTAGCTACGTCTTTGGGGCCAGATTTCTTGCTTAGACTGTCCCATTGTCCTTTTGCACCACATACCTTGCACAGATTGTGAAATGCAGGACAACGTCGCGGTGATTGGAACCAACCACACTTACCATACAGCTTGCTTGTTTTTTTCAACCTGGTTATCATGCCAATACTTTTGGCTGCACCTAGTGCTTGCAGGTGCTGTTGTCCAGCTACAATAGCTTCATATTTCCTGCCACCTTCCAGCAGTGCATCAATACTGTGACCTTTCTTTTTCCCCAAGAAGTCTTTCTGAAACACTTCAATGAGTGTTGATACAATCACTAGCTCCATTAGTCTCTCTGATAACTCAGTTTCTGAAAAATCGCATTCATTGCCCTTGCTACTGCATCTACTGATAGAGTGGTTTATTGATTCCTGTGGCTGTTGCCTGTAGGACATCAATTCCAGATGGTGAATTCTAAAATTCACTCTTAATTGGAGCTGATCTTCTAGCACTTTCCATATCTTTGCGGGATCTTTCTGGTCCTCTTCAGATAAGCCAGAGGTGCTGATTCTGTGTAATGTCTCATTTCCAACTGCTACCAGTATTTTTATTTTGCTTCTCTGGTTCTACAATCACTTGGTCTGTGAAGCATAACTGCATTCTTTGTTTAAAAAGTTGGAACCCGAATAGGATATCCATGGCCTTCCAGTTCATGCTGGGAAATTTGGTATCCATCTTTCTGCTGTTCTTTTGCTTAAAACTTGCCTTAAGTCTTGTTCTATGACTCTGCACTGCCCTAAAGGAACTCTATTATTTAGACTAGCTGCTTGGATGGAGCGGAGCTGGCGTTTGACAATGCTCACTGGTTATCTTGCTTGCAGCACTTAATCTTGTCTGTTTACACAGCTGTTCAATAGCCAGTTCAATTGCTTTTTTTTTAACTAGAGTTTGTTTATGTTCTTCACACTCGAGTGGTTTAATGTTTTTTTAAACTGTGTCTGCGTGAGTGGAAGCTCTGCAGTGATTGGGGTTTTCCTGCACTTTTTGCCATCGGACACCTCCTGTAATGGCGCCGATCCTGATCAGCCTGGGAAAGGAGTTGGGTCTGCCTCGTTTCTTTCCACTGAGTCTTGAGAAAAAAATCAGTCTTTTAAGAACTTCAAAGCTCTTTTTTTTAAATCAGTATCCCTCGATCTTCAGCGCAATGACTCACTCGATCGCAGGAATTTACTTGCAGCTTGTCATTCTGAGCTCTCGTCTTCTACAGATTGAGGTAGGTTCTTTCTTCTTTCCATTTTTTGGGCCAGTATTTCTTTTGAATTTTCTCTCTAGTAGCTGTTGGAAAGGTCGTTTTCAAAGCTGTTTGACCATGGTCTTCAACTTGGACTTTGTCTTCTCACCACAGTTTCCACCATGTAATGAGTTCTTTATGTTGTCTAATGCAACATAAATGAGATGCGTGGAGGCCAGTTATGCTCAAGATCTCAAACAGATTTATTATAGCTAAACTATCATGCACAGTACAGAGCAAACAATTTACAGAACCTTCCTCTAGGTGTTACAGTTGCAGAGTGACTCTGGCTTGTAGTCACATGACTATGTCCTGGTACTTAGATTATTAGCATACTAAGATCTTAAAGGGATATCACTCTTAAAGGCAATCATACAACAATTATGTTTTAGTAAACTTTCAAGTAACTTCTGACAAGAGACTTACTTGGCCAACAGACATTGGGAGTATATGCTTGCTGATGAAAAACATTAGTAATGAGGCACAATCAAAAATTAGATATGAAGTCATAAATAAGCTTTTAATCTGTCCCATAACAGTTACTCAGACTTCCATCTTTTGCTTTACTAAATGTTTAACTTCATCAGTGAGGATTGTTGAATTTTTGGCATATTTAGCAATGCTGCCATGAAACTTTATTCTTTTCTCTCTTTAAAGATAAAAGCAAAGGCTTGTGAAATTATAGGCCTTGGAATTCGATTGCGCTGCACCTAATTTACCTGTAAAATGGGTGCCTAAGATCCAATATGGCGGGTAGCATGCAAGTATATTTGGGGAGGAGGAGCAAGAATTCCAGCAAGAGATATCATCCTGTCAGTCTCACCAACATACCCAGTCAGGTTGAAAAGGAGTGGATTCAAGAAACCCCAGGGTATCACAGAACACAGCCGAGGCCCAGCCTAAACAGGTCCCGCCCCAATTCCCCCTCCTAATTGTTCCCACCCACTTTAATAACACCACCCCAGTCACCAAGGAAATGTATTTTAATTACTAGTTTCACTGCACTAAATTAATATAGCAGTGCTTAGGAATACATCTATGATTGCAATATTTATTTGACTGTTTTATTTGCAAACGAACAGAAATATGTTTTCTTAATGGTATGCAGTTAATGTCTTAAGGTTTCTAATTGAAGTTAAGGGCATGATGAGGCTATTATAAAGCTAAGATTCTGATAGATGCAGACCAACAAAATTAACACCATGGGCTAGTTTTGCTAACTAGGCATAAAACTAGTGTTGTGGATCAGTCGCCATTTTAGACACTGATCTCGGATTGAAAATTGTGCAGTTTCTGGAGTGGGTGGTTGATCACCAATTCCAGTTTAATGCCCAGTAGCAAAGTTGAAAATCTACCCCCACCCACCTTTTATTCTTTAAAAAAAACACATTGAGCAATTCTCATTTTGCAATTATTACAGGCAGTTCATTATTCTTAACTCATCTGAATTGCAGCAGTTTGTTTTCAACTGGGAAATCAACTTGCACCTCTGCCAACCATAGACTGACAGACAACAGCCAGCAATAACAATGGCCTTCCTTAGTCCATCAATGTAGAACAATGAGCGTAGCCAACACAGAGAATGACTTATCGTTGCTGACCACCACAGTCACACTGAATGAAGCAGAGCTCCGAGAAGTACAGGATTGTTTTTGTCCTCACCACGGAGCTCGTCTGAGTTCTGTGCCAATTTATTTCAATGCTGTACATGCATCGACAATAGTCTCCAGCCTGGGTAGGCTGCAGTTAACAAACAGATACTTTGTACAAAGCCAGACCCAAGGTCACAAGACGTAAGCTGAGAAAGAAAGTGATATAGTGGCTTTCAACTATAAATCTGTTCAATATAAGACATTTTATTTGCAAGCACTTCACAAAAGAAGAATACCCTGAATGGAACCAAGGCATTATGAATGACATTACACTGATTCCCTGCTTGGTTAAATAAAAGTGCGTGTTTGTTTTTGAAGTTCCTGCATACAAGACATGCACACACTAAAAGGTAACCCTAGTGTGTACATAACACGCAGATGGAGAATGACACAAGTTGTACAGAAGTCATATCCTATTTGCATGACTGCAACACCCACTTGACACACTAAACAAACAAATACTGGCTCCTCTATCACTGCTCTAGCCTGCCCTAGTCTTGAGTCCTGGATTCATCACCATATTAGCTGATCCTCATCTCACACAACACTCCTCAAGTTATTAATATATTCTGGCTGCATTGCAAATATTAGTGATTAATGCAATAATATAAGCATGTCCCATTCTCAAATAGCCCTACGCCTGTGTGCACCTTACCCAGCTTATAGAAAGCAGACACATCAGAGCTTGACACTGGATGCAGACTAGCCATAGTGCCAAAGCAAAATACTGCAGATGCTGGATATCTGAAATAAAAACAGAAAATGATGGAAATATTCAGCAGGTCTGGCAGCATTCATGAAGAGAGAAACAGTTAACATTTCAGGTCGATTCATCTGATGAAGATGGGCCGTTGCATGTTGTTATCTTGCTAAGCACCAGTAGAGAAATCGGCTCCTAGCTCGAGTCTGATAGTGGATTAGTGGGGTCTGCACTGTGGGGATTCACCAACTGCGAGTGAGCAGGTTGAGGTGACAAGGACAGCTCAGTAAGGAGCTCACCAGAGGGCAAACTCAGGACCCAGCTCTGCTCAAGAAGCCAGAGATGCAGACTTCAGGGGGCCACCCTTTAAAAGAAAGATAGAAACAGAATTAGGCCATTCAGCCCTTCAAGCCTCTTCATGAATTCAATTAGATCATAGTTGATCTGAATCTCAACTCCATCTACCCACCTGTGTTCCATATCCCTTGATACCCTTACCTAACAAAAATCTTATCAATCTCAGTCCTGAAAATTCCAGTTACCCCCCTTTTGGGGGAGTGAGTTCCAGATTTCCACTACCCTTTGTGTGAAATGGGTGTTTGATTTCTGTGCACCAGCAATTGATTGAATGTATTGGATTGCCTGCCAGGGAGACACTGCAGCATGTCAAAGAGTGTGGAGGAGTCCATTGCCAACCTGTGTTGCTTTCTCACACATGGCATTGAAACTCTGCAGTCAACCATGGAATATATGACCATCACAAAGGACGTTCCTGCAGGAATCTGTGTCACCAGTAATAGCATCTTTCAGGACATTCATGCTGGGACCATACAGGCTCAGGGCTCAACCTTCTCCTCCGCCTTCGACAAGACTCACAATTATATCTGGTAATACCAGTTCTCCTCACTTTTGCCCATTTGCAACCCCTCTCCCTTTGCTGGGACTGCAAAATCAGTTCCCAATTATTTGCCTTTTCACCATAATTTCAATGAGACAAAGTCTAGTTGTAGACATTGCCTCACTGCATAACCTATAACACAACCTCTTCCACAATCAACCTCACAACGCAAGAAAATTTTATATTAAAATGTTGAAAATAATTGACCAAAAGGCTGGTGGTGGTGAGATGAGAAGTTTTTTTTTACACAGTGATTTGTCATGAGTTGGAATTCATTGCCTGAAAGGGTGGTGGAAGCAGATTTAGTCGTAATTTTCAAAAGGGAATTGGATACATACTTAAAAAGGAAAACAAAAATTGTGAGACTCTGAGGAAAGAGCAGGGGGAATGGGCCTAACTGGTAGCTCTTTCAGAGAGCCAGGACATGCACGATTGGCCGAATGGCCTCTTTCTGTGCTGTATTATTCTATAATAGTACTCGTCTTCAATTCCTATTGTTGTGCCATCCATGTGAGGCCAATATTTGAGGTTTCCATTAGTTTCTGTTACCCACCAAGGACCCCTTCCTAGAGAAAGAAAGGACTTACATTTATATAGCAGCTTTCGTATGTACAGAATGACCCAAAGCATTGCACACCCAATGAATTTGGAAGCATAGTCATAGTTGTCCTGCAGATAATACAGGAGCCACTTTATGCTCAGTAAGCAATACAAAGAACAAATGAAATGAATGATCAGATAAAGGGGTGGAAATTGGTTATGGTTCATTTTCAGGTCCCTAACCAGCGGGAAGCACCAAGCCAGCCATAAATTGGTCCATGGGCCTCTAGCACTTTTTGTATTGAGCCTACGGGCAGCTTGCGCATTTTAGTTAGAAGAAAATTTTGCTACTTACCGAATTGGCAGCAACCCTCAGGGCAGTCCCAGGAAAGGGTAGAAGCCACAATAGAGGTGGGGCGATTGCCAGGACTGATGAGTTCTGAATTTTAAAAAAAGGTACTCTTTGCTGGCAACTGCAGGAGCTGCTGAAGAATCATGAGTAGAGCAGTCCTGGCTCCTGCTCCTGCTCCTGCTCCAACCATCAGCAACCAATTTTGACAAAAGGACCTAAAACAGACGTTAGGCCTTTCATTTAGCTACGGAAGGAGCTGAAAGCCTTTTTTAGGCAGCCACCAGAGAAGCCTGAAAAATGACCCCAGTGAATTTAGCAGTGGCTTGAGCACATACATAGATTGGATGTGGGGTGTCACACTGTTGAATTTGCCATTGTTTACCCGTTTTACACCTGAAGAATCGGCAAAAAGCATACCGATTTCTACTCCAATCTCTTTTTGGCAACATGTTGGTTGCAAGATGTATATTGGACAGGACTCATGGAAAAAGCCCCACTCTTTATTGAATAGTGACGTGGGATCATCTGTGTCTACCTGAATAAGCAGAAGAGCCCTTGGCTTAATGTTTCAATGGAAAGATAGCACCTCCGACAACAGACGGCTCCCTCAGTACTGGCAGCCATGGAGGTTAATTATGAAGAATATTAGAACAAAGAACAAAGAACAGTACAGCACAGTCACAGGCCATTCGGCCCTCCAAGCCTGCGCCAATCTTAATGCCTGCCTAAACTAACACCTTCTGCACTTCCGGGGCCCATATCCCTCTATTCCCATCCTATTCAAATGTTTGTCAAGATGTCTCTTAAACGTCGTTATCGTACCTGCTTCCATCACCTCCCCTGGCAGCAAGTTCCAGGCACTCACCACCCTCTGTGTAAAGAACTTGCCTCGCACATCCCCTCTAAACTTTTCCCCTTGCACCTTAAACCTATGTCCCCTAGTAACTGACTCTTCCACCCTGGGAAAAAGCTTCTGACTATCCACTCTGTCCATGCCGCTCATAACATTGTAAACCTCTATCATGTTGCCCCTCCACCTCCGTTGTTCCAGTGAAAACAATCCGAGTTTATCCAACCTCTCCTCATAGCTAATGCCCTCCAGACCAGGCAACATCCTGGTAAACCTCTTCTGTACCCTCTCCAAAGCCTCCACGTCCTTCTGGTAGTGTGGCGACCAGAATTACATGCAATATTCTAAGTGTGGCTTAACTAAGGTTCTGTACAGCTGCAACATGACTTGCCAATTTTTATACTCTATGCGCCGACCGATGAAGGCAAGCATGCCGTATGCCTTCTTGACTACCTTATCCACCTGCGTTGCCACTTTCACTGACCTGTGGACCTGTACGCCCAGATCTCTCTGTCTGTCAATACTCCTAAGGGTTCTGCCATTTACTGTATACCTCCCACCTGCATTAGACCTTCCAAAATGCATTACCTCACATTTGTCCAGATTAAACTCCATCTGCCATTTCTCCGCCCAAGTCTCCAACCGATCCATATCCTGCAGTATCCTTTGACAATCCGCATCATTATCCGCAACTCCACCAACCTTTGTATCATCCGCAAACTTACTAATCAGACCAGCTTCATTTTCCTCCAAATCATTTATATATACTACAAACAGCAAAGGTCCCAGCACTGATCCCTGCGGAACACCAATAGTCACATCCCTCCATTCAGAAAAACACCCGTCCACTGATACCCTCTGTCTTCTATGACCGAGCCAGTTCTGTATCCATCTTGCCAGCTCACCTCTGATCCCGTGTGACTTCACCTTTTGTACCAGTCTGCCATGCGGGACCTTGTCAAAGGCTTTACTAAAGTCCATATAGATAACATCCACTGCCCTTCCTTCATCAATCATCTTCGTCACTTCCTCAAAAAAATCAATCAAATTAGTAAGACACGACCTCCCCTTCACAAAACCATGCTCTCTCTCGCTAATAAGTTTGTTTGTTTCCAAATGGGAGTAAATCCTGTCCCGAATAATCCTCTCTAATAGTTTCCCTACCACTGACGTAAGGCTCACCGGCCTATAATTTCCTGGATTATCCTTGCCACCCTTCTTAAACAAAGGCACAACATTGGCTATTCTCCAGTCCTCTGGGACCTCACCTGTAGCCAATGAGGATGCAAAGATTTCTGTCATTGCCCCAGCAATTTCTTCCCTTGGCTCCCTCAGTATTCTGGGGTAGATCCCATCAGGCCCTGGGGACTTATCTACCTTAATGCTTTGCAAGACACCCAACACCTCCTCCTTTTTGATAATGAGATGACTGAGACTATCTGCACTCCCTTCCCTAGGCTCATCATCCACCAAGTCCTTCCCTTTGGTGAATACTGATGCAAAGTACTCATTTAGCACCTCGCCCATTTCCTCTGGCTCCACACATAGATTCCCATCTCTGTCCTTGAGTGGGCCAACCCTTTCCCTGGTTACCCTCTTGCTCTTTATATATGTATAAAAAGCCTTGGGATTTTCCTTAATCCTGTTTGCCAATGACTTTTCATGACCCCTTTTCGCCCTCCTAACTCCTTGCTTAAGTTCCTTCCTACTGTCTTTATATTCCTCAAGTGCTTCATCTGTTCCTAGCCTTCCAGCCCTTACAAATGCTTCCTTTTTCTTTTTGGCTAGGCTCACAATATCCCGTGTTATCCAAGCTTCCCGAAATTTGCCAAACTTGTCTTTCTTCCTCACAGGAACATGCTGGTCCTGGATTCTAATCAGCTGACGTTTGAAAGACTCCCACATGTCAGATGTTGCTTTACCCTCAAACAGCCGCCCCCAATCTAAATTCTTCAGTTCCTGCCTAACATTGTTATAATTAGCCTTCCCCAATTTAGCACCTTCACCAGAGGACTACTCTTATCCTTATCCACAAGTACCTTATAACTTATGGAATTATGGTCACTGCTCCCGAAATGGTCCCCCACTGAAACTTCGACCACCTGGCCGGGCTCATTCCCCAATATCAGGTCCAGAATGGCCCCATCCCTAGTTGGACTATCTACATACTGTTTCAATAAGCCCTCCTGGATGCTCCTCACAAATTCTGCCCCACCCATTTAGAGGGGATGTGCGAGGCAAGGTTTTTACACAGAGGGTGGTGAGTGCCTGGAACTTGCTGCCAGGGGAGGTGGTGGAAGCAGATACGATAGCGACGTTTAAGAGACATCTTGACAAATACATGAATAGGAAGGGAGTAGAGGGATATGGGCCCCGGAAGTGCAGAAAGTGTTAGATTAGGCAGGCACCAAGATCGGCGCAGGCTTGGAGGGCCGAATGGCCTGTTCCTGTGCTGTATTGTTCTTTGTTCTTTTTGTTCTTTATCCAAGCCCCTGGCACTAAGTGAGTCCCAGTCAATATTGGGGAAGTTAAAATCACCCACCACCACAAACCTGTTACCTTTACATCTTTCCAAAATCTGTCTACATATCTGCTCCTCTACCTCCCGCTGGCTGTTGGGAGGCCTGTAGTAAACTCCCAACATCGTGACTGCACCCTTCCTATTCCTGAGCTCCACCCATATTGCCTTGCTGCATGACCCGTCTGAGGTGTCCTCCCGCAGTACAGCTGTGATATTCTCCTGTACTGCAAATATGGGCTGGATTTTGTGCAGGAGATCTTTTGCTGTCAAAGTTTAAGGAGGTGGGATCCCCATCCCTTTATCGAGCTAATAATCCTGCCCCCAAGAGCTGCCAGCCAATAACAGGGTCGACAGCTCAGCAGTATCGCAGTGCCACTGGGAGCAGTGGCAACTGCTGGTAATGCAGAGGCCTCAGACCCAGGCCCAGCGCTGGAACCCCAGAGAACGGGTAGGTGGGCGGGGGTCGCCTGGGCCAATCCAGAAGGCCCCAGTGAGGGGTGGGGTGGGGAGGTGGAAGGTAGGTGTTCGGTCCAGGGGAGGGGGATCCCGTGGGTACTGTTGTTCCCAGTGGGAGACCTCCGTGGGCCACAAATTACCCACGAAGGAGGGAACACCGCCCCCCCCCCCCAAGCCCACAGGGAGGGCACGTCGTTTTCCAAGGCGTCCTCCCCGCCCGGCAGAAACACCCCCCAGCCACTGGGAAGATCCCAGTGGCGGCAGGAAGAGGCCCTTATTTGGCCTCTGGGTGGAAAGGTCATTATTGACCTATCCCGCTCCTGGGAAAATCGGAACTGGGATACCCGGCATTAGGTTCCATGGTGGGCAATTCTTTCTCGATTCTCCACCAACCACCACACCCACCCCCCACCCTGTCACCACGAAACCCGCCGTCGGGATGAGAACAAAGTCCAGCCCTACGAAATAGAATCAAAGAATGGTTACCGCACAGAAGGAGGCCATTTAGCCCTTCATGTCTGTGCTGGCTCTCCAAAGGAGCCATTTACCTAGTGCCACTCCCCGCCTTCTCCCTGTAACCCTGCACATTCTTCATTCTCAGATAATAATCCAGTTCCCTTTTGAATGCCTCGATTGAACCTGCCTCCACCACACTCTCAGGCAGTGCATTCCAGATCCTAACCACTCGCTGCATGAAAAAGTTTTTCCTCATGTCGCCATTGCTGCTTTTGCCAATTACCATAAAGTTGTGACCTCTGGTTCTCGATCCTTCCACCAATGGGAACAATTCCTCCATAATTACTCTGTCCAGATGCCTCATGATTTTGAATACCTCTATCAAATCTCCCCTCAACCTTCTCTTCTACAAAGAAAATAATCCCAACTGCTATAGACATAACTGAAATTCCTCATTCCTGGCACAATTCTCACGAATCTTTTCTGCACCCTCTCTAATGCCTTCACATCTGACCTAAACTGTGGTGCCCAGAACTGGACACAATACTCCAGTTAAGGACGAACCAGTATTTTATACAAGTTTAAACATAACTTCCTTGCTTTTGTACTCTTTGCCCCTATTAATAAAGCCCAGGACACTGTATGCTTTATTAACTGCTCTCTCAACTTGTCCTGCCATTATTTATGCACATATACATCCAGATCCCTCTGCTCCTGCATCCCCTTTAGAATTGTACCCTTTATTTTATATTGTCTCTCTGCATTCTCGCTACCAAAATGAATCACTTAACAATTCTCTGCATTAAATTTCATCTGCCACTTGCCCGCCCATTCCACCAACCTATGTCCTTTTGAAGATCTATACTGTTCTCCTCTTCTTTTGGGCCTCCTTATCTCGAGAGACAATGGATACGCGCCTGGAGGTGGTCAGTGGTTTGTGAAGCAGTGCCTGGAGTGGCTATAAAGGCCAATTCTGGAGTGACAGGCTCTTCCACAGGTGCTGCAGAGAAATTTGCTTGTCGGGACTGTTGCACAGTTGGCTCTCCCCTTGCGCCTCTGTCTTTTTTCCTGCCAACTACTAAGTCTCTTCGACTCGCCACAATTTAGCCCTGTCTTTATGGCTGCCCGCCAGCTCTGGCGAATGCTGGCAACTGACTCCCACGACTTGTGATCAATGTCACACGATTTCATGTCGCGTTTGCAGACGTCTTTATAGTGGAGACATGGACGGCCGGTGGGTCTGATACCAGTGGCGAGCTCGCTGTACAATGTGTCTTTGGGGATCCTGCCATCTTCCATGCGGCTCACATGGCCAAGCCATGTTCTCCTCACAGGTCATAATACTTCCAAGTTTTGTGTTATCCGCATGTTGTGAAATTGTGCCCTGTACATCAAGGTCTAGGTCATTAATGTATATCGGGAAGAGCAGGGGTCCTAACACTGACCCCTGAGAAACTCCACTATACACCTTCCTCCAGTCCAAAAAACAACCATTAACCACTACTCTCTGTTTCCTGTCAGTCAGCTAACTTTGTATCCATGTTGCTATTGCCCCTTTTATGCCATGTGCTTTAACTTTGCTCACAAGTCAATTGTGCGGCACTTTATCAAATGTTGTTAGATAATGGTAATTATTTGCCCTCCATGGTCCATATACCCTCCTTTGTTGTGTTCCACTGATTCTAGGGTGCTCAGTTTCTACAGTGCTCAGTTTGGGCTGTTGGTGAGGAGCCTGGCCCATCAGCCACACATATCAGGCAATTTCAGGTCTGCTGCCCATGGTTTCCTGATAAAACACTTCCAGCGGGTATGATGTCCTCAGGACTTGAGTGAAGTTTAGCCGTGTTTAATATGAGGTATGAGGCAAACAGAGACACAAAGACTGCAGCAGCTGAACATAAAGGCTTCTCCTTTTATTCTGTCTGTTTTTAGTTTCACTTTGCTAGCGTGTGTGTTCTACAGCAGCCTCTAGAGTACACAATGCACAATGCAATTGCAATTTCAAAACACGATAACACAACAGCAGGCTAGGCTCCCCTCCTGCAGCACTGATTTGTAAACTCAGTACTTACGTATTCACGTATACACATTCATACTTGTTTATTGAAAAATGCAGTCTTTACTACTCCAGTCAGTAGAGTTTCAAGCAAACTTCAACTGAAATGATGTAACAGCATCTTGAGAGACATCTTGTGAATTATGACCTAAATATACCTTTTAGTTAGATACACCATACCTAGTTCAATGACTTTGCAGTTTTTTACCATGAAGTTCAAGCAATGTGTAGTTCACATTTTCAGTTAATTATTACAGTGCCAGAACCGTGACTTTGAAGGTTCTGGAAACACATCTAACGGTACTGACATAATCCAGCAAAATCTGATAAATAGTGAAGAAAAAACAGGTTAGATCCTTCAGGAAATAGAAGGAAAATGGCTTGCTGCCTAGAAAGGTGATTGTTAGCAGGATGCTTGATCAGGCATTGCACAGTAACTGGTAATGGTAGCTGAAAGTCAGATGACAGGATTAGACTCCACAGGGGTTGCTTTTTAAATGATGGCAGTGTGCCTGAGCTTTCCTTGCTTTTTGTTTTAATTGGCCATTTTTGGACTGATTTGCTGAAACAATCATACATCCGAGGGTTTATTTTTCTGCATTGAATGTCCCCCACTCGTCCAACTTCTCCCCGCCTCCCCCCCCACCCCCACCGCACCACCTCCTCTTGTGGTCACACAGACACAGACTGGAGTATGGATCCACAAGGATGACCAGCCTCTGCCACCTCATCCCATTGGGCCATGTCAATGAATGTTGGCAAGTCCGCTCTGTCATTGGAGAAATCATCACATTCAAGCCCGTTCCTCTCCTCATCTGATGGCCAAACAATCACAGGCAGAGGGGATGAAATGAAATCGGTTGGGGTGCAAAGCAGGTAATAGCGGGGATCAGCTGCCTGTTGTACGCCCTGCCCTATTTTAATTTCCCTTACACACCCTGCCGGAGAGGAATCTTACCCCCATTCTTTCCAGAAATGGTCACTTGATGGTAGTCAGGACTGGGAACCAAATTGGTATTTTTCCCCTTCCTAATGTAGGGGCACTAATGCCAATCATAGCTCCCCTACTGGCATCCCAGCTGAGATCAGCTAACTCAAGATGGATAGGGAACTGAACCTGGCTCCTTCTCAGCTTAGTAAGGCAGTAGGTTTTTCCCACTATGTCATCAGGGGTGGGGAACCAGCATTTGCAGCAGGCCCAGTATATCCTGAAATTCACAGAGGTCAAGATTTACAGAGCAAAACATTTTATTTTAAGAATTAGAATCAGCACATAAGAAAATTGTCAGCTTTCACCAATACTTGAAACAACCATGAGGAACCTGCTCCAAAAACCCAGTTGAAGAATCACTTGCAGTATTGGCTACCTGAGTGAGATTATGGGCTGAATTTTATGTTGCCGCTGCCGATTATGGCGGCGGCCGTAAAAGATGGCGGCCAGCACGCACGGGTTTTACTCCGCGGAGCCACCACGATATTAAATACAGTGGCTCATTTACATGGCCGGGGCAGACCACGCCCCCGATGACATGGAGGGGGCGGGTGAGCCGTCGCCGGCAACAGCGTACGGTGCCTCTGTGCAGCTGCCGGCACCATTTTTAAAGGGCTTCCAGCCCTTACATTTAATTTAAATGTTTAAAGGGAAAGTTTAATAAAACAGATTTTTAAAAATTACATCCATGTTTCCAGCCCCTTTTCCACTTTCCCCCATTAACAATACACTCATTCCTTGCCCTCTCCCCCCAAAAAATATTTATCTTGATTACCTGACCTTCCCCCCCCTTCAAAGTTCACAAGCTTCTAACTTTACCTCTACCCACCATCCCCTCCACCAATCAGAATAGTTTGACCCCAATCCCCGCGCCCCCCCTCCCACACTGAGAAACCTACCTCCTCCCCCCTCCCCACAGGAGTTGTGCCTCGTTTCCCCAGACCGGGATCTGAAAGCACGGCAGTGCCAGCCCCTGGGATGAAGATCGCGGCGGCACTTCAGGACGCGGCGGGAACGTCATTAACTATGAATTTGAATATTTAAATTAAGGTCCCATCGCCGAGCAGCGGAGCGGGGGGGCCACAAGGCCTTGCTGCCGCCGGCAATATCGGGACGGGCCCTGCCAACGTGAGGTCCGTGGTGGGCCTCATCCAGGGCAATTTTCATGCAGGCCCCCCTGCCACGGGTCCCGATGTCAAGGTCTCTGTAAAATCCAGCCCTATACTACAACAAAGGTGTGTCATCCTTTAACAGAACATTGAATGGTCCCCATGTTGGGCATTTTTACTACTTGAGTTATCAGCTGTGGCAGTATTCCAAAGTGTACCATAATTGTCTTTAGACACATGTCTAAGGCACCAATTAATACAATTTTTAGAGGCGGATTTTCACAAAGTTAGATTGCGACTATTCTATTTGGAGCAAAAGTAAACATACACTGTTGAAGCTAAGTTGGAAGTGTGGGTTAATAGTTCTCATTATCTTACACTTATGATGTTTTTGCTTAAGTATGAAACTGTTGAGTCCAACACCAATAAGCTTGAGGGCTTATCATTCAATGTGACACAATCGCTAATGTATTGTGCTCACAAAAATAACACAGACCATGCAGATTACCAGCTTCCAGATTTCTTCCGTTGCTATACTTCGGCAGACCACAGGGAGGCTGACGACAGTAACCTCAGCAACCAGGCCTGTGATTCTCTTAACAGATGGAATAGAGGCTGGAATCAGGAACTTAGCATAGTGGGGAAATCAGAACTTCATCTCTGTGTCACCATAGTCTAGATTTTATTCTTGTAAAGAATGCCCATTTTCTGGCTGTCTTCGGGTGATCTGGCAAATTAAATGGGATGGAGAGAACACTCCACTGCAATTCTGTCCCTAAAGACGTCGCCAGCAGTTTCCCTCCTGTGACCCTGATCTGCCTTCTAGAAGCCAGTCCACCACATTTAAATGGACAAATGTGCCCCCGCCCAGATGTCTTGCTTTTCCTCCTATTTATTGCCTGTGAAATTTACCGTCGCTGTGCTGGTGCTGGACCTGTATAGAGCCACACAACAACAATAACTTGCATTTATATAGCATCATTAACCTAGTAAATGTCCCATGGCATTTCACAGGAATGTTAACAAACAAAATTTGACAGTGAGCCACATTAGGAGCAAATACGACAGGAGACCAAAACCTTGGTCAAAGTTGTATGCTTTAAGGAGCATCTTAAAGGAGGAAAGAGAGGTGAGAAAGGTGGAGAGGTTTTAGGAAGGAATTACAGAACTTAGGTCCTAGGCAGCATGAAGCACAGCCGCCAATAGTGAAAATTGGGGATGTGCAAGAGGCCAGACCTGGCAGCGCACAGAGATCTTGGAGGGTTGTAGGACTGGAGGAGGTTACAGAGATGGGGAGGGGGTGGGGGGGGAGCGTGCAGGGGTGCAGGTGGTGGTGAGGCCATGGAGGGATTTGAAAACAAGGATGAGAATTTTAAAATTGAGGCATTGCCAGACCGGATGTCAATGTAAGTCAACGAGTACAGGGGTGAATGGTGAACGAGACATGGTGAGTAAGGATTATGCCAGCAGAGATTTGGATGAGCTCAAGAGGGTGCAAAATGGGAAGCCAGCCGGGAAAGCATTGGAATCGTCGAGTCTGGAGGTAACAAAAGCATGGATGAGAGTTTTAGCCGCAGATAAAATGAGGCAGGGCATTCTAAGATGATTCTGAAATAATGAGCGGTTTTGGCAAGATCCGATATTGATTTATGTGGTCCAGCTAGGTCCGACAATGAACGGCTAAGCTAAATGTTCTGTGTCCTTTGAACTTAGAGGAGCAGAGGTGGAGGCTGTAACAGGGGGAATGAAGGGGGTGAGAAAGAGCAATGGGTTTAATGGGGACAAGTGTATCAAAGATAGAGGTAAGGATGTGATTGAGAAGATTTAAAGGGAGCCTGCATCATGAATTTGTGGATTTCTCTCAGAGGTTCCTGCTCCTTGTGGAGGAGGTTGATGAGGACATGGAGGAGTAAAGGATGGATGCAGGAGATTGCACCAGTATGCACACAGTATGTATCTGTGCCACCAAGTCTACAGGTATGAAGTTCCTAACTGAATTTTTCCTATAGGCAGTGACTGAAAACTTGGTGTTTTCTCCTGACAAAGAGATATCCCAGCTGCTGAAACCTGGCATGCAGCTTCTTTTCACCAGCAACATCGCCTTGCTTGTGGCTGTGAAGGTGACAGCAGCACTTAATGTTTATACACTCTGGTGCTCCCATTTGATCTCTTTTGACAGTAGGCACATCAGTCAGTCAGCAAGTCATCGCTGGATTGGACATTTTGAAGAATTTCCTTTTCCAGGCATATCTTTAAGTTTCACATGGACCCTGCAAAGCAAAGAGAAAGAGAAAGAGAGAGAGATGCCAAATTCTTCTGAGTGGCTGGAGTCCTACAAGTGCTGGCTACCATTGATGCCACCCATATCGCTATGCCAACTGAATATCATCAATTTCACAACAGGAAATGTTTGAAATGCACTGCAGATTGATTAGCATCTAGAAAAAGGAAAAGATAGATTAGTGACTTGAATGTGACTTTTTAGAACTTATCCCAATGTTTATTTATATAGTTACATATGCATATCCTCAATCTGGCTTCCTCTGACCTGCCATAGGGTCTGGAATGCAGACAGTTACAATAATGAGCCAGGTTTGTCCTGTGAATATAGAATGCACTGCCAGTTGGGTTATTATCGTGGTGTGTTATAAACTTCAGTTCACAAATCAACATTATGTATCTGGGGTAAGATGTCAAACGAATGCAACAGGACCTAGTAATATTGCATCGAAATCCTTACAAAGTTGCATAATCCTGGCTTGCATTCCTTTGAGTTTAGAAGATTGATAGATGATCTAATCGAGATGTTTAAAATGATAAAATGATTTGATAGAGTTGATACAGAGAAATTATTTCCTCTGGTGTGGGAAATCCAGAACAAGGGGTTGTTACGGTCAAGTGAGGAGGGGTCGAAGGGCTTCCCTCTATTCCCTCTCCTTGTTTGACCACAACAGATTTAATTCTTTCTTAAAGTGGATGTACTGACCAATTCAGTAGGTGTTTGATTACTTACTTGCTATGATCATAACAAGAACAAATTGGACAGGTTTTCTTGAGTTGACAAAGGAAGAGGTTAACTTTATTGCACCTAAACTGAACTAATAAAAATAATAAGCAACATGCAAACTTTCACTCACACACACACTCTGGAGGTTTACACACACACAAATAGGTTACAGATGGGGAAAGGTAGATTGGTTGTGTTAGAGTCCATAGAAAAAAATGGGGTATACAGTCTGTGGGGTTTGGTGATTCGGCTAGCTTCTAGCTGAACTCGGTGGTCCTGAGGTTTTTAGTTTGAAGAGGTAGATGACTGGTTTGGTGAGTTTCTTGGAGACAGCATTGTGAATGATTTCCTCCAATGGGGTTTCTGATTGTAGCTGGAGTATGCAGAGATGGTCAGTCAACAGGCAGGATTTAAAAGCTTTCAAACTGGAATGGAGAGAGAGAGAGAGACCCCCACTTGTGTCTGCACGTGTCAGAGTCCAGTTGCTTCTCCTCTCTCTACTGCAGGAAGGCACAAGCTTAAAACCACAGATGGAGAAGGGCTTGTCACATGCCACTCACTCAATGATCCAAAACATAGCCGTTAACAGTACTTCTCTCTTGCTAAAAAGAACAGGTAACTCCTTTAAACTTCCTGGGTCTTGGTTCTTGCTGAGGCATGAGCAGACATTTTGTCTCCTTCCTCACAAGCAATGCAGTGTAGGATATAGTGTTGCAAATTAGGTGGCCATCCTAAGCAACTAGCAAAGTCATCCTTTTAGCTTGTCTTTTTTAAATGTCTTAAAAATATATAAATTTAGATCTCCAGTCGGTGACTTAAAGAAAATAATCATTCAACAAAGCACATTGGTTTGTAGGTCACTGGGTCATAGTCTTAAAATTAGGGCTAGTCCATTCAGGAGTTAAATTAGGAACCACTTCTTCCTACAATAGATAGTGGAAATCTGGAATTCTCCCCACCAAAAAACTGTGGATGCTTAGGTAATTGAAATTTTCATGACTAAGATTGACAACTTTTTATTAGACAAGGGATATGGATCAAAGACAGTTAAGTGGATTTGAGGTACAAATAAGTCATAATCTAATTGAATAGCAGAACAGACTTGAGGTCTGAATAACCTTCTCCTATTCCTGAAATGCATAGATGGAAAAGATAATGGAAGCAGATTCCATAGTAACTTTCAAAAGGGAATGTTTAGTGAAACCTATAAATTATGAACACCTATATGGATCAGTGTTAGGACCATGTCAAAGGCTGCAAATAGGTGACAAAGGAAGAGAAAGTTTACCTTTGTCACGGTCACATCAGATGTCATATGTGTCTTTGATATAAGCTTTT
This sequence comes from Heterodontus francisci, assembly GCF_036365525.1. Lineage (NCBI taxonomy): Eukaryota > Metazoa > Chordata > Chondrichthyes > Heterodontiformes > Heterodontidae > Heterodontus > Heterodontus francisci. The sequence goes on along the minus strand of NC_090375.1, from coordinate 184,293,649 downwards.
TCAGTACTGTTTGGAGGGATTCAACTATGGAGTTCCGGGGAAGTTGGGAACGATATAGAAGGTGACAACACATTCAAGGGCTTTGGAGAGGAAAGGGAGGTTGGAGGCAAGACAGTTGCTTTCAAGGCCGGTGGGGTCAAAGTTTGGTTTTATTTACTAATTACAAGACATTAATAAACTTTTTTTTATTGTCTTCGTAGTGGTTAGATACAACTGAGTGGCTTGCTAGGCCATTTCAGAGGGCATGTAAGAGTCAACCACATTGTTGTGGGTCTGGAGTCACAAAGAGCCAGACCAGGTAAGGACAGCAGATTTCCTTCCTAAAAGGCATTAGTGAACCAGATGGGTTTTCACAACAATCAACAATGGTTTCATGGCCATCATTAGACTAGCTTTTAATTCCAGATTTATTAACTGAATTCAAAGTGCAGCTACTGTTGTGGTGAGACTTAAACCCATGTCCCCAGAGCAGTACACTGGTTCTCTGGGTTACTAGTCCAGTGACAATACCACTATGCCACCACCTCCCTGCTATCTATAAGGCACAAGTCAGGAGTGTGATGGAATACTCTCCACTTGCCTGGATGGGTGCAGCTCCAACAACATTCAAGAAGCTCGACACCATCCAGGACAAAGCAGCCCGCTTGATTGGCACCCCATCCACAAACATTCACTCCCTTCACCACCAACGCACAGTGGCAGCAGTGTGTACCATCTACAAGATGCACTGTAGCAATGAACCAAGGCTCCTAAGACAGCACCTTCCAAACCCGCGACCTCTACCACCTAGAAGGACAAGGGCAGCAAATGCATGGGAACGCCACCACCTGCAAGTTCCCCTCCAAGTCACACACCATCCTGACTTGGAACGATATCGCCGTTCCTTCACTGTCACTGGGTCAAAATCCTGGAACTGCCTTCTTAACAGCACCGTTGGTGTACCTACCTCACATGAACTGCAGCAGTTCAAGAAGGCAGCTCACCACCACCTTCTCACGGGCAATTAGGGATGGCCAATAAATGCTGGCCTAGCCAGCGATGCCCACATCCCACGAACAAATAACAAAACATCTGCCCATAGCATTTTAATAAATCATGTTACCCACAAGTTTCTTTCAGAAACCTAATTAACCCTAATCATAGGTTGATGAAAGGTCATCGTCCTGAAACATTAACTCTGTTTCCCTCTCCACAGATTCTGACAGACCTGCTGAATATTTTGGGCATTTTTTGGTTTTATTTCAGATTTCCAGCATCCACAGTACTTTGCTTTTGCAATATCTTTAGCCATTGCTTCCTTACTTTGCTCCAAGAAAAAGATGGCAGGCACCTGTTGTAGTGCTGCATTTCGTTTTCTCTCCACCCTGCAACTGCCGGAAGCAGAGACCACCTCATTAACCACACCACCCTGCCTCCAGCCGCAGGTTGGCAACCTCACTGTGACCCTCAGCAATGCTTCGGCAGTCTGCGCACCCTCAGGGAGCAAGACATTTTTTTTTTCCCAAAACATATTTTATTCATAACATTTGTAAAAATACATTACATAACACTTCAAATTTGACATGACATAAAGTGCAAAACAGATCAATTTCTTTCAGCACAGTACATGAGGTCCCTCACTATATGTGCCTTTACAGATTGTATTGACAATCTACATTTACATTTCATGTCAAACATTCTCTGGTGCATACAGCCCAAGAGATTTTACAGGTTTCCAGTGGCTCGGAATATTATGGCGGGAAGGCCATACACCATGGCCTTTCCCCATTGAGCCTTTGCAGCGGCTGCCCCAAGCATCAGTGCATTGCTCAGCATGTAGTCCTGGGCCTTGGAATGAGCCAGTCTGCAACACTCAGTCTCCGACAGCTCTTTGCATTGGAAGACCAGCAAGTTTCGGGCAGACCAAAGTGCTTCCTTCACCAAGTTGATGGTCCTCCAGCGGCAGTTGATGTTTATCTCGGTATACGTCCCTGGGAACAGCCCGTAGAGCACTGAATCCTGTGCAGGATGAACCTTGACAAAAACCACTTCATCTCTTTCCAGACCTGGAGCAACGACTAAGTTGTGTCAGCTGCCAAGCAGCTCATATGAGAGACCTTCAGTGGACCAACATCTGAGGCCACAGTTAAATGTGTCCTGTCCTTATGGTGGCCTTTACTCGATAAAAAGGCCATTTTATATCAGCTGTTCAAATGCGATTTAGGACATATTTTGCTGCCAGGGCAACCACTGGTGATTGAGTTGAGTAATCAGGTCACTTTTAGCGACAAATTTAACTCAGTCACTGGCTGGCATGCAGCTCTCCTGCACAACTACCTATGTTTCCATATTGAAATCAATATGCTGCTCTTTATTGAGTTATTCAGAATCCTTGCTCAAAATCATTCTATCAATGATAAACACATCTCACTGGCAACTAATCTGATAACCTTCCTATTGTTTAAGGCCAGCATGGCTCAGTGGTAGCACTCTCCCCTCTGAGTCAGATGGGTGTGGATTCTATTTCCACTGGTCCCCGGAAGTGCAAAAGGTTTCAGTTTAGACAGGCATCAAGATCGGCGCAGGCTTGGAGGGCCGAATGGCCTGTTCCTGTGCTGTACTGTTCTTTGTTCTTTGTTCTAGAGCATATAATGAAGGCTGACACTCCAGTGCAGTTCTGAGGGAATACTGCAAGGTCAAAGACACCACTTTCAGATGGGGTTGTTAAACTAAGGCCCTGTCTGCCTTCTCAGGTGGATCTAAAAGATCCCACGGCACTATTCGGAAGAAAAAGAGCAGGGGTGTTCTCCCAAGTCTCCTGGTCAATATTTATCCCTTAACCAACATTGCTAGAATGGATTATCTGGTCATTTATCTCATTGATGTTTGTGGGAGCTTGCTGTGTGCAAAGACTGCCGCGTTTCCTATGTTACAACAGTGACTACACTTCAAAAGCACTTCATTGGCTGTAAAGCGTTTTGGGATGTTGTGAAAGGCACTATATAAATGCAAGCCCTTCTTTATTACTTCTAGCTCTTCTACAGCAGGAGGATGATCTGAGAAAGCTGCCTGATGATTGCAAATGAGAGGCTTGTGGGGATTGAGGTGGTACTTCCTGATCTTTGGCTGTGGGCCATTTGCCCTTTAAGAAAGATGTGGGGAGAGTGTGGAATACAACCCAGGTTTCAGAAGGTATTCTGTTGTGTATTGTTGTAGCATAGATCGAGTGTTGTTTAAAGAGGCCTTGGGGTCTTTGTAGGGCTAAAGAAGAACTCATTTATAATATACAGATATAACTATTTACACTCTCCACAAGCCTGTCTAGCCAGCAAACCTTGTGCTGCTTCCAGCTTCTTCTCAGCCTAATATCCATGTGACTATTACATCATCATCACTACAGTGGGAGGGACTTACTCTCACTTTCTCAAACATTAACCGTTTCAAGACCTTATACGACATAATCCTTAATGGGAGTGAGTGCCACCTCCTTCCATTGGACCTCCTTCCACAGGGGACTTAACCTGATCTTCCTTTGCTGGATTACACAGACAGTTCATTGTGTCACATGATTACAGTCGCAAAATGGGTGCCTTTACCTCTTTTAGTTGCTGCAACAGCAGCGCTGGATTCCCCTCCCCTCTCCTTTCCAAGAGGTGAACAGCTTATGGAGGGCACCATGAATATATAATAAAGGTTGACTGAGGAAAAGTGCTGGGTTACTCATCATATAACACCAACGGGTTTAAGAACAGTTTAAAAAAAGGGTCCTTTTTTTGTTAAAGAACAATTTTAGTGCATTTCCGTCACTAATGAGGAAAATCCAGTCCAGGAACAGAGGAAGGAATATAAATTGGATCCAAGAAATCTAGTTCATTTGGCCTGAACTTGGCCCTGTGTTAATTTTGGCTCAGTAATAAGTTGATTTTTTTTTTTGCAGGGTAGATGTGATGACAAATCTCGGGTTTTAGTGCAGTGGAAATAGGCTGCCCTCACTGAATAACCTTGGATGACTGCCCAGTGCCTCTGAATGCAGATTTTATTATGAAGCATAAGTGTTCTACAGGCCCATTCTATACTGCAGGGACATGCCCTTCAAATGCTCCTATCCTAAGACACTGTCGAGCTGCAGTCTAAGTTAAGTGGTGTACTTACTCATTGTGCAAATGGGGCCAAAGGCTCTTTGTTAAATGGTTGGGCAGTGGTGTATAGTGATACCCACCCACAATCCATAAATAACACTGTGAAGTTACATTACTTTGCTAGCTCAATGAAACAACTATAGTTGCTGAAGCTGCAATTACTCAAGGGTGTTTCCAGTGATAACCTTGTGCTCAGAATTTAACAGCAATTACTTATGAATGTTGAAAAAAAATTAAAGGAGGGTTCAAAGATTAACTGTGGAAACAGGATTCCATACAATTTTAAAATTCTCATCCTTGTTTTGAAATCCTTCTGTGGCCTCGCCCATTCCTACTTCTGTAACCTCCTCCAGCCCTAGATCTCTGCCCTCCTCCAATTCTGCCCTCTTGAATGTCCCCGATTTTCATTGCTCCACCATTTGCTTTCAGCTGCCATAGCTCTAAAATCTGGAGTTCCTTCCCTAAAGGCTCGAGGGGCCGCATGGCCTACTCCTGCTCCTATTTCTGATGTTCTTATTAGTCCTGGCCTCTGGATTACCATTATCCTCTATGCTACCATTCCTGCAGCTGTGTGGAGAGTGGATTGGGGGAGGGCACTCATAGAAGGTCATATCCTGCCATAGTATACAGGGCAGGGGTTATGTTCTTGAGTCTGTCCAAGGGGCAGTATATCATGAGATGCACTTTACCAGGCAGGTTGTTGGAGACCTCTGCAGCCTCCTGCAATTATTTTCTGGCATCTGAACCCAGGGGGGGATCATGTTTTTCAATTGGTTGTCAAAGTCATTATAGCACTTAACCTCTTTGCCATTCCTTCCAATCAACTACAGACGACTTCAGCTGCATCTCCCAGTATGCAGTCCACAGCTGCTTTAAGCAGGCCAAGGCTGAGCAACATATTAACTTCCCTATTGACCTCAAAAATCAACGTGAGAGAGCTCGGGGATTTGCAGCAGGCTTCCCTCATGTCCAGAGCGTCAGTGGCTGCACATGTGTTGCCCTCAGGACATCAGCCTTTGTCAATGAAAAGGCTACCTCTCCATTAATACCCAGGCAGTGTCTGAACACAGAAATATGATCATGCAAGTGTAAAGTATCCTAGGCGGCCACAACAATGTATTTATCCAGCGACAATTGACTATATTCCCAATATTTGACTCTTCCAGGACAGCTGCTGTGAGGACAAGGAATAGCCTTTACAGATCTGAGTCATGAAACCACACCAGAACCCTATCATGATTGACCAACACAAGTATAATCAAAGTCACGGGACATCTGGGATCATTGGTGGTGCTGCAAAAATTGGTGGTGTCATAAATAGTGAGGAGGAAAGCCTTAGATTACAGGACGATATAGATGGGCTGGTAAGATGGGCGGAGCAGTGGCAAATGGAATTTAATCCTGAGAAGTGTGAGGTGATGCATTTTGGGAGGATGAACAAGGCAAGGGAATATACAATGGATGGTAGGAGCCTAGAGAGTACAGAGGGTCAGAGGGACCTTGGTGTACTTGTCCATAGATCACGAAGGCAGCAGCACAGATAGATAAGGTGGTTAGGAAGGCATATGGGATACTTGCCTTTATTAGCCAAGGCATGGAATATAAGAGCAGGGAGATCATAAAACGCTAGTTAGTCGTACTGTGTACAGTTCTGGGCACCACACAATAGGACGGATATGATTGCACTGGAGAGGGTGCAGAGGAGATTCACCAGGATGTTGCCTGGGCTGGAGCATTTCAGCTATGAAGAAAGACTGAAAAGGCTAGGGTTGTTTTCCTTAGAGCAGAGAAGACTGAGGGGAGATATGATTGAGGTCTACAAAATTATGAGGGGCATTTATAGGTTAGATAGGAAGAAACTTTTTCCCTTAGCAGAGGTGTCAATAACCAGGGGGCATAGATTTAAGGTAAGGGGCAGGAGGTTTAGAGGGGATTTGAGGAACATTTTTTCATCCAGAGGGTGGTTGGAATCTGGAACGCACTGCCTGAAGAGATGATAGAGGCAGGAACCATCACAATATTTAATAAGTATTTAGATGAACACTTGAAATGCCATAGCATACAAGGCTATGGGCCAAATGCTGGTAAATGGGATTAGAATAGTTAGGTGCTTGATGATCGGCACAGACACGATGGGCCGAAGGGCCTGTTTCTGTGCTGTATAACTCTATGATTCCATGACTCTATTAATGACCATACCATCGGATTGCTGAAGCAGAAGTTCAGGTGCCTAGACAGGTTTGAGGGATGCCTACAACATGTCCCACGAAGAGGCTTCCACACTGTAGTGGTGTCCAGCATACTGCACAACTGAGCCATACAGAGTGGTCTGTTTTTAGCGGGGGCACAGCAGCAACATTTGTCATTGGAAGAGGAAGACAACAGGAAGCAGCAGGACAGGAAGGGTCACTTCAATGCCTTGCAGCAGGAGATGTGAGGGATCAGCTCATTGCTCAGTGATTCCACTGACCTCCTCATTACCCTGTCCTGACAAATTACGGAAAGGCCATCTACATTAACAGTTCTTGCTTATCTTTACCAGTTCCTTAATCCTGCATCAAAGAACACTGAAATCATTCTGTATTAATGATATACTGACAGTGCAGACTCTCACGCTGCTGTGAAATCACACTGCAGACCAAATTCCAAACAACACCAACTTGCATATAGCACCTTTAACATAATAAAACAAAATTTGACACCAAGCCATATAAGATGATATTAGGCCAGATGACCAACAGCTTGGTCAATGAGGTAGGTTTTAAGGAGTGTCTTAAAGGAGGCGAGAGAGATAGAGAGGCAGAGAGGATTAGGGAGGGAATTCCAGAGCTTAGGACCCAGGCAGCTGAAGCTACGGCTACCAAGTTGGAGTGATTAAAATCGGGAATGTTCAAGACGCCAGAATTGGCAGAGCACAGATATCTGGTGGGGGTGGGGGAGGGGGGCGTGCATTGCAGGGCTGAAGGAGATTACAGAGATAGGGAGGGGTAAGGCCATGGAGGGATTTGAAAATAAGTATGAGAATTTTAAAATCGGGGCATTGCTTTATTAGAAGCTAATGTATGTCAGTGAGTACAGAGGTGACGGGTGAGCAGGACTTTGTGCGAATTAGAATACGGGCAGCAGAGGTTTGTATAACCTCAAGTTTGCATTCACACCTTCATTACCTCTAGACTTGACTATTCCAATGCACGCCTGGCTGAGCTCCCACACTCTTGAGGTCATCCAAAACTTTGCAGCCCGTGTCTCGCACCAAGTCCTGTTCACCTATCACCCCTGAGCTACATTGGCTCCTAACCAAGCAACATCTTGATTTTAAAATTCTCATCTTTGTTTTCAAATCCCTCCATAGTCTCGCCCCTCCCTCTCTCTGTAATCACCAGCCCCACAACCCTCCAAGATATCCATGTTCCTCTAATTCTGGCCTCTTGTGCATCCCCGATTTTAATCACTCCACCATTGGTGGCCTCGCCTTCAGTTGTCTAGGGCCCAGGCACTGGAATACCCTACCTACACCTCTCCACCTCACTTGCCCCTCTAAGACACTCCTTAAATCCTACCTCTTTGACCAAGCTTTTGGTCATCTGACCTAATATCTCCTTTAGTGGCTCAGTTTCATACTTTGTTTCATAATGCTTCTGTGAAGTTTTATTATATTAAAGGTGCTAGAAAAATATAAGTCATTGTTGTTGTAGAACTTGGGAGACTGGGCCAGGGTGTGTTGGAATAGTCAAGTCTAGAAGCAACAAAGGCATGGATGAGGGTTTCAGAAGAAGATAAGCTGAGACGAGGTCGAAGTCAGGCAATATTATGGAGGTGGAAATAGGCAGTTAGTGATGGCGTGGATATGTGGTAGTTATTTCATACTGGGGTCTGTTATGGACAGAATTGAGAAAGAACCGAAACCCCAGTTCTTTTTCCCTTTTCTGCCCGTAATCAGTGTGTTTTGAAAAGGAAGATATGTGTGTTTCTTAACCCCTGTGTGTATAGCCAAATTGAATAACCAGCAGCATGCTTTTCGTGGGTTTAAATAAAGAGGATTTTTTTTATTCACACATTCACCCTGAAAATTTAACACTATGTCACTCACTTACCACTCACACACACTTGAGAAAGAAAGCCATTAAAGAGGATAGTGCACATTAGCAAATTACAAGCAAAGGATTAGTTCATAAGTCACATAATTTGGCTCGTCTTGGCGAAAAGACATGCATTGTGGGCCCAGAGAAGAAGGCTTTTTCACTCCTGAAGCGTAGTTAGGTGGATTCATTAGCCAGAGTTGTATATCGATCACTGCAGGATTCTCCCAAAGAGGTGGAATTTCAGCAGGTCACGAAGTTAGTTGCTTGTAGATTTATCACTAGGCGGTTGATTTTCTGTATTGATGGACCTGAAAACGAACAGGTTTGGAGACCTTAAGATGTGACAGTCTCCAGTTCTTTTAAGGCATGGTGGTACTGCCTGGTCTGCCTTCTGCTTTTTCTGCGGTCTGTATTTTAAAGATTTTTTAATAGGAGCCCAACATGGCTGTCCCCACCATGTGACTTCTCACAGTTCCTTTTCTAAATGTCATGGGGGTCTCGGTTGATTAGCCTCATCCTGTTTATTGTTCTAAGACATTCATCCTGAGAAGGGTAAAGACAATCACCCTCTTTGTTTCAGGAGAAAACCATTCAATTCAGGAATGCCTCCCGATGGTTTCAGGATGGGCGTTGATGACACCTCTTAGTTTGGAAGGTATTCTTTGGTCCTTTCAGACAGTGAGTCCATTCTCAAATACACAAGTCAAGATCAGCTGACCTTTGGTGGCCATCTTTGCAGCCCATGTCCACTTTTAATGTCCATTGTGGCTCATTTAAAACAAAAGGAAAATTCAGTTCCAGAAGATGCTGTGCTAAAGATAGTCCCTGTTTAAAGTTAGGAATAGGACATGCCTGTACTGGGCATGACAGGGTCAAATATAACACCAAGGTTGCAAACAGTTTGGTTCAGCCTCAGGCAGTTGCCACAGAGAGGGATGGACTCGGGAATTGCGGTACTGGAGTTTGTGATGGGGACTGAATGTGATAAAGGTACTTTCTTCAATAGCAAACATAATAATTGCCTTCCATTCATTGTTCATCCAAGTGCCAACCCTTGCTGCCTTTCATATACAAAAGTAAAATACTCCACATGTTGGAAATCTGAATTACAAACAGAAAGTGCTGGAAATGCGGGTCAGGCATCATCTTGGAGAGAGAAACAGAGTTAAAGTTTCAAGTCGATGACCTTTCATCAGAACTGGAAAACATTAGAGATGTAACAGGTTTTAAGCAAGTACAGTGGCAGGAAAAGTGGGAGGAATGAACAAAATGGAAGGTCTTTCACAGGGTGAAAAGCAGAAGAGATCAAATGACAAAAGGGATGGTGGTGCATCGTCCTTGCATCATCATTTCATTTGCCTTGCCTTTCTTTGAAGAAGGTTTCCTAACTCTGTTCCCCTAGTGGCCACAGTAAATCATGTGAGGGCCACTGGCCGGGGCAGTCTAGCCCAGCTGGCACCATGGCGGGTATGATTGAGGGCATGGTGAGGAAGCAAACGTGTTGACAGCCTGAGAGAGGGTAACATGTATGGGCTCCATTGTACCACTCTCCCTCCTGTGAGCTAGGACTCATCGCTTCCACTGAGCTACAAGAGAGAAGACTGCAGAGGTGATGGGCTGAATGGCCTCCTTTGTGCTGTAAGGGTCTATGAAGATGAGTGGCTCCTTGAAAGCCCTTATCCATTGGCGCTACCAGTCTCACCTAGGTGAATGTCTGTGCTGACAAGGCACTGCACAGGTGTGAGCGCAGATTCTGTGTGACAGCCGTTTGAACTTCCAGCAAAGCTGCAAAGGCTGGTGACATTGACTCCTTTGTGAAGTGGTCACACTGCCCAGAAAACACTGCAGAGAGGACTGGTGGCATTCGAGATGATAACACACAGGCTGGAAGTGAGCTCCTCCAGCCAGAGTAGTTGTCAGGCCTTCCAATGCCTGCTTTAACTGCTTGGAGACAAGGAGTTTTTTTATAGCTGGGCCCCTGTGTTTCTCATCTCTGTCCTGCTCAGCAGAGCTGGTAAAGGACCTTGTCCTCCTGTGAGCTCTTTCCTGGACTGTCCCTGCCACCAGCACCTTCTGCTGCTCACTGTTGCCAAGTGTTTCACCGTTTACAGATCCCTCTGACTGACTGTCTAACTCACAGGGAGAGATGAACGTGCGACAGTTTATCCTCAGAAAATCGTCCGTCTCCAGGGTGTTTTTTTCATGAGGCGACTGCAAAGGGACCGAGAGGAAAGTGGAAAAAAGGGATGAGAGTTAGGATGATGCTGAGAGGTTGGTGACTTTGTTGAGAAGGCAGCTTGAAGTTGTCAAGCCTGCTGAACATTTTCTCAGGTGAACGAAGGTAATATGATGGCAGCCTGCTCAGGTAAGCTGCCAGCCTCGCCTTGGCCGATGCTCATGCTCTGCCAGGCCCAGTCATCTTGCTTGAGTGAGGAAATAATGATGGGTATTCCTCCCCTCAGTCTTGGTCTGCAGAAAGAAAATGTGGGAGTTAGTGTGTGGCTGTTTAGAGGTGGAGACATGCAGGGCTTTTGTATATAATGCAGGTGGTTTGATGTGGAGAAGAAGGCAGATGGAGGATAATTGTAAAGCCAATGTGTGAGATATGAAGTGAGGAAGGAGGCCTGGTTGTGTAAGTGTTCGGCTGTGAGAATGCTGTCACTGTGAGCTGCAAAGAGAACAAATGAAGAGGTGAGTTTGTTTGGGATAAGAAAGAGACATTTTGCAGTGTGCCTTCATGATTTTTAAAAAAATGTATTCTTAGGATGTGGTCGTTACTGGAAAGACTGCCTTTTATTGCCCATCTTTAGTTGCCATGAGAAGGTGGTAGTGGGCTGCTTTCTTGAATACAACTGAGGGCAGGTAAGAGTCACATACAGGGAAGATAGGGCAGGTTTCCTTCCCTAAATGAACAGAGATCACCAGATGGATTTGTACCACAATCACAAGAACTTCATGGCCATTTTTTTCAACCAGCTTTTTATTTTCAGCTTTTTAAAACAGATTTTAAATTCACATCCTCTGGATCATTAGTCCAGGCCTCTGGATAACTACTCCTGTAACATAACCACTACTCTACTGTACCCCATCCATTGCATGCTGAAAGATGTGCTGGAGGGGAGGGAATTGTGATGGGAGAGGGGCTGGGTGAAAGGAGTGTTATCGAGAGAGGCAGAAGCATGATTAGGTGCACTCACCCTTGGTGCTCTTGGGAGGTTATTGAACCTGTCCCTACACTGATGGCAGGTCCTGGGACTGATGCCGCCAGCACCAACCCTCTCAGCCACCTCTGTCGAGCTCTATGCAATTGTAGCCCTGGAGATGCTCCTGCAGGTGCTGAGAGCAAGTACCGCCCATTTCCTCTGCACCTTCACCACCAGGGCATCCAGTGAGGCATCAGAGGACCTGAGGGGGCAACCCGTTGGCACATTTTTAGCACTAAAATTATTTCCAGCACTGTCGCAATGAAAGGTCAAAGCAGGAAGTGCAACCTTGTTGTAAGAGGTGCATTCGCCCTTTAGAAAAGCCCTGCTGGAAAATCCACAGTTAAATTGGACGGGCAGTCCAATATACATTTTGATCAGGTAGGCAACCCAACAATCATATATAAAGGAGGTCCAGGAGTTAAACCACAATGGAGCCTAATGCCCATGCCATCCCTTCCCGTCTAGATATCCATTCTGAGTTAAAATTGGGACTTTTATTTCCAAGTCTATGTCTATTCCAGAACATTATTTGCTGCAGGGTTTTCACCTATTGGGGGAATGAAAAAAATCACTTTTGGATTTACGTGACAACTATACAACCCAGGTGTGCTTCCATATCCAGTCTAGAGAAATGGGGTGAATCTTTTTCTTGTTCTCTCTCTCTCTCTCTGTGCACTTGTAGAGACTGAGCTTGTCCGCTTCTCAACGCGGCATCAAAAGAAAGGTTCCTTCTTCTCCATGATTCAGAACTGACCAAAAAGAAGCCAATAATTTTTTTTATTGGAGGAGAGTAGAACCTACGGGCTTTTAAAATCCAAGCCTGGCATCGCCCAGTCATTCTTTCTTGACTTAACTTGTCTTTTCTGCTACTCTTTTCAGGCTTGATGGAGAATTGCACTATGGGTCTAAGCCCCTTTTACCTGGGTTTCTCAATAAAAAATAAATCACAAGGCCTCCATCATTCGTCTGAAGTCCTTCTGCAGCAATGCAATTCACTCTTGACTAGTATTGCTGTTTAATGTGGCATTATGGCACAAAATTCACCTTGAACTTGTGAAAACTATTTAATAATTTACTCATTAACAAGAAAATATATAGAGAGATAGAGACAGACTGACAGACACCATCAGATGGTAGCATGAAACTTTATTGATCTTCCTTTCTATTGCCAAAACCTTCTGACTATATAACAAAAATGCGCACAGTCCTCCCTCATCCCCTGGTACTTTCATTAAGAGTAATGAATAAAAGCCTGTATAACTTGAGAAATTATCATTCGTTTTTTGTTTGTGGTAAATATTAATTGTTAGGCATTAATTGTTTAAATCAGACATGCAGTGGGAAATTTAGAGGTGGCTGGGGGCTGTCCTGCTGGAAGCGGGGCGGGAGGGGTAACAAATCAGAGCTAGGCCGGGGATGGGGTGGGTGGGCCTCACTGTTCAATTTTCACACTGCTTCTGGGCACTGATTAGAACCAAATCATGGCAGTGCCAGTGAGCTGGACAACAGAGGAGAGGCGTTGGAGGAGGATAATGTGCTTAACCATGTCAAAGGCTACAGAGAGACTGATGAGGAATAATGCGCCACGGGCACAGTCAGCGAAGATGTCATTTGTGACTTTGATTCGGGCTGTTTCAGATCTGTGGCAGAGGTGAAAACATATTTACGGAGATTCAAACAGCAACTTGAAGAAAGATAGAAAAATAGCCCTAAACTCTGTACCCTTACCACACATTCCCTCCCCCTCCCTGGATGCAGTCTCAGGCTGACAGTGTCCTATTCAACACTGTGCAGACCAAATCATCAAAGACCGCCAACCTCCACCTCTGGAACATTGCCCACCTCTGCCATCTTCTCATCCATGCCTTTGTTACCTCCAGCTCTGACTATTCCAATTCTTACCTGGACAGCCTCCCAAACTCCACCACTTACTGCAGATAAGGTGAAAGAAATTGCACTTATATAACACGTTTAATATTCAAGCGAAGGAATTACTTTTGAAGTGCAGTCACTTATTTTTATTTTTTATTTTTATTTATTTAGAGATACAGCACTGAAACAGGCCCTTAGGCCCACTGAGTCTGTGCCGACCAACAACCACCCATTTATACTAACTCTACAGTAACCTCACATTCCCTATCACCTCCCTACACTAGGGGCAATTTACAACGGCCAATTTACCTATCACCTGCAAGTCTTTGGATGTGGGAGGAAACCGGAGCACCTGGCGAAAACCCACGCAGACACAGGGAGAACTTGCAAACTCCGCACAGGCAGTACCCAGAATCGAACCCGGGTCCCTGGAGCTGTGAGGTTGCGGTGCTAACCACTGCGCCACTGTGCCGCCCATACATCCTGTCCAGCACCCTTGTCCGCATTGACTTCCATTAGGAGTGATAAATACAAGAGAGTTACTAACAAATCCACTAGGAAAATAAGAAATGTCTTTACTCAGAGATTGGTTAGAAGTGGAACTCGCTACCACATGAAGTGGTTGTGGTAAGTAGCTTAGATTCTTTCAAAAGGAAACTCGATGAGTTCATGAGAGAAAAGTGAATAGAAAGAGATGCTGAAAGGCTGAGGTGAGGAAGATAGAATGGGAGGAGACTCATGTGGAGTATAAACACCAGAACAGACTAGTTGGGCTGAATGGCCTGTTTTTGTGCTGTATATTCTATGTAATTCTATGTAATTCATGAACTTCAACTCATTGAAAACTCTGCTGTCCATATCCTGTTCCACATCAGGTCTCACTCATCCATCACCCATGTCCTCGCTGACTGACATTGGCTCCCAGTCCCCCAATGCTGCATATTCAAAATTCTCATCCATACTTAACTTTATTCATGATGTTTCCACTCCCGATCCCTGTAACCTCCTGCAACCGTACACCTCCACCTGGATCCTCTGTCCCTCAGACTCGAGTCTCTTGTACTTTTCACTGTTCCTTCACTGCACCGCTGGCAGCCCCATGCCTTTAGCCGCCTAGGCCCCATGCTCTGATATTCTGTCCCTAAACTCCTCCACCTCCCTCCCTCCTCTAGGACCTTCCTTAAAATCCACCTTTTTGACCAAGCTTTTGGTCAGCTCTCCTAACACCTTTTTTTAGCTTGACATCCATAGCTTTGGTTACATCTCCATTTTGTGATATTCTTCTACATTGAAGGTCCTATTTAACTGCAAGGCGTTGTTGCTATTTGAAAAGTGAGAAGCAGGAAAGGAACATTATTGCATCACGATCGACAAGTGTTCTATTATTTCCAGTAATTAAATTGTGTTTCATAAAATCCAGCAGAATGTTCATGCATAGGAGTCATGTTGTATGTTAGTATCATGCTTATGTTACTGGACTAAGCTAGTGGCCTGCACTGGTGTTACGACCAGGTGTGAAAGGTGTCTAGGGGTCTCTTACTGTCTTCACCTGGTCTTAGTGTAACAGGGTTTAATTTTAAACACACTGTGTTTTGAGCTCCTCCTTGGTGAATCCTTGCTCACCACTTTCCAATTATAAGGCAAAGAAATTAGCATAAACAGGCTTTCTTAGATTTAAAGAAGAAAAGTGAAATTTATTAAAACTTAAACTCTAATTTGGTTAATGTCTACGGATACACGCCGCGCCCCACACTAGCATGCATACGTGATACACACATGCAAATAGAGACAGAAAAGGGCATAAGAAGAAATAAAGTAGAGAGGTTTGAGGCAATATCAGAAGAGTTTCTTGTTACTGTGCTTCGAGCTCACTGTATAGTCCTTTCGTAGGTAGATCTTGCTTTTCATTGGGGCACAGTATTCTTCTTAAACCTTGTTCACTGTAGGAGACTTTTCTCTCTTGGGGTTCATGTTTCTTCAATGGGTCTTCAGTTCCATGAGAAAGAGATGGGAGCAGACAGGAGAGAGGTCTTTTCCAGTCCAGGAGCAAACAATTTTCTGAGTTCAAATTCTCTGTGGCAAGTTCAACTTTAAAAAACTCCAACAACCAGTTAGTCATGTGACTAAACTGGTCTGACCAGGTCTTCTGTGTATTAAGGAAGCAGGGATTGGGTCTTCTGTTCCAACACTGTCTGCTAGTATGCAAAAAATATATTTCCGGCAAGAGGCGTGGCAATTCCTTGTGATAGGCCCTCTTTTCTTCCCAGCAGCAATTTTAAGTTTTAATGTTCATGTGGCGAAATAATGTGTGCCTCAGTCTTGACAGGTGGGGGCCTGCATGACACTGGTGATTAGGAAGGATGAGTTCAAACCCCACCACAGTAGCTGGGGAACTTCAATTTAATTAAATAAAACTGGAATTAAAAATCTTGTATCAGTAATGGTGACTGTAAAACTACCAGAATGTTAACTTGCATGATCTCTCCGCTAACTTACAGAGTGTTTCTAACTTTTTCTGTTTTGGTTTCTGATTTTCAGCAGCTGTGAATTTTTTGCTTTTTGTTTAGGAAAACAGGGTTGTAAATTATTTTTCCAAAAAGATAAAGCCGCTTTCAGTACTTGGCTGGGCGCTAATTTACTTCGTTTAAGAGCAGCAGCTGTTTAATGTCTTTTTCCCTTATATGGGCGGGTAAGATTGAATTTACATGGAATTAGAACATACAGCACAGAAACAGGCCATTTGGCCCAACAGGAGGGAGCATCCTCCCCTCCCTCTTCACCTAACCCTATCTGCATAACCTTCTTCACCCGTCTCCCTTGTTTGTTGATCTAGATTCCCCCTAAAGCTGTCAGCAGTAGTTCAGTTAGTAGCACTTTCACCTCTAAGTTATCAGGTTGTGGATTCAAGTCCAATTCAAGAGACTTGAGTTACAAAAATCTAGGCAGGCGCTCAAATGCAGTAGTGAGGGAGTGCTACACTGTTGGAAGTGTCGTCTTTCAAATGAAGCGTTAAACCGAGGCCCTGTCTGCTCCCTAAGGTGGATGTTAAATATCCCATGACACTATTTCGAAGAGGAGCAGGGGAGTTCTCCCTGGTGTCCTGGTCAGTATTTATCCCTCAACCAACAGCACGGAAACAGATTATCTGGTCATTATCATATTGCTGCTTGTGGGAGCTTGCTGTGCACAAGTTGTCTGCCATTTTTCCTGCATTATAACAGTGACTACTCTTCATTGGCTGGAAGCCACTTTGTGACGTTGTGAAAGGTGATGTATCAATGCAAGTCGTCTTTAAAATACATCTTATGCGAATCACTTCAACCACTGCTTAGTGAGTTCGACATGCTCACCACACTCTGGATGCTCCTGAATTCCTTATTGGATTTATTAGTGATTATCTTATATTTATGAGTACTAGTTTTGGGCTCCAGCATTAAGTGGAAACATCTCTATGTCTACCCTTTCATGATTAAGATTTCAATCTATTTTTATTTAAACGCCAATCTACATTGCCTTGAAGGTTTCATTCAGACACTGACCAAATTTTGCAGGAGAGTTGCCTGGCATTTTTTTTGTGTGTGTTTGCAATCACCTTACAGATCTAACAAAGAACTGCGCTGTACAACAGCCACACTGTAACTATGCAATATCCTGTGTGCTTGTGATCCACCCACTGGAAATAGGGAGGCTTTGATTGACAGGGCAGGCGGTGCCAATGTGTGTATGTCTGTGTACTGCTTTACCCTGTGAACTGGCGTGAAGCTGTGGTAAAGCAGGCAGCTTTTCCCTATTGAGTCTCTGCACTTCGTTCAGTTTGCGGCTGCTTTAGTGGAGACCACGTAGGCTTTCTCAGTCAGAGACACAGGCTTGTGATTTACTGCCTTTGCATTATTAATTTCCTTTTTGCGTGTGTATTTGGTTGAGTGAGTGATGGCCACCTTTAGTTACCTGTCCACCTTGCATCTACTACTCTCTGTGTTCCTGGGCATCCTGCATTTCTCTCTGCAAGAGCAAGAGGACGAGCACAGTCAACACCTTTACAACACCGAGCTCTTCAACCATGCCGTGCAAACTGCTCCTCACTTCATCATGTTCTTCGCTCCTTGGTAAAGTTTGCCATTTTTCTTCTGTTAATCATTTCTCATAATCACATTTTTTGGGGGTTGGTTTTGGAACTTTGAGAAACAAAACTTTGTAGCAAAAAACAAAGTTACCCACTTTCTGATGTGCGTGGGACAGTGAAAGTTGGTTGGGAAGTTGCGTTCCTTCCCGTTTGTCGTGAATTCTGAGCGCAGTTCCCAGCGGGGATCATCCCGAGTAGAAGTTGGAATGGGGGGTGGGAAAAGGGACAGTTTACTGCTGGAAACTTTACTGTAGTGTAACAGTTTGCAATATTTCTTTGAACGTGTTAAGTGTCTGTCTCTGTGTTTTGTAAGTTTCATTCCAGTTCCAAACGTGGTTTCTGTGTACGTGGCAGGAGGAAAAGTTTTATAACAACTAACGATCCGTTTGTTTATTGGGGCGAGGTGCTTTGAATACAATTGTAAAAGGAAGTGAAGAACACCCATTCGTATTTAAAACCTTTACAGTGCACTCTCGGTGAGCGTGGCTGCAAAATCAGCTGGGATTATAATAGTGTAATCTCACTCATGATAAATGTACATTCCCAGAATCAGAAAGTTTTATATTTTCTACACTCCCTTGTTTCTGAGTTCATCCTCACCTCGCGTCCAACTCGATGGGCCAAATAGCCTCCTTCTGTGCCATAAGTGACTCTCTGACTCTCCCATTACCCTAAAATGACAGCAGGCCCTATCCTACATTGGAAATGGCCATGATGCTGATATCTCTGAAAACTGAGTGCAGATAGTTTAAATGCATTTTATATATTTTGAGCACCATTTCATTTGAATTGTATCAGCGGCGGATACATAGTTGAACACTGCTGATTTTGCAGCAGGTGTCAGTTGGTTGGTGACAAGAATACTTTGAAGAAGTGGTTTCGCACCATTGGTGCTGTGCATCCTGTTTTTTAAACTTTACTTAATTTTTCTATTAACTTTATTTCAGGTGGCCTTCCGTTTAATTCCTAATGCTTGAAAAGAGCGGACTATCCTGCCAATTCTTTACCAATGGCAATTGATGCTACATTATTAATTTTAAATCTGAGATTGTTAGGTTTTTGCTGATTGAAGGTATTAAGGGATGTAGGACAAAGGCGGGTATATGGAGATAGGTCACAGATCAGCCATGATCTCATTGAATGGTGGAATAGCCTTGAGGGGCGAAATGGCCTCCTGTTCCTGTGTTCCTTTGACCCCTTCCTTTAAGTTAATTTTGAGTTTCAGTGGCAATTCTTAGTGGGTCTCTGTCTCTCTACTTCAATACTTTCAAGATTTAAATGCAAATAAACCATAGGTTTCTGGAGTAGATTTATATTTTGATTCTACTGCACCAACTTGTCTGGTATGACTTCACATCACTTAAAAAATTCAATTGATACCAGACTAGTTAATGGAGTAGAATTGGGAATATATCTGCTCCAGGACCTGTGGTTTGTTTGACTTCCAATGTGAAAGTAATACAGAGATTATTGCGCTCTGAATGTAGATCACTTCTTATTTATTATAGTACAGGCAAAATAACTTTATTGTACTAGCAAAAAGGGAATTCCTCTTAAACAGGCTGACTGACATGTAAGTGGATGCGACATGTCTACAAGTATTGCATATCACAGGAAATGTGCAACCATGTGTAGTAAAACCTTGCAATAGATGTTTATTCCCATGAAAGATTATTGTCAGAGATGCAGCTCACATCTGTTCATTTAAACGGCTAAGTGTTTGTAGTGCGGCACAGTGTATGTGGAACATGTAAGTCTGAGTTGGAATATTAATTTCCCCTTAAGTTGGCAAACTCACATTCAACTTTCTGACTGAGTTGTCTCTTTTTAATATCACAAAATCTGGACGGTATCTACTTTGATGGGGGTTGGGGGAAGTTGCAGAGTCTGGCTAGGCAGGGAGGGTGAAGGTGCAAAGTTGGGTCAAACTGAAAGTGAGAGGCCGAAGAATTGGGTAGGCTCGGGAGAGTGGACACAAGCAGGGTCAAGATCCAAGTTGTTGGTTTGAAAGTGATACATTTACCGCCAGGGAAAGAAAGTCAACAGAGGAGGTAATTCTGGCAATAGGACCTTGATGTTATATGCTTTTTTTTAAATGAATGTGAGATCTGATTGGTCTTTCCTTCAAACTTGACATTTAATACTGTGTGTTAGCACAGATAACGCAGAAATCCCAGAGGCACTTTACATGCATACATTAAGAGACACCCACAACCTATTACTAAGTGATATGTAGTTTGCATCTTTTTGTCTTACTGTCATACATCAGGAAGCAAAAACAAATTGGCCCTAACTTCTCTAAACTGTAATGTTATGTTGCCTTCTTTAGTCTTATCTACTTCTTTTAGTTACATAACAATCTGCAACTGCTGCTGATTTGAATCTCAATGACTGACCTGTGTTGCTGCTTGCACTTTGTATCATTAATGACATAGCCACTGGGATCTGTAGGCGAGAAGCTGACCAGTATTCTGCTGCCTCTCAATATCGCCAGGAGGAAATGAGAGGAAAGAATAAAGTGGTATTTGAAATAGTAGATGGCTCTTTGCTATACCAGATCCTTCTTATCTACTTATCAGTTTGTGCACCTGATTGAGGGGAGAATGAATATCTTAAGTCGATATAGTGCATGTGATTAACTTGAAGATATTTCAGTACTTCAAAGTTGAAGTTTGACTTGCTTCACCAGGGTGATTTTTAACTTTGCGATAGTGCAAAACAGGTATAGGAAACTCCCAGCCCATTTTACATTACTCTCGATTGTTATTTTGATTGAAATAAAAATTGAGTTAGATGTAAAACAGGCTGCTAATTTGCTATCAGAGTTAAAATGAGCTGCACTGTGTTTTAAAGCCTGTCTTTGCTTTGTCAAAAGTGCCATTGTATGGGAAAGATATGCCAGCTTTAAAATTAGTACACGTGCTCGAGCATTACAGAAGAGTGCAGTGAAGCATTAACTTGCAACCCATGGAATGGTAAGGCACGGGTTTGTGCCTGTGATCCTCTGTGCGTGACTTAGCAATCACAGACAGAGTGCTGAGGTTTCATCATGGGGTAGCTGCAACCCCAAGCACCATTTCTGGGATGTTCTGACCCACTGCAGGCAGGGGAACAGTTGTATACAGTCAGGTGGACTGGTCCTGGGACTGGGAGTCCTCATCACCGACTCTGGATCAATGAAGTCTCATGAATGCAGGTCAGACATGGGCAAGGAAACCTTCTGCTGATTACTGCCTATGCCTTCCCTCAGCTGATGAATCAGTACTCGTCCAGGTTGAAAATCACTTGGAGGAAGCACTGAGGTACGTAATCTACTCTGGTTGGGGGACTTCAATGTCCATCACCTAGAGTGGCACCGTAGCACCACTACTGACCAAGCTGGCTGAGTCCGCAAACACGTATTTGCCAAACTGGGCCTGCAGCAGGCGGTGAGGAGACCAACACAAGGGAAAAAATCTACTTGATCTCGTCCTCACCAATCTGTCTGTCACAGATGTGTCTGTCAGTGACAGTATTGGTAGAAGTGACCACCGCACAGTCCTTGTGAATATCAAGTCCTGTCTTCCCACTGAGGATACCTTCTGTCGAGTTATTTGGCATTACCACTATGCTAAGTGGGATAGATTAGGAACAGATCTAGCAGCTATCTTCCAGGCAGCTATGAGGTGCTGTGGGCCATCATCAGCAGCAGAATTGTATCCAACTACAATCTGTATCCTCATGGCCCAGCATATCATTTACTCCTCCATCACCATCATGCCAGATGATTAACTGTGGTTCAATGAAGAGTGCCAAGAGCAGCATCAGGCATACTTGAAAATGAGGTGCCAACCTGGTGAAGCTACAACACGGGACTACATGCACGCCAAGCAGCAGAAGCAACGTGCTACAGACAAAGCCAAGCGATCTCACAACCAACAGATCAGGTCAAAGCTCTGCAATCTTATCTCATCAGTCATGAATGATAGTGGGGCAATTCAGTAACTAACTTGAGGAGAAGGCTCTATTAGCATCCTCATTCTCAATGAAGACAGAGCCCAGCACATGAGCGCAGAAGACAAGAGTGAAGCACTCGCAGCTATCTTCAGGCAAAAGTGCCAAGTAGATGATCTTTCACTGTCTCCTCCTAAGGTCACCACCATTATAGATACCCATCTCCAGCTAATTCATTACCCCAGCATATCAAGAAATAGCTGAATGCACTGGATACTGCAAAGGCAGTGGGTCTGTGGCAGCTGTAATGCTGAAGACCATTCTTTCTTTCTTTCTGCAGTTCTGTATTGAGTAGAGTGCATGAGAATAAAGTAACATGCATTAGAGAAGCCCATGTAGTTAGCGCAAGTTTTAGACTTAAAAAAAAAATCAGTATTGATCCCATTCACCCTACAATTTTACTGAATGTGCTGTATTTTCTTATCAGGTGTGGCCATTGTCAGAGACTTCAGTCAACGTGGAATGAACTTGGGGACAAGTACAACAACATGGATAATCCTCCAGCAAATGTAGCTAAAGTTGACTGCACCAAAGATACGCAGACCTGTTCAGATCACGGAGTCCGTGGATATCCTACGTAAGTGGGGAATTTTGGATTGGGTACCTTTCATTTGAATATTAAAAAAACATGAAGGTTTGGAAAGGTTGAGTCACCTATATGAAGATATTCTGAAGCTCTCCATACTTGCTGGTAGTCTGTATTCTCTGAAGATGTCAGCAATATACAAGGTTTATTCATTTTGGATCTTGGTTTTGATTTGGTGGGGCAAAGTCTGGGGTATTAGTTTTGTAATAGTTAGGGAACGCTGATTTATATTAAGTCTGTCATTACAAAACTTTATTCCTGCAATTGTTCCCTGCCATGATCCTACCAAATTTGTAGACCAAATAAAATCAAATGATGGAAGTGATAAAATGTGCTGTTGGTACATTGGTGCAGTGTATTCTGCAAATATTGATCCTTTGTATTGTCAGCAGATCCAGGGAGATGGCACACAACTGTGATGTGGAAACATTTTTATCATAGTAATAAAACTTCTATGATGTAAGATGCAGTTCCATTATTGTGGTGCGAGCTGTAACCAACTAAACTGTGCATTTCAAACACAATTTTAATATGTCTGTTAACACTTTATCTGCTCAGCCCATCATCACCTTCCTCCCCCCTCCCCACCCAATAAATTTGGAAGATCACTTGGTCACTGTGACATATCCTGCACTTATTTTCCTTCTAATCGTACCAGGTGTTTTGTGCAAAAAAATGTTTGTTCTGTTTTAATCAAATAGCTAACATTACATATATATAAACAGTTTGTTGTGTGGGTTCTTTTTTTTTTAAAGTGGCTTTTCTGATTATTCTTTAGACTGAAGTTGTTCAAGCCCGACCAGGAAGCAGTGAAATATCAGGGGCCACGAGACTTCCAGTCACTGGAAACCTGGATGCTTCAGACAGCGAATGCTGAACCTGTTGTAAGTTTTTAGGAAGCCACTTAACTCTTGAGCTTACATCTTAGAATGTAGACTGTTCGGGAGAAATGTTAGTGGCAACTGCCTCTTCATACTAACAGCTTGTTCTCCTCTTCTTGAACAAAACCCCTGATATAGCTGATGTTTGTTTGTTGCCTGTCACTTGTAAGCAGCTTACAGGAATCGCATGTTTTTAACTTCCACACTATCAAACTGTCTGCTGTGTTGTTTACAAATAATCTACTTTCCTCAAGCAAACTACCATTTGTACCTTAAACAATAATTGTTTCTTCAGGTGATTCTGCAGTGAAATGCATCAAAGTCGGACATGAAACTCCCAGCAGGTTTGGGTTGATGGTTAAATGCAGTATGTGCAAATATGAATGGAAGACCTTGTTATTTGACGTTTTAATTCATTCTCCTTTCACGTAAAGTGCGGGGTATTTTGTGTTGTTTATCCTGAGTAATGAAGGAAGAACTCACTATGACACTGCTGTGGCTTAAAAAAAAAAGGTAGTGCCCGCTTGATGGTCTGAAAGGTCTGCTCCTTATCCTATGTTCCTGAAGTTATAAAGTAGAACTGATGGCTGAGGTTCGGAACACTCCAAATTCAGATTTTTCAATGTGTCTGTAATTATACTTTTCAGTTTTATCTCTACCACAAAGAATAACAATAGTGTAATACAGTGAGAGTGGTGATTTTATAAACCTTAGTCTGCTTACAATAATAGTACACATTTAAAAATGCAGAAAATATTTTGTGTACAGTAGTTTGAGTATTATTACGGTCTAGGTCAGGGGTCTGCAGTCTGTGGCTCTACATCCCGTTTGTGGCTCTCAGCCTTTTCCAGTTGCATTAACATTTTAAAAAAAAAAAGCATAAAATAAATTACGCCAAGAAAAGTAAGAGTTTTGCTTTTATTGTGGGGATAAAAGGCTAATCATTATGCTGCACTTCATGGGTTAAATGATTATTTAAAAAACATCATCGTGCTCTAAATAAACCTGCTCAAATGGTAGATCATGGTAGATGGTTCAAGGAACAGGTTTTATAGTTGCAACCATTATTGTTTCTAATATAGCTGAGGGATAAATTATTCTGAATGTGCTATTAGAAGCTTTTTTAATCATGAGAATCAATAGCTAAAAAAATTGTCGTAATTCTACACATCTTGATAGTTTGTTTTAAAGATGACTTTACTGAAAAAAAACTATTAAAGTTCAAAAACCGCAATCATTTAGTTAGGTCTATTTTAATTCCGATTTGTTTTTTCTATTGATACATAAACTCAATACATATACTTTATTATATATGCAAATTACGCATTCTACCAGAGACACTTGGCAATTTGCCAGGTGTTTGGTTTAGACATGCTGAAATTTTGTCTTGCGGCTCCCAATAGTTTTTATTTTCGGCAAACCTTTTTGAAAAGGCTGTTCAGGTAAAAAAAAAAAAATGTTGCAGATGCTGCTCTAGGTTCTAACAAATAGAATTCATCCCAGTGCAAAAAAAGGGTGAAAAATTAACATTTAACTGCTTTTTTTCCCGTTAAATATCCATTAGTTTTTGTCCCCATATTCATTCTTAGACTGCCAGCATGTCTGGAGAAATTTCCAGGCTCCCTGGAACAGCTGATTTCTTTTATGGTTCCATCAAACACATTTGGATGGAAATCATATTTTTAAAAAAACCAGAAAAAAAATCAAACTGTGGCTGGCTTGACTACCCCTTTTTACTCCTTTCTATCTTCCACAATCTTATCTGAATTTTTTGTCTAATTATTGATTTATGCCCTATTCAAACTACTGTGTAACCTTTTATATAGAAAAATCTTCTAAACATTTCACGTAGCTTTTTGGGGAAGGGGATAAATGTAAATTAGAAATGGTGGCAGTCATAGCTTATGGTGAACAACAAAGGCTTGTATCATATGAGACCCTTGAGAGTTTGGTTTTCGTAAAATAAAGGAAATGCATAGATATAATGACTCAGTAGATCAACAAATAGGCTGTTAGTTTTGTATCCAAGAACATGAGCAGATGTGGATTAACTTTAGCTTGTTGTCTTCTCTGCTCTTCATCTTTTCTACTTGCTTTGAAAAAAAAGTGACCTGTTCGTTATGAAATGTGTGGAATAGCTCCTTTCTGCATTGAGATATTGATTCCTGAGAGGAAAGTTTACACTTTTATTCATGCCTGATTTTTGTGGCCTGGACTCTAAAGTCCAAATGATATCATTAGAAGTTCATTATTTAAACCTCCTGCTCTGTTGATTACTTCGGACAGTTTTAGTCCATTGTGCAGATTAATTGCTACTTTTCTCCCCCTCTATCTAGACATTCATTAACTCAGCCTGCTCAATTGAATGCTACTTGTGTAACAGTTTTTGCAAGCCATTTGCTCTTGGAAAAGGATAATCCTTGAGTTTGCACTTGGAAAATAATATTGTAAAACCATTTAGGATTTGCTCATATTGTGCACAGACGAGGATTGAAACATTTGTGTATTTTATCGAATTTGACACTGTGGGTGTGTAAGGAAGCCTGAGTGTGCTGTAATATTGCAGTGTTCTGGCACTGAGGCTGTTCAAGTCTCCAGATATCAGTTCCTTATTTTCAGAAGGTGCCACTTTATATTTAAAGAGCAATAGATAGGATGGGGCTGTTGTGCTGAAAATCATTTGCATAGCTGAGGGAGAAATATGCAAATGTATTACCCTGTAACATCTACAGTCGCTGAGCACTGCGGTAATATGCGTTACAGCAAAAGCAGTGAGGTGTTTTGAATGGCAGGACCTTTGTTTTACATTGACTGTTCTTGTTGTGTTCAACTTTAGCTTTGTGCTGTATTAAAATAGCCCCGAGAAATTGTAGTGAAACGGAAAATGTGTGAACATCTAGTGAGGGCAGGATTCTCTTTGGCGGTGACGACTCCAGTGTTGAATAGCTCACTGGCAAGCCCTGTATAAACAGCTGTGATAAGTGGCTGCTTGGGTAAGGTACTGCTCTAAACATAGGAGCAGGAGTAAGCCATTTAGCCTGCTCCACCATCCAATGGAATCATGGCATCTATACCTCAACTCCATTAACCCACCTTCTCTCTATATCTCTTGATACCTTTAACAAACAAAAATCTATCAATCTCAGCCTTGAAATGTTCAATTGTCCTTTTATCCAAAGTTTTGGGGGAGCGAGTTCCAGATTTCCACTACATTTTATGTGAAGAAGTGCTTCCTGATTTCACTCCTAAATGGGCTGACACTAATTTTAAGATTAAGACCTCTTGTCCTAGATTCTCTATAGAATCCCTTTTTCATTTTGAACACCTCAATTAGATACCCAGTCAGCCTTCTAGACTCAAGAGGATGCAAACCAGGTTCATGCAACCTACCTATCCTCATAATTTAAGCCCTGGTATCTGTTTGGAACTGTACCCCAGCATGAACCACGTGGTTCTTCAGAACCACGGGGACTGAATTTTCCAAGTTATTTGTATTGGTCAACTCACATTTATTTGAAGTGAGCTATTCACAGTTTTAAAATGTAATCTACAGTAATGGGGAGGCCCCTGTCTTTGTATATGCTGTGCTTATTATTCCTGCCAGTACTATGTGCTGCCTGAGGAGATAATCACGTAAGCGGTATCATAACTCTCCTTTCAAATTTTCCTCCACCTGGAAATTGCCAAATCATGATTTTTTTGCCCAATCGTTTTACTAGCTGGAAAATTGAGGGATGACAAGCACAGGAACAGAAAACCCATTCTAGACCAGTGCCTCCACCAGGATAGTCAGGGTATTGTATGTGACATGGAGAATGGAAAGTGGGATCATTTGGCCAGTCATGTCTGCATGCTGTCCCTGAATGGCCTTGGTTTTAGATTGACTCCATGCTCCAGTATCAGAAGAAAGAAATGAAGTACTTTTGAAGTGTAGTCACCTTTGTAAAGTAGGAAATGTGTCAGCCATTTGTGCACTGCAAGGTTCACCAAACAGCAATGTGATAATGACTAGATAATGTCTTTCAGGAATGTTGGTAGAGGGATAAATATTGGCGAGGAGGTCAGGGAGGATCTTTTGCATCCACCTGAGAGAGAAATGGGGTCTTGGGTTTGACACCTCTTCAATCTCTGACAACACAGCACTCCCTCAATACTGCATTAGATTGTTGCGCTCAGCTTTCTGGAGTTGGACTTGAACCCACTACTGTCTGCCTCAGATGTGTGAGTTTTTCCATGGAGCTAAGGTTGATACTTGAAGCATTTGATTTAGTGCCTGAAAATGTAATCTTGACCTTGTATTGAAACCCTTGTAACCAGGCATTTTTAACGGTTGCCCCAACTTGTTCACAGCGTCGCAAACCCAGAGAGGGGTGAAACGATGGCTGTCTTGGGCTGGTGCTGCTTTGAAGGCTGCACTGAAGTATTTCCTGTTCAATATTTGCTTTATTTTTAAAAGAGGATAACAGCCTGAGGATATGCTGCTGAATTGATTACCTTTGGACTTGTAACTGCTACTGTAAATATTTGAACCAGAGGCGTGAAGAGGAACACCGGTGCAATTTCAAAGCTGTATTATTTTCACTAAGATGTTGGCAAGGCATAATGATGGATGTGTAAAAACCTGATCTCTAACCAGAACTGTGAAAAATGACGAGCATTACGTGATAGATTTTTTTCTCTTCTAAGCTTGCATTGTACATGGAGATAACATTTTGAGGTACATGGCACTAGACATTTATTCCAGAATTGAGACAATTTTTGGCAAAGAATTCGGAGTCTCAGACAAATGACTTATCACACATTAAAGCATACTGGTTTAAGTACAGTTCCACTAACCTCCATTCACCCAGGATTATGCTGCTATTCTCCTAAATGTAGCTACTGATGCTGAAATGTAAGTACAAGAAATGGTCTCTTTCACTGAGGACCGGTTTCTGGATCCAATGCATCCATTTTTGTCTTTCTTCCCAACCTTGATTCCTTTAGGAATTGATGTGGTCCTTTTGTAAATGCGTCAGTGTAGTCAGTATTCATTAATATCTGCTGCTTTTGATGGGAGTCTGTTCTCTAAATTGATCAAGCTTGAAGAAATTATTGCACATGGCATTGGGGTTGACAATGAGTTGCTGTTGAGGGTCAAACTTGCTTCCCTTTGTTGGGTAAGTTTTTTTTTGCCTGTTCCCCACCAGGCCTCTGGGTGAGCTACTCATGAAGACATGGAAAAAGGGATGCTTGATAATACCTCACGTAGCTGGATTAATTAAGTTGGGATGAGCTGAAGAGTGGTGAGGGCTGCACATCAGTTGTTCTGGAGGAAGGGAAGAAGTGCGTTGATCAAAGGCAGCATTAAGGAGATGAAGGGAGATGGTGTGTTGTTCAAAGTGAAAGATGTATTTCCTTTAGGGAAAAATCCTTATGGCTAAATATCCACTTAAAGTGCAATTTTGTCTCCCTATAACTGAAAAATGAAATGCTGATTGCAAAAACTATTTATTCTTGTTAGCAAATAGAATCTGAACAGGAACCTGCCACGATCCCGGAAGCCAAGCAGGGCTTGTATGAACTATCCGCCAATAACTTCAAGCTGCATACTACACAAGGTATGTTTTACACCAGGTTAAATGTTTGTTGTTTGTTTGTTGTTTGGATGCGCCGGAGCTGAATCATGACCTATTAACCCCTATTAGAAGTTTGTAAAATAAATCGTATCTCATCTTATTTTGTAATAAATGAGTGCCACAGCTGAGTCACAAATGCAAATGATGGGGCTTTAGTTCCTCTTTTTATAGGAAGTGGCTTTTTAGGTTTTGCACCTGTAGTGCCTACTCTAAAACATGGCTTTCCTTTTAATAATTACTAAAGGCCATCATGGGGAGGGAATTTGCAATTATTAGTTTCACTGATTTAATGGTAACATTAAACTGCTATATTTATCACCTTTTGTAAAATATAAGCACTGTGCTTGATGAGAGTGTTAACCAAAGCACCAAATTAGCAAACTTGCTACAGTCCTCATTGGCTGACTTGTATTAAATGATTTGAAGGAGTGTGGTTCCTGCTGTGGGAACTGTTCGCCCAGTGCAAGCGCTGGTTCTTGGGAACCTAATGAAAACCTTTTCCCTATGTGCTTCAAAATAGCATGGAGTCACATTAAAAATATTTAGACCAGGCAGACTCCTACCAGTCAATGAGTACAGGGATATTGATGTTAGCCAGGCATGGGGTCACACATCCATTTGTCAGTTGGGTTTGGCACAAAAGAACTTGGAGAAAATAATGAAACCTAATTCCTAATATGTTCAATATGAATGAAAGATTTGTACTTTGGAAAAAGAAGGCATGTTACTCTCCCATCGATGTTTGGTCTCTCCATGTTTCTGCCATATTTCAAGTGGCTACTGTGTGATCTGCAAAAATGTTCTGGTGTGACTCTCTGCCTAACCACCTTTGGGATGTAGCTTATTTTAACTGCCTGGCTGCATCAAGAACTTGGGCATGCACAGAACTATGATTGACCCTCCACTGTCAGTGCACAGTGGCTGCTGTGTGTCCTATCTACCTCCCAAACTCATTATCTGCAACACCTAGTGTAGCAGGATCACCATCACCTCCATGTTCCCCTCCAAGTCATGCACCATCCTGACTTGTACATATAATGCTCTTCCTTTATTGTTGCTGGATCAGGGTCTTGAAACTGCCTTGCTGCCAGCACCATGGGAGCACCTTCATCACATGGACTGCAGTGTTTCAAGGAGAAGGCCTCACCTTTTTGAAGGCAACTAGGGATGCTGGTCTTGCCAACGGTGCCCACCATCCTGAATGATTATAAAAAACCTTGTTGGTTTGCCTCAGTTGGTAGCACTCTGTGCTATTGCGATGCCCACAATAAAGTTTTCTTTTCCTAGCCCTTTTTTTCAGGAGAATTCTCAATAATGATGTGTAGACTTTCATGTGCAATTTTTTCTTTTGAAACAACTTCTGTAACAGGGCTTAAAAACTACTTTCCAGGTTTTCACTTCATCAAGTTCTTTGCTCCGTGGTGTGGGCACTGCAAGGCTCTGGCTCCAACATGGGAACAGCTGGCATTGATGTTTGAGCATTCAGACAACGTGAAAATTGGCAAGGTGGGAGCATCAAAAGTAACGCAAAATATTCTTTCTGAAAGGGTTTTGAAGTGCACGCTTAACAAGTTGTGCAACAGTGAGTTGCTGTGTGTACTGTAGATCATGGGATTTGATAAATCTGCTTGGTTTTTGATAAGGATATGTTACACTGAGAGGAATACTGTCCTGTAAGTAGTCTGATAATCTGCTACATTATTTCCTATTAAGTCTATCCAAGATTAGTGCAGATCGCAAGGACTCAATAGTTTTTCTTCCCACTCCTTGAACATTACAATACCGTTGAATGTAATTATTGCGATTATACAAATAAGTGGGGTGAGGGAGAGAAATAACAATGATGGTTCTGTTTAATCTCGGTTCCAAACTTTACATTGATTGGTTTGGCATCTTTCCATCTATGAAAGATGATGGACAAGCTGCAAACAATCCATTTAGATGGGTTGTCTTCTCTTGGTGCACCTTTGCTGATGGCTGTTAAGGCCAATCCTTGAGAGACTGCACGTGAAGCTGCCAAGTGGCGCTATGAGGAGTTGTTTTTGATATTGGCGCCTGTTGCCAAGCTGCTGTAGCAACTGGTCATCATGGTATTGCACACCAGTCACAGGATAGGTCGCCATTTTCCTTTTTTGCCAGCTAGTGACTCCCAGGTGCGATAATTGACATTTAGGGCCTTCATGTCACGTTTGCAAGCATCCTTCAAGCGGAGCTTTGGGTGTCCCACTGGCGACCAAGCTGATGGTTTATAAGACCTATGTTCTCAACACCTTGCTGTATGGTTGTGAAACATGGGTGACTTACATCTACCAGGAAAAGTAACTCAATAATTTCCATCTTCGCTATCTGCGGCACATTATGGGTATAACCTGGCAGGACAAAATCACAAATGTGACAGTCCTCTCAGACAGAGCTCCCAAGTGTGTTGGCACTAATCAAACAGAGGTGGCTTTGGTAGATTGGACACGTCCGCAGGATGGAAGATGGTCGCATACCCAAGGACCTTCTGTATGGTGAGGTAGCCGGGGCCAGACGACCAGTGGGGCGCCCAAAGCTCTGCTTCAAGGATGATTACAAGCATGACATGAAGGCCCTAACTTTCAACTATTGCACCTGCGAGTCACTAGCTGGCAAAACTTTGCATAGGGATCTGGAATCTCTCCTAAGAAGTCCCTGAGTTACAAGATCATTGAAGTGCATTATCATTCCTGACAGAGACATGTGGACCATTGTGATTCAGAAAACTGTGCTAGAAACTTGGTGTGATTGATCACGGACTCTTAACTGCACCCAATACAATGCCTATTGTAGAAGCCCAATTCCATTAGATAGCTTTGTAGCCGTCTGAGCAGAACTGTCTGTGGTTCAGTTGTTGGGGTTGAACAGGCTGTTGGAACAACATAAACGGCATGCTGTAAACCTGACAGTGAACACTATAGTGGTATCATGTACAAAATTGTGCCGGAGGCCCTCCAGCTAAATCTTCTCTCTGCCCTGAGAAGCCACGATAGATCAAGGGGCATTTGATCTCCTACAGTGGTTGTCAAAAGACCATAGTACTCTGATTACAGCCTCTTGCTGTAATTACTAACAGTGATGAGGTGAGCATTCCCCCAGGAAATGCATTGGATCTAAGGTAGAATGGGACTCAATATGCCATGGATTGTATAGAAACAGGTTCCAGCTTTGAGCAGGATGGCCGACTGGGAACTATTTCAAATGGTGGTTTTAAAAACATTGTTTTAATCTGTTCTGGAACATAAAGAAGTCTGTTTGCCCAGTAGAGGGGACTTTGAGGCACAGCCCAAAAGCAGCCCGAACAAACTGCCAGCCCTTTCACTTTCATGCTATAACTTTCATGTCAAAATATCTATTAAAAAAAAATGGAATTTTAGGCAGTTGGCTGGCTCTTTAAGCAAATTTGTTTGTGAGGAATCAGCAGAGTTAACTTTAGATGCCGAAACCTCTGAAGAATTAGTTCACCTACTGACTGCAGCTTTAGTTACCCCTGCTTTGCCTTACAATGCTAATTGTTTTGTAATCTAATTCTAGGTTGATTGCACCGCCCATCAGCAGTTGTGCTCTGAGAACCAAGTGCGTGGCTACCCGACTCTCCTTTGGTTCAAGGATGGCGAAAAGGCAAATATCATTTTTATTTTAAATCGTGTTTACTGAATTTCTCCTCCCCTACCCACCCCCAGCCCAATTCAATAATGTGCTGCTTTCCACGAATCTTAGCAAATTCCAGAGCTCCAATGAAGTTTTCGGAATGTTTGAATTTCCAAAGCCTTGAAGGGTTTGTCCTTGGTGCTTAATGTCTTCAGTGTGTGCAGAAGTGATATCTAAAGTCAATCTAACATGGTAAAACCTGTCTGCAGTGTGGAATGTGCAAATGTCGACCTTCCAAACAGTTCTTCAGTCTCCAACCAACTTGCTAGTGAGGTACAAAGCACTGTGGAGCACCATCTACGTCAATTTGTGTGTGTGAATGTACACGCAGGCATGTGAATGATGGTGGGAGAGGCAGGAGAATGGAATTCTTTGGGAAAAGTGTGTGTTATTTGTTACCTTTTTGACTAATCGTAACGATCTGTGTGGAAATTCTACTTTTTGTACTGCTCAGTACAAGGTACTGGTAAAATGCACCTTTTTGAGGATTATTTTGAACCGTAAAGCCTCTTTCCAAATGTTCAAATGAATTCAACGTGTTCACTTTCTTAGGCTGATCAGTACAAGGGAAAGAGAGATTTGAACTCACTAAAGGAATACGTGGATTCCCAGTTAAAGGCTGCTGAACCCTCTGAAGAAGATCTGGACAGTGATGAACATCTTGAGGAAGAGGATCAACTGGAGGAGGAGAAGGAGAAAGAACCGGTATTTAAGACATTAGGGTGGTTTCAGATTGGGGGTGGGGTGAGTTGCATGTGCAATATAGTTTTAATCTCAATTTGCTCTGAAGTTGGGCGATTTGAATTCTTGAGTACTGGCTTGTCAACTTAATAATTTAGCAATGTTTCACCAGACTAAAATGCTCTCTTCTAATCTTATAGCTTCTTTCTAAACATTAGTATCGCTAGTCACAGAACAAATTAAAAACGTACCGTTCATGTAGTTAAATTGTTTGGGTTGGTTCTTGGTGGGAGATAGTTTGCAGGTTTAAGATGGTGTTCATAAATGGAATATTACAATCAATATAGATTATATTGGGACCGACGGAAAATTCACTTCAGCTGAAAGTGTTCATGTTGTACTGAGTACAATGAGAATGTTCATGCAACTGTTCCTTATCAAAAGAAAAACCTTAAACTCGCTTAATATAGTTTTTCTTTGATAACTCTGGCCAGAATCTCCTGCCCAATCTATTTACGCAATAAACAGGTTTGCATTTCTGCCATTGCTTCTAATTTTACTCTTATCTGACTATTCAGTGAAACCAGTAAACAAACTGCATTAGGGAAAGACTGTGAAATAAGATGAAAAGAAGGTTGGGTGGACCAGTCTAGAAGACTAGTTATTGGGAAATGCTTTTTAAAGGTTTCTTATATAGATTTTTTTCCTTTATGGATTGTTTCTGTGCAAAGACTCTACAGGCTTGATGTAAAAATGGGACATATCACACTTGGTGGGATGGCCATTTTAACCCGCTATATGCCACAAGCTGGAGTCTGTATCCCAGATGTGCTGTCATGAGGCCAGATACATTCCCCCTACACTTGAGGTGGGGACTACTGGCTAACTTAGTGGGTGCAAATGAAGCGTTGCAGAGTTTTCTCAACTTGCCACCTGACAGGACCCAAGTTATGCCACTGGGGACCTTAAACTTAAGTGGGATGGAACAACAGACTCTGAAAGATACTTTCAATCTAAAGCTGTGCTGTCTATGCTTTATGCTGCTGATGACTGTTTATTTTGTTCTCATTACTGCAGTACAGTGTGCTCATCTTGACTGAAAGTGATTTTGAGCAGACCATAGCCACGGGTCTGACTTTTGTGAAGTTTTATGCTCCCTGGTAAGTAATATGTTCATCTCTGGTTATTAATGAAGGGAATGTAGGCCAGTTCAAAAGGATCAAGCAGGCTAGTTTATTCAAAGTTCCCATCTCAAATCGGTGTGTAGGCAAGAACCCAATCTTGCAGGGGAGGCGGTTTTTAGCTCGGCTGCTGGAGGGAATCCTTTCTTCTGTATGGGAATGAAGAGGAGTTGTAATTTGACATTGTTGATACTGTCCCGCTAAAGATAAAGCTCCAGCTAGAACATTATGGTGTTCGGGAAAGGCTTTGCGAAGAGTTTGACAGGAAAGGAGTTTCAGATACTGCCCACTTCGTCCTTAGAAACTTTCCCAAATTTGTGAAGCATTGGTAACACAATTGCCTCCCAAAAATGAAATTGAAACTCACATTGTAACCAGGTTGAGTAGATGGGCTCACCAACTCCATGGCTGACACTTACTTTTCTGCCATGGAAGGAGAGATTGCAGTAAGAGTCCAAGCAGGAGTTTGATTATCTGTGGAGCTTGGTCTCCATTATTGAGCAAGTTATTGATGTCTAAGAGACAGAACATGCGCAAGGGTGTGGAGCATTGCACAATCCCTGCAGTCTCCCATTTCCTCTGTGCATTCTAAGATATGGTGCTAATTTTATTCCGTTTGGAAGGATGAAGGACTGAGAGGACCTTGCTGGGATTTTCAACCTGAGACTTTCAGCACTCCACCAGCTGAACTACCTGGTCCATCCAGCAGCTCAGTGGTCTAGAGCACCCTCCTGGCTGAAGATTACTTATTGGCAGAAGCAGTGTGGAAGTCGGGATAGGAGGATGCCAGAGAGAAGGAAAGATAGTACACTGGCATTTAGTTATGCTGTTAAGGCTAAGGACAGCAAATATGAATAGGGCTTTTCATGATACATTCATTCATTGGCTGAGAAATCCTTACCAAGCCTCTGCCACTTTCCTCAGGCAGTGAGGACACATGATAAAGTTATACTTGCCTTTCTATGGTGCCTCATTAGACTTTTGAAATATGCCAAAGAATTTCATACGATGATTCTTGTATGTAGGCTGTTAAGTGCCAGCAATAGCCCTCAAAAAAAAATAACAAGGCGAATAGCCAGTTAATCTGCTTTGTGGTGGTATTGTTCAAGGGAACACCATTCTATTTGAACTACCATGAGATCTTCAGTTTTCACCTGAACAGGCAGGTTTAATGTCCTGCAAAGATGTTGCAGTGTAGCACAACTGGAATGTTACTGTAGATTGGAAGCTTTGGTCCCAGTATGAGATTTGAACAACCTTCTGACTCTCAATGACACCAAATGGCCTAGGAGTCTCTCTCTGGAGGGCCTACATGTTACAGCATGGTATTTCGAGCAGTGGTTATGGTTTGTGCTCGTGGATGGAGTTTTCACATCTCCTAGTGGCTAATTTCAGAATGGCATTGTCTGAGGCCTGTTTCACAGAGACAGTTTGAGCATCAGGAAACCCAGTTGAATAAATGTAGCGTTAATGACGACAATATTTCTTTGAGTACAAGGCTGTAAGCATAATGAGCTGTGCAGTTGGATCTATTTTAAAGTGACAGGCAGCTTCTGAGACCAGCGAGACAACTTTACTGGATACCAGCACTTCGGACAGCATCAGTAGTCATAGTCTTTTTGCAGCATAGATTTTCAAAAGAGGTCCTTGGAATATGGATGATCTGAGAGGATTCCTGAATGTCCTTGAAGTTATGATGTTTCAAAAATTTTTGTTATTTGTTTTTGTTCTGCCGTGGGTTAGCTAACACTTTCAGAAATGAGGATGTGGGATCCTTGGAGGTATGCCAGTATTTATGGGGGTGCCTCCAAACTTTAACATGACTAGTTCACAGTAAAAGCCAAGATATTCCTATTCAGTCACTTCTGTGCACCACATGGAAGGAGCTTCAGACTTGAACACGGAGTCCCTCCACTTGTAATCCACACACTCTGTCTTTGTCTACAGGTGTGGTCATTGTAAGAATCTAGCACCAACCTGGGAGGAACTTGCCAAGCGGGAGTTCCCTGGTTTAAGTGATATCAAGATTGCAGAAGTGGATTGTACTGATCAACGTTCCCTTTGCAATCAGTACTCAGTAAGTAAGAAACTATTAGCCAGAGATGTTGAAAAGTAGTAATTGGTGGATAATTTTCCTTTCTCAGTATGTCATTTTTCATACAGGTCAAAGTAGCAGCATTACTGAAACCACAGTTTTTGAAGGATTGCAAGGTTTATTAATTTTATACGGATGGCTTTCAAATGACAGAAACTAAACA
Organism: Heterodontus francisci; assembly: GCF_036365525.1. Taxonomy (NCBI): domain Eukaryota; kingdom Metazoa; phylum Chordata; class Chondrichthyes; order Heterodontiformes; family Heterodontidae; genus Heterodontus; species Heterodontus francisci. Next base: position 184,257,381 of record NC_090375.1, on the reverse strand, counting down.
TCAGTGAATGCTGTAAAACACAACTAGTCAAGGCTAACTTTCTCACTCTGGTTGGGAATACTGTGCAGTAGCAGGAAGATTGTCCACCTACTGCAAGAGCTGCTTACTGATAGACATGTAGAATAGCAGATCTGCTGCAGGCTAGCACTGAGCAGTGTTGATTTCTGCTGCTGGCTAGGTGAGTTTCTAAACTTATATGGACAATATTTTAAGTTGACAGGCCTCCTCCCTGCCACCTCCTTTGTCGCTAGAATTTTGATTTTTTTTTTAAAAAACTAAACCTTATGCAACTAGAACACAAAATATGTCTGAACTATAATTTTTTTGGAAGCGGTCTTGTGCTAAGTTGAGATGGGTTAGATTGTGCTTTGTCTTTTTTGGTCTTGTTCTACATTTGGTGGACCAATAGAGATGCTAGTTATTGTCGCATTTTAGTGCAAATGTGCAAGTGTGTTGTACTGCTGGCAGTGTGGTGTTTAAGGTGGAAACTCTACATTTAAGTGGGCTAGAGAGTGAATGAAAGTGCAGCTGTTTTAGGGTAACCATTGAATTTCAATCAATAGGAGTTAAATAATTTCTCCAGGGATAGGCCATGAGTGGGAAATCATACACTGCCCAGTTTCTAATATTTAAAGAAAAATAAAATGGCAAAAGCCTGTGTTTAATTATGCATCCCACCAGAACATTTATCTTCATGTGAGTCAGTAACGTCACTGAGCTCTGTGCTGCAAATTTTACTTAATTGCAATGAAATCTAATTCTAAGCAAACGTTGGCTTCTGGTTTGAGGATTCAGCTGCACTTTCATGTAGTCAAATAAATGTTTGTAATTCAACACAAAATGAAGGGCCTTAAATTATTGTCATGGTCTTTTCCTTTTCTTGAATATCATTTTCCACCTAAATATAAGGATGTTAACGAAACACAGGTATTCAGAGGGCAGTTACGGTTTTCCCTTTCCTCTCACAAAAGGGTTGACCATTGCTGGGATATGGTTCCACCAGCGTTGGCCACACTCTGAACCAAGTGGCCTTTGTGTGAACCTTGCACAGTGAATGTTGGCCGGTTATCTGATCACAAGGGGTGTCTCAAGCCAGATTTCATCCTATCCTGTCAGTTTCCAGTATGTGTTGCTGGATTGAGGTTGTAAACAGAGAACCCTTTGCTCTTGGATAATCTCTTGGGAGCTCTGCACATAAGTACTTGGCAGCTTTAACAAAAGTCACATTCTTGTCAGTAGATGCCTTCCTGTCCATGGTGTCAGTTGGAGCAACTTTTAGAATTGGTCCAAGACAACTGTAAGAACAGGAGGAGGCTCTTTAACCCCTCAAGCCTGTTTCTCCATTCCAGCAATCTGCCTTTAGAACATAGAACAGTGCAGCACAGTACAGGCCCTTCGGCCCACGATGTTATGCCGAACCTTTAACCTACTCTAAGATCAAACTAACTACGTACCCTTCATTCTACTATCATCCATGTACCTATCCAAGAGTTGCTTTAATGCCCCTAATGTATCTGCTTCTACTACCACCGCTGGCAGCGCATTCCACGCACCCACCACTCTCTGTGTAAAGAAACTACCTCTGACATCTCCCCGAAACCTTCCTCCAATCACCTTAAAATTATGCCCCCTTTCCACCCTGGGAAAAAGTCTCTGGCTATCCACTCTATCTATATCAAGTCACCTCTCATCCTTCTTCGCTCCAATGAGAAAAGCCCTAGCTCCCTCAATCTTTCTTTGTAGGATATGCCCTCCAGTCCAGGCAGCATCCTGGTAAATCTCCTCTGCACCCTCCCTATAATGAGGTGACCAGAACTGAACACAATATTCCAAGTGTGGTCGAACCAGGGCTTTATAGAGCTGCAGCATAACCTCGCAGCTCTTAAACTCAATCCCCCTGTTAATGAAAGCCAACACACCATACGCTTTCTTAACAACCCTATCAAATTGGGTGGCAACTTTGAGCGATCTATGGACGTGGACCCCAAGATCCCTCTGTTCCTCCACACTACCAAGAATCCTGTCTTTAAGCCTGTATTCCGCATTCAAATTTGACCTTCCAAAATGAATCACTTCACACTTTTCCAGGTTGAGCTCCATCTGCCACTTCTCAGCCCAGCTCTGCATCCTGTCAATGTCCCGTTGCAACCTACAACAGCCTTCCACACTATCCACAACTCCAGCAATCTTCGTGTCATCGGCAAACTTGCTAACCCAGCCTTCCACTTCCTCATCCAAGTCATTTATAAAAATCACAAAGAGCAGTGGTCCCAGAACAGATCCCTGCGGAACACCACTGGTCACCGAGCTCCATGCTGAATACTTTCCATCTACTACCACCCTCTGACTTCTATGGGCCAGCCAATTTTGTATCCAGACAGCCAACTTTCCCTGAATCCCATGCCTCCTTACTTTCTGAATGAGCCTACCATGGGGAACCTTATCAAACACCTTGCTAAAATCAATATACACCATATCCACTGCTCTTCCTTCATCAATGTGTTTTGTCACATCTTCAAAGAATTCAATAAGGCTTGTGAGGCATGACCTGCCCCTCACAAAGCCATGCTGACTGTCTCTAATCAAACCATGCTTTTCCAAATAATCATAAATCCTGTCTCTCAGAATCCTCTCCAATAATTTGCCCACTACCGACGTAAGACTGACTGTTAAAGCATGTTTGACAATATCTCAGAAAACCCCCAACATAAGGGCATTATGGTGATATGACAATATACTACACTACCCCACAAAAAAGAAAACTTCCCAAGCACCAGAGGGAAACTGTTGCCCATAGAGTGGTAGCTCAAGGAGTTAACGGCTTTGAGGGAGGAGTGGCGAACAATCAGAGCGACACAGATTTGAAGGACTGTGGAGGGAGGTTGACCAGGCAATCCCCCTCATCTGCAACCTCAGCTCCTCCAGGGCAAGAGCTCCGACACAAGCCAGCTAGCGAGGGTGGCTGCAGCCACCTCGCATGGCGCAGTTACACGTACTTGGGAGGGCACAGGTTTTCCTCCAGAAACTCCTCGATCTTGTTGGTGTCCGTCTTCACTTCATTGTCATACAGTAGAAAAGGCGGCTGAGCTCCAGGAGCCAATTCCTCCAGGACTTTGTTCTCTAGTTTCCTTTTCATATCAACCCTTTGCTGCGTATCCATGAAGATCTTTGCTTCACAAAATTCTTAACAGTTGTTAAAATTAACAATTGATCTAGCATCAATTTCTGTTTGTGGAAGAGAGTTCTAAACTTCTACCACCCTTTGTGTGTAGAAGTGTTTCCTAATTTCACTCCTGAAAGGTCTGGTTCTAATTTTCTTTTAACGCTGCCCCCAGTCCTAGACTCCCCAACCAGCGGAAATGGTTTCTTCTAATTTACCTGATTTGTCCCCCTTAATATTGTGAAAACTTTGATCAAATCACCCCTTAACCTAAATTTCAGGGAATACAACCCTAGTTTGTTCAATCTCTCCTGGTAGACTAACCCATGGAATCCAGGTATCATTTTACTAAATCTGCTCTGCACTCCCTCCAAGGCTAATATATCCTTCCTAAGCACTGATCTCAACACAACAATCCAGGATGTCTTTGTATGGCGAATGTCTGACTTGGGATTGGAGTGCAGCCGATATGGATTTGTGAAAAGGCACATTAAACTTGTCAAATTTAGTTGAGTTCTGACTGTATAGATAAAGACTGACATTTGGACTTTCAGAAAGCACTTTATAAATGATACATAAACCCCATGTTATTAAATGTAAAGCAGCTGCTTGGAGGGCTGGCTTAAGGATCAAAAAGAGTAAATTAATATTTCTCAGTTTGATAGTTATGGCTAATAGTGCACCTTCTCACATTCCATATACACAAGAGATTTGGACAGCAGCATGGAAAAATTATCAAATTTTTTTAAAATTCGTTCTTGGGATGTGGGCGTCAGCATTTATTGCCCATTCTAAATTGCCCTTGACAAGGTGGTGAGCTGCCTTCTTGAATTGCTGCAGTCCATGTGGGGTAGGTACACCCACAGTGCTGTGAGGGAACAGCGATTATAGTTCCAAGTCAGGACGGTGTGTGGCTTGGAAGGGAATTGCAGGTGGCCGTGTTCCCTGCTGCCATTGTCCTACTAAGTGATAGAGGTCACAGGTTTGGAAGGTGCTGTTGAAGGAGTCTTGGAGCATTGCTACAGTGCATCTTGTCAATGATACACACTGCTGCCACTGTGCATCAGTGGTGGGGGGAGTGAATGTTCATGGATGGGGTGCCAATCAAGTGGGCTGCTTTGTCCTGGATGGTGTTGAGTTTCTTGAGTGTTGTTGGAGCTGCACCCATCTAGGCAAGTGGGGAGTATTCCATCACACTCTTGACTTTTGGCTTGTAGATGGTGGACAGGCTCTGGGGAGTCAGGAGGTGAGTTACTCGCCGCAGGATTCCTAGCCTCTGACCTGCTCTTGTAGCCACAGTATTTATATAGCTACTTCAGTTCAGTTTCTGGTCAATGGTAACCCTTAGGATGTTGACAGTGGGGGATTCAATGATGGTAATGCCATTGAACATCAAGGGGAGATGGTTAGATTTCTCTCTTGTTTGAGATAGTCATTACCTAGCACAAGCCTGGATATTGTCCAGGTCTTGCTGCATTTCTACACGGACTGTTTCAGTATCTGAGAAGTCACGAGTGGTGTAATCATCCGTGAACATCCCCACTTCTGACCTTATAATTGAAGGAAGGTCACTGATGAGGCAGCTGAAGATGGTTGGGCCTAGGACACTACCCTGGTAACTAAATTAGGACATTATTGGATGTTTATGTGGCAAATATGATTCCTAACAAAGATGGAGGCATAAATTTCAGGTGGAAAGGATAGAGAATAAAAATACAACTTAAATGATAAAATTTTCAATGGACTGGAGGAGCAAAGGGCAAAAGCAGGATTGCAGGTTGAAAAAAAACATGCACTTTTCTTATAAATAAATGGATGTAAGCAAGGAGATGAATCTGTAAGACACATTTGGTCAGGTTACAATTAAGAGTACTAGATATAGTTTTGGATATGCTTATTATAGAAACCATATTTGAATCACAGGAAAGGTTCAACATAGATTAGATCTATCTACCTACCAGGACACTAATATAATTATATGCAACAGGAAAGGTTTAAATGGAATCTAATAAGCATTCAAAAGGTCAGAGTGTAAATAGTGCATGATTATTTCTATTAGTTGATGAATAGATAACAACAAAGCATAAATTTAGGGTTTGTATAAATAGGGAGACGAACATAGAATGCATCATCACAACTGGCGATTGAATTCCATCAAGCATGCCACTTGAGGGCAGTTGAGGACAAGCAACTGAACAATGGGAAGAATAAGGATAGCTCTGATGTGGATACTGCAAGTGTGCACCTGTGATTTCCTATAGTTTAACAGCACTGAATACAGTTTGACACTTATGGCATGTAAATGTAATACTGCATAGCTTGATTTGCACTCTCTGGTCCTTCAGGCTGTTTTGCCATTTAGTGAGATTATGGCTGAGCTAAATTTTAATTCCACCTACCGCCTTGTTTTACTGAAAACTTCAATTGGCCAAATCAACAGCTTATTTTGGGGAGGAGGAGGTTACAGATTACAACTACCCTTTGTGTGAACATACACAATTAGACTAGCTGGTCTTATCCTGCCTGCTATCAGTCACTTTCTACTTCCCCAACCCCAGCCATGCATATAATCTTGTGGCAAAAGATAACGGGAAAAACAAGTACAAGCCAGTATAGTGGAATTCACTGCCTTACCACACTGTTGGTACATTTTTTAAAAGTACCTTTTGTAAAATATATTGATTTTTCTCTCTACACATTGCCCAAGACTTCAGATGTTCAGAATTCAAAATAGTTTTTTTCCCCCCACAGAAGGAGGGAGGCTGGACATTGTTCTAAAAACAACTAATGGTGTGTTTTTATTTAGGTCCGTGGTTATCCGACATTGCTGCTATTTCGTGGTGGTCAGCAGTTAAATGAGTATAATGGAGCAAGAGATTTAGAAGCTCTTCACAACTTTATCCTACAGCAAGCCAAGGATGAACTGTAGAACATGTACTTTTTGCCCAACCACCACCTCGTGTCACTGTTTACAAGAAATAAGTGGTTATTTTTTGATGTGTAAACTTTTCAGAATTATCAATGTATGTACATAAAGGTTAATGCCAACTTACCAACCTGCTGCAAGATGAAGTTGGCTGTAGCTTTCACCATATACTGGTGCCTTCTGTGTATGTGGTACTGAAAGGTGAGATTTTACTTGTTCCATCACTCTTATCTGCCATCTTTTAAACTTTTGTGGATGTGTCCATGTGTAGTTAACAGACAATCATGGTATATCAATAGTACCTGATGAGTAATTACAATACTGTGGGCATAAAACTAAATAGAATACCTCAGCGTATCTTCAAGTTACATCCACCGGCACGAGTTATTAAAAAGGAAGTCAAGCCAATGTGAATGACTGCGAGAGTTGTAGCGTGTGAAAGATGTTGATACAATTTGTATTGAATAAATCAGAGAATGACTTGTACCAGACAATATTACTAGGATTAAGTAAGTTAGTTGAAGGAAGAGCATTTAAAAATCCATTGAGTGAATAAAACAGGATAATGCAGTAGTTACCATGTTACAGTTGAATCCTCTTTTGAAATGCCCTGCTCTTAATTAGTGAATGCCTTTTTTAGCAAAACTGTGCACTAGAGAAGGTGCCTGATAAAGGTCATTTTTCATTTTATGCCAAGTTTTTTAAGCTGGAGGATTTCAAAATTAAAGCATCACACAAGCCAGGCAGTCTATTAGAACCAGCTTCAAGCAAGTGGTTGGGAGCGCAGCCCCAAGATGCATAACTGTTTACTATTCATACCCACGGATGCAACCAAGTTGAGTGAGCAAATTGCACAGGAAAACCACTTGATTTTAACGTCCTTTATTGTTAGCATGTGTGTAAGGAGAATGATGCTCTTCACGAGGGGCAGGGGAGCAGTAAATGTGTGTGTGGTTGGCACTTAGCTTTTGTATAAAAGGAATCATTAAACAAATGTGATACGATATCAATAGTTTACACTACTTGGCAATTTCTAATAAAAATTTAAGAAAATGATTGTCCAGAGTGCGTTTTATAAAAGTAATGTGCAGAGTCTGTCCAAACTAGGGGCTGTGATGAAGCAGCCTTGCAGCTTTTCATAATGCTCGAGTTTGAAGTTATAAATCAGTATCTGAAGTTCCCTTCCGAATCTCTCACTCCATCTTCCACCCTCTTAAAACCCAGTGACTGCTATCACTATCAGTACAGCCCCTAGTTAAAACATGGTTACCAAAACAAATAAATTACATTTTTATGAAAACTATGTACAAAATATATTACAAAAGCCTTTTTAAGTAGAAACCTTTTTTAAAACAAAAAATTGTAAACATTATTTACAGAGGTATTGCTCCAGGGATTTTATATCGCTATGCATTGAGGATGTGGTTCCTCTCCAGTAGTTTCAGGTCAAGTTGAGTTTTGTTGTCCTTTTAGTGACAGCCACATGCTCTGACCACCATGTTCCTGTACTTTTTCAATATAACGTTTGAGCTGTCATCGAAGAAGAGGACAGAAATTGCGTTCAGCTTGGTGGGAGCACAGCAGGGTTTTGGAATGTAGTCTGGGTTCATGAGGTGGACCTACATTCAGAAAAATTTGAAATGTTTAGGTCTACACGCTCACATACATTCTAGAAGGCATTTTCATTCTGCTTTTGTCAAACTCCAGCCGCTGCTGTATGCTTTTTATGTAAGGCTTGACTCTTGCTTTGTATCAAATTCTACAAGTGAAGTAAGAGATATTCTTAACAAAAATATTTGTAGAGTTGTAACTTGACAAAGCTGCTCCCAAAAGTTAGTCCTTAATTATTAGGCTGTTGCAGACCCATATTTAAGTGCCTGAATCTTTACCGTGCAATTATAAGGATCTCAGATTCAGTCAATGAGTAGAATTGCCTTTGAGTATAAGCACAGAGTTGACAATCCTATGACATTGCATGGTGTGGGGTGAGAACAGCTACCTCTGGGGGAAAAGTGCAGTAGAAGCACATTCAGAAATACTGCTCATCTGTCTACACACAGGGAAACAGATATTGCAATAAGGAATTATAACTTTAGTAACTCTAAGCCCTGTTGGTGTACATGGGTTGGAACAGCACATGGCCAGCCTCCACATTGGCCATGCTTTCACTGGGGTTACTCTGTCGCCCCCTAGCTAACTCAAGCCACTGTAACTCCCTTTTCTCCTGCTCCTTCTGGAACATTCCTTTTTTCTCTCTTTCTCCCTGTCTTCTAATTCAAGTTTCCTTTGTTTCAATTTATCTTAGCTTACATTACTCTGTCTCTAACTTTTCAGGTTCGAAGGAAAATCAGTTGGCCACAAGTCTTAAGAGTTCAGATTTCCTAACTTTGGCATGGAAAGTGATCCCACACTGCCCAGCAATATTCCTCAACTCTTCCATAAATAGTGCCTTTAACTTATCCCAAGTTACTTCACATAGCACAAGAAAACCTGTATCAAAGCCTTTTTTTCAATTGAGATCAATTTGATTTCCCACTTCCAATTTCTCGTTTGTGGGTCCAATGTTGGACTCGAGCCCCCAAATTTCTGTTACGACCAGGTGAGGAAGGGTCTCAGGCTCCCTTTCACCTCTTCTCTGGAATAGTTGCAGATTTCAGAGTTTCTTTGATAAGGTCTTTGCATTTTGCACAAGCTGTTTCATTGAAATGGCATGGGTTTCATGAGAGGGATAACCTCATTTTATTGTGAACTTAATTGTCAATTAAATTTCTCTACACTGGCTTTGGAGTTGATGATCCTGTTTTTGCTTCCTGTCATATATAAAGATAATCACATCACAAAAGCATTCAAAAACATAGTCCCATCCCCATTCATATATTATTTCTGCCTATTTCCACCTTCGTACCATGGCCTGACTCTGCCCCATCTCAGCTGCTGAAACCCTCATTCATGCCTTTGTTATCTCCAGACTTGACTATTCCAATGCACCTCTTGACTTGCCTCCTACATTCTACTTTTTGTAAACTTCAGGCCATCCAAAACTCTGCAGCCCATGTCTTAACGCGCATCAAATACACTGGCTCTCAGTTAAACAATGTCTCTATTTTAAAATTCTCATCTTTGTTTTCAAATCCCTCGGTGGCCGTGCTCATCCCCATCTCTACTCTTCCTCAGCCCTCCGAGAACACTGCGCTTCTCTGTTTCCAGCCTCTTGTGCATCCCAGATTTTAATCGCTCTACCATTGGTTGCCGTGCCTTCAGTTGCCTAGGCCCTAAGCGCTGGTATCTCCTCCCTAAACCCCTCTGCCTCACGACCTCGCTTTCCTCCTTTAAAACGCTCCTTGAAACCTATCTCTTTGACCAAGCTTTTGGTCACCTGACCTAATATCTAATGTAGCTTAGTGTCTTGTTTAATAATGATTTTGTGAAGCAGCTTGGAACGTTTTGTTACTTTAAAGTTGCTATATAAATAGAAGTTGTTGCTGTTATTATTTGATGCTTAGATTTAATTGGGATTCAACAAGCACAATTTAGTGTCCCAAGGTTAAGAAGTTTTTAATTTTAATGCAAAACCAACAAAATAAAACACATTTCCCTGGATCAAAACTTAATTCTGCGTTGCGTTTATTTTTACAAAATATGATGTCACTGTATTTTACTCACCAGTGTTTGTACAATTGCATGGTTTGTGGCATTCATGTGTGCATTAAGAGGAAATGAGCATTCTCCATCACAGTAATATGCTGCGTATCCTTCAGGTGCTATTATCCAGTCCTTTGAAAAAAGAATTGAATTATAATATTGATAACTTTCATAATTTTAATTAAAAAATGTCTTGTATCTGTTGACTGGCAAGGATGAGAATTTTAAAATAGAGGCATTGCTTAACCGAGAGTCAGTGTATTTGATGTGCGTTAGGCAGCAGAGTTTTGGATGGCCTGAAATTTACGAAGAGTAGAATGTGGGAGGCCAGCCAGGAGTACATTGGAATAGTCAAGTCTGGAGGTAACAAAGGCATGAAAGGGTTTCAACAGCTGAGACAGGGGCAGAGTCAGACGATGTTACGGAGGTGAAGTACCCATTGCATAGAAGTGCTGCTTATCTCTAGTTGGTTATTTTCCTCTGCACATTCCCGCAAGAAAAATTCTACAGCATATTACAGCAAACTGAATACTGAGTTGCAGGTCCCTCAATCAATCCACTGTGTATAATCTCAAAATATAATATTGTATAACTTAATAAACTATTTGGAATGAACATTAGGAGCCCATCTTCCAATTGATTGCTCCCTCCATATAGTCCATGAACCCCACTGAGGGGGCTCAGCAACATCCAAGGGTGAGCATCCTGACACAAAATGGCATTTTTTGCACAATTTAGCCACTTAAAAATGTGACTTTGATAGTGCTTTAAAAATAAGCCAGCTGAATCCTGCTGGGATTGGAGCAGTGTTCACTGGGCTCTTTCCAATGGACTGCAATTGGAGTCTTTCACAGTAAGTCACTCTCCACCGCACAGCCAAGGGTGTCTGCTTTTCTTCCACCTCATTCCCAGGAGCTGGGGCTGTGATGCCACTGCGGCAATTGTCCCAATTTAATCTGGGGCCTTTTTAGCTGGCAGCCCAGGCGGAGCCCAATCATACCCTTTCCCCTGAGAGGAAGTGGCAATCTGATCTGCATGCGATCCCTTCCTATTTACTAAGAAAGCAAGAGCAAACCAGAAAGAGAGCAAGAAAACAAATCCCAATAGGAGTGGGAAGAGGGCAACCTGCAAAAGGAAAGAACAGATAAAGAGGAGCAGGCAAGAGGGACAGTGAAAGGAAGGGGGGGGAAGACGACAAGGAAAAGGTGAAAGATAGAGGACAGAATGAGCCAGATGAAGGGAAGAATGAGTGGAATACAAGATGAAAGTGAGGGCAGATAAGATGGAGGAGACAAAGCAGTGAAGGGAGCGACATGCCGAAAGATAGTTGAGGCACATAGAAGGAGAGAGACACAAGAAATGGTCAAAAATACTGGGCTGAATTTTATGAGCCCCTTAGGCATGGGAACAGAGGCGGGGGCCCATGAAATTGCCTGGGAAGGCGAGGGGGTGGAGTGTCCGCCCCCTTCCCAACACCTTTGAATTTAGTCTGGGGTGGGGAATGCCGAGGCCAATTAGTAGCCACTTAAGAGCCTCTTCCTGCCTCTACCTCAAGGGGCCTGCCGCTGCATGGAGACACTGCCAGGTAAAACATATTTTTAGAACCGTGATAGGGTTCCCCTTGTCCTCACTTTCCACCCCATCAGCCTCCATATCCAAAGGATCATCTTTCGCCATTTCCGCCACCTCCAGCGTGATGCCACTACCAAACGCATCTTCCCCTCCCTTCCCTTGTCAGGATTCCGAAGGGATCATTCCCTCCGCGACACCCTGGTCCACTCCTCCATTACCCCCACCACCTCGTCCCTGTCCCATGGCACCTTTCCCTGCAATCGCAGGAGGTGTAATACCTGCCTATTTACCTCCTCTCCTCACTATCCCAGGCCCCAAACACTCCTTTCAGGTGAAGCAGCGATTTACTTGTACTTTCAATGTAGTATACTGTATTCGCTGCTCACAATGTGGTCTCCTCTACATTGGGGAGACCAAACGCAGACTGGGTGACCGCTTTGCGGAACACCTCCGCTCAGTCTGCAAGCAGGACCCTGAGCTTCCGGTTGCTGGCCATTTCAACACTCCCCCCTGCTCTCATGCTCACATCTTTATCCTGGGCTTGCTGCAGTGTTCCAGTGAACATCAACGCAAGCTCGAGAACAGCATCTCATTTACCGAGCAGGCACACTACAGCCTGCCGGACTGAACATTGAGTTCAATAATTTCAGAGCATGACGGGCCCCCCATTTTACTTTTATTTTTAGTTATTTTTTCTTTTTTATATTTTTTACAATTTTTTTTTGTTTATTTCATTTCATCTCAGTTTGCTTACCCACTGTTTTTTTTTCATGTTTGTACTTGCTGCTGTTCAATCTTCAGTCCATTAACACACTATCTGTACTAATGCTTTGTCTTTCAACACAACATTAACATATTGTTTGCCTTTGCTCCATGACCTTTTGGTCAGCTATGTGGCCTTATCCAATCTGCACCTTCTTTGTTATCTCTTGCCCCACCCCCACCTCACTGGCTTATAACCTTTGACATTTCTAATATTTGCTAGTTCCGAAGAAGGGTCATGACCTGAAACGTTAACTCTGCTTCTCTTTCCACAGATGCTGCCAGACCTGCTGAGTGGTTCCGGCATTTCTTGTTTTTATTTCAGATTTCCAGCATCCCCGCAGTATTTTGCTTTTATAAAACATGAGTGAGTTAGGATGATCTGGAAGGCACGGCCCGAAATGGCAGTGGAACAGCAACTTTCAAAAGAGAATTGGATAACTACTTGCAGGGCTGTGGGGAAAGAGCAGGGGTGTGCGACTAATTGGATAGCTCTCCCAAAGACTTGGCACAGGCACAATGGGCCAAATGGCCTCCTTCTTCACTGTATCATTTTATGATTCCACGAACATATAAAACTTTGGTGTGCCAACATCTGACACCACTGTGCATGGGTTACCCCCTATCCAATATTTGACCTAACAGCATTTAAAAGTAGAAAAGAGGAATAACGTGCATAAAGGAGAGTGTTGGATAGTACTAGAGAAGGAAGTACTGCCGTATTAGATAGAAGCAGACTAAGAAGAACTGTGAGGAATACAAAAGCAGGTTTACAATGCATGCACGTAAACACACGGTGTGTTGAATAAGGTTAGTGAGCGACAGGTAAAAATAGCCATGTGGGAATATGATGCAGTGGTAATAATGGAAACATGGCTTAAAAATATAGAGGTATGGATGCTTAATATACAAGGATATAAAGTGTATAGAAAAGATAGGGAAGGAAAAAAGGGAGCTGGGATGGCAGTATTGATTAGAGAAGACATTGTAGTGTTGGAAAGAGAGGATATACTTGAGGGGGAAAAGACAGAATTGAGAGTTGAAAAGCAAAGAAGGTATGATCACACTACTGGGAATATTCTATAGGCCTCCAATTGGTGAGAGAGGAGAAAATCTCCACGGAACTCTCAGAGATGTGCAAGAACTATAGAGTGGTGTAATTGGGGGGACTTGAATTACCCAAATATCGATTGGGATAATATTAAAGGGAGAAGAGGGGGAGGAATTTCTGAAATGTGTTAGCTTCCTTGACCATGATGTTTCCAGTCTGACCAGGAAGGAAGCATTGCTGGATCTGGTGCTGGGAAATGAGGTGGGCCAAGTGGACCAAGTATCTGTGGGGGAGCACTTGGGTAAGAGTCATCATTGGATCATAAAGTTTAGATCAGCAATGAAAAAGAGCAAGGAATAATCTAAAGCAGAACTTCTAAATTGGAACAGGGCTAAATTCAATGGGATGAAGGGGATCTAGCCAGGATAAAAAGAACCAAAGATGGACAGGAAAAACAGTATCGGAACAATGGGTGATTTTTGAGGAGATGTTTCAGGTACAGGCTAGGAACATTCCAATAAGGACAAAAGATAGGAGAACCAAAGCCAGGGCTCCTTGGATGAAGAAGGCTATAAAGATTATGATGAAAAGAAAAGAGGGTGTATGATGCATGGCAGGTGGATTTTTCAAGTGAGAACCAGGCCATATATAAGTTGAGAGGGGAGGTGAAGAGGAAAATAAGACTGGTAAAGACAGAATATGAGAACAGAATAGCAGTCAACATATAAGGGAACTCAAAAATCTTCTACCAGCGTGTAAATAGCAAGCGGGTAGTAAGAAGCAGGGTGACGCCTATTAGGGAGAAAGAAGCTAACAGATGCTTAGAGGTGCAGGGCAAGGCTAGAATACTTGATGAGGACTTTGTATCAGTGTTTATTGAGGAAAAGGATGCTGACAAAATATCAGCAGAAGTGGAGATGGTAGCGGTAATGGATGGGGTAAAAATTGACAGGCAGGAGGTACTGGAAAGGCTGGCCATGCTTAGAATGGATGTCACCTGGTCTGGATGGCTTGCATCCCAGGTTGCTAAAGGAAGTGGGGATGGAGATAGTGGAAGGGCTTGCCATAATCTGCTAATCTTCCCTAGATATGGGGGAGAGGTGCCAGAGGATTGGAGAGTGGCAATTGCGACACCTTTATTCAAGAAAGGGTATGAGGGCAGACCTAGTAACTACAGACCAGTCAGTTTAACATCAGTGGCAGAGAAAAAAAAAATCAACAGGCACCTGGAGAGGTTTGAGTTAATTAAGGATAGCCAGCACAGATCTGTAAAAGGCAGATCGTGTTTAACTAATCTAATTGAATTTTCTGATGAAGGGAATGCAGTGGATGTTATCTGTATGGAATTTAAGAAAGCGTTCGACAAAGTACCACATAAAAGGCTGGTTAACAAAATGGAGAATAATGGAAAGGAGGGTCAGAGTTGGCTTGAATACAGAAAACAGTGAGTTAAGGCAAATGGTTGTTTTTTAGGCTGCAGGATGGTAGACAAGTTCCCCAAGGGTCAGTGCAAGGACCACGACTTTTTTTTGATACATACTGACTTGGCTGTTGGAACACAGAGTAAAATTTCAAAATTTGCCAATGATACCAAACTTGGGAGATGTGCCAAACAAAGAGGATAATACCAATCAACTGCAACGGGACACAGGTTAGCAGAATGGGTAGACAACTGGTAGATGGAATTTAATAGAGAAGTGTGAGGTGGTGCATTTTGCCAAAAGGGATAGGGAAAGGCAATAAAGACTTAATAGCACAGTTTGAAAGAGTGTGCAGGGACAGAGCGACCTTGGGATGCATGTGCATCGATCTTTGATGGTGACAGGACATATTGAGAGAGTGGTTAGTAAAGCATATAGGATCTTGGGCTTCATAAATAGAGGCATTGAATACAAAAGCAGGGAAGCTATGGTGAAGCTTTATAAAGCTCTGGTTAGGGCAGAACTAGAGTTTTGCATCCAGTTCTGATTAAGGATGTGAGTCCTTAAGAAGGTGCAGAAGAGATTTACCAGAATGGTTCCAGGGATGAGAGATTTTAGCTACAAGGTTAGGTTGGAGAAGCTGGGGTTTTCCTTGGAGCAAAGGAGATTGAGGGGAGATTTGATAGAGGTGTACAAGACTATGACTGGTTTAGATATGGTAGACAAAGAAGCTGTTCCCATTAACTGATGGTACAAGGACTAGGGGACACTGACTTACGTTTTCGGGCAAGAGACAGGGGAAATGAGGAAGCTTTTTTTTAAAAAAATGCAGCCTGGAACCAAACCATGGAACCACGACCTGGAACTCGTTGCCTACGAGGGTGGAAGTGGAGACGATCAATGATTTCAATAGGAAATTGGATAGGCACATGAGGGAAATAAATGTGCAGGGCATGGGGATAGAACAGGGAATGCGACTGACTGGATTGCTCTATAGAGAGCTGGCATGGACTCAATGGGCCGAATGCCCTCTTTCTGTGTCATAATGACTATGACTGCAGGAGAAGGAAAGTTTTAAAGGAGAATCTAAGATCCAATCATAAAACACTGAACACTGCTCATCAACAGCAATGGGCAAAGATAAGAACCCAATTATATAAATCAGAGAGCAACTCCAAGAGTTGATCAACTAGTAGCATATAAATAAAATAGATAGTACATTACTTTAAAAGCATTTCACTCATGTACTTTGGTGTACTGTAAATATAAAAACAGCAGCCTTTCAAACATCCAATAATGAAATAATTGACCATTTAATTTGGTTTTAGAAACTGTTGATGGAGGGAAGAATGTTGGCTAGGAGAGCGGGAGAACTTGCTGCTATCCGAACAGTTCAACGAGATTGTTAATGACCACACAACCCATCAACACAGGCAAAAAGGGTCTTGGTTTAACATCTCACTCAAACGGAGGAACTTCCGACACTCTTTCAATCCTGAGCATTCCCAGAGAACAACAAAGCTGAATCTTGAGCTCGAAGAACAGCATCTCATTTACCGATTAGGCACGCTACAGCCTACCGGACTGAACATTTGAGTTCAATAATTTCAGAGCATGTTTGTACTTGCGGCTGTTCAATTTTTAGTCCGTTAACACCCTATCTGTACTAATGCTTTGTCTTTCAACACACCATTAACATACTGTTTGCCTTTACTCCACGACCTTCTGGTCAGCTATTCTGTGACCTTGTCCTATTTACACCTTTTCCTTTGTTATCTCTTGCCCCACCCCCGCTTTACTTGCTTATAACCTTTTACATTTCTAATATTTGCTAGTTCTGAAGACAGGTCACTGACCTGAAACGTTAACTCTGCTTCTCTCTCCACAGATGCTGCCTAACCTGCTGAGTATTTCCAGCATTTCTTGTTTTTATTAAAGCTGAATCTTGCACTGTCATGACTCAACTGCTAAC
The DNA here is from genome assembly GCF_036365525.1 of Heterodontus francisci. Taxonomy (NCBI): domain Eukaryota; kingdom Metazoa; phylum Chordata; class Chondrichthyes; order Heterodontiformes; family Heterodontidae; genus Heterodontus; species Heterodontus francisci. The sequence goes on along the minus strand of NC_090375.1, from coordinate 184,240,875 downwards.
CTACCAGCATGCAGAGGCAGGAACTTGAGCCAATTCCTATCCCCTTCCTCCCTGACATATGGACGTGGAGGCCAACTATAGAATCTCCATCACCTCCCTGTTTGAGATCAGCTAACTCAGTATGGGTCAGGAATGAAAGCTGGGACATTCCTTTCTGCATAACTTAATAACCCCATAGTGTGGTATCCACTTAGCAAACCAGAGAGCTCTGGACAACATTATTTGGTCAGGATGAGGAGGAAGAATAACTTGAGGAACTATTAGAATTTAAGAGCCATCAGCAAAACAAGTGCCATACAAGAAACTGCCGCTTGAATACAGCAGCTCCTAAAACAGCATCGATCCCGAGGCAAAACTAGATATCACATATTCTTTCAATGTGAAGTCTACCGAGATATTTCTGAAATAATGCTTTCAAGCTTTATTTACAAGCACTACTTTGAAATGCAAGATCTGTCGTGCAGGTAGATGTAGTCTTACTGCACACAGCCACTTTACAAAACCTCAATTAGATAAATGACCAGGTAATTTGTTTTTTTGTCATGTTGCTTATAGAATATTGGCCAGGGCAATGGGTAATTCCAATAGACTCTTGACAAATTTTGGTTCTAATACCTACACAGGTTAACCAACAATAATTTAGGGCCAATCTCCACCTTTCTGCTCCTGTTACCATAGTACTTGGAAACAACACCTCCCTTTCTCTGGCACTAGATAGCAACAGACAGACATTTCAGAGCCATGGGACATCAATATTCAAAATAGTGAAGATGACTGGTTGGGAAAAGGATATTACCTTCATTTTGAGAAGAAATTTTCTCCATCAAAGAGCACTTAACACAAAGACTGTGACTTCACAACATCCAGGGAGTAGATTTGGTAACCAGTGGAATTGTTTCTGCTTTTCCGCTAATGTGGGTTTGTGTTTTTTTTTTTGGGGGGGGGGGGGGCGAACCCAGGACATTGAGCAGGGATTTAGTTTATAAAATTGTGGTGCACAGCTCTCACACTAAATATGGAAAATCTTTACTTAAAATAGCACATTAGCGTTACTTACATGGACATGAATACTTGTGAGAATGACCAATCTTCATCCCAGGACTGTGCTCTGCACTCAGCTCAGCCTTGCAAAATGGATGATACAGACTCTTGCGTCTTAAGTGCTCAGGGTGTGGTCTGATAAGGGCATTGTACAGTTTTAAAACCTTAAAACCTACCTCTTTGACAAAGCTTTTGGCCACCTGTCCTAATATCGCCATGGGATGTTTTACTACGTTAAATGCTCTATATAAATGCAAGCAATTGTTGCAGTTTTAGCCTGGCAACTTCGAATTAATTTGAACTAATTAAGCAATATAATGGAGCATTCTGCTCACGTTGCTACTTGGCAATGGCTAGACATGGCAGGTGCCAAATCTACTATCATCCTCAGATTCCCCTCTACTCCGCATGTAGCTATTTCTACATCAGCCATAGCATACTTATCACATCCCATTTGTACTGAATATTATCTGCCACTGATATTCCCATTTGCAGATTTTACCTAAATTCTTCTGTAGCTCCCGGGCTATTTCTTCCTATTCAACCACCTTGCCCTCTAGTTTAATATTTGCAAATTGGAGCAGTTTTCATTGGTTTCCCAAATCATTAATGTCAATAAGAGTTAGGATAGGCTGAGCGAGTTGGGACTATTTTAGTTAAGAGAAATGCAAGCCTGAAGGGATACGATTGAATTATTTTTAAAATTAAGAGATTAAATTGTCAAATTAGATGGGTTATTGGAAATGGATAGAGATGGTAGGACTAAGGGAAATGCATATAGAATCCTTAAGTAAAACATTTTGTTAGGGGTGACTATTTCTCTTCAGAAATCATCACCTTCTGGTACAGATTACTGATGTGCGCAGCGAGCATGGATTGGTTCTTGATTGGTGGAGGAGGAGGACGACATTTTGAGTTAGTTGTAGATAAGGCCTACCCAGAGAACCACTTTGTGACTACTGTATAAAAGCCAGAGTCCAGATGGTGAGGTTCTGTAGAAAGATTAAGCTAATTAAAGCTAACAGGAGCAGTATTAGTCCGATGACAGTAAGCAATTATACAACCTGGAATCGTGAGCTGATCGGACACCGACTTCCAGTTGTAAGGTGGTTGATCGAAACACCAAGAAAACCCCTCGACCGCTAGCCCTATAATTATAGCGGGGTCTAATTACATACATTCTGGCCTTGTCACTGAACTGTTAACCATCTGTAATCCGTAAGTTTCTGGTTCTTGCAACTACAAGCTCAGCTTGTTTCCAAGCAATAACTTACTCAGTTAGTATGCTGCAAGGACATTTCAATTTGTCATAAACAGGCAAGGCCTGATGGAAAAATGGTTAACTTTCTTAAACTGTTTAATTGGCATTTGAAGGATTAATAGGTTGCCGCAGTCTCCAGGAGTTTACCTTAGGGAGTGAAAGGGAAATTTGCCCGTACATTTTTCTAAAATGGTTTCAGTTTTTCGTCCCACCCCCCACTTCCAGACGATTGAGACACTCGGAACTGGGGGTGGAGGAGGGAATCATCCTTAACTCAATTTCAATCCCTGACTTGAATATTTGTATACTGCTCCTTGTCGGCACCAGCCTGTACATCTATCCTTATTTAGATTACTAGCTGATTCAAAGTTTCTCTTGGGTTAGCAATCAATCAATCCTGACTGGAACCTCTGCATGATCTTTCCCTTGTAGATGCCTCAAAAGTTTCCAGTCAAAGCTTTTCTGTCACTAGGTCTTTTAGGCATTACAATCATCTAGCTTATGGTTTGTATTAATATTTTAGAGGTCACTTTTAGGTTTGGGAAAATTAAATGTGTAGGTGTAAGGTAATTGAATTTCTGGAATTTAAAAAGGCTGCAGGACCACCCAAGAGATGTTATTTCAAAGTTCTTTACTTACAAGGCGCAGAGTAAGAGATGTCAGAGCCATAGAACAGCAGGTGGGCTCATATAGTTGGGGAACTGAAGTCAGTACGTCTGGAGAGAATTGTTCTGTCAATGTTAGCAGTATTAATTTTTCATGTGGGTATCTGAAATCAGAGATGTTTTGGAGTTGGAGGTAATTAGTTTAAATTATCTGGGACATCCCAGATCTACCACATTGCTATGGAGATAGATAATGCAGGGAAATGTCTGCTGATTAGTTGTTTTATCTCTGTGCTTTGCTCACAGAAAGGCAGTTGGCTTTGGGAGCAGCTGGACTCAGGAGCAAAGAGACCATCAGGAACCAAGGGTGTTTCTGATTTGAGTGGGACCCATGCCCAGTCTGGGGAAATCCAGATTCATGAGGTGTTGCGGGAGAGCTGGAGGGTTGCCTAGCAGAATGCTAGAAGGAGAATCCCCAGGAATACTCAAACCTTGGAAGATAGCTGAGAAGCTAAGGAAAATCGAAGTGAATTCCTAAGAGCTGTGGTATGCTTTGGATTGGTTCCGGGAGAAGTGAACAAGCTCCAAGATCCTGTAAAGTATAAGGGAACTCTTGGGGTGGAAATGAAAGTCAAACAGGGAGTGTTCCATTGAGATTTAAAGTATACGTTTTCATGTTCTGTTAAGATTTTAGGTTTAAAGAAATAAGTGAATTCAAATGGTCGTGTTGTTAGTAGTGTTTATTTTGTTTAACTTTTGTACAGTAAAGTTTTTTTGTTTAAAAAAAATGTGAAATCTTGTTGCGTAATTCCTTCAGTAATAACTGGGAGTTCGAATTTCTTTTTAAAAAGTTACTGGTCCCTAACTGGATCCTAACACAGGATTTCACGCTTGCAGCAGTATGCATTATACATAGATCCTGAGCAGAAGGTCAAGTGGGCTGGGAGACCATTCTAGCTCTTCTATGTAATGATGATACAAATCCTCGGTTCCTCCACAATCTCCAAAGTTGGCTTTTGAATCTCACACCATTCCTAATTCTTCAGAATTACCGCTAAATGTTCCAGAGTAGCCCCTTACTAGTATAGGTAAGTTTACATTTTTAACCATTAAACAGCTTTCTGCTTGATTTAGTTAATCTTATCGCCTTATCCTTTTGCTTTGCTGCAGCTTCTGGCAGTCCTGTTGCCCTTTGAAAATTAAATTTAATATTCCAGGATCTTGGTCTTGGGTTTGCCTGTGAATTAGGTTGGCTGAGATTTAGGGTTAGGTTTATAGTCAATTTATATCAGGGGGACTTTATTACAACAGAACCTTGCTGTGTTCCCTGGGGTAGAAGATTGCAGTGGACTTTTTTGCTCTGTGGTTCCTGAAGAACTCTCCAAATCTCTGATATGAGGACTGATGGACACTTTCTCCCTCTTCCCTCAGAATGGTGAGTAATCAAGCAGTGTGCTCTGTGATGGTATTCTGGGATAGACCAATGTGTTCCATCTGAATGCACTCAAGATCTGGCACTGATCCCACCAAACTCAATGTCAAAAGTTCCCTTAGACTATCAAAAAAGCAACGACATGGAGCAGTCCTCATGTCTTTAATAAAATGGCAACATTCATCTTCCAAGATAGACACATTTTCATGCTCTGACCTTAAAGTAGTCCTTCGTTTAAGATTTAAAAAAAAGGCCTATTCTGGTTTAATAGCACAGAAAAGTGGATTCAATGGCCAAGCACACTCAGAGCGCTGTCTGGAAAATTGTGGACCCACTGAACCTGATTTTGTACTCAATCACTGATGTGCCACTTAAATACAAGGGACAAAAGCACTGGAATGAAAATGAATTTTACTTAACTGTCATAATCTTAGTCTGTACCTTCCTATCCCACTACCTGACCTCTCAAGTTATGAGATAGTTATAAATACCATGTCAAAAATATCTATATTTAACGTGAATAGCTAGGCTGTACTGAAACAGTTTTGCTTATAGTTTTCACCACAAGCATTAACACATGCTTTGCCTTTGCCCCAGGACAGCTTTTCTATTTAATCTCCCTCTGCCCTATCAAACACCTTCCCCTTTGTTCTCTTCCCCCACTCCCCTCCCCTTCACTTGCTTAAAACCTAATTCTTTTCTAACCATTGCCAGTTCTGATGAAAGGTCACAGACCTGAAACGTTAACTTTGCCTCTCTCTCCACAGATGCTGCCAGACCTGCTGAGAATTTCCAGCACTTTTTGTTTTGTTTCAGATTTACAGCATTTTGCTTTTATTTGATTATAGTTTGTTGTGAAAATGTAAGATTTTTTTTTCGCTGTAATTAGGCTTCAGGGAGGTAACGATCCCTGTAATCCTCCCCAGCCCATTTATAGTGGCTATGGCCTGATGTGCACACAGATGAAAGATAAATGGATTCCTGCAGTAAAATCATGTCACTTTTTACTATAACAGGACATTGCAGTCTCCCTGCCAACTATTAATTTTCTGCCCGAGTGAAGCCATCAGCTTCTGGGGAGAATGGCTCCACAGGCATCAGGAACTGTTATGTACATTATTCATATATGAGCTTCAGACACTGAATGTTGATCGGCTATTCTCCAAAGGTTCCTCACAGCCAAGTTCCCATATTCTTATCCGGTGTCCACACTTTCCAGCAGGGGTCGCTAATCAGGAGCAAGAGGCCTGGTTGATTCTGCTCTCCCCATCCTTAGCTCAAGGCTGATGAGCACAAGTCTCTCTCCCTCTCTCTCTCCAATTATAATACTAGCTAACTCAGCACAGGAATCAAACTGGGGCCTTCTGACCTGCATGCTTAGTCGTACAAGGGAGCTGAGTGGTTCAGATTAATAATAACCATTGTCAGAGCTTCAATAATCCAATTTTTGTTGCCTGCCATCAATGCAAAATTAAATAGATCCCCTCAGAAATCGAACTTGAAAGCTTCTTAAATCCAGGATTTTTCATTGATGGCAGCACTACTTTCTGGTAATTGAGAGATAATATGAGCATTTATAATGGATTAATCGTCTGCACATTCAAATGAGAGTGTGCTCATTTATATTACAGATTAAAGTTGTTGCTATAAAAGCACAGACTATAGGAAGTACTGTATGTAACATGTTACTGTATTAATAAATGTATATGCTATTTCTTTATCCCCGTGACAGGTTTCACCTCTCCTCCAGGTGCTGACTCTTTGCTGGGATTTGATTCCATTGGTGTAAACTATCCTCAGCTACCCTGCCCAAGTGGCTACCATTCATGAATTAGTGTTAGAAGGTATTCCATGCAGAAAGGGAGGGCAGGGACACATCAGGATCACAGCTGAGAATAAGTGTGTTCACAGAAGCATCCTTCCAACAGCAATTGCAGGTCAAAATTAAACTTGAATTTAGCTTGCGATCAAACACGACAGTCACCTGTGGTTAAGGGGCAGTGACGCTGAGGGCCGGGAGTTCAGTTTCAGATCAAACCCAGGAGCAACTAAGAGTAGAGGGAAGGCCCAGGGAAGTGGCAGACACAACTGCGAAAGGATCAGGAAGGCAAGCCGCAAAGGGAATAAAGAAAACAAACTGCTTCAGAAGCAGCTAAGCACAGAGTTGTGCAAGCATCATTGCAGCCTTGCCAGTACACAGAGGGGCCCACATAAAAAGGCAGCAAGAGGTCAAGGTCCAGAAATTCTTTTGTTATGGGAACTATTCACTGTGCTTGAACAGGTAGGCCCGAGGTGCACCAGAAATTGGGCCTCAGGCCTCTCTTAAATGAGACTGCTGAGCTGCAAACATCTGCTGGGTGTTCTCAGGTAACCCACTGGTGATAGGGCTTCATATTTCAGGCTTCTGCATCACTGGCACAAGCCTCAAGGTAAGATGTTAATGGGGAAGGGTCTACGGCCAGGATAAGGGAGGGCGATAAGGAAACTGGGTCAATCGAGGCGGTGATCGGTTTGGCAGACCACTAACTTACAGGTCAATTGCTTCTCTATGTTCAGAGGCCTTTTCATCCAAACCGGGTTTCTCAATTTTTAGGGTGAAATAATCAGTAGCAACCAACTGGTAGGTTTGTGGCCACGTCAATTTCAACATCTGGATCATGCGTGTGCTCCTGGTGCCACAGCCTCAGGTTTTAAGGCTAGAATTGGCTCTTTGGGAAATTGGGAGTGTTGTTATTTACATTCAGGATCTCTACTTTAACACGACACAAATTGAAAGGATTTTCACTCATGCCTTCAGCGACAATACGCAAGACCTTTTACAAACAACATCCATTGCCTAAATTTTCAGCTAAATACTGTTTCCTCTGACCAGTGTGGTTATTAAATAACTACAAATGGAACAATTAGACAGGATTTAAATTTGTAATCAACAGGTGGTCTCTCACTCTGAGTAATTACAATAGGGAGAACATCCAGCTAGAATATTGCAGTCCTATATAAGAACAGGGGAGTTCTCCCCAGTGTCCTGGTCAATATTTATTCCTCAATCAATATCACTAAAGCAGATGACCTGGTCATTATCTCTGTGCTGTTTGTGGGAGCTTGCTGTGTGCAAATTGTCTGTCCATGTTCCCTACATTACAACAGTGACTACGCTTCAAAAGTACTTCATTAGCTGTGAAGTATTTTGAGACACTGAGTTCATGAAAAGTGCTATATAAATGCATGGTCTTTCCTTCAACAGGCAGTTTCACATTAGAGGGGTCTTAAAGACAAGACCTATATTTCCTGGAATTTAGAAAAGTGAGAGGTGATCTCATTGAAACACAAAATTCTTAAGGCTCTCAATTGGGTAGATGCTGGGAGGATGTTTCCCCTGACTGGGGAATCTAGAACATGGGGTTGCAGTCTCAGAATAAGGAGTCAGCCATTTAGGACTGAGATAAGGAGACATTTCTTCACCCAAAGGATTGAGGATCTTACGAATTCTCTACCCCAGATGGCTGCACACACTCAGTTGTTGAGTATATTCAATACTATATGCAGGACCTTTAATTACGTGGACAGATAGATACAAAAGTATGGAATTCAAAGCTAAAACTAGCTGCTTGACTCCCTGAATATAGGCATGTATTGACTTCATTGATCACGTGTGCAGCTTTCCCGAGTTGGGGTGTGGATTAAAGCAAGTGGTAAACGATAGATTTTAGTCACGGGTCTGAATGTTTTTTTCCCCGCATAATGCTTCTAATAGCATTGCTAAATAAAGATGGCAAAAGGATATTTGACAAAGGGGTTTTATGACAAAATCATAAGTAATATACAAAACGGGGGGGGGGGAAAAGTTGTGTGTTTTTTTTTACCTGCCATCCTAAGTCCCGAAAACTCACATACAGTTCATGCTTTTTGCAAGCTTGTCGCTGGTCGCTGGTGTTGTATTCTGTTAGAAGAAATAAAATTTAAGTGTTTTTTTTAATAAATAGTCACAAAGATAAGCACAGATGAGGGATGCTTTTTGGCCTAATTTATTTCCAAAGTGAAAACCATCCTCACAGCAACCAAAAGCCCCTTGAATGACTCGCGTTTTGACTTTCCAGACTCTATTTGGAAGTCCATTCTGGGTATTAATCTGTGAAGAATTTCTTCCTGACGCCCAGTCCTCAACTTGCTCGTTAACAATTTGTACCCATGGTGTAATTTGATATGGTGCTTGGGATTAACTACTTCCATTTCACTTAACATTTGACATAGCTCTACAAAAGTCCCCTCTCATTTGCTTCCTTTCAAAGCTGGAGTCGAAGCTTTACTAACCTTTGCCCATAATTCAGTTACCTGACATTATAGGGTCCGATTTTAACTCACTGAAAACCCGCTCATTTAGAGTTAAAATCGGGCCCTACAACTGATCCTTGTGGCCCTACTCAGCACCATTTCCAGAACCTAATGTTTCCCTGTGCCTACGTTGACAGCTTTGAAGCTGCATCCTTGACAAAAGCACAATATAGCTTCATCAGGCTGGCCTTAGACTTAAAGTTTACTCATTTGGCAAATCGCTCAGAATTCTCTGATAATTGATGCTCTGTAAGGACTGGACTTGATCAGTGCAGGGTCTAACTTAACACTCAGACCTTTTCCAGCCTCTCTAGTCAACACTATTTATTATGTCCTTTGCAAAGTTTAAGGCCATGCCTGTTAAATTATCCCTATGAATTTCACCAGTCATTATTCTGCCAATTTCTAGAATAACGTGTAAATCTTTCTGTAATTCTTCAGCTTTCTCTCTCTCTCGGGTCCACTGCACCCAACTAGTATAGTAACACCAGTGAATTTAACTTGCACTGAGGCGTCAGATCCAAAAATCAGTTATGCTGATCAGAAAATGATATGGAACTATATTGCCGTTCCTTCACTGTTGCTGGGTCAAAATCCTAGAGTCCCACAGTGCTGTTAGGAAGGGAGTTCCAGGATTTTGACCCAACGACAGTGAAGGAACGGCGATATAGTTGCAAATCAGGATGGTGTGTGACTTGGAGGGGAACTTGCAGGTGGTGGTGTTCCCATGTATGTGCTGCCCTTGTCCTTCTACTTGGTAGAGGTCGTGGTTTGGAAGGTGCTGTCTAAGGAGCCTTGGTGCGTTGCTGCAGTGCATCTTGTAGATGGTACACACTGCTGCCACTGTGCGTCAGTGGTGGAGGGAGTGAATGTTTGTAGATGGGGTGCCAATCAAGCGGGATGGTCTGTCCTGGATGGTTTAGAGCTTCTTGATTATTGTTGGAGCTGCACCCATCCAGGCAAGTGGAGAGTATTCCATCACACTCCTGACTTGTGCCTTGTAGATGGTGGACAGGCTTTGGGGAGTCAGGAGGTGAGTTACTCGCCGCAGGATTCCGAGCCTCTGACCGGCTCTTGTAGCCATGGTATTTATATGGCTACTCCAGTTCAGTTTCTGGTCAATGGTAACCCCTAGGATATTGATAGTGGGAGATTCAGCGATCGTAATGCCGTTGAATGTCAAGGGGAGATGGTTAGATTCTCTCTTGTTGGAGATGGTCATTGCCTGGCACTTGTGTGGCACGAATGTTACTTGTCACTTATCAGCCCAAGCCTGGATATTGTCCAGGTCTTGCTGCATTTCTACATGGACTGCATCAGTATCTGAGGAGTCACGAATGGTGCTGAACATTGTGCAATCATCAGCGGACATCCCCACTTCTGACTTTATGATTGAAGGGAGGTCATTGATGAAGCAGCTGGTTGGGCCTAGGACACTACGCTGAGGAACTCCTGCAGTGATGTCCTGGAGCTCAGATGATTGACCTCCAACAGCCACAATCATCTTCCTTTGCACTAGGTATGATTCCAACCAGTGGAGAGTTTTCCACGATTCCCATTGACTCCAGTTTTGCTAGGGCTCCTTGATGCCATATTCGGTCAAATGCTGCCTTAATGTCAAGGGCAGTCACTCTCACCTCACGAGTTCAGCTCTTTCGTCCATGTTTGAACCAAGACTGTAATGAGGTCAGGAGCTGAGTGGCCCTGGTGGAACCCAAACTGAGCGTCACCGATCAGGTTATTGCTAAGCAAGTGCTGCTTGATAGCACTGTTGATGACACCTTCCATCACTTTACTGACGATTGAGAGTAGACTGATGGGGCGGTAATTGGCCGGGTTGGACTTGTCCTGCTTTTTGTGTACAGGACATACCTGGGCAATTTTCCACATTGCCGGGTAGATCCCAGTGTTGTAGCTGTACTGTAACAGATTGGCTAGGGGCACGGGAAGTTTTGGAGCACAGGTCTTCTGTACTATTGCCGGAATATTATCAGGGCCCATAGCCTTTGCAGTATCCAGTGCCTTCAGTCATTTCTTGATATCACACGGAGTGAATCGAATTGGCTGAACACTGGCATCTGTGATGCTGGGGACTTCAGGATAAGGCCGAGATGGATCATCCACTGGCCACCTCTGGCTGAAGATTGTTGCGAATGTTTCTGCTTTATCTTTCGCACTGATGTGCTGGGCTCCCCCATCATTGAGGATGGGGATATTTGTGCAGCCATCTCCTACAGTTAGTTGTTTAATTGCCCACCATCATTCACGGTTGGATGTGGCAGGACTGTAGGGCTTAGATGGGATTGCTTAGCTCTGTCTATCGCATGTTGCTTATGCAGTTTGGCATGCAAGTAGTCCTGGGTTGTAGCTTCACCAGGTTGACACCTCATTTTCAGGTATGCCTGGTGCTGCTCCTGGCATGCCCTCCTGCTCTTCATTGAACCAGGGTTGGTCTCCCAGCCTGATGGTATTGGTAGAGTGGGGGAATATGCCAGACCATGAAGTTACAAATTGTGGTTGAGTACAATTCTGCTGCTGCTGATGGCCCACAGCGCCTCATGGATGCCCAGTTTTGCATTGCAAGATCTATTCGAAATCTACCATTTAGCACAGTGGTAGTGCCACACAACACAATGGAGAGTATCCTCAATGTGAAGGCGGGACTTCGTCTCCACAAGGACTGTGCAGTGGTCACTCCTACCAGTACTATCATGGACAGATGCATCTGCAGCAGGCAGATTGGTGCAGACGAGGTCAAGTATGTTTTTCCCTCGTTGGTTTCACCACCTGTTGCATACCCAGTCTAGCAGCTATGTCCTTTAGGACTCGGCCAGCTCGGTCAGTAGTGGTGCCACCGAACCACTCTTGGTGATGGACACTGAAGTCCCCCACCCAGAGTACATTCTGTGTCCTTGCCACCCTCAGTGCTTCCTCCAAGTGGTGTTTAATATGGAGGAGTATTGATTCAGCAGCTGAGGGAGGGCGGTAGGTGGTAATCAGCAGGAGGTTTCCTTGCCCATTTTTGACCTAATGCTATGAGACTTCATGGGGTCCAGAGTCGATGTTGAGGGCTCGCAGAGCAACTCCCTCTCTACTGTATACCACTGTGCCACCACCTCTGCTGGGTCTGTCCTGCCGGTGGGACAGGACATACCCCGGGGATGGTGATGGCAGTGTCTCAGACATTGTCTGTAAGGTATGATTCCATGAGTATGACAGTCAGGCTGTTGCTTGACTAGTCTGTGGGATAGCTCTCTCAACTTTGGCACAAGCCCCCAGATGTTAGGCAGGAGGACTGTGCAGGCTTCACAGGGCTGGGTTTGCCGTTGTCTTGGTCGACACCGGGTGGTCTGTCCGGTTTCATTCTGTTTTATTGACTTCGTAGCGGTTAGATACAACTGAGTGGCTTGCTAGGCCATTTCAGAGGGCATTTAAGAGTCAACCACATTGCTGTGAGTCTGGAGTCACAAGTAGGCCAGACCAGGTAAGGGACAGCAGATGTCCTTCTCTAAAGAACCAGATGGGTTTTTACAACAATTAACAATAGTTTCATGGACATCATTAGACTAGCTTTTAATTTCAGATTTATGAATTGAATTCAAATTCCACCTTCTGCTGTGGTGGGATTCGAACCCATGTTCCCAGAGAAATTCCCCGGATCTCAGGATTACTAGTCCAGTGACAATATCATTAATACATTGCCTCCCCTAATTAAAAACATCAAGGTTTTGGGAATAGTGCAGGAAAATGGTGTTAGAGAGACACAGCACCAAAACAGGCCCTTTGGCCCACTGAGTCCATGCTGACCAACCACCCATTTATACTAATCCTATATTAATCCCATTTTTCCCTTTCACATCCCCACCTTCCCTCAATTCTCCTACCACCTACCTACACTAGGGGCAATTTTTTTACAATGGCCAATTTACCGATCAACCTGCAAGTCTTTGGCATGTGGGAGAAACCGGAGCACCCGGAGGAAACCCACGCAGACACAGGGAGAACTTGCAAACTCTGCACAGGCAGTACCCAGAATTGAACCGGAGTTGCTGGGGCTGTGAGGCTGCGGTGCTAACCACTGCGCCACTGTGCCGTCCGGCTCTGCTTCAAAAGAGTGTCATGGGATTGATTACGTCCACCCAAGCAAGCAGGTGGGGCCTCGGTTTAACGTCTCATCCAAAAGATGGCATTTATAACAATGTAGTACTCCCTCAGTACTGCACTGGAGTGTCGGCCTTGATTTTTGTGCTCAAGAAGATCAGCCATGATCTCATTGAATAGTGGAGCAGAATTGAAGGGTTGAATGGCCTACTCCCACTCATATTTCTTGTGTTCTTGTGCACATTTCCATCACTTGGGGTCAGCTATTACAGGATATCAATTAAATCTCAATTCTGTACTGCCACAGCAACCTCAAGTTCAGACATCTTGTTGAGAATATTTTCTAGAGTGAACATATTTATAGTTTAAAATGTTAATATTATCCCTCACAGAAATCCTTTCCTTCTGTGATATTGTTAATTCCCTTTAGGTTTGCTTTATTTTCATTTCACTTGTGTTAATCCTCCTCCACTGTCATATTTAACCTCATTGCAAGTAGATTGGTGCCAATCTAATTGAAGTGAACCTGTTTCACAAAACAGTGGATCACAATCTGAAATGTGGACAATGTCCTAGGAATTTAGAGCCCTCCCTCTTTTACATCATGTCACTTGCCACATGTATCCAATCTGTTTCTGCCTGACTGGTCCTACAATTAGGAGCCAGAAGCAATCCTGTGATTACTATACTCAAGGCCATGCATTTCTACCGAGATCCAAAATCCTCAAGTTCCCCTTGCAAGGTCTCCATCCTACCCTTTCAAGCCACTGGCTCCAACATGAACCATGACTGCTGGCCAAGCCTTTCCAAAACATTTTCTCACAAAGTCCATGACGTTTCTTACCCTGGCTCCAGGAAGGCAACGCACCATTTAAAACTCCAGGTCATAGCTGCAGATTGGGCAGTCTTTCTCCTTAATTATGGAATTTCCCATGGAGAGAGAGCACATCCTCAAGACCGTTTAGAATTTTGAAACAATTTAACTACTACTTACAAATAGAGTTTTTTTTTTAAAAAAAGAGACTTCCATTTGAAAACCCAAACTGATACGTGGGGATTAATTAGTTTTCTGGCTGTTAGAGGGTCCTAAATGGGGTCAATGAGGGGTTTTGGCAGGGTTGGACCATGGAAAGTGCTGGCCATTTGCACCTCCCGACAGTGAAGAGGTGTCCATGATGTTACTGTATCATTTCCACTGGACACCAAACAGGCTGCTGCAGCCGATGGGGTAAGTGCAGTGGGGAGGGGGTTGTGATCATAGTTAAGAGGGTTCTGAAGCTGAGGCAGCCAAGATTAATTCTTGTGAGGCCTGTACTCCCAGACCTCCCAAAAATTTCAAACTTATCCGTCGTGTATCTCTGTTCCTCTTATTGCCTGTTGAACTGATCGTAGAGTGCACGGCACACATTCGGATCAGTTCTCTCCTAAAAAGGCAATTGGGGCCCTGTGCACTTCATAGAAACAGGGAGAAACTGTTTGTGTCATCCTGTTTACTCTATCAAAACTGTCTATGATTTTAAATACCCCTACCAAATTGCCTCTTAACCCTCTCTGCTCAAAAGGAGAACAACCCCAGTTTCTCCACATAAATCCCTCATACCATTCGAGTAAATCTCTTCTGCACTGCCTCCAAGCCCTCGACATCCTTCCTAAAGTATTAGGACTTCAATTTGCATATTAAAAGGGGCTTATTGTCTGAAACTGGCTAGTGTTTCGATAGGCCCCTTTCAAAATGGCAGTGGGGCGATTATTGGGGCTAACAGGGTAGTAAAGCACTGACCCCATTTCCGCATAGGTCCTTACTGTCTAACATTGATTTTCCACAAATTGCCTTGCCACCAAAAAGAAAAATCAGCCCCCACTCTCTCCTTTTCTCCCCACATGTGCAGCATCACTTTTTTTTTTATATTGGTTCTTGGAAGTGGACGTCACTGGCAAGGCCAGCATTTATTGCCCATCCATAATTGCCCTTGAGAAGGTGGTGGTGAGCTGCCTTCTTGAACCGCTGCAGTCCATGTGGGGTAGGTATACCCACAGTTCTGTTAGGGAGGGAGTTCCATGATTTTGATCCAGCGACAGTGAATGAACGGCGATATAGTTCCATGTCAGGATGGTGTGGGGCTTGGAGGGGAACTTGCAGATGGTGGTGTTTCCAAGCGCTGCTGCCCTTGTCCTTCTAGGTGGTAGGTCACAGGTTCGGAGGGTACTGTCAAAGGAGCCTTGACGACATTGCAGTACATTGGAAGGTGCATGGCATACACTTCAACACAGCGTCAATTTTCTCATTGACATACAAGAGAAACTGTTGCAGAATGTTGCAGAAATTCTTGTCTAGCTTTAAAATTAAAAAGTAAGGCAATGAAACATCACGTTGCCCTGCAAAGTTCAAAATGCACCAATGTCAATACCTTGTTTTCCTTTGATTAAATAGAAGGAGGCAGCATGGATAAATGGTGCAAAAAGATCAAAATGCATTTTAAAAAAATCAAGCGTCAAGGCTGTACCCAACAAACAGCGTAATGACTTGGATAGAAATTACTGCTGATGGGAGAGAAAAATGATCCTTTCAATTATAAATCAGAGAAGGCATTTGGGATTTGTAGGGTTAAGCAGAATTTCAAAAGTTTTGCTGTTTAATTTCGAAAGCTTCTTTGGAAATAATGTGTTGGACATGCCTGTGTAGCAAGGTGTTTCCTTGCTGTTTGGTGCCAGCCTCCATGACGTTGCTGGAAAACCCTTTATGCCCTCAAATTTTATTACAGCTAGAGCTTTCTTAAATAAGTGCAGCTGTGTACGTAGGGCTAGGAAGTACCCTCCACACTAGTGTCCTTGTTGAGGCTCCGTTTCCTGCCGAGCCTGCTAAGGTAATCTTGCATTTCCTATTCCTTCTCATGAGCTCAAGTGCTCTTGGAGAACAGACAAACATTTACTGAAGTTAATGCTCAGAGGAATTGTTTGACAAGTCTGAAGCTGCCAAATTATTTAATGCTTCACATAATTAACTGCCTCTGAAGTCACTAAGTTGAAGTAGCTTAGAGTTCATCATTTCTTTTAAAAGACCCTCCCTGTTTATTTAAGTGATCTTACTATATAAACGAGTGCATACATTGATGAAACATTTTATTACACCACTTAACTTTGAAATGATCTTCAGCACACATTCTGGGTGGGCAGCGGAAGGTGACAATCCCTAAATACACAAGATCTATTGACACAGACCTAAAAGGGAAAAATATAGAGATCTGGTTTGGACGTATAAAGGCTTGCCTCTTGTTTATACAGCAGCTGCTTTCTTTGACAAGAGACGAAATACAACTTAAAAAGGTGAGAGTGTAGAGGCCAGTCTCTGTTGCTACCCTGAGGGTACGTCACCTTCGCTGTCTGAGAGAGACAGGATTTGAAACATTTTCCAGCACCAGCCACATTGGGAAGGAGGAGGAACTCTGGCAGCCCACAGTACGTGTCAGTAGTCTGCAGTATTTCCAGCACGGTAGACAATAGACTGTTGAAAGCCATCTGTGCAGGTGGGAAGAAATGGTGCCAGGACAGCTACTTCCAAGTCAAACATTTTGCTGCTGCAAGTTCCCTGGAAGCATTTAAGGAAGAAAAAAATAGTCTACCAGGCTTCTGTTTACATTGCCACAATAGCAGCATTGCATCAGTACCGAAGGAGACAGAGTGGCTGGCGGTGCAGTAAACACCGGATTTTCTCCAGAGTCGAGCATACCTGGGTGGGCTTACTCCAAAATAATTTCGCGCACCTTAAGCAAAGGGTTAAAGTGAAACACACTTGAATATAACACATCACAAATATCCGGACACTGGAGCAAGCCAGAGGGCTGGATTTGGTTTCTTTAAAGCAAGTGCTTTATGCAAGAGCAATGTACACATTTAAAACAGGAAGGGTCCTCAGAAACATGCAACTTTTCCCTTGGGATCAGAAGGTTCTCCGCATTAAAGAGCCCTCGGATCGTCTTTATATATCAAGTCTCATTCTCAGAGTGTGCCTTGGTTTTCTCAAAAAGTGATGGGAACAGCAACAGGCTGCACCAAATCGATGCAGGGAAACAGAGGATCCACCTGCACCAGGTCAGAGACAAACCAAAAGGTAAGAGAGGGTCTTCATTTATGGCAGTTGAACTTCATCCACAAAAGAAGATCCTGTGAACAGTCACATTCTTTTGCATTGTCAGCCACAGCTCAGTTTTGGCACTCTCACCTCTAAATCAGAAAGATGTATATTCAAGTCCCACTCCAGAGACTTGAACACAAAATCTAGGCTGACACTCCAGTGTAGTACCGAGGGAATGCTGCACTGTTGGAGATGCCGCCTTTTAGATAAGATGTCAAACTGAGGCTTCGTATGCTCCCTCAGATGGACGTAAAAGATCCCAAGGCACTATTCTCAAAGAGGAACAGGGGAGTTATCCTCAGTGTCCAGGGGGCCAATTCTATCCCTCGATCAGCATCACAAACACATTATCTAGTCATTACCGCATTACTGAATGTGGGCTCTTGCAGTGCACAAGTTGGCTACTGCATTTCCTACATTGCAACAGTGACTGTACTTCAAAAATACTTGATTGGCTGTAAAGTGCACTGGGATGTCCTGAGGTCATGAAACCACTATGTAAATGGAAGTTCCTTCTTTATTCATTCACCTTCCACAAATAAATGAAGTTGCCGGGTGTACAAAACGGGCGGTAACAGATTGAACGTCCATTATGCACCTCAAGTACAAATGAAAATGTTGGGCAGCAGTTAAAATCCACTACCATCCATTCTACATCTCTGCCTAAGTTAATCTTTAACTGCAATGACCCAACACTAAGCCACCACGGAGTACTGCAGCCCCAGTTATCCTATTTTATACCATACTACTTTATAGATTATCTCCACTGGCCAGCAAGATAAACTTATTAGGAAAATAAAGGGAAGATTTTGAAAAAATTGTGTTACACAGAGAGTGGTTAACTTTCTTGGGATTAGGATTAAGACTCCTGCTCCTCCTCACAATTTAACTCTTTGGGCCTCTCCTAGCTCTGATCTTCTTCACTAGACTGTCATCTCACTGCACCTTCTTGCTCATGGTGCTGAGTTAAAGTTGCTGTCAGTTCTCAATGAAGTCACTGGGATCCCAGCAGACACAAGCTAAAATGGACCATGATGGCTATGACTGGCAGTCTGCCTGCCCCCTACTCAGTGAAGCAGGTTAAAATGGTAACTGGTCAACTCCCAGCTGCTCCAGAGTGGGTAAGTAAGCTGGGCTATTTTAATAGCCCACCTGCCTGCTTTCTGCCGTGGTGGTAGGGTTAAAATCAGTCCCTTTGTTTCAAAGTGGCTTGGCTCCTCTCTTCAATGACCCTTACCAGGAATTTTATTTTCACTGTGGTCATCAACCACTACCTGGAAAAGTTAAGACATTCCATAACAAATTCAGGAATTTGATGCAGTCAAATGTTGTGTACATTTTTAAAGGGCTCAGTCAAAATGGAGGTCACATTGGGTTTTCAAACCACAAGGTAGTGTCCACGCCTGTGAGCTGAATCAGTTTCTCTTTAGTTAAAATCTGGTCAGGATAAAAAGTCCTGTTAAACTCTCTTAAAATGTAATGCGGTCCAACCTTATGCTACAACTTTTTGGTAGAGTTGCCATTCTATCGCAAAGGGCCTTTCAAATGTCTCCTTCGGTAATATTCTATTATCTGAGTCTGCCTATCGTCATGATGCAAACAGCATTGTTACTTTGATACTCAATTTAATTAAGCTCACTGATTGATCCTACAACCAGAGTAAAAACTATCCTTAAGCTCCAAGCTCAATTCTCTTTCTCAATGTGATCACAAGAAGAAACGCGACCAAAAGGAAAACTGAATACCAGGGCTGGTATAGAA
Source organism: Heterodontus francisci (assembly GCF_036365525.1). Lineage (NCBI taxonomy): Eukaryota > Metazoa > Chordata > Chondrichthyes > Heterodontiformes > Heterodontidae > Heterodontus > Heterodontus francisci. The sequence goes on along the minus strand of NC_090375.1, from coordinate 184,222,210 downwards.
TGTTTAGACTGTTTGCTTTTATAAAAAGGTCTAAAAACACCATGTGGATTGTTTTTGAGCATATACACAGTTATTGTACTCGACTGTATTTGTCCAACATCTCTGCATGCCTAAACTGCACATTGCGACTGAAACCACACCTGCCAAATGGAAACATATTAATTTCATCATATGGAACACTATTTGAACTGTTACTGGACCTTGAACATAACTTGTTTAAAAAGACCACATGGCCGTGGCTGAAAACATGGCTGCATATTTGCATTCTGCCCAAGAGAAACCACTTGTGGGTAGCCCTGTTATACAGAAACTGAGGTAATGTTTCTGTGGGCTTTTGCTGATCTCCTGCGGTAACATAAGCAGACACCCCAGAGAAATAGCATAATTTCTATAGATCCTCCAAAGTTACAGCAGGAGATCTCCATTGGAAATTTTACCCTGATGTGTTTAAACAGCCAAACTGAAATAGTTGCATTTTAACTACTAAATTAGCTAACACAATGGTTCTCAAACTTTCTACATGTCCCGCAGTTTAAGAAATGGAAATATAGTGGCAGTCTCTCAGCAAGCTGGGCTACATCAGGCAAATTTCAAGCTGCAACAAAGACACAGCCAATCCAGGTAGAATCAAGCCACAGGCAGGGTCCTGGATCAGTGGCTTTTGGAGGCAGCTGAATGGGGGAGGTTAGACCATGAGAGATAATTTAAGATTTGATAGGGTAGATAGACAGAAGCTATGTCCTCTGGTGCGGGGAGCCCAGAACAACCTTAAAATTAGAGTGAAGCTGTTCAGAGATGTCAGGAAGCACTTCACACAAATAGTAGTGGAAATCTGGAGCAAAAGCTCGTATGTACAGGGTTTTGGTGAGACCACATCTGCAAAACTGTGTGCAGTTTTGTCTCCACATTTAAGAAAGGAAATACTTGCATTGGAGGCAGTACAGTGAAGGTTCACTAGATTGGTCCTTGGGATGAGGGGTTGCCCTATGATGAGAGGCTGTGTAAATTGAGCCTGTACTCTAGAGTTTAGAAGAACGGGAGGTGATCCCATTGAAACATACAAGATTTTGAAGGGGCTGGATAGGGTACACACAGAGACGGTTTCCGTTGGTCAGGGAATCTAAAACACGGGGGCACAGTCTCAGGATCAGGGGCCGATCATTTAGGACTGAGATGAGGAGAAATTACTTCATTCAAAAGGCTACGAATCTTTGGAATTATCTATCCCAGAGGGTTGTGGATGCTCCATTGTTGAACACATTTAAGGCTGGAAAATATCGATTTTTGGTCTCTCAGGGAATCAAAGGATATAATGAGCGGGTAGGAAAGTGGAGTTGAATCCTCAAATCAGCCACGATCGTACTGAAATGGCGGAGCAGGCTCAATGGGCTGTCTGGTCTACTCCTGCTCCTATTCCGTGTGTACTTGTGTGGTGTTCTTATGAGTATGGGTCAATTGGAAATCTCAAAAGTTAAGTAGATAGGATTTTTGTTAGGTAAGGGTATTTAGGGATCATAGACCCAAAAAGGGTATATGGAGTTAAGAAACAGATCAGCCATGACCTAACCGAATGGTAGAATGGGCTCAAGTGCTGAATGGCCTCCTCCCGTTCCTTTGTTGCACAATATTTGCTTCTCTGATGCCAAAGTGCACAGTAGAGATGATCCATCGAGTGGAAGGCGGATGCCAACAATTGTCAGAATCAAGATCAGGCAGTAAAAGCAAATTTAGTAATCACCTCAGTAAAGTTTTGTACCAGACCTCAATATGAGTACAAAAGCAACATTTTGTGGTGTCAAGGAGTTTATAATGAGTCAGCACACGTGGGGAGAAAATGACAGTTAGACCAATGGTGCCATTAAGCATCAAGCTCGGAGTTATTTTTGGACGTAAAGGGTTGCCATTAGGCTGTAATTATGGGATAAATTAAGATTTTCAGGCAGTTCTGTACTGTGAGATTCGTAAGGATTACATTACAATTGCTGCTGCACCTGAAAGAAAAAAAGCCCAAAATCTTCCGGCTAACAAAGGGGGCCCACTCCCTGTCATGCTCCCTTTCATCCCCATTGCAGAAGGTGGCAACACCAGGCGATGGGTTTTATGCCAACAGAACTACCTCACTGGTGAAGATATACAGAAATCTAATGGCAAGTTCATTAACTTTCCTAACAAAAAAATTCTAGCACATAAAATTTGAGACACCAATGAAACTTGGGAACAGTTTTAAGCAGACTATAAATTGGAGAACATAATGCGTTGATTGCAGGTCCAACAAAGGTGAAAATAAGAGGCAGCAGCACAATTTCTTTTTCATATAGAAAAGGTATTGCAAGAAAACATTGCACCAAATTTACTCACCATTATTGGCATGTTTCTTCACTAAAGTCAGTGTACTGGCAATTGAATGTGTGGATTCAGGGGTTAGACCTATTTCCACCCTGTAATGGCTATGCTGTAGTTGATTTGATCTGAGACTGTGTACGTGCGCACTTGCTGATGTCGTGAGCGCTCACTGACATGTATTAATTGGCATTCTAGATCATATCTCCCCTCTCATCTCTCCCCTCCTTCTTTTGCCAATTCTTATTTTTTTAAACTTTGTTTCCTCTGATTACTGACTCACCTGTCAGTAGAAACAGTTCCTCCTTATTTATTCTATCAATAATACCTATATTAAATCTCCCATTAATGTTCTCTGGACCCCAACACAAAAGAAGTCAGACTCATGCCAAGTAGCTTTAGATTACTGGTGTTGCCACCTTCTGCAATGGGGGATAAAAAACACAAAAGGGAGTGGGCCTCCTTTGTTAGCGGGAAGATTTCGGGCTATTTTTCTTTCAAATGCAGCAATTGCAATATAATCCTTACCAATCCCTCAATACAGAACTGCCTGAAAAATCAATTTATCCCAGTAATTACAGCCTAATGTCAACCTTTACATCCAAAAATAACAGAGCTTGATGCTTAATACGAACATACAAATTAGGAGGAGTAGGCCACTCGGCCCTTCAAGCCTGCTCTGCCATTCAATAAGTTCATGGCTGAACTGATTACTCCACATTTCCATTTACCTCCGATAACCTTCCACCCCCCTTGCTGATCAAGAATCAATCTACCTCTCCCTTAAAAATATTCAAAGACTCTGTTTCCACCGCCTTTTGAGGAAGAGAATTCCAAAGACTGGCACCATTGGTCTAACTATTGTTTTCTCCCAACACATGCTGACTCATTATAAACTTCCCCTGACACCATAAAATGTTACTTTCGCACTCATATTGGGGACTGATAGAAAATTCTACTGAGGCGATTACTCAATTTGTTTTTATTGCCTGATGTTGATGTGCATGTCGCTGGTAATGCCATAGCTTATTGCCCATCCCTAATTGCCCTTGAGGTGGTGGTAAGCCGCTTTCTTGAATACCTCTGAGTGTCTGACGGAGCCATTTCAGAGAACAGTTAAGTGTCAACCACACTGCGCTGGGTCTGGAGTCACAAATAAGCCAGACCAAGTAAAATACAGCAAATTTCCTTCCCTGAAGGACATTAGTGAACCAGATGGATTTCTGAGACAATCCGGTCGTTTCATAATCACCATTACTGAGACCATCTTTTTATTGCAGATTTTATTTAATTAACTGCATTTAAATTCCCCAGCTGGCATGGTGAGTTGTGAACTCATGTCTCTGGATTATTAGTCCAGGTTTCTGGATTACTGGTCCAATAACCACCATGCTACCATCCTCCAATATGTCCAGTTCAATATCAAATAAGAATGACCAAGATTATTGCTGTAAATATTTTACTATAAAACTTGATACTTTAAATTTACACAATTCCAGCTTCTCCAGTCTCTCCACAGAACTGAATTCCCTCATCTTTGGCATCATTCTAGTAAATCTCCTCGGCATCCTCTCCAAGGTCTAGACATTCCTCCTAAAGTGTACCGCCCAGGATTGGACACAGTACACCAGCTGAGGCTGAACCAGTGATTTATAACGTTTTAGTATAACATTTTGTACCCTGCGCCTCAATTTATAAACCCAAGGATCCCATATGCATTTTTCTTTTTAAGCAGCCTTCTCAACTTGTCCTTTTTTTTCCCTTTCAGGTGTGAAGGATCACAAGCTCCAACAACTCGAGAGTAGCAACACCCCTCTGGATCCTCCTTCTCTTCCCTCTGACCCCCATCCCGTTTTCCAATTTTACCCTTTGCCGTGCATTCACAATACTGTTCAACCTTCCCCCCTCTGACCCTGAATGATCTGTCCTTAGCAAAGGCCATAGCTTCATCCCCTTATATCCCCACTTCAATGAATTTTGAGCTCGGTATGACGCTGAGCTCTTGTTCCGTTGCCTTTCCCTCCACACCCACTTATTTGGTTAGGAGTCTTCCCCCAACACAGCGGACTCTTTTACCCATCTCTCCCTCCACCTGAACCCCTCCCTCTAGCATCTTACCCTCTCTAGAACTTTGCATTGAGATTTTGGAGCGTGACATCAGCCATCTCAATTTCTTTGCTCCCCTCACTCACTCTAATCTGTCTCCCTCTGAACTTGCTGCACTCCATTCTCTCATGTCTAACCCTGACATAGTGATCAAACCTGCTGACCAGACTGGTGTTGTTGGCTGGCATACTGACCTCTACCCAGCAGAGGCTGACACGTCCTCTTATCTCCCCCGGACCATGGCCCCACCACCAAACATGAAGCCATTGCTTCAATGAATGTCAGTGACCTCATCTCCTCTGGAAATCTTCCCTCCACTGCCTCCAACCTCACAGAATCCCAACCCCGTACAGCCTGCTTCTACCTCCTTCCCAGAATCCACAAACTAGACTGCCCTGGTAGACCCATCATTTTAACTTGTTCCTGCCTCACTGATTTCTTTCAATCTCAACTTTTTTTTTTCTCCCCTTGTCCAGTCGCTTCCCACATACATTCTGAGACTCTTGCGATGCCCTCCCTCACTATAACAGTTTCCTGGTCCTTTTCACCATGAATATCCAATCTCTTTACACCTCCAGCCCCCACCAGCATGGTCTGAGAGCTCTCCGTTACTTCCTTGGTCAGAGACCCAAGCAGTCCCCATCCACCTCCTCCGCCTGGTTGAACTTGTTCTCACATTGAACAACTTCTCCTTCATATCCACTCACTTCCTCCAATTAAAAGGTGTTGGGTCCTAGCTATGCCTGCCTTTTTTTGTTGGGTACATGTAAAGTGCTTTGTTCCAGTCCTACTCGGGCCCTGTTCCTCACCTCTTTTTCTGGTACACTGATGACTATTTTGGTGCCGCTTCCTGCTCTCACCCCTGAACTGGAAACTTTCATTGACTTTGCTTCCAATTTTCTCCCTCCTCTTGTCTTCATATGGTCCATCTCTGACCTATTCCTTCCCTAACTTTTCTGTCTCCATTTCGGGGCATAGGTTATCAACCAATATTCACTATAAGCCCATGGACTCCCACAGCTACCTCAACAACACTTCCTCACACCCTGTTTCCTGTAAGGACTCTACTCAATTTTACCAGTTTATCCGTTGCATCTTTCTGACGATGCAACCTTCCATACTAATGCTTCTGAGCAGTCTTTTTTCCTCAACTGAGTGTTCCTCATAGAGTCATAGAGAGATACAGCACTGAAACAGGCCCTTCGGCCCACCGAGTCTGTGCCGACCAACAACCACCCATTTATACTAATCCTACATGAATCCCATATTCCCTACCACATCCCCACCATTCTCCTACCACCTACCTACACTAGGGGCAATTTACAATGGCCAATTTACCTATCAACCTGCAAGTCTTTGGCTGTGGGAGGAAACCGGAGCAGCCGGCAAAAACCCACGCAGTCACAGGGAGAACTTGCAAACTCCGCACAGGCAGTACCCAGAACTGAACCAGGGTCGCTGGAGCTGTGAGACTGCAGTGCTAACCACTGCGCCAATGTGCCGCCCTTGGGTCCTCTCAACCATATCCATTCAATTTCCTGCACATCTACTCTCACCCCTTCCCATCCCTCCCAGAACCTCAATAGAGTTCTCCTTGTCCTCACCTTCCACCCCACCAGCCTGCGGATTCAGTGGATCATCCTCCGCCATTTCCATTACCTGCAGTCTGATGCCACCATCAAATACATTTTGCCCTCCTTTCCTCTTTCAGCACTCTGTCGGGATCATTCCCTCCACAATACCCTGGTCCACTCCTCAAATCAGCCCCAATAGCTCCTCCCCTTTCCACGGCACCTTTCCATGCAAGCACAGGAGATGCAACACCTGCCCTGTTGCCTCCTCCCTTCTCACCATCCAAGGCTCTAAACGCTTCTTCCAGGTGAAACAGTGATGTACTTGTACTTGCAATTTACTACACCGTATTTGCTGCTCATGATACAGTCTCCTGTACTTTTGGGAGACCAAGCCCAGACTGGGTGACCACTTTGCAGAATATCTCCATTCAGTCCACGAACGTGACCCCGAGCATCCAGTCGCCTGTCATTTTAATTCTCCATCTTACTCCCGTTCTGACCTTTCAGTCCTTGGCCTACTGCAGTGTTCCAATAAAGCTCTATTTAAGCTCAAGGAACAGAACCTCATCTTTCTACTGGACACTTCACAGCCTTTTGGACTCAACAGGAGTTCAATAATTTTATAACCTCTGCCCCATTTTGTTTCCTTTTTCTTTGCTGGATTCTCTCTTTTTCCCTTTTCTTTGCATTCAGACTGCTGCTTTCCTGCCATACACAAATCCTCTGGACATACATTTTGTTTCTTTACTTGGTCCCATTACTACTTCCTTTGGCCCTGCACCATGAACATTTTTGTCACTTAATCTCTCCCGCCCTCCAGACCTTCCCTTTTGCTGTTCTTCTTTCCCTCCCCCTTTCACTTGCTTGAAACCCATTACATTTCTAACTTTTCTCAGTACTGATGGAAGGGCACAGACCTGAAACGTTAACTCTGTTTCTCGCTGCACAGATGCTGCCTGACCTGCTGAGTATTTCCAGCATTTTCTGCTTTAAGTTCAACTTGTCCTGCCACCTTATGTGAACCCCCAGGTCTCTCTGTTCCTGCATCCCCTATTTGGTTATATTGCCTTGCCTCATTCTTCCTTCCAAAATGCATCACTTCATGCTTCTCTGCATTAAATTGGATCTGCCATGCGTCTACCCATTTCGCCAGTCTATGTTGCTGTTTGCTACATTTTCGTGTGCAGACATTGAGATTATGCCCTGTATACCCAAGTCCAGGTCATTAATATACATCAAAAGTGAGGCGCAGTCTGACGAACAACCGTTCACCACTACTCTCTGCTTTCCCCCACCACCATCCCCGTGTTTTCCTCTCAGATGCATCCAGCACTCTCATTCTTTTGCAGCACCTCATCCAGGAGCATCTCAAGTTTGACCCAATTAAAGTTTATGTGCTCTTCTTCTCTACCTCCTTGCAATATCCTGGACTTTTTTTTTTTAAAAAGGTGCTTCTGCCAGCTCTTTCACTGGAAGATATTATTTAAAAATGGCACAAGCCATCCATTACAGCTACCTGTGTCGGTTAATTCACTGAGCTACAATATGGCCCTGTAGAAGTTCTTGGACTGAAGTTCAGTTGGATCTGACACAAGATTGTGCAAAGAAGACTGGAACAGCAATGAGGCTCCTCCAACAATCTAAAGGCTTTTAAACCCCAAGCATGACGACACCCCATCACTACTTTTTGGTGCTGGAAATCTGAAATAAAAAACAGAAAGTGCTGGAAGTACTCAGCAGGTCTGGCAGCATTTGTGGACAGAGAAGCAGAGTTAACGTTTCAGTCTGTGACCTTTCACCAGATGACGCTGCCTGACCTGTTGAGTATTTCCAGCACCTTATGTTTTTATACCACTTTTTGGCTTCCTTGACTATTTTTTTCAAGCTTAAGCCATTGCACCAGAGGTTTCCTGACAAAGATGTCATACTAATAGTTTCATATTTCAACACTACAATGCTCACCGACTGAACTACCCACAGAGATAGCTGACAACAACTATTTGCATTTATATAGCATCATGAAAACAGCCCAAGTACTTCAAGGTGCGTTATCAGACAAAGTTTGACAGACCCAGCAGACAGCTAAAGTCACGGCCTCCGATGGAAATCAGGGATATACAATAAGCCAGTATTGGAGAAGTGCAGAAGGTTGCAGGGCTGGAGGAGATTACAGAGATAGGGAGGAGCAAAGCTATGGAGGGAGTTGAAAACAAGGATGAAAATGTTAAAATCTGAGGTGTTGCTGGATCAGGACCGATGCAGGTTATTGAGCACAGGGGTGATGTGAGAACAGGACTTGTCGCAAGTTAGAATATGGGAATTCGAGTTTTGGATGACTTTAAGCTTTCAGAGGGTTGCAATGGCTTTCATGTGACCTCTTAAAATAAGTGTAGCAGACCATGCATAAATACAAACTTCAAAAGCATAAGGAAAGCCAAGAGCTCATGAGTGCCAGGCTCCCAGATGCAATCCAATCCAGGCACTGCAGCTAGAAGCCCAGGAAAACTGTCCCTTTAAATTTCTCGCCACATGAGCGGTTGCTCCCTGCTCAATGACGTCACTGGCTGCCTCCCCAGAGCGGCCTCCGTCTAGGTCCCGTCATTGCCCGAAGTGGGGGCCGTCTGCCTGGCAGTGCGCAAACAGGAAACAGAATCGGCTGGCGGAGAAACAGCCAGAATTGGAGCTGGGGAAGGGTGACTGGGTTGGACGAGGATGAACAGGGTGTAAGGCTCAGGGGATTAGTTCTTGGAGAGGCAAGAGCGGGCGCATGGCGGAGGGCAAAGTATGTGTGCGTACGGATGGGGTGGAGACATGTCCCAGAGTGACTGCAGTCCGGTGGTTGGGGGAAGAGGGAGCCAGGGGGTTGACGGAGAGGGAAACTGAGGTGGTGGTGGGCCTATCAGGGGACCCAACCATCATAAAGTAAATGCAGTAACATTTGCAGATGTCACATGGTCAGATCAAATGACCATACCTCCAAAAATGCCTTCAACCAGAGTTGGCAACTCATAACTACTTGGCATTGTAACAGCTTAAAATGGGAGCTTCCTATAATGCCACTAGCTCTACATCTAGATCAAACTTCCTCAGTAATAGACCTGAAACAGATCAGGTGCATAATCAGTACTCCAAGCTACACCATACACTTTGAATACTGTTCCCAATTTCTTCAGCCCCATTCAGTCTTATCTACTCATTTAGGCAGGACTTTTCAGTAAATGGATGCGCTGTTAATGGAGTAATCCTTTTATACAAGCTCAGGCACCAACTCAAACGTTAAGACAATTGTTACTTAATGGAGAACAACCGAATAAAAGGATTTTGGTGCCTAAAGGGATATTCCCATTAAGGTTTGTGTACACGTTAACTATGGCTGTAACCCTTGTAACAGATTGTTTTGTCTTCTCCACACACTAATGAAACTTTAATTAGGATTACTACAGATGTATTTACCATCATGTCATTAATCGATAATATATTACTTACTGTTGCATTTCCACACACGCCACTGGATGCCTCATTAAGGCAAACAAGAAGCTGTCTGCTTTGAGATTCCACTGATAGTAAATGCTACAAAAATGGTACCAATAAAAGAGTTTCTGGTTTACTTCCTGCTCATAAAATTTTATGCCACACATTAAATGGCCGGATCTGCTTCTAACAAGCTGCATGCTGCTAAAGGAAAGCCCCTCAAAGAGCTACAATTAAGTTTAAGGTATTTTAAAAATGTTACGTGACAGCTCATCAACCCACAAAGGCATTAACCCTTTCACCAAGCTGTTAGCTTACTGCCAGCAGCCTTGTTAAAACAGTAAATACTGGTTCTGCTACAATTAGTTAATAATGAAGGGGGAAGGGAATGTTTATCCTGGGGTTTAACTCATTAGGAATAGTTTGGGCGTGACATTAAGTGAAGGGCTGATTTCTTGTTCTTTTTTCCCCCAACAGTATTTCCTTTAGCGTAATATTTAGGCAGAAGTCTTCTACACAGCTTGTCAGACATACAATTATGTCCACATTTTTCTGCTCTGCTAGTTGAGAAAAAACAGGGCAGATCACAACTGGGTGGAAACATGGGCTCAGCCTTATGATTAATGACTTTCCATCTTGCATCTTTTTTTTTCCAAAAAGTGTTTTCTCCATTTGGGGCTGACTGAATTCCTCACATTGGGGATGGTAAGTGATGTCAGCCACTCACTGGATTCCTACCTACAACTAACAAGCAGCAAGAATTTGGATTTATTGCAGCAATGCCAGGTCACTTCATGATTCAGGCAGCTGTCAGTGCAGTCCTGAGAGTTTTACTTCCTTTAAAATGGTCTGGAATTTTCAAACTGATAACACAGACAGTTTTCAGCAATGAGCTTTTGCAGCAGGACGTGGAGCACATGATGTACGAAGTCGCCAAAAACCTTCGTCATCCCCTATTGTAAAACACATCTAAACATTTCAAGAAGGGACACTGATGGCACCACACACCTGAGTACACTTAATATAATTACTACAGCTCAGCTAAATTACTGGCTCTTCAGTTTATTTTCCTTCCACAAGTTACGTCGACAGGAATGTAAACGCTTACTGAGATTTTATTTGCATAATTGTTTACATATTTAAATATTAAATAGCCTTCATTTAAATAAACCTACAGATAATCCCTTGGGATTAGCGAAAGATGATTTTCTTTCATCCTCACTTCTCAAGCGCGTGGGAACAATTTCAGCTGAAGTTTTGAAAGAAAGAAGCATTTGTGTTATACTGGATGACAAACTTTAAATGCACTTAAGTTAAAAAAACAGCATCTTCACCACTATTTTGTGTTTATTTAACACATGAATTTGATTAAAATGCAATACAAGTTTTGCAATTTTCTGCACACAGGGAAGGTAGGCACTCATTTTCTGTATCGCCTTGCAGTTTATTCTATTTTTAATCCAGATGAGTCGAACAAACTATAGCTAATTTGTCTGTGATATATGCTAATTGTATTTTAAAGACTATGTTATAGTAGTATCAAAAATTCAAAATCTATGATATGCGTTGTGCTCACATGGCCAAAAGAACATCTTCACTGGAGGAAATATTACAAACAATATTAAGTGAAAACATTGTTCCATGCGGGCATCTTACAAAGGAGAGCAGGGTGACACAATATTGATTCATAAAATGACCATAACTAAAGTGAAATGAGTTTGAATCTTTGGGTGGTAGACTTGCCCAGTTAAAATGAGCAGACACATTCCACAATCCTTATAGCAACATATTTTATAGCGATAGGGCTGCCTAAGGTTTCATCAAATGAAACCTCCAGATTTACATAAATCTTTAGTCCTATTGATACAGTTTTGCCAGTGCTCTGAAGATAACTGCACAATAAGCTCTGTGTTTGATCTCTGAGGAATGTGGTGGCAGAAACCATTTAGCAACAAAAATGTCTCAAAGCTACAACTCATCTGAAGTAAAAAATTCGGGAGAAGGTGCAAGATTAGCCCAATCTAACTGCTGGAAACGTACCACTATAATGTGTTGAACCTGAAAAATCATCCTAAGTATGGGATAATTAAATTCTCAATACTGCATATGTTAAATATGAGCAAACAAACAGCAACAAAAAAGATGATTACAACCGGAAAATGGCATTGAAGCTTGCAAAAAGCCTGATTTCCCACTAACCTTGACACAACAGATGCTTCCCTATAGATTTCCCATTTACTGGGAATGGCCAGCCACAATCATCGAATAATACAGTACAGATGGAGGCCATTCAACCCATCGCACCTGTGCCGCCTATCTGGCAGAGCTACTCAATTAATCCACTCCCTGGGTTTTTCCCCATAAGCCTGTCAATTCTTTCCCTTCATTTATCCAACTTCTCTTTTGGATATTACTTGTTACGAACAGATGAGGAGGGGGGGGTCACAGGCTCCCCTCTTGTCCTTCCTCTTATTTGACCGCAACAGGGTTTATTCCTTTTTAAAACACTGGATGTGCTTATCACTTCAGTGACTGTTTACTTTTTACCTTTGTTGTGATCATAAAAGAACCAATCGGACAGGTTTTCTGGAGTTTAAACAAGATTTGAGTTTATTATATTTAATAACCTAAACCCTATCTAAATAAAATAACATTACGCTACACATTCTCACACACACACACACAAATGGATTAGAGTGATGAGGGACAGATTTGTGGTTGGTTTAGAGCCCAGAACAAATAAAAATTAATACACAATCTGTGGGGTTGGGTGAATCTGTTGTCAAAAGAATCTAAGTTTCCCCATTACTGGCTTTAGGCTGACTGGCCCATAATTGCCTGGCTTATCCCTTTCTCCTTTTTCAGAAAAAAATGGTGCAAAATATGCAGTACTCTGGCAACACCCCCATATCCAAGGAGGATTGGAAGACTGTGACCAGAGCCTCTGCAATTTCTGCCCTGACTTCCTTCAGTAACAGAGGATGCATCCCATCCAGACAGGGTGACATTTCTACTTTGAGGATTGCCAATCTTCCAAGTACAACCTCTTTATTTTATCCTGCCCAGCATTGCTACTGCCTCCTCCTTTACTGGGTGCAGGATCCTTTTCTCCAGTGAAGACAGATGCAAAGTACTCAATTAGTACCTCAGTGATGCTCTCTGCCTCCACAAGATTTCCTTTTTGGTCATTGATCACCCTTCCTTTGACAACCCTTTTACTACTAGTTTGCTTACAGATATCTCAAGTTTCCTTTAATGTTAGCTGCTATCCTCTTTCCACAGCTAAATCTTTTTTTAGATCACTTCTGTACTTTTTATTTTCAGCTTGGTTCTCAGCTGTATTATGAGCCTCGCAATTGTCATAAGCCTACTTTTTCTGCCTCATTTAACCTCCACACTTTCGTTCTCCAATGACCTCTAGCTTTGGCTGCCCTTCCTTTCCTCCTCACTGTAATGTGTTTAGTTTAGTTTAGAGATACAGCACTGAAACAGGCCCTTCGGCCCACCGAGTCTGTGCCGACCATCAACCATCCATTTATACTAATCCTACACTAATCCCATCTTCCTACCACATCCCCACCTGTCCCTATTTTTCCCTACCACCTACTTATACTAGTGGCAATTTATAATGGCCAATTTACCTACCAACCTGCAAGTCTTTTGGCTTGTGGGAGGAAACCGGAGCACCCGGAGAAAATCCACGCAGACAGGGAGAACTTGCAAACTCCACACAGGCAGTACCCAGAATTGAACCCGGGTCGCTGGAGCTGTGAGGCTGCGGTGCTAACCACTGCGCCACTGTGCCGCCCTCTATTCCCAAACCATCTCCTCATTGAAGACCTCCCACTGTTCAATTATACAATCATAACTTTAAAAAAAGTCAATATATGCTTTCATAGCATCCTGGCATCAGAAAATTAGTTTGTACTTGGTGCTCTACATTTTTAGAATGCAAGATGATTGAGGCCAAGAGTCTATAAAAATATTGAAAGCAAAAAACTTCCATTCAATAGTTTATTCCTCAAGAGCTGAAACATCTGTTTTTTAAAAAATTCATTCATGGGATGTGGGCGTCGCTGGCTAGGCCAGCATTTATTACCCATCCCTAATTGCCCATGAGGTGGTAGTGGTGAGCTGCCTTCCTGAACTGCTGCAATCCATGGGGTGCTGTTAGGGAGGGAGTTCCAGGATTTTGACCCAGCGACAGTGAATGAACGGTGATATCATTCCAAGTCAGGATGGTGTGTGCCTTGGAGGGGAACTTGAAAGTGGTGGTGTTCCCATGCATCTGCTGCCCTTGTCCTTCTAGGTGGTAGAGGTTGCAGGTTTGGATGGTGCTGTCTGAGGAGCCTTGGTGAGTTGCTGCAGTGCATTTTGTAGATGGTACATACTGCCACCAATGTGCGTTGGTGGTGAAGGGAGTGAATGTTGAAGATGGTCTAAGAGGTGCCAAACCAGTGGGCTGCTTTGTTCTGGATGGTGTTGAGCTCCTTGAGTGTTGTTGGAGCTGCATCCATCCAGGCAAGTGGAGAGTATTTCATCACACTCCTGACTTGTGCATTGTAGATGGTGGAAAGGCATTGGGGACTCAGGAGGTGAGTGACTCGGTGCAGAATTCCCAGCCTCTGACCTGTTCTTGTAGTCACATTATTTATGTGGCAGGTCCAGTTCAGTTTCTGGTTAATGGTAACCCCAAGGATGTTGATACTGGGGGATTCAGTGATGGCAATGCCATTGAACATCAAGGGTAGATGGTTAGATTCTCTCTTGTTTGAGATGGCCATTGCCTGGCACTTGTGTGGTGCGAATGTTACTTGCCACTTATCAGCCCAAACCTGGATGTTGTCCAGATCTTGCTGCATCTGGACACGGGCTGCTTCAGTATCTAAGGAGTCGCGAATGGTGCTGAACATCGTGCAATCAGTGAACATCCCCACTTCTGACCTTCTGAGGGAAGATCATTGATGAAGCAGCTGAAGATGGTTGGGCCTAGGACACTACGCTGAGGAACTCCTGCAGTCCCGGGACTGAGTTGATTGACCTCCAACAACCACAACTATCTTCCTTTGTGCTAGGTATGACTCCAACCAGTGGAGAGTTTGCCCTCTGATTCCCGTTGACTCCAGTTTTGCTAGGGCTCCTTGATGCCATACTTGCTCAAATGCTGCCTTGATGCCAAGGGCAATCACTCTCATCTCACCTCTCAAGTTCAGCTCTTTTGTCCATGTTTGGACCAAGGCTGTAATGAGATCAGGAGCTGAGTGGCCCTAGTGGAATCCAAAATGAGTGCAATGAGCAGGTTATTGCTAAACAGTGCCGCTTGATAGCACTGTCGATGACCCCTTCCATCACTTTGCTGATGATCAAGAGTAGACTGATAAGGCGATAATTGGCCGGGTGGGATTTGTCCTGCATTTTGTGTACAGAACATACCTGGGCAATTTTCCACATTGCTGGGTAGATGCCAGTATTGCAGCTGCACTGGAACAGCTTGGCTAGGGATGTGGCTAGCTCTGGAGTACAAGTCTTCAGTAATATTGCCAGAATGTTGTCCGGGCCCATAGCCTTTGTAGTATCCAGTGCCTTCAGTCATTTCTTGATATCACATGGAGTGAATCAGATTGGCTGAACATTGGCATCTGTGATGCTGGGGACCTCAGGAGGAGGCCAAGATGGATCATCCGCTCAGCACTTATGGCTGAAGATGGATGCAAATGCTTTAGCCTTGTCTTTTGCACTGATGTGCTGGGCTTCCCCATTGTCGAGGATGATGTTGTTTGTGGAGCCTCCTCCTGCTGTTACTTGTTTAATTGTCGACCACCATTCACGACTGGATGTGGCAGGACTGCACAGCTTAGATCTGATACGTTGGTTATGGGATTGCTTAGCCCTGTCTATCACATACTGCTTCCACTGTTTGGCATGCCAATAGTCCTGTGTTGTAGCTTCACCAGGCTGACACCTCATTTTTAGGTACAAGGAGCAGGAGTAGGCCACTTGACCCCTCACGCCTGCTCCACCATTCAATAAGATCATGGCTGATCTGATTGTAACCTCAGCTCCACATTCCCGCCTACTCCTGATAACCTTTCACCCCCCCCCCTTGCTTATCAAGAATCTGTCTACCTCTGCTTTAAAAATATTCAAAGACTCTGTTCCACTGCCTTTTGAGGAAGAGAATTCCAAAGACTCACAACCCTCAGAGAAAAAAATTCTTATCTCTATCTGAAATGGGTGGCCCCTTATTTTTATACAGTGACCCCTAATTCTAGATTCTCCTACAAGAGAAAACATCCTTTCCACATCCATCCTGTCAAGACCCCTCAGAATCTTATATGTTTCAATCAAGTCACCTCTTACTCTTCTAAACTCCAGCAGATACAAGCCTAGCCTGTCTAATCTTTCTTCACAAGACAACCCGCCCATTCCAGGTATTAGTCTAGTAAACCTTCTCTAAGTTGCTTCCAATGCATTTACATGTTACTTCTTCAAGAAACTCCAATAAATTGGTTAAACATGATTTCCCTTTCACAAAACCATGTTGACTCTGCCTGATTACCTTGAATTTTCTAAATGACCTGCAATGACATCTTTAATAATGGCTTCTAACATTTTCCCTATGACAGATGTTCAGCTAACTGGCCAGTAATTTTCTGTTTTCTGTCTCCCTCCCTTTCTGAATAAAGGAGTTACATTGGCAATTTTCCAATCTAATGGAAGCTTCCCCGAATCTAGGAAATTTTGGAAAACTTGGAAAAGGTATGCCTGGTGCTTGCTGCTCCTGGCATGCCCTCCTTCATTGAACCAGGGTTGGTCCCCCTGCTTGATGGTAATGGCAGCGTGAGGGATATGCTGGACCATGAGATTGTGGTTGAATACAATTCTGCTGCTGATGACCCACAGCACCTCAGATGCCACGTTTTGAGTTGCTAGATCTGTTCAAAATTTAGCACAGTGATGGGATTTGAACCCATGTATTTATTACTTGAATTTAAATTTCAGCACCTGCCCTCGAACCCATGTCCCCAGAGCATTAGTCTGGGCATCTGGATTGTCCAGTGACATTACCACGATGTCACTGCCTCCCCTGACTGTATATGGAATAAAAGCAAAGTGCTGGAAATACTCAGCAGGTCTGGCAGCATCTCTGGAGACAGAAACAGAGTTAAGGTTTCAGGTCTGTGAAGTTTCATCAGAATTGGCAAAAGTTAAGAATGTAACAGTCTTTGAGCAAGTGAAAGTTGGTGGGGGAACAAAAGGGAGGGTCTGTGATAAAGCAGAGGGTGGGAGAGATTCAATGACAAAGATGTCATGGAACAAACGGCAAAGGGAGTGTAATAGTTATAGTAAAAGACAAAGCATTTGTCCAAAGACATTTAATGGCAGAATTATGAGCTGCTCTGTCTGAAAGCAAAAAAATGAAAAGCAAGGCACATATTTAAAAAAAATCAAAATGGGGGTCATGGTCTGAAATTGTTGAACTCAACGCAGAGTCCAAAAGGCTGTAAAGTGTCTAAGCAGAAGAGTCGGTGCTATCTGTACATGGTCCTGAGATGAACGGTGCTGGATTTAATTGCCACTTTACAACAATGGAACCAGCTTGTGGAATGCGTAGCTCCAAAAAGATGGGATGCAAGAATTGTGCCCTCATGCAGCAGTCAAAAATCAGTCCACTTACCAGAGGCCGTGAAGACTGTTCAGAGTGCAAAAACTCAGAGCAAATATGTCAAACATCACTTGAGAATTACAAGATGGAAGAACAACCGCTGCTAGCAGACCACGAGAGGTCAATGAGTACTTTTTGCCTAAGATTTACACTTTCTCAGCTAGTGAGCGTTTTTCTCTCTCTTATTAAGCTTCTGCAGAATTCTCAGAATCAGAATGAAAGCATATTGAAATATTCCTCCCCAAAAAATAATCCAGCTGTAGTCCACAAGTCCTGAAACAAAATTACTTGACTGTTACAAAAAGTAACCAGAGTTTTTGCAGGCAACGCTTATATGTAAAGTCAACATGCCTGGGAATGTTGTTCCTACTGCATAATCCTACCACTTAATCTGCAATTCTGCTAAAAGCCACATAGAAGAGTTATTCCAGCAATGCCAAAGCGAAAGCAAAATCTGGAGCATGTAATGCAAACAACTCAATTTGCTGGTCTATCATATTAGGGGCATGTGTGTTTAACAATAGCGAACTGCAAATCGGACCCTGAAGTGTAGAAATGCCACTTTAGAACTAGGCACCCAGTCCTGTGAAGGAGGTATATCTATCTAGACATAGTACTGCGGTGTACCTGAAATTGCTTCAGTACATCTAGTGACATCATTTGGTAAGAGCAACGGTTGGTCTCTGCTTTGAGACCTTGCCTTGTATTCTGGAAGCCATGAAGTTCAGAAGAAAAAAAAACTCATGGAGACAGTCCTGCATTGCAGCAGGAACCAAAAAAATGCCCAACTGCAGATCAAAGAAAAGAAAAGGCACAAGTTGCATCAAACACAAAACTCCCACCACACACTTAAAAGAAAAGCTGTTGACAGAAGTGGTCAGCTTCCACTCCATAATATAATCCGTTCCCACCCCCTCCATGATCTCTCCCCATCCCATCTCTGTAACCTCCGCCAGCCCTACAATCCTCTGAAACCTCAGCACTCCTCCAAGTTTGGCCTCTCGTGCAGCTCTGACCTGCATCGCTTCAGCATTAGCTCCAGATGTGCCTGCAGCTGCCTAGGGCCTAAGCTCTGGAACTCCCTCCCTAAACCTCTCTCTCTCTCCTATAAGATGCTTCTTCAAAGCTACCCCTTCGGCCAAGCTTTTAAGTCACCTATCCTAGTATCTACGGTGTCAAATTCTGTTTGATAATGCTGTGAAGCACCCTGGGACATTTTAACTCCATTAAAGGTGTTATATAAATGCAGTTGCTGTCGTCCTTGTGGATATAATTGAAAATCAGCCAAAGTGTTGAAGACATTACTGTACCTTCACAAAGATCCAATTAAAAACAGCTTAAGCTTGCACGCTGCTTTGAAGTGTCTCCATTTATACCAAGTGTACAGACATTATGCAGCAGTGAACTAAATGTTAAACCTCACTGAGAAATGTTCCAACTTTAACCGGTAATGTTGGAGAAGACTTTTGATTTGAGGCCATAGATTATGGTTCAAGTTTTCAGCTCACTTATAATCAACTGGAATGAATGGTACGAGTTGGGCTTTTATTGCAGCTCATGTTCCTCCCCATTGCCATTTCATGTCCTTTTACATTTGCACTATTCCCCAACCTGAACTGGACAATCGACCTATTCCCACACCTTGACTGCTATTCCGGCAGCCGTTTGGAAATGTCCTTTTGGTCCCTCTCCCCAAGGCTGGGTGAAATCAGAAACTCGGCATGGGAATAGTCGGCACAACCCCAGTACATCAATGTATTGCAGTGCGTTTGCTATTTTTAAGGTTATTGTTCTATTGAACAATAGCACTAAAGCACAAATCTCTTCTCTACAGCTCTCCCTCTGGTGAGGACAGATGTATAAAGAACAAAAATGTAGTTTTTCTTAATTTAATAAAAAGGCTGAGGAAAGGTATTGTTCAACAACTTGTGTACTGTAAAAAAAGAACAAGTTGAAATATGCGGAGAATGATTTTGTGCTGTTGGGTGGGATGGGAAATGTGCACATTCAGAAACATAACTGGGATGGTATTAGTAAAAGCTATGTAAACTACCAAACTTCAATCATCAATCTGTAATTTTGGCAGATGGTCTGACCACAATTTGGTCATTCATAGGGAAACAGTGCCCTTAGGAGGAAATGCATAATTGAAAATACCCCTAAATGACAATATCTGTACTAACTTCAACTCAAAACTATTTTCATCTGGGTGGTCTACCACCATTTCTCTTGTTCCTCTCTCCCCTACGCCTAACAAGGAAGACAAGGGTTAAGGGTGGGGGGGGGGGGGGGGGGTCAGCAGGAAAGTGAAGTTAAGGCCACAATCAGCTTAGCCATGACCCTAATGAATGGTGGAGCAGGCACGAGGGGGTGGATGGCTGACTCCCGCTCCTATTTCTTATGTTATGATGGTTTCCCTTTAGTTCATCCATATTTTTATTTACCTACACACAAGGTTGCCAACTATAGACTCCTTACACAGAATAATATATAAATTAGTATAGAATTCAAAATCAATTTGGAAGACAAGATGATAAAATACATTAAATAACAGAATGCTGTTTTTGGAGGGAGTTGCAACACAGGGTTAACAGCAGGAATAAACTACATTTAACACATCGAATGGAAATTACTGGAAATGTTTATATTAATTAGTATTTTGCCAAAGGGGTCTTATTTATAGCATCAGGGCAAGTGATTACATTATCTTTTCTCGCTATCCCTGCTACTGAAGGACCAAGTAAGTTTGTGCAGTCTGAATTCAATTCCCAATGGATACAAGCCTAGAGCACAAAATGCCCTTTGATTTAGGAACACGTGGTAGAAATTCAATGTCTTTTGGAAAGACAGATGATGCACTGCATACCTGTACTACTTTCATTCACTCCTAAATTCAAAAACGTTGTTAATATAACACCATTTCAATTTAACAATTCGAATAAAATGTTCTCCCCCTAATCAGCAGTAAATCAAAGACTGAAATTATTCACCCCTCACTGTTCGCATTTACCAGATAAACTTGTTGCTCTGGGTGACTCTTGAACTGATGTAGATTTGGTGCGGCCTTGGTGCCTGCGTTTGTTTGCAGCCGATCGCGTTGTTCGAATGTGCACCTCACTGACTTTGAAGAAGACCACCATAAAGGGCTGTTTGTCATGGGGCCCGTGTTGTCCTATCAGGCCTGCCAGTTTGGGGTTGACACCTTGACCTGCAAGAACATGAGATACAAATTTTTAAAAAAGTATTGAAACAAAACATTTGTTGTAATTTGTACATGCTTTTTGCAGCACATGAGCTCGTTTTATTTTGCCATAACTCAAAATAATTAGAATATTCCGAAGACAAGTTTAGAGATACATTTTTCTCCCAGAAAGAAAGCGGGGACCTGGGTTGAAATCCAGCTCATACGGGATAAAGTCTCCTTTACCTGCTACCTGTAACTCACAATAATTTTGGGTCATCCCAACGTAACTTCCAGACGGCTATTGAGCAAAGACCAGGGACTGAACTTAATCTGTTGAGCTCAGTACCATTCTGGAAAGAGCATTACCTGTTAAGCTGTAAATTACAGCATATGCCTTTTTGTAAGATTTTGTAATGGTTCCACAGAAACCCTTCAAACAAGATCTCTGCCTGACAGCTTGTACCTGGCCAGATGCTCTTGTGTAGCCCTGTCCTCTCATAGGTTCTTGATGACAGCGACCTATTCTAAAATTAATTATTCCTGAGCTGTTTTGCTATTATATTCTTATTAGTAACGATCATATTTCATTCAATACGCAACATCTTTCCGGCGAAGGTCAACAGCTGCCAAGTCATTAGGCATCCATTATTAACCACGATGGATGGCTCAAGTTGCTGATTTCTCAAGACCATAAGCGACACCTGTATTATGCAGACAATAATGTGAATTGAACAGTGTTCCACTGTCCAGACCAAAAGGTCACTGACCTGAAACGTTGGGGGGAATTTTATACTAGTGGCGGGGGTCCAGACATCAGTGGAAATAGATGCCAAGATCCCCTCATCCTCTCTTCAATGGAAGGCCCGCCAAATTTAGTGCAAATTTGGCACTTAACTGGACAGTGGCAGGCCTTCCATAGGACTTAGGACCCCACCGCCGGACGTCCCAGCCTTGCAGAGCTGCTGGCCAATCAGAGGTCGACAGCTGCAGCTCCACTGCAACGACCAGACACCGAGGAGCGGTGCCGGAACCAGAATCACAATCGTTACAGTGCAGAAGGCCATTCGGCCCATCGTGTCTGCACCGGTTCTCAGAAAGACCAATTCCCTCAGTTCCATTCCCCTGCACATTCTTCCTTTTCATACAACTGCTTAATTCCCTTTTCAATGCTTCAATTGAACCTGCCTCCACCACACTCTCAGGCAGCGCAATCCAGACCTTATCCGCTCGCTGCGTGAATAAGTTTTTCCTCATGTCACTTTTGCTTCTCTTACCAAATACTTCAAATCTGTGCCCTCTCGTTCTTGATCCTTTCACGAGTGGGAACAGTTTCTCTCTATCTACTCTGTCCAAACCCCTCATGATTTTGAATACCTCTATCAAATCTCCTTTCAGCCTTCTCTTCTCCAAGGAAAACAGTCCTAACTTCTCCAATCCATCTTCCTAACTGAAGTTCCTGGAATCATTCTCGTGCATCTTTTCTGTACTCTCTCCAATGCCCTCACGTCTTTCTGAATGTGCAGCGCCCAGAGCTGGACGCAATACTCCAGCTGAGGCTGAACTAGTGTCTTATACAAGGTCAACATAACTTCCTTGCTCTTGTACTCTATGCCCCTATTAATAAAGCTCAGGATACTGTATGCTTTATTAGCCGCTCTCTCAACCTGTCCTGCCACCTTCAATGGCTTATGAACATATACAACTAGGTCCCTCTGCTCCTGAACCCCCTTAACCAGGCTCAAGGTAGGTCAGGGTGAGAGGGGTCTTGCAGGGTGGGGGGAGGAAAGGGGAGAAGGGGGAGGAGTCAGCAAGGGAGGGAGGGGGTGTGGCCTTCAGTGGGTCCCCCTTCCCGATGCCGGGTCCCTTGATTAGGCACTAAGTGTCTTTGAATGAGGGACCCACCCCCCCCACATGGAGCCGGGAAGCAGCCCGCATGGTTTTTTGTGCCGTGTTTTCCATGCGGCAGCAGGGCCACCCGGGTAGTTGCGGCTGTGGCAGGAAGAGCCCTTAATTGGAGGTTAATTACCCAGTTAAGGGCCTCAGTTGACAGTGGGGCGGGAAGGCCATTCACAGGCCTTCTTGTCCCGGATTAAATGTTGGCAGAGGCTCCGCCACCCCGGCCATCATCCCACCCGATTTTATGCTCTCCCTGCCTCCAAACCCGCCAAAGTGGGGGGAGTATAAAATTCAATGCGCTAACCATTTCTCTCCCCACTGCATGCTGCTTGGCCGGAGTGTTTTCCAGCATTTTTTCTGCTTTTTATTTCAGATTTCCAGCATCTACATTATTTTGATTTTGTTTTAGCATTCCACTGTTGTTATTTTTATAATTTTATTTATTTTATTATTTATTTTTTTATTATTTAGAGATACAGCACTGAAACAGGCCCTTCGGCCCACCTAGTCTGTGCCGACCATTAACCACCCATTTATACTAACCCTACACTAATTCCTACCACATCCCCACCTGTCCCTATATTTCCCTACCACCTACCTATACTAGGGGCAATTTATAATGGCCAATTTACCTATCAACCTGCAAGTCCTTTGGTGGTGGTAGGAAACCGGAGTACCCGGCGAAAACCCACACAGACACAGGGAGAACTTGCAAACTCCACACAGGCAGTACCCAGAATTGAACCCGGGTCGCTGGAGCTGTGAGGCTGCGGTGCTAACCACTGCGCCGCCCTGTTGTTCTATCACCTTGACCCTATGATAAAACACTTTTGATTCCACGTGGACCAACGTGGTGGAAAATAGACCACCCACTTCCACCTCTAACATCGCCCGACTCCATCCCTGCCTCAGGTCATCTGCCGCTGAAACCATCATTTATGCCTTTGTTACTTCTAGATCTGACTATTGCAGCACACTCCTCGCTGGTCCCCGACATTCTACTCTCCATAATCTTGAGGTCATCCAAAAGTCTACTGCCCGTGACTTAACTCACATCAAGTCCCGTCCCACTATCACCCCTGTGCTCACTGACCTACGTTGGCTCCCGGTTAAGCAATGTCTTCATTTCAAAACTCTCATCCTTGTTTTTCCAAATTCCTCCATGGCCTCAGCCCTCCCTATCTCTGTAATCTCCAGCCCCACAACCCTCCGAGATACCTGCACTCATCTAATTCTGGCCTCTTGTGCATTTCTGATTTTAATTGCTTCCCCGTTGGTGGCCGTGCCTTCAGTTGCCTCGGCCACAAGCTCTGGAATTCCCTCCCTACACTTCTGTATCTCTCTCTCCGCCTTTAAGACACTCCTTAAAACCCACTCTTTGACCAAGCTTTTGGTCACCTGACCTAATATCTCCTTTTGTGGCTCGGTATCATTTTGTTTTATAATGC
Source organism: Heterodontus francisci (assembly GCF_036365525.1). Taxonomy (NCBI): domain Eukaryota; kingdom Metazoa; phylum Chordata; class Chondrichthyes; order Heterodontiformes; family Heterodontidae; genus Heterodontus; species Heterodontus francisci. The sequence continues at coordinate 184,198,525 of NC_090375.1, read as the reverse complement.
TCCTGTAAAGCGCCTTGGGACGTTTCATTACGTTAAACGTGCTATATAAGTAGTTTAAAAACAAAATAATGCGGATGCTGGAAATCTGAAATAAAAACAAGAAATGATGGAAATACTCAGCAGGTCTGGCAGCATCTGTGGAGAGAGAAGCAGAGTTAACATTTCGGGTTCGTGACCCTTCTTCGGAACTCCTACTCATCCATCAGCCTTATGTTCACTGACCTACATTGTCACCTTCCCAACCCACCCCCCCAGTATCGCCTCGCATTTAAAATTCTCATGTTAGTTTTCAAATGCCTTCATGTCTTTGCCCCTCCCTATTTCTGTAACTTCTTCCCGTCCTATAACCTTCCAAGATATCTCTCTGCTCCTCCAATTCCGGCCTCTTCCGCATCCCATATTTTAACCGCTCCATCAGACAGAATATACTCCACAGCCTTCTGGGGGGTAGAGAATTCCAAAGATTCACAACCCTTTGAGTGAGGAAATTGCTCCTCCTCTGAGTCCTAAATGACCAACCTCTTATCTTGAGTCTGTGATCCCTAGTTCTAGATCACCCAGCATATATGCAAGACAGAGAGTTATATTCAAGTGAATGGAGTATATTCGAGATTGAGATTGACAGATTTCTGAACATTAAGGGATAGTGCGAGAAAGTGGAGTTGAATGGCGGAGCAGGCCCGAAGGCCCAAACAGCCTACTGCTGCTCGAGTTCTCATTCTAACGTGGATCAGTGTCAAATCCTGTTTGATAATGCTATGAAGCACCTTGGGACATTTTCCTAAATAACAGGTGCTACGAATGCAAGTTGTTGTTATATCTGTTCATTTCAATATTCTGGTGTAAATATGGTTGGCAACAGAGAAAAAGGATTACAATCTTAGGGAGGTTACATAGGTAGGTCACCAGGCCAACCTGTGAGGTAGCTGAACATTGGTGGTGATTGTACCCTTCAGCTTCCACCATTAACTCTGCAAGTTAATGCAATGCTCCCAATAAGTAAGTCCTTCAAACAGTGATGGAAACCACACCTGCCAAATGGAAACATGTTAATTTCGTTATTTGGAACACTATTTGAACTGTGACTGGACCTTGAACATAACTTGCTTAAAAAGGACCACAGAGCAGTGGCTGAAAACATGGCTGCACATTTGCATTAAGAGACAGTTGAATAGAAAGACAATGGGAGTGCTCCCTGAGCCAGATGGGTTTTGTCAATAGTAATGATCAAAAGACATTGAGGGTCACTATCTGCATGAGAGCCAGCATTCCACGCCACCCCCCACCACACCCCCCCCCAACCCCCACACACAGAGTGTGTCTAGTAAGCTTTGAAGAATCAACAAACCTCGCGGGCAATGCTATCTCAAACCTAGAGCTAGGCCCATGACAAACCTGCTGGCCAACAGGGGAATTGATTGAATTGTGCATCACAGTAAAGTTTTGAGACAGACTGCCATTTGAAGACCAAAGAGAAGGTCTCTCTTTCTCGGTTTCTCTCTCTCACGCAAAGTTCCAGGGGACCATGGAAGTAACTTAAACCTCAAGACAAAAGACCTCTGCAGCCTTCTGGTACCAGCGAAACAAGTTTGAAAGTGTGCACTGGGCCCCAACGAGAACTGCAAGATTCAAAGTCAGGGCTAGCAATAGACTCTGACAGGGTATTGCTACCAAAGATACAACTGGAACAGAAGAAATTTGAGTTACAAGCGAGCGAGAGCAAAAGAAAGAGAGAGAAAGAAATTTCCAGAAGTAACGGGAGGAAAGAGAGCTGTGCCAACTTGACTTAGTTAAGGGGCAACTGAGTAACCCCAGTGAAAGGATGGAAAATACAAGTGGTGCAGGGCTGTGTCCAGAATTTCTAAAATTTTAAATTAATTCCAAAATTCAATAGTCACACTCACAAATCCGAAAAGGACAAAGGGTGGGAAGGTGATAGGAGCCCAAGCAGTCCTTGGAGAGAAAGAATAACAGGAGACACAGGAGGCCCTCCTCCAGCCAAAAAGGACAGTGCTGTAAGTAGGAGAGAGACCCAGAGACCTATGTGCTTCAATTGTAATAAGGCAGGTCACCCGACAGCTGACTGCTGGAAACTACGGGGAAAGGCTGTAGGGTTAATCAGGGTTTATAATCCCACAGTGCAGAAGACAGGACCCTGATGGAAAGCACAGCTGAACAAGCTGTGGCTTTAACTGCAATATTAAGACCCAGAAAACATACTACTATGGGTGTAGGAAAATTTAATGGGATCCCTCAAGGTTATCAGGATTTAGTGTCCGAAGGGAGAGTAACTCCATACCTTTCGAGTGGGGAAAGCAAGTCCATAGTAATTCTCAGGGATACAGGGGCCACTAGATCCCATTTACTGGGAAAAGGCCTGCCCTTTCCCCCAGAGAGTGCAGAAAATACCAGAATGGTGGTGAATGGTATTGCAGGGCAGTGTACGCCTGTACCTTTACATCAGGTGCACTTGGAGTGCAACCTAGTTTTGGGACCCGTGACCATAGGGATTGTCCCTAGTTTGCCTGTGGATGTGGTTGACCTGCTCCGAGGTAATGATCTGGCGGGGGTGAAGGTGGTAGCTTCCCCAGTAGTGAAAGACAGACCGCAGGAGGTCAGAGAGACAGGGCAGTGGCAGGAGACGGTCCCCTGCAGTTTGCCTGAATGTGTAGTGAATCGGGTCATGACCAAACCAGCTCCCCCCCAAAGACGACTGAATTGGCACTACAACCAGATGACCATGTGGTCTGTCTGTCTGAAACTTTCTTTGGTAAGTTACAGGACCCAGGGAATGGATTAAATGGATCTTCCCTAGCTGATGCTCAGCGAGCCGACCCAGTACTATGAGAGTTAGCACAGGCTGCCCAGACTGAAATTGAAGCAGAGGGAGTCCAGATTGCTATTCTCTCTCTGTCACTCACACAAAGTTCCAAGGACCCATGGAAGTAACTTAGGCCTCAAGACAGAAGACCTCTGCAGCCTTCTGATACCAGCAAAACACCTTTGAAAGTGTGCACTGGGCCCCAACAAGAAATGCAAGACTTAATTCCAATCAAATACTTTATATCCAACCCAAAACCAGTAACTGAATTCCATCTACTACTTCAAACCTCCCCCCTTGAATTCTTTCTCCTCCTCTGTATTTACGTGTGTTTATCGCGTATGCATACTAGCATGGTTGCATTGCATATTTTTTGTAATTTTTAACTGAGTTAGAGTTTTAAGGTTAATAAACTTACATCTTTCTTGCTTAAATTTGAGAAAACCTGTCTGGTTGATTCCTGTACAATTACAATTAGAAAGCAGTGAGCAAGGACTCACTGAGGGAAGCTAAAAAAAACACTTTTAAAAATTATACCCCGTTATGGCCAAACCAGGAAAAAACTGAGAGGGGAGCCCCAGACCCCTTCCTCACCTGGTCGTAACAAAACCAATGACCTAAGATTATAATATCAGCAGTGTCTACAGAACATAGTTCTTAATTTTTAAATATTTTGTTCTTTGTATTATTTATTCCTTGGATTTGGGTGATGCTGAGAAGGCTATGTTAGTTGCTCATCCTTATTTGCTCTGAAGTAATGGCTGTGGGCCTCCTTGAACAGCTTCAGAACTTGGGGTGACTGTGTTTCCACTAGGGCCATTGTTATTTAAATAGTCAAACCTATTGGACAGATTTAGCAGTTGTGTAGCAAAAAAGAAATCACAAAAACTAATCATTTATTTTGATCATGGGCGCAATCCGTAAGATGCAATATTGCCCCATACAATGGAATCTTAAAAATGAAACTTTCTAAAAAGACCAGCAAAATCTACTGTGTTTTAGCGCTTTAATGTATTTCAAATTTCCTGTTGATTCAGATATGCTCCGTATTTGAGTTTGGCAGACAGACACAAATTTAAACAGGACCATTCAGTTGCAGTTGATTTTTTTTTTTGAAAAAAAGATCAGTTTCAGGAAACAAATTATGGGCAGGGCAGCTTTAAAGATGAAAAGAACATTTCTTTATTACATGCATGTTAAATATTTTTTGACTTTCTTTGATCTAGCCCAAGATCAATAAAATAAACAGGCCATACTCATTTTCCATGACAGCAGTTGAATAGGGCCCACAGTTGGACATAAAACGTGACAATAAAATAACTATTGTGGAAAATTCTCTTTTCCCCAGGAACTTGACAGACATGGGTTTTCCGAACATCGCTCCTTTTCTCATTCGGCCCAAAAGAATAAATTAGACATTTAATCCAAAAGCTAAACAATTATAGTTTTGGCATCCTGGAGTTGCACATGAGATAATGACAGGTTAATTCCAATGAAGATTTTTTTAAAATACAGAACTATGTCTAGACATAGGTGACGTGGCAGAAAATAAGGAAAATATTTAACTACACTTAAACAGATCTGACTTACTCATTACACATTGACCCATAGACTAATACACATCTTTGCTTGTATTCCAATTTACGATCTCAGTGATGTGAGCAATCCCCTTGTACAGATGTAACTATTTATATTAAATGTTTTGGGCCTGTCTAAAATGTACAGCTGCATTGTTATAGACTCCCTTTGATCAATCAGATTGCACAATCAGACACGACAATCGCTTCAGCCAGGTCATCCCAGGAAGAAGAACTAATCAGATTCTAGAATCAAATACCAGAATAATCCACCGTGCTATTTAATGACATTCTGCCAAGAAAAGTCAACAATTCAGAAGAAAATCTCAAACTTATCCATAAACTTGATTCAACAACTGCCACCACTCTTCTTCAAAACAGCTGAATGTATGTTCCCACATCTGGCCAGCTGTTGTCCCAAACTCAAAAGTCCAGAGGAAGAAGAAACGGGAGAGACAGAGAGAGGTGAAGCGAATGAGAGGGGGAGAAATAAACTCCTTTGCAACAAGAACTTTTATAAATTGACATGAGGGAATTCAATTAAGTTTTTTCTAAATCCAGCTCATCAAAAAAATGCACTCAGTGCCCAAGGTTACTTTACAAAGTTGCTAAGACTTATACTTTGCATAGTTCAAGTTACACACAAGTCCAGGTTGACATGGTACTGCTGTGCTGCACTGTTGGAGCTGCCGTGTTTCGCATGAGATGTTAAACCAAGGCCCCGTCTGCCCTCTCAGGTGAACATTAAAGATCTCATGGCACTATTTGTAAGGAGGGAAGCTCCAACAGTGTACCAGCCAGTATTTAATCTCTCAAGCAACATCGCTAAAACAGATTATATGGTCATTATCACATTGCTGTCTGTGAGACATTACTGTGCACATATTGGCCACTGCACTTCCTGACTCTGCAGTTCCCTACAAGTGACTGATTCTGGAAGGGTTCCTGCAGACAGGAAAGTAGCAAAGGTAACTCCACTATATAAGAAGGGAAGAGAGAAAACAGAACTACAGACCTGTTAGTTTGACGTCCGTAGGAGTGAAAATGTTGGTATCTATGATAAAAGATGTGATAACTGGATCCTTGGAAAATATGATTGGGCAGAGTCCAACTTATGAAAGGGAAATTATGTTTGACAAACCTGTTGGAGTTTTTTTTGAGGCTGTTACTTGCAGCATAGATAAAGGAGAACCAGTGGATGTGGTGTATTTGGATTGTCAGAAGGTTTTTGATAAGGTCCCACACAGGAGGTTAGGAAACAAAATAGAGCACATGGGATTGGGGGTAATATATTGCAATGGATTGAGAATTGGTTAACAGGCAGAAAGCAGAGAGTAGGAATAAATGGGTCATTCTCAGGATGGCAAGCTGTTACGAGTGGCATATCGCAAGGATCAGTGCTTGGGCCATAGCTGTTCACAATCTATATGGATTTGGATGTGGGGACCAATTGTAATATTTCCAAATTTGCTGATAACACAAAACTAGGAGGGAATGTAAGTTGTGAGAAGGATGCAAGGAGGCTTCAAGGGGAGGCTAAGGGAATGGGAAAGAAGATGGCAGATGGAATATAATGTGAAGTGTGAGGTGATCCACTTTGGCAGAAAAAAAAGGCAGAGCATTTCTTAAATGGAGAGGGGTTGGGAAGTGTTGATGTCCAAAGGAACTTGGCTGTCCTTGTTCACAAGTCACTAAAAGCTAGCATGCAGGTGCAGCAAGCAATTAGGAAGGTAGAAGGTATGTCGGCCTTCACTGCAAGGGGATTTGAGTACAGGAATAAAGATGTATTGCTTCAATTGTATAAAGCCTTGGTGAGCCCGCACCTGGAGTGTTGTGTACAGTTTTGGTTTCCTTATCTAAGGAAGGATATACTTGTCATAGAGGAAGTGCAACAAAGGTTCACTAGATTAATCACTGGGATGCAAGGACTGTCTTAGTAGTGGAGATTGCGAAACTGGATCTGTATTCTGTTTAGTTTAGTTTAGAGATACAGCACTGAAACAGGCCCTTCGGCCCACCATCAACCACCCATTTATTCTTTTGGGCCTCCTTATCTCGAGAGACAATGGATACGCGCCTGGAGGTGGTCAGTGGTTTGTGAAGCAGCGCCTGGAGTGGCTATAAAGGCCAATTCTGGAGTGACAGGCTCTTCCACAGGTGCTGCAGAGAAATTTGTTTGTTGGGGCTGTTGCACAGTTGGCTCTCCCCTTGCGCCTCTGTCTTTTTTCCTGCCAACTACTAAGTCTCTTCGACTTGCCACAATTTAGCCCTGTCTTTATGGCTGCCCGCCAGCTCTGGCGAATGCTGGCAACTGACTCCCACGACTTGTGATCAATGTCACACGATTTCATGTCGCGTTTGCAGACGTCTTTATAACGGAGACATGGACGGCCGGTGGGTCTGATACCAGTGGCGAGCTCGCTGTACAATGTGTCTTTGGGGATCCTGCCATCTTCCATGCGGCTCACATGGCCAAGCCATCTCAAGCGCCGCTGACTCAGTAGTGTGTATAAGCTGGGGATGTTGGCCGCTTCAAGGACTTCTGTGTTGGAGATATAGTCCTGCCACCTGATGCCAAGTATTCTCCGAAGGCAGCGAAGATGGAATGAATTGAGACGTCGCTCTTGGCTGGCATACGTTGTCCAGGCCTCGCTGCCGTAGAGCAAGGTACTGAGGACACAGGCCTGATACACTCGGACTTTTGTGTTCCGTGTCAGTGCGCCATTTTCCCACACTCTCTTGGCCAGTCTGGACATAGCAGTGGAAGCCTTACCCATGCGCTTGTTGATTTCTGCATCTAGAGACAGGTTACTGGTGATAGTTGAGCCTAGGTAGGTGAACTCTTGAACCACTTCCAGTGCGTGGTCGCCAATATTGATGGATGGAGCATTTCTGACATCCTGCCCCATGATGTTCGTTTTCTTGAGGCTGATGGTTAGGCCAAATTCATTGCAGGCAGACGCAAACCTGTTTATACTAATCCTATATTCCTATCACATCCCCACCTGTCCCTATATATTTCCCTACCACCTACCTATACTAGGGGCAATTTATAATGGCCAATTAACCTATCAACCTGCAAGTCTTTGGCATGAGGGAGGAAACCGGAGCACCCGGAGGAAACCCACGCAGACACAGGGAGAACTTGCAAACTCCGCACAGGCAGTACCCAGAATCGAACCCGGGTCCCTGGAGCTGTGGGGCTGCGGTGCTAACCACTGCGCCGGGTTTAGAAGAATGAGAAGTGATCTCATTGAAACGTACAAAATTCTTACAAGGCGTGACAGGGTAGATGTGGATAGGATGTTTCCCCTGGCTGGTGAGCCTAGAACAAGGGGACACAGTCTCAGAATAAGGGGCAGGCCATTTAAGAATGAGATGAGGAGGAATTTCTTTATTCAGGGAGTGGTGAATCTGTGGAATTCTGTACCCCAGAGGGCTGTGGAAGCTCAATCGCTGAGCATGTTCAAGACAGAAATCGATAGATTTCTGAATAGTAATTGCATCAAGGGATATGGGGATATTGGAGAAAAATGGCGTAGAGGCAGATGATCAGCCATGATCTGTTTGAATGACAGATCAGGCTCAATGGGCCGAATGGCCTATTCCTGCTCCTATTTCCAACGATCCTATGACTATCTTCCAAAAAGGTTTGGGATGTCCTGAGGTCATGAAAGGTATTTACATAATTGCAAACTGCTTTTCAAATAACTATAAATCTTGAAAATAATTATGCCCATGCCCCAACTATCAGCTGCTAATGGTAAGTTCAGTTCTATTATTTTTATTATTCTTTCACAGGATGTGGGCATCGCTGGCCTGGCCAGCATTTATCGCCCATCTCGAATTGCCCCTGAGAAGGTGGTGGTGAGCTGCCTTCTTGAACCGCTGCAGTCCATGTGCGGTAGGTACACCCACAGTGCTGTTAGGAAGGGAGTTCCAGGATTTTGACCCAGTGACAGTGAAGGAACAGCGATATAGTTCCAAGTCAGGATAGTGTGTGGCTTGGAAGGGAACGTGCAGGTGGTGCTGTTCCCATACATCTGCTGCCCTTGTCCTTCTAGGTGGTAGAGGTCACGGGTTTGGAAGTTGCTGTCAAAGTAGCCTTGGTGCATTGCTGCAGTGCATCTTGTAGATGGTACACACTGCGGCGACTGTGCATCGTTGGTGGAGGGAGTGAACGTTTGTGGATGGGTGCCAATCAAGCGGGCTGCTTTGTCCTGGATGGTGTCGAGCTTCTTGAGTGTTGTTGGAGCTGCACCCATCCAGGCAAGTGGAGAGTATTCCATCACACTCCTGACTTGTGCCTTGTAGATGGCGGACAGACTTTGGGTGGTCAGGAGGTGGGTTACTCGCCCCAGAATTTTCACACACCAGCATTTCAACCTACTTATATGTAGACGTCAACTCAAGATAGCAAATAGTGAAAAATGAAAATTTTAAATAATTGACAGAACTGTAAATATTTGCAATAAATCCCAAAGAAAACATACTGTGATTTTTTTGGTTCAATATTACTGTTCTAACATGACACAGTTCAATGAGAAATAATCATTATGACTGGTTGGTTAAGAGTTCAGACACACTGGATGCCCTGAATGTGACTTGTTCAAAAGCTTCCAACTACACCCTTATTTGTATTCAAGTTATCCAGACAGTTTCCAGGGAAAAAAGGTCAGCTGGGTGATTTGCTTCCATCAATGCTGGGCACTTAGGCAGCTACTAGGAGGAAATTTAACACACTTTTCAGAATTCTTGGAGTTATTGAGGCACAGCAGTGCTGCAAGAGAATTGAATTAACTAGCACAGTCGAACTTCGATGCTGTCTTGTTATTTTCCTTCCAAATTCATAGTGAGTGCATCACAATGTTCAAACATTTACAAAATTCAAATTCAAGACACAGAGCTAAATTGTAAGCAATACTAAACATGCAAATACATCACAGAATTTATAACACAGAAGCTGGCCATTCAGCTCAACTGGTCTATGCTGTTCTTTTTATGTTCCACATGAGCCTCCTCCCCCCGACTTCATCTAATCCCATCAGCATATCCTTCTATTCCTTTCTCTCTGATGTACTTATCTAGTGTCCGCTTAAGTGGATTCAAAGTATTCGCCTCAACTACTTCCTGTGGTAACGAGCTTCCCAACCTAATCACTCTCTGGATAACAAAGTTGCTCCTGAATTCCCTACTGGATTTATTTGTGAGCATCTTATATTTGTGACCTCTAGTTCTGGTTTGCCTGCAAGTGGAAACATACTCTCCAAGTCCACTCGAACAAATCCCTTCATTTTTTAAATAAAGACCCCTATTGGGTCAGCCCACAGCCTTCCATTTTATAGAAGAAAGAGTCCCAGCCTCTTCAGTCTTTCCTGATAATATAGATTAAACCTTGTTTTACCTATTCTGAGAGACAACACACAAGCAGGAGTAAGAGAAAGAGCGAGAGCCAGAGAGAGCGAGAGACTGAGCCAGAGCCAGAGCCAGAGCGAGCGAGAGCCAGAGCGAGCGAGAGCCAGAGCGAGCGAGAGCCAGAGCGAGCGAGAGCCAGAGCGAGCGAGAGCCAGAGAGAGCGAGAGCCAGAGAGAGCGAGAGCCAGAGAGAGCGAGAGCCAGAGAGAGCGAGAGCCAGAGAGAGCGAGAGCCAGAGAGAGCGAGAGCCAGAGAGAGCGAGAGCCAGAGAGAGCGAGAGCCAGAGAGAGCGAGAGCCAGAGCGAGAGAAAGAGCCAGAGCGAGAGCCAGTGCGAGTCAGAGCAAGAGCCAGAGCCAGAGAGTCAGAGCGAGAGCCAGAGAGAGCGAGAGCCAGAGAGAGCGAGAGCCAGAGAGAGCGAGAGCCAGAGAGAGCGAGAGCCAGAGAGAGCGAGAGCCAGAGAGAGCGAGAGCCAGAGAGAGCGAGAGCCAGAGAGAGCGAGAGCCAGAGAGAGCGAGAGCCAGAGAGAGCGAGAGCCAGAGAGAGCGAGAGCGAGAGCCAGAGAGAGCGAGAGCCAGAGCCAGAGAGAGCGAGAGCCAGAGCCAGAGAGAGCGAGAGCGAGAGCCAGAGAGAGCGAGAGCGAGAGCCAGAGAGAGCGAGAGCGAGAGCCAGAGAGAGCGAGAGCCAGAGAGAGCAAGAGCGAGAGCCAGAGAGAGCGAGAGCCAGAGAGAGCGAGAGCCAGAGAGAGCGAGAGCCAGAGAGAGCGAGAGCCAGAGCCAGAGAGAGCGAGAGCCAGAGCCAGAGAGAGCGAGAGCCAGAGCCAGAGAGAGCGAGAGCCAGAGCCAGAGAGAGCGAGAGCCAGAGCCAGAGAGAGCGAGAGCGAGAGCCAGAGAGAGCGAGAGCCAGAGAGAGCGAGAGCGAGAGCCAGAGAGAGCGAGAGCGAGAGCCAGAGAGAGCGAGAGCGAGAGCCAGAGAGAGCGAGAGCCAGAGAGAGCGAGAGCCAGAGCCAGAGAGAGCGAGAGCCAGAGAGAGCGAGAGCCAGAGAGAGCGAGAGTCAGAGAGAGCGAGAGCCAGAGCCAGAGAGAGCGAGAGCCAGAGCCAGAGAGAGCGAGAGCCAGAGCCAGAGAGAGCGAGAGCGAGAGCCAGAGAGAGCGAGAGCGAGAGCCAGAGAGAGCGAGAGCGAGAGCCAGAGAGAGCGAGAGCGAGAGCCAGAGAGAGCGAGAGCGAGAGCCAGAGAGAGCGAGAGCCAGAGAGAGCGAGAGCGAGAGCCAGAGAGAGCGAGAGCCAGAGAGAGCCAGAGCCAGAGAGAGCGAGAGCCAGAGAGAGCGAGAGCCAGAGCCAGAGAGAGCGAGAGCCAGAGCCAGAGAGAGCGAGAGCCAGAGAGAGCGAGAGCGAGAGCCAGAGAGAGCGAGAGCCAGAGCCAGGGAGAGCGAGAGCCAGAGCCAGGGAGAGCGAGAGCGAGAGCCAGGGAGAGCGAGAGACAGAGAGACAGAGAGAGCGAGAGACAGAGAGAGCCAGAGACGGAGAGAGCGAGAGGAAGAGCCAGAGAGAGCGAGAGACAGAGGGAGCAAGAGCGAGAGCGAGAGACAGACAGAGCGAGAGACAGAGCGAGAGACAGAGCCAGAGACAGAGCCAGAGACAGAGCCAGAGACAGAGCGAGAGACAGAGCGAGAGACAGAGCGAGAGACAGAGCGAGAGACAGAGCGAGAGACAGAGCGAGAGACAGAGCGAGCGAGAGACAGAGAGAGCGAGAGACAGAGAGAGCGAGAGACAGAGAGAGCGAGAGACAGAGAGAGCGAGAGACAGAGAGAGCGAGAGACAGAGAGAGCGAGAGACAGAGAGAGCGAGAGACAGAGAGAGCGAGAGACAGAGAGAGCGAGAGCCAGAGCCAGAGAGAGCGAGAGCCAGAGAGAGCGAGAGCGAGAGCCAGAGAGAGCGAGAGCCAGAGCCAGAGAGAGCCAGAGAGAGCAAGAGCCAGAGCCAGAGCCAGAGCCAGGGAGAGCGAGAGCCAGAGCCAGAGCCAGAGAGAGCGAGAGCCAGAGAGAGCGAGAGCCAGAGAGAGCGAGAGCCAGAGAGAGCGAGAGCCAGAGAGAGCGAGAGCCAGAGAGAGCGAGAGCCAGAGAGAGCGAGAGCCAGAGAGAGCGAGAGCCAGAGAGAGCGAGAGCCAGAGAGAGCGAGAGCCAGAGGGAGCGAGAGCCAGAGGGAGCGAGAGCCAGAGGGAGCGAGAGCCAGAGGGAGCGAGAGCCAGAGGGAGCGAAAGCCAGAGGGAGCGAAAGCCAGAGGGAGCGACAGCCAGAGGGAGCGAGAGCCAGAGGGAGCGAGAGCCAGAGGGAGCGAGAGCCAGAGGGAGCGAGAGCCAGAGGGAGCGAGAGCCAGAGCCAGAGCCAGGGAGAGGGAGAGCCAGGGAGAGGGAGAGACAGAGAGAGCGAGAGACAGAGAGAGCGAGAAACAGAGAGAGCGAGAAACAGAGAGAGCGAGAAACAGAGAGAGCGAGAGACAGAGAGAGCGAGAGACAGAGAGAGCGAGAGACAGAGAGAGCGAGAGACAGGGAGAGCGAGAGACAGGGAGAGCGAGAGACAGAGAGAGCGAGAGACAGAGAGAGCGAGAGACAGAGAGAGCGAGAGACAGAGAGAGCGAGAGACAGAGCCAGAGCGAGCGAGAGACAGAGGGAGCAAGAGCGAGAGCGAGAGACAGAGAGAGCGAGAGGAAGAGCCAGAGACAGAGCCAGAGACAGAGCGAGAGACAGAGCGAGAGACAGAGCGAGAGACAGAGCGAGAGACAGAGCGAGAGACAGAGCGAGAGACAGAGCCAGAGCCAGAGACAGAGCCAGAGACAGAGCCAGAGACAGAGCCAGAGACAGAGCCAGAGAGAGCGAGAGCCAGAGAAAGCGAGAGCCAGAGAGAGCGAGAGCCAGAGAGAGCGAGAGCCAGAGAGAGCGAGAGCGAGAGCCAGAGAGAGCCAGAGCCAGAGCCAGAGCCAGAGCCAGAGCTAGAGAGAGCGAGAGCCAGAGAGAGCGAGAGACAGAGAGAGCGAGAGACAGAGAGAGCGAGAGGAAGAGCCAGAGCGAGAGCCAGAGAGAGCGAGAGACAGAGGGAGCGAGAGCGAGAGACAGAGAGAGCGAGAGGAAGAGCGAGAGGAAGAGCCAGAGCGAGAGACAGAGCGAGAGACAGAGCGAGAGACAGAGCGAGAGACAGAGCGAGAGACAGAGCGAGAGACAGAGCGAGAGACAGAGCGAGAGACAGAGCGAGAGACAGAGCTTCAGCCAGAGAGAGCGAGAGCGAGAGCCAGAGAGAGCGAGCGCGAGGGAGAGAGCGCGAGGGAGAGAGCGCGAGGGAGAGAGCGCGAGGGAGAGAGCGCGAGGGAGAGAGACAGAGACAGGGAGAGGGACAGGGAGAGGGAGAGGGACAGGGACAGAGACAGAGAGAGACAGAGAGTGACAGAGACAGAGAGTGACAGAGCCACACACAAAAATGCTGAATTTTGAATAGAGTCTCTTTCAACTGCTTCACGTATTCACAATTTATACTATAGCACTGCACTATATAGCCACATCAGCTCCTTCATTTTGGCAGAAAAGGTTTTTTCCATGAAGAATTGCTGAAATGTTTATCTTCTGGCATTTCCTAAAAGATTATTTCTAAAAATCTTACAGAACAGAATGACAAGTTTATAAAACCCCAGTCAGTGCAGTACCATAACCTCTTTTCTTGATCTCCCCAACTGAATAATTGCAGTCCTGGTAATGTTAGGGAAAGTGAAGGTGAAGGTCTGGACATCAAATCAATAACGTTTTACTGGTTGTGATCAGTAGACCCATTCTTTTAAATATATGGGTTTAATTCCCATCGCTAAACACTGTGCTGTTTATACAGTTCCTGCTCCTGCCAAATGCATTTTGGTAAATGCACCCATCTGACAGCAAGAAGACATCTTCAGTCGAGTGAATTCAACACTGAATTCAGCGTTGGTTTTGGAAATTAAACTTTTGTTAAGCACTTTGGTTCCACAATCTAATTTGCCAATTTTGGGACGTTCTATCAGTTTCTTCATGTCATGAGAGAGAAGCTCATCCAGTGGCGTTTCTACAATGGGAATGACGGTTCTAGTTGCAACATGTAACATTATAAACCTTTTGTTTCCATTACATTCACATTATTTTTACAGAGGCGAATGCTTGGCGCCCCCCCCCCCCCCATCAAAGTGGATAAAATATTGAACATAAAACATTCTCCTCTTATGCTGCATCCTTTCATGTAGCATAAACTGGAAACGACCATGAGAAATGGAATTTAGCCACATAGATAGATCTTGATAAACCACACAACTGAGATTCTTCACATGCTAGTAGCATGCTATGAATGCTGCTAGTGTAAAAAAGCAGTAAGTGATAGCACAAGTGCAGCTGGCAACTAAAGCAAGCATGGGTCTCAACAAGACTGGGTCTCAACAAGACTGGCTATGAGGACCATCTGATTCGGTAGCTTTTCCAGCCCAAGACTTGTCGCAAAGCCCCACAGTTCTACATTTGGCTTGCAGCCAGCTACACAAGACCCATGCTTCAGGAAGCAGCCACACTAACACAAGTTTCACACAGCAGAAAGGGGCGCGAGATCCCACATCGGTCTCTACAGCTCACTATGTGGTGCAGCTTTTAATTTAAAAAAAATTAAGGCACTGGAGGCTCGGTAGTACAATGCTAATTGCAATTTCACTTTGCTGTATGTTCTCCTATTAATCATTTCTATCTCTACATGTCAAAGGGTGTTTTATATACATAGATTTTATATATAATAGACATGTACACATCAGCAGACACCCTGTGGCATTGTGCCCAGTGACTCAGGAGAGATACTATTTCCCAATGACCAGTTATTAACCACAGAATGTAGAATGTATTCCCAGAGGTGCTGATAAGACAAATTCTGTTTTCACTACATTGTGCTTTGGGATTTAAACTGATGTTTTGGCAATTGAATTCCACAACTGCCTATCTTCCCCATTAAAAATCAGAAATGAGTGGCCTTAATTATTGTTTGCAGACTCTTTATCTGATTTGTATGTTTTATTTAAAGCTCTCAGGATGCACATGATGATGGCTGGTAAGATGCAGCAGACTGCAGAGTGTATGTCGGGGTCTCCAAGCAGCAATGGAGATAGTTCTGGGATACAGCAATACTGGTGGAGATTAACGGGATTTAACAACAGTGGTGGGGTTTGACAGTATGACAGCACTTTCGGGGAAATTGCCAGAGGAGGCACCAGTGCAGGACAACGAGAACAGGAGGAAGGGAAGCATAGGAGGTACCAGCAGTCGAGACTGCTAGGCTGTGGAGCACTGAAGGAGATCCAAGTCACAGTGGGTGGGTGGTGCAGGAGTCCAGTAATATTGGGGAAACACAACAGTTTGGATGCACTGGTGCAGAATGGGAATTTTTCAACTTTATTTCGGTGAACCCGAACAGTCTGGTGCATGTTAGTACACAGCTGTTGGGTTTGCCGTAGTGTCAAATAAAGTTGATTTGATCTAAACTGGTTTGTAATGGACTTTCTTGAGCCTGTATTAGTGCCGGACCTTCATTTTCCTGCTTGGCCCCTTTCAATTTTGTCGATGCTGCCTGCTCTCTTCGCCAGGGCAGTGGCAGCCCCCATCTCCTGGCATCAATTGGATGCCAAGCTCACTTCCTGGCCAATTAGTGCATTTACATTTAAAAATTGAAAATCTGGCAGCATAAATATTATTACAAACAAGGCAGGACTGCACTGGCTTCCTCTAGTTCCACTTCTCCAGAGGTCACAACACATATTTAAATGTTTACCCAGTTACAGATATGGCCAATTATATGCTCTATTTTTATTTCAGAATAAAATCCACCAACCAGGTTTCTTTAATAAACAAAATTATCAAATTATAAAACAAGACGTATTCAGTAAAGAGGCACACAGGATTAACACACAAACTACAGAAAAAAAATAAATTTTTTCTGCAGCAATCTTTTTTCGCAAAAGACAAAGAAGGACACTTTGGCCAAATACTTGGTTAATTCTTGAAGGAAAAGATGATATACAATGATATCAGTTGTCCCGGTATTCTGGCATCCCAAATACACATAGACAACTGTCACTGGGATCCTTTTGGAGCAGTTCTCTTCAGGCAACTTTGAGGATTAGTGTGGCAGGCTTTCCAGCAGAAATGTAGCATCAGGGGTTTCAGTTATCACACACTGGATTCTCAGGATTTCCCAGAGAGGTAGAGAAAGGATGAGCTTCTCTCAGCAGGCTGCAAA
Organism: Heterodontus francisci; assembly: GCF_036365525.1. Lineage (NCBI taxonomy): Eukaryota > Metazoa > Chordata > Chondrichthyes > Heterodontiformes > Heterodontidae > Heterodontus > Heterodontus francisci. Next base: position 184,182,431 of record NC_090375.1, on the reverse strand, counting down.
CCCAACTGACTCAAAACAATTCGAAACGCAACCAACTCGACCATAAATCTGGACATGTCACTCCTCTGTAAACTTCTCCCCCTAGTCACCAAGGCGCCTGTTGTTTATTTAGCTTAAGACATGTGACATCTACAAAGAGTTGTTTCTAAACAGAAAACTCAAGTCGCAAAGTCCTTTCTGTGACTTCAAAAAAAAGTCCAGCATCTAAGGAATCACTTCAGTCTTCCAAATGAATCCATTTCCACAATTCTAAAGCATGAGTCCTCAAAAAATATTTTTAAAATTGGAGTACTTTCGTAAGTGTCCTCTATCACTCAGCTTGACCTACTTTCAATGTAAAAATGAATGTTTATTTAAAAGTTTCATTGAAAACCTATTCAAAATTTATCACCAGTTTTCAAATCAATTAAAAAAAAATCACAAAGCTGAAACGCTCATGCACATAAAAGCATAATTTGACAACTTCTCCAAGATAAATGAGCTCCAGCATAAACGGAAGCTGCCACAGGTATGGGGTGGGGGGGGAGGGAAGGTGTGGTGGTTGGGTGGGGCTAATGTGGCAAAAGGTACAATGCACGCCGAAATAACCAGGTTTCAATGTAGCCACTTGGAACACTGTTGTTGCAGAAGCTTCCATCTCACCAGCAATGATCCCTCCAAATTTTCCTTGTTGTGCACCGCCTGTTTATTTCAATGCACGGTGTCTTTAAATTATTTTGCGTAGTTGCGTGTGTGCGGTCTCTTAAAGGGCACAGTTTGTGAGTGGCTGCGCAAATGCAAAAGTTAGAGGGATTATTGCTCACTGGAGCTCTTTACAATAGTAAAGAGTTTTCTTCAAAACCACAGAGGCCATCTTGAAAAGTGGATTTTGGATGGATTCCGTTTTTTAAAAAATACTTAATAAGGGCAATTTTTAGACAAGGAGTTCAGACACCACTTTTCCCAGAATATTTGGATGCAGTCAATGATGTACTATTCTGCTTACATACCAGATTCTTAGGTGTGTTCAAGGAGCAACTTTTTTTCTGTTTAAATTACCATCCTACAAAACACTAATTTCCAGTACAGTTCCTGTTGTGCAGTTATAGAGAAAACAGGCTCATTCATTAACTGGGAGTTTCTCATTGGGCAAAGGTGAATCAGAAAATGGAGCCTTGGCATAGTCAAGTCAATACACTTCATATGAGCAAACAACCATGTGCATTTTTAAAGTGTATAATGTAGAAAACATCCCAAAGCTTTTCAGATTGAGAACCAAAAGGAGGTGTTTGAAGTTGGCAATCAAAGAGGTTGGTTTTGTTGAGGAGCTTCAGGAAAGGGAGGTGGAGAAGTCTAGGGTATTTCACAGCACATGGACGAGATGGTTGAAAAGCAGCCATCAATGGTGGAGTGAAGGGAGGGGGTATGCAAAAGGTCAGTCAGGAGGAGAGCGATCCAGTGAGGTTGGGGGAGGGGTGGGGTGGGGGGGTGATAAAGAGACTGGTTGTAAGAAGTTAGAGATAGAGATAGGGAAGGGCCAGGCCATGAAGGGATTTAGGAAGGAGGATGAGAATTTTAACTTGGAAGCATAGAGGAGTACCAGCAGCTAATGTAGGTCAGCAAGGACAGGAGTGGCTGGTGCAGAATTGGATACAGGATACAGTTTTGATGAGCTGAAGTTCAGAGGGTGTAGGAATGTCAAGGGAAGTACTGGGATAGTTGAATCTGGAGATGAATAAGGCACTCTTGAGGGATTCAGTAACAGGTGGACTGAGGCATGGACAGGGATGGAGCCAAGCAATGCTATTGGACGTAGAAGCAGGTGTTTTTTTCTGTGATGGAGAACAAAAGGAGTTGGACGCTAAGCTTGAGGATGAATAGGATACCAAGATCCCGAATGGTTCAGCTGGTGATTGGCTGAGGGGGGAAAAGGAATTGATAGAGGTTATAAAAGAAAAAAAAAGACTTGCATTTATATCGCGCTTTACAGCCAATGAAGTACTTTTGAAGTGCAGTCACTGTTGTAATGTAGGAAACAGAACAAGCTCCCAACAGCAACGTGATAAAGATCAGATGATCTGTTTTTGTAATGTTGATATTGAGGGATAAATATTGGCCAGGACACCAGGGAGAACTCCCCTGCTCTTACATAGGAAATAAGAGGAGTAGGCCATTTGGCCCCTCGAGCCTTCTCCACCATTCATTATCATGATCTGATTACGGCCTTAACTCCACTTTCTTGCCTGTCCCCCCCACTAACCCATCAATCCCTTGCCAATCTAAAATCTGTCTGACTCAACCTTGAATACATTCAATGACCCAGTCTCCGTAGCACACTGGGGAAGAGAATTCTGAACACTAGGTGGTACAGTGGTTAGCACCGCAGCCTCACAGCTCCAGTGACCTGGGTTCGATTCTGGGTACTGCCTGTGCGGAGTTTGCAAGTTCTCCCTGTGACTGTGTGGGTTTCCGCTGGGAGCTCTGGTTTTCTCCCACAGCAAAAGACTTGCAGGTTGATAGGTAAATTGGCTGTTGTAAATTGCCCCTAGTGCAGGTAGGTGGTAGGAAAATAGTGGGGATGTGGTAGGGAAAATAGGATTAATGTAGAATTAGTATAAATGGGTGGTTGTTGGTCAGCACAAACTCAGTGGGCTGAAGGGCCTGCTTCAGTGCTGTATGACTATGACGAACAACCCTGAGAGAGAAGAAATTTCTCCTCATCTCCATCTTCAATGGGAGACCCCTTATTTTGTAACTGCACCCCCTAGTTCTAGATTCCCCCACGAGGGGAAACATCCTCTCAGCATCTACCTTGTCAAGGCCCCCCGCCCCCCCCAGAATCCTGTGTGTTCCAATGAGATCACTTCTCAATCTTCTAATGCAAGTATGTCCTCCTTAAAGGAAAGCAAAACTGTACACAGTACTCCAGGTGCAGTCTCACCAATGCCCTGTACGGTTGCAACAAGACCTCCCTACTTTCATACTCCGTCCCCTTTCTTTGAAATAGTGCCACAGGATCTTTTACATTCACCTTGGTTTCACATCTCATTCGAAAGATGGCACCTTGGACTCTGCAGCACTCCCTCAGTACTGCACTGGAGTGACAGCCTTGATTTTTGTGCTCAAGCCCTGGAGTGGGACTTGAACCCAGAACCTTGTGACTCAGAGGCAAGCATGCTACCAACTGAGCCACAGATGACACATGAATTTGCAGTGGAATCCAAAGGTGAATTCTTCCATCTGGTCAATGTTTAACTGGATAGACAAGCAGCCTGCCAACACAGAGGCTGGGAGGGGGGTGTGTGGGGGGGTGGGGGTGTTGTCAATAGAGGTGGCAGAGATGTAGAGTTAGTGTTATCAGCATACATGTGGAAGCTGACCATATATCTGTGGGTGCTGTTAGCAAGGGGCAGTATGTAGATAAGGCAGAGATGATGGGCCAAAGGTAAATCCTTGGAAGACTTAAGGTAACTGTGTGGGGGCAAGTAGAGAAGCCATTGCTTAGGATGCTTTGGCTTATGAAAAAAAAGAATGGAACCACACAAAGGCAATACCAACAAGCGGGATAACAGGGAAGGTGTTGGAAGATGTTGTGATTGACCGTATCAAAAGCTACACAGAGAGATCAAAGAGAATGAACAAGAATTACGTACCATGGTTACAGTCAGAGGAATGTCATTTGGGACTTTGGTAAGGGCCATTCTGCTCCTGTGACAGGGATTAAAACCCAATTGGACAGATTCAAACATGGTTGAGGAAGAAGTTTCTTACCGTGCTGGGTGATTGCCAGTGGGGGCGGGGGGTAGGATTTGAAAGGGAGGGGGATTGGACCTGAAGAGAGGGAGTTATTTAAATTGATACAGTAACAGTTTCATTTTCATAGTTTTCTGCTAAGGACATTCCTTAACTTGGGTTTGCAAAATGAAATGCACATTTTGAGCTTTCATGTAGGTTTGTATGACATTAAGCATTAGACAGTCACTGTTCTTTAAGAGCAGCATGCAATTGGCAGTGTACACACTGCTTCCAAATCCTCCATTTAAAACATGTAAAAACAAGATGACAGTCTGACCAGATAAATCTTTTGCTACTAATATTTACACAAGTTGTTCTTTGTTGTCTTATTCTGCAAGCTGTACAATTTTGCAAGTATAAAAGGATAAAATTTAAAGCACAACATTTTCATCCTCCAACTGACAAAGCCAATAGAACAGTTTTTCTCGTTACTTCATGCTACATAAAGTCATGTACCTACTGGAATGAATCAGTTTGAAAATATTCCCCACCTCCAAAACAATGGATACAATGAGGAAAAAGAGCACAGATATTTCACACACACTATGGGGGGAATTTTATACTCTCCCTCACGGCGAATTTGGAGGCGGGGAGTGCATTTAATCGTGTGGGATGGCGGCAAGTGGGGACCCCGCCACCTACCTGCCTCTACCCCAATTACATCAGTGGCGGGAAGGACCGTGGGCGGCCTTCCCACCCCACTGCCAATTGAGGCCCTTAAGTGGGCAATTAATGCCCAACTAATGGCCCCATGTCATCGCCACTGGTGTTAGCCCTGCAGCGGATGGGCCTGTCGCCACACGGGAAGCAAAACAAGCAAACCCACGTGAGATGCTTACCGACTCTTTGTTGTGGGGGTGAGGGGGGGGGGGTGGGGGGAGTCCCTCATTCAAAGGCTCTTGCCCTTGCTGCCGACCCTCCTACTACCCCCTCCCTGCGAAAGCCCTCCTACCATGTCTCACCTGCGGCCTGGGTCCTTCGACGATCCTGGGCCTCTGCTGGGTGCATTACAGGCAGCAGCCACAACCTCCATGGTGACACTGCTCAGTACAAGGGCTGCCGGCCTCTGATTGGTTGGCAGCTCTCAGCAGGCAAGACTTCCGTCTCTGAGATCCTTAATTCAGGGTAAGGTCTGCTGCGGCCAACTTAAGTGCCTGATTGGCACATAATGCAGCAGGCCTTCCCAAAAGGAAGTGACGCAGGGCTCTCGCTGGCTCTTCATCTGGTGGCCGAGACCCCCCTCGCCCACATAGAATCCCCCTTTATTGCTCTCATTGTGACTCTAAACAACCTTTCTCAGCCATTTTCAATCTGATTTAGGAAGGCATAAAGGCATGAATCGTCTTTACAGGTGCACTTTGCACACTTACCGTAACTGATGACAGCATTACTAAATAGGACAAAGGATAATGGTAGAGATTTTTGATACCTGCCCCCCGCCCCCCCACTTCCCTTTGTGTGTCAGCTGTGGCTTAGCGGTAGCACATTTGCCTGAGTCTGAAGGTTGTGGGTTCTAGTCCCACTCCAGGATTTGAGCACAATCATCAAGACTGACACTCCAGTCAGTATTGAGGGAGTGCTGCATTGTAGGAGGTACCATCTTTCAAATGAGACATGAAACCGAGGCCCGGTCTGCCCTCTCAGACATAAAATATCCCATGGCACTATTTCAAAGAGCTGTGTGTGGGAGCTTGCTGTGCGCAAAGTGGCTGCTGCGTTTCCTACATTATAACAGTAACTACACTTTAAAAGTACTTCATTGGCTGTAAAGTGCTTTGAGACATTTGGTGGACATGAAAGGTGCTATATAAATGCAAGTCTTTCTTTCTTCCCTTCCTAAAAGCATTTACTCCCTGCTGGGTATGTTGATTGCCCTATGGTGCCTCATTCAAGTTGGTTTATTCATTAATGGGTCTAGTTGAGTGCCGGAGGCAGTGCAACTCCAGACATCAGGCATTAGAGGCAAGTCCACTCCTATCTTCACCCACCTCCCACACCCGTCCAACAAGAGGTGCCAAATAAATAATGATTTTCCCAAGTAATTTAATTCCCTTAACTGTTCGATTCTTGTATCCGTTTGAACGGCTGTATCAAGTTGGACAAGGCGGCAACAATGGAATGTCAACAGGATTGCAATACTGTCAGTCACGGCAACACACTCGCCTCCAATTCAGAAACTAGAGGGTGCAAATCCCACTCCAGAGACTTGAGCACAAAATCTAGGCTGTCACTCCAGTCTTTCAGGTGAGATGTTAAACCGAGGTCCTGTCTGCTCACTCAGATGGATATAAAAGATCCCGTGACATTTTTTTAAGAGCAGCAGTGGCATTCTCACCCGGTAAGCTGGCCAACATTTATCCTTCAACCCACATCGCTTAAAAAGATCATCCGTCCAGAATCTCATTCTGTTTGTGGGAGCTTGCTGTGTGTGCAAATTGTCTGCAGTGTTTCCTACATTACAACAGTGACTACACTTCAAAAGCACTTTACTGGCTGCAAAGTGCTTTATAAATATAAGTCTTTTACTGTTGTAGAAAAGGTGCCGTGACTGACACCTATTAGGATTGCAGTCCAGTTTACATTCCAATGTTACCTTTTCGTCCAACTTGGTACAACCGTTCAAACGGATACAAGAATAGAACGGTTAAGGGAATTAAATTATTTGGGAAAATCATTATTTATTTGGCAACTTTTATTGGAAGTGTGTGTGGGGGGGAGGTGGGTGAAGATGAGAGTGGGCTTGCCTCGAATGCTGATGTCCAGAGTAAAAGACTTGTATTTATAAAGCACTGTTGTAGAAAGTTTGTTATACAGAGAGTGTATTTATGTCATTTACTTTATTACAATATACACATTCCAGTGCAGAACAAATCTTTAACAAAGACAGAATTTCTGCCACAGGTTGTTGAAGCATTTGTGCTACAGCATGAAGAAGTTATAAGTACAAGTTACAAGCTTGAGCATTAGTACCCGATGAGGTGATGTTTGCATATAACAGAAGCACTGGCCACATTAATTGCCAAAAGTGCTAGAGCTCTAGAACATGATGAGGTGAAAAAGTCTGAAGCATCGCTGAGTTATCACACCTAGACAAAAGTGCTTGTAAATACCTTTTAAAAAAAACTAACACATTGACTGTCAAAGAGGGCTTAACACATCAGCTTTAGAGTAGGTACAGGAGGATCCTGCTCGAGCATGACGGCAGCAAGAGAAGCAATTGCTAGACGTGCCCTGGCTACAAATCAGAGAGTAAGAGTGGAACCAAACAAGGTTGGTCCCACTGACCCTGAAAATAGACAAGGATGGTGTGATCAACCCATGCCCAAGGCTGCGAAGAGGTCGAGCAGGGATAATGTACTATTTTGGTCAGGTCCCAATAGAATCTCTCTGGAATGTGCCAAGGAATAGAAAAAGGGATTGGTCACACTCAAGGGATCATATTATAAGTTGCTGAACAATGCAAAGGCAATTGAGGAAGAAATATGTAGATAAATTAGAAGCATAGATCAACAACCAAGTTAGAATTGTAGGTGATAATACTTGTCTTCAAACAGACCGAGACAGGGAAAATGTTTGCAGTGAGAAAGGAAAGGAATGAAGCATTACTTAACTTGGTTCCAGGTAATAAGGCAGAGCAAGTAGGCAATTTAAAAACTAGAAAAATAAGCAACAGCAATATAATTTTTTTATAGGTTCTCTGATGCTGCACTACTCTTAATTGCAGTCTAACTCAGGTCTGGTACAAGTTCAGCATTAATTCCTTGCTCTTCTACTCTTTATCTCAAGCTGCAGAACCAAAGACTCTGTTTTCCTTTTTAATGGCACCCACTCCAGTATTGGCCAGACCTTCAGCTGCCTAGGCCCTAAGCTCCGGAATTCACTCCCTAAACATCTCCGCCTAATAACCTCACTTTCTTCCTTTGTGACGCTCGTTAACACCTAGATTTTTGACCAAGCTTTTGGTCATCTGACCCAATATCTCCTCATGTGGCTCAGTGTCATACAAATTTTTCTTTTATAATGCTCCTGTGTAGCACCTTGGGGCATTTTATGATGTTAAAGGTTCTATACAAATATAAGTTGTTGTTATCTACTTGCACTGCCACCCTTTTGTGAAAGCATCCACACCTTAAAGTCTCTCTGCTTTTCCATTCCATTTAAAATCTTACCTTTGAATGGTGTTTTCCCCACGCATGAGGATACTTACAATATGAAATTCTCCTCCATTCACTATTGTGGAAGCAAAGTCCACAATTATTTTTTTTCCAAGATGGAGGTAAATAGTTGCTTGAGAAAGAGGAATATTAATGGTTATGGGGCATGAACGTGATAGTGAGAAGAAATAATTAGTTCACGTGGGAAAACAACCACTGCCAGAGATATGGTGGGTCAAATAATCAACTTCTGTGTTTCAACTTTCTACAGTGTACCAAGATGTTTTGATCGCTGGTTTTCCTCTGTGCCAAGGCATCTAGCGTCCGCCAATAGCCTGATTCAAAGGCTGGCCTCCACATAACAAACCAAAGAACTACACTGTAATAAAAGGATCGAAGACCATCTTAAGCACAATTGCGTGCGACAGTTTGGGCCAATTAGCAGCATTTCTATCTCAGGCTAGAAGGCTGGAAATTCAACCTCGTACCACGACTAGTAGCTGCATTATTAGAAGAGCGATCCTGTAGATACAATAAAAATGCAGCTACCATCTGCTTGCTCGAGTGGACATTACAGATCTCACCGCATTGTCTGAAGAGCAGAGAAATCTCAGAGTCTGGGTCAATATTCCTCCTTCAGCCAATACCAACAAATATACGTATCAACTGGTCATTTATCTTGTTGCTATTTGTGAGACGCTATTGCTTCTCAATCTCTGTTGCATTTGCCTACACAAGAGTGTTACTGGACTTCAGAAATAATTAATTTTATGAAGTGCTTGGAGAAGTTTTGCTGTCAAAAGACTCCAGGAGGACAATTGTCAACAGCCTGCTATTCACCTGGCAGAGGAAATTCAGGTGGGCACTTCAGACATCCCTTTGACCCCAAGGTGCGCCCCATTCAACTTTCAAGGCAGGGGTTTAAACGGGCACCCAGCATTCTCAGCAGGTAGTTTAAAATATGGAAAATCGAGCATCTTACGCCAGTTATAAAATGCAGACTATAATTTTCATATACAAATGGGGAGTGTGTGCACCATGCAGGCGAGTCCCAGTTTTACCAGCCACTGAATGGCCCAATCAGCAAAGTTTAAGCGAGGCCCACGACCAGCCTTTGAAAAATAATTAAGTTTTTCTGTTTCTTAAAAAAAAATTTTTGTGGGACCAAAAGACCCAAATCCACTGGCTGGTCCATGAAGCTTTCCAGAAGTGACAAGCTACTGAGATTGATGCCCGCAGCTTGCTACTGAATTTCAACGAGGCCTCAGCCTGAAAATGGCCCCATTTTGGGGCACAATTGTAAAGCTCCCTTTATATAAAGGCTAGTGTTATATTCATCTGTTTACAAGGTGTGGTTCCTAATCTTGGGGGAGGTCAGTTGAATGTGGCAGGTGCCAACTACTTCAATCTGACACTCATTAGTGACCTGACTGCCATTCTATTGGTGAAAACTCTGGAGACAGTATTTGTTCACACCAGTCAAGATGTGAGGATAATTGAATGACTTTTGTGCCAATAGTTTCTGCTACTTGAAAAGCTTTCGGCCCTACGTCTGAGAAAACTTTGGCTGTACGTTTTCAATCTGGCCAGACATTTGGCAGCTGTTTGTGGACATGTGGTAAACATTCCTTCTGCACGGAGACCAGCTTTTGAAACTGACTGGAACCTGAATCCCATGAAGAGGATTTCCGGAGACGGTGTCATCTGGGACTTTTCCATAGTTGAACCACAAATCCCAGTTGTCCAAAATGAGGAAAAAGTGTCTGAACAGGCCAACACAGCTCCATGCCGAGTGAGAGATCCCATGGGCCAGTCACTGGCCGGTGGGATGCAAATTTACTTCCGAGACAGGCTTTCAGGTATCACTGACACTCTGTAAAGATTTTAAGGGATTGAGACTAGGCCAAAGGGCAGTATGCATTGGGAACATGTGCCAGCCACCTGGAACCACAAAAAATGGAGTTTCTCTTCCTACCAGCAATGTGGAAACAAACTATGTTTTAGGGCCAAGGATCTCATCCCATCTGCTGGGCACAGTGCCTGAAAACTGGAGAGTGTTTTGGACAAGTAACACCCTACTCCTTAAGATTACATAACTTTAGAATCAGTATTCTGGTAATACTTCCTCACCTCAGGAATCTACTGCTTCCAAATATTGAGAGAGGAAAGACAACTAGCACTGTTGTACTGAGCCATACACACCAGAAAGAGTCCAATTCTGATTTGAGTTTTGCTATATTATTTGATCTCGACCAGGATAACTGGGAGTTGGTTGGGGTTGGCGGTGGGGCTAGTTATTACAATTGGCCTCATTACCTTACATTTGTCCAGGTATAAATGTACCTAATTGGTGAGGAACATTAATTAGGTTCAAAAACTGTTCCTTTCACCTTAGTGTTTAGTTTAGCTGATCAGAATCCAATGATATTGATGTTCACGCTGATTTAGCGGAGAGAGATATCGGACGATTCCTTTGCTTTCTGATTTTAGCCCTTTCCTACTCTGGACCAGCAGCACAACGCTGATCTGGACCAAGTAGGAAACACCACTTTGGTCCTTCTCTTTGTAAAAGAAAAATCACTTCAATCATTTTGATTAAATTTGCAGGGTGTGAGGTTATAATCCATAGGAAAGAATTGGAGGATCTGATCAATAGGAATATTTTCTGGAATTCACATCAGAAATGATCAAGCTAGCTTTAGCATAAATAGAAATCTGTCAAAAGCATACAGCCAAAAGCCAACTAAAAATAACAGGATCTCTCATGCTAGAAACAGACACTGTACTGTCAAGAAAAAAGATTTCTTCTTTGGCATTGTAAATACAGATGGAATGGAAAAAACTGGAGCGATCATATAAAGCAGTATTGGAAGACAAGTCACTTCTATTCATAAAGGGACATGCATGCTTGCAATTTCTTGGGTATTCGCAGAACTATTCTGCACATCTTACAGTTCACTGAATAATCTTGCCATTGGTGAAAGGGTTGCCCCTCAAAATACCACTACATCCATCCAAAAAGTAATTAATTAAAAAATAAGTACTCCATAAATGAGAATTTTTAGTCTGGGGTGGGGTGGTAGAAATTAATTGATTACATCAAATCTGCTTACTTTGAGTACAAATTCATTCAAAAATAATAACTTTTTTCAGCTTCATTTCTGCAGGGAAAGATAAATCACTGTCACAATAATTAATGTAACTTCAATGAATAGTACTTTGTATAACAAATGAAAAACGTTGCATTATTAGGCCTACACTTAGGCGACACCTGGAAGTTGACCCGCTGTAAGCAACAAAACTGCTCAAGTTTACCCACCGTCAATGGTCTGCACATGCAGCTGGAGTCCTAGGTTGTGCTGTGGACTCATCACCCAAAGATTGCTCGTGGCAGTGATGTCAAAAACCTGCCAGCCTTCTTCTGAGGCCCAAACCGTCCGAGTATCCAACAGGAACAAATCTGTATCTCTGCCAAAAGGACGGGGAGAAAAAATAGTGAACTTTTGACTTTCAAAACACTCCTGTAACACCTAAAAGGCTTTCACACTTTAGTCATATTTCTGGGAAAAAAAATCAGATGGAAAATTATAATGAAGACATCCGTTAACAAAAAAAAGTATCGATGGCCTTAATCCATAATTAATGAATGTAAATTACTTGAAGAAATTTCTCACCTTGGCCATGAAGTCAACAGAATCACTTACATCAACAAAGCCAATCTTTTTCTGTTCAACACGAGGAAAACAGTAAGCTTCCATGCACAAAGCAGGAAGGACAGGGCACTCTGCCCCCTATCCATTGCCCTGGAAAATTCAGGTGTTTCTCCCAAGGGGTTACCATGCCTGCTTCAGGCACAAGCATTCAAACTGCACGCAAGTGAGGGGGAAGGGAAATAACTGCACTGTCCACCTCACTTCTGAAGGGCCCATTGAGGCTTTCGTCGCTGCCTTCTTACAAACAGCAACCCCAAATGGCCCATCTACGCTGACATTCACCTTCCCACCCTGTACATCAGTGAGGCTAATCTTTCCTCTACCTCCTACATGTCCTACACCCCCCTCCCAATACTGACTGTGCGGACTCTGTCAGTAGATGAACTATCACTCCTCTCTGCATCTCCCTCCAGAATGTCCAATCACTTGTGAACAAGACCCTTGCCATCCATGAACTTACAGGTCACCACCCCGTTGGAGGTGTGCTCAGAAGAAACAACCCAGCCCTGGGAATAGTGGTATAATGGTTATGCTACTGGACTAGCAATCCAAAGGCCTAGTCTAATGATCTGGAGACATGAGTTCAAATCCCACTGTCGCAGCTGGGAATTTAAATTCAATTAATTAAATTAAATATATCTGGAATAACTAAAAAGACAGTAACGGGAACCATGTAGCAACAGATTGGTTGTAAAAAAAAAAACTCTTTTAGGGAAGGAAATCTGTCAGCCTTACCTAGTCTGGCCTACGTGACTCCAAACTCTCAGTAATGTGGTTGACTCTTCACCGCTTTCAAAAATGCCTAGTAAGCCATTCAGTTGTTAGAAAGTGTGACAACAAAGTGAACTTCACCACATGGACTGCAGCGGTTCAAAAAGGCAACTCACCACCACCTTCTCAAAGTGCAGGGCAATTAGGGATGGACAATAAATCCTAGCCTGGTCAGTGACAATTCGGGGTCACCCTTTTAGGACAGAGACGAGGAGAACTTTTTTCTGAGGGTTGTGCAACTTTGGAACACACTGCCTCAGAAGGTGGTGGAGTTCATTGAATAATTTTAAGGCAGGGGTAGATAGATTCTTGTTCGGCAAGGGAACCAAAGATTATCAGGGGTAGATGGGAGTGTGGAATTCGAGACAGAAACAGATCAGCCGTGATCTTATTGAATGGCTGAGCAGGCTCGAGGGGCCGAATGGCCTACTTCTGCTGCTAATTCGTATGCGACACCCACATCCTGTAAATGAATATTTAAAAGAAACTTGGGATTGGGGATCTGAGTGGGACCTGGAGGCCACCTACTAGAGTCATGGAGAAAATAAAGTACCTGCTTTTTGCAAATGCACAAAGGGAAAGATCAGAGTAGGTGTTATTGCTGGAAAGCAGCCAGAAGGCCTTGCAGCCAGTAGACATTCCTACTGCAGCTGACCTTCCTCACCTGCTTTCAAGGACAGAAGGGAGAGGCAGAGCTTTGATCATTAAAGAGGATGTAGTTGTTCTTGAGAAGTTACTGACTGCAGGAAGGAATTAAAGCAATCTGGGTGCAGCTGGATCAAGCAGTCAGCATGAAATGTACCTGCTCCACATCTCCAGGTCAGGGATTCAATTTGAGGCACTTTGTGCAAATTAGGAGAGATACAGAATATGATACTATCGGTATTAATTACCCAGTTATTCAATGGTCTGACTGGGATCTGCCAAATCTTAAAGGAGGCAAGGCAGAAATATGGATGAACATTGAAGATTATTTTCATGGGTGCCAGCTGTGGCCTCTGAGTCAGAAGATTGTGGGTTCAAGTCCCACTCCGGGACTTGAGCACAAAAATCAAAGCTGATACTCCAGTGCAGTACAGAGGGAGCACTGCACTGTCGGAAGGGTCATCTTTCGGATGAGACATTAAACCGAAGCCTTCTCAGGTGGATGTAAAAGATCCAAGGCACTATTTCGACCAAGAGCAGGGGCGTTCTCCCCAGTGCCCTGGCCAATATTGATTTTTTTATTCTTTCATGGGATGTGGGCATCACTGGCAAGGCCAGTATTTGTTGCCCATCCCAACTGAGTGACTAGCTAGGCCATTTCAGAAGGCAGTTAAGAGTCGACCACAGCAATGTAGGCCAGCCCAGGTAAGGATGGCAGATTTCCTTCCCTAACGGACATTAGTGAACCAGATGGGCTTTTACGACAATGGTTTCATGGTCACCACTAGATTAGCTTTCAATTCCGATTTTTTCTTTATTAATGGAATTCAAATTCCACCAGCTGCCTTGGTAGGATTTGAACCCGTGCCCCCAGAACATTAGCCTGGGCATCTGGATTGCTAGTCCAGCGACATAACTACTAAGCCACAACCTCCCTCAATTTATCCCTCACCAAACATCACAGGAACAGATTATTGGTCATTATCGCATTGCTGTTTATGGGAGCTTGCGGTGCGCAATTTGGCTGCTGTGTTTCTTGCATTGCAACAGCAATCGTACAACACTTCAATAAATACATAATTTGCTGTCAAATGCTTTGGGACATCCTCTGGTTGTGAAAAGCACTATACAAATGCAAGTCAGTCTTTTTTCTTTTTATATTCAGCATGCCAGAATGAATCCCAGGGAAAATAATTTCCTAGATTTAGTTGTCAGCAAAGATCCTACAATGGTTCCTTCCAAGTTGGGGGACAATGTGGGCAACTGTCATCATAGTATCAGATTTCAGCTGCCAATAATTTAATTAGTGCCAAGATTTCTCAGAAATGAGAGGAATTGATTAGGAGATGCTGCTGGATTGACTTTAAGGAGATAGTTTTTTTTTAAATAATAAGCAAAATAATAAAAGTGCTTGAGTGAATAGTTTATTTAAGTTGGAGGGGGATGGGCAAACTGGGGGTGAGGGTGGAATCAATAAGAAAACTAAGCTAGGCTGAGACCACAAGACTTATTTCCTGTCAGAAAGCCACTGACTTCTAGAAAAGATTAATGAAACATGTGCTAAGTACGGATTCACTGCAGTCCTACAAAGACAGCTGGATGAGTTCCTGAGAGACAAGGACATCTCAGGCTAAAGGAAGTAGGTGAAGGGTAGCTGTAATCATTGATATCAATTACTTGCTTGATCAGATCTTGCTCGAATGCCTTTGGGGTTTGGAAAAGGAATTTGCCATTGTTTTTCTCTAAACTGGTTTAAGTTTTTTTGTCTCCCCCTTAGAGACTCTACAATGGGGGCCTGGGTGGGTGGCGGGACAGGGAGAGGGAAAAGAGAGCCTGATATGCATCTAGGTTGCACCCAATCTGGATGGACCAGTTTGTGGTTTCCTGTCCTTTTTCCATTTGTTCCTGCTGCCGGTTGTCAATGCTTGGAGTCAGTATGAATATGAGGGGGGCATGAAAGGGCTACTTCTGTCTGGTCCTGGGAGAGTGGGAATGTAAGGCAGATGAGGGCCATTGGTGCTCACTATGGGGCAAGAGTCCAGAACTATGATCCACTTCCAATATGTTGAGTCTCTTGACTGTTAAGTGGAGAAATTTCAAAATGGAGCATAGTGAATCCATTTCGCTTTATTGTAAGGAGGAGTTTCCACTTGACCTAGTCTTGTCTGCTTCGATGCAAAGTACTAAGTTTAGCATGTTGATGTTGTTACAGTGGTACATCATGTTGAACAGCTACCTGATGCTGCCTCTGTATGAAGCCTTATTTGGGCTGTCTGAACTAGCTCAGGGATAACTGGAGGCCAAGTTCTTGACCAATATATTATAGTTGGCACTCTGAAGGGATGTAGGTTGGTACAGCACTGAATCCATCCCTTTCTTGCATATTAATGTGACTGCAGCTACCCTGAAGGTGTCTGGGAGGGTTTTTGTTTCAATCAGAAGGAAATGAGCACTTGGAGTAGGGTCTTGGAAGATTTAGCAAGGTCACAACTCAGCCCTGAGGCTTTCCCAGATTTACTGCAAGCTGGAACTCTTGACGGAGATTGGGGTATTGAGTTTGTGCTTTTCTGGGAGGACTGGGAAGATGAACACTGGCTAAGTATTGTGCCATGGCTTATGGCTTGATAGTTGGATGAGATGGGGACAATTCAAACATTAAAACACCCAGTTATAATATCCAGAACTAAATTAAGTTTCAGGTTTTTCCCTCAGCAGGTAGAGCACATTTGGATAAACGGACATCTGAGAGAGATTCATAGTATAGAATAAATACCCACCTTAGAAAAGGGTTCCCTCATTCTTTATAAAGGGGGCGGCCATCATCACAAGGGACAAGAAAGGTGACACGAGACATTATCCAAATCCTGAACTCTAGCAAATGAAGCCATCTTTATCAAAGGACTCTCCCATAGCTTTTAACACAACTCTTAACCGGAGAGACTAGTATTAAAATCAAAACCAAAAGTGCCCCAACATATTCGTCTCTCCAAGCTAAATGAACAGTAACAACTTGCATTGTTAGTGCCTTGAACGTAGAAATAAAAACACCCAAGGCAATTCACAGGAGTGTCAGCCAACAAAATTTGACACAGTCACGTAAGGGAATATCAGGAGGGGTGACTAAAATCCAGCTCTGAGTAAACTTTCAAAGAAGGTCTTAAAAGGAAAAAAAGAGAGGGGTGGAGGCAGGGTGTTGAAAGGGAGGGAATCTAGAGTGTAGGGCCTAGATGGCAAAAGGCACAGCCGTCAATAATATGGCAAAGGGAGTAGGGCATGAGCAAGAGAAACAGTGTGTTCTTTTTGGGGGTGGGGGGGCAGTGGGTGGTTGAAGGGCTGAAGGAGATTATAGAGTTAGGAAGGGGCAAGGACACAAGGATGAGAATTTTAAATGAGGTGTTGGTAGACCAGGACAGATGTAGGTCAGCAAGCAAAAGGGTGAAGGTTGAGTGAGAATAGGTGTGCGTTAGGATACAGGCAGCATGGATGGAGATTAGGTTTATGGAGTGTGAAAAAAGGGAGGTCACCCAGGGAATCATTTTAATAGTTGAGTCTGGAAGTAACTAAAACACGGATGAGGGTTTTTTTTAGCAGCAATCAGCCTGAGGTAGGGACAGAGAAGGGAGGCGTTATTGATGTGGACATCTTTCTGATGGACAGGCTGTGGGTTCAAAAGGTTAGCTCACTAAGGTAGTGAAGAGTCTTGTTCAGCCCAAGACGGTGGATGGGAGGGGTGAGGAACTTGGAGTCAGTGACTATGGAACAGAGTTTGTGGTGGGGACTGAAGACAAAGGGTTCAGTTTTCCCATTGTTGAACTGGAGGAAAGAGAAACTCACCCAGGACTGGTTGTCTGACAACACAGAGATAGTGCAGGAGCCAAAGAGGTATTGCTGAGATAGAGCTGGGTTCCCTCAGCGTATATGTAGCACCTGACATCGTATCTTTGAATGATGTTGCTGAAGGGCAGCATGAAGATGAGAAGGGGCAAGGGGTTTTCACCTATCAGCCAAGTTTCCATCAAGGCCATGACGTCAAGGCAATCATCCACAATGTCATGGATGGTAAGGGCAGCAGGTCAAAAAGAGAAACGACGGGTGGCAAAAAGGGTTTTGTAAGTTGTTGCTAAACAAGACCACATCTCCAATACAGGTCATTGAACCACCACATACAGCATTCTATACATGAGAAACAAATAATGGTATCCTAAACAGGATTCAGAACACCTCAAAGCTCTGGCCAGACTCTGTTTGAGAAAGCAAAGTGAAGAGCCATGGCTCTTGTTATTGATCACCACAAAGAGAAGGATGAAAGAAGACAAGATCAAACAGAATGTAGTTAAAAGGTAGTTAAACCTAAACCCATGCTTGAGTTTTAAAAGCCTGAAAATTGTAGGAAGGACAGACTAGAGTGCATTAAGGACTTCCACAGCACTACATATCCTGGGAAAGAATGAGTGAAGACTGAGAAACTCACTGAGGATGCAGGGAGCAGGAAGTGTGTGTAAGACAGCATGCATTCAACTTAAAAAATAATGAACATTAACAGAAACACTTACCATCATAGTATCAAAAATAGGAACAAAAAAGAAGTCATAATAGAGAAGCCAAAAGCAAGACAGAACATAGGCAGGCTGGAAGCTAAAGGTGAGGGAACAATCACCTAACAGATGAGAAGCTTTTCTTGTATTCTGTCCGGGATATAGTAAAAATATCCTAAAGAGCCACTCTAGATGTAGCTACAACATTCAAGTCCTGAACCATGCTGCAATTTCAAGATTTTACAGAACTGTTTCAATCATTCATCTCAAATCGACTTACAACAGCGAGATGGCACTAAATGGTGTTTCCCCTCTTCTGAATTCAAAACCGTAGTCTTTTAAGAAAAGATGCATGCACCTGTAACAGATGTCAAGCTGTCCCAGCACACCATATATACTTATATCACAACACAAAGTAACATTATGGTATAAACATGCCTACCAGTTGACCTAGCTGAACAAGTGTACAAGGCTGCCACTGAGTTCTGGCAGAAGAATACTACTCAGGAAACAGTATTACTGTCAACACACAGACCAATAACTTTGTATTTAATAGTGCTATTAACAGAGTGAAACCCATGCATTGGGAGATTTTATAATTGTGGCTTTGCAGGAGAATCAGCATTGCTGAAGAAAGATCATGGGTTCTAAGATCCCATGGTGAGTCACCATTCTGAATTCTTTCACTGTTATTTTCCAGAAAGAATTGGACACGAGCTATGTTAAGGCATTTTTGTTTTAAGCGAATGGCTTGTCTAATAGGGGTTTAGATTCCAAAGACAAACCCATGCTGAGTTGTAGATCAGTAGACAGATGAATGGTAATTGTAATGCGAGATGGAACATTGTTTCCCAGAGACCTAAACAAGTGGCAATTCATTAGCCATGCCTGGTTTTAGAGAGAGATCTTCACACCTTGGTGTTGAAAACCTTCAGTGATCTCTGAGAGGATTTCAAATACCAGAACGACACCAAGAGTAGGTCAAGCAGCAGAAGGCGGAGAAACTGCTGTCCTGGGCAGTGAATCAAGGCACGAGATAGATTGTGCTTTGAGTTGAGTTAGATGACCTATAAAGCAGGCCAACTTAAATGCATTCTTCATTTTCATAATATACATGGAGACATTATACTGATTTTACTCAAGTGTCTCTCATCATACTCAGTGTTCTGTATGCTTTTGCTTACTGTAGAACAAAGCAACTTATGAATCAAACTGAATGTTGTTGGACTTAGCATTAACTTGGTCTGTCTACAGAAATATTGAAGGACTACATGCACGCAAGGTAACCGATACAATAAAGATTGGAAAAATGCAAACTATAAAGTAGGCAAGTCAAAAATGTCAAGGGGCTTAGATTGACATCATACAGGCTTTAGCCAACCAGCAGCCTCAGGACTGGCATTGCAGAGTCTGGAAAGTCCTGGTCGAAATGAACAGCCATTCAAGAAACATAGTGCCCTCAACTGCACTACAGCTACAAAGGGCTGTTTTATTTATTTTTTTGAGTCCCAAGGTGTGGTCATTTACCACATACCTTACCACCCAACCGTAAACAGTTGCGTTTACACCAGAAATGGTGTGTCAGTTTAAAAGCCAGACACAGAGTCTCACATCAGGCTGGGTGATAAGGAAGGAGTTCAAGAGAGGGAGCAGTTTATCCCCATTGTTTGCCTTAAGTCGTAGAGATGATTGTCAGCATAGTCCAGATTGGTATCCTGTTGACTATTCCATAGCAAGGCACCTCCCATATATCTCTGAAAGCTGGCAGTTGCGGCAACCCCTGGATTTTCTCAGGAAGGTTTTTGCTGCACTGACGCCTGATGTTAGGTGACCATATATTTGAGACACCTTATAGCCATTTGCTACTTTTTGGTCTCTGACACAGTTATTATTCTCATTCTTCGTTTCAATTGTACAGCAATTTTTTTGTAGGAAGACTTTAACCAAAGCAGCACATAATCACCCAACTGAGCAGCAGAGTTCGTGCCGAGCTTCCCAAGTTGAGGCCAACAGCCTATCAAGCCATTCCTGCTCTTGATCTCGAGATACCTTGGTGAGGTGCTCCTTATAGGGAAGTGTGCAATCTAGAGTTGTTCCTAGATATAGAGGCTTTGGGTCACTGTGTCAGTCATTCTCCATTCATGATGATGTTGCATTCTTGTGATGTATGGGCATTAAGATGAAAGCACAACGATACTGTCTTCAACTCACTGAGCTTCAACCTCCACTTTGTGCAACAACCACAAATGGAAGAGATGTCTTGGTTCAATGGAGTGCAGTGCTCTCGTTTTGCACCCTATGGCCATCCCTGAATGGAACCAAAGAAGCAAGCAGCTGCCCAAATGAAATCCAGGTAACAAAAACAAAAATGCTGGAAATACTCAGCAGGTCCGGCAGCATCTGTGGACAGCAAAGCAGAGTTAACCTTTCAGGTCAGTGACCCTTCATCAAAACTAGCAAATGTTAGAAACGCAATAGGTTTTAAGCAAATAAAGCAGGGGCGGGGCAAGAGATAACAAAGGGCAAGGTGTTGATCGGATAGAGGGTCACAGAGAATAACTGACCGAAAGGTCATGGAGCAAAGGCAAATGGTATGTTAAATGGTGTGCTGAAAGACAAAGTGTTAGTGCAGAGAGGGTGTTAATGGACAGAAAAATAAACAGCCCTGGCCCAAAACACAAACATGAAAAAAGTGGGTAGGCACATGGTAAAAAAAAAAAATGAATGATGAAACAAACTAAAATAAAATAAAAATAATAAAAAAGAAAAAAACTAAAAATAAAAAGGGGGCCCCTGTCATGCTCTGAAATTACTGAACTCAATGTTCAGTCCAGTTCACTGGAACACTGCAGCAAGCTCTAAGAACAGCATCTCATTTACCGATGAGGCACGCTACAGCCTCTTTTTATAAATTCAAATTACCCAAATGGTTTTTAGCCACCTTATCAACTTGCCCTGCCACCTTTAACAATTTGTGCATTAGGACACCAAAGTCTCTCTGCTCAGGTACACTTTTCAAAATTGTGCCATTTATAGTATACTGTCTTTCCATTTTAGTCCTACTCAAAGTGCATCAAAAGCAGACCCACCGAATATCTATGCATGCACACCTTCCACTAGAGAGCACTGCCTCCTGCATCGTTACCTCTGGAGAGCCCCCACCCCTGTGATCTATGTATTCTTGGACCCCTCCTATTTCTCATCCATATGCTGCCCATCGGCAACATCATCCAGAAACACATCAGCGTATGTATGCTGATGACATGCAGCTCTACCTCACCATCACCTCTCTCAACTACTTCACTGTTGCTGATTATCCAATACTCTATGTCTGACAAACAGAAATCTTCTCCAATTAAATACCAGGAAGACCAAAGCACATGGCCCAGGCCCTAAGCTCTGGAATTCTCTCCTTGCACCTCTCTGCCTCTCTATTTCACTTTCCTCCTTTAAGACACTTCTTAAAATCTACCTCTTTGGCCAAGCTTTTGGTCATCTGACTCAATATTTCCTTATGTGGCTCAGTGTCATATTTTGTTTTATAGTGCTCTTGTGAAACAGATGTTTTATTACCCTAATGGCGCTATATAAATATAGGTAGTTGTTACTGTCTTTAGTCTCCATCACAAAACTTATATTTAGGGTCTTTAGCATAGTAAAATGACCCAAAGCACTTGACAGGAACATTATCAAACCACATAAGGAGATATTAGGACAGGTGAAAGAGGTAAGCTTTAGGAATGTCTTAAAGGAGGTAGGGAGGCAGACAGACAGGTTTAGGGAGGGAAGTCCAGAGCTTAAGGCCTAGGCAGCTGAAGGCATGGCCATCAAAAGTACAGTTATGATAACCGTGGATGCACAAGAGGCCAGAACTTTGAGGACTGCAGAGATCTCAGAAGGTTGTAGAGATAATCTCATAACTCTGAACCCAATTGCAACAATCCCACTGCTGCCTTGGGTGAGATCACCTGACCTGGCACAAAGGAAACTCTGAAGCTGGAACCTTCCTGATCTGTGTAGATTCACATCACTTCACACTATCAACTTGTACATTCAGCCTAAATGGTGTTAAATGTTGAAATCAGTAAAATATGAATTACATTCAACAGCCTAACCCAACAAAGCTGGAATTGCTGAGTGTTAAAATTAACAAGAATTTTAAAATTATCAAGAGCTTTGACACTGAATAAGGAGAAACTATGTTCTCTGCTTGGGGAGCCAATGATAAGGGGCCACCAATATAAAATCACTAAGGAGAGAAGTTGAAATAAATTTCTTTATGCAGTGGGTTGCTCAAGCAGGGAAAATTTGACAAATATTTGAGACAGAGAAAGATACAAGGCTAAGAGAAAGAGAACGGCGCAGTGGAATTAGCTTTGGATGACTCTAGCTAAGAGCCAGCATGGACACAACTAGCCAAATGGCCTCCTTCTGTGCTGTAAATCTCTTTGGTTCAATGGATTTTATAAAGCTCATTGTGCAGAGACTAGAATTTTGGCACGTCTGTGCCAGAAGCACTAACCGAGCCACAGGATACAAATGCATTTTGCATGGTGGCATGAAAGACTGATCTGGTCTACCACTTTTCCCAAGGTCTTGAGACCGGCTTTTAAACCTATAATTAACCAGATGTTTTACAGACTGGTCAGATGCATGTGATACAACACCTAACCCTTTCATTTGGTTTTCAAGGCAGGCCACTTTGAAGTTTCCACCAGATTGTTCCTTTCAGGCTTTGATTTTATCACCTCAAGTGTGCACTTTGTATTTACTTTAAAAAGTTAAAATCAATAATTCCTCAGGATCCTTTTCTAAAATATCCTTTTGATTAGTTTATCGATAGCTCTTTCCACTAGATGAGGGAAAATAGAAAAGTAAATAATCTGAAGGTAGCTATTTAATGTGATCTTGTGAAATGGTAATTAAATACTGTTGCTTTTTTTTTACTTCAGAGGATCCAACACAATATATCATGTTTTCTGACATCCACCTTGCCTTAGTGATTGCCTTGTCAAGATAGTAGTGCTCTTGCACTCCATGCAAGAGAGAATTCAGTTTTGCTTGTGAAAGAAAAAAAAACACATGATTTAAATCTAACACAATACCACCCATTGTGCATGTTTGGCAACCTACAAAACGCCTATTTGTTTCTCTCCAACTAAGCATGAAATTAGATTATTCATAACCTTTGAAAACATCTTAAGAGTGGATGTGTTATATCCATGCCTATTATATACATGTGCTAATAGAATGCCCAGCAGCAACCTCAGCTATTAAATTGATATGCAGCAAACTGTAAACTATGCTTTAACCTGTTATAATGGTCAGCTGGAAGATCTCTTCAGAAGCTATGTAAGCAGTCATATCACTTATTTAGGCTACCCCTTCGAAAAGAAACAGACACTGTTCTGAAATCACAGCAATCAAATCCTGATCGCCACATGATTACAATTTAGGAAACGTTAAAGGTTAGACTTGGATTTCAGTAACCTGAAGATAAAAAATAAACCAATTTGAAAGTCATCGTACTACTGCTCATTTAAAGCATTCCGCAGTTTAAATCACACAAGAAAAGTATGTTATTTTACAAAATAGTGACTCAAGTGAGCTGCAGTATCTACATTAAAATATGGAAGCAATTAATACCATTCAACATACAAGGAGCTAAAAAAAAACTGAAGTGGAGATTTGATGCTTGGATCAGGTTTGGAATTTATTAATTACAATTATGGGGAGGTAGTTGTTTGTTTTAAAACCACGTTTGAGACTTCACTCATGTACAGTTCACCCTCAATGCATGGTCCAAGAAGTTTTGTTGCACAGAAGTTAACTGGTCTCAAAATGGAAGCATAGCTGTGCATCAAAAGCAGTTTTTTTAAAAAACTATGTCCTTTTCAAAATTATTTTTGTTTCCCTGCCATGCACAGATTTGAAGGAAGAGACAGTGGGCAACTCTGCCATTGCTTCATAAAGAGTTGCATGAAAGCATCTTTGAAAGAGAAATCCGTCACAGATCAGTCAGTATGTGAAAGGGTAAAACAAGTTACAGTCTCAATGAGATCCTTCAGCAATACGCCGGTTAACATTTTGGTTGGGGCTCCTTTATTACAATCTTCCCTTTTTCAGACTCGTCCATTTGCAGATGTTTGTTTTTGCTTCACACATTTCCAGCCATGTATTTTTTTTTGGTCGCTTCAGAAAATTTCTCTCAGTTGCACGTGCTTTCCAACTCTCACTACACACTGGTATTAATGAATTTTGAGTGCACACCATTTCTAACTGAAAAAGGATGAAAACTAACATCTTTTTTAATTCGTTCATGGGATGTGGGCGTCGCTGGCAAGGTCAGCGTTTGTTGCTCATTCCTAATTGCCTTGATAACTGAGTGGCTTGCTAGGCCATTTCAGAGGGCAGTTAAGCGTCAACCACATTGCTGTGGGTCTGGAGTCACATGTAGACAGATTTCCTTTCCTAAAGGAAATTAGTGAACCAGATGGGTTTTTAATGACAAACCAATGATAGTTTCATGGCACCATTACTGAGACTAGCTTTCAATTCCAGATTTTTATGAATTAATTGAATTTAAATTCCACCCATGCATGATTCAAAACTACGTTCCTTCATCTGAATACAACAAAAATTACAATTTTACAAAGACAAAACCTTTCTTGGTGCATCATTCCCAGACCTCTGCCCAATCTAGAAAAGCTGCTCGAAATTACAGCAGGCCACACCTTCCTCACTTACCAATCAGAACCCCATTTCCTGAAAGCTATCCTTTTGGACCAGCTGTTACCTGAAACTTAAAAACTGCTTGTAAACAAAGTCATATCTGAAGGGATCAAAGTCAGCCT